>NW_028227272.1:48750000-50240000 GCF_978045245.1 Mus caroli
AGTGGCACCTGCGAGAATCTGATACGTTGCTTTGCCCTAGACCTTTTATTTTGACCTTGTTAGGAATTCACAGATAACGAATGCTCAGAGCCTTAGCAGAGATAAGAAAGCTTTCCACTCTAGTCGTAATGATATGATAAAATAGAACTCCAAGTCACATGTGGATGAATAGTCATAAAACCTCACGGAGCTTCTGCTTTCACTTGTGCCCTCAAAAGCTAAAAGGTAAGCCAAAGTCTACAGCAGTCAGGACTGAAAATGAGTGGCCAATGTCTTGATCCATCCTGCCTCGACCTAAGAGAGTGTGCTCTGTCAATGAATTCAGTAACTATGATGCATTGTGTTATCCTATGTAACTAAGGTGAAAACTATTTAAAATTCATTAACTTTTCCCTGAACATGAGAACGGATATTTAAAAGATGACAAGGTAGCAAGATTGGTAAAATAATAGAATCTTTCTTTGCAAAGGTTGCTGAGTCTTTTCATTGCCAAGTAAACAAATTTTGAGGGCCCTCTTATTCTTGACTCTGTGATACAATAAATCTTATATTTCAGCTCTATTTAAAGTTCTTATGCTACAGACCTGTGTTGTTCCATACAAGAGCCACATACTACATAAAATTTAACCTCAATATGATTTTATATTTAATTCTTTGGCCCAACTCACAACATTTCAAATACTCAGTAAGGCTGTGTAGACAACCATTATTATATCTGAAAGTTCAGATATACATAATTATGGACATTTATGTTGAATTGTGCACAACTCAATTCTAATTTTAAGGCAACAAAATGTGGTACTGAATTTAATGCCTTGTTAAATAGTTTAATTTTTTAATTTAAATGAAGTAAAGGGTGAAACCATGGTTGGTAGATGCCACAAATGCATAGAATTTTGTCTTTAGGTAGTAGAGAAGTCCACATGACTTCTTGGTACTGACAAGAGGAGGTCTGTGAGACCTACCTTTGTATTCTGCATATAAACTAAGGAAATGTTTATTTTTCTAAAATGACTTTTCAAACAAGCTCTGATTCTTTCTCAGCAGCTAGTTATCCCAGTATTTTGTCTATAGGACTGAAGTCTCTGCAATTTTATATAAATTGAAAACGCACCGCCCTTTGCTGTGCATTCTTGCTGTGCCTTAGACCTTGTCTTACTCATCTATTTATGCCATAGCATAGCATCCCTGAATAAACAGCTGACTCCAAGACAAAATTTCATTTCTTGGAGTTCTGGAGTGGGAAATCCAACATCAAGGGGATGGAGTATGTTGAAAGATCTTATGGTGCATCATGAAATGATGAAGACTCACACATAGAAAACTATGAAACAATGACTTTGGATCGCTTTTCACAAAGCACCATTAATCTCATCTCCTAGACTCCCCCAGCCATGAACTTCTCCAACACCATACTCCTTGTAAAATGTTCTCAACTCTAAATGCCATCAACATGGAACTTTGGGATGAAGTTTTGAATACTTGAACTTTAAGAGAGCTGTTTGACTTGTAATATGTCTCTGGATGTTAGTTACCAGCTAAACACCCAGTTGTTGTGTAATACAATGTTGTGCAATACAATTGTTCAGCACACAATAAGCTTATTATTAAATGCAGATTGCTTAGAAACTACAATGTTACTATGTGTGATTAAAATGTTCATTAGAATGTTCTTCAGTTCAAGGCGTAGGCACATGGAGTGCTCTGAGTTCAAGGCTAGCCTACTCCACATATTCAAGTTCCTGTAAGCCTGGACTACAGAGTAAAATCTTACCTCAAAACAAAAACAAAAACAAACAAGAAAACCCCCCAAAATCTGTGAAAATATAAAGTGTAATGTATTTCTGTATTATTAAAATATTAATATGTCATCTCTGCAACTTAGTTTTAAAACACCAAATTAGAATTTATGTTGGGATTTTTGAGAAAATACATTTTAATAAGTAATAATCTAGGTAGTGGGAAAGTGACTCAATTGGTAAACTGCTAAGAAGAAACATTGTCTCAAAATTAAAGTAGAGAACTACTGAGGAAGACATTTAATACTAAAACATGACACATACCTGTATAACTATGGGCACATGTATTAACACATGTACATGAATACGTACATGTGTTACGTATTCATACATACATAAATACATACACAAACACACCTAAATACATAGATACAAACACACACCCATATATACCAGAGGGAAGGGTCACTAATATTTGCTTGATAATTATCCAAAATGCCTTCATAAATCATTTTTAACTAACTCTAATTCATACCATTAATAATTCCTATATCTCCATTTTAAGATTTTGTCCATTCCACTGCATTCAAGCCCAGTCTTTATGAAGGGCATAGACGTCTGTGATAACTGCAACTGTCTGTACATGTGATTAAATGTTTACATTTGATGTACTTTTCTTACCTCTATGATCCATAAATTCTCAGTGATGAATCTGGTTTCACTTCTTTCTAAACTGGTCATTAATTTCATGAGTAATGTTAACCCTAGCTAGTTTTCTTCCCTATACTAACAACAGTGCTACTTTATTGAGTATAATTTTGCACTCCTTTGGTCCATCCAAGCTTCAAGCTCAGACATCCAAGTTATTCACAGTTAGAGACATCAGTTGTGCCAAGCCCTGTCACATACAACTTTGCTTTACACTTGCTGTCACTATAGCAGCTATGGCCATCTGCAGTTCACTCTTGCCTCTAAAATAGAACACAAAAAAGCATCAAACGTGGTTGTTAAAGGCAGATACACTCCCAACAGAGTCTTCTCAAAATAAAGAAACTTTCACAATACTAGCCCTGTCCCACTGTTGATGGAAATGTTCCCTACATCTTTTCAAAGTGTAGTTTGGAAATCCATACCTACGAATAGTTGGAAGTTTTGTTTCTGATGAGGTGGGGCATGAGCAGAGTTAGAACAGGGAGAGAACAGGGGAAAATGAACTAATTATATTTAACTTAAAATTAAAATGGAGAGAGATATAACTGCAAAACATAAATATATAGACATATCTAGGGTTTTGGCATTGTGCTAAAAATAATAAAACAAGATTATCATGAGGGCTATTTGTTCAAAGTTTCACAAAAAATGCTAAAATATAATTATAGCATCTTTGCTTTTAAACTAATTTCCATGTGTCATATGTACAGAAGAAGCAGCCGCTGAAACAAAAGTGGTCCAGGGTGAGTAGAATGTACTATCTTGGGTCTGTGATGTTCTATAGATAACTGTCTTAATATGTGATAATATCCTAATATCTAGGATATTCTGTGCAGGAACATGATATGTGAGATAATTCCAGCTCTGTTTAAAAGTCAGTCATTTTATCCAGATAATTGTAGGATTTCTAAGGTCACCATCTAAGGTCACTGAATAGATAAAGATAGGCAGCATGTATGTATGGACATTTGTGGGATCATGTGTGAGTAGTATCAATCTTTCAGACATACAGGATATTAAAACAAAGAATGCACTGGATATAAAGTGATGTTCCAAGTACTGTGGGTTTTGAGTTTCATTCAGTGGGCACTTGACTTTAAACAAATGCTTCAGTAACCTTCATAAGCCTTCTTCTCTTTCCCATTAAAGAGAATAATATTACTACCAAGATCATTTGGGCATTTATCTTGTAACTTATTTTCTTTTTTTTTTTCTTTTTTTCTTTTAATACTTTTTAATTAGGTATTTTCCTCATTTACGTTTCCAATGCTATCCCAAAAGTCCCCCATACCCACCCCCCCACTTCCCTACCCACCCACTCCCCCTTTTTGGCCCTTGCATTCCCCTGTACTGGGACATATAAAGTTTGCAAGTCCAATGGGCCTCTCTTTCCAGTGATGGCGGACTAGGCCATCTTTTGATACATATGCAGCTAGAGTCAAGAGCTCCGGGGTACTGGTTAGTTCATAATGTTGTTCTACCTATAGGGTTGCAGATCGCTTTAGCTCCTTGGGAACTATCTCTAGCTCCTCCATTGGGGGCCCTGTGATTCAACCAATAGCTGACTGTGAGCATCCACTTTTGTGTTTGCTAGGCCCTGGCTTAGTCTCACAAGAGACAGCTATATCTGGGTCCTTTCAGCAAAATCTTGCTAGTATATGCAATGGTGTCAGCGTTTGGAAGCTGATTATGGGATGGAACCCTGGATATGGCAGGCTCTAGATGGTCCATCCTTTTGATACAGCTCCAAACTTTGTCTCTGTAACTCCTTCCATGGGTGTTTTGTTCCCAATTCTAAGAAGGGGCAAAGTGTCCACACTTTGGTCTTCGTTCTTCTTGAGTTTCATGTGTAACTTATTTTCTATATGTTCTTGTGGGTATAAATGTGAAGCAGAAAGAGACCTGTAGTATCAGAGAACTCATTCCTTACCATAAGAGATTAAAAAGAAGAAGACACAATGGAAAAACATGAATTAAGATTTACAATAGTTCTTGAGCCCCAGATCAGTTTGTGCACTCAGTTCATACCATAACACAGGCAGAGCAGTGACAACCCAAGTCAGTTAGGGTGGAAGATAGATTGTGAGACATCAGGAGAATATAGCCCTTCCCCCAATGGCTTCTCTGCTCATCTCCTGCTCACCTCATTTGTATTAGGCTACCCAGTTTTCATTCCTTTCCAGGATAACAGAGAGTTAAGTTTAGAATTTCATTACTGTTTGATTATTGACCATAAAAAGAGATCATCGTGTTATATTAAAGGAAAGTATATACTTCCAACATTTAGTTACTTTTCTCTAAGTAAAATGCAATTTTACCTCTCTTGGCCAAAACAAGCAAGCCTGCAAGGGCCAGGCTGGCCTTCTGCACCAGTGTGAACTTTTAATATTGGCTTCTCTATCAGTAGCTTGCACCTCACCGAGGAGGTTAAATTGGTGTGGAAAGAAAGAGGCAGTTTAAAAGTGAGTATAAAAATTGTTAGAATGGAAATAAAATATCAGGAATGTTACAGACCCAGGGATGTTTTTTACCTTCTTGATATCATTATCTTGGATATAGGCAGAGTCTATAATTACTCCAAATTTATCCTTCTATAGTCTTTCTGTCTCTGAAAAACAAGTCAAGTTTGCAGGACAGTCAATTTGAATGACTCTAAGACACATTAAACAAAAAGAAAAAAAATATATGTGCATATATATATATATATATATGTGTGTGTGTGTGTGTGTGTATACATGTGTGTGTATATATATATATATATATATATATATATATATATATATATATCTTCAGGTCAAAGTTTTCCATTTGTTCTTTTTTTTAATTAGGTATTTTCCTCATTTACATTTCCAATGCTATCCCAAAAGTCCCCCATACCCACCCCCCCACTTCCCTACCCACCCACTCCCCCTTTTTGGCCCTTGCATTCCCCTGTACTGGGGCATATAAAGTTTGCAAGTCCAATGGGCCTCTCTTTCCAGTGATGGCGGACTAGGCCATCTTTTGATACATATGCAGCTAGAGTCAAGAGCTCCGGGGTACTGGTTAGTTCATATTGTTGTTGACCTATAGTGTTGCAGTTCCCATTAGTTCCTTGGGTGCTTTCTCTAGCTCCTCCATTGGGGGCCCTGTGATCCATTCAATAGCTAACTGTGAGCATCCACTTCTGTGTTTGCTAGGCCCCGGCATAGTCTCACAAGAGACAGCTATATCTGGGTCCTTTCAGCAAAATCTTGCTAGTGTATGCAATGGGATTGCAAGCTTGTACAACCACTCTGGAAATCAGTTTGGTGGTTCCTCAGAAAATTGGACATAGTACTACCGAAGGATCCAGCAACACTTCTCCTGGGCATATATCCAGAAGATGTCCCATCCGGTAAGAAGGACACATGTTCCACTATGTTCATAGCAGCCTTATTTATAATAGCCAGAAGCTGGAAAGAACCCAGATGCCCCTCAACGGAGGAATGGACACAGAAAATGTGGTACATTTACACAATGGAGTACTACTCAGCTATTAAAAAGAATGAATTTATGAAATTCCTAGCCAAATGGATGGACCTGGAGGACATCATCCTGAGTGAGGTAACCCAATCACAAAGGAACTCACACAATATGTACTCACTGATAAGTGGATATTAGCCCAGAAACTTAGGATACCCAAGATATAAGATACAATTTGCTAAATGCATGAAACTCAAGAAGAATGAAGACCAAAGTGTGGACACTTTGCCCCTTCTTAGAATTGGGAACAAAACACCCATGGAAGGAGATACAGAGACAAAATTTGGAGCTGTGACGAAAGGATGGACCATCTAGTAATTGCCATATCCAGGGATCCATCCCATAATCAGCTTCCAAACGCTGACACCATTGCATACACCATTTGTTCTTTATATTGGGAAATTTAAAGGCTAGCTATGTCTGTTTCATTTGAATTTATACAGATTGTAAGTAGAAGAAGCTATTTCTAATATTTTCAACTTTTAAAAAATCTGTACTTTTATTTATTTATTTTTTTTTTGCTTAAATAAAAAAGGCCTTTCTGGTCAAATTCAAAAACAAAACAAACAAATATGCATAGGTAATGTACACTGAAGTGAATGGCACATCCTCCTGGAGACCCATATATGTGATGGTTAGTATTTGTTGTAGCCATAATCAATCATGTTCCAACCTCCATGCAAAATGCACGTCTCAGTAGTATAAAGTGGGTACATTCCCTTTAACGCAGAGTCCCTGAACAAACAGATTGAGACTGTGTCAGTAATAGTGGCATGGAACACACTGCAGCCTGTATTTTGGTAACTCTGGAGCAGAAACTAAAGGGACTGCTTCCTTTTAACTCCATATTCCATAAAGATGATACAAAGATTTAATATGATTTTTTTACTCACCTCTAAAGAGTATGTTGTAAATTCTCATGCCAGTCAGTAGCTCTTGATTGTAAATCTATATGTATATTTCTTGAGAGGAGCAACTTGACTTTATTGATAATTTCGATACTAGAATCAGTCGTTGTGTTGGTAACATATATTCAATGAATAAACGAACAAGTGAATGCACGAAGCTAAAGATGCAAAATAATCAATGAAGTCATGGAAATAGTTCTCTTTAGTTTAAATGATCATCCATATGCCGTGGGTTTGTATCAAACTGTCTATCACTCCATGTCATTTTATATGAATCAGAGATTATGTTATCTACACGTTAAACCTGAACATGAACACACAAAATCTTCTCTGCCTGCGTTCTCATGACCATGTGATAAAGCCTGACGATGCCTCCTGGAGGTTGACTTTGATCTGGACCCAACAAAGAGACAAGCTTCTGGGAAGCTCTGTGAGGGACCACCCAGATTAGATTAATCTCAGGCAGACACATTAAGCATCTTCCTGGTGGCATTAACTGAAGCAGATGGCCCACCATGATCATGGGGGCAATTTTCCTTTGTGGCCAATAAAAAAGGAATGCCGAGAGCAGAACTTTACTTTTTACTAGCTTGCCTTTGTGTTTCATTGACAAGTTTATCCACCCACCTTTAAGAGTTCTTCTTCCCCACTGCTGTCACGGCCATCCTTGGCTACGTGTGCCATGGACTTCTCGCTCACAGACCCTACCTGCCCTTGTGGGTGGGAGGTGAGGTGGTGTGGAATCAACTATGTGGACGCTGATAGCATGAGAAACACTGCAGCTCCATTGGCCCAATAAAGCATCCCTTGTAAACAGCAGTTCCCAGTTGGCTGGCATTGCATGCGTCAGCAATCCTGGGTCTCTCAGGCAGTCTTCAAGTAGGTCCTTCTGCATAAGACGCCTTAGTGGCTGCGAACTACCACCACCACCTGGGGTTTTGGAGAGGTGGCCATCGTGGTTCCTCCTACAGGCAGCCTGCTCCCTCATCCTTCAGGTGGCCTGAAAAAAACAGTGACTCTCTATACATCCTCCATATCATCATTGTCCTATTGGACTCCTGAGGCAGCTAACTTGTGGACCAGGCAGCTTCTTGTTGTTAACCTCTCCAGTGCAAAGATGGCTATTGATGGACTACAGAGACCTGTATCCTGCAAGCAAATCTAAAAATCCCATTTAATATACACTCATCCTATTGCTTCTGTTATTTTTAAAGAACCCCAATATCTCCATTTACTGGAGATGCTTTCCCATTTCCTGGAGATGAAGTTACAGTTGTCATCTGTTTGATGTAGGTTTAGGGACTTGAACTCTGGTCCCCTAAAAGACCTATGAGTGCTCTTTAATGTCAAACCCATCTCTCCAGCCCTGTGTTATGGAAAAAAAACTGAAGAAAAATAACAACTTAATTCTTCACTTGTAATTCTTCACTTGTTGAAGGTGGTCAATGGTCATTATACCTAGCAGGTTATATTTTCGCCAGTTCCAGGCCACTGAGGGTGAAGGCCTGTTAAATGCATTGTTCACCAGCATTTAACAACTCAGGACTTTGTGTCCATATCATGTTGGGTCATACTGGGTAAAAACTAGTACAAGCACAACCTCAGAAATAACACTCAGAGAACATTGTGTTTAATTTCTTCATCTTTCTGTCCTAGGCTATCTTTCCCTGGGTGTGTCACAATGTTAGGGAAAACAGTAAGAGATTAGAAAATTAAAGAGAATGTGGCTAAGTCAGCCTTTCTAAAAGTTTGGTAGCATTCCTTTGGAAAGGAAGAAAAACCAGAATAAATTCCTATGTGAGCAAGATAACGGACAACTTGGGAATCAAAATCCCAAAATATATAGAAATTCCTCATAATATTATAATCCCAGAGGAAAGAATCTATTTACATAAAGGCATCTGGTTATTTATTTATAGAAGAAAAACTTATGGAAAATTCTATTCTCACTGTTTTAGCCAACCTCCCTGGGGGTGTTGACACTTGTCATGTGGTTTCTAGTCCCAAATCAGAGATCTCTCTTTGTTGTCTTTTGTGAAAATAAAGTTCATGATAGTAAGGTTGATTTTCACTTCTGAAAATAGTCACTACTTCAATGACTAAGTGGAGAGTTATGTAAGCTTTTTCCTTCTTAATAGCCACCAGGAAAGGCACATCTGAAAAGCCTAGGATATAAGCTGATTTGACTCAATCAACATCTGAGACTAAGCAGCTCTGCTGTAGATGTAGATATATATACCTCATATTCCAGAAGAAGCCAGAGAACAAAGAATAACACTCTTGGCAAATAGGAGGCAGGGGAACTAGGAGGTGAAGGCAAATGTGTATTTAATATACACAATGCTGAGAATTTTCATTTTGCAATAAAAGCAAGACACTATAAAATATATCAAATTTTTTATGCTAAAGGCATTCTAAAACTATAAAACGTTATTTATGGTAACATTTCCCAATAAATTTTCCCCATTGCTTTTTTTCTTTTATAGATATTTTCTTTATTTACATTTCAAATGTTATCCCCTTTCTGACTCTCCCCTCTGGAAACCCTCTATTCCTTCCCCCATGTCCCTGCCTCTATGAGGGTGTTCCCCAACCCTTGCCTTCCCACCCTGGCATGCCCCTCCATTGCTTTTTAAGACAAAGTCTCATTATGTAGCTGTTACTGGCCTGGGACTATATACCATTCTAACCTCAACTACACAGACACCTGTCTGCCTCTACCTTCCTGAATGCTGATATCCATTTTTCTGTTTTCTGGAACAATCCACAGATTGAACAAGCTAAAGGGAATTAATAGAGAAATCCAGCCAGAACCATGAGCTGCATGTTACTTTTAGAGGATAAATATATTGCAAGGGAGTTCCAGAAGATGCAAGAGAAAGCTGAAGGTGTAAAACACAACTTGTAGATTCTCTGTGAAGGTGTGGTCCTGTAGATCATTGATTCTCAACCCTCTCAACCATGGCTCCAACCCTTTAATGCAGTGCCTCATGTTGTGGTGACCCACAACCATAAAATTACTTCCATGGCTACTTCATAGCTAAGTTTTTACTGTTATGAGTCCTAATGTAAATATCTGATATGCAGGATTCCTGACATACAACCCCTGTGAAAGGTTTGCTGGATACAGGGGTCATGACCCACAAGTTGAGAACCACTGCTGTTGCTTTTAGAATCTTCAATCGTGTATTCTGTATTCCTAGGAATTTCAAATGGCTTGTCCTGTCCATAGCAGACTGACCTTGATACTACTATGTTTCTTTCTTTTGAAACTCTACCAAAGATAATGCTAATCTTTCAAATTCCATAAGGTTAAATAGATTTGCAAGTACATTCTGAAGCTGGAATGTTGAAGGACTGATTGTCTCTGCCCCAAAGAAAAGCCCATGGGAACATTAGAAACAAGATGACAGACACTTGAGACAATGAAGTCTCACTGTGCTCACTGGTGACTTAGAAAGTTGGTAAACAAAGATATTTCAGATGTAGATGTGGCATAGGTGTTCAGCAATTGTGGGTGAACCTTGGTGAAGGGAGGAATATGAATCTGAAAAACAGTGACTGGGGTCAACAGAGAGAAGAATTGGATGCAGCTGAGAGGATGCCAGAAGCTTCTAGGGCTCAGCTCATGTAGCAAGACACAGAAGATCCTAGGAGTCTGAATATGAAAGTAAAGGTAGGTCAAACCACAAACAGGAAACAGGTGAGAATTGAATATCCTGTCTGCTTGAAGACCGGATGTTTCTAGGAATTTTAAGCCTGAGTATAAACGGTGGAGTTGATTTATATTAGCTGATTTAGAGAATATTTCCTTTTAATTAAATGTTTTGATTGGGTGGCTAAGCATCCTCACTACGTAGGGCACTGGGAAGAAATTATGCTACCCCGAAACATCATCAGCGGAACTGATTATCAGGTTGAAGTTCGGAAAAAGATGTGGGGATGGTGGGGATGCCCTGTACATTTTAGTTGCCTTAGAATCCATTTGAAGATGATTTCCTGTTACTAATGTTTCCAAGCTCATCCTCCTCCAAACCGAGGTCCCTACAGTACTGAAGGTCACTGTTCTAAGGTATCAGAGTCAAACTCACACTGTTGTCTTCATGTTCCAGCTCTGAAGGTCTCATTACAATAGGCCATGAATTATAAGCCATGGAATGAAAAGAAATGTACATATGTGATAGTAGGAAATAATAATAATTTGGTTATTTTTTTAATTACTTATTGGTCTCAAAAAATAAAGGTAAAATTCGACAAATTAGAATTACAGATAGAGGTTTTTAAACATAGCAACACACTGTTCTTCACTCCCATTTTTTCCTGCAATGATAAGATTTCATTTCAAATTAATTAATTAGTTAATTACATCCCAAATGCTCTCCCTGCTTGCCCCCTGCAGAGTTCTTCCTCCACCTCCTTCCACTCTGAGAGGGCAGCCCCCCACCTACCTATCCCTCCACCTTGGTGCATGAAGTCTCTGCAGGATTAGACATATCTGCTCCCACTGAGACCAGACAAGGCAGTCCTCTACTACACATGTCTCAGAGGCCTCTGATCATCACATGTATGCTCTTTCGTTGGTACCTCAGTTTCTGGGAGCTCCCAGAGGTCCAGGTTAGTTGACACTGTTGGTCTTCCTATGGGGTTGCCTTCTCCTTGCTGTCCTTAAGTCCTTCCCCTAGGTCTTCTATCAGGGTCCCCAACCTCCATCAAATATTTATCTGTGATTATCTGCATCTGTATCAGTCCGCTGCTGGGTAGAGCCTCTCTGAGAGGGCTGCTACACTAGGCTCCTGTCTGTACACACAACATAGCCTCATTAATAGTGTGAGATTTGTGACTACCCATGGGATGGGTCTCACTGATTGGCCATTCCTTCATTTTCTGGTCAGTCTTTGTGCCTGAATTTAGACAGGACAAATTTTACATCAAAGGTCCCCAAAATTTTAGGTCCCCATACCTCCACTAGGGGTCCTGTCTAGCTACTGGACGTGATCTCTTCAGGTTACATTTCACCACTGTCAGGAAAGATTTCATTTTTAATGGCTAAGCCATATTCCATCCATATATATACAATTATACCAGTTTCATTGCTTCTCCTAATTTTATTTGTATATGTATATATACAAATATATATATACAAATAGTAAAGAAGTATCTATGCACACTAATCAAGAGTCATGGTCAGAGGTAAAGTATGCGACACACCTATAATTCCTGGCTTTGGGCATTCCATAATGACTGAATCTCCTCAAGTCTCTATACATGGACAGACAGACTGCTGCTACATACAAACCTCCTTGTAGGTACATTTTGACTCTACCTCTTGACAGAGGCAGCTCTGTGCCAGAATCTATTTTTACATTGATTCCCACACTACTACAAAGTTCTACAACACTCAGTAGGTGCCCGGGCACTCATATCTGTGCCTGGGGAGTCACTCAGGGAACAAACTATCTGAATCATCCCACACAGTAGCTCGGAGGCGATCTTTGAAGGTCTCCTCTTTGCAGCTAGCCTTAGATCTGCTTTGACTAGCCCACAGCCAGCAGATGAAAAGACAGGCCTTGGAGTGAGCCTGCTGCAGCTTAACCCTTGGAGGTAAATTTAGCCTTGGATAACAGATTTTTTTTTCCCGTGGAGGCAATATAGATAAAGTCTAGGTCACTTTTCCTTAAAGGCACAGTCCATTCACAACTGTCCCAACTTCCTTTCTCCTACACTCAAATACTAAAAGACCCATGCCTGGACAGCTTGAGATAAAACTTCCCTCTGCTAACCACATGTTTGTGCTTGCAAAGGGCAAGCCATGTTAACCAAAAACCTCCTGTGCCCACAAGACACTGGAATTCCTCCTTTTCATCCCTTCTGACTTTTAGTAAATTGTAAGTTTAGTAGGCATTATGGCTAATATTTATTGTCAGCTCGACAAAGATCTGTGATTATATAGGTGACAAGCCTCTAGGCATGTCTTCGAGAGAGTTTCTAGGCTGGGTTAATTAATTTGGGAGGACTCATTCTCTTCTCAGGTGGCATCGATCCACGGGCTGCATTCCCAGACTAAATAAAAAAGAGAAAGCAGACAGAGACTCGGCCTGAATCCCACTCTGCTGACCAATGGCAGATGCAATGAGATCAGGTGCCTCTTGCTCCGGCCACTGTTTCTCTCCGCCTTGATGAACTACACTCACCTCTGAGCCAAAATAAGCTCAGTTGCCCTTATCATTTTATCAAATGATAAAAGTCACTAAAATGACCCAGCCAACCTCTCTTGCTGTTAGTCTACATACCTCTATATTTTTTCATGATGGCTCCGGGATAAGACATCCTCTGTTATTTGCATTGAAAAACTCAATCACAAAAGAACACACACGGTATGTACTCAGGGATAAGTGGATATTAGCCTAAAAGTTAGGAATACCCAAGATTCAATTCACAGACCATATGAAGCCTAAGAAGAAGGAAGACCAAAATGCAGATGCATTTTGTCTTTGCATTCAGTGCTTCTTAGAAGGGGGCACAAATACTCACAAGAGGAAATAGGGAGACAAAGTGTAGATCAGAGACTGAAGGAAAGGCCATCCAGAGACTGCTCCACCTGGGGATTCATCTCATATACAGTCACCAAACCCAGATACTAGTGCTTGCTGACAGGAGTCTGATATGACTGTCTCCTGAGAAGCTCTGCCAGAGCATGACAAATACAGAGGCAGATGGACTCAGGCACAGCCATTGGACTGAGCACAGGGGTCCCTGATGGAGGAGTTGGAGAAGAGACTGAAGGAGCTGAAGTGTTGCAGCCTCATGGAGGGAGTAACAGTGTCAACAGGCCAGACCCCCCGGGATGAACCACCAACCAAAGAATACACATGGAGGGACCCATGGCACTGGCTGCATATGTGGCAGAGGATGGCCTTGTTGGATATCTGTGAGAGGAGAGGTCCTTGGGCCTGAGGGTGTTCAATGCCCCAATATAGGAGAGCGCCAGGGTGGGAAGATGGGAGTGGGTGGGTGGGGAGCACCCTCATCGAGGCAGAGGGAGGGGTATAGGATAAGAGGTATCCAAAGTGAGACTTGCAAATGGGGAAACATTTGAAATGTAAATAAAGAAAACATCCAATTAAAAAGAAAAAACTTAACTTCAGAAAAAATGGAAGGTACTAGCAGAGCTGGTAGTTTTCTACCAACAGTCTTTGGAGAGAAAAATGCTACAATTACAAAGTAGACACTTTATGACTTGATGTTGTAACCTCCTGCATAAACTAGTGAGGTATCATGTTCAAGTATTTGTCTTCTATGTGAAGAGCTGTTCAAACTTGTACTAGAACATATACATACCATTGTGCCTTAGGGTGATAGTTACACGGAGGGACATGGTTGATTTAACAGTGTCCCAGGGAACTATCCAAAACACTGCATTCCATCTGCCACACCCTCAGCCTTTTTCAGATTAGGGTAGAACTACAAAGATGGGACAGCTTGTAGCACTTTGTGTGTAGAGTGAAGCGCACCATCATCCTAGCCTCCTGAACCTGTTACCTAGGTGTCTCTGAAACACTTCAGCTAGAATCAACTGAAAAGGGCACATTAGGCCTTATCCAGGTAAGACTGTGGCTTCCACTAGCTTCTGGGAGATTTAGGCACAGGGCCAGTCACTGACAGTGAAGATGAAGTCAAGTCATTCTGTAATAAATTCTTTAATGAAACAAGTTAAAATGTGATCATTTAAACCTACTGGAACTCATTTTAATAAATGCTTGATAATTTTTAACACACTTTTACTGAGTTTTCACCTAGACTGAATTGACTTCTGAGTCCTTGTGCTATTATTTACATAGAGTCTCTGATTCCACAGCTCTCCATCCACCCCTGCATGAGGTAACCTGGAGTCTTTCTAATGTGCCTGTTGTCCTGCTATCCAACTGCTCTCAACACAGAGACACCACCATCTTACCTCACCTTGTGTATCCATTGGTGTAGAACCATTGTCAGGAAGTAAAAAGATGGCACACTCCTTTAGACCCACCGAGCACAGCTGACTAGTTGCTATGTTGCTATTGGAGTTACAGTTTCATGGTCTTGCTTACAAAGCAGCAGGCATACTTTAGAAATAAAAGAAAAGAAACACAGAGGCTCCAGTACAACTCATATTTTCTTAGTAATCGCAAGCTTGTGTTCAGGTCAAGGAACAGGCTGGAAACCCTCACATTGCCATATTCAGGATGGATGGAATTGATTCAACCTCATGACTGGTACTTATTTCTCTGGTATCATAAGGAGCCTGATTATCAGGCACTGAACATTTTATACTTGCTTCTTGGAAGCCAATGACAGACCTCTAAAAGTAGAATTCAGATCAGAATTCCTGAGTGGCAGATCACATAAGGCTACTGTATTCTTACTTCTTTCTTCAAAGTTCTTTGATAGTTATAAACAGAGGACAATAGAAATCTGGAGCACCATCCTTCTCAGGTTCCATATATACACACTGTTTTTTCTTTAACCTGCCATCACCATGACTACCTACTCTTTTAGACATTGTTTTAATTATTTTGCATTATACTACAACATCAAGAACATTCTCTTATACTGCAGAATGATCTCTGGATTCCCCAGAACTAAATTCTACAATCAAACATGTCTTACCATCAAATACCACTTTAGTGATTTTACATAAGGTGTTGGTTGAAATCCAATTGGTACTGTTTGACAGGGTAAACACTAAAACCAAATAGCATTTATTTTAGCAAAGACCTCCTTCCCTCACACAAAGCTCCTAGAAATACCAAGATGCTATTAGTGAACTCAACATATTTTAAGTAAAATGAAAGTGTCACATCTCAAAATAATGTAGAAACATAAATTTTATGTGTAAATGTATATTGACATAAATGCCACCAGGAGTATATTTAACACTAATAAAGGGTGGTTGCTAATTCATAAAATAAAACAATTTTCAATAGTAGTGTGGAACCAATAAAGCTGAAAATGAGAGGGGCAAGTAGAAGCCATTGCCAGGGAGAAAAACATAATCTCTGTATGGCACAGTCTCAGAGCTGTAGCACTCACAGTACACTGTTTGGATCTGTGAGTTTTACATCCTCACAGTTAACAAACCATGGATGAAAGAGTCTTTAAAAACAACAAAGGAGTTTACATCTGTGCAGAACATGCGCAGATGTTTTTTCCTGTCATTGTTCCCTAAACAGTTCAATATAACAACTATTTACATAACATTTGCATTGTACTCACTGCTATAAATCAGCCTCAGATGGCCTAAAGCATGTGGAGATATGTGCTTACATTATCTGTGAAACTCGACGATTTTATAGGAGACTCATCACCCATAACGCTGGTGTCTATGGGGGTTCGCAGAAGCAATCTCTCTCTCAGACATAAAGGAATACCAGTCTTTATTTTCAGTTTTGGAAACCAATCACATTTCAGACCGAAGAAGGATGGAAAATCAGGCATGATTTTAAAAGGCATCTACCTGAGGGATAAGGCTAACCCTTCAGCTATCTGAAATATTTCTGACTAGAGCTTGCTACAAACCTTCAGCATCTATATACATTTAAGAAAAAAAAAAACCTAGGATGTCAGATTTCTGAAATTGCTGCCCAAGGGTGGTCTAAAAACAAAATTTAAAGTTCAGCGAACTGTTTCATTGACATCTTTTTCTACTAGCACTTTTTCAAATGGAAAGTATCAATTTCTCCAAAAGTCAGAAATAGTTCACTAAAATCTTATTTTATTTTTGTCTTGGACAACTTTATAACTTCAACCAGCACCTACCAAACTCACATTTTAGGAAACTCTTTGTTTTCTTCTGTTTCCGTGTACTTACTTAGGTCAGGGATAGTACACATTACTACATGGGTATGGAGATCAAAGGGTATCACTGGTATGAGTTCTTTCTTTTGACCACATGGATTTCTAGAACGGAACTCATGTTGTCAGGTTTAGTTGCTCTGACAGATTGGTCCTCCAGAGACACAAGACATGAGCCTATTAACCCCAGCTAGGGAACTTATAACTAACCAAAGATTGGAGGCACCAAAGTCAGACTTGGTGAGCCAATGAGTTTTATTGGGGATACTTGTGGGGGCATGGGTAAGAGTTCACTTGCAGAAGTAGAAATGACTCAAAGACAGCTGAATTTCCAATGCCCACCACATCATGGGTTACAGCTCACTGGAGCTTGAAACCTCAAGCATATTGTGCAGCCTATAGAGCACACAAGAGGTTAGAGTGTATCCTTTTCAGGTGAGGGAACTGACTCATTCTGAGTGTCTTCTAGGCAACTCATTTAGCCTGTTTCTTTGAGGCAGTTCTGCTGGTCTTTGCTTCTTACACTCAGGCTTATCTGAGAATCTTCTCTGCAGCTTGGCCTGTCTGAGAGTGATTCTCATTAGTCTGTATTGTTTATGTTCTCTTGGGGAAAAAACAGTACCAGGGAGTGAATCTGCTCAGTTTTAAGAACTTCCTGAAACAATTGGCTATTTACTTCCTGCTCTGAGAGCTTTATTTAATAATGGAATGTTTCAACCTTAGAGTAAACTGCTACACAACTGTCAGTTGTACCTTTTCTCAGAAGCCATTTTGTCTACCTGTTTTAGGTAATTTTTGAGTGTTTTTGAGACTATAATATTACATACATTTTCTCTTCCCCTCTCCAAATGCTCCCATATAACCCTCCTTGTCTCTTTCAAATTCACCACGCTTAGAGAGGCAGAGGCAGATAGATCTTTGTGAGTCTAAGACCAGCCTGGTGTTCAGAACAACCTCCAGGTTAACCAGGACTGCACAAGGAGATCTTTTTTTCACAACAGACAAACCAACTGAGGTAATTCTTAAGAAGTGAAGTCAGTATTTTCTTATGTAATGGGGTTTTTCTTTCATTCTAAATTATAATCTGTAACATTGCATTGTAATAATTTAGCCTTCATCTCACAAATCCCAGTGGTTTTAATCACCTGCATAGCTAGGTAAATACTATAATTACCATTTATTTTCTAGTAAGTAAATTTAATTTCTCAGAATGAGCTCAGTTTCCCCATGAAACAAAGCAGAAAATACAGAGTTCTTATCTATTCAATGCTCTCCTACAAGGACACAACTTGTCCACAATTAACATCTCTTACGAGAAGGACACATTTGTTTTCAATGGGCATGCTTTCACATCAGCTCTGTGTACAGTCTGTAGATTTTGACAAATGGATGATGGTGTGCCCACTGTTCTTTCACTTTGCTGACAGTCCCTGTTCTCTACCTCTTCATCTCTCACATCCACCCCTGGAGAGCACATATATGTTCTCATTGCCCCCATAGTTTAAGCTTTTCTTGATTATCAGATAGTGATTGCCCATATTTTTGCATGCGTTTTAGATAATAATCATTTATAGAATAAGTTTTACATGTATTTTCTCTTCATTTTTAATTATTTATTGTTCTTTATAATTTTATTATTTTTTGCTTTTAAATAATTACTTTATTATTTTAATTCTCTCCCCACTCTCTTTCTCTCTCTCTCTCTCTCTCTCTCTCTCTCTCTGTGTGTGTGTGTGTGTGTGTGTGTGTGTGTGTGTGTGTGCACATTTGCACACTGTGCTCTCCAAAGATATCATCAGTTGTCTTCCTCTACTGTTCCTCACCCTATTTTTTTGAGACAATTGGCTGTGTACTATTGTAATCTCCAGCTGACTGTGGAGCTCAGTAATTAGTTACATTGGCTTGCCAGGGAACCCCTGAAATCCTCCTATCTATACCTCGCAGAACTAGGATTACAGTCATGTGCCTCTATGGTTTTCACTCAGTAGATATTTCCATTGTTGAAAAGCTCCATCTTTCATTCTTCACGTTTTAATTTTTGATTGTAAAACTATGGCCACAATGAAAGTCATGAATGTTTTATCCTGTGTTATCTTCTAACAAGTTTATAGTTTTCCATTTTCATTTGTGGGCTACAATCATTTTGATTTATGTATGATATATAATTTATGCCTAGGTAACTTTTTCTGCCCACTGATTGACTGGCACCATTTGTTGAATCTTTGCTTTTCTGTGTTGCTTTTGCTTCTGTGTCAACGCCCATCTGAGTATGGTTATACAGTATGCTCCTCCAGTCTCTATTCAGTTATGTTAACACATTTGTCTTTCAACAGATGCCACCTTTGTCTCAATTCCTGTATCTCTCCTACAGGCCTTTAAGTAAGTTAGTATCAGTTCACCATCTCTGTTCTTTTTTAATAGGAAGTTGAGTATTTGAGATCTTTTGACCTTCTTTTTTTTTATATCACATGAAAGTAACTTTATTTTCAATTAAAAAAGAAATTTTCCATTATGGTTATGAGATGGCAATGAACATTACGGTTGGGGGTCAGCACAACATGAGAAACTTTGTTAAAAGACTGCAGCAATAGAAAGGCTGAGGACCACTGTCCTATAAACTTCTGGCTGTCCTCATGTTCCTCCACCCTGAGAAATTGCAATACTGCTGTATTTACTGTCGCTTGCAAACCCTCCATAAGGGTTGGCAAGATGGCTCAGTGAGTGGGTTCTTCTTTCTTCCACCCTTCTTCACTCCTTCCCCACCCTTTCAGCCTCCAACACTAGATAGGAAAGAAAAAGAATAGAGAGGAAAAGGGGGCCTTATTGCTAGACTACTTCCTGCTGATTAAAGGTGTCCAGTTCCTTGGGTACCTCTGATCTTTGTCATCAGGATATCTATTTTCCTGTTGTTGATTCTTCTTTGCCCAAGACTACTCAAAAAAACCCACAACCAACAGCCAACCACCAAACCATCCTGTTATTTATATACCCTCTGAAAAGTTCCCAAAATGCCAAATATTACACAATTGCAGAAACTACCCAGTGCTGGCAAAATCACACCCATGCTAGAGCACAAGGCAAATCCCAGTCAGTTACTCTGGACAACATGAAACAGCACCACAGCCCACGGCTGGGATTGAAAGAAAGCATATTCTTTTTTTTGTTGTTGAATTAATTTTTTTATTAAGTATTTTCCTCATTTACATTTCCAATGCTATCCAAAAAGTCCCCAATACACTCCCCCCCCACTCACCTACCCACCAACTCCCACATTAGGCCCTGGCATTCCCCTGTACTGGGGCATATAAAGTTTGCAAGTCCAATGGGCCTCTCTTTCAAGTGATGGCCTACTAGGCCATCTTTTGATACATATGCAGCTAGAGTCAAGAGCTCTGGGGTACTGGTTAGTTCATCATGGTGTTCCACCTATAGGGTTGCAGTTTCCTTTAGCTCCTTGAGTACTTTCTCTAGCTCCTCCATTGGGGGCCCTGTGATCCATCCAATAGCTGACTATGAGCATCCACTTCTGTGTTTGCTAGGCCCCGGCATTGTCTCCCAAGAGACAGCTATATCTGGGTCCTTTCAGCAAAATCTTGCTAGTGTATGCAATGGTGTCAGCATTTGGAAGCTGATTATGGGATGGATCCCTGGATATGGCAGTCTTTAGATGGTCCATCCTTTCGTCACAGCTCCAAACCTTATCTCTGTAACTCTTTCCCTGGGTGTTTTGTTCCCAATTCTAAGAAGGGGCAGAGTGTCCACACTTTGGTCTTCGTACTTCTTGAGTTTCATGCGTTTAACAAATTGTATCTTATATCTTGGGTATCCTAAGTTTTTGGGCTAATATCCACTTATCACTGAGTACTTATTTTGTGAGCCCCTTTGTGATTGTGTTACCTCACTCAGGATGATGCCCTCCAGTTCCATCCATTTGCCTAGGAATTTCATAAATTCATTCCTTTTAATAGCTGAGTAGTACTACATTGTGTAAATGTACCACATTTTCTGTATCCATTCCTCTGTTGAGGGGCATCTGGGTTCTTTCCAGCTTCTGGCTATTATAAATAAGGCTGATATGAACATAGTGGAGCATGTGTCCTTCTTACCAGTTGGAACACCCTCTGGATATATGCCCAGGAGAGGTATTGCTGGATCCTCTGGTAGTATTATGTCCAATTTTCTGAGGAACCGCCAAACTGATTTCCAGAGTGGTTGTACAAGCTTGCAATCACACCAACAATGAAGGAGTGTTCCTCTTTTCCACATCCTCGCCAGCATCTGCTGTCACCTGAATTTTTGATCTTAGCCATTCTGACTGGTGTGAGGTGGAATCTCAGGGTTGTTTTGAGTTGCATTTCCCTGATGATTAAGGATGTTGAACACTTTTTCAGGTACTTCTCTGCCATTTGTTATTCCTCAGGTGAGAATTCTTTGTTCAGTTCTGAGCCCCATTTTTTAATGGGGTTATTTGATTTTCTGGAGTCCACCTTCTTGAGTTCTTTATATATATTGGATATTAGTCCCCTATCTGATTTAGGATAGGTAAAGATCCTTTCCCAATCTGTTGGTGGTCTTTGTATCTTATTGACAGTGTCTTTTGCCTTGCAGAAGCTTTGCAACTTTATGAGGTCCCATTTATTGATTCTCGATCTTACTGCACAGGCCTTTGCTGTTCTGTTCAGGAATTTTTCCCCTGTACCCATATCTTCGAGGCTTTTCCCTACTTTCTCCTCTATAAGTTTCAGTGTCTCTGGTTTTATGTAGAGTTCCTTAATCCACTTAGATTTGACCTTAGTACAAGGAGATAGGAATGGATCATTTCGCATTCTTCTACATGATAACCACCAGTTGTGCCAGCACCATTTGTTGAAAATGCTGTCTTTTTTCCACTGAATGGTTTTTGCTCCCTTGTCAAAGATCAAGTGACCATAGGTGTGTGGGTTCATCTCAGGGTCTTCAGTTCTGTTCCATTGGTCTACTTGTCTGTCACTATACCAGTACCATGCAGTTTTTATCACAATTTCTCTGTAATACAGCTTTAGGTCAGGCATGGTGATTCCACCAGAGGTTCTTTTATCCTTGAGAAGAGTTTTTGCTATCCTAGGTTTTTTGTTGTTCCAGATGAATTTGCAGATTGCCCTTTCTAATTCCTTGAAGAATTGAGTTGGAATTTTGATGGGGATTGCATTGAATCTGTAGATTGCTTTTGGAAAGATACCATTTTTACAATGTTGATCCTGCCAATCCATGAGCATGGGAGGTCTTCTGTAGGCTTCTTGTATGTTCATGGGCATCTCTTTCTTTAGGTTTGTTTTGTTGAAGATATTTCCCGGTCCTTTGAGTTGAAAATCTTCATTCTCATCTACTCCTATTATCCATAAGTTTGGACTTCTCATTGTGTCCTGGATTTCCTGGATGTTTTGAGTTAGGATCTTTTTGGATTTTGTATTTTTTGATATTTGATTGTTGTGCTGATGTTCTCTATGGAGTCTTCTGCACCTGAGATTCTCTCTTCCATCTCTTGTATTCTGTTGCTGATGCTCGCATCTATGGTTCCAGATTTCTTTTTTTTTTCTTTTTCTTTTTTTTTGTTTTTGTTTTTTCGAGACAGGGTTTCTCTGTGTAGCCCTGGCTGTCCTGGAACTCACTTTGTAGACCAGGCTGGCCTCGAACTCAGAAATCCACCTGCCTCTGCCTCCCATGTGCTGGGATTAAAGGCATGCGCCACCACGCCCAGCTGGTTCCAGATTTCTTTCCTAGGGTTTCTATCTCCAGCCTTGCCTCACTTTGGGTTTTCTTTATTGTATCTACTTCCATTTTTATGTCTTGGATGGTTTTATTCAATTCCATCACCTGTTTGGTCTGGTTTACCTGCAATTCTTTAAGGGATTTTTGTGCTTCCTCTTTAATGTCTTCTACCTGTTTAGCAGTGTTCTCCTGTATTTCTTTAAGTGTGTTATTAAAGTCCTTCTTGATGTCCTCTACCATCATCATGAGATATGCTTTTAGATCTGGGTCTAGCTTTTCCAGTGTGTTGGGGTGCCCTGGCCTGGGCGAAGTGGGAGTGCTGGGTTCTGATGATGGTGAGTGGTCTTGGTTTCTGTTAGTAAGATTATTACGTTTACCTTTCGCCATCTGGTAATCTCTGGAGTTAGTTGTTATAGTTGTCTCTGTTTAGAGATTGGAGCAGAGGCTGTGTTCCACTCACCAGTAGTCTTAAGATCCCGTGGCGGGTGTCCTGGGTAGCTGGTGGGTGTCAGCTGACTCTGAGCCCTAGCTACCCAGGTGCTGGTGGGACTGGAAGGGGCTTGTGCCCCTACTCAAGCTGGTTTTCTGCTTCCCTAACTAATGCAGTCTCAGGTCCCGCACAATTGGATTGGAGCAGATGCTGTGTTCCACTCACCAGAAGTCTTAAGATCCCGTGGCGGGTGTTCTGGGTAGCTGGCGGGTGTCAGCCGACTCTGCGCCCTAGCTATCCCAGTGCTGGTCGAACTGGAAGGCTCTTTTGGCCTTCTTTTTTTTTTTAGATTTATTAATTTATTTATTTATTCATTAACATAAGACATGTTGACAAGATAGTTAAATGGTTTCTTTTTTTTAATTTATATTTTTATTAGGTATTTTCTCGTTTACATTTTCAATGCTATCCCAAAAGTCCCTCATACCCACCCCCCCCAATCCCCTACCCACCCAGTCCCCCTTTTTGGCCCTGGGGTTCCCCTGTACTGGGGCATATAAAGTTTGCAAGTCCAATGGGCCTCTCTTTGCAGTGATGGAAGAGCTCCAGGGTACTGGTTAGTTCATATTGTTGTTCCACCTATAGGTTTGCAGTTCCCTTTAGCTCCTTGAGTACTTTCTCTAGCTCCTCCATTGGGGGCCGTGTGATCCATCCAATAGCTGACTGTGATCATCCACTTCTGTGTTTGCTAGGCCCCGGCATAGTCTCACAAGGGACAGCTATATCTGGGTCCTTTGGTCAGTTAGCCATTGCCCACGTAACAATTTGCTGGAATTGTGCCTGAAATAGCGCAAGCTACAAAGCAGCTGGAAAATTGATCTTTTGACAGCATTGACTATATGAACTTGGTGTAATTGTTTCTTACATGTAATTTTCTCTCAAATAATTCCTATATAAATATTTGTGGATTTGTATGTATACATTTCACTTCTGGAATGTTGATATAAATAGTAATGAGATTATAGTTTTGAATTCCACGTGTTCATGGCTATGGTATATTGAATTGACTCTCATATATTTACCTTATTTTTTATAATGTTCCTATAATTACTTTTAATTTTTTTTAATTTTATATGTATAAGTGTTTTGCTAACATGTATGTGAGTGTGCCACAGTCATGCTTCGTGCCCATCATGGTCATAACAGGGCATCAGATGCCCTAGAACTGAAGCTGTACATGGTTTGCCTGGCCATATTGAAGCTGTGAATAGAACTTAGGTCCTCTGCAAGAACAACTATTGATCATAACCACTGAATCATTTCTCCATCTCCTTTACAATTGTTTTGTTTTTTGTTTTTTGTTGGTTTGTTTGCTTATTTTTCTGACTAAAACTTTCCCTTAACTCTTTTTTTTTAGTTTATTAATCATTTTATTCATTTACATTTCAAATGATATCCCCCTTTCTAGTTTCCCCTCCCCAAATTTCCCATCCCACTCTCCCTCCCCTTTGCCTCTATGAGGGGGCTCCTCCATCCACTCACCCACTCTTGCCTCACTGCTCTAGCGTCCCCCTATGTTGAGGCATCATTCCAGTCCTTATCCTAGCTTCTCCATTGGGGTCTCCTCCCCACCCTCCATACTCAGACTGGTCATTGGCTGTGAGTATCTGCATCTGTACAGGTTAGGTGCTTTTTAATTATAACAATCTTGTCAGTTTTTTGGTTTTGTTTGTTTCATTTTCTCTGAGGGAACTAAGGTTACCTTTTCTTTCTTTCTTTCTTTCTTTCTTTCTTTCTTTCTTTCTTTCTTTCTTTCTTTCTTCCTTCCTTCCTTCCTTCCTTCCTTTCTCTCTCTCTCTCTCTCTCTCTCTCTCTCTCTCTCTCTCTCTCTCTCTCTCTCTCTCTCTCTCTCTCTCTCTCTCTCTCTCTCTCTTTCCATGCAGCGTTTCAAGTATAATACTGGAAAGACTGAAACATCCATGCTTTGCTGTTTATATCCAAAAGGAAGTTTTGAGATTTTCACCAATAAATGCCCGCTTCATTATGGCATGTTAAAGAGTTTCATTATCAGGTTTTACCTTTCCCAAGATTTTTGAGAATGTTTATCATGAATTGATGCCACATTTTCGTTGAACACATTTCCACATGCACTGATATATGACTGTGAATTTTTAATTATTAACTTGTTAGTGCTATAAGTTACATTTCTTAATTTTCAGATGTTGAAACAATCTTGCAAGCCTAAGGCCAGTAAATCTTGTATATATATTTTTTAAAATTTTTATATTTCATTTGGTAATATTCTTCTGAGTTTTCATGCATCTTTGCTTGTGATAGGCATTAGCCATGGTTTCCTTGCATGTCTTAGTACTAGTGTAAGAGAATAGAATCGATTTCAAGGAATTTGCTCTGCTTCTATTTTCTGTTATTATTGGCACATAAATGGATAGTTTCTAGCTTATACCTTTCAAAGATTTCACCAGCAAATTTCTTTAAACCTGCCTCCCCCCATGGAATATTGTTAAATACTGGCTTAATTTCCTTAACAAATATAGACTGCCTATTTCTGCCTTTCAGAATATTGGCAGATGGTGCCACTCCAATAATTGGTTCATTTCAGTTGGGTTATATAACCTATGCATAGGAAGTTATTAATATTGCACCTATATTATTCTTTTACCATCTGTGTACTTTTCAGTGTTCTTTCTTTCATTCTATATATTAACATTTGTAACCTTCCTCTTTTTCTTAATTAGCTTGGCTAAATGATTATCAATCCTTTTAATTTTGTTGACATTCCCTGTTTATGTCTTGTTTGAAGTCTCACCTTTCTAGAGTAGGATCTTTTTTTTTTTTTTTTTTTTTTTTTTTTTTGCCCAGCTTGAAGTATTTATTTATTTTTTTATTTTTTTATATTTTTATTACATAATTTCCTCAATTACATTTCCAATACTATCCCAAAAGTCCCCCATAGCGCCCCCAACTTCCCTACCCACCCATTCCCATTCTTTTGGCCCTGGCATTCCCCTATATTGGGGCATATAAAGTTTGCAAGTCCAATGGGCCTCTCTTTCCATTGATGGCCGACTAGGCCATCTTTCGATACATATGCAGCTAGAGACAAGAGCTCCAGGGTTCCGGTTAGTACATCATGTTGTTCCAACAATAGGGTTGCAGATCCCTTTAGCTCCTTGGGTACTTTCTCTAGCTTCTCCATTGGGAGCCCTGTGATACATCCAATAGCTGACTGTGAACATCCACTCCTGTGTTTGCTAGGCCCCGGCATCGTCTCACAAGAGACAGCTATATTTGGGTCCTTTCAGCAAGATCTTGCTAGTGTATGCAATGGTGTCAGCGTTTAGAAGCTGATTATGGGACGGATCCCTGGATACAGCAGTCTCTAAATGGTCCATCCTTTCATCACAGCTACGAACTTTGTCTCTGTAGCTCCTTCCCTGGGTGTTTTGTTCCCAATTCTAAGAAGGTGCACAGTGTCCACACTTTGGTCTTCATTCTTCTTGAGTTTCATGCGTTTAGCAAATTGTATCTTATATCTTGGGTATCCTAAGTTTTGGGCTAATATCCACTTATCAATGAATACATATTGTGTGAGTTCTTTTGTGATTGTGTTACTTCACTCAAGATGATGCCCTCCAGGTCCATCCATTTGGCTAGGAATTTCATAAATTCATTCTTTTTAATAGCTGAGTAGTACTCCATTGTGTAAATGTACCATAATTTCTGTATCCATTCCTCTGTTGAGGGACATCTGGGTTCTTTCCAGCTTCTGGCTATTATAAATAGGGCTGCTATGAACATAGTGGAGCATGTGTCCTTTTTACCGGTTGGGACATCTTCTGGATATATGCCCAGGAGAGGTATTGCTGGATCCTCCGGTAGTACTATGTCCAATTTTCTGAGGAACCGCCAGACTGATTTCCAGAGTGGTTGTACAAGCTTGCAATCCCACCAACAATGGAGGAGTGTTCCTCTTTCTCCACATCCTCGCCAGCATCTGCTGTCACCTGAATTTTTGATCTTAGCCATTCTGAGTGGTGTGAGGTGGAATCTCAGGGTTGCTTTGATTTGCATTTCCCTGATGATTAAGGATGTTGAACATTTTTTCAGGTGCTTCTCTGCCATTCGGTATTCCTCAGGTGAGAATTCTTTGTTCAGTTCTGAGCCCCATTTTTTAATGGGGTTATTTGACTTTCTGGAGTCCACCTTCTTGAGTTCTTTATATATATTGGATATTAGTCCCTTATCTGATTTAGGATAGGTGAAGATCCTTTCCCAATCTGTTGGTGGTTTTTTTGTCTTATTGATGGTGTCTTTAGCCTTGCAGAAGCTTTGTAGTTTCATGAGGTCCCACTTGTCAATTCTCGATCTTACAGCACAAGCCATTACTGTTCTATTCAGGAATTTTTCCCCTGTGCCCATATCTTCAAGGCTTTTCCCCACTTTCTCCTCTATAAGTTTCAGTGTCTCTGGTTTTATGTGAAGTTCCTTGATCCACTTAGACTTGACCTTAGTACAAGGAGATAGGAATGGATCGATTCGCATTCTTCTACATGTTAACAACCAGTTGTGCCAGCACCATTTGTTGAAAATGCTGTCTTTCTTCCACTGGATGTTTTTAGCTCCCTTGTCGAAGATCAAGTGACCATAGGTGTGTGGGTTCATTTCTGGGTCTTCAATTCTATTCCATTGGTCTATTTGTCTGTCACTATACCAGTACCATGCAGTTTTTATCACAATTGCTCTGTAGTAGAGCTTTAGGTCCGGCATGGTGATTCCACCAGAGGTTCTTTTATCCTTGAGAAGAGTTTTTGCTATCCTAGGTTTTTTGTTATTCCAGATGAATTTGCAGATTGCACTTTCTAATTCGTTGAAGAATTGATTTGGAATTTTGATGGGGATTGCATTGAATCTGTAGATTGCTTTTGGCAAGATAGCCATTTTTACAATGTTGATCCTGCCAATCCATGAGCATGGGAGATCTTTCCATCTTCTGAGATCTTCTATAATTTCTTTCTTCAGAGACTTGAAGTTTTTATTATACAGATCTTTCACTTCCTTAGTTAGAGTCACGCCAAGATATTTTATATTATTTGTGACTATTGAGAAGGGTGTTGTTTCCCTAATTTCTTTCTCAGCCTGTTTATTCTTTGTGTAGAGAAAGGCCATTGATTTGTTTGAGTTAATTTTATATCCAGCTACTTCACCGAAGCTGTTTATCAGGCTTAGGAGTTCTCTGGTGGAATTTTTAGGGTCACTTATATATACTATCATATCATCTGCAAAAAGTGATATTTTGACTTCATCTTTTCCAATTTGTATCCCTTTGATCTCCTTTTGTTGTCGAATTGCTCTGGCTAGGACTTCAAGTACAATGTTGAATAGGTATGGAGAAAGTGGACAGCCTTGTCTAGTCCCTGATTTTAGAGGGATTGCTTCAAGCTTCTCACCATTTACTTTGATGTTGGCTACTGGTTTGCTGTAGATTGCTTTTATCATGTTTAGGTATGGGCCTTGAATTCCTGATCTTTCCAAGACTTTTATCATGAATGGGTGTTGGATCTTGTCAAATGCTTTTTCCGCATCTAACGAGATGACCATGTGGTTTTTGTCTTTGAGTTTGTTTATATACTGGATTACGTTGATGGATTTCCGTATATTGAACCATCCCTGCATCCCTGGGATGAAACCTACTTGGTCAGGATGGATGATTGTTTTGATGTGTTCTTGGATTCGGTTAGCAAGAACTTTATTGAGGATTTTTGCATCAATATTCATAAGGGATATTGGTCTGAAGTTTTCTATCTTTGTTGGGTCTTTTTGTGATTTAGGTATCAGAGTAATTGTGGCTTCATAGAATGAGTTGGGTAGAGTCCCTTCTGTTTCTATTTTGTGGAATAGTTTGTGAAGAACTGGGATTAGATCTTCTTTGAAGGTCTGATAGAACTCTGCACTAAACCCATCTGGTCCTGGGCTTTTTTTGGTTGGGAGACTATTAATGACTGCTTCTATTTCTTTGGGGGATATAGGGCTGTTTAGATCATTAACCTGATCTTGATTCAACTTTGGTACCTGGTATCTGTCTAGGAACTTCTCCATTTCATCCAGGTTCTCCAGTTTTGTTGAGTATAGCCTTTGGTAGAAGGATCTGATGGTGTTTTGGATGTCTTCAGGATCTGTTGTTATGTCTCCTTTTTCATTTTTGATTTTGTTAATTAGGATGCTTTCCCTGTGCCCTCTAGTGAGTCTGGCTAAGGGTTTATCTATCTTGTTGATTTTCTCAAAGAACCAGCTCCTTGATTGGTTGATTCTTTGAATAGTTTTTCTTGTTTCCACTTGGTTGATTTCACCCCTGAGTTTGATTATTTCCTGCCGTCTACTCCTCTTGGGTGAATTTGCTTCCTTTTGTTCTAGTGCTTTTAGGTGTGTTGTCAAGCTGCTAATGTGTGCTCTCTCTAGTTTCCTTTTGGAGGCACTCAGAGCTATGAGTTTTCCTCTTAAAAATGCTTTCATTGCGTCCCATAAGTTTGGGTATGTTGTGGCTTCATTTTCATTGAACTCTAAAAAGTCCTTAATTTCTTTCTTTATTCCTTCCTTGACCAAGGTATCATTGAGAAGAGTGTTGTTCAGTTTCCACGTGAAGGTTGGCTTTCTATTATTTATTTTGTTATTGAAGATCAGCCTTAGTCCATGGTGATCTGATAGGATGCATGGGACAATTTCAATATTTTTATATCTGTTGAGGCCTGTTTTGTGACCAATTATGTGGTCAATTTTGGAGAAGGTACCATGGGGTGCTGAGAAGAAGGTATATCCTTTTGTTTTAGGATAGAATGTTCTGTAGATATCTGCCAGATCCATTTGATTCATAATTTCTCTTAGTTTCACTGTGTCCCTGTTTAGTTTCTGTTTCCATGATCTGTCCATTGGTGAAAGTGGTGTGTTGAAGTCTCCCACTATTATTGTATGAGGTGCAATGTGTGCTTTGAGATTTACTAAAGTTTCTTTAATGAATGTAGCTGCCTTTGTATTTGGAGCATAGATATTCAGGATTGATAGTTCCTCTTGGAGGATTTTACCTTTGATGAGTATGAAGTGTCCCTCCCTGTCTTTTTTAATGACTTTGGGTTGGAAGTCAATCTTATCAGATATTAGAATGGCTACTCCAGCTTGTTTCTTCATGCCATTTGCTTGGAGAATTGTTTTCCAGCCTTTCATTCTGAGGTAGTGTCTATCCTTTTCTCTGAGATGAGTTTCCTGTAAGCAGCAAAATGTTGGGTCTTGTTTGTGTAGCCAGTTTGTTAGTCTATGTCTTTTTATCGGGGAGTTGAGTCCATTGATATTAAGAGATATTAAGGAAAAGAAATTGGTGTTTCCTGTTATTTTTGATGTTAAAGTTGGCATTTTGTTCTTGTGGCTGTCTTCTTTTAGGTTTGTTGAGGGATTACCTTCTTGTTGTTTCTAGGGCGTGGTTCCTGTCCTTGTATTGGTTTTTTTCTGTTATTATCCTTTGAAGGGCTGGATTCGTGGAGAGATAATGTGTGAATTTGGTTTTGTCATGGAATACTTTGGTTTCTCCATCTATGTTAATTGAGAGTTTGGCTGGGTATAGTAGCCTGGGCTGGAATTTGTGTTCTTTTAGTGTCTGTATAACATCTGTCCAGGATCTTCTGGCTTTCATAGTCTCTGGTGAAAAGTCTGGTGTAATTCTGATAGGCTTGCCTTTATATGTTACTTGGCCTTTTTCTCTTACTGCTTTTAGTATTCTATCTTTATTTAGAGCATTTGTTGCTCTGATTATTATGTGTCGGGAGGTATTTCTTTTCTGATCCAGTCTATTTGGAGTTCTGTAGGCTTCTTGTATGTTCATGGGCATCTCTTTCTTTAGATTTGGGAAGTTTTCTTCTATAATTTTGTTGAAGATGTTTGCTGGTCCTTTGAGTTGAAAATCTTCATTCTCATCCACTCCTATTATCCGTAGGTTTGGTCTTCTCATTATGTCCTGTATTTCTTGGATGTTTTGAGTTAGGATCTTTTTGCATTTTACATTTTCCTTGATTGTTGTGCCGATGTTCTCTATGGAATCTTCTGCACCTGAGATTCTCTCTTCCATCTCTTGTATTCTGTTGCTGATGCTCGTATCTATGGTTCCAGATTTCTTTCCTAGGGTTTCTATCTCCAGTGTTGCCTCATTTTGGGTTTTCTTTATTGTGTCTACTTCCCTTTTTAGGTCTAGTATGGTTTTGTTCATTTCCATCATCTGTTTGGATGTGTTTTCCTGTTTTTCTGTAAGGACTTCTACCTGTTTGATTATGTTATCATGTTTTTCTTTAAGGATTTGTAACTCTTTAGCAGTGTTCTCCTGCAATTCTTTAAGGGATTTTTGTGCTTCCTCTTTATTGTCTTCTTCCTTTTTAGCAGTGTTCTCCTGCATTTCTTTAAGTGTGTTATTAACGTCCTTCTTGAAGTCCTCTATCATCATCAGGAGATATGCTTTTAAATCCGTGTCTAGCTTTTCCGGTGTGTTGGGGTGCCCTGGACTGGGTGAAGTGGGGGTGCTGGGTTCTGATGATGGTGAGTGGTCTTGGTTTCTGTTAGTAAGATTATTACGTTTACCTTTCGCCATCTGGTAATCTCTGGGGTTAGTTGTTATCGTTGTCACTATTTAAAGATTGGAGCAGAAGCTGTGTTCCACTCACCAGCAGTCTCTAAATCCTGCGGCGGGGGTCGTGGGTAGCTGACGGTACCCCGGTGCTGGTCCAGCCGGAAGAGGCCTGTGGTCCTACTCAGGCCGTTTTTCTGCTTCCCTAACTAATGCAGTCTCTGGTACCGCGTGCAATTGGATTGGAGCAGAAGCTGTGTTCCACTCTCCAGAAGTCTTAAGATCCTGTGGTGGGTGTTGTGGGTAGCTGGTGAGTGTCAGCCGACCCTGCGCCCCAGCTGCCCCGGTGCTTTTCTGACCGGAAGAGGGTTGTGGCCCTATGTAGGCCGGATTTCTCTCTCCCCAACCAGAGCAGTCTCAGGTCCCGCGTGATTGGACTGGAGCAGAAGCTGTGTTCCACTCACCAGCAGTCCCAAAATCCTGCGGCGGGGGTCGTGGGTAGCTGGCGGGTGTTAGGCAACCCTGCGCTCCCGCTCCCGCTACCCTGGCGCTGATCAGGCCGGGTGAGGCCTGTGGCCCTAATCAGGCCAGTTTCTGCTTCCCTAACTAATGCAGTCTCAGGTCCCGCGCAATTGGACTGGAGCAGAAGCTGTGTTCCACTCACCAGCAGTCCCAAAATCCTGCGGCGGGGGTCGTGGGTAGCTGGCGGGTGTCAGGCAACCCTGCGCTCCCGCTACCCCGGTGCTGATCCAGCTGGATGAGGCCTGTGGTCCTACTCAGGCCGGTTTCTGCTTCCCTAACTAATGCAGTCTCAGGTCCCGCGCAATTGGATTGGAGCAGAAGCTGTGCTCCACTCACCAGAAGTCTTAAGATCCTGTGGCGGGTGTTGTGGGCAGTTGGCGAGTGTCAGCAGACCCTGCGCCCCAGCTGCTCAGGTGCTTTTCTGACCGGAAGAGGGTTGTGGCCCTATGTAGGCCGGATTTCTCTCTCCCCAACCAGAGCAGTCTCAGGTCCCGCGTGATTGGACTGGAGCAGAAGCTGTGTTCCCTCTAGAGTAGGATCTTAGGTTACACATTTTAGATAATTCATCTTTCTTATGTCTGCACTGAATGCTTCAGATTGCTTTTGAAAGACTGCCCTCACTAGATCTCACACATATCAATAACTGTATTTCATTTCCCTTTTATTCAAAATATTTTCAAGTTTTCCCCTTTAGTCTTTATTGGTTCGTGCTTAATGTCCCTGTGGTGACGATTACCTTTCTGTATATTTCTGGTATAGGTTTTTAGCTTAATTGTTTTGTTAATTGATTTCCACTGTGCCTTGAAATAAGACAGGACAGGATATCTAGTCTTTTTTAATTGTTACAATGGTTTCTTTATGGCCTGGACTGTATCTAGTGTTCTACTGTTGTGGAAGAAATCTGTACTGAATAATTTTCTACTAGGTGGATGCATCTGTTTCTGATAGAGTGATACTGGTATTCTATCAGCAAATTTGTCTCTTTCTCCTAGCAATTATGAGCAATTATGTTCCATGTTTTTAAATGCTTTATGTTTGTTTTATTATCTGTGTGTTTGGGTGTTTTGCATTCATGTACATATGTGTACCATGTACATGCCTGGCATCCACAGAGGTCAAAAGACATCATCAAATCCTCTAGAACTGGAGTTAGTGGATGGTTTTTAGCTTGGAATTGAACCAAGGTCCTCTGAGAGAGTAGCAAGTGGTCTGAAACCACTGAGTTGTATCCTTAACCTCACCATTGCCAAAATTAACTAAATTGGGATTGTGATGCAATTCAATCAGGGAAAAAGTTCAGAAAAGAACACTGTATTGCAGAGTTTGTATTGCTTAAATATATAAAAAAATGAAAGTACAAAAGTTCATTACAGTAGAAATTATACTAAGCAGAATGTGATAGCTATAATAGTTAAGAAAATTATGAATGTTCTTACAATACACTACAAAGAAAGATGTCAAAATTGAACAAAAAGTAAGCGATATGACTATAATTTTCTACCTGCCTGCCTTTCCTCAATTTGCTCTATATTAAGTGAAGAAAGATGGATACAAAACTATTCTTATTGCAGTGTATAATGAAAGAAAATAGTAGTTGTATAGGCTAAGCTTTTTATAAATGTATATTTTGATTATTATATATTTCATGTCTTTTTAAACTGAAACAGTGATTTTTTTAAATATATTAAGTTGATGTTGTACTAGTCTTTAGAACAAAAGAAATCTATTTCTTTCAAATTTACTTTAAAATTCAGAATCTCAAATATCAGTTTTGAAAGGACTATAAATGTCATTGTTTACATAGTGCAATATGCTTGTATAGGGGGTGCCAGGTTGTTCCCTTTGCTACAACATGTACTCAAATGAATAGCCCTTCAGAGGCTTTCAAAAATGGCATTGTGTGTCAGTTTAAACTAGGTGTTTGTGGTGCAACAATGCAGAGAATAAAGGGATTGGAACAGCACAAGATTTCTATAGGGAGAAAAAAAGGATTTTAGTAACGTACGTAGTGGGTGCAAAGCACTGTCAATGCAAGCTTGCATTCAATTGAATTCATTGAACACAAAGTGAAAGATGCATGTGTCTAAATCCAAGAGAGTAGATAAGTCTGACTTGAAATGTGTCGCTCTCTGGTAGAATGCTTCTTTCTTTTAAGTTCTTTTTCAATAATTCCTTGCAGCTCCAGCTCATACACAATGAATTGTTAGTTTCTTTATTGAAACTGTGTGTGTGTGGGGGGGGGGCACTTCTAAAAGCCAATACCAAAGAAAACAACTCCTTTTGTGCAAAGAGGATCAATAATGGTCTCTGTGTTCTTTCTATTGCTTGTTTGTGTTTCTATTGATGTGTACAAAACCTAGACATTTGGCTTTAAGTGTTGTTTGGATTTTTTCAGAAAGAATAAGAGAAAAAGCAGAAAAATTGTTATTCTTGACCTACTTTAAAATTTTTCACTTAGTGTACATACTCCAACAAAGAAGTATTGAAGACTATCTACATGCCAAAACATTTACGAATTTTTGTTTCATTATTCCTATGGCAATTAATGAAAAGGTATATATCTGTGTTCATGTTATGATCAGAGACTGCTCATCCCCTACTCGTCCCCTATAATTGCTTACCAAAAGCCTTGTGCGCATTTGATTGCTGTGGGAAGATCATTGCCTTACTCCAAACCAGCAGCTTCATAGAATCGTAGAAGAAAATTCCTTCCTTGTTGATGGTCTTTTATTCACTCCATACTTGTTTCCTGATTGCTTTTGTATCAAACCAAGAATAGAAAAACATCATTCCATCAGAATGTCTTGTTTCATTATGAATATCATGCATCAAAATTCCATTTTCCTCAAGTATTTATAAACTGAAATGACAAATAGAAACAAGTATATCCTCACATATATAGCCTGGAGAATACAGTGATGTAAAAATAACAGGAATGTCTGATGAGATTTTATTAATCCATAGGACAATTAAAGCTAGTATACAAAAAATATGAAAATTCTTAGTAGGTTCAGGGAAGTTAAGAATTTTCAGAGTAAAATGACTATACAACCTACTCATTCGTTTTTAATACACTATTCAGACTATACTACGTTTAAGCACCATGTAAAGGGTATACATGTAAAGGGTATATCCAAAGGACAAGAATTGAAGCCCAGGTTTTTACATTTTTAAAACAAAATAAGGTATAATTGTAGTATAGATGACAGAAAGACAGATAGATAGCTAGAGATAGCCATGTGGGACCTGGCATTAAAGGCATTAAAGACTAGGCTCATAACCAAAAATATGAGAGATAGCTAGATGGAGAGAGAGAGAGAGAGAGAGAGAGAGAGAGAGAGAGAGAGAGAGAGAGAATATGAAGAGAATAAACAGAATAAAAAAGAATTATCAAGAATAGTGATTACAAGGAATTGATTCATATAGTGATGGAAGTCTGAGGCCTCCATATTAAGGTATTCAGTTGGTAAATGGGCAATCAAGGATGGATGTTGGTATAGTTTTATCTCAACTCCAAAATCTGAAAAATTGGGAACCTAGGGGTGTAAGACCAGTTCAAGAGCAGGAAAAGAATGCTTTAACTGGAAGGCCACAGAAGCTCCCAGGTTTGGTGTCTGAGTCTACACAGGTCTTTAATGGTTTGGATGATATCCACACCATATGAACAACTGGACTTAAAACCCACTAAATAGGTGGAGTTTTGCCTGGTGCCATAACATGAAACCTAGGGGAGAACCTGCTACTTCCACTTGTTTTTAAACAGCATAATTTCTAACAGCATTCTAAATACTTACCCTCATACTCAAAGTGTGACAATTTTCCAAGAAGCTTCTTTTTGTAGCAGGTGGAGATTATTGTAGAAGTCCACAGCTTGTAAAAATGCAGAGGACATGATCCTATAGAAATAATTTACAATACATGACTCTTACAGAAGACCCTGATTCAATTCCCAGCATCGACATGAGCTCAATACGATCTACAAATTCAGTCCCAGAAAGTTTGATGCCAGCTTATAACCTCCTTTCCCACAGCACATGTGCAGTACTTAGACATTCACATTTAAATGTTATGTGTTAGGTGTTAGGCAAAACACCTAACACATAACATTTAAAAGGCTAAGAATTTTTTTAAAAAAATGGTACAACTGATCATGGTGTTTCCAGCTCCAAATAATACAACTACAATACAAATTACTATATTTAAGGTCTGCGAACATCACAGAAGAGGGAAGAAAAAGTTTGAAAGAACCAGAGGACCAAGACACCTAATTTTTATTTATTATATGAAAGCTACTTCCTTGAAAATTTAAAAGCATAGTCACCTAATCAAGAGCATATTGGCAATACAAATTGACAAGCTAATGTGAATAGGAAAAATACCACAAGGCTCTACCCCTAGTTGAAGAACTATAGGCAGTTAAAGGCTGATGAGAGAAGGGAAGTCAATCTCCTCCAGGGATTCTAGTTGGAATTCAATTTGTCTTACTTATGATAGCTAAAGAGATATTGGATTATTATCTCTAAACATTGATTGAGGAAAAAAAGTAAAAGAGCATATGTGTTTCCATTTTTATGTAGGGAACATTTCCATATGTTCAAACCTTCCTGGCATTGATGAGGTACGTTGTTGATTTTGTTTATTCAGTGTCTCCCACATTCAGGTGCCTTCACTGTTGGAGCCCTTGACAAAAAAGTAAAAGTGTACTGCTTGTGATGGAGGCATAATAAATTAGCTAGTAATAGAGTGACTATCCTTTTGGCTGGCCCATGGGACAGCTCCCTCACATTTCATTACCTTTTATTAAAATAAATTACACAGGCATTTTAAACAGATATTGAAGCCATTTGGTGGTCCACACTGTGGTTTCTCTCCTGCTGAAGTACCACTATATGTGAAAATTATGTGTATTCTACAGTTGTTTGACATTGTGAACTACTAAATATCAAGTCAATCTTACTGGTAATTCTGATTACATTTTCTATAAGGACATCAAATTCTTGTTCAGCTTTATTAACTAAAGAGAGATAAAATAACCAATGGATATTGGTAAATCAGCAATTTCTCCTTTTAATTATATAGAACTTTGCTACAAGAAATTTGAAGCTACGTTTATAAATGTATATCTGGAGTGAGCATTTTACCTTTTTGTCCGGTTTTTAAAGAAGGAGAATTGACATATGATTTAGCACTACTACATTCAAAATATGGAGAAAGGAATCTAAGACAAAGACATCTGTTTATTTATGTTTATAGTAGTGCAATTCACAATAGTTATATCCAATAACTATCAAATGATAAAGAACATGTGGAATACATACACATTCTAGTTGTTTTTTCTGACACAAAGAAGAATAAAATTGGATGACATAAAAGGCCATTCTGTAATGGAAATAAGCTAGATTCAAAAATATAAACAACCCTAAGTGAGCCCCTATTTTATACATGTGCATATATACACATATATAAGACTTGGAGGTAGAAGGATGTGTGCTTGTTAAAAGAAAGGGACTAGAGGATAAGGAAGGAGATCATGAGAAGCTAAATGGAGCTGAAGACATTTACAGTGTCTGATATACTAGAAAATGTCATTATGAATTTCAATATTGTAAAATATACTTAAAGAAGAAACAGGGCAGGAAGCATTGTGAAGTGCCATGAGACAGGAGAGAAATGGGGAAAAAAAGCATACAGACACATATTGTAAGGAAACCATTATTAAAATGATTACTTTGAATATAACCTTAAAAGTAGAATATTAACTATAAATGCTTAGGGAGGAGGGAGAAGGAGGAGGAGATGATATAGAAGGGGAGGAAGAGAGGAAAGGAGGAAGGGAGAGAGGGAAGGGAATACGGAAAGGAACATACAGGACAGGACATACATCAGAAAACACACAGCTCAATCTACATTTAGAGAACATGAAGAACCCTTGTTATAATAATATCAGATTTAGAGAGGAAGTCCTAGATACACTGCCGAGAATTATTTCAAACGCTGCAATTATGAGAAAGTTGCCTGATTGGATATACAGTCATGAATCATTTTCCCTGCAAGTTCACTATCTAGACTAATGTTTGAAGGCTATGACCTAATGTCTCTTGCACTATAACACTTAGGGAGCAGATTAATCATTACCTTCAAAGTTCTGAAAAGGAACTGGAGATGTACTCCAGGGTAGGTTATGCTAAGAATCTTTCCTGCTGGAAAGTTATATTATTAGGATGAAAAGGGTTTTTTTTTTTCCTTCAAGCTTTATGAGATTTAGATGAGAGTTTGGTTCTTGGGATGAAGTACATGAGATTTTTTCATTGATGGGCATAAAAATCTAGAGGAAAAAGACAATGAAATAGACAAAATATCCTCAAAAGATCTCCACATGTAATCCTCAACATCACTGATTTATTATTGTGAATGGAAAGTAGAGTTTAAACAGGTGAGGAGGTGTTATACCTGGAGCTGAACCTGTGCCACAGCTCTCTGTATCCAGGTCCTGTCAGGAAAGACCAGGTCTCCCAGGAGTGCTGACACACCTGAGAGCACAGATGAGACTACCACTTCTGCTCAAATGCCTGGCTAACAGGGACCTACCCAGAGCCCTTAGGACACTGGAACCAAAGGACTGCTGGGGATATGATCCTTCCAGTTTCTACCTGCACCCTGGGGCCGTCCCTGTGCCAAAGCTTTCCATACACAAATTCCTCCCAGATTGAATTGGTCTCCCAGAAGTACTAACACAGAGGCTTTCTGGAGGGACAAGACACAGTCAGAGACAGTGAAGACCAGCTTAACTCAGAGATAACCCTATGGCCAGAGGCAAGGGCAAGAACATGAGCAACAGAAACCAAGGCTACTTGGCATCATTAAAATCCAGTGCTCCAGACACAGCAAGCCCTGGATACCCCAACAAAACAGAAAAACAAGACTCTCATTTAAAAATCACATCTCGCGGTGATGACAGAGGACTTTAAGAAGGACATAAATAATTCCCTTAAAGAAATACAGAAGAACACAGGTAAAGAGGTAGAAGCCCTTAAAGAGGAAACAAACAAACAGATAAAAAAAATCCCTTAAAGAATTACAGGAAAACACAAGCAAACAGATTAAGGAATTTAACAAAACCATCCAGTATTCAAAAATGGAAATAGAAATAATAAAGAGACTTCCGGTCAGCACCAGCACCAGGTCACCTTGGGCGCAGAGTCAGTTGACATCCCCAAGGCTCCCTAGAGGACTCTCCAGTGAGTGGAACACAATCTTAGGACCACCAGTGAGTGGAACACAACTTCTGTTCCAATCCAATTGTGCAGGACCTGAGACAGCATTAGAGAAGCAGGAAACCTGGCCTGACCAGGGTCATAAGTCCCTTCTGATCAGCACCAGCACTTGGTCACCTGGGTGCAGAGTTGGCGGACACCACCAAGGTCCTTAGAGGACAGCTTCTGAGACAGACCCCATTTCAGGCTCCAGACATCCAGGAACCTTCCCTGCCACAGGAGAGGTGTCTGCCCTGCCAGGAGGGCTTTGCTGGAGCACGTGAAGGAGCCATCTTGGTTCCCTAATCCCTCTGAGACTAGTCTGTGCAGGTGAGAGTGTGGACTACAGAAGCTAACAGCTTCTGGGACAGGCCCAGTTTCTGGCCTGCATCTTCTGCCAGGTGGGAGGTCTGAACGCCAGATATCTATGCACATTCTCTGTAAGAGGAGAGCTTGCCTACAGAGAGTGCTATGACCACTGAAACAGAGAGGAGAGAGCTAGTCTCACAGGTCTGATGATAGAGGCTAACAGAATCACCTGAGGAACAAGCTCTAACCAGAGACAACTATAACAACTAGCTCCAGAGATTACCAGATGGCAAAGGCAAACGTAAGAATCCTACTAACAGAAATCAAGACCACTCACCATCATCAGAACGCAGAGCACTCCCACCCCACCTAGTCCTGGGCACCCCAATAAAACCGAAAAGCTAGACCTGGATTTAAAAGCATATCTCATGATGATGGTAGAGGACATCAAAAAGGACTTTAATAACTCACTTAAAGACGTACAGGAGAACACTGCTAAAGGGTTACAAGTCCTTAAAGAAAAACAGGAAACCACAACCAAACAGGTAGAAGTCCTCAAAGAAAAACAGGAAAACACATCCAAACAAGTGATAGAAATGAACAAAACCATACTAGACCTAAAAAGGGAAGTAGACACAATAAAGAAAACCCAAAGTGAGACAACGCTGAAGATAGAAACCCTAGGAAAGAAATCTGGAACCATAGATGCGAGCATCAGCAACAGCATACAAGAGATGGAAGAGAGAATCTCAGGTGCAGAAAATTCCATAGAGAACATTGGCAAAACAATCAAAGAAAATACAAAACGCAAAAGGATCCTAACTCAAAACATCCAGGAAATCCAGGACACAATGAGAAGACCAAACCTACGGATAATAGGAGTAGATGAGAATGAAGATTTTCAACTTAAAGGGCCAGCAAATATCTTCAACAAAATTATAGAAGAAAACTTCCCAAACCTAAAGAAAGACATGCCCATGATCATACAAGAAGCCTACAGAACTCCAAATTGACTGGACCAGAAAAGAAATTCCTCCTGACACATAATAATAAGAACAACAAATGCACTAAATAAAGATAGAATATTAAAAGCAGTAAGGGAGAAAGGTCAAGTAACATATAAAGGCAGGCCTATCAGAATTACACCAGATTTTTCACCAGAGACTATGAAAGCCCGAAGAGCCTGGACAGATGTTATACAGACACTAAGAGAACACAAATGCCACCCCAGGCTACTATACCCTGCCAAACTCTCAATTACCATAGATGGAGAAAACAAAGTATTCCAAGACAAAACCAAATTCACACATTATCTTTCCACGAATCCAGCCCTTCAAAGGATGATAAAAAACAAACAAACAAAAAAAACAATACAATAATGGAAACCATGCCCTAGAAAAAGCAACAAAGTAATCCTTCAACAAAACTAAAAGAAGACAGCCACAAGAACAGAATGCCAACTCTAACAACAAAAATAATAGAAAGCAACAATTACTTTTCCTTAATATCTCTTAATATCAATGGACTCAATTTCCCAATAAAAAGACATAGACTAACAGACTGGCTACACAAACAGGATCCAATATTTTGCTGCTTACAGGAAACCCATCTCAGGGAAAAAGAGAGACACTACCTCAGAATGAAAGGCTAGAAAACAATTTTGCAAGCAAATGGTCTGAAGAAACAAGCTGGAGTAGCCATTCTAATATTGAATAAAATTGACTTCCAACCCAAAGTTATCAAAAACACGAGGGACACTTAATACTCATCAAAGGTAAAATCCTCCAAGAGGAACTCTCAATTCTGAATATCTATGCTCCAAATACAAGGGCACCACATTCATTAAAGAAACTTTAGTAAACCTCAAAGCAAACATTGCACCTCACATAATAATAGTGAGAGACTTCAACACACCACTTTCACCAATGGACAGATCATGGAAACAGAAACTAAACAGGGACACAGTGAAACTGAAAGAAGTTATGAAACAAATGGATTTAACAAATATCTACAGAAGATTTTATCCTAAAACAAAAGGATATACTTTCTTCTCAGCACCTCATGGTACCTTCTCCAAAATTGAACATATACTTGGTCACAAAATAGGTCTCAAGAGATACAAAAATATTGAAATTTTCCCATGCATCCTATCAGATCACCATGGAAAAAGGCTGATCTTCCAAAACAACATAAATAATAGAAAGCCAACATTCACGTGGAAACTGAACAACACACTTCTCAATGATACCTTGGTCAAGGAAGAAATAAAGAAAGAAATTAAAGACTTTTTAGAGTTTAATGAAAATGAAGCCACAACATACCCGAACTTATGGGACACAATGAAAGCATTTCTAAGAGGAAAACTCATAGCTCTGAGTGCCTCCAAAAAGAAACTAGAGAGAGCACACACAAGCAGCTTAACAAGGCATCTAAAAGCTCTAGAACAAAAGGAAAAAAGTTCACCCAAGAGGAGTAGACAGCAGGAAATAATCAAACTCAGGGGTGAAATCAACCAAGTGGAAAAAAGAAGAACTATTCAAAGAATCAACCAAAGGAAGAGCTGGTTCTCTGAGAAAATCAACAAGATAGATAAACCCTTAGCCACACTCATTAGAGGGCACAGGGACAGCATCCCAATTAACAAAATCAGAAATGAAAAGGTAGACATAATAACAGATCCTGAAGAAATCAAAAACACCATGAGATCCTTCTACAAAAGGGTACACTCAACAAAACTGGAAAACCTGGATGAAATGGACAAATTTCTAGACAGATACCAGGTACTAAAGTTAAATCAGGATAAGCTTAATGATCTAAATAGTCCTATATCCCCTAAATAAATAGAAGCAGTCATTAAAAGTCTCCCAACCAAAAAAGCCCAGGACCAGATGGGTTTAGTACAGAGTTCTATCAGACCTTCAAAGAAGATCTAATTCCAGTTCTTCACAAACTATTCCACAAAACAGAAGCAGAAGGTATTCTACCCAACTCATTCTATGAAGCCACAATTACTCTGATATCTAAACCACAGAAAAACCCAACAAAGATAGAGAACTTCAGACCAATTTCCCTTATGAATATAGATGCAAAAATCCTCAATAAAGTTCTCTGAAACCAAATCCAAGAACACATTAAAACAATCAACCATCCTGACCAAGTAGGTTTCATTCCAGGGATGCAGGGATGGTTTAATATATGGAAATCCATCAATGTAATCCACTATATAAACAAACTCAAAGACAAAAACCACATGATCATCTCGTTAGATGCAGAGAAAGCATTTGACAAAATCCAACACCAATTCAGGATAAAAGTCTTGGAAAGATCAGGAATTCAAGGCCCATATCTAAACATGATAAAAGCAATCTAGAGCAAACCAGTAGCCAACATCAAAGTAAACGACAAAAAGCTGGAAGCATTCCCACTAAAATCAGGGACTAGACAAGGCTGTCCACTTTCTTCCTACCTCTTCAACATTTTACTTGAAGTCCTAGCCAGAGCAATTCGACAACAAAAGGAGACCAAGGAGATACAAATTGGAAAAAATGAAGTCAAAATATCACTTTTTGCAGATGATATGATAGTATATATAAATGACCCTAAAAATCCCTCCAGAGAACTCCTAAACCTGATAAACAGCTTCTGTGAAGTAGCTGGATATAATACTTAGAATACCCAAGATATAAGATACAATTTGTGAAACTCAAGAAGAATGAAGACCAAAGTGTGAACACTTTGCCCCTTCTTAGAATTGGGAAAAAAACACCCATAGAAGGAGATATAGAGACAAAGTTTGGAGCTGAGACAAAAGGACAGAACCATCTAGAGACTGCCATATCCAGGGATCCATCCCATAATCAGCCTCCCAATGCTGACACCATTGCATACACTAGCAAAATTTTGCTGAAAGGACCCTGATATAGCTGTCTCTTGTGAGAATATGCCGGGGCCTAGCAAACACAGAAGTGGATGCTCACAGTTAGCTATTGGATAGATCACAGGCCCCCCAATGGAGGAGCTAAAGAAAGTACCCAAGGAGCTAAAGGGATCTGCTAAAGATAGGTGTAACAACAATATGAACTAACCAGTACCCCCTGGAACTCCTGTGTATCAGAAGTGGCATATGTATCAGAAGATGGCCTAGTCGTCCATCAGAGGAAAGAGAGGCCCATTGGCCGTGCAAACTTTATATGCCTCAGTCTAGGGAATGCCAGGGCCAAGAAGTGGAAGGGGGAGGGGAGTTGGAGGGGAGGGTATGGGGGACTTTTGGGATAACACTGGAAATGTAAATGAAAAAAATACCTAAAAAAAAATAAGAGTAAAAAAAAAAGAAACAATAAAGAAATCACAAACGAAGACAATTCTGGAGATAGAAAACCTAGGAAAGAGATTAGGAGTCATAGATGCAAGAATCACCAACAGAATATAAGAGGTAGAAGAGAGAATCTCAGGTGCCAAAGTCATCACAGGAAATACTGATACAACAGTCAAAGAAAATGCAAAATGCAAAAGGCTCCTAACCCAAAAACATCCAGGAAATCCAGAACACAATGAGAAGTCCAAATGTAAGGGAAATAGGTATGGATGAGAAGGAAAATTTCCAATTTAAAGGGCCAGTAAATATCTTCAGCAAAATTATAGAAGAAAACTTCCCTAACCTAAAGAAAGAGATTCCATAAGCACATAAGAGGCCTACAGAACTTCAAATAGATTGGACCAGAAAAGAAATTCCTCCTGTCACATAATAATCAAAACACCAAATGCACAAAACAAAGAAAGAATATTAAAAGCAATGAGGGGGTGGGCCTATCAGAATTACACCAAATTTCTCATTAGAGCTTTGAAAGCTAGATCTTGGGTAGATGTCATACAGACCCTAAGAGAACACAAATGCCAGCCCAGCTACTATACCCAGCAAAATACTTAGTTACCATTGATGGATAAAGCAAGATATTTCATGACAAAACCACATTTACAGAATATCTTTCCACAAATCCAGCCCTACAAAGGATAATAAATAGAAAACTGCAACACAAGGAGGGAAACTACACCCTAGAAAAAGCAAGAAAGTGATCTTCTTTCAACAAACCCAAAAGAAGTTAGCCACACAGACATAATTTCACCTCTAACAAAAATAACAGGAAGCAACAATCACTATTCCTTACTATCTCTTAACATCATTGGATTCTCTCCACAATAAAAAGACATAGACTAACAGAGTGGATACATAAACAGGACCCAGCATTTTGCTGCATACAGGAAACACACCTCTGTGAGAAAGACAGACACTACCTCAGAGTAAAAGGCTAGAAAACAATTTCCCAAGCAAATGGTTCCAAGAAACAAGCTGGAGTAGCCATTCTCATATCAGATAAAATCAATTTTTAACCAAAAATTATCAAAAAAATAAGAAAGGGCACTTTATACTCATCACAGGAAAAATCTATCAAGAAGAACTCTCAAATCTGAACATCTATACTCCAAATGCAAGGGCATACATATTCATAAAAGAAGCTTTACTAAAGCTCAAAGCACAGATTGTACCTCACACAATAATAGTGGGAGACTTCAACACCCTGCTCTTAGCAATGGACAGATCATGGAAACAGAAACTAAATAGAGACACAGTGAAATTAACAGAAAATATAAATCAAATGGAATTAATACACACACATACACACACACACACACACACACACACATATTTATCCACATATATATAATTTCATCCAAAAACAAAGGAATATACTTTCTTCTCGGCACCTTATTGTACCTTCTCCACCAGGCCTCAACAGATACAAAAAGATTGAAATAATGCCATGCATATTATCAGATTACCATGAACTAAGGCTGATCTTCAACAAAAACTACAGAAAGCCCACATACACATGGAAGCTAAACAACGCTCTACTCAATAGCAAGACTAACCAGAGGGCACAGAAACTGTATTCAAGTTAACAAAACCAGAAATGAAAAAAAGAGAGATAACAAAAGGGGAGGAAATTTTAAAAATCATCAGATCCTATTGCAAAGGCATATATGAAACAAAACTTGAAAATCTAGATGAAATGTACAATTTCAAAACAAATACCGGGTACCAAAGTTAAATTCGGATCAGATAAAACAATTAAACATAACCCCTAATGAAATAAAAGCAGTCATTAAAAGTCTCCCAACCAAAACCAAACAAACAAACAAAGACCAAAAAAAACAGAAAACAAAACAAAAGAAAAACAAAAAACAAATATACAAAAAAACAGAACCAGAGGGATTTAGTACAGAATTCTATCAGACCTTCAAAGAAGACCCAATATCAATACTCTTCAAACTATTCCACAAAATAGAAACAGAAGGGACACTATTCAATTGGTTCTAAGAAGCTACAGTTATGCTGATACCAAAACCACACAAAGACCCAACAAAGAAAAAGAACTTCAGAACAATTTCCCTTATGAATATCAATGTAAAAACACTCAATTAAATTTTTTAAAACCCGAATCCAAGAACACAGCAAAATGATCATTCACCACTATCAAGTAGGCTTCATCGCAGGGATGCAAGGATGGTTCAATATACAGAAATCCATCAATGTAATCTACTACATAAACAAACTCAAAGAAAAAACCCACATGATCATTTCATTAGATCCTGAGAATGCATTTGACAAAATTCAATATCCTTTCATGGTAAAAGTCTTGGAAAGATCAGGACTTCAAGGCCCATACCTAAACATAGTAATAGCAATATACAGCAAACTAGTAGCCAACATTAAACTAAATGGAGAGAAACTTGCAGTTTCCACTAAAATCAGGGACTAAACAAGGCTGCCCACTCTCTCCCTATCTACTCAATATAGTACTTGAATTTCTAGCTAGAGCAGTTAGACAACAACGAAGTCAAAGGGATATAATTTGGAAAGGAAGAAGTCAAAACATCACTATTTACAGATGATATGATAGCATACTGAGTGACCCTAAAAGTTCAACCAGAGAACTACAGCTGATAAACAACTTCATCCAAAGTTACTGTATATAAGATTAACTCAAACAAATCAGTAGCCTTCCTACACTCAAAGGATAAGGGGGCTGAGAAAGAAATTAAGGAAATGACACTCTTCACAATAGTCACAAACAATATAAAATATCTTGGGGTGACTCTACCCGAGCAAGTGAAAGATCTGTAAAACAAGAACTACAAGTCTCTGAAGAAAGAAATCAATGAAGACCCCCGAAAATGGAAAGATCTCCTATGCTCATGGATTTGCAGGGTTAATATAGTAAAAATGGCCATCTTGCCGAAAGCAATCTACAGATTTAGTGCAATCCCTATCAAAATTCCAACTCAGTTCTTCATAGAGTTAGAAAGAGCAATTCACAAATTCATCTGAAATAGCAAAAAAACCCAGGATAGTGAAAACTATTCTCAACAATAAATGAACATCTGGGGCAATCACCATCCCTGACTTCAAGCTGTACTACAGAGCAATAATGGTAGAAACTGCATGGTATTGGTACAGTGACAGGCACGTACGTACATCAGTGGAAAAGAACTGAAGACCCAGAAATGAATCCATACACCTATGGTCACTTGATCTTTCATAAAAAGCTAAAAAGTCACATGGAAAAAAGACAACATTTTCAGCAAACGCTGCTGGTTCGACTGGCAGTCAACTGGCAGTCAACAAGTAGAAGAATGCAAATTGATTTATTCTTATCTTCTGTACAAAGCTCAAGCCCAAGTAGATCAAGAATCATCACATAAAACCAGATACACTGAAACTAGAAGAGAAAGTAGGGAAGATCCTCAAACACATGGGCACAGCAAAAATTCTGAATAGACCACCAATAGATTATGCTTTAAGATCAAGAATTGACAAATGGAAGAAAAAAAAAAAGAATCGACAATTGGGACCTCGTAAAATTGCAAAGCTTCTCTAAGGCAAAGGACATTGTCAATAAGACAAAAGGGCAACCAGCAGATTGGGAAATCCTACATCTGATAGAGGGCTAATATCCAACATATACAAAGAACTCCAACCAGTTAGACTCCAGAGAACCAAATAACTCTATTAAAAATGGGATACATAACTAAATAGCAAATCCTCAACTGAGGAAACTCAAAAGACAGAGAAGCACCTAAAGAAGTGTTTAACATCCTTAGTCATCAGGGAAATGGAAATCAAAACAACCCTTGGATTTCACCTCACACCAGTCAGAAAGGCTAAGGTGGAAAACAGCAGATGCTGGTGAGGATGTGGAAATGAGAAACACTCCTCCATTCCTGGTGGGATTACAAGCTGGTACAGCCACTCTGGACATCAGTCTGGTGATTTTCAGAAATTTGGACAGAGTACATCTGAGGACCCAGATATACCACTCCTGGGCATATACCCAGAAGATGCTCCAACATGTAATAAGGACACATGCTCTACTATGTTCATAGCCACAATAGTTATAATAGCCAGAAGCTGGAAAGAACCCAGATGTCACTCAACAGAGGAATGGATACAGAAAATGTGGTATATCTACACAATGAACTACTACTCAGCAATAAAAAAAGCAATGACTTGGTGAAATTCACAGGCGAATGGAAGGAACTAGAAAATATTATCCTGAGTGAAGTCACTCAATCAGAAAAGACCACACATGGTATGTACTTACTGATAAGTGGATATTAGGCAAAGAGTATGGAATATCCACGATACAAATCACAGACCACATGAAGCTCAAGAGGAAGACCAAAGAGTGGATGCTTCAGTCCTACTTATATGGGAACAAAATAATCAAGGGAAATAGAGGGTAGAGGGAACTTGGGAGGAAGAGAAAGAGGGAAGAGGGGAAGAATGAGGTATGGAAGGAAATGGAGATGTACAGAGGGTCAGGAAATTGACAAAGGTGTGTAGTAATGAGTGATGGGAAACTGGTGGTAGCAACCAGAAAGTCCCAGAGGCCAGGAAAGCAAGAGCCACTCTGAATCCCATGGGGATGACATTAGCTGAAATACCCAACAAAAGAGAGGGAGAACCTTTTGAGACTACATCTAGAGGCTAAGCATGGCCCCCTGGTTGAGGGATGGGGCTACTCACCCATCTCCAAAATTTTATCCCAGAATTGCTCCTGTCTAAAAGAAATACAGGACAAAGAGCAGAGCAGAGACTGAAAGAAAGGCCATCCACAGACTTCCCAAACTGGGGATCCATCCCACAGCCAGACACCAAACCCAGACACTATTTTGGATGCCAAGAAGTGTTTGCAGACAGGAACTGTATACAGCTGTCTCCTGAGAAGCTCTGCCAGATCCTGACCAATACAGATGCCGAGGCGCTCAGGCAAACATCAGACTGAACACAGGGACCCAGGAGAAGAGTTGGTGGAAAGACTGAAGGAGCTGAAGGGGCCTTATCTGGCATCAGTAAAAGGGGAGGCCCTTGGTCCTGTAAAAGCTTGATGCCCCAGTGTAGAGGAATGCTAGGTCAGTGAGCAGGAACAGGTAGGAGGGGGAGAGGAGCACCCTCATAGAAGCAGGGTAAGGGGAATAGGAAGTTTGCAGAGGAGAAACTGGGAAATGGGATAACATTTGAAAGGTAAATAAATAAAATATCCAATTTAAAAAATAAACAATAAAGTAATAAATATTTCTTTACACAGGGTCCTTTAAGAGCCTAAACAAAAATAAAATGTGAGGATGTCTTTGATCTTTGAAATGAGAGGTTGCTGCATTATTTAGATTAGATTTATCTAGTTACATTAGTCTCTATAGCTATAAACAGAGGATGGAAAAGTGTAAGATTGAGGCGAGATTAACAGGAGAGTGGGCAACTGGGACTCCTTAAAGATAGAGATTGGGAGCAGAAACCAAGAAAATGATGTCATGAGATAGAAGGCAAGGTTACATGAACCTCAGTCCTACACCTAAAGGGACTGAGCTCTGCCCATTGGTTCACAAGACCAGCAGAAAAGATCTTCCCCTAACATTGTACAAATATTGCTACCTGGTTCACACCCACTCTTGTACTTAGAGAAACCTATGATGGATGTAGTTAGTCATTCATTTTGGCTTGGATTTGTATTTGTATGATATGGTAAATTTGATACTTCAGAAGCAAAATCAAGCAATGTGAAGGGATCTTGGCTGTATTGTTGGCTGTTTCTCTCATTTATTCTTTTCCCTCTCTCTGCTTTTGTTTGTAGAGAGAATAGCTTATGTACTGAATGGATGCATCACCTGTCAATTTAAAAGCCTGTGCCATATAGCTTAAACAGGAGATAGGAGGTGGGACATCCAGGAGTCAGAGAGGATTCTGGAAAAAGAGGAAGGTGTGGGAAGATCTGTCTGGGAAGATGTGAGGAGCCAAATGCATACTTGAGCATAGGTAACCAATCACGTGGCTGAATGTGGTTTAAAATAAATGGGATATTCTAAGTTAGATCTAGTCAGAGAAGAATATAGCTATATGGCCAAGGAGTATGTAAATATGTTTTGAGTCTGAAGACTATTTCTGGGAGCATGGGGACAGGAGGTAAAATCAGACCTAACTCATGTGTGTGTGTGTGTGTGTGTGTGTACATATGTATATACACATACATACATATATGTGTATACATATGCTTTATAATATATACACTTTAAATATATGTATTTAAAGTGAACAATATATGTAAATGTTGTGTGTATATATATTTTTATACATAGCTTTTAGAATTACCTTTGAATTATTTGTTGTCTTTGAATTATAACTTTTTATTTATTTACTTATTTATTTATTTATTTTTATTCTTATTGTTTTCTTCCTCAAATTACAATATGTCTACTTTTATCATTCCTGAGTTGGTATTCATGTCATGGAATTCTAACAAACATATGGGACGTCCATGGTGCAATTGTTCATTACGTCTACATGCATTATAAACCTTACAACATTTTTTTTTTTTTTTTTTTTTTATTTTTATTACATATTTTCCTCAATTACATTTCCAATACTATCCCAAAAGTCCCCCATAGCGCCCCCCACTTCCCTACCCACCCATTCCCATTCTTTTGGCCCTGGCATTCCCCTATATTGGGGCATATAAAGTTTGCAAGTCCAATGGGCCTCTCTTTCCATTGATGGCTGACTAGGCCATCTTTCGATACATATGCAGCTAGAGACAAGAGCTCCGGGGTTCTAGTTAGTACATCATGTTGTTCCAACAATAGGGTTGCAGATCCCTTTAGCTCCTTGGGTACTTACTCTAGCTTCTCCATTGGGAGCCCTGTGATACATCCAATAGCTGACTGTGAACATCCACTCCTGTGTTTGCTAGGCCCCAGCATCGTCTCACAAGAGACAGCTATATTTGGGTCCTTTCAGCAAAATCTTGCTAGTGTATGCAATGGTGTCAGCGTTTAGAAGTTGATTATGGGATGGATCCCTGGATACGGCAGTCTCTAAATGGTCCATCCTTTCATCACCGCTACGAACTTTGTCTCTGTAACTCCTTCCCTGGGTGTTTTGTTCCCAATTCTGAGAAGGTGCACAGTGTCCACACTTTGGTCTTCATTCTTCTTGAGTTTCATGCGTTTAGCAAATTGTATCTTAAATCTTGGGTATCCTAAGTTTTGGGCTAATATCCACTTATCAGTGAATACATATTGTGTGAGTTCTTTTGTGATTGTGTTACTTCACTCAAGATGATGCCCTCCAGGTCCATCCATTTGGCTAGGAATTTCATAAATTCATTCTTTTTAATAGCTGAGTAGTACTCCATTGTGTAAATGTACCATAATTTCTGTATCCATTCCTCTGTTGAGGGACATCTGGGTTCTTTCCAGCTTCTGGCTATAATAAATAGGGCTGCTATGAACATAGTGGAACATGTGTCCTTTTTACCGGTTGGGACATCTTCTGGATATATGCCCAGGAGAGGTATTGCTGGATCCTCCGGTAGTACTATGTCCAATTTTCTGAGGAACCGCCAGACTGATTTCCAGAGTGGTTGTACAAGCTTGCAATCCCACCAACAATGGAGGAGTGTTCCTCTTTCTCCACATCCTCGCCAGCAACTGCTGTCACCTGAATTTTTGATCTTAGCCATTCTGACTGGTGTGAGGTGGAATCTCAGGGTTGTTTTGATTTGCATTTCCCTGATGATTAAGGATGTTGAACATTTTTTCAGGTGTTTCTCTGCCATTCGGTATTCCTCAGGCGAGAATTCTTTGTTCAGTTCTGAGCCCCATTTTTTAATGGGGTTATTAGACTTTCTGGAGTCCACCTTCTTGAGTTCTTTATATATATTGGATATTAGTCCCTTATCTGATTTAGGATAGGTGAAGATCCTTTCCCAATCTGTTGGTGGTTTTTTTGTCTTATTGATGGTGTCTTTAGCCTTGCAGAAGCTTTGTAGTTTCATGAGGTCCCACTTGTCAATTCTCGATCTTACAGCACAAGCCATTACTGTTCTATTCAGGAATTTTTCCCCTGTGCCCATATCTTCAAGGCTTTTCCCCACTTTCTCCTCTATAAGTTTCAGTGTCTCTGGTTTTATGTGAAGTTCCTTGATCCACTTAGACTTGACCTTAGTACAAGGAGATAGGAATGGATCGATTCGCATTCTTCTACATGTTAACAACCAGTTGTGCCAGCACCATTTGTTGAAAATGCTGTCTTTCTTCCACTGGATGTTTTTAGCTCCCTTGTCGAAGATCAAGTGACCGTAGGTGTGTGGGTTCATTTCTGGGTCTTCAATTCTATTCCATTGGTCTATTTGTCTGTCACTATACCAGTACCACGCAGTTTTTATCACAATTGCTCTGTAGTAGAGCTTTAGGTCCGGCATGGTGATTCCACCAGAGGTTCTTTTATCCTTGAGAAGAGTTTTTGCTATCCTAGGTTTTTTGTTATTCCAGATGAATTTGCAGATTGCACTTTCTAATTCGTTGAAGAATTGATTTGGAATTTTGATGGGGATTGCATTGAATCTGTAGATTGCTTTTGGCAAGATAGCCATTTTTACAATGTTGATCCTGCCAATCCATGAGCATGGGAGATCTTTCCATCTTCTGAGATCTTCTATAATTTCTTTCTTCAGAGACTTGAAGTTTTTATTATACAGATCTTTCACTTCCTTAGTTAGAGTCACGCCAAGATATTTTATATTATTTGTGACTATTGAGAAGGGTGTTGTTTCCCTAATTTCTTTCTCAGCCTGTTTATTCTTTGTGTAGAGAAAGGCCATTGATTTGTTTGAGTTAATTTTATATCCAGCTACTTCACCGAAGCTGTTTATCAGGCTTAGGAGTTCTCTGGTGGAATTTTTAGGGTCACTTATATATACTATCATATCATCTGCAAAAAGTGATATTTTGACTTCATCTTTTCCAATTTGTATCCCTTTGATCTCCTTTTGTTGTCGAATTGCTCTGGCTAGGACTTCAAGTACAATGTTGAATAGGTATGGAGAAAGTGGACAGCCTTGTCTAGTCCCTGATTTTAGAGGGATTGCTTCAAGCTTCTGACCATTTACTTTGATGTTGGCTACTGGTTTGCTGTAGATTGCTTTTATCATGTTTAGGTATGGGCCTTGAATTCCTGATCTTTCCAAGACTTTTATCATGAATGGGTGTTGGATCTTGTCAAATGCTTTTTCCGCATCTAACGAGATGACCATGTGGTTTTTGTCTTTGAGTTTGTTTATATACTGGATTACGTTGATGGATTTCCGTATATTGAACCATCCCTGCATCCCTGGGATGAAACCTACTTGGTCAGGATGGATGATTGTTTTGATGTGTTCTTGGATTCGGTTAGCAAGAATTTTATTGAGGATTTTTGCATCAATATTTATAAGGGATATTGGTCTGTAGTTTTCTATCTTTGTTGGGTCTTTTTGTGGTTTAGGTATCAGAGTAATTGTGGCTTCATAGAATGAGTTGGGTAGAGTACCTTCTGTTTCTATTTTGTGGAATAGTTTGTGAAGAACTGGGATTAGATCTTCTTTGAAGGTCTGATAGAACTCTGCACTAAACCCATCTGGTCCTGGGCTTTTTTTAGTTGGGAGACTATTAATGACTGCTTCTATTTCTTTGGGGGATATAGGGCTGTTTAGATCATTAACCTGATCTTGATTCAACTTTGGTACCTGGTATCTGTCTAGGAACATCTCCATTTCATCCAGGTTCTCCAGTTTTGTTGAGTATAGCCTTTGGTAGAAGGATCTGATGGTGTTTTGGATGTCTTCAGGATCTGTTGTTATGTCTCCTTTTTCATTTCTGATTTTGTTAATTAGGATGCTTTCCCTGTGCCCTCTAGTGAGTCTGGCTAAGGGTTTATCTATCTTGTTGATTTTCTCAAAGAACCAGCTCCTTGATTGGTTGATTCTTTGAATGGTTTTTCTTGTTTCCACTTGGTTGATTTCACCCCTGAGTTTGATTATTTCCTGCCGTCTACTCCTCTTGGGTGAATTTGCTTCCTTTTGTTCTAGTGCTTTTAGGTGTGTTGTCAAGCTGCTAATGTGTGCTCTTTCTAGTTTCCTTTTGGAGGCACTCAGAGCTATGAGTTTTCCTCTTAGAAATGCTTTCATTGCGTCCCATAAGTTTGGGTATGTTGTGGCTTCATTTTCATTGAACTCTAAAAAGTCCTTAATTTCTTTCTTTATTCCTTCCTTGACCAAGGTATCATTGAGAAGAGTGTTGTTCAGTTTCCACGTGAAGGTTGTCTTTCTATTATTTATTTTGTTATTGAAGATCAGCCTTAGTCCATGGTGATCTGATAGGATGCATGGGACAATTTCAATGTTTTTGTATCTGTTGAGTCCTGTTTTGTGCCCAATTACGTGGTCAATTTTGGAGAAGGTACCATGAGGTGCTGAGAAGAAGGTGTATCCTTTTGTTTTAGGGTAAAATGTTCTGTAGATATCTGCCAGATCCATTTGATCCATAACTTCTGTTAGTTTCACTGTGTCCCTGTTTAGTTTCTGTTTCCATGATCTGTCCATTGGTGAAAGTGGTGTGTTGAAGTCTCCCACTATTATTGTATGAGGTGCAATGTGTGCTTTGAGATTTACTAAAGTTTCTTTAATGAATGAGGCTGCCTTTGTATTTGGAGCATAGATATTCAGGATTGATAGTTCCTCTTGGAGGATTTTACCTTTGATGAGTATGAAGTGCCCCTCCCTGTCTTTTTTGATGACTTTGGGTTGGAAGTCAATCTTATCTGATATTAGAATGGCTACTCCAGCTTGTTTCTTCAGACCATTTGCTTGGAAAATTGTTTTCCAGCCTTTCATTCTGAGGTAGTGTCTATCTTTTTCTCTGAGATGAGTTTCTTGTAAGCAGCAAAATGTTGGGTCTTGTTTGTGTAGCCAGTTTGTTAGTCTATGTCTTTTTATCGGGGAGTTGAGTCCATTGATATTAAGAGATATTAAGGAAAAGTAATTGTTGTTTCCTGTTATTTTTGTTGTTAAAGTTGGCATTCTGTTCTTGTGGCTGTCTTCTTTTAGGTTTGTTGAGGGATTACCTTCTTGTTGTTTCTAGGGCGTGGTTCCTGTCCTTGTATTGGTTTTTTTCTGTTATTATCCTTTGAAGGGCTGGATTCGTGGAGAGATAATGTGTGAATTTGGCTTTGTCGTGGAATACTTTGGTTTCTCCATCTATGTTAATTGAGAGTTTGGCTGGGTATAGTAGCTTGGGCTGGAATTTGTGTTCTTTTAGTGTCTGTATAACATCTGTCCAGGATCTTCTAGCTTTCATAGTCTCTGGTGAAAAATCTGGTGTAATTCTGATAGGCTTGCCTTTATATGTTACTTGGCCTTTTTCTCTTACTGCTTTTAGTATTCTATCTTTATTTAGTGCATTTGTTGTTCTGATTATTATGTGTCGGGAGGTATTTCTTTTCTGGTCCAGCCTATTTGGAGTTCTGTAGGCTTCTTGTATGTTCATGGGCATCTCTTTCTTTAGATTTGGGAAGTTTTCTTCTATAATTTTGTTGAAGATGTTTGCTGGTCCTTTGAGTTGAAAATCTTCATTCTCATCCACTCCTATTATCCGTAGGTTTGGTCTTCTCATTGTGTCCTGTATTTCCTGGATGTTTTGAGTTAGGATCTTTTTGCATTTTCCATTTTCCTTGATTGTTGTGCCCATGTTCTCTATGGAATCTTCTGCACCTGAGATTCTCTCTTCCATCTCTTGTATTCTGTTGCTGATGCTTGCATCTATGGTTCCAGATTTCTTTCCTAGGGTTTCTATCTCCAGTGTTGCCTCATTTTGGGTTTTCTTTATTGTGTCTACTTCCCTTTTTAGGTCTAGTATGGTTTTGTTCATTTCCATCATCTGATTGGATGTGTTTTCCTGTTTCTCTTTAAGGACTTCTACCAGTTTGGTTGTGTTTTCCTGTTTTTCTTTAAGGACTTGTAACTCTTTAGCCATGTTCTCCTGTAGTTCTTTAAAGTCCTTCTTGATGTCCTCTACCATCATCATGAGATATGCTTTTAAATCCAGGTCTAGTTTTTCAGGTGTGTTGGGGTGCCCTGGACTGGGCGAAGTGGGAGTGCTGGGTCCTGATGATGGTGAGTGGTCTTGGTTTCTGTTAGTAAGATTCTTACCTTTACCTCTCGCCATCTGGTAATCTCTGGAGTTGTTATAGTTGTCTCTGTTCAGAGGTTGTTCTTCTGGGGATTCTGAGTATCCTCTGTCAGCAGACCTGTACAGACTAAGTTCGGCGGAGTCCCGGAGCCAAGATGGCGCTCCCTGCAGGGCAGGTCACTGTTCTCCGGCTGGGAGGGTGTCGGATGTCTGCGGCCCCAAAAGGGTGCTGCCTCAGCGGTTCTGTGGCTCCCGCCTGTCCCAGAAGCTGTCTGCCTCTGTGGTCCTCACTCTGACCTGTACAGACTAAGTTCGGCAGAGTCCCGGAGCCAAGATGGCGCTCCCTGCAGGGCAGGTCACTGTCCTCCGACTGGGAGGGTGCCGGATGTCTGCGGCCCCTAAAGGGTGCTGCCTCAGCAGCTCTGTGGCTCCCGCCTGTCCCAGAAGCCGTCTGCCCCCGTGGTCCCCACTCTGACCTGTAGAGACTAAGCTCGGCGGAGTCCCGGAGCCAAGATGGCGTTCCCTGCAGGGCAGGTCACTGTCCTCCGACTGGGAGGGTGCCGGATGTCTGCGGCCCCAAAAGGGTGCTGCCTCAGCGGCTCTGTGGCTCCCGCCTGTCCCAGAAGCTGTCTGCCTCTGTGGTCCTCACTCTAACCTGTAGACTAAGTTCGGCGGAGTCCCGGAGCCAAGATGGCACTCTCTGCAGGGCAGGTCTCTGTCCTCCGGCTGGGAGGGTGCCGGAAGTCTGCGGCCCCAAAAGGGTGCTGCCTCAGCGGCTCTGTGGCTCCTGCCTGTCCCAGAAGCCGTCTGCCCCCGTGGTCCCCACTCTGACCTGTAGAGACTAAGCTCGGCGGAGTCCCGGAGCCAAGATGGCGCTCCCTGCAGGGCAGGTCACTGTCCTCCGACTGGGAGGGTGCCGGATGTCTGCGGCCCCAAAAGGGTGCTGCCTCAGCGGCTCTGTGGCTCCCGCCTGTCCCAGAAGCTGTCTGCCTCTGTGGTCCTCACTCTAACCTGTAGACTAAGTTCGGCGGAGTCCCTGAGCCAAGATGGCGCTCTCTGCAGGGCAGGTCTCTGTCCTCCGACTGGGAGGGTGCCGGATGTCTGCGGCCCCAAAAGGGTGCTGCCTCAGCGGCTCTGTGGCTCCCGCCTGTCCCAGAAGCTGTCTGCCTCTGTGGTCCTCACTCTAACCTGTAGACTAAGTTCGGCGGAGTCCCGGAGCCAAGATGGCACTCTCTGCAGGGCAGGTCTCTGTCCTCCGGCTGGCACCTTACAACATTTTAAGATATCCTAAAGGATTCCGTATTTTACAGAAAGAAGTAGGGAGATAGCAAAAAGAAACGAAAGATAAATTCATGTCATTCCAGTATTCTTTTGCGTTATCTTGAGGAATTTCCTTGAGTGTTCCTTATACTGCTGATCTATACACTCGTTTTCTTGTAACTGGAAATGAATTTTCCCTTCGTTCTTGAGTGATAATACAGATAAATGAGTTTGTATTGACCGTTTTCCTTGTGTAACCATTTTAACTGGATTATTCCAGTCTTCACGATTTCACATAAAAATTATGTATTTGTTTCCCCTTATGTTACACATGATGTTTTCTGGCAGCTTATTATATTTGCTCTTTATTTTTTAATTTAACAGTCTGATTGTTATGCATCTTAGCTGTACAGCCTGTGCTTCAATTTTTTATTTTCTTCTAATATCTTTTGTCTTCAGGACTCACAGTTTTATCAGTTGTGAATGTTTTTTAGTTTTAATTTTTAACATATTTTATCTCTCATTTTTCTCTTCTTCAAGTGCCAAAATGCATCTGACCAGAAAGTATAATCTGACAGTAAATTATGCAGATTACATAGGGCATGTATAATGCTGACCATGTGTTTTGTTATATTTTTAATTATAGCAGAATAATCATGAAGAATAACTTGTTGATCATGTTCAAGTGTACATTCTCATGGTATTAAGTAAATCCAGTGTCATCTTCCATCACCTCCATCCATCTCAAAACCCTTTTCATCAAAACCCAAACTCCATATCCATGTCTCTTTCCCATGATAACAGTCAATATATGCCTTGTCTTTGTAAGTTTCTCCACTCCAGTTACCTCAGGTGACTCAACTCTTATAGTGTTTGTTTCAGGAGGCTTGGCCTATTAAATTTATAGAATGCCTTATGTTTCCTTTATATGTAGTATGAAAATAAACATAGTTGACTGCACAATGTCACACTCTGTGTATATAATCCACAAATTTCACATCTGCTTGTCCATAGATAGATATTTGAGGTGCTTAAAAATTTAGTCTGTTACCCATATTGCTTGTCTAAAAGTGTTTCTCCATTTTTTTCCTATCTTAAAAAGCAGAACTTTTAAAAATGAAATATCTAACAAGTGCTGAACATATAACACACTCACATACATATGCTCATACAGAGACACACACACTCGGAGACACAGTCACACACAGAGACATACATACTCACACATACACACACTCACACTTTCTCACCGAGAAAGACAGAGGCACACTTACACATAAGCACATACACACAATAACAGAAGAAAAATATATTATTAGCTTGAAGTCCCTTCTTGCCTATGCCTTGCTTTGCAAACTTTAGAAATAGATCTTTTAACCTATTCATTTATATTTTCCTTTCAAATTATTGTTTTCACATTCTCCAAGTTTCACACTTTGGAGAATTTCCTTTGTATTTTCCAAAATTAATTCACTCTTTCATCTTGCTTGTGCTTTTTAGCAAGCACATCTATTCAGAGAACTTTTTTTAATTTTAGAGAATGAATTTTCTTTAGCGCTAAATTTTTCATTTATGAAACCTTTATTTTCATAAGCATCTTTGATCTTTACTTTGGTAATTATAGTTAGCAGAATAATTTTTAAATCCATGTCTGGCTGCTTGAAAATTGGCTTCATTTCTAGGATATATATGACTTATCTTGATTTGCTTAAAGCTGTGATTTTCTAAATATGTATTTCGACTATCAAGTAATTAAACTTTTTTTTTTTGGGGGGGGGGCGGTTTCGAGACAACAGGGTTTCTCTGTGTAGCCCTGGCTGTCCTGGAACTCACTCTGTAGACCAGGCTGACCTTAAACTCAGAAATCCTACTGCCTCTGCCTCCCAAGTGCTGGGATTAAAGGCGTGCCCAACCACACCCAGCTTAAACTTCTTATTTTTAATTTATAATTTTAAAGTTAAGTGTTTGCCTGTATATGTGTCAGTGGACCACATGTGTCTGGTGCCTCCAGAGTCTAGAAGAGGGCATCATATCCAATCCCCTGCAACTAAAGTTACAGATGGTTGTGAGTTATTATATAAGTCCTGGGAATCAAACCCAGGTTTTCTGTACGAGCTTCCCATCTTCCTAATGATTGAACCATCTCTCCAGTACCAAGTAAGCAGATATTTAGAAAGATATATATGGGATTTTTTTTTAAGGAGAGTAATTGCAAATGTTGGATTTGGGCTATCTTGAGTTAGATTATTGTTCATTGGTGTGCTTTATTTCCTTGGTTTTACTGATAACACTTTTGACACATCTTGAATTGACAACTCTGATTTTGGGCAGTAGCATCTTTCTATTTATCTCTCTTAAAATTCAGTGCACCTGCATTGCACAAGACCTCCAAGTGTTCAGAGACCAAAGAGATGGAGGAAGCAGAACTTAAGAAACCAATTGCCTCCTTCCTTAGGGGATTTCCCTGACTCCTCAGCATACAGAATGCTAGAGCCTCAGATTTCAGGGTTCCCCCCCCCCGCCCCCTTTATTTACATTTCAAATGTTATTCTCTTCCCTGGTTTCCCCCTTTCACATCCTCCATCCCCCTTCTTCTGCTTCTATGAAGGTGCTCCCCAACCCTCTCACCCACCCATTTCTACCTCCAGCCCTTGCATTCTACACTGGGGCATAGAGCCTTCACAGGACCAAGGGCCTCTCCTCCCATTGATGACCAACAAGGCCATGCTGTGCTACATATGCGGGCAGAGCCATGGGTTGGTGGTTTAGTCCCTGGGAGCTCTGGGGGTCTGGTTGGTTGCTATTTTTCTTCCTATGGAGTTGTAAACCCCTTCAATTCCTTCAGTCCTTTCTCTAACTCCTCCATTGGGGACCCTGTACTCTGTCCAATGGTTGGCTGCAAGCATTTGCCTCTTTCTTTAGCCAAAAAGCTTAAGGCTATGTCCCTGTCATGGCTCTACTCACTTCATGGGTTTCATGGCATCCTATTAAAGGAGATGGAAACTTAAATGAAAATAACAATGAGGTACCTGTTTATATATTCCTGATACCAATGTCATTAAAATTCTTTTCCTGTGCTGTTGGTCATTTTTAGATAAAACAATCAAATTCTTTGCTCATTTTCCAAACTTTCTTGACTATTTGTTAAAGCATAAAAATTCCTTATGTATTTTAAATATATATCTTTTTCTAAAAATATAGGATTTTCACCTATATTCTGTTTCTTTTTATTGAAAATTGATCCTTCTCTCATACAATACATACTGTCCAGTTTCCCCTCTCTCCAGTCCACTCAGCAAACCTACCCACCTTCTCTCTTATCCAGACCCACACTTGATCCACTGATCTTCAGAAATGTTGTAGAATCCAAAGAAAACCAGGAGAATTTGGCCCACTGAGTCAAGTAATCAGGGCTCATAAGGGCTCATAGAAACTGAAGCAAGAAGCCTGGGACCTGCATGGGTCAGTCTACCCCAGGTCCTCGACATGTGCGTTATAGCTTCTTATTTTTTGTGGGACTTCCAACAGTGATAGTGGGTATTTCTCTGACTCTTTGCTTTCCTCTTGGTATTTTATCCCTATTGAATTGCCTTGTCCTGCCCCTATATAAGGGCTTTTGCCTTGTCCATCTCCACAGAATGAGAAAATAGTTTTCATAGTAGTAAAATAAAATCATTTTGTCATTTTGGAAGATTATTTGGCAGTTTCTAAAAATGTCCAATATAGGACAATACTATAGAATCCAAAATATGCAACCCCAGAGAGGTAAAGATGAAAACACTTGAGCCTGTGAAATGTCTCCTTGAGTAAAAGTGCTTGCTGGCATCTTACCTTTGATTTTGGTCTTCTGTTTGCACATGTTGGATGGAGAGAAAGAACTCTGAAAGTTGCCTTCTGACCAACCTACGCATGATATGGCATGTGTTCCCACCAACACCCACACATACACAAAGCCAATAAATATATAACACAAAAACTTGAGCATAAACATTAATAACCAGCTTATATGAGCCCCCCAACACCTATGTAGCAGAGGAATGTCTGGTCTGGGCTAAGTCAGAGAAAAGACTGAAGGCCCCAGGGAATGGGGATGTCTGATGAAGTGTGGGTTGACGGGGTGGGGACATCCTCATGGCGACAGGGAGCATGGGGAGGAGGTATGAGATGTGGAGCAGTCAGAGGGTAGATCTAGAGGAGGATAAAATCTGGAGTGTAAAAAAAAGATTAAATAAAATTTTAAAAAGAAAGAATACAACAAAGAAAATATTAATAACATTATCCAAATGGCCATCAACGCACATAGATGAATAATAAAGTGTGGCATTTCTGTAATGACAAAAGTAAAGCATTAATATATGCTAAACTGTGGATAACCCTTGAATACACAATGCTGGATTAAATATTTCCTGTCATACAAGATTAATATTGTTTAATACATTTTGTTAAAAAACACTAGATTATAGAATCTGTAGACACAGAATAGAAGTCTGGTGAGATTAGTTCTTTTTTTTTTTTTTTTAGGTATTTTCCTCATTTACATTTCCAATGCTATCCCAAGAGTCCCCCATACACCCCACCAACTCCCCTACCCACCCACTCCCACTTTTTGGTCCTGGCATTCCCCTGTACTGGGGCATATAAAGTTTGCAAGTCCAATGGGCCTCTCTTTCCAGTGATGGCCTACTAGGCCATCTTTTGATACATATGCAGCTAGAGTCAAGAGTTCAGGGGTACTGGTTAGTTCATAATGTTGTTCCACCTAGAGGGTTGCAGATCCCTTTAGCTCCTTGGGTACTTTCTCTAGCTCCTCCATTGGGAGGCCTGTGATCCATCCACTAGCTGACTGTGAGTATCCACTTCTGTGTTTGCTAGGCCCTGGCATAGTCTCACAAGAGACAGCGATATCTGGGTCCTTTCAGCAAAATCTTGCTAGTATGTGCAATGGTGTCAGCATTTGGAAGCTGATTATGGGATGGATCCCCGGATATGGCAATCCCTAGATGGTCCATCCTTTCGTCACAGCTCCAAACATTGTCTCTGTAACTCCTTCCCTGGGTGTTTTGTTCCCAATTCTAAGAAGGGACAAAGTGTCCACACTTTGGTCTTCGTTCTTCTTGAGTTTCATGCATTTAGAAAATTGTATTTTATATCTTGGGTATCCTAAGTTTCTGGGCTAATATCCACTTATCAGTGAGTACATATTGTGTGAGTTCCTTTGTGATTGGGTTACCTCACTCAGGATGATGCCCTCCAGGTCCATCCATTTGCCTAGGAATTTCATAAATTCATTCTTTTTAATAGCTGAGTAGTACTCCATTGTGTAAATGTACCACATTTTCTGTATCTACTCCTCTGTTGAGGAACATCTGGGTTCATTCCAGCTTCTGGCTATTTTAAATAAGGCTGCTTATGAACATAGTGAAGAATATGTCCTTCTTACCGGTTGGGACATCTTCTTGATATATGCCCAGGAGAGGTTTTGTGGGATCCTCCGGTATTACTATGTCCAATTTTCTGAGAAACCGCCAGACTGATTTTCAGAGTGGTTGTACAAGCTTGCAATCCCACCAACAGTGGAGGAGTGTTCCTCTTTCTCCACATCCTTGCCAGCATCTGCTGTCACCTGAATTTTTGATCTTAGCCATTCTGACTGGTGTGAGGTGGAATCTTAGTGTTGTTTTGATTTGCGTTTCCCTGATGATTAAGGATGTTGAACATTTTTTCAAGTGCTTCTCTGCCATTCGGTATTCCTCAGGTGAGAATTCTTTGTTCAGCTCTGAGCTCCATTTTTTAATGGGGTTATTTGATTTTTCTGGAGCCCACCTTCTTGAGTTCTTTATATATATTGGATATTAGTCCCCTATCTGATTTAGGATAGGTAAAGATCCTTTCCCAATCTGTTGATGGTCTTTTTGTCTTGTTGACAGTGTCTTTTGCCTTGCAGAAGCTTTGCAACTTTATGAGGTCCCATTTATCTATTCTCGATCTTACTGCACAAGCCATTGCTGTTCTATTCAGGAACTTTTCCCCTGTACCCATGTCTTCGAGACTTTTCCCTACTTTCTCCTCTATAAGTTTCAGTGTCTCTGGTTTTATGTGTTAAAATAATATAGAATGAACTGGTAACGGGTATATGTTGCGATAAATCTGCAAACCAAATATGCCTCAGCAATGCAAACACAATTCAATTAATATGAATACAAGCTGTGTGCCTAGATTGGGCAGATCTACCACTACACTACTATATTCTCCATATAACAGACCCCTTACAACTTGTGGTTTCTCCAGGTCAGATGTTTCTGCTCTGCTTTCCTTCCACCTCCTCCTCCATCATCCTCTCTCTGTCCCATACCTCCTCCTTTTCTCTCCCAATTTTTAGCTCCATCTTCCCATCCTCTGCCCAATCACCAGCTCTAGCCTTTATTTTACAAATTAAGGTAGTAAGAAGGTTTACAGGAAATCACCCGAGTGCTGATTCATTCATATACACACGTATATGTATATGTGCATATATAAATATATATTATATATTTTTTATTTCACTTTGAATATATAAATATATATATTTCACTTTGGATATGTAAATATGTATATTATTATGTGTGTATATGTGTATATATGTATATATGTATATCTGTGTGTGTATGTATAGGCATATATATGTGTATATATATATATATATATATATATATATGATGAAACAATAAATATTTTTTAAATTACATGATAAACTATGTGCAAAAGAATGTTAGTACATGTTGATGGTCATATATTAATGTAATATTATGCCCCTATATTGAATAATCTTTACATCTTCACATAGGCAAAGAAATAAGGCAATTTTGCTATATTTGTTGAACAGTGTGCTAATTCTAGGTCTAACGAAACAGAATGTAAAATGTCATACATATGACATTATCATATGACAATGTCAGATGTAATACATCTGATTATCCAAAAGCTAAGTAAATATTTATTCCATAGAGTTCTCCAATAGTTTATATGCTGACTTTTATTTTATTCTGTAAATAAATAATACCATGAAAAAACCACCCAGTCTAAGTGCAATATTCTTTCTCCATGATGAAAAGTTGTAAGTCCTGTTATGGCTGAATATATGCATGTCCTTCATGTTTTGAACACGTGGTTCCTATTGATAGTGATATTTAGGGGGTTGTGGGTGGATGCTTTAAAAAGTCCGATCTATCTGGAGAGAGCAAATCGCTGGAGGCAAGCCTTGGAGGGTCACATTTTTCCCTGGTGCCCTCCTCTGCCTGCTGTCTGCCTCTGGTAACAGAAACTGGGTCTTTTTTATGTAGTCCTGCCATTGTGGTATTATGACAGGACCAGAGTCAATGTAAGCTAAGGTTGTGGACTCAAAGCTCTGAAACTCTAAGGTGGAGTAATCTAGGCCCCATTTAAATTGTTTCTTTTTGGTTGGTTAAGACAGTTTCATAGTGGAGAGATTTGGATACAAAACAAAATATAAAATTCATTAACTTTCCACAGAAGAGAGTGTTACATAACAAGGTGAACCTACTCTGTCTTCTCTCAGCCTCTATTATGATCCAGTGCAAAATACTATTCCAGTTTCTTGCAGTATGTGTGTGTGTTCTTAATAGTATGTGTGTGTGTGTTCTTAATAGTATGTGTGTGTGTTCTTAATAGTGTGTGTGTGTGTGTGTGTTTGTATAATTTTTTAAAATTTGTATAACGAGAATCATACAGAAATTGTCCTTTCTGTAATTTCTTTTTTTAGACAGGGTCATTTTTAGAGAATCATTCAGAGTGGTTTCATGTATCAATAATGTATGCTTTCCCATATATATATATATATATATATATATATATATATATATATATATATATATATATATATACATATATATATCATCCCATTGTGTATACCGATTTCTCTTACATGTTCTAATTCTATGTTTAGTTTCCAAGTTTGAGGCTTTTCCAAAATGTCATTGTGGAAATTCTTCTTCCTTTCTTTGGGCACACATTTGTAGGAAGGCTTTTTAAACATGTCTTTATGCCTGGAGCATCTCGATTATGAGATGAGTATGTGTCTACCTTCAGTACTATTCGTACTCCCGGTAGTATGTTCAGTATGATGACATACTCCACAGCAGTGTGTGAGAATCCCCACTGTGCCAGGTACTTGTCACCTTAGTTCTTTTAGTTTCTGTGCTATGATAAAAATTTTATTTCAATTTTCCAAGTTCTCAATAATTAACTGGGTTGAGGATCTTTTAATGGATAAATCTGGCACTTTAGGGATGTGTTCATATAAGGGATGTGTTTTTATTTTTCTGCTTCCTTTCTTTACTGGCAAGAATTAGGTGCATTCTAGCTTTTGGATACTTTTTTATTTTAATTTTTATTAGATATTTTCTTTATTTGCATTTTAAATGCTATCCTCTTTCCTCGTTTCCCCTACGAAAACCCCCAACCAATCCCCCTCCCTCTGCTCACCTACCCACCAACTCCTGCTTCCCTGTAACAAGAATTCCCCTACACAGGACCAAGGGCCTCTCCTCCCATTGATGTCTGACAAGACCATCCTCTGCTGGAGGCATTGGTACCTCCATGTGTACTCTTTGGTTGGTGGTTTAGTCCCTGGGAGCTCTGGGAATACTGGTTGGTTCATAGTGTTGTTTCTCCATGGGGTGGCAAACCCCTTCAGCTCCGTGGGTCCTTTCTCTAGCTCCTCCATTGGGGGCCCTGTGTTCCATCCTATAGATGACTGTGAACATCCACTTCTGTATTTGTCAGGCACTGGCAGAGACTCTCAGGAGATAGCTAGATCAGGCTCCTGTCAGCAAGCACTTATTGCCATCCACAATAATGTCTAGATTTGGTAACTGTGTATAGGATGGATCCCCAAGTGGGGCAGTCTCTGGATTCCTTTTCCTTCAGTCTCTGCTACACATCTTTTCTCTGTATCTTCTTCCATGGGTATTTTGTTCCCCCTTCTAAGAAGGGCCAAAGTATCCACACTTTGGTCCTCCTTCATCTTAAGCTTCATGTGGTCTGTGAATTGTATCTTGGGTATTCTGAGCTTTTGGGCTAATACCCACTTATCATTGAGTGCATACCATGTGTGTTCGTTTTGGGTGACTTCACTCAGAATGATATTTTCTAGATCCATCCATTTGCCTAAGAATTTCATAAATTCATTGTTTTTAATAGCTGAGTAGTACTCCATTGTGTAAATGTACCACATTTACTGTATCCATTCCTCTGTTGAGGGACATCTAGGTGCTTTCCAGATTCTGGCTATTTTAAGTAAGGCTGCTATGAACATAGTGGAGCATGTGTCCTTATTGCAAGTTGGAACATCTTCTGGGTATATGCCCAAGAGTGGTATAGCTGGGTGCTCAGGTAGTACTGTGTCCAGTTTTCTGAGGAACCACCAAACTGAGTGGTTGTACCAGCTTGCAGTCCCACCAGCAATGGAGGAGTATTTATCTTTCTCCACATCCTCCCCAGCAACTTCTGTCACCTGTGTAGCTTTGTATACTTTGTGAACTATATATACTGTATTTTGTTACTATCTTTGCGACTAGGTAGATAGTTCTTTTACTCTTTTGATGAATATGAGGTTTGTATATCAATGTAATCCAGTGTATGAGTTTTTGTGTGCATAGTTAAAGCTTTTAAAGCTTATAAAGAACAGATTGACTGTGTTAACTTCAAGTAGATATTTCTCTTTATCTTCTGTGTGCTTAACCTTTTGTGCCTAATCTTTTTACATAGTACAAGGGCTATCTTGAAAATATAATTATTTTTCTATCATTTTTGTAATGATTGTTGACAATGTGTTTTAGCCTCTGTAACCTACTTCATCTGGATTCTGGTCTATTTGTCTCATCTTGACTTAATAGAAATATTTAATTATTATTGCTTTGTAATGATTTTTGACATACAGTAGTATGAGTCCTAAAAAACTTATATAGGATAATTTTAAATCCAATTATCAATTCCTTTGAAATGTTGACATTTTTATTATTATTTTATTGAATCAATAAATCAACCTAAAAAATTGACATATTTTCAATTGCTCTCTCCAAACCATGAACACACTGTCTGCATCTCTCTGGGTTTTTGCCACCTTAACTTGTATGTTAGTTTTTTTCCTTATGTAAGGGTCTTACAAGTCTTGCATTATATATTCTCATAGATTTATGGTATTTCATTCTACTGTAGGTAGTATCACTATCTACAGTACTTACCAATCATTTTTGATAGTATATAGAAATAATGCCATTGAGGTCTGTTGATTCATCTTGCACCTAATAAAACCTAAAGCCTCTGATTATTGATTTGTATCTTTATACTTTCTTTTTGTTACTCACTTCCATAGGCAACACAGTATTTCACATGCCAAAGTCTCAGCAAATGCATTGCTGTACTATTAGTCTCTATGACCTCATTGTCTCAGTATCTATCATTATTTACTTCTAATCCATGTTGGTAAAAATGTGTAATGATTATGTTCCTTTCCTAACTTAAAGGCACTTGTAATTACCTGCACATAAAGTTCACAGTATACAAGCACTAACATTTTTTTTAAAAAACTGAGCAATGTTTTGTACATTCATAGGCTTGGGTGCATCCTTGTTCCTCTACTTGTTCTGTCCTACCCCTTTCTTTCTCTAGAAAATGGACTCCCACTGAGTCTCTGCACTTCCCTCAAGTGCCTTCTTGGTCGCTGACACCCTTAGGATCACTACTCTGGTGAAACTATTCTTTACCCCACAATTTATTTGTAGAGTTAAAGAAAGAACATATTTACCATTTACTAAAATTTAAAATTTTATTTAATGTGTTGAATACAGTGACAAAACAAAAATACAGTTAAATTTTTAAAAAGTAGTGGTTTCATATATTGATAGTAAATAGCCAGGACTAAAAGTCTTTTTATTCTGATGTCCTCAGTGGACCACCTGTTAATCTAAAAAGCCAGCTGTAAGTTAACTTTCTGTCTATTTTACCAGTTCAGAAAGAGGAGCAACTAATTCTAATGCAATGTAAAACTTCCCATTTCAGAGATTGAACAATATCTTAACATATATCAGGCACAAAGTGCACGCAATAGAATTAAACAATGAGATGCAAATGCTTACAGTGGGTCATTCACAGGGTGTCAGTCTTGCCTCTGGTCTGTCATTCTTCATGTAGGTGAGATAAGCTAGGAAGAATCAGACTGTTCAGAGAACTGGCTGAAATTCAGGGTTCTGAAATTAATTATGTTCCCAATGCTTATATACAACAAATGCTTGATACAGTTTTCAAAAGGTAATTATTTATTTTTGAAAACTTTCATTTAGTCTAGTTTATGGTTGGTAAGCTTCCCATTAATTATTATTGGATTTGAAGACAGTCAAATCATTCATTCCATCAGGTAGCTGGGAAGGGAGCTATAAAGAAAACATGATATTAATATATGTTACATGAATATATATTACTTAACATAGCCATTGGGAAGCCCCTGATAATTTTGTATAAGCAGAGAAAAATTACATGGAGTTCTGATTCTAAAGTATGCAATCTTTGCTTACACATTCAACACTTATAAAGGAATAATCTTCCTGTTTTTACAGAGTTGAGAATCTAGTAAGAGATACATTTTTATCATAGTAATGACTGAATTACAAAAACAAAAAAAAAACTAAATTAAAAAGTGAGCACAATTCATAAACAACTACAACAGAGAAGGACCATGGTCTTAAGAGAAGACATATGAACCTTTATAAGATCTTACAGAATGTGTCCAAGACATGAGATTTTGACTCAGAAATAGAAAGAGCTCAATATTGAAATACAGGAAGCTCTCACAGATCACATTTATAATTTTAATCTATACAACAGCAAAGATTATGTGTCGATACATTTAAAAACTGTATTTAGAGTAAAAATCTCCAAGAGCAGGTATTCAATGTTAATTTTTCATATAGCCATATGTTTTATTTTTGAATAAGGGTTTTAAATAAGGTTACATTTCGCAGGGTAGTCAAAAATCACCTTTTCCTTGTTTTATTAAAGATTTTCTTATCACGCAATTGAAGTTTAGTTCATGCTATGTGCTCAAAATATCAAGAAACCAGTTGTCCTCAGCATCACTTTTGACTAAAAAGCTAAAGGTAGTTCTTTTTATATTTTTATGTTTATTTATCTTATATTATGTGTATGAGTATGTCTGCGTATGTGCATAGGCACTGCATGAGTTCCCAGTATCAGATTCCTTGGAACTGAATTTACCTGATAGTAAACAACCATGTAAATGCTGGGATCTGATCACGGGTCCACTACAGGAACAGAGCATGCTCTTATCTACTGAGCCCTCTTTCTAGGCCCTAAAGTGTGTTTCTCATTTAAAAGCATTGTTCTTGCTGATTTAGAATTGTGCAGTTCAGTAAGATAGCCACCAGTTACATGTAACCATCTACATTTGAATTTAAAAGTCAACCATTTTCTTTCTTAGATTTATTTGTCACATTTTAAGTTTTCAATAGCCATATAGAGCCAGTGTCTTCTTTGTATTGACTAAATCAATCATCACAAGAATTTCTACAGGACAGCTGTGGGAAAGTTTGGGAAATGGAGTGAAATAAAATTTTCAAGCACAAAATGGCTCTATCAGTATCTATGCTGGTTTGGGAGCTGGAAATCAAGGATGCACCTCAGTGACCAGACACTGATTCATTGATTCATTTCATGTGAAACTCTTACTCTGTTTTCAGTGAAGAAAAAAAAATAGTAAAACATAATCCCAGGAGATGATGCAAACATCAATCACTGTGTTTCTATATACTTTTAAAAGCAGGGGAAAAGAAACAAACTGAAACAAAACGTGGTATCCTGTGGTTCATTAAACGTCAATTCACCATCACTTTTCTTAAACATATGATCAGAAGCAAAGGGCTCCACTAGGGTAGAATGTTGTGTCTTCTTTATTTCACCTTGGAGGATTCATATTTACCTCACTGGTTTCCATGTACAATATTCAACAGATATCAACTATTTTTCTTGGCTCCAGGCTTTCAGAAAATGCACCTTACAGCAAGGATTAAAGTGCTTATTTTTTATTTAGTCTGAGAAAAATTCAGGGTGGTGAAGATCAAGATGGATGACAAGGAAAGGAGCAAAGAAGTGCAGCTCATACAAAGAATGTCTGCATTTAGTACACAAGGCTTCCCAGTAAAGGTTTTGCAAAGAAAGTATAGATTGAAGTTGTGAACTCAGAGAATAAACAAATGCTTGCATTTCCCGTTATCTTCCACCTCCATTCTTCATCTAGATGAGGAATACACCATGCAGAAGAGACCCTCCACTTCAAAGATAAAGCTGTAGCGATCCACCAAGAATGTAGGTGGTGTCAGCCAGGTAAAGACTGTCCACCACATATTGCTGAATGTGGTAGAATGAGCTGTAATTGAACTGACACTCCAGAGAGACTGTGGAGATTGGCAAATCCTGAAGGAGGTATGTGTTCAGTGTTGGAATAAGGCTTTTGTATCCAAAGAGGGAGGGTGATGACAATGGTTTTAGTTTTAAGTAAGTGATAATCAAGCTACAATCCACAGAACCAGAGACGTTATGTAAAGGAGGGCTACTGGGGAGACACATGGATCATGGGGGAAAGAGAAATAGTTATAGATTTTGCTGATAGACTGGGGGTGGGTAAGGATCAGAGTTGAGTGGAATCAGGTCAGGGTAGGGATGGAGAGTATGGGGAAAAACAGCTAGTATTTGAGGGTTGGAGGTGGAAACTTCCTGTAGTCTATGAGGGTCACCCTAGTGAGTACTACTAGTAGAGGAGAATATGGAGTCTGAGCTGGCCATTTTTGCTAGCCAGGCAAGATTTCTAAGGGTGGGACTAGGCTCATAGAATTATTGACCTCATGAAGATCTCTAAACAACCTAGGCTATGTTACTCTCTGAAAACTGGGATGGGGGTGCCATTACAGAGGACAACATCCATATAGGTCTTTCAACATAGAGAGTTGCAGCTGGTATCTGTATGGAGCCGTCACACCTATGTTCTAGTCTCTTTAGCACAGGATTATTGTGGTTTCAATGCTACAGTATCTGAATTTTTTTTTATGAAGAAGAGAGGGAATATTTTGTAAATGGACAATAAAGGAGGGAAAGATAAAAAGAGAAACAACTATCAGTTGATAAATCATTAGCATTCTTTTGGCACACTATCAGGGTGAGGCAATCAGTATTAGGGAAAATAAAATGAGAAGGGGCTGGTCTTCAAGAAGCATGTCTAGTCTGTGTAGACAGCAATAAAGCCCAAGAGATACAGGAGGATCAGAAAGTTCTATTGGTGAGGAGATATAAGAAAGAGGTGCGTAGACCACATGTTCACATTTCTTTACAACAGTATCACAGTTGGCAAATATTTACCACTGGCATGTATGGATGTTGTTTTCTTACATAAAACAGCAGTTGGATTTTAAAAAGCTGACCCCTTTAGCTCCTTGGGGAATGCCAGGTCCAAGAAGTGGGAGTGAGTGGGTAGGGGATGGAGGGGGGAGGGTCTGGGGGACTTTTGGGATAGCATTTGAAATGTAAATGAAGAAAATACCTAATTAAAATTAATTTTTAAAAAGCCACTGAATTATCTAGAAGTACTACTAAAACCATTTTCATACCGATCAAATTCCATGGCAAAGAAAATTGATATCTTATAGCTAATCACTCATTGATGATATAGACATTGTAGACTTTATCTTTATCTATGGGTATGGTGGAAGGGTTCACATGGAAATTCTCATATGACTTTATGTAGCAAGCAGAGATTTTAAATAAACTATCTTTAATTTTCTGCCAAATATTACACTTTTAAAATAGTACCATTCATTGCCTTGGGCACCTCTTACCTCCATATCTGAATGTGTTATACTAAAATGAAATACTTACATCAATTCTAATTGCCATAAAATATCCTTTCTAGTATTTGCTATTGTTTTTAATGTTAAGAAAATGTTGTTTATAAAATAAAGCAAATATTTTACAGGAGGTGATTATATAGCATACTATTATTCCTGTTACATAAATCTTCTACATTTCCATTTGTGCTAATCAAACTACATGAACTAACTACAATCTTTAGAAAATTGCTAAAAGCATGCAGTGTGGATACATATTAATGATCTTTTTAAATCTGGAATAAATTTGCTTAGTCCTAAAGACCTTATATCTTTTTTTATTTGCAGCAGAGGAGAATCTTTTTCTCTGTTTAGCTCTGTACACATTATTTTAATTGAGTTAATTAGGGGAAGGAATGAAGAAGCTGAAGGGAAGAGCAACCTCATAGGAAGACCAGCAGTTTCAACTAACCCAGACGCCAGGAAGCCCCCAGAGATTGAGCCGCTAACCAGGAGCATACACAGGCCAGTCCAAGGTCCCTAGCACATATATAGCAGAGGTCAACCTGGTCTGGCCTTAGTGGGGGAAAATGAGCTTAATCCTGGAAAGACTTAAGGCACCAGGGAAGGGGGAGGTCTGGTGGCATGGGGAGCAGCCTTTTGGAGGCAAGAGGGAAGAGGAATGTGATGAGAAACTATGGGAGGGGGGACCAAGAGGGAAGGGCAATGACTGGAATGTAAATATATAAAATAGCATTTTTTTAAAAAAGATACTTTTTCAAAACTGAGTGAAAATTGCACTTTGCTCAAATACCTTAATATTCCTTCTCATGTATAAAACTATTTTTATTTAAATTTTGAAATTTTTTGGAGAGTTGCAGGCACAAATACTGTATTTATGTCATATCCTCCCCTCCCTCTTCCACCTACAACTCCTCTTATGTCCCCCTAACACCTTGAAAAATTATGGATCTGCTTTTCTTTAATTATTGTTCTTACATATCTAAGTGTATACGTAAATAAAAAGTGCTGAGTCCATTAACTGGTGTGTGTGTGTGTGTGTGTGTGTGTGTGTGTGTATTCAGGGCTGAACACTTGGGATTAGATAACTGCATTAGTTAGGGTTTTATTGCTGTGATGAGACACCATGACCACAGCAACTCTTATAAAGAAAAACATTTAGTTGGAGACTGGATTACAGTTTCAGAGGTTTAGAGCATTATTGTCATGGCAGGAAATACGGTGGCATGCAGGAAGACATGTTACTGAAGGAGCTAAGAGTTCTACATCTTGATCCAAAAGCATTAAAGGAGAGTGTGTCATACGGGGGGTAGCATAGTGTGCTCAAAGCCCCACCCCCATACCTTCCAATATGACACACCTCCTAATAGTGCTACTCTCTATAAACCAAGAATTCAAGCACATGAGTTGGTGGGGCCATTCCTATTCAAACCTCCACAATAACGTATATGAGGGCTTGCTCTTGAGAGAAATCTCACTTGCCTTCTCCCCAAAGTCATTAACTGACTGTAGCTTTTCATCTAGGGGTAGGGCTGTATAAAATTTCTTCATCCCTGCTGGTATATCAACTAGCTGTGTAATTGTGCAGATATTGTTTTAGCACACATTATTGTTGAGAGTCTATGGGTGTAGCTTACCTATCATATACAGAAGCTACTATCTTACTGCAGACATTCTTGTCCTTGGGCACTTTTAATCTTTTCACTCCCTTTTCTATGATGTTCCTTAAGCCTTAGGTGAAGAAGTTGTATTGTCAATGTATCCTTTGGGGTTGGACACCCTAAGTTTAGTTGTCTGAATTTTGACTTTTTATGAGTCTTTGAGATCATATTTATCTGCTCCTAGAACATGCTTCTCTGTTGAGGTTGAGTGCTCCACCTCTCTGTGCATAAGGGTAACTATTTAGAATACAATTAGAAATTCTATGAGCTCCAAAATGTGGTAGCAGTCAATTATTTACATTGGTCCTCAGTCATATTTGGAAAGATCAATATTTTATTAAATTTTTAATGGTAGACACTTGGGAGAGCAGGCTCTACCTCTTGCTGAGGTAGTGCTGGAGAGCTGGCCCTGGTGGCATGGGTATGGGAGAGCTGCCCTACCCCATGGTATGAACATGGGAGAGCCAATCCAGTTCCTTGCAGGTTGCCTTAAGCAGAAGAACTTCCCCTACCTAACCTGGGCAAAGTGGGGAACTGGTGGGCTGACCAACACAGCTAACGCCCAGGCCCAGTTCCAGGATTTTGAATAGGCCTACCACAACATCTATGTCATCTATGCATTGCTAGAGCATGTGAAGGGACAGATCCTATATATCCAAAGCTGCAGGATGTTGCACAGGGCAACAATAGGACGTCCAAGATGAGTCCCAGTGAGGATCCAGTATTAATAGTGTCCCAGATGCCAGAATCCTGCAACCAAACCAATGACTCATTACAATTAACATTTGCAAGTAAAACTGGGTAAAAATATTATCACATACAATACTGTGTGACAAACAATGACACACATCAGCTTCCATGTTGAGATGTCTTATCTCATAATTTTTTTCTTTTGTGAAGGAGGTTACAAGGGTGGAGGGCAGATTTGGAAGTACAGTGGTGGGGGCCCATGTCTGTAATTCAAGCACTTGGAATGTTGAGTCATGAAGGTGACCCACAGTTTAAGATGAACCTAGAGTACAGAGGGATATATTGGGAAAATAATAATAATTTTCTACAGAATACATTTAAGCATTCTTTTATATTCAAGATAGCATTATAATGTTCATTTTTCAACTGTTTTACATATTCAGTACTTACTTTTTTCTAACTAGATCAATTGTTTTTCTTTATTTTCTAATATTATAACTACCTATTCTTGGTTACATAGTGCAAAACCATCTTTTGTCTATAAGTTTTGAATGATAAATTTACCAATATTTTCTTCATGATCTTATGTAAAATTTCTACAAATATTTTCAAGACTTTTCCTCCTTTTTCTCTGTCCAACTCCTCCAATGCCTTCTTCCAATCATATTCATGGTCTCTTACTCTTTGTTTTATTGTTTTACACACACACACCACAACCTTCTGTCCCTTTACTGTTTTCCATGAATACATGTGTTTAGGTCTAACTGCTTTATATTGGATAAACTATCAAGAGGTCTTCCCTAGAGAAGACTTATTCTTCCTCTCTCTGCAGTCATTAATTGTCTGAGGCTATTCATCTAGGCATGGGACCTTGTGAGATTGCCCATATTCATGCTGGCATGTCAAGTTGGAAAATAAGCTTATAGTTTTGGAGGCTGGGAAGCAAAACAGCATGACGTTGGCATCTGGCAGAAGTCATACCACAGAGACCACAGCATGTGAGCTGTTTCTAAAGGCTGTGTGACTTTTTTTTCATGTTTAGGACTTGGATCTGGCAGGACTATTTTGGTGCATATGGTTTGCAATAAAGAATGCCATGCTGCTCTTTTATTACATGGAGCCAGCATACCCAGCTTGAGGTCCATCTTTGCAGGATTAATCTACTTGATGCCTTGGTGTTCCTATGGGAATTCAGCTCTCTGTTGAGATTCTGTTTATCTACTCTTGACATAAATACTGTGACATAAAGAAGTATTAGATAATCAAAAGCATATCCTTCTTCTCTGTTTTTCCATTTTTCAGATCTGACCAGGATCTAAGACTTTTGCAATTACAGTAAGTACATGAATTAAAATGATGAAGAGAATTATGACTTTTTTTTTGCTATTTGTCAAAATGATCCATGTTACTATCCACTTGCTTCAATGTTCATCTTTAATGTTTATTTTCTGTATAAAATATATCTTTAATTACTTCTGGTATTATATACCATATACCATATACTTTCAGTAGCAGTAAAATATTTTATATTCTAATTGATTAACTGTCATATAGCAATAATATTATATGGATCAAAGTGTTATACTTAATTAGCATAATACTTTGTCTTACTCATTTTATAAAAGGTCTATAATTTTTATGAACCAAATAATATTGTCTGAAATTAAAACAAACATTTACTGATTAAAAAATAATTGATGCTTGAAATGAAGCAGTGACACTTGTGTACTTTAAATAAGAATCTACTAAAATATGTTAAGATTCAAAATCTTAAAGCAGTATTAAACTTTTATCAACTTATATGTGTCAAATCATGTCCACACTTATTCCTTCACCAAAAATTATACTGCTATATTATACTGAAATGAGCCTAATTTGTCAATATATATTAAAATTTGTTCATATTTTGGTTAATAATTTGAGATTGGAGTTTGCAAATCAATACACGTTATTTTATTTATATTCATCTTAGAAGTTTTCTTTTCTCACAATGTCTTTATCTGATTTTTCTCCTAAGGTTACACTGCCCTTGAAAAGGAATCTGAGTATGTCTTAGTGCGTTGCTGTGGCTAAACAAAAATACTGAGACAAGGTAATTTATGAAAAGTGGTATTATCACCCAGTAAGGGTCTTTCTAATGTTCCATAGTATGTCAGGGGATATCAGATACAGTTCATATCTCTCCTTTTTTATTTTTCTTATAAAGCCACAAAATGGCATCTCACAAGCCCCCGTTTAATGATTCAAACTCTAACTGCTTTCCTGATAGTGTCGCTGTAAACTGCATCGCGTTTCTGATCTATAGTGTTGATAATATTTTGGTGATAGGAATCACAGAAAACACTTCAAAGTCTCATACTTGACTGATGATATCTAGTCAATTAGCATTTTTGTATACTTAGTTATAATAGAGCACATAACTCTTAGATACTGAGGAATACTTTTGTTAGTATGGTGATCACCATGCTTTGGGAATTTGCCTTGAATTTAACTTAATAATTCCAGTTTAATTTTTAAAGATATTCCTTCTTTGACTTTTGTTTCTATCATATGCTTGTTCATAGATTCTTTCTTTTTGTTATTATTATTTATAATTTATTAAAATAGGCTCAGCTATAATATGTTGCTATATGGCAGGAAAGTAGAGGATATTAGAATATCAAATGGATTTCTCTTGAAAAGTCTATTTTAGAGACAAATAATTCTTCTGAGGGAATATTTTCATTGTTTTCCAACTTTTTACGAATTTATAAGACAGATGATGCCATGGTTGATTTTGATTGACATCTTTTTTACAATTTGTAAAACACATGAAACTCAAAAAGAAGGAAGACCAAAGTATGGATACTTTGTCCCTTCTTAGAATGGGGAACAAAATACCCATGGAAGGATTTACAGAGACAAAGTTCGGAACAGAGCCTGAAGGAACAACCATTCAGAGACTGCCCTACTTGGGGATCCATCCAACCACCAAACCCAGATACTAGGCAGATGCCAACAAGAGCTTGCTGACAAGAGCCTGATACAGCTGTCTCCTGGAAGGGTCTGCCAGTGCCCAGCAAACAGAAGTGGATGCTTACAGTCATCCACTGGACAGAGCACAAGGTCCCCAATGAAGGAGCCAGAGAAAATACCCAGGGAGCTGAAAGGGTCTGAAGCCCCATAGGAGGAACATCAATATGAACTAACCAGTACGTCCAGTGCTCCTTGGAACTAAAGCACCAATCAAAGAAAACACATGGTGGAACTTGTGGCTCTAGCTATATATGTAGCGAAGGATGGCCTACTCGGTCATCCATGGGATGAGAAGCCCTTGGTCCTGTGAAGGCTCTATGCCCCAATATAGGGGAATGCCAGGACCAGGAATAGGAGTGGATCGGTTGGGGAGGAGGCCGAGGGAGGAGGGGATAGGGGATTTTCAGAGGGAAAACTAGGAAAGGGGATAACATTTGAAATGTAAATAAAGAAAATATTTTAAAAAATGTCATAGATTCTTTCTACATAGTCCAACAATGCTGAGCTTCAGCCTCACAAGAGTTGAAATTAATCACATGTTGCCACACCATTCTTGACCATGATAATTGCATTTTTAACTATTACAATATAGCCAACTCTTGGTTAACATGGTGAATAAATCACATTTTATTTTTGTTTTGTGTCTTTTTTTTTTTCATGTTTAGTTACTCGTTGTCGGTGTTCCTGCCTCTTACAAACAAGGTTTAAAATAAATATGGTAAACTCCATTTTCAGTCAAGCATGTTGGTGGACACCTGTAATGCCTGCAATCGGAAAGCATGGACAAAAGAAACAGAAGTTCAACCCAATACTGGATACACAGTTATAGTCTATGCTAATAAGTACAAATAATGAGAAATATTTTGACAAATTTTATATTTTCATAGCTAAATTGACTGCTAATTGTATGAGTTACTAAGCATCGCTGGCTGCATCATTGCAAATGATGCCCAACGGAAACTATTTAAAGAAGAAAAAAGAAGAAAAGGACTCCCAGTGTTTGTAGTGCATGTTTGTCTATTTCCACGTCTGTGAGCCTGAGCCAGGGCAGAACACCGTGGCAGGGATCATACCAGACACAGAGGAGGAGAATCTCCACCTCATGCATCCAATACTTATATACTCCAATTAAACTCTCTTCTACCACTTAAAACAGTGCTGTCAAAGGATGAACCCAGCAATGCTGAGCCACTGAATAAGTTTGCACACTTGTCCACTCACCTTAGTGATGTGGTGGCCAAGAGAGACTAAGGCTTCACACAGGCTCTAGGCAGCCACTTCATCCTCAAACCCTAACACTGGATTTCACTTATAGCTGGCAATTTTTGTTTCTATTTTCCTATGACTTTTAATGGCTTCTCTTCATTTCTTTTGCTGTAAAAATATATTTTAAGCCTACAGCTTTTTTTATAGTGTTATTATTATTATTATTATTATTATTATTATACTATTATTTAAGTAGTTTTGTGGATGTTTTCTGTACAGTCATGTAATAATTCCTATTATTTCCCACTCATTTCTCTCTACTCTACACCTGCCTCTGGAATATGGTTTTCTTTGAGCTAAAATAAATCTCCCTGAACTTCTCAAAGCAGTAAAATCTATTATTCATGCATATACTATATTTTCCTAGTGTCCTTATTATCAAACAGCAATTTAGAGGTGCACATAAATGCTGTTTAATTTTCGACTTTGAAGTGACTACAGATATCTTGCCCTGGTATCTGTTTTTTCTGAGCCTTTTCAATTTTCATCTAGCTTAGTTCTTGGTTAATCATTTGGTCTTCCACAACTTTTCACATGCAAGTTGTAGGCCAATCATCATTATTTCTAAATAATTAGTTTTCTCACAGTTTCTAAACTTATGCTCATTCCTCAGTCTTGTGCTCATTCAGCTCATTCATATCTCTCTCCCTCTCCCTCTCCCTCTCCCTCCCTTCCTCCCTCCCTCTCCCTCCTCTCTCTCTCTCTCTCTCTCTCTCTCTCTCTCTCTCTCTCTCTCTCTCTCTCTCTCTCTCTCTGTTTTTCATTCCAGTAACTAATTTTTATTTCTAAAATTTCCCTGACTATTTGTTTTGGTCCACATTTTATTTCACACCATCTTAGTATTATATTTTAGTACTGTAACCAGTAATTGCTTTCTTGTCACCCCTGCATTTTAAAACCTTAAAATTCTTAAATCTCCCTCAAATTGTTCAATCATGTCATCTAATTTATAGCTATCTGATAGCTGTCTCTCGTGTTTTCTTTCTCCTAGAACGCTCTCAAATTTTAGTGCTTTTAAATATTACTTTCCTGTTTTGTTTCTATCTGAGCATTCTTTTTCATCTTTCCTTGTGTGACAGTTTTATGGGTGTTGATACTTGTTTCATATTTTTTTCACTAGAAACACACAATTTTAAACTACAAGCATATTGCATACATGTTACCAAGCTGCTGGGAAGCTTTGACTCAACAAAAGTAAAGCAATTATTTGTGCTTCTCCCTACTTCAGCAGGCAACTGCTATTAGATTCAGTTTAACCTCTGAGCATGGGTATCCTGGACAAAGCACAGAACACACACTGATTCTGAGTCTGTTCTATTACCCATTTTGATCCTAAAAATTTGAATAATATGTATATTTGTATTCATTTCTGGTTGTGGAGATCAATTGACCTATGCCATGTCAAACCACATTTTCTGTCATGTGCTTTTATTCTACTTCTACTCCTTTAAAGATATCCATTTCATTTTGGATGTAGCAATGCCTTTAAAAATTTCCACAGGAATAGTTGATGTCAGCTGCCAGTGTCACCTTCAATGGCAATTTTATTAAAGTGTTTATGTAACCAAAGACCAACAATAACAGCTACAGATTAAAATATAATCTTTTAAAAGAACTAAAGCACTAGCCAACTACTCATTGTTGCAGCTCTTGGTGGCATCTATCCAAATGACTGGAGAGCTTAACCAGTGGTATACAGTTTCATAGTATTGATTACTTCCTTTAATTCATTCATAATATGATCCCTGAAATTTAAGAGTTTCTGACATCAATTATCATCTTTTCTTTTGATATAATGTACTTTTCATCTTTAACAGGATTTTTAGGTTCATGTATTAAGGCCTAGAGCTTATTGTTACTGTTTAATAAATGGTTTCCTGAGATTAAGGATCAATTACAAAGTATGGTGGTTGAAATATGTCTCCAATTATAAGTCTAAAGTATTATAAGTTGTTCTTTACTATGATTGATTAAGAGTATATGGAATTGATCTGAGTATATTAATAGGAAGGGACATTGAACGAAGTATTGTTTTATATGAAGATGACTACCTTAGACTAATGTATTTGAGTACTTGTTTTCCAGTTGATGAAACTATTTTGGAAGGATTTGGAGGTATTGGCCTTATTGTCAGAGGTGTGCCACTGTGTTGGGCTCTGAGGATACCTGTCAGTTCAGGCATGGCCTTGGAAGGGACAATGTGGCAAGGTTCCTAACCCTGGAACAGAGCCAGAATGGCATGGGTCTTCTCTAGTGCTGAAAGTTTCTGTAGACATAAGCTTGTTGTATAATAAAGTATGTATTTTCCTTTGTGTTCCTCCTTTGTGGAATGTTCTCCCTGCCAATGTTGATGATTCCATGATAATCAGAAATAGCATGATTCCAAGAATCAAGAATGTGTCTGGAGGTTCTTAAGGCTGTGGGAAATAGCTCTGAAAACATAAATTCAAGAATATATAAATCAATGTAAGAACGGTTCTGTACAGGATTCATTCACTATGCAAAATTTAAGAATGCAATATGAATATATGGAGGTGGGGCTTCACAGACATGAGAGAATAGAGGCAGCTGCACAAATGAGCCAGCTTTGTCAGAAAGATATTAAAGAAGGAGATATAGAGATTTAGGAAGTGGTAACCTCAGGGCAAGACTCTATCCAGCTAATCTTATTGTTTGTGTTTATAGTTGAATGAGGGATAGTATGGACTCTTAATCTGGAATGAATGATGATCCAAAAATAGAGGGTAAACTTGTGATCAAGGCTTGAGGTTGAAGGCACAGACTTTTGATCCATATCTTGAGGAAGAGTTGCCATAAAAAGCTTAGGCCCAGGCATGGTGGTACACACTTTTAATTCCAGAAGACAAATGCAAGATTTGTGAGTTCAAGACCAGCTTGAGACAGAGCAACTTCTAAATGAAGAAAATCCTAGGTCCGGGCATGGTGGTACATGCCTTTCATCCCAGCATTCAGAAAGCAGAGCCATATAGATCTCTGAGTTCAAGGTCAGGCTAGAGCAAGTTCACTGACAGCCAAGATTAGTGAACAGAAAGCTGGGGATAATGTAGTAGCACAATGAAGCCATGTTCCAGCCCCAGCAAGCAGGACAAGGAGGCAGCTTTACCCATGTTGCTCTGTCTTTAGTGTCAAAGTGCAAAGGTCATAAAATGCTAATTTGTAGACTAATGAAAAGGAAACCTGGGATAAATGAAGAAATTGATATGCAATTCCTAAGGAAGTAGCTTATGCAAAATAAAGGTGTGGGGGGGAGGAGCTTTGGCCTGCAGAAGATCTCTCTCTAGCAGAGAGCTATCTCAAGCAGAACACAACACTGTCAGCTTGCATCCATCACTGACTCTGAGTTGTTCCTCTTCCACTCCCAAACAATCTTCCTCAGGATCCTCTCCCAAGCTGACACTGGTCCTTGGCACCATACCATTCCTAGTTAGCTCTCTTTGCCTAATGCTTGTAGAAGAAGGCATAAACTCTTGGTACTGCTCTGTCTGCTCACTGCCATGTCTCTACCATGATGGCCATGGACAATAGCCCTCTGAACCCAGGAGCCCCAAATTAAAAGTTTTCATTTATCAGTTGCCTTGGTCATGTTGTTTTATCACAACAATAGAAAAAAATAATCAAAACAGGGGATAATTAAGATCATATAAAATCATTGTAACCATCATGATAGTATATGAATAGCTTTATAAGAAGAGACCAGACACACACAGGATCCATCGGTGTATCTTGCTGTGTGCTGTGGTTTGAATACATTTTGTGTGTTCTTGAGGGATCTACTGATTGAAAGCTTAGTTTATGGGTTTATTTTACCTGGGACATGGTAGTACCTAGTGAAATGTCCTTGAGGCATATTGAGGATGGCTTTGGAAAATGCTCCCATGGGACTACTTGATAGTTCTCATAAGAAGGCTGTTACAAAACGCTGCGTTTGGTTTCGCTTATTCCCTCTTTTTCTGGTTCCAGATATCTCTGTGGTTTTTCATGTACTCAAATGAATACCTGGACTTTGACTGTTAAGAAAACTGTAACTGTTATTCAAGCAAAATTAAGTTATAACTTATGCTGGCACTAGACTCTGTAGTCCACATGGAATTGATTTTGTCAGTACACAGAATCATGGATGGTCCCATCCATGTTTCAAATAAGGTCATTGGAGATTAGGCAATTTTTTGCTCAAGATCAAAGCCCAAGAAAAGTTCTTGATGGGAAGATGATCAAAAATATTTTGTGGACATGTGGAAATACCAATAAAATAAGCACACATCCCCATGAGTGACCAGGTAGCCTATGATAAGCAAAATTATGGAGCTAGAGCTGCAAATTATTTTAGAGTCACCTCTCACCTCAATATTCCAGGCCAAACATGGAGTCTTAAGACATTAAGATTGAATGTCTCATTTGTTGACCTTTTATAAGCTTTTACTTGTACTTAATAATGTGTTTCCCTGTGACATTGTTCACACACATATATATACATATATATATATACATATATATATACTATATTTTAATAATATTCAGTCTCTAATATTTTATCTTGTTCCATTATTCTTTCTTATTCCCCGTCACTCTTTTCTCTTTTTACCTATGTCCCTCTACTTCAAAGACTTTTTTTTAATAACCCAATGGGTTTTGTTAAGGGTTGCTTAGAGATGCATGGGTGAGGGATAACTGAAGATATTTACAGAATCAGGAACACTTTACTAGTGACCATAACATATAAAAATGTCTCAGCAAGCACTAACTGCCTATAGGTTCTGAAAGAAGAACATATGGTGACCGCTCTCCTCCAGAGAAAAATGATTTAATTGATTCTATTTAACTCAGAAAAAAGCCTTTAATTTATTTAACAGAAAAAAGTAAACTATAACTCATTGAACTCATTATCAAGTGGTAGAATCCAGTTTATTAAGGTAATTTCAATAATATACTCTCAGTGAGCTCCTGGGATGACTCAGTGAGTCTATGTACTTTCTGAATAGGTTTGATAGCCTCCATTTGATCCCCAGAGTCCACATGGTAGAGGGCAAGAATCAAACTCTGTAATGTATCCTCTGACAACTACACACAGGTCTTTCCATGAATGCAAATGCATGCACACAATCTAGGTGAATAAACACATGTAAAATGTATTTAAAAGATAGCCAACTTGAATTAAATTAGCAGTTAATATAGAATGATTACTGCTATCAAAACAACTTAAAATTAGAAATTTTTTAGGGCATAATACATACGTTCAGAGTAAACAAAACATGCATACAAGATTTAGAAGGAAACATTTCGCAGACCACTGGTGCTGTTACTATCCAAGGTGCATCTCTGGGCCCTTGCAAATAAAATTGCAACTATTGAGGAAGTATGCAGATAATACCTGTGCATAAAAATTATTTTAAATATCATCATTCATCTATTGATTAAGAGTTTTATATGAGTACACTATGTTGCACAATTTCTACCTTGTTTTTCTCCCTGCCCTCTCTTGCATGTCTTCCTTCTGCTACCATCTTCTTTCTTCAGCATTGCTTCTTTCTTGCTATATCTCATGTGTGTAATTACACAATATATCATATGCCTGCCATACCCTTTCATATTGAGAGCAGATAATTTGTTTTGATTTTACACATCACATCCTTCATTTTCATATTGGGTACCAAATATGATTTTGTGCTTCAGAATTTAGATTATTGCTAGATTAAGGTAAGACTGTCAGTACTCAGGATGGAAGAGTTTATGAATCACGAGGGCAAGGAGGCAAAATGCTATGGTTTGAAGATGGTTTGTATTTCTCTACAAAAACTTCACATATCAAATTTGGTATCCATTGTGAGGAATGAAGAGGTTGGAAACTTGATAGAGCTTTGCTGTTTAGAGGCAGAGTCTTTGTGAGGTACTTGGAATTAAATAATGCTTTTAGGATAGAGTCCCCATCATTGAATTGTAACTACTTTGTAAGAAGAATAATAGAGAACCAGAAAACATACACTGTGTACAGGCCTTGTATCCTAATAACTAATGTTGCCCTGTGCTGTTTTGGGATTCTGAGGGTGATGGCCATCACTAGATGCTTCTCTCTTGGCTATAAGTTTCCAGAACTGTAGCTCAAGGTAAATGAGGCCTTATTTTGCTGAGAAAGTAAATTTGGAGGAAAATTATATTATTCTTGAAATAATACTGATCTGAAAAAGAGCAGAGAAGAAAGTTGTTTTCTACAGGTGGGTCATCTAAGCTTTACTATGTTTTCTTAGTTTCAAAAATAGAATCTTCATGAATATTACATAAAATTAGTTAAAAGAAAGTAGAGAAGAGGGAAATTTTAAGCACTAAAAAAATCCAGCAAAAACATCTTCTTGGTTATAAAAGCCAGAAAATAACCTGGATAAACAAGTTGTCATACTAAGCACAAAATGTGATCATTAATTTTTGGAAGTGCTTTAGTGAAAAGACTTTATGATCAAGGCTTCAGATGAAACCATAGAAATTTGCATCAGCTGGGCTTAACTGCATAGCCCCTGAAATCAAAGACAAAGAATAAATTCATTGTCAATGCACATCCACTATTTTATTTTTTTTTAATTTTTAATATTTTTATTACGTATTTTCCTCAGTTACATTTCCAATGCTATCCCAAAAGTCCCCCATAGCGCCCCCCCACTTCCCTACCCACCCATTCCCATTCTTTTGGCCCTGGCATTCCCCTATATTGGGGCATATAAAGTTTGCAAGTCCAATGGGCCTCTCTTTCCAGTGATGGCCGACTAGTCCATCTTTCGATACATATGCAGCTAGAGACAAGAGCTCCGGGGTACTGGTTAGTACATCATGTTGTTCCAACAATAGGGTTGCAGATCCCTTTAGCTCCTTGGGTACTTTCTCTAGCTTCTCCATTGGGAGCCCTGTGATACATCCAATAGCTGACTGTGAACATCCACTCCTGTGTTTGCTAGGCCCCGGCATCTTCACACAAGAGACAGCTATATTTGGGTCCTTTCAGCAAAATCTTGCTAGTGTATGCAATGGTGTCAGCGTTTAGAAGCTGATTATGGGATGGATCCCTGGATACGGCAGTCTCTAAATGGTTCATCCTTTCATCACAGCTCCGAACTTTGTCTCTGTAACTCCTTCCCTGGGTGTTTTGTTCCCAATTCTAAGAAGGGGCACAGTGTCCACACTTTGGTCTTCATTCTTCTTGAGTTTCATGCGTTTAGCAAATTGTATCTTATATCTTGGGTATCCTAAGTTTTGGGCTAATATCCACTTATCAGTGAATACATATTGTGTGAGTTCTTTTGTGATTGTGTTACTTCACTCAAGATGATGCCCTCCAGGTCCATCCATTTGGCTAGGAATTTCATAAATTCATTCTTTTTAATAGCTGAGTAGTACTCCATTGTGTAAATGTACCATAATTTCTGTATCCATTCCTCTGTTGAGGGACATCTGGGTTCTTTCCAGCTTCTGGCTATTATAAATAGGGCTGCTATGAACATAGTGGAGCATGTGTCTTTTTTACCGGTTGGGACATCTTCTGGATATATGCCCAGGAGAGGTATTGCTGGATCCTCCGGTAGTACTATGTCCAATTTTCTGAGGAACCACCAGACTGATTTCCAGAGTGGTTGTACAAGCTTGCAATCCCACCAATAATACATCCACTATTTTAATTGACAATTAGTTCTAGGTGAAGACTCGGTGAACTAACAGTTTGGCAAAGAGCAAAACAAGTGTCTTTGCAGAATGGCTAACTGGGCAACAAGGAGCAAAGAGTTTTTTTTTTTTTTGATTTTTAATATTTTTATTACATATTTTCCTCAATTACATTTCCAATGCTATCCCAAAAGTCCCCCATAGCGCCCCCCACTTCCCTACCCACCCATTCCCATTCTTTTGGCCCTGGCATTCCCCTATATTGGGGCATATAAAGTTTGCAAGTCCAATGGGCCTCTCTTTCCATTGATGGCCAACTAGGCCATCTTTCAATACATATGCAGCTAGAGACAAGAGCTCCGGGGTTCTGGTTAGTACATCATGTTGTTCCAACAATAGGGTTGCAGATCCCTTTAGCTCCTTGGGTACTTTCTCTAGCTTCTCCATTGGGAGCCCTGTGATCCATCCAATAGCTGACTGTGAACATCCACTCCTGTGTTTGCTAGGCCCCGGCATCGTCTCACAAGAGACAGCTATATTTGGGTCCTTTCAGCAAAATCTTGCTAGTGTATGCAATGGTGTCAGCGTTTAGAAGCTGATTATGGGATGGATCCCTGGATAAGGCAGTCTCTAAATGGTCCATCCTTTCATCACAGCTATGAACTTTGTCTCTGTAACTCCTTCCCTGGGTGTTTTGTTCCCAATTCTAAGAAGGTGCACAGTGTCCACACTTTGGTCTTCATTCTTCTTGAGTTTCATGCGTTTATCAAATTGTATCTTATATCTTGGGTATCCTAAGTTTTGGGCTAATATCCACTTATCAGTGAATACATATTGTGTGAGTTCTTTTGTGATTGTGTTATTTCACTCAAGATGATGCCCTCCAGGTCCATCCATTTGGCTAGGAATTTCATAAATTCATTCTTTTTAATAGCTGAGTAGTACTCCATTGTGTAAATGTACCATAATTTCTGTATCCATTCCTCTGTTGAGGGACATCTGGGTTCTTTCCAGCTTCTGGCTATTATAAATAGGGCTGCTATGAACATAGTGGAGCATGTGTCCTTTTTACCGGTTGGGACATCTTCTGGATATATGCCCAGGAGAGGTATTGCTGGATCCTCCGGTAGTACTATGTCCAATTTTCTGAGGAACCGCCAGACTGATTTCCAGAGTGGTTGTACAAGCTTGCAATCCCACCAACAATGGAGGAGTGTTCCTCTTTCTCCACATCCTCGCCAGCATCTGCTGTCACCTGAAATTTTGATCTTAGCCATTCTGACTGGTGTGAGGTGGAATCTCAGGGTTGTTTTGATTTGCATTTCCCTGATGATTAAGGATGTTGAACATTTTTTCAGGTGTTTCTCTGCCATTCGGTATTCCTCAGGTGAGAATTCTTTGTTCAGTTCTGAGCCCCATTTTTTAATGGGGTTATTTGACTTTCTGGAGTCCACCTTATTGAGTTCTTTATATATATTGGATATTAGTCCCTTATCTGATTTAGGATAGGTGAAGATCCTTTCCCAATCTGTTGGTGGTTTTTTTGTCTTATTGATGGTGTCTTTAGCCTTGCAGAAGCTTTGTAGTTTCATGAGGTCCCACTTGTCAATTCTCGATCTTACAGCACAAGCCATTACTGTTCTATTCAGGAATTTTTCCCCTGTGCCCATATCTTCAAGGCTTTCCCCCACTTTCTCCTCTATAAGTTTCAGTGTCTCTGGTTTTATGTGAAGTTCCTTGATCCACTTAGACTTGATCTTAGTACAAGGAGATAGGAATGGATCGATTCGCATTCTTCTACATGTTAACAACCAGTTGTGCCAGCACCATTTGTTGAAAATGCTGTCTTTCTTCCACTGGATGTTTTTAGCTCCCTTGTCGAAGATCAAGTGACCATAGGTGTGTGGGTTCATTTCTGGGTCTTCAATTCTATTCCATTGGTCTATTTGTCTGTCACTATACCAGTACCATGCAGTTTTTATCACAATTTCTCTGTAGTACAGCTTTAGGTCAGGCATGGTGATTCCACCAGAGGTTCTTTTATCCTTGAGAAGAGTTTTTGCTATCCTAGGTTTTTTGTTATTCCAGATGAATTTGCAGATTGCGCTTTCTAGTTCGTTGAAGAATTGATTTGGAATTTTGATGGGCATTGCATTGAATCTGTAGATTGCTTTTGGCAAGATAGCCATTTTTACAATGTTGATCCTGCCAATCCATGAGCATGGGAGATCTTTCCATCTTCTGAGATCTATAATTTCTTTCTTCAGAGACTTGAAGTTTTTATTATACAGATCTTTCACTTCCTTAGTTAGAGTCACGCCAAGATATTTAATATTATTTGTGACTATTGAGAAGGGTGTTGTTTCCCTAATTTCTTTCTCAGCCTGTTTATTCTTTGTGTAGAGAAAGGCCATTGATTTGTTTGAGTTAATTTTATATCCAGCTACTTCACCGAAGCTGTTTATCAGGCTTAGGAGTTCTCTGGTGGAATTTTTAGGGTCACTTATATATACTATCATATCATCTGCAAAAAGTGATATTTTGACTTCATCTTTTCCAATTTGTATCCCTTTGATCTCCTTTTGTTGTCGAATTGCTCTGGCTAGGACTTCAAGTACAATGTTGAATAGGTATGGAGAAAGTGGACAGCCTTGTCTAGTCCCTGATTTTAGAGGGATTGCTTCAAGCTTCTCACCATTTACTTTGATGTTGGCTACTGGTTTGCTGTAGATTGCTTTTATCATGTTTAGGTATGGGCCTTGAATTCCTGATCTTTCCAAGACTTTTATCATGAATGGGTGTTGGATCTTGTCAAATGCTTTTTCCGCATCTAACAAGATGACCATGTGTTTTTGTCTTTGAGTTTGTTTATATACTGGATTACTTTGATGGATTTCCGTATATTGAACCATCCCTGCATCCCTGGGATGAAACCTACTTGGTCAGGATGGATGATTGTTTTGATGTGTTCTTGGATTCGGTTAGCAAGAACTTTATTGAGGATTTTTGCATCAATATTCATAAGGGATATTGGTCTGAAGTTTTCTATCTTTGTTGGGTCTTTTTGTGGTTTAGGTATCAGAGTAATTGTGGCTTCATAGAATGAGTTGGGTAGAGTACCTTCTGTTTCTATTTTGTGGAATAGTTTGTGAAGAACTGGGATTAGATCTTCTTTGAAGGTCTGATAGAACTCTCCACTAAACCCATCTGGTCCTGGGCTTTTTTTAGTTGGGAGACTATTAATGACTGCTTCTATTTCTTTGGGGGATATAGGGCTGTTTAGATCATTAACCTGATCTTGATTCAACTTTGGTACCTGGTATCTGTCTAGGAACTTCTCCATTTCATCCAGGTTCTCCAGTTTTGTTGAGTATAGCCTTTGGTAGAAGGATCTGATGGTGTTTTGGATGTCTTCAGGATCTGTTGTTATGTCTCCTTTTTCATTTCTGATTTTGTTAATTAGGATGCTTTCCCTGTGCCCTCTAGTGAGTCTGGCTAAGGGTTTATCTATCTTGTTGATTTTCTCAAAGAACCAGCTCCTTGATTGGTTGATTCTTTGAATAGTTTTTCTTGTTTCCACTTGGTTGATTTCACCCCTGAGTTTGATTATTTCCTGCAGTCTACTCCTCTTGGGTGAATTTGCTTCCTTTTGTTCTAGTGCTTTTAGGTGTGTTGTCAAGCTGCTAATGTGTGCTCTCTCTAGTTTCCTTTTGGAGGCACTCAGAGCTATGAGTTTTCCTCTTAGAAATGCTTTCATTGCGTCCCATAAGTTTGGGTATGTTGTGGCTTCATTTTCATTGAACTCTAAAAAGTCCTTAATTTCTTTCTTTATTCCTTCCTTGACCAAGGTATCATTGAGAAGAGTGTTGTTCAGTTTCCACGTGAAGGTTGGCTTTCTATTATTAATTTTGTTATTGAAGATCAGCCTTATTCCATGGTGATCTGATAGGATGCATGGGACAATTTCAATATTTTTGTATCTGTTGAGGCCTGTTTTGTGACCAATTATGTGGTCAATTTTGGAGAAGGTACCATGAGGTGCTGAGAAGAAGGTATATCCTTTGTTTTAGGATAGAATGTTCTGTAGATATCTGCCAGATCCATTTGATTCATAATTTCTCTTAGTTTCTCTGTGTTCCTGTTTAGTTTCTGTTTCCATGATCTGTCCAATGGTGAAAGTGGTGTGTTGAAGTCTCCCACTATTATTGTATGAGGTGCAATGTGTGCTTTGAGATTTACTAAAGTTTCTTTAATGAATGTGGCTGCCTTTGTATTTGGAGCATAGATATTCAGGATTGATAGTTCCTCTTGGAGGATTTTACCTTTGATGAGTATGAAGTGTCCCTCCCTGTCTTTTTTAATGACTTTGGGTTGGAAGTCAATCTTATCAGATATTAGAATGGCTACTCCAGCTTGTTTCTTCATGCCATTTGCTTGGAAAATTGTTTTCCAGCCTTTCATTCTGAGGTAGTGTCTATCCTTTTCTCTGAGATGAGTTTCCTGTAAGCAGCAAAATGTTGGTTCTTGTTTGTGTAGCCAGTTTGTTAGTCTATGTCTTTTTATCGGGGAGTTGAGTCCATTGATATTAAGAGATATTAAGGAAAAGTAATTGTTGTTTCCTGTTATTTTTGTTGTTAAAGTTGGCATTTTGTTCTTGTGGCTGTCTTCTTTTAGGTTTGTTGAGGGATTACCTTCTTGTTGTTTCTAGGGCGTGGTTCCTGTCCTTGTATTGGTTTTTTTCTGTTATTATCCTTTGAAGGGCTGGATTCGTGGAGAGATAATGTGTGAATTTGGTTTTGTCGTGGAATACTTTGGTTTCTCCATCTATGGTAATTGAGAGTTTGGCTGGGTATAGTAGCCTGGGCTGGAATTTGTGTTCTTTTAGTGTCTGTATAACATCTGTCCAGGATCTTCTGGCTTTCATAGTCTCTGGTGAAAAATCTGGTGTAATTCTGATAGGCTTGCCTTTATATGTTACTTGGCCTTTTTCTCTTACTGCTTTTAGTATTCTATCTTTATTTAGAGCATTTGTTGTTCTGATTATTATGTGTCGGGAGGTATTTCTTTTCTGGTCCAGTCTATTTGGAGTTCTGTAGGCTTCTTGTATGTTCATGGGCATCTCTTTCTTTAGATTTGGGAAGTTTTCTTCTATAATTTTGTTGAAGATGTTTGCTGGTCCTTTGAGTTGAAAATCTTCATTCTCATCCACTCCTATTATCCGTAGGTTTGGTCTTCTCATTGTGTCCTGTATTTCTTGGATGTTTTGAGTTAGGATCTTTTTGCATTTTACATTTTCCTTGATTGTTGTGCTGATGTTCTCTATGGAATCTTCTGCACCTGAGATTCTCTCTTCCATCTCTTGTATTCTGTTGCTGATGCTCGTATCTATGGTTCCAGATTTCTTTCCTAGGGTTTCTATCTCCAGTGTTGCCTCATTTTGGGTTTTCTTTATTGTGTCTACTTCCCTTTTTAGGTCTAGTATGGTTTTGTTCATTTCCATCATCTGTTTGGATGTGTTTTCCTGTTTTTCTGTAAGGACTTCTACCTGTTTGATTATGTTATCCTGTTTTTCTTTAAGGATTTGTAACTCTTTAGCAGTGTTCTCCTGCAATTCTTTAAGGGATTTTTGTGCTTCCTCTTTAGTGTCTTCTGTCTGTTTAGCATTGTTCTCCTGTATTTCTTTAAGTGTGTTATTAAAGTCCTTCTTGAAGTCCTCTACCATCATCAGGAGATATGCTTTTAGATCCGTGTCTAGCTTTTCCGGTGTGTTGGGGTGCCCTGAACTGGGCGAAGTGGTGGTGCTGGGTTCTGATGATGGTGAGTGGTCTTGGTTTCTGTTAGTAAGATTATTACGTTTACCTTTCGCCATTTGTTAATCTCTGGGGTTAGTTGTTATCGTTGTCACTGTTTAAAGATTGGAGCAGAAGCTGTGTTCCACTCACCAGCAGTCCCAAAATCCTGCGGCGGGGGTCGTGGGTAGCTGGCGGGTGTCAGGCAACCCTGCGCTCCAGCTACCCTGGTGCTGATCCGGCCGGATGAGGCCTGTGGCCCTACTCAGGCCGGTTTCTGCTTCCCTAACTAATGCAGTCTCAGGTCCCGCGCGCAATTGGATTGGAGCAGAAGCTGTGCTCCACTCACCAGAAGTCTTAAGATCCTGTGGAGGGTGTTGTGGGTAGCTGGCGAGTGTCAGCCGACCCTGCGCCCCAGCTGCCCCTGTGCTTTTCGTGTTCCACTCACCAGCAGTCCCAAAATCCTGTGGCGGGGGTCGTGGGTAGCTGGCGGGTGTCAGGCAACCCTGCGCTCCAGGTACCCCGGCGCTGATCTGGCCGGATGAGGCCTGTGGCCCTACTCAGGCCGGTTTCTGAGCAAAGAGTTTTTGCTATCTAAAGCTGTTGGCTTTTATTATTCCTTGGAGAGAGATAGAGAGCTGCCCTGGATTCTACCATTAAACAAAATCTTAAATTACATAGCACAGATACATTCAAACTCATAAATTAGCCCAAACCCCTTGCTATATTCATTTTTAACTAATTACAAGTAATTGCTGCTGTATCAAAATTTAGCCCAAAGGATATTAATAACTCTATCTTATATTTCCATCATCTCACAATTTCCAAAGTACTTTTATAGGAATCATCTAACTTGAGTTTCACAATAAATCTATGGAGTAAAAAATGCTACTCTAGAACAGTTAAGAAAATGAAGACAACTTTAATTCAGTTCTCCACCAAGTAATCTGCACTTGGCAAGACTAACCAAGGTTCCTAGCACCTAACACACCATCAACTTTTCTTGCATTTTCACTGTGGGGTGGAAGACTCAAGAAACTAGAAAAATTACAATCGCACATTGCATTTCCAAAATACCTTAGAAGACTCATGCTATCTACTACAATCTTGTACAGTTTATCATGTCCACTACTTCACAGCTTATTTGAAAAATCTTCAAAACTGATAATGGAAGTAATTTATATGTATAATTGTACATAACAGGAGAAAACAAATCAATAAGAAAAAAGTATCTCCCTTATTGTTGACAAAGTATAATATTCATAGATGTTCAGAATTTTCTTATGAATCACTGGTACCAAACTCAATAACCACACCAAAGACTTAAGCCCAGGGCTTGCATGAACACTAAGTTCAGATTCAGTTTGGGAAGTCCCCTGCTCCAGTTGTTGGGGGACCCTCATTAAGACCAAGTCACTCATCTGCTATGTTTGTGCAGGGGTTTAGCCCATACTTGCTCTTTGGTTGGTGGTTCAGTCTCTGGGAGCCCCCAAAGGTCCAGATTAGTTGACTCTGTTGGTTCCTATCCTCTTTGGCTCCCTCAGTGCTTTCCCCAACTCTAAGACTCTAATAAGACTCTCTGAACTCTAATGTTTGGCCGTAAGTTTCTGTATCTCTTTCCATTGGCTACTTGTTGGAGCTTTTAGAGGACACTTATGCTAGGCTCCTGCCTGCAACCAAAGTATCATTAATACTATCAGGGATTGGTTCTTGCCCATGGGATGGATCACAATATAGGGCAGTAATTGCTTGTCCAGTTCCAGTCTCTGTTCATTTTTGTCCGTGCACATCTTGTAGGCAGGACACATTTTGGGTCAGGGTTTTATGGATGGGTTTATGTCCTTATCCAACCATGGGAGTCCTTCCCATCTACAGAAAGAGGCCACTTCAGGATGCATATCTCCCACTGCTAGGTGTCTCAGCTCCCTACAAACCCTCTGGAGACTCCCCCAATCCCACATCTCTGGCACATCCCAGAGATTGCCCATACCCATCCACCTTCAATTTCCCTTCTCATTCTTCAGTTCTCCTTACATCTGATGCCCCACCTGCGACCTGCAACCTGCAAGCTACGACCTACGACCTGCGACCTGCTCTCCTTTCTCCCACTTAGTTCCCTCCTTCCATCCACCTCTGATATCTATTTTATTTCCACTTAAAGATTCAACCACCCTCACTTGGATTCTCCTTGCTATATGGCTTCTTTGGGTCTGTTAATTATAGCACGATTTCCCATGTTGGTTATAGCATGGTTTACAGCTAATATCCATTTATAAGTGAGTACATACTATGCATATCCTTTTGGGTCTGGATTATGTCACTCAGGATGAAATTTTCTAGTTCCATCTATTTGCCTGCAGAATTTATGATGTCCTTGTTTTAATAGTTGAGTAGTATTCCATTGTGTAAATGAATCCATTTTCTTTATCCATTCTTCAGTTGAGTCATACATATCTAGGTTGTTTTCAGTTGGAAGCAATGTAATAGCTTCAGGGTATTATGAATAAACATACAAACATAATTGAGAAAATGCCCTAGTGGGATGGTGGAGCATCTTTTGGATATGTGCCCAAGAGAGGTATAGCACAGTCTTGAGGTAGGGCTATTCTCACTCTTTTGAGAAACTACCAAATTGATTTCCAGAGTACTTGTAAGAGTTTGTACTCCCACCAGCAATGGAGGAGTGTTCCCCTTGCACCACATACTTACCACCTTGTGCTGTCCCTTGAAGTTTTGATCTTAACCATTTGGATGGGTATAAGGTGGAATCTGAGAGTCATTTTGATTTGCATTTCCTTGAACATTTCTTTAAGTGCTTGTCAGCCAATTGAGATTTTTCTGTTGAGAATTCTCTGTTTAACTTTGTACCCCGTTTTTAAACTGGGTTATTTCATTTGTTGATGTCTAACTTTTGGGATACACACACACACACACACACACACACACACATATATATATATATATATATATATATATATATATATATATATATATATATATATATATGATATTGACCCTTTGTTGAATGTAGGGTTAGTGGAGATCTTTTTCCCATCAATAGGCTGTCATTTTGTCCTGATGACAGTGTCCTTTGACATACAGAAGCTTTTCATTTTCAGGACTTGACATTTATTAATTGTTGTCCTTAGTGCCTGAGCCACTGGTTAAAGAATTTGTTTTCTGTACTGCCAAGCTCAAGGCTATTTCCCACTTTCTGCTCTATTAGATTTAGTGTATCTGGTTTTATGTAGAGGTCTATGATGCATTGGGTTTGAGTTTTGTGCAGAGTAATAAACATGTACCTACTTATATTCTTCTGCGTGTAGACATACAGTTAGACCAGCACCATTTCTTAAAGATGCTTTGCATTTTCCATTGAGTGATTTTGGCTACTTTATCAATAAAAATGTCCCTAGATGTGTGGATTTATTTTTGGGTCTTAGGTTCAATTCTAGTGATCAACCTGTCTGTTTCTATATCAATACCATGCAGTTTTTAGTCTCCTAATTTTTAAAAGAATTAAAGTTTATATGGTGTCCTGAAAGATCTCTGGACCCTTATGTATACTACTCAACTAGTAGATAACTAAGGCCTAGGTCTAAGACTGACTAATTCTCCAGAGAGTGGATTAATCCTTTATTTTTTCCACAATATAGAACACTTGTTTTCTTGAATACTCTATTTTAGGGTGTTTAAGTTTTGAAGCTTTTCTCATCCAAGAGGCCAGTTTCCTCCTGTGAATAAAATGAAGACCACAGATAATGAATTTGCATAATTTACACTGAAGTCACTCTAACATTTGTTAAGTGTCTAGAGTATAAAACAATAATGTGCTCACTTTTATGCATCCTTTCATTTAAACACTTAACAACTCCTCATAGAAGGGGAGGGTAGTTTTCTCTTTAGTGATGTGCTGTGTCAATGTAGGAGTGTATACATGTAAGTGCAAATAAATAATAAGGCCAGAAGAAGATACTAGAGGCCCTGAAACTGGAGTTACAGGTCTTTGAGTCATCTGACATGTGTGCTGAGAACCAAATTCTCATGCTCTTCAAGAACAGCAAACACTACTAATCACTTTACCATCCATCCAGCCCTCAAAGGGCAATTTTTTAAAAAATTAACTTGGATAAATACTAAATCTAAAGTTCAAGGAAATAAAACAATCTGTTCAGTGAACCACAGGGTGTAGTGGGAAACAACACAATCAGCATGGGTGTTTATTTGATCCTTCATCATGATGTTTAACTCAGTAGGGAATGAACATATTTCTAGTAAATTATAATGTATTAGCAGGACTTTTACATTATAAGATACAAGTTCTCCCTTTTAAATGTATTTCATTATAAACATAGGAGAGTAAATGCTTCCAGTTTTATAGTGCTAATCATGGCAAGAAGTGCTTAGTTGAGTTTGGTTTAAATCTATTTCCCTAGCTACACATACAAACACATGCTTTCACATATAATATACAGACCTGTGCACACTGGCACATACATAGAAAGTCTTCCCTATCCTTCCTGGAGCACTCATTATGTAAATTCTTCATTGCCAATTCTGGCTCCATAGATTACGTTTGTTCAACTTCTAGACTATATATTAAGAACACAAAATGTAAATATGATAAAGATATAGAGATAAATGTCACTTACATTTCTTTTTTCTTTTTTTCATTGTTTTGAGAAAGGGTCTTTATTTGGTCCAGTATTTGCTGATTGCTATAGTTTATCTCCAAGAACCTCTCCTTATTTAGAGGTAGTGTGAATGTAAAAATTGCATTTTAGTTGCTAAAATAAAAAGAGAAGGTGATACAGATAACAGAGAGATCACTGAGCTCTTGGACAAAAGCTTTGCTGGAGGTGGACTAGATGATGCTAAATCCAACAGCATCATTACAGAGAAATCTGATGGCTGCTTTCATACCTTCTGTCTGCTCACTAGTGCCTGAACACCTGGTCTTACCAACAAGTGCTGTGCTGTTCTAACTCCAGAGCATGATTTTTGCTTTAAGTGATTCTAGTATCACACAAAGATATTCTGCACCTTACCAACATCGATTAGGCTTGAGGTGTGTAAATAAATGAATATGTTGACCATTTATCACACAATCTCACGTGTGTCTTTAAGTGTATTTAAACAACTTGCTTGTATGCTCCAATTATTTTTCTTGGGTGTCTTGTGCCTGTGCTAAAGGTGAGGGTAGGGCTTTAGAATGTTTGGATTTATTTGTGAAGCTGTGTTTTACCACAAGGAAGTCCTTTATGAGCAAACACTGGCATTCTGTTGATATTATTTTCATCGGATGTGGTAAGGTGTCCAAGACAGCACGATCCTAATTGTACGCACTTCCTCTTCCTCTCTGTGCCTGAGAAGGCAGAGTATCCTGCCTCCAGAGAGGAAAGCAACACTAGAACAAACTTCTCTTGTCTAGGAACGGGAAATTCTAAGTTAAAAAAAAATACATAGTGGAGAAAAAATTACCCTATGCAAGGAAAAAATATAGGTTTTTCAAATATATTCTTTCTCAATCATGTGCAAAAACACATTCTGATTTATTTTAAGATAACCCTATTAAATGATAAAATAGAAGAACTCTTATATTTGGAATGGCCTGGGAAACTAGAAAATGATGATACTGCAGTAATTATTCCACACTGCTCCTCTCAGCATGCAGAAGGACTTGGCTGCTCTTTGTATGCAGAGCTAGAGACCAGTGTCTTCAGAAGGTGGATGGAGATACTGACTGGTTTTCTATGGAAAGGGGGCAACCATGTGACACTTTGTTCCTTCAAATGTATCCTTAATGCTTAGCAGATTTTCTGTAGCATTTAAAAAATTACATTAAATCATTCTGCTTGTTTGTGTTTATTTTTCAATATAGTTATAAACTTATTTTTATGATTCATAACATCTGGAGGAGGTAAGTGAAATATTAAGTATGTCGTTTACAATATTCAATGCAGTTATGCCCATTTCAAACACATATGTGTGTCGTCAGGTTTTCAACATCATGTATTTCATGTATTCTATATGTGGGGAATATTATATTTTACCTGCCCTTTCCTAGATGTTGCCTGAGTTCACATAGGATAATGTAACAAAATTTAAATCACTCTTATGCTATACATACATGCATGCATTCATGGGCAGACACATACACACACACACACACACACACAGAGAGAGAGAGAGAGAGAGAGAGAGAGAGAGAGAGAGATACAGAAACTGAGAGACAGACTGAGAGACAGAGAAACAAACAGAGAGAGATGCAGACATAAAAAGACAGAGAGAGGAAAGAAGATCAGTTGAGAGGGGAGGAGGAAGGGAGGAAGAAGAGAAAAGAAGGAGTAAGAAGAAAGCTAGATCCCATAAACAAACTTTTTATTACAAATCAGAATAAGACAAACAACAAAATACAAAACAATAGCTACAGAGGTGGCTCTGTGTTTAAGCACTTGCTGCTCTTTCAGAGGAACCCAGTCTGGTTCACAACAGAGACATCAGACACTCATAACTGCTTATATTTACAGCTACCAGGCATCTGACAGCTTTTCCCAGTCCCTGTGGGCAACTACTCAAACAGCATACATAAACATGTGCACATATATATAGTTTTAGTTGTTTTAATGAAAGGAGAAAACCAAACAAGTTAACCAGTTTCTTATTCCAGGAGAACCACCATGCTCCTTAGACTTTTGGTCCTAACTTCTTCTGTGTATTCTATTTAAAGAGCTGCTCAGAAATCTCATGCTATTTAGCTTGAAACTCAACTTTCTACCTCTGTTTCTATATCTCTCTTGCAAGGGGATTGTAATGAATTCACCAGTAGACAATTGTGTCTGGACTCTGAAGAGGTTTCTTCGTGGGGGGGGATGGAGGGGTATTGTTTTGTTGTCTTTTTGGTGATGGTGGTGGTGGTTTTTCTTTGTTCTTTTTTCTTTATTTATTTTATTTATTTTTTTTGCATTGTTAGTACCTTGGTTTCTGATGTTAAGTTTGTCAAATTTCAGATTGGTTTCTGATGGCAGTAAGGGATTTATCCATACCTGGATGCCCTATGTTTGACTCAAGGACCTTTTCACTGTGCTTAGGTCATACATAGGATCATGTTTGTAGTTCAGCAGAGATACTTTGAAAGGCTGTTGTGGGGTCTTTGCTTTCTACTGAAATAAAATGTATTAAATTTGTTAATTTATAAAATAGTAAAGGCTTATTGCTCATAATTCTAAGGAGTTGATACCTCAAAAATCAAGATAAAAAACACATCCATTGTCTGTTGAAGATCTGTTCTTTATAGATGGCTTAAAATAATGGCAAAACCTCACTCATGAGGCCACTAATTCCACAATAAGGTCTATTCTCAGGAACTAATAGCTACCTCAGGTCTTATGTCTCCATACCATTATATTAAGGACTAGAGCAGTGGTTCTTAATTTGTGGGTCCTGATCCCTTTGGTGGTCAGATATCTTCTAAACCATATATTTCCATTATGATTCATAACAGTAGCAAAATTACTGTTATATAGTAGCAACAAAATACTTTTATGGTTGGGCATCATCACAACATGAGGAACTTTATTAAAGTGTCCCAGCATTAGAAAGATTGAAAACCACTGGACGAGAGTAACAAACATGTATTTGGAAGAATGTGATAATTCACAGCGCAACAGTTTCTACTCTTTTGGGGGGGGGGGTATTTATTTCATTTACATTTCCAATGCTATCCCAAAAGTCCCCCATACGCTCCCCCACACGCTCCCCCACCCACTCCCACTTCTTGGCCCTGGCGTTAGCCTGTACTGAGGCATATAAAGCTTGCTGAATAAAAGAACAAAACAGGACAAAAGACCGCTCAAACTGTCTTCTCCCAGAAGGACTTCATTTATCCAAGAGATTCTGAAAACATAAAAGTAGTACTAAAGGTGCTGCTTCATCTTTTGTTGTTCCAGATGTTGATCTTGTTAATTTCATCAAAGCATCTAGCAGTTTTGTGCTGTGATAACAATAAGTACCTTTAATGAGAAAATACTGACTTTTCCCCAGAGGAGCAAGAACCAATGGCAAGAGGCAGCAAGTAGATGCTAATAGGAACAAAGCATGCATTGGTAAACAAAACTTAAACTAGACAAGCAAATTATATTAACAATTTAACAAGAATGATATCTTGCTCTTGTTTAAAATATCCTCTTCCTTGTCTCTCTAGTGTCACTCAAAAAGAGCCCCATGGGTGAAAAAGCTTTTTCTCTCCCTCAGGTGCTAGATGGGTTCAAATCCATATCCTCCTCCTCCTCCTCCTCCTCCTCCTCCTCCTCTGTCTTCATCTTTGAAGCCCTTTCTTGTTTATCTTGCCAAATTATTTTCTTAATATATAAGATGCTGTATAGTTAGGTGGTTCTTGCGAACACAAAGACTAACCATCAAGGCAGAGCACATCTGTCTCCAGAATTCCACACATCCTCTCTGTAAGTTTCCTTCATCCACCCCACCCCCAGGATCTGTTCTCTCTCATTAGACTTTTCTGGAATTTCATAGACATTGAATCATATAACCTGGAAACTTTTGGGACTCATTCACTTATCATTATAATCCAACATTCTTCCATCTTGTGGGAAAATACCAAGCATTGATGCTTCATTCCATTTGTGGGAAAGATTTCATTTTGCAGCTGTATTGAGTTTATTTTATAGCACCAACTAGGTGCTTCTGTTTTCAGTTGGGAATATCATGATAAATGCTGCTATTCATATAGGTGCCTGGGATTTTTAGTGGAGACCTGCCTTTCTTTATCTAAGTACATACCTAAGACTGGTATTGCTGGGTCATACCACCATATATATTTGATTTTATGAGTCAACTTGTCTATTTTCTAACCTTTTGACATTTTTATTTTCTTCAATTTCTCCCAGCTGCTTTTATGGGTAATCACTGGCAAGAAGAAGGTCCTACAGATGTGCCTTGACAGTTATAAAGGAAAAGTAGAATTTCCAGATCTGATGAGAGAGAGAATGAAGATAGCAAGCATGGTGTCTGGTCCCACCTGGCTTTCATGGCTAAACTCTGCTGTCATAGTGAGGATGAAATCAAAGTAGCCCAACTGTTAGTGGGCAGTCTCCTGCCTCCTAGCTCTGGATTTAGGCATCACACTCTACAGTTTTTATATCCATTCTACCATTGTACACAATCCTGACACCACATTCTCAAAAAATGGACTGATGGCATAATTTAAAAAAATAAAAAAGAATGTATCACAAGGAAAAGCAACCATGCCTCTACAACGTAAACAAACAAGAAATAAAAATTTTTATTATTAATTCTTTTCAGCTTCATCTGGCACTTAATCCAGCAAGAATTGAAAAGGAATGTATTGAAACACAGTTTGGAGAAGGACTCGTGCATGTGAGTGTTTCCTGCTTTGACTGGAACCAAAAGTAGTGAAAGTTTTAAACATGGATGTCTACCTTTTGAGCCAATTTCACAGCTCCCATTTGCCAGTAGTACTGCCATCTGCAGCTCTTCCTCCAAGTCTTCTGAGATTGGAATCTGGTTAAGATGGGACTCTCACTTTAAATCAAAGATTAATGGAGGTTTGCATGGAGAATGAAAAACAGAAGGCTTCCCTACTTCTGGGAAGCAAGAACTGGGATTTTTAAGAGTCATGAGTGGTGCCCTGGGAGTTCCTGTATCCTTTAATGATGATAGAGATCTTTAAAGTAACTTTTCACACAATGAAAACATCACCATTAAGTCACAGTATTTGTATACTAGCAGGGAATTGTACCTTTGTCACCACTCATGACTATAATGGATGGACTGTGGGCACAGCCATTTGTGATTCCCAAGGCGCTGTCTTCACAGGATAAGTTGAGCAAGTAGCTGGCGGGCTGTTGCTCATTAATTCCCTCTCCTACTCATGTAAGAGATACACTGTAAGAGATACACTAGGCTGTCCACAATGGTAATACAGGCCTTATGAAAAAGACATAAGCACAGAGAAATAGAGCCATTGAGAGTCTGTCAGTGAACAGAGAGGGTTTCAAAAACAACTCTGTTTCATTAAAAATTGATTTATTCATGTTTAATGTGCTTTGAAATGAATTTGCATTTTACAAAGCACAGAATATATTTTCATAATATTTTATCAAGAAAATACCACCCCAGGAAGGTCACTTCTGTGTGTGACAATGTCAAGTAAGTTCTGTCCTAAATTTGGCATACTGGAAGTTTAAATTCATGTTCCATGAATTACTCATGATGGCATCTTACCTTTTTAATATTACACGGCTTTCGATCAGAGTCTTTTCAAATACACTTTACACTTCAAACTGATTTACTCTGATATACACATTCTAAATTTAAAGAAATATGTAGACTATGCTTTTGCATAGTGTAATGACCTGGGGAGATAAGCATATATATGTGTGTGTGTGTGTGATTGTGTATGTGTATGTGTATATGCATTCATATATGTAGCTTCTGAAATAATCTAAATATTCTGAAATAATCTAAAGTATAAATACTTGTTGTTTAAAAAGAAACTAATTCCAGATTCCTGTTATTGACCTTATTGTATTAATTATTCAAATCTAGTCAATTTTGTATAATATTTTGTTTTATTATAATAATAATAATAAATAATTAGGGAAATATAAAATACTATCTAATTCGGGGGCAAGCAAATTATAATCTGAGAAGCAAACACTTTTATGAATAAAGCTTACTGGAACACAATTACAACCACCCATTTAAGCTCTATTTATGGTTGATATTTTTGGTATGGTGAGAGAGTTAGGGAATGACAAAAGAGATCATTTGATTTCTTTCCTTATTTCTTCCTTGACCAAGTTATCATTGAGTAGAGTGTTGTTCAACTTCCACATGATGTGGGTTTTCTATTATTTATGGTGTTATTGAAGATCAGCCTTAGTCTGTGGTGACCTGATAGGGCATATGGGATTATTTCAATATTTTTGTATCATCTGAGGCCTGTTTGGTGAATGACTATATGGTCAGTTTTGGAGAAGGTTTTTTGAGGTGCTGAGAAGAAGGTATATCCTTTTGTTTTAGGATGAAATATTCTATAGATATCTGTGAAATCCATTTGTTTCATAACTTCTGTTAGTTTCACTGTGTCTCCATTTAATTTCTGTTTCCAGAATCTGTCCACTGATAAGAGTGAGATGTTGAAGTCTCCCACAATTATTGCGTGAGTTGTAATGTGTACTTTGAGTTTTAGCAGTTTCTTTAATGAATGCAGTTGCCCTTGCATTTGGAACATAAATATTCAGAATCCAGAGTTCATCTTGGTAAATTTTACCTTTGATGAGTAAGAAGTGTCCTCCTTATCTTTTTTGAGAGATTTAAGTTGAAAGTCAATTTTATTCAATATTAGAATGGCAACTCCAGCTTGTTTCTTGAGACCATTTGCTTGGAAAATTGTTTTCCAGCCTTTTACTCTAAGGTAGTGTCTGTCTTTGTCCCTGAGGTGGGTTTAGAGTTTAATGATAATGAAGCTACAACATACCCAAACTTATGGGAAACAATTAAGGCAGTCAAAAGAGGAAACTCATAGCTCTGAGTGCCTCCAAAAAGAAACTGGAGCAAGCATACACTAGCAGCTTGACAGCACACCTAAAAGCTCTAGAACAAAAGGAAGCAAATTCGCCCATGAGCAGTAGACAGCAGGAAATAATCAAAGTCAGGGCTGAAAATCAACCAAGTGGAAACAAAAAGAACTATTCAAAGAATCAACCAAACCAGGAGTTGGTACTTTGAGAAAATCAACAAGATAGATAAACCCCTAGCCAGACTAACTAAAGGTCTCAGAGACAGTATCCTAATTAACAAAGTCAGAAATGAAGAGGGAGATATAACAACAGAATCTGAGGAAATCAAAAAAAAAATCATTAGATCCTACTACAAAAGCCTATAATTAACAAAACTGGAAACCTGGATGAAATGGACAATTTTCTATACAGATACCAGGTACCAAGTTTAAATCAGGATAAGATTAACAATCTAAATAGTCCCATATCCCCTAAAGAAATAGAAACAGTCACTAATAGTCTCCCAACCAAAAAAAAAAAAAAAAAAGAAAGAAACCCAGGACCAGATGGGCTTAGTACAGAGTTCTATCAGACCTTCAAAGAAGACCTAATTTCAATACTCCTCAAACTATTGCACAAAATAGGAACAGAAGGCACTCGACCTGATTCATTCTGTGATGCCACAATTACTCTGATAGCTAAACCACATAAAAACCCAACAAAAAAAGAGAACTTTAGACCAAGTTCCTTATGAATATTGATGCAAAATCTACTCAATAAAATTCTCACAAACTGAATCCAAGAACACATCAATACAATCATCCATAATGACAAGTAGGCTTCATCTCAGGGATGCAGGGATGGTACAATATACTGAAATCCATCAACATAATCCCTCACATGAACAAATTCAAAGACAAAAAACACATGATCATCTCATTAGATGCTGAGAAAGCATTTGACAAGGTCCAACACCCCTTCATGATAAAAGTATTGGAAAGATCAGAAATTCAAGGTCCATACATGAACATAAAAAAAGCAATATACACCAAACCAGTAGCCAACGTCAAACTAAATGGTGAGAAACTGGAAGCAATTCCATTAAAATCAGGGACTAGATAGGGCTGCCCACTCTCTGCATACCATCTCGATATAGTACTTGAAGTCCTAGCCAGAGCAATTAGACAACAAAAGAAGATCAAGGGGATACAAATTGGAAAGGAAGAAGTCAAAATATCACTATTTGCAGATGATATGATAGTATATATAAGTGACCCTAAAAATTCCACCAGAGAACTCCTAAACCTGATAAACAACTTCAGTGAAGTAGCTGGATATAAAATTAACTCAAACAAATCAGTGGCCTTTCTGAGAAAGAAATTAGCGAAATAACACCCTTCATTTTTTTTTAACGATTCCTGTTTTAATTTAGTGCTGCGGTAAGACCATCCTTCCAGATTCCCATATTTACCATGCACTTGATGCTTCTCGTCCTTTCTTTTTTTTTTAATTTTTAATTTTTTTATTACGTATTTTCTTCAATTACATTTCCAATGCTATCCCAAAAGTCCCCCATACCCTCCCCCCCACTTCCCTACCCACCCATTCCCATTTTTTGGCCCTGGCATTCCCCTGTACTGGGGCATATAAAGTTTGTGTGTCCAATGGGCCTCTCTTTCCAGTGATGGCCGACTAGGCAATCTTTTGATACATATAAAGCTAGAGTCAAGAGCTCCAGGGTACTGGTTAGTGCATAATGTTGTTCCACCTATAGGGTTGCAGATCCCTTAAGCTCCTTGGGTACTTTCTCTAGCTCCTCCATTGGGAGCCCTGTGATCCATTCAATAGCTGACTGTGAGCATCCACTTCTGTGTTTGCTAGGCCCCGGCATAGTCTCACAAGAGACAGCTATATCTGGGTCCTTTCAGCAAAATCTTGCTAGTGTATGCACTGGTGTCGACGTTTGGAAGCTGATTATGGGGTGGATCCCTGGATATGGCAGTCTCTAGATGGTCCATCCTTTCATCACAGCTCCAAACTTTGTCTCTGTAACTCCTTCCCTGGGTGTTTTGTTCCCAATTCTAAGGAGGGGCACAGTGTCCACACTTTGGTCTTCATTCTTTCATGCGTTTAGCAAATTGTATCTTATATCTTGGGTATCCTAAGTTTTTGGCTAATATCCACTTATCAGTGAGTACATATTGTGTGAGTTCTTTTGTGATTGTGTTACCTCACTCAGGATGATGCCCTCCAGGTCCATCCATTTGGCTAGGAATTTCATAAATTCATTCTTTTTAATAGCTGAGTAGTACTCCATTGTGTAAATGTACCACATTTTCTGTATCCATTCTTCTGTTGAGGGGCATCTGGGTTCTTTCCAGCTTCTGGCTATTATAAATAAGGCTGCTATGAACATAGTGGAGCATGTGCCTTTCTTACCGAATAACACCCTTCAAAATAGTCAAAAATAATATAAAATATCTTGGTTTGACTCTAACTAAGGAAGTGAAAGATATATATGACAAGAATTTCAAGTCTAAAAAGAAATGAATCAATGAAGATCTCAGAAGATGGAAAGACCTCCCATGCTCGTGGATTGGCAGACTTAATATAGTCAAAATGGCTATCTTGCCAAAAGCAATCTACAAATTCAATGCAATCCCCATCAAAATTTCTACTCAACTATTCACAGAGTTAGAAAGAGCAATTGGCAAATTCATCTGGAATAACAAAAAATCTAGGATAGCAAAAACTATTTTCAACAATAAAAGAACCTCTGGTAGAATCACAATCTCTGACCTCAAGCTGTACTATAGAGCAACTGTGACAAAAAATTGTATGATACTGGTACAATGACAGACAAGTAGATCAATGGAACAAAATTGAAGACCCAGAAATAAACCCACACACTTAAGGTCACTTGATCTTTAACAAAGGAGCTAAAATCATCCAGTGGAAAGAAAACAGCATCTTCAACAAATGGTGCTGGCTCAACTGGTGGTTAGCATGTAGAAGAATGCAAATTGATCCATTCTTATCTCCTTGAACAATGCTCAAGTCTAAGTGGATCAAAGAACTCCACATAAAACCAGAGACACTGAAACTTATAGAGGAGAAAGTGGGGAAGAGCCTCGAAGATATGGCACAGGGGAAAGATTCCTAAACAGAACACTAATGGCTTGTGATGTAATATCAAGAATCAATAAATGGGACCTCATAAAATTGCAAAGCTTCTGTAAGGCAAAGAACACTATCAATAAGACCAAAAGGCAACCAACAGATTGGGAAAAGATCTTTACCAAACCTAAATCCAATAGGGGGCTTATATCAAGGAGTTGGACTCCAGAAATCTAAATAAACCAATTAAAAAATGGAGCAAGAGCTAAACAAAGAATTCTCAACTGAGGAATACTGAAAGGCTGAGAAGCACCTAAAAAATGTTCAACATCCTTAATCATCAGGGAAATGCAAATCAAAGCAACCTTAAGATTTCACCTCACACCAGTCAGAATGGCTAAGATCAAAAACTCAAGTGACAGCAGATGCTGGTGAGGATGTGGACAAAGAGGACACTCCTTCATTGCTGGTGGGACTGCAATCTGGTACAACCACTCTGGAAATCAGTTTGGTGGTTCCTCAGAAACTAGACATAGTTTACCGGAAGATTCAGCAATACCACTCCTGGGCATATACCTAGAACATGATCCAACATGTAATAATGACACATGCTCCACTATGTTCACAGCAGCCTTATTTATAATAGCCAGAAGTTGGAAAGAACCCAGATGTCCCTCAACAGAGGAATAGATACAGAAAATGTGGTACATTTATACAATGGAGTACTATGGAGCTATTAAAAACAATGAATTTATGAAATTCTAGACAAATGGATGGATCTGAAGGATATCATCTTGAGTGAAGTAACCCAACCACAAAAATACACACATGATATGCACTCACTGATAAGTAAAAATTAGCCCAGAATCTCAGAATCCTCTTTAGAAAGGGAAACAAAATACCCATGGAAGGAGTTACAGAGACAAAGTTCAGAGCAGAGCCTGAAGGAACAACCATCCAGAGACTCTCCCACCTGGGAATCCATCCCATAAACAACCACCAAACCCAGACACTAGGCAGATGCCAACAAGAACCTACTGACAGGAGCCTGATTTAGCTGTGTTCTGGGAGGCACTGCCAATGCCTGGCAAATACAGAAGTAGATGCTCACAGTCATCCATTGGACAAAGCACAAGGTCCCAAATGAAAGAGCTAGAGAAAGTACCCAGGGAGCTGAAGGGGTCCAAAGCCCCATAGGAGGAACATCAATATGAACTAACCAGTACCCTCAGAACTCCTTGGAACTATACCACTAATCAAAGAAAACAGAGATGATGGAACTTGTGACTCTAGCTGTATATGTAGTAAAGGATGGCCTAGTCAGTTATCAATGGGTGGAGAGACCCTTGGTCCTGTGAAGGCTCTGTGGCCCAGTATAGGGTAATGCCAGGACTGGGAATGGGAGTGGGTGGGTTTGGGAGCAGGGGGAGGGGGGAGAGGGTAGGGGATTTTTGGAGGGGAAACTAGGAAAAGGGATAACATTTGAAATGTAAACAAAGAAAATCTCTAATAAAAAGAATAGGAAAAAAAGATCATTTGACAAAAAAGCTCAAAACATTTACTATCTGGTCTTTTAATAAATGTTTCATATATCTCATACATTTAAAAAGTCACAAAATATTTAACATTTTCCATTACATTCCCAAGAGAACAAATACCATTTTAGGAAATCTTAAAATGCCTGAAATGTGTGTGACAGGAAAATATGTGTGGAGAAATTGACTTCTAGCCCTGTGCATCAAGATGAGATTAGAGGAGTTTGTACTGTGGGTGAAGTACATCGGTAATTCTCACTGTTGGAGGAAAGATATCCAAAAAACAGGACATCTCTAGCGACTCGGGATTTATTGAGCTGCAGCATGATTTGTAGAATGGAGTTATTGATCAGAAAACCTGAGGGAATGTAGAGTAAACTCATCATATGCAGTGAAGATGCCCGTCTTCCCATCTTCCTCCTGTTGTAAAAGCTGCACTGAACAGGCATGAAATAAATCAACCACACAACTATGCTTGTGAGGCCTCTCTCTCTTTGGTCTGATGAAAAGAACAAAGCTGGCATCTGGAAGGGGTAATGGGATGCACCCAGCATTTAGCAAACGAAGAGCTTTCTCACAGGGAGACTAGAGTCACAGTTAAAGCAAGTCTTCAGCAGCAGTTGACTTCAATGTTTGAATGTTCCCACAGTCAGGAAGTACCAATGGCAGTCTTTAACTTCAGGATGCTTCAAATGGCCTTTAGTGAAATGGAAATTGTGGGGATATCATATCATTCACGGGAATGGCATCCCTTGAGTTATGGAGGTAATAGTTCTGAGAAAACATGAAGTGTGGCTAAACTGTTTGAGGGAGGAATTCCATTCATGATTTTAATACAACAGCAGCTGATTTTATACCGAAAGACAGAAATTTTTAGAGCAGAAGTAATCATACCTACAAAATCACTCTTGGAGTTACTAAATAAACAACCTGAGTCCACAAGTCACTGAAACAGAGTTACCATTAAACTTCCTTGATGTTTTGACTTACAATCCTGTCTAGCACCAACCTTAGCATCAGCTCTTCTATAATGTATTTTTAACTTTAAATACTTGAAATTTTTAACCAAGAGGGCAAGCATCATTCTTTGGGTCATCGGTTGCTTCTTTTATTTAGATTTTCATTGTGGTGGACACATTAGTGTTTTGTGAGTTGTAACAAATTGGTTACCTTCTGTGATCATCATCCTAATCAGATTAGATGTATTTTCGTCACTCAAAACAAATCTCTCTTCTCCTTCTAAGTACTCCATCCTATAACCCTAGACAGTGACTGAACAACTATATCACTATAGAGCATCTTTAGCCCTTCTGAATGTTCATATGAGTGGCACACTACTACATATACTTTCTGGATCTGCCTTTCATGTTCAGCATAATAGGCCAATTCATTCTTGTTGTCAGATGTATCAAACTTCAATTTGTTTTATTCAACACAATGCAGCTGCTTTGTAGAGACATCTCATAATTTATTTATGGACATTTGGTTACTTCTAAGTTGGGGCTAGCAAGAATAATGATCTATAAACTCTCATATTCAGTACTAAGAGAACAATTATTTCCTTCAGGTAAGCAAAGAATTCACTATAGTTTTAACATAAATTTTGTAATGTGTAATTTAAGTATTTCTACTAATGATTCTATTTAATATTTTAGGTATTCTTTTACATCTTTGTGTTCCTTTTTTTATTAAGACTTACTATGATAAAATGGTATGAGATGAAATGCATATACTGATATATACTCACAACTCATAAAAAGCTCAGAAAGCATCTTAGAAAATCAATTCTATTCGTTTTTTATTCATTAAATAGCTTTCGTGAAATTCTCATAACAAACAAATAGATCTGGGGAAATCCTGGTTTCTATAAAATCTCTCATATTTCTTTATTTTCAAGAGTTCACCAAACCTGAGACCTGGGGGTTGTGGAAGATCTGAAAAGAAAATGTCTCCCTTAAATGTGGAAGAAGAGAAACCTTCTAAACTGTTTGAAGCTTGGACGGTTTTCTTGACCTATAGGTTGTGAAACCCTCCTTGTTACAGTTTTGGGCCCAGAGGGGAAAAAGCAGCGGAAAGATACATTAGAAGATCGCACGATCGTCTCTAGTATCAGAATGAAGTGCGTGAGCTCAGAGTTCTAAAGGATGGCTCTGTTGCTCCTGAGTACCGCTAAAAAAAACCACAGAGATTCCCTCCAACCACGAAATGCACGCGATGAGTCACCAATAAAACTCAGAAATCAAGGACAAATTTGAACGTACGTGGTAAGGCCATCAAAGGCTGGGAAGGAAATGTTATTTTGCTTTGCTTACCAGCTCAGTCACTATCCTAAAAGAATACAAAACAACAGTTTCAAGTGACCCAGTGCCTTCAATGACTGGCACCAGCTCCCACAAGATGGCCCTGCACCCTGCACCCAGCCATCATACTCACAAGACCACACTGAGACTAAATATTAGATCCCCAAAGTGACAACTAAAGCTCCAAGTCTATTAATTATGATTTCTAAAAAAACAAAACAACGACAAAGCCAGATGAAAACGGTAAATATGGAATGACGGGTAGGACAAGAGAAACCTTATATATTTTGACCCTAAAAGGAAAATGAAGTAAGAAAAGAATTTATCTTGGTCAGAGGGCACAGCACAGTATTCAGTACAAGTTCCCATACTAATCTGTGATCACATAATCTACATCTCCGAGAAAGAATCCACTTGGGAGCCAGGGAGATGGCTACAGCTTAAACTTAAACTCTATGTATACAAACAAGCCGAATAAATCAATCTTATTTTATTAATAAAATGGATATTTATGCTCCCAGGTATAAAAGCACTGGCTCCTGCCTCCACTGGAGGAATTATAAGTCAGTAATACATCTTATAAATCAAGTGCGTAAGCTATTCATCCTCTCCTGAGATTCTAAATCAGTCATGTTCACAAAGCAGTTGCATGACTTGGAAGCAACTCTGTAGATGAATAAATCAGTCACTTCCAGATATATAAATAAGTGACATGGCCCATAAATCACATGACTGCAAAGCCGTGCTCCATCAATCAGAAACTCTTATTTCTAATTTGAAAATTTAAAAACACTTACTGGGAGTCATTTACTAAACATCAGAGCCGGATTCCCACTGCAGTAGACTATGACAAGTAGGAGAAATGCAAGTTTTCCTGAGTCCATGGTGATTTTTAACTTCATAGAAAACCAGTAGTTTGCTGGAGATTGCTAGCATTCTATGTTTATACTAATACCCCACTGTCCCTGCACATACATGGAAAAAAACCTGTAACGATCTTAAAATTCTTTTAATCTACAATATATGTAGACACCAAGAAATTCTCAGACTTTCCCTGTGTCCACAATTTAATTGAACCTGATATTAAAGAATTCAATTATTTAAGATCCTGTGGGTAAAAAACCCAGTACGAGAAGCCTGTCCTATGTCATATGCCTGTTGCATGGATTGGGCTTCTGAGTTTGTCTCACCTTTTTTCCATGTTGACTACCTATGTGAAATTCCCACAACTCCCTCCTCTACTCTAATGCCTTACTGGAGTGGTCCATAGACTTTAGATAAGCAAGTTGCTTGCTATTCCCACTTTTTCATAAAGGATACTTCAGGACCCACCTGATGACAGATACACAATGAGAAGGGGCAGGGACAAAGTCAGTGTGCCTTTTTGGGACTTGCCACTGTCCTAGTGTATGATCCGAGAGCTCCCAGAGTATTGCTATTTGGTGACGGCATGGTGGCTATTATTATGGGCATGCACACTATGCACAGGGCCTGCTAGGGAAGGAATCGTAGTCTCAAGAATGCTAGACAAGCATGCTAGAACTGTATTTGTTAATTTCGTATTACATTGCACTTCCACAACACCATATGCAAACTATAATTGAGTGCCTTGAAACAATACCCAATTTTTTTTTCTTTCCAGCTCTTATAATTATTTTTTTTATTTTTAATATTTTTATTACATATTTTCCTCAATTACATTTCCAATGCTATCCCAAAAGTCCCCCATAGCGCCCCCCACTTCCCTACCCACCCATTCCCATTCTTTTGGCCCTGGCATTCCCCTATATTGGGGCATATAAAGTTTGCAAGTCCAATGGGCCTCTCTTTCCATTGATGGCCGACTAGGCCATCTTTCGATACATATGCAGCTAGAGACAAGAGCTCCGGGGTTCTGGTTAGTACATCATGTTGTTCCAACAATAGGGTTGCAGATCCCTTTAGCTCCTTGGGTACTTTCTCTAGCTTCTCCATTGGGAGCCCTGTGATACATCCAATAGCTGATTGTGAACATCCACTCCTGTGTTTGCTAGGCCCCGGCATCGTCTCACAAGAGACAGCTATATTTGGGTCCTTTCAGCAAAATCTTGCTAGTGTATGCAATGGTGTCAGCGTTTAGAAGCTGATTATGGGATGGATTCCTGGATACGGCAGTCTCTAAATGGTCCATCCTTTCATCACAGCTACGAACTTTGTCTCTGTAACTCCTTCCCTGGGTGTTTTGTTCCCAATTCTAAGAAGGGGCACAGTGTCCACACTTTGGTCTTCATTCTTCTTGAGTTTCATGCGTTTAGCAAATTGTATCTTATATCTTGGGTATCCTAAGTTTTGGGCTAATATCCACTTATCAGTGAATACATATTGTGTGAGTTCTTTTGTGATTGTGTTACTTCACTCAAGATGATGCCCTCCAGGTCCATCCATTTGGCTAGGAATTTCATAAATTCATTCTTTTTAATAGCTGAGTAGTACTCCATTGTGTAAATGTACCATAATTTCTGTATCCATTCCTCTGTTGAGGGACATCTGGGTTCTTTCCAGCTTCTGGCTATTATAAATAGGGCTGCTATGAACATAGTGGAGCATGTGTCCTTTTTACCGGTTGGGACATCTTCTGGATATATGCCCAGGAGAGGTATTGCTGGATCCTCCGGTAGTACTATGTACAATTTTCTGAGGAACCGCCAGACTGATATCCAGAGTGGTTGTACAAGCTTGCAATCCCACCAACAATGGAGGAGTGTTCCTCTTTCTCCACATCCTCGCCAGCATCTGCTGTCACCTGAATTTTTGATCTTAGCCATTCTGACTGGTGTGAGGTGGAATCTCAGGGTTGTTTTGATTTGCATTTCCCTGATGATTAAGGATGTTGAACATTTTTTCAGGTGTTTCTCTGCCATTCGGTATTCCTCAGGTGAGAATTCTTTGTTCAGTTCTGAGCCCCATTTTTTAATGGGGTTATTTGACTTTCTGGAGTCCACCTTATTGAGTTCTTTATATATATTGGATATTAGTCCCTTATCTGATTTAGGATAGGTGAAGATCCTTTCCCAATCTGTTGGTGTTTTTTTTTGTCTTATTGATGGTGTCTTTAGCCTTGCAGAAGCTTTGTAGTTTCATGAGGTCCCACTTGTCAATTCTCGATCTTACAGCACAAGCCATTACTGTTCTATTCAGGAATTTTTCCCCTGTGCCCATATCTTCAAGGCTTTTCCCCACTTTCTCCTCTATAAGTTTCAGTGTCTCTGGTTTTATGTGAAGTTCCTTGATCCACTTAGACTTGACCTTAGTCCAAGGAGATAGGAATGGATCGATTCGCATTCTTCTACATGTTAACAACCAGTTGTGCCAGCACCATTGGTTGAAAATGCTGTCTTTCTTCCACTGGATGTTTTTAGCTCCCTTGTCGAAGATCAAGTGACCGTAGGTGTGTGGGTTCATTTCTGGGTCTTCAATTCTATTCCATTGGTCTATTTGTCTGTCACTATACCAGTACCATGCAGTTTTTATCACAATTGCTCTGTAGTAGAGCTTTAGGTCCAGCATGGTGATTCCACCAGAGGTTCTTTTATCCTTGAGAAGAGTTTTTGCTATCCTAGGTTTTTTGTTATTCCAGATGAATTTGCAGATTGCACTTTCTAATTCGTTGAAGAATTGATTTGGAATTTTGATGGGGATTGCATTGAATCTGTAGATTGCTTTTGGCAAGATAGCCATTTTTACAATGTTGATCCTGCCAATCCATGAGCATGGGAGATCTTTCCATCTTCTGAGATCTTCTAGAATTCCCAATTTTTTTATACAAAGCTTTTACAATATATAGATATAAACATATCAGTTACTACTACCTTTTGCCTTGTCTGAAGAATATATTGAAAATAGTACATTCAATGCAATTATAACACAAAGAAAATGATATAAGCAAACAGTAACAGATAATTATGTTGATGACACATTAATATATGAATCACTACCAGTGAATTCTATTACTGTAATTGTGTTTTTCATTTGCATAGCTTTTATGTATTTATTATTTTTGCAGTTCTGTGACAGTGGTTATCACCATGTTATAGATGAAAATAGCATGAGAATAATTAAAATCTCAACTAAACACAGATTTTGCATCTACTCTTCCTTTTTGTCTGCCTCCTTATGGTACTTAACATAAAACTTGCCACCACTAAAAAGACAGTAATGATGTGTAATTGTTCTAGAAGAATATAAAATGTCCTTATTTAGGTTTAAGGTTCATTGAATTAAGCTTAGGTTTTATTAATTTAGATATATTTATATAGGCTTAGGGATGTCTTTCACTTCCCTAAAAGCACTTACCAACTGTCAGTATTTAATTCCATTTATGTCTGTAAAATATTTATTCACGCACTATCATATAACTGTCATGAACTGAAGGTTGGATTTTACATTTGTGATGGCAAAGACTTCTTTCCTGAACGAGTCACTGCTTCTCAAGACAAGTTTAATAACTTTTGTCATTGCACTCAAGCTACCACAAAATGGTTGGATTTCGTGTCTCCTCATTCGAATTCAGCTGACGGCATAATTACAGGTTACTGAACACTTACAATCTATACAAATGTGCCCACAGACATTAGATTGGGAATCTCTAAGGAATCAGGCTCCTCCATGTGCTCTTTTGTGTGGACTTAGCATGAGTGAAGGATCAAATACTCCTAGTCTTCCTTATGAAATACACAACTTATGCAAAACCAATTCGAAATCTAGAAAGGAACAAATTTTATAGCTTCACATCGACTATGGTATTTATTCTGGGTCTACGGATAAAAGCACTAATTAAAAGTCCTTTTTACTTATTGGATGGAGCATCATGCTGACTTTCTCCAATTTTCCTTTCAGGCTTTGTTTTCATTAGAACAATACTTTTCAGTCTCTTACAAACTGTTTTGGCAACTATTTTCATTCTCATGTCAATTAACAATGGGGAATGAGAAATGAAAAGTGTTCTACAGAATTTAAAAGTACCCACTTCAAAATATGCCACTCAGCATTTGATTCCTTTGGAGTTGCCGCTTAGTAATTAGCTAAACAGATAATGACACCTCCTCATCATCCCCAGAGGGACAGATAATGCTGTTGTGAAGTTTTGCCCAGTTAGAATAATTATATATGATCTAACATTAGTTCAGCTTATCAAAACACTGAGTCAGAGAGGATTGCATAGACAACGTGATGTAGGTAAGATCACTGGTTGGGAAATAGGTCTCAATTCACTGTAGAGTTTAAATGTTGCTTTTGTTACCTTAAGCATGTGGCGGTCTCTCTTCTGGTTTGAATTCTATATCTTAAACTAGAAGATTATGTTATGTTTTTCTGTTTTGTGGGATTGTTGTAAGCAAGCATTAATAAAGTGGGAGCAAGCTGAGTTTCTAAGATAAGATAGTATCAGTCTTAAAAGCAGGCGGCAGTTATGAAAGGTCTTGGAGCTGTGTGGTTCCATTTGGTGAACACTTTCATAAAAATAAATAAATAAAAGAATCACTTCAGTGTCGGCAAGCCAAAGTTCTCAGGATCTGCTGGAAAATGGTGTCAATCACTGGAAACAGCCCCTTACTTAGCTTTGCACCCCTATTGCATTTTTTCCTTAGTTGTGGCAGTATACATCTGGTGTTTCCTTTGCTCTACTTACTCACTAAAGATTGTTCTTTTACTATAGCAATCACCTTTGGAAGGTTTTTTTTAAGTTCTTAGATTCTGTGAAGTTCATGAGAACTTCTGCATCAAGCTGAAATGCTTGTGTTTTATATACACAACAAACATCAAATGTGCTCGTGAACTCACTAATTAAAGACAATGTGAAATTATAGGATTTTAGACAACTGTACTATTAGTAAATAAAGGTTGTTATTTTTTTAATGCTCTCAGCATGAAAAAAGCATCATATATTTTAGAATTTCATCACTACCCCTGCACCCCAGGAAACAGACCATAAAACAACTCTTATTTACCATGCCATCTGCGTAGCCCTTCCTGTCCATCTGGATGTCAGATGGGAGAAAAGAGATCCATAGCCCTTTGAAATAACCGAGGTGGCCTGGGTACCATTTCACAATGCTTTTTACAAAGCCAGGTTCTAATATCCCCTTCTCTGCTTGAGCTTTTACAAAGTAGATGATGGAGGCCACATTTTTCTCCAAGTCATTCTATTGCCACATTTTCTAATTCATCATCCTTGGAAAACTTCAGAAAAGATGAAATAGAATTAAATTTTATGTAATGTTCTTCATCATTCAACAAAGTACATTGTAGAATCATTTTCCAAAAACCCTTGAACTTTTCCCAATAGAAACTTTTTTCTTTGTCTCTACTGAGTAAGACCACAGTTCCACATTGAATTTATTATCCTTGGCATGTCTGCCTAAGGCAATGGGGAGGAAACAAAATGGAAGAAGAGGAAACACGGAACAAACCTTTCTCAAGAAAATCCTTGGGAAAACAAGAAAAATGAATTTTTCAGGCACTCCACAAAACAATAATTCCTGTTTTAAAAAGAGTTTGTCAGAATTTCTGGATAGATACTGTGATGTCATCTCTCAGGTCCTGACCTGCTTGCTCATTACAGGACTGTCCATCATGATTTGGGGCTGGCCTAGGGGCTGTGGAGACAGCATGGTAAATGCATTGTGAGGAAAACAAAAAGGTGTTGCTTACAGGCTACAGAGATTTTCTAAAGAGATCTGAAAGGCAATGTTTATTTTTTGTCAAGTTTTTGATTTGCCTCCATATTCAAATATCCATGATGTATATAAGACAATGTGCAATCATCAACTGTTATAGCTAAAAAATAAAGTTTTCTTATTTTATCTCATGAAGTGTGTGTGTGTGTGTGTGTGTGTGTGTGTGTGTGTGTGTGTGTGTAGATAGCTTGCAGGAGTTAACTGCTTCTTCTATCAAGTGGGTCCTGGATATTTAACTAAAATCATTAGGCTTAGTGACAAGCTGTCATTACTTGCTGAGCCAATACAATAACCCCAAACTTTATTTTTTTTTAAATAACGGAGATAAAAGTTAACATCTTCTGAGAGCTCTCAGAGGTCCAGGTTAGTTGACTTGGTTAGTTCTCCTGTGAGGTTCCCGGCTCCTTCAGGGCCTTCAATCCTTTGTCAAACTCCTACATAAGAGTCCCTGACCTCTGTCCAATATTTGGCTGTGGATATCTGCATCTGTTTCAGTCAGCTGTTAGAGCCTCTCAGAAGACAGTTGTGCTAACCTCCTATCTGCAAACAGAGTATCATTAATAATGTCAGGAATTGATGCTTGCCCGTGGCATGGGTTTCAAGTAGGGTTAGTTATTGGTTGGTCATTCCTTCAGTCTCTGCTTCATCTTTGTCGCTGAATTTCTTTTAGACATGACAAATTTTAGGTTGAAAGTTTTAAGGGTGGGCTGGTGGCTCAGTGGGGGCAGTTATCCTTTCTGCTTCTCTAGCCCGCAGGTTGACCCTGCTTCCCAGGGCAGAAAGGTTTTATTGTTCTGTTTTGTTTTCTAATAAAATGAATTCTATTTTATTTATACATTTATTCTTCCTAAATTTGAGGTTTGCTGAAAATTTTATTTTATTTTATTTTAAAGATTTATTTATTTATTTATTTATATATATATAAGTACACTGTAGATGTCTTCAGACACACAGGAAGAGGGCATCAGATATCATTAGAGATGGTTGTATGTCACCATGTGGTTGTTGGAAATTAAACTCAGAACTTCTGGGAGAGCAGTCAGTGCTCTTAACCTCTGAGTCATCTCTCCAGCCCTTTTCTGAATTTTATACATGAGTCTTATATTTACATAATTTCCACCCTATTTCTCTGACTCCATCTGCTCCAGTGTTCCCTCAATTCATTTTCAAATTATTGACTTATTTATTGTATATGAATATTTGCTCAGATGTACATATGTTTAGAATGGACTTCTCAGGATTTAATAACTTGTCAGGAAGCTTTCCCCTTGAGAATACTGATTTTCTTTCTGCAGCCACTAATTGCCTCTCTCTCCTCATCTAGTAGTGGGACCTCATGCAATTTCCCATATCAGTGTTTACATAAGAACCTGTGTTGTCATTAGGAAGGCCTTGTTTAGTTGATCATATTGTTGATATTTCTCTATGATATGTAAACGTATTACAGCAGCTCTCCTAGTCCTCTTGGTCCTACAGTTTTTCTACACCTTGAATCTCAGGTATAGGGGTTGCATTATAAATCTATTAATTGAGGTCAAACACTTCACGGTTAGTTGTTTCTGAATTTACTCTTTGGGGCTTTCTGTAACAATCTGCATGTACTGCTAGATTTTGATGAGGGAGGAGAATCACACTAATCATCTGTGGGTATAAAGTAAGTATTTAGAATGCAGTTAGAAACTACACTGGCTTAGGAAAAGCCAAAGATACATTCTTTTCTAGATTCCATGGCCTAATCTACTGTGGGTAGTTGGCAAGGTTTGTAGTCCCATTCATGAATTCCTTGCTATTAAGCAATCCTTCAGAACAACGAAATTGCTGCTGGTTACCCCTAAAATACAAGTGCCACTATTGCACCATTTAGGATATCTTGTGAGCTGGTCATTGTTGTGGTTTATAAGCTCTGCCACTGGGTAGGACTAGATCGTGTATCTTCCTTGAAATCTTGCATAGAGCCTTTGCATAGTATGAAAACTAATCCTCAAGAAGGCTCTCATGTTGGTCCCAGCTCAGTTTCTCCAAACCCTGTCTGAAGTGTGTGGACTGTCTTCAGCCAGAGGGACTTACCTGAGTTTTTCTTTTCAAGAAAAAAAAAAAAAAAAGATGATGATGACAAGCAAGTGAAGGCAGCAACATAGTAAGCTTTGTCTGTGAAACAACTTGACAGATATGCAAGGAGAAAGTTTCATAGCATCAGGCTGACCATAGCCTTTGTCTTAGGGAGTCTTACAAACAATAATAGAAGTTCAAGAGAACTTCTAGACAGAGTGACAGCCAAGAGACGTGTACGCTTGGGTAATACTGATCAGCAACCCAAAAGTACCTGGATCCAGTGTCTTGAAAGATTCAATGTCTTTAATACCAAAAAGTTTTATCTTATCTAGATTAGCAGATTTTTAAGAAGAGTTTCATGGACCTTGGAAATCAGTATATTTTAAATGGGTAAATCTTGTTTCTTCACGTTAGGTTTAAAACCACTAATTTGAATTTTGTAATTTGAATTTTGTATTGGTAGATTTTGCATTAATAAAACTTCAGCTGTTTAATTTTTTTTAGTAGGATATAAGGAAGATAACACACAATGCTAGGTTATAGAAGCCATCTTTAACTCTCATATTACACTTGAAAAATGACAACATTTTTCAATTTTAACATCTTTCACTGTCACAGACCTCATCTAGATTTTTCTTAGACATTCAAGGATGTTTTCAGGCATTCAGAGCTCTACAGATACCTCAGAGGCACCAATTCCATTCAGAATCTTCTCATACTTGAACCATCATTAATGGACTACTAAAACAGTCATTGACTCAGAAAAGCTTTCTTTTTGAAAAGATTTCATTCGAGGACTACTCTAATAGATACTTTAAATACCTTTTACCACTGGTTGCCATGGAAACATACTCTATCTTCCAATAATAAGTAACATATAATCAACAAAAGGCATATTTTTTCTTTGGGATGTGATTAACTGAAACCAATTTATGAAGTAATTATTGTATAACTCAAATTTTATTTTGAATGTAGGCATTCTGCCATATATCAAATGTTTATTTTACCCCTAAAATTCATATTTTGAAGCAAAACTTGAAAGGTCATAATATTAGAAAATGTAGCTTTAAAGACATTATTAGGTCATGAAGGCAGAGTCCTTGGTAGTTATGGGTTTAAACTCCCTTATAAAAGCAATCTAAGGACTTCATGGCAGAGGGATTGTAGCAAGTTTCCACCAGAACTCTTCCTAAAATCCAAAAAGAGGGGTTTCAGAAGATACAGAATTTGCTGTGACCTTGATCCTGAACTTTCTAAGCTGCACAACTATGAGAACTACATTGTATTGTTCGTAATCTATTTAGTTTAAAGTATTTTGTTACATTAGCACAAATGAACTAAGACAAAGCAGAAGAGATTTAGTAGGGGAGCATTGGTGAATAAAATATTGCAGAGAAGAGAGCTTCCACATGAAGTTCCTAGAGTAGACGCCAGAGTCTCTCCCCTTTTCTCATAAGGATACTTAGTACTGGAGGCTGCTAAAGGTGGTGTGCTATTTCTGCTTTTGTATGTAAAACTTAATTTCAATCATAACCCAGATTCAAAAAATCTCTTTCTGCTCCTTTTCTTCTTCCTCCTCTTCCTCATCCTCCTTTTCTCCTTTCTCCTTTCACCTGATTTCTCCATTAGCCTTAGAGTTCACATTTAATTCATTCATATTTCCGTTACTGAGAAGAGACACCATGACCAAAGCTATTCGTATAATGGGCAACATTTTATGGGAGCTGGCTTACAGGTTCAGAGGTTCAGCGGGAAGCATGGCAGCATCCAGGGATACATGTCGCTGGAGGAGCTAAGAGTTCTGCATCTTGTTTCAAATGCTAAGAGAAGACTGGCTTCCATGTAGCCAGGAGGAAGGTCTCCAAGCCCACCTCCATAGTGATACACTTCCTCCAACACAGCCACACCTAATATTGCCACTTCCTGGGCAAGCATATTCCATCCATCAGAATTCATTTATTGTTTAATTTAAAAATGCCTACCATTTATAGTCATGCTTACACCATAAAAAGTGTACCATAGAAGCATTCAATAAACAAAAAAAAATTACATAGTATTGGAAAGTTCTTCAGATAGTATACTAGGTAGAATTGCTCAAATTTGGGAAAGTTAAATGAGAACAGAAAAAAGGTAATGTTAGGTAAAAATAAATTTCTGTTGCATGTACTCAATGATGAATAATAACCATGGCAACATTTTACCAGAGATCTCAATGTAATAAAAGAGCAAACAATAAAAAGTATTTGAGAATTATAGGAAGAGAAAAATGTATTCCATGGGTTTGAGTTGGAAGACCATACCGTATTGTGAAAGGAGTTCAGCTGCAGAGGGACCAAGTAAGAACAGTGAGTAGGAGAACATGGGGCTATATATCATGTGTGAAATTCTCAAAAATTAAAATAAAGTTAAATAGATATAAAAGAACCTACATTCTATAGTGTTCAATGTAAAGTGGAAATAAATGTGAAGAATGACTCTGTGTGTGTCTGTGTGTGTACATATAATCATAGACTACAGAAAAATGAGTAAATTTTAAGTATTAATTATTATAGTTTGGGATTTATTTGGCCATCTGCACTTTTTTTTTATTCAAATGTTTTGTGGCTTGGTTCATATCCCTCCATTAGAAATCCTTTTTTTTTTTTTTTCTGGTTTTCTAAGACAGTGTTTCCCTGTATAGCCCTGGGATGTCCTGGAACTCACTTTGTAGACCAGGCTGGCCTTGAACTCAGAAATCTGCCTGCCTCTGCCTCCTGAATGCTGGGATTAAAGGCGTGCACCACCACGCCTGGCCTTAAATTAGATATTTTCTTTGTTTACATTTCACGTGTTATCTCCTTTCCTGGTTTCCCCTCTGCAAACCCCCTATCCCATCCCCTGTCCCCCTGCTCACCAACCCACCCACTCCTGCTTTTCTGTCCTGGCATTCCCCTACACTGGGGCATCGAGTCTTCACAGAACCAAGGGCCTCTTCTCCCATCCATACCTGACAAGGCCATCCTCTGCTACATATGTGACTGAGCCATGGGTCCCTCCATGTGTACTAGAAGGCTAATATCCAATATATGCATTCTCATGTACCCATCATTGTACTTGGGCAAAATAATGGGTGAATTAGTGAAATCTAAGGAATGCCTTTGAGTCAGAAGGTGGCATATTGTGTAGAGACATAGCGTAGAGGGTAGGTGTTCCGGAGAATGGATGGAATTGGGGAAAGCAGGTAGTGAATGAATCCTGGGTAGAAAATATCTTGCATAGATGAGAATGCAACTCAGTAGGCAACATCCATCTATCCCAATCCCCAAGAGACATTCAGACCACATGGTACAGAAAAGCATCTTAATATATAGAAAACTAAAACAAAACCTTAGCAGCACTGACTCAGCATTTCTGGCAAGTAACATGATGGTATTGTATTTCCATGACACTCCCAGGTGATGCTAATGCTGCTACCATGTAAACCGCATGTAAAGAACCACTGTTCTCATCTAAAGGTTACAAGTCATTAAATGTCATCATATACCTATGCTGTGAGACTTGACGGTAATACTATAAGGCAAAGGACTCGGTGATCTTTAATATGCAACTCAGAGTGAATAATTACATTAATCTTTGATGAAGTCTCAAGAAGATTGAATGACATGTCTACTTTGTCTACCTGTAAACTTCATTTATTTCATCAATTTCCCACTAACCACCTAGCAGTTTGTTGATTCTTACTGGATTTCCCAGAAAGACCATGTAATCATGTATTTGATTTAGTTGCAAGATGAAGTCAAAGACATCAGCATTTGAAACACAGTCTACTAAAATCAATAGAAACATGTAAGATGGGGCATCTAAAAGATGGTACCTGTAAAGGATATTAATGAGGCACCAAACCCTTCTGGAAAATGATCAAGTTATCTCCTGAGTATAATAAAAGCCACAGTGCTTCAACCCAATTATAGTGATCAGAACGTGTTCTCCAAGCTGACACTCAACGACAGGATAAGAAATTACATTTTGATCTTGGTTCAAAATCCTTAATCATCAGGGAAATGCAAATCAAAACAACCCTGAGATTCCACCTCACACCAGTCAGAATAGCTAAGATCAAAAATTCAGGTGACAGCAGATGCTGGCGAGGATGTGGAGCAAGAGGAACACTCCTCCATTGTTGGTGGGATTGCAACCTTGTACAACCACTCTGGAAATCAGTCTGGTGGTTCCTCAGAAAATTGGACATAGTACTACCGGAGGATCCAGCAATACCTCTCCTGGGCATATATCCAGAAGATGTCCCAACCAGTAAGAAGGACACATGCTCCACTATATTCAGAGCAGCCTTATTTATAATAGCCAGAAGCTGGAAAGAACCCAGATGCCCCTCAACAGAGGAATGGATACAGAAATTATGGTACATTTACACAATGGAGTACTACTCAGCTATCAAAAAGAATGAATTTATGAAATTCCTAGCCAAATGGATGGACCTGGAGGGCATCATCTTGAGTGAGGTAACACAATCACAAAGTAACTCACACAATATGTATTCACTGATAAGTGGATGTTAGCCCAAAACTAGGATACCCAAGATACAAGATACAATTTGCTAAACGCATGAAACTCAAGAAGAATGAAGACCAAGTGTGGACACTATGCCCCTTCTTAGAATTGGGAACAAAACACCCATGGAAGGAGTTAGAGAGACAAAGTTTGGAGCTGTGATGAAAGGATGGACCATCTAGAGACTGCCATATCCAGGGATCCATCCCATAATCAGCTTCCAAACGCTGACACCATTGCATACACTAGCAAGATTTTGCTGAAAGGACCCAGATATAGCTGTCTCTTGTGAGACTATGCCGGGGCCTAGCAAACACAGAAGTGGATGCTCACAGTCAGCTATTGGATGGATCACAGGGCTCCCAATGGAGAAGCTAGAGAAAGTACCCAAGGAGTTAAAGGGATATGCAACCCTATAGGTTGAACAACATGATGAACTAACCAGTACCCCGGAGCTCTTGTCTCTAGCTGCATATGTATCAAAAGATGGCCCAGTCGGCCATCACTGAAAAGAGAGGCCCATTGGACTTGCAAACTTTATATGCCCCAATACAGGGCAATGCCAGGGCCAAAAGAATGGGAATGGGTGGGTAGGGAAGGAGGTGGGGGTATGGGGGACTTTTGGGATAGCATTGGAAATGTAATTGAGGAAAATACGTAATAAAAAAAATATTAAAAATTAAAAAAAAAGAAATTACATTTTTGCCTCACTAATATTATGATGATTCAAAGTAGTGAGGCAATCTACATGAATCCATAATAATAATAATAATAATAATAATAATAATGCCGCAGTAAGAATTTATTGATTTGAACCTAACACTGGCTAGATAAGTGTCTCCTTGATGGGCATTAGACACTAGATATAAATAGCTTAATTTTTTAAAAAAAAAAAAACAATTCACAGGGTAACCTAACGTGTAACAAAATAATAATAAGACAATGACAAATGCCTTTCTTAAATATGCTTGTATTCTGGTATTTCTTTCATCTGCTTAGTATGCTGATAGAGGAAATATGGTGCCCTGGATTACAGGCACTGAAAGAATCTAAAGTTAGAAAACTTTTTTTTTAATTTTTAATATTTTTATTATGTATTTTCCTCAATTACATTTCCAATGCTAACCCAAAAGTTCCCCATACCCTCCCCCACACTTCCCTACCCACCCATTCCCATTTTTTTTTGGCCCTGGCATTCCCCTGTACTGGGGCATATAAAGTTTGTGTGTCTAATGGGCCTCTCTTTCCAGTGATGGCCGACTAGGCCATCTTTTGATACATATGCAGCTAGAGACAAGAGCTCCGGGGTACTGATTAGTTCATCATGTTGTTCAACCTATAGGGTTGCATATCCCTTTAGCTCCTTGGGTAATTTCTCTAGCTCCTCCATTGGGAGCCCTGTGATCAATCCAATAGCTGACTGTGAGCATCTACTTCTGTGTTTGCTAGGCCCCGGCATAGTCTCACAAGAGACAGCTATATCTGGGTCCTTTCAGCAAAATCTTGCAAGTGTATGCAATGGTGTCAGCATTTGGAAGCTGATTATGGGGTGGATCCCTGAATATGGCAGTCTCTAGATGGTCCATCCTTTCATCACAGCTCCAAACTTTGTCTCTGTAACTCCTTCAATGGGTGTTTTGTTCCCAATTCTAAGGAGGGGCACAGTGTCCACACTTTGGTCTTCATTCTTCTTGATTTTCATGTGCTTAGCAGATTGTATTATATATCTTGGGTATCCTAAGTTTTGGGCTAATATCCACTTATCAGTGAGTACATATTATGTGAGTTCCTTTGTGATTGGGTTACCTCACTCAGGATGATGCCCTCCAGGTCCATCCATTTGCCTAGGAATTTCATAAATTCATTCTTTTTAATAGCTGAGTAGTACTCTATTGTGTAAATGTACCACATTTTCTGTATACATTCCTCTGTTGAGGGGCATCTGGGTTCTTTACAGCTTCTGGCTATTATAAATAAGGCTGCTATGAACATAGTGGAGCATGTGTCCTTCTTACCGGTTGGGACATCTTCTGGATATATGCCCAGGAGAGGTATTGCTGGATCCTCCGGTAGTACTATGTCCAATTTTCTAAGGAACCACCAGACTGATTTCCAGAGTGGTTGTACAAGCTTGCAATCCCACCAACAATGGAGGAGTGGTCCTCTTTCTCCACATCCTAGCCAGCATCTGCTGTCACCTGAATTTTTAATACAATTCTTCCTTTTCCCTCCTTTCCCATCCTACAGCATGCTGGATCTCCAGTATATGGTTACAGCAGAAATCGGTTATAATGATTAATCTATTATAATACTGTAAACATTAGGGAAGAAAGAAGAAGAGGATATTTAAAAAAAAAGAAGTGTTTCAAAATGTGTTTAAAAAGCAAAACATAACAGCAGATTAAGGTGTATTACAGTTTCCATTGTTACTAAACACAAGTGTTTCCAGAGTAATCTGTGAACCTCAGATCATTTTACAACCAGACTGACCCTGAGAATCTATTCCAAGAACTAGTTTGGGTTTGTGTGTCAGGCATTACAGAAGGAAGTGTCACACCCCTGTGCACCCTGGTGATCTCTCCGTCCCCCTGGTGAATCAGCTCACACTTGCCACCATGGTCAGAATCCCTCATGAGCAGCTCCCAGCCTCCTTTTGTTCACAGTTTCAAATGCAACAACTTACTGCTTTCTCTCTTATTGTCCATTGCACATTGGAGCCCTTCTAATATACCTTCTAATTAGCTGACAAAAAATAGGTTTATGCTTTCAAGAGTTCACCTTAGAAATATGCTGGCATATCTCTGGCTACAGATGCATCTGTTCTGTCTCCTGGGAGTAAGTCAATGGCAATTCAGAGCATCCATCATAATCCATTTTACACTGATGTACTAATATGCAAAAAGAATAATAAACCACATCCAATTTCCTAAGCATTAATTATGAGGTATTGCTAAGCAAGTCATCATGATAAATCTCTTCATTTGGGGGCCATCTAGCTAAGCATCCAATTTTTGAGAAATATGTTAGTGTCAAACAGGACTCCATAATTAATTATAAGACTTCCAGTGTCAAAGAAATTAACTTACTTTGTATGCTTCCAGAGGGAAGAGTAAAGGCCAATGAATTGAATTACAAGAAAGGCACTTTTAAAATGATTTTTTAAAAAATTATTTCTAAGAAATAGAACTGTTAAAAATTGAGTGAACTTAACCCCAAATGAAAAATTTCAAGCTATGATTTTATAATTACTTTGGATGATATAAGGGCATTTAAACATCACATGAGCAGTGGACCAAGTGCCCTCTGAGATCTTGTTCTATTCAGAATCTATAATTCTATACAAATAGAGCCTGAGGGGTTTCTCATAATTTGATTCCACTTAGTGTTAAAATTCTAAATTACTTTATACAAATTTATTCTAAGTATAAATTTACTCTTATTCCTGCAAGTGCTACCAATTCCTTTTCCTGTTTTATATTATCCTATTTGTCTGTGAGAAATCCCAAGCCATGACAAATGCCTTGTGTGTCTTATTTACAGAACCTAGCACATTGTTGATTTTTAATAGTATGGTTAAAGCAAGACTTAAATCCCCTGAAATCATTTTCCTTCTTCTTCTTCCTGACATTTATAGACTGGATTTCTACCATATAGATCATAAGAAGGTGTCTAGTACAGTAAAATCTTTAGAAAAAAAAATACTTGGAAAATTGTCAAGTAAAAAGAAAATAAAGTGTTCTTCCAAATAAAGCTATGTCTCAGAAAGAAAAAAAAAAGGAGAAAGTGTGAGTCTAGCCTGTGATATTATTTGAAGAAGTAAATTCTGAGCTATCATTCCCTAAAATTCAGCATCATATTCTGTTCTTTACTTTTGTCATTAGCAGCAAAACCAGTCAGAATTCAACTGAATCTCAAGAGGCAGATGAGCAGACTCATCTACGGAAAGATCATTTTTGGGCACTCTCTTTTTCTCCTCCCTCTTTTCACTTTAGCCTGCTTTCTTTTTCTTAATAATGATCCTTTCTACCTCAGAAGTATATGCAGGATGCTTATCCAGACATTGTTCCCCACAGCCCTTGCATGCTTTCACCTTTGGAAGTAAAGTAGTCAAGAAAAACTTGAAGTCTCATAGAGGAGAAAACCACCTGTGCAGGCCAGAACTTCTGATATCACATAGGTCCCAGAGCACACCAAAATCCAGTAACTACCAGTAATACACACACCTAATGCCTCTGGCCCAACAGCAAGAAAGAGGCTGAAGAGAAGCCAAAGTTTAAATTTTCCACTAGCCTATTAAATGACAAAAGTCAGAAATTGATACATCATAGGAAATAAAGAAATCCTGATTTTATAACCACACTACACACATATGCATGTTAATCACCAATGGATTAAAAGAGCCTATCCAATCAGATCTGGAAACTGTAAGTCTCATATTCAAAATTCATAATTCATTGTTACATGTCTCCATTAGGCAGTGGTACTAATTTCTCTTTTTAACTTACAGACTTCAGCTTTGCAATGTTACAACCTACACTTGTGAATTCTGTATTAATTAGTCATGTTATATAAATCATCTTGAGGGAAAGCTCATAAGAATTTGGTTTATCAGAGACCCACAGGCAGACATTATGTAGAGTCTAAATTAGAGGTCTTCATAGAGCCCATCCCCTCAGAAATTTGGGAACCCTACAGAAGACAGGGAGGAGAGTTTGCAGGAGTCAGAGGAAATGGGGAACACCAGAAGAATATGTCCCACTGAATCAACTAAGCAGGGCTCACATAAGCACACAGAGACTGAAGTAGCAAGCACAGGGCCTGAGTATGCTTGGCTGTACCAAGCCCTCTGTGTTCACTTTATAGCTGTTAGCTTGGTATTTTGTGGGACTCCAAACAGTTGGGAGCATGTATGTCTCTGACACTTTTGCTTTCTCTTTTTTTTTTTTTTTTTTTTTTTTTTTTTTGGTTTTTCGAGACAGGGTTTCTCTGTATAGCCCTGGCTGTCCTGGAGCTCACTTTGTAGACCAGGCTGGCCTCGAACTCAGAAATCCACCTGCCTCCGCCTCCCGAGTGCTGGGATTAAAGGCGTGCACCACCTTGGAACTCTTTTCCTATTGGATTACCTTGCCTAGTTTCTAGATAAGGGATTTTTTTCCTGTCTTAGCCATTTTGTCCATTTGGCTGTTGTCTGTTTGAAGCCTGAACTTTTGTAAATGGAAACAAAGGAGGAGTGGATCTGGGGGAGAGGACATGTAGGGGAAGGATGGGAGGAAAAGGGGAAGGAAAACTGTGGCTGGGATGTATTGTATGAGAAAAAAATGTAGTTTAAAACTCAATAAAAACAATGTCCTTTATGTCATGTTCTCTCTTTCTCTCTACTTACCATTGGAAGTAAAATAAAATTAAAAGAAATATGCTTTTACTTTTAAAATGCTCAGAGTCATTTTAGTGTGTTGAAGGCTTTAATCTTCCTTACAGAATGAAAGCCAAGTTCCTGCTTGAAAAGTAGCCCTACTTCTCAAATTCTCAAGAAAACATACATTTAAATGTTTTTTGTGTTGAACTTTTCTCTGTGTTTGACCTAAATAGTCCCTATTATAGAATGTGACCATTTAAGTACTTTCTTTGTCCCTGTCTTCTGGAAGAAATGACAGCTCCTGTTATGCCATTACATACCACAATTTTGTCTTCCACCATTGTGATAGGTCAATAGTGTGTACATGCCTTAACCTTGAATTCTTGTTCTCACTTCTCAACCTTTTATTATGTGCATCTTGTGAGAGATCCCAGGATCATTCATTTTCCAATTAGCTGCACTATTTAAGCAAGTTGAAGATGCTGAGATCTTACTGGATATTGAAGCTATTAATTCAATGCTGGCACCCCCCAACTTACCATCAATTGAATTTAAATGATCATTCTCAACAAGTGTTTGCACGAGGTTTCCAGAGCCCAAAAAACTGTTTCAGTCACTTCACAGCGTCATGACAAAGAATCCATATTGAACATGAAGATTCTAACTTCTGAGGAACACTCACCTGCTCTGGTGATGTCATGATCTTCTGACTCAAAATCTTCTCACTTCCCTTAAAAAATGTCGAAGTCTTGGACAGTTAGCCCAGTGTCTCTGTACGTTTCTGTAGTATTCATAAAACACCTTGGAACAGGAAACTTAAAAATGATAGAAGTTTATTTACTCATAGTTCGGGAAGATAAGAAATCAAAAGATACCAGTAGATTTTGAGTTTAGTGGTGTCCTTTTCTTCAAACTTAGAATCTATTATGTCTTTTCCTAAAATGGAAAGAGAAAAAGAACTCTTGAAATGCCTTTATAACAATATTATTCACATTTATGAAGGTAGAGTCTTTATTTAGTATTATTTAATCAGAAACTAAACACAAACATCAGAACTTTAGATCTAAGCATTCAGAACATAGAACCCTTACTCCATCCAATAAGTCTCTTCTGTTTCACTGCCTGCTAATTCTAATGCACAAACTTTGTTAGGTCCATTCCAGGATGTATTACACATTGATAATTAGTGTGTAGCCTACCAAATGCAATAGTTAATACTGTGCTAGATCATATAGTTAAATGTATTGTACTTTGTTTGCTATCATTTCAGTAATATCAGAATGTTTGATGATAAGAGTCATATAGAAAATTATTTTGATGATTTTCCAATTGTATAAAAAAGGAATAAAATATCTGAGACCAACATACATCTGCTCATTGTGGAAAAAAATATTACCAGCTTTGTTCATAGAGGTGTTTCTGGACCTTCTGCTTAATGTTTTATGGGTGGGACATTGCAAGTGGATTTGCTGAGGATTTGCTATAGCTATGGGTTTATCAGCTACCTCTAGATAAGGGAAAGAAAGATAATATTGGCTACTATGAGGAAAAGTGGTCACTCATTCCTTATTCTACAAATCCACCTGCTCCTTTAGTCTTTCACTATGTCTCTGTTTTGTTTCTGTTTCCATGATCTGTCCATTGGTGAGAGTGGAGTATTAAAGTCTGACACTATTATTGGGTGAGGCTCAATGTGTGCTTTAAGCTTCAGTAATGTTTCATTTACAAATGTTGGTTCCCTTTTATTTGGGCATAGATGTTCAGAATTTAAAGTTCATCTTGGTAGATTTTTCCTTTGACGAGTTGTAGTGTCCTTCCCCATCTTTTTTGATAACTTCAGTTTGTTCCTTGGGACCAATTGCTTGGAAATTTTCTTTCCAACATTTTACTTTGAAGTAGTGTCTATCTTTGTACTGAGCTGTGTTTCCTGTATGCAGGAAAATTCTGGGTCCTATTTATGTGTCCAGTCTGTTAGCCTATGTCTTTTGGGGGAGGATTGAGTCCATTGATGTTGAGAGATATTAGGGACCAATGACTGTTGCTTCCTGTTATTTTTGTTGTTAGAGGTATAATTATGTATGTGTATTTCTCTTCTTTTGGGTTTGTTATGAAAATATTAATTTCTTGCTTTTTCTTGGGTATAGATTCCCTTGCTGTGTTGGACTTTTCCTTCTATTATCCTCTGTAGGACTGGATTAGTGGAAAGATATTGCTTAAATTTGGTTTTGTCTTAAAATACCTTGATTTCTCCATTTATAGTAATTGAGATTTTGCTAGGTATAGCAGCCTGGGCTGGCATTTTTGTTCTCTTAGGGTGTGTATGACATCTGCTCAAGATCTTTTGGCTTTAGAGTTTCTGTTGAAAGTCTGGTGTCATTCTGATAGGTCTGTCTTTATATGTTACTTGACTTTTTCCCTTTGCTGCTTTCAATATTCTTTCTTTGTTCTGTGCATTTCGTGCTTTGATTATTATGTAATAGGAGGAATATCTTTTCTGATCCCATCTGTTTGATGTTCTGTTGGCTTCTTGTATATTTTTGGGCATCTTTTTCTTTAGTTAGGGGAGTTTTCATCTATAATCTTGTTAAAGATGTTTGCTGACCCTTTAAGTTGGGAATCTTTACTCTCTTCTGTACCTATTATTCTCAGGTTTGAGAAATTAGATCTAAATCTTGCTTTATGGGTGTGGTGGGGTATCCTGGGCTTGTTATGGAGAGAGAACTTGGTTCTGATGTTGACAAGTAGTATTGGTTTTCTTTGCTTATGTTCTTGTACTTGCCTCTCGCCATCTAATTATCTCTGGTGTTAACTGACCTTGTGGTCTCTGTCCCTCCTGTGATCCTGTGTTCCTGGCTGTATCAGAACCCCTGCGGGATTGAGCTGCTTCTGGGGGGGATGGGCTGTGTGGGTTGCGAACAGAGCAGATGCTCTCCTCCAGGTACAGGTGCAAACCAGAAGGAGTTCGAGTCTTTGGCTGGATGGGGTATCTGCACCCTGGAGTCCAGGAGATCCCGGTTATTCCAGTTATTGGAGCGGGGTTTTGGGGTCCCACCTGTGATCCTGGATGTGTCAGAATACTAGGGGAGTCGAGCTGCCACTGGAGTGTGGGCTGAGTTTGTTGGGATCCAGGTAGAGGCTCTGCTCCCACCACAGGTGCAAACCGGAAGGAAGCACTTTTAGTCTTAGTACGATCTTTTAAAGGGTCACCTGAGAACTATGAGTTAGGTTGGCTCTATATTAAAATGCAACTAATAATATCGGATAGCTAGGCCGCTTAATATCAGTTCCCTTAGCAAAGAAAATGCCTCTGAGGAAACATTATTTCAAAGAGTGAACACATTCCACACTAATTCAGGACAACTGTGTGCGTTCAAGACTTAATCCACATGTCCAAGGGCTGAAAATCCAGCCTTATATAAAGTAACGTACTGGCCATCTGGGACAACCATTTGATCTGGGTTGTTGTAGGAAAAAAAATGTACACTTTGGAGATTTCATTCTTTAGCTAAACACAGATCAGAGACCTAAGATGAAAATCCTTGATGGTGCCTAGACAGGTTGTAGCCAATTTATACTGGACCAAATGGGACTGATTTATTTATTAGTTGTGGACGGAGTTGTCAGAGAGTTTCCTTATGTTTTAATGATTACTTTAAAGATCCTTTCCTTAAAAACTGCCTGGGGAAATATCAAAGTTTCTATTTAAGAAATAATTAGGGAGTTGGGAGCAGAGCTGAACAGCAGAACTGTTTGACTAGCATGTGAGTCCCTGTGCTTAATTCCCAGGACCCATCAAGTGAGGAAAGCCAGGGAGACAAGAAGAAAGAGATACAGAGAGAGGGGCATGGCAGATGAAAGAGAGAGAGAGAGAGAGAGAGAGAATGGAATGGACTAAGGGAGAAACAAGATAAAAATGAATTACTAGGACCGTGTGTCATTTTTAAAATTTTTATCTATTTTTATTGAGAACAGATTCTTCTCTCATACAATACACCCCAACCCAACCACAGCTTCCCTCCTCCACTCCTCCTAACCCAATATGTCCCCATCTTTCTCTTTTCTCTTAAAAAAAAAAAAAACAACAACATCAAAAAAACAGGCCTCAAAAAGACAACAGCCAAACAGGACAAAACAAGATACAGTAAGACAAGGCAAAAGCTCTCATAGGCAACTCAATAGGAGGAAAAGAGTCCCAAGAAGAAGCAAAAGATTCAGAGACACACCTGCACCCACTGTTAGGAGTCTCAGAAAAACTCCAAGCCAGTTGTCATTATATACACAGAGGACAGTCATTATATACACAGAGGACTTGGGGCCAGAGCATGCAGACCCCAAATTTGCTGCAGCTTCAGTCTCTGTGAGCTCATATAAGCTTTGCTTGCTTGATTGATTGATTCAGTGACCCGTGTTCTCCTGGTGTCCTCCATGTCTCATATTTTAAATGATCTTTTTAATTATGAAGGTATCTGATTGAGTTAAATGAATGATGATCAAATTATTGATAGACAACATGATTAGCCCTATTAGTTTTTATTTTGAAATTTCAAAGGCAATTAATTGGGTTTCAAAATGAAATATTATTGTGTAATTTTTTTGAGATTTTCAATATACTACAGGATGATTTTCAGGAGCAAAATGCTTAATATAATTGATCAGATTAATATGCCCATTTTCTGACATAGTTATGTTTCCTTTTTAATGCATATTATTATTATTATACATATTCACTTTACATTCTACTCACTATCACCCTCCCACAATTCTTTCCCCAATTCCCTCTGAACTTCTCCTTTGAGCAGGTAGAAGCCCTCGTGTGTATTCTCCCACCCTGGCACATCAAGTCTCTGTGAGGCTAGGTCCATCTGATCCCATTGAGGTCACACAAGGCAGCCTAGCTAGAAGAATATATCCCATGTACAGGCAACAGCTTTTGGTATAGCCCCCACTTTCGGGACTCACATGAAGACCAAGCTGCAAGTCTGCTACATATGAGCAGGTAAGCTTAGGTCCAGCCCACATATGTTCTTTGGTTGGTGGTTCAGTTTCTCAGAGCCTGAGAGTCAAGATTAGTTGACTTTGTTGGTCTGCCTGTAAAGTTTCTATCCCCTTAGGGACTGTGGTCCTTCTGCTTGTTCTTGCATAGGAGTCCCCAAGCTCCATCCACTGTTTGGCTATGGGTGTCTGCATCTATCTGAGTTGACTGCTAGGTGGACCCTCCAAGAGGACAGCCATGCTAGACTCCTGTCTGCAAGCATAACAGAGCATCATTAATAGTGTCAGGGATTGGCAATTGTCTAGGTTATGGGTCTCTAGTTGGGCCTGTTATTACTTGGCTATTGCCTCAGTCACTGCATTTCTTGCTCCATCCCCTGTCCCTGTATTCCTTGTATACAGGATAAATTTGGAATTCAAAGTTTTGTAGATAGTTTGGTGTCCATATTGCTCTATTGGTGTTCCTGCCTGACTATAAAAAGTGGCCTCTTCAGGTTCTATACTCCCAGTACTGTGAGTCACAGTTAAGGGCATCCCCATTGATTCTTGGGTGCCTCCTTTATCCCAAGGATCTGTCTCTTCCTGGAGATGCTCTCTACCTTCCAACCCTATCAGTTGCACATTTCCATTCATTTTCATAGCGATCTGGTCATCCCTCCTTTCCACTCCCCTCACCTGACACTGAACCCCCACACTCACCTTATGATCACCTCCCCCACCTTGGTCCCTCCATCCATCTGCCTAAAATATGACTATTTTATCCCCCCTTCTATGAGATTCAAGAATCCTCACTGTGCCTTCCTTCTTGTTTAGCTCCTTTGTGTCTGTGGATTGTAGCATGGATATCTTGTATTTTATGATTAGTATCTACTTACAAGTGAATACATATCATGCAGTTCTATTTTCCATACCAGGCTGATGATTTCTCCTATTGACAGTGTCCTTTGCCTTACAGAAGCTTCACAATTTAATGAGTCATCATTTAGCAATTATTGATCTTAGAGCCTGAGTCCTTGATGATCTGTTCAGGAAATTGTCTCCTGTATCTATGTGTTCAAGGCTATTTCCTACTTTTTCTTCTATGGGTTTAATATATCCAGTTTTATGTCACGGTCCTTGATCCACTTGGACTTAAGTTTGGTGCAGTTGTGGAGTTTGATATGTTATTTTACCTTTAGCAATGTTTCTTTTCCAAATGGGGGTGCCCTTATGTTTGGGAAATACATGTTAAGAATTGAGAAATCACCATGATAAGATTTTTCTTTTGATGAATTTTTGTTGTAAGTTTTATTAGATATTAGAATGGCTACTCCAGCTTTCTTCTTGTGTCCATTTGCTTGGAAAACTTTGTTCCAGCCCTGAATTCTGAGGTAATGACTATCTTTATTGCTAAAGTGTGTTTGTTGTATGTAGTAGAATGATGGATCCTGTTTTTGTGTCCATTCCATTAGCCTGTCTCTTTTTATTGGGGAATTGAGTCCATTGATGTTGAGAGATATTAATAATCAGTGATTGTTATTTCCTATTATTTTGATGATGGTGGGGAGTGTGTGTGTGTGTGTTTATGGATAGATATTGTTTGAATTTTGATTTTTCTTGAAATATTTTGCTTTTTCCATATATGGTGATTTAGAGTTTTGCTAGATATAGTAGTCTAGGTTGGCATCTGTGGTTTTTCATAGTTTGCAAGATATCTGTTCATGTCCTTCTAGTCTACATTGAGTAGAGAAGTCAGGTGTTAACTCTGATAGGTATGCTTTTGAATGTCACTTGCTTTTTCCCCTAGCTGCTTTTAATATTCTTCCTTTGTTCTGTAGATTTTATGTTTTTATTATTATGTGGCAGAAGGATTTTCTTTTCTGGTCCTATCTATTTGGTGTTCTATAAGCTTCTTGTATTTTTATAGACATTTTTAATTTTGTTTAGGAAAGTTTTCTTCTATGATTTTGCTGAGAATATTTTCTGGGCCTTAGAGCTGGGACACTTCACCTTCTTCTGTTCCTATTATTTTTAGGTTAGGTCTTTTTTTACAGTATCCTAGATTTCCTGGATGTTTTGAGACAGGATTTTTTTTTTAGATTTAACATTTACTTTGACTGATCTATCAATTTCTTCTATTGTACCTCCTTTGTCTTTCCCCTATATTCTGTTCATGATGCTTACATCTGTTTTTCCTGTTCTTTTCTATCTGTTTGATTTTGTTTTTTCATACTGCTTTGATTTATTCATTTCCTCTTTAAAAGCCTCCATCATTTTTTTAAATTAGATATTTTCTTTATTTAAATTTCAATTGTTATACACTTTCCTGGTTTCCCTTCTGGAAAACCCTATCACCTCCTCCTTCACCCTGATAACCAACCCACCCACTCCTGCTTCCTGGTTCTGGTATTCCCCTATACTGGGGCAAAAAACCTTCACAGGATCAAGGGCCACTCCTAAATTGATGATTGACTATGTCATCCTCTGCTACATATGCAGCTAGAGCCATGAGTCCCACCATGTGTATTCTTTGTTTGGTAGTTTAGTCCCAGGGAGCTCTGGGGGGTATTGGTTAGTTCATGTTGTTGTTCCTCCTATGGGGCTATAAACCCCATCAGCTCCTTGGATACTTTCTCTACCTCCTTCATTAAGGACCCTGTGCTCCATTCAGTGGATAGCTGTGAATATCCACTTCTGTATTTGTCAGGCACTGGCAGAGCCTCACAGGAGACAGCTATATCAGGCTCCTGTCAACAAGCTCTTGTTGGCATCTGCAATAGTGTCTGGTTTTGGTGGTTGTTTATGGGGTGGATCATCAGGTAGGGCAATCTCTGAAGGGTTGTTCCTTCAGTCTCTGCTCCACATTTTGACTCTGTCACTCCTTCCATGGGTAGTTTGCTCCCCCTTCTAAGAAGGATTGAGTTTCCGCACTTTGAACTTCTTTCTTCTTGAGTTTCATGTTTTGCAAATTGTATCTTGAGTATTCTGAGCTTCTGGGCTAATATCCACTTATCAGTGAGTGGATATCATGTGTGTTCTTTTGTGATTGGGTTACCTCACTCAGGATGATATCCTCCAGATCCATCCATTTGCCTAAGAATTTCATAAATTGACTGTTTTTCATAGCTGAGTAGTACTCCATTGTGTAAATGTACCACATTTTCTGTATTCATTCCTCTGTTGAGGGACATCAGTGTTTTTTCCAGCTTCTGTCTATTATAAATAAATCTCCTATGAACAAAGTGGAGCATGTGTCCTTATTACATGTTGGAGCATATTCTGGGTATATTCCCAGGAGTGGTATTGCTGGATCTACTGGTATACTATGTCTAATTTTTTGAGGAACCTCCAAACTGATTTCCAGAGTGGTTGTACCAGCTTGCAATCCCACCAGCACTGGAGGAGTGTTCCTTTCTCTACATCCTCACCAGCATTTTGTCACCTGATTTTTTGATCTTAGTCATTCTGACTGGTATGAGGTGGAATCTCAGGGATATTTTGATTTGCATTTCCTTGATGAATAAGGAAGTTGAACATATTTTTAGATGCTTCTCAGCCTTCCGGTATTCCTCAGTTGAGAATTCTTTGTTTAGTTCTGTACCCCATTTTTAATAGGATTATTTGGTTCTCTTGATTCTAACTTCTTGAGTTCTTTGTATATATTGGATACTAGCCTTCTATCAGATTTAGGATTGATAAAGACCTTTTCTCAATCTGTGGGTTGCAGTTTTGTCTTATTGGCAGTGTCCTTTGCCTTACAGAAGCTTTGCAATTTTATGAGGTCCCATTTGTCAATTCCTGATCTTTCAGCATAAGCCATTAGTGTTCTGTTCAGGAATGTTTTCCCTATACCCATATGTTCAACTTTCTCCTCTATAATTTCAGTGTCTCTGGTTTTAGGTGGAGGTCCTTGGTTCACTTGAACTTGAGCTTTGTACAAGGAAATAAGAATGGATCAATTCTAATTCTTCTACATGATAACCACCTGTTGAGCCAGCACCATTTGTTGAAAATGCTGTCTTTTTCCACTGGTTGGTTATAGCTCCTTTGTCAAAGATAAAGTGGCCATAGGTGTGTGGGTTCATTTCTGGATCTTCAATTCTATTCCATTGATCTACCAGTCTGTCTCTATACCAGTACCATGCAGTTTTTAATCACAATTGCTCTGTAGTTCAGCTTGAGGTCAGGGCTGCTGATTCCACCAGATGTTCTCTTATTGTTGAGGATATTTTTTGCTATCCTAGGTTTTCATTATTCCAGATGAATTTGCAAATTGCTCTTTTTTGTTTTGTTTTGTTTTGTTTTGTTTTAGAGCTTAACTGTAAAAAGGCAGAGGAAAGAAGAGAAGATAGAAAGAGGGATGCCAGCCATGGCCACATGGAGAGAGAGAGGGGGAAGGGCGAGAGAGAAGGAGGGCTAGAGAATGAGAAAGCTGAGAGCTTAAAGAGCCAAATTGCTCTTTCTAATTCCTTGAAGAATTGCTTTCAGCAAGATGGTCATTTTTACTATATTAATCCTGCCAATCCATGAGCATGGGAGATCTTTCCAACTTCTTTTTTTTTTAATTGGGTATTTATTTCATTTACATTTCCAATGCTATCCCAAGAGTCCCCCACACCCTCTCCTACCCACTCCCCCACCCACCCACTCCCACCTCTTGGCCCTGGTGTTCCCCTGTACTGAGGCACATAAAGTCTGCACGACCAATGGGCCTCTCTTTCTACTGATGGCCGACCAGGTCATCTTCTGATACATATGCAGCTAGAGACATGAGCTGGGCGGGGGGTACTGGTTAATTCATATTGTTGTTCCACCTATAGGGCTGCAGATCCCCCCAGCTCCCTGGGTACTTCCTCCAGCTCCTCCATTGGGGGCCCCTGTGATCTTTCCAACTTCTAAGATCTTCTTTGAATTCTTTCTTCAGAGACCTGAAGTTCTTATCATACAGATCTTTCACTTGCTTACTTAGAGTCACAGCAAGGTATTTTATACTATTTGTGACTATTTTGAAGGGTGTTGTTTCCCTAATTTCTTTCTCAGCCTGTTTATCCTTTGTGTAGAGAAAGACCACTGATTTGTTTGAGCTAATTTTATACCCAGCTACTGCACTGAAGTTCTTTATCAGCATTATGAGTTCTCTAGTACAATTTTGGGGTCACTTAAGTATATTATCATATCATCTGCAAATAGTGATATTTTGACTTCTTCCTTTCCTATTTATATCCCCTTGATCTCCTTTTGCTGTCTAATTGCTCTGGCTAGGACTTCAAGTACTATATTCATTAGGTAGGCATATTGAAAGAGTGGGCAGCCTTTTCTAGTCCCTGATTTTAGTGGGATTGCTTCAAGTTTTTCTCCATTTAGTTGGATGTTAGCTACTGGTTTGCTGTATATTGATTTCACTATGTTTAGGCATGGGCCTTGAATTCCTGATCTTTCCATGACTTTTATCATGAATGGGTATTGAATTTTGTCAAATGCTTTTTCTGCATCTAATGAGATGATCATGTGTGTGTGTTTTTTTTTTCCTTTGAGTTTGTTTATGTAGTGGATTATGTTGATGTAGTTCTGCATGTTGAACCATCCTTGCATCCCTGAGATGAAGCTTATCTTATCAAGATGGATGATCAATTTGATGTGTTCCTGTATTAGGTTTGTGAGAATTTTATTGAGTATCTTTGCATTGATATTCATAAGGGAAATTGCTGTGAAGTTTTCTTTCTTTATTGGGTCATTGGGTGTGTTAGGTATCAGGGTAATTGTGGTTTCATAGAACAAAATATGTAGAGTACCTTCTGTTTCTCATTTGTGGAATAGTTTGAAGAGTATTGGTATTAGGTCTTCTTTGAAGTTCTGATAGAACTCTGCACTAAACCCTGGTCTTAAGCTTTTTTTGGTTGGGAGACTATTAATAACTGTTTCTATTTCTTTAGGGTATATGGGACAGTTTATATCATTAATCTGGTCCTAATTTAACTTTGGTACCGGGTATCTGTCTAAAAAATTGTCCATTTCATCCAGGTTTTCCAGTTTTATTGAGTATGGGCTTTTGTAGTAGGATTTGATGATTTTTTTTGGAATTCCTCAGATTCTGTTGTTATGTCTCCCTTTCCATTTCTGACTTTGTCCATTAGGATACTTCCATTGTGCCCTCTAGTTAGTCTTGCTAAGGGTTTATCTATTTTGTTGATTTTCTCAAAGAACCAGCTCCTGGTTTGGTTGATTCTTTGTATAGTTCTTTTTGTTTCCACTTGGTTTATTTCAGCCCTGAGTTTGACTATTTCCTGCCATCTATTCCTCTTGGGTGAATTTGCTTCTTTTTGTTCTAGAGCTTTTAGGTGTGTTGTCAAGCTGCTAATGTGTGCTCTCTCTAGTTTCTTTTTGGAGGCACTCAGAGCTATGAGTTTTCCTCTTAGGAATGCTTTCATTGTGTCCCATAAGTTTGGGTATGTTGTGGCTACATTTTCATTGAACTCCAAAAAGTCCTTAATTTCTTTCTTTCCTTATTTCTTGACCAAGTTATAATTGAGTAGAGTGTTGTTCAGCTTCCACGTGTAAGTGGGCTTTCCATTATTCATATTGTTATTGAAGATCAGTGTTGGTCTGGTAGTGATTTGATAGGATACATGGGATTATTTCAATATTTTTGTATCTGTTGAGACCTATTTTGTGACCGATTATATAGTCAGTTTTAGAGAAGTTACCATGAGGTGCTGAGAAGTTATATCCTTTTATTTTAGGATAAAATGTTCTATAGATATCTGTTAAAACCATTTGTTTCATAACTTCTGTTAGTTTCACTGTGTCTTTGTTTAGTGAGTGTTTCCCTGATCTGTCCATTGATGAGAGTGAGGTGCTGAGGTCTTCCACTATTACTGTGTAAGGTGCAATGTGTGCTTTGAGATTTACTAAAGTTTCTTTAATGAATGTGGCTGCCCATGCATTTGGGACATAGATATTCAGAATTGAGAGTTCGTCTTGGAGGATTTTACCTTTGATGAGTATGAAGTGCCCCTCCTTGCCTTTTTTGATAACTTCAGGTTGAAAATTGATTTTATTCAATATTAGAATGGCTACTCTGGCTTGTTTCTTGGGGCCATTTGCTTGGAAAATTGTTTTCCAGCCTTTTACTCTGAGGTAGTGTCTGTCTTTGTCAGTGAGGTAGGCTTCCTGTATGCAGCAAAATATTGGGTACTGTTTAAAAAAACATTTTGTTAGTCTATGTCTTTTTATTGGAAAATTGAGTCCATTGATATTAAGATATATTAAGGAAAAGTAAAATGGAGATCTCACCTGAGTCCCTGGAGTCAGAACACTCCCTGGAATCAAGCTCTCCCCTGGCATGGAAGGTGCATAGAGTGCTGTACAACAGTCCTACCTCCTGGGTGCAGATATAGGCCTATAGGACTCTGTCCCAGCTGCTCTGCTACTTTTGTGGCCTGTGTGTTCCTGAGCGGTCCTGCCTTAGAGAGTCCCCAGAGAGAAAATAGGCCTCTATCATTTTTATGAGATTAAATTTCAGGTCATATTCTTGTGCTTTGGATGTGTTAGTGAATTGCAATATCCTGTAAGTGTAGCTGTGCTTTGAGCGTGTCATATTGCCCTGGCTTTTCTTGAATGTGTTGTTTTGATGATCTTCAGTCATTTGGATGGCTTTGGTCCCAGAATGTTTGTGCTGTCGTAGGTATTAGCAGGCAGAGTTAACCTCAACATTTCTGATTTGCAGGCCTTTTCTGGTTATCCTTGAGCAGTACTGATGAAAGTAGGCAGAATGGTGGTGGAAAAATGGAGGTTCACCTGGGTCCAGGTTCTGTGGTTCTTGAACCATACAGACCTCCAAATCCTGAAACATACTGACCTGTAGATCTTGAACCCTACAACCCATATATTTGTTTTTTACTTCATGTTCCTCCTATGAGGAATGTCCTCTCTGCCAAGGTGAATAACTCCATGATAATCAGAGACAGCAGAAGTACAGGAGGTGAGTATGTGGCTAATATCTCAGCAAAATGGGAAATGCTTAGACCTTCAGGACAGCCCTCAAGGCTGAGGGAAACAGCTCTAAAAGCATGAGTTTAAAAATACGTAATTTCTCACCCATGCAAAATATAAGGATGCAATATGAATTGTATAAAGAACTTCACAGATCAAAAGGAACAGAGGCAGCTGCACTATGAGCCAGCTTCTCTGAAAGATACTAAGGTAGGAGATAAATTGATTAAGGGAGTGACAATTGTAGGACCAGATCCCACCCACCGAAGTTTTTTTGTTTGTTTGTTTATGCTTACAAAAGCAGGCAGATTCCCTAGTTCAAGGTCAGCCTGGGACTGAGAGAGTTTAATTGCAGTCCCAGGGGTGGGAGAAATGGTAATCGCAGCTATCTTATTGTCTGCATGTGTGCTTGCTGTATCTTTCCAAGACTCAGGAGGCTAGGTTTATGGGATGCTAAGTCAGGGGATAATCAAAAGGAAACCTGGGGTAATGACTGAATTGATATGTAAATAAAAGACTGGTATTTTGATCTGCAAGAGATGAACTATCAAGAGAGTTCGTAAAAATAGCAAGTAAAAGTTGTCTCAAGAAGAACACACATGGTGGGGGGAGGGGTGTCTCAAAAGCTGTCTCAAGCAGAACAGAATGAGCTATCTGAAAGCTGTCTGGAGCAGAACACAAACCATCAGCTTGTAACCCACAATTTAACTTTGAATTGTTTGTTTTGCTGTTCCCAGACACCTCTTCCTCAGAACCCCTTCTCCACACCCAGGCTGCTCCTGCGCACTGTATGCTTTTATTAACTGTAGTCTTCATGTTGTACGTTACAACTCTAGACTTGTAACTTTGTATTCTTTGACCTATATTTAAAAAATAAAAAGAGCTCATCCGGCCGGATCAGCGCCTGGGTACCTGGAGCGCAGGGTTGCCTGACACCCGCCAGCTACCCACGACCCCCGCCGCAGGATTTTGGGACTGCTGGTGAGTGGAACACAGCTTCTGCTCCAGTCCAATCACGCGGGACCTGAGACTGCTCTGGTTGGGGAGAGAGAAATCCGGCCTACATAGGGCCACAAGCCTCATCCGGTCAGAAAAGCACCAGGGCAGCTGGGGCGCAGGGTCGGCTGACACTCGCCAGCTACCCACAACACCCGCCACAGGATCTTAAGACTTCTGGAGAGTGGAACACAGCTTCTGCTCCAATCCAATTGCGCGCAGGACCTGAGACTGCATTAGTTAGGGAAGCAGAAACCGGCCTGAGTAGGGCCACAGGCCTCATCCTGCCGGATCAGCACAGGGGTAGCTGGAGCGCAGGGTTCCCTGACAACCGCCAGCTACCCACGACCCCCGCCGCAGGATTTTGGGACTGCTGGTGAGTGGAACACAGCTTCTGCTCCAATCTTTAAACAGTGACAACGATAACAACTAACCCCAGAGATTACCAGATGGCGAAAGGTAAACGTAATAATCTTACTAACAGAAACCAAGATCACTCACCATCATCAGAACCCAGCACCCCCACTTCGCCCAGTCTAGGGCACCCCAACACACCGGAAAAGCTAGACACAGATCTAAAAGCATATCTCCTGATGATGGTAGAGGACTTCAAGAAGGACTTTAATAACACACTTAAAGAAATACAGGAGAACAATGCTAAACAGGCAGAAGACACTAAAGAGGAAGCACAAAAATCCCTTAAAGAATTGCAGGAGAACACTGCTAAAGAGTTACAAATCCTTAAAGAAAAACAGGATAACATAATCAAACAGGTAGAAGTCCTTACTGAAAAACAGGAAAACACATCCAAACAGATGATGGAAATGAACAAAACCATACTAGACCTAAAAAGGGAAGTAGACACAATAAAGAAAACCCAAAATGAGGCAACACTGGAGATAGAAACCCTAGGAAAGAAATCTGGAACCATAGATACGAGCATCAGCAACAGAATACAAGAGATGGAAGAGAGAATCTCAGGTGCAGAAGATTCCATAGAGAACATCGGCACAACAATTAAGGAAAATGTAAAATGCAAAAAGATCCTAACTCAAAACATCCAAGAAATACAGGACACAATGAGAAGACCAAACCTACGGATAATAGGAGTGGATGAAAATGAAGATTTTCAACTCAAAGGACCAGCAAACATCTTCAACAAAATTATAGAAGAAAACTTCCCAAATCTAAAGAAAGAGATGCCCATGAACATACAAGAAGCCTACAGAACTCCAAATAGACTGGACCAGAAAAGAAATACCTCCCGACACATAATAATCAGAGCAACAAATGCTCTACATAAAGATAGAATACTAAAAGCAGTAAGAGAAAAAGGCCAAGTAACATATAAAGGCAAGCCTATCAGAATTACACCAGATTTTTCACCAGAGACTATGAAAGCCAGAAGATCCTGGATGGATGTTATACAGACACTAAAAGAACACAAATTCCAGCCCAGGCTACTATACCCAGCCAAACTCTCAATTAACATAGATGGAGAAACCAAAGTATTCCACGACAAAACCAAATTCACACATTATCTCTCCACGAATCCAGCCCTTCAAAGGATAATAACAGAAAAAAACCAATACAAGGACAGGAACCACGCCCTAGAAACAACAAGAAGGTAATCCCTCAACAAACCTAAAAGAAGACAGCCACAAGAACAAAATGCCAACTTTAACAACAAAAATAACAGGAAACAACAATTACTTTTCCTTAATATCTCTTAATATCAATGGACTCAACTCCCCGATAAAAAGACATAGACTAACAAACTGGCTACACAAACAAGACCCAACATTTTGCTGCTTACAGGAAACTCATCTCAGAGAAAAGGATAGACACTACCTCAGAATGAAAGGCTGGAAAACAATTTTCCAAGCAAATGGCATGAAGAAACAAGCTGGAGTAGCCATTCTAATATCTGATAAGATTGACTTCCAACCCAAAGTCATTAAAAAAGACAGGGAGGGACACTTCATACTCATCAAAGGTAAAATCCTCCAAGAGGAACTATCAATCCTGAATATCTATGCTCCAAATACAAAGGCAGCCACATTCATTAAAGAAACTTTAGTAAATCTCAAAGCACACATTGCACCTCATACAATAATAGTGGGAGACTTCAACACACCACTTTCACCAATGGACAGATCATGGAAACAGAAACTAAACAGGGACACAGAGAAACTAAGAGAAATTATGAATCAAATGGATCTGGCAGATATCTACAGAACATTCTATCCTAAAACAAAAGGATATACCTTCTTCTCAGCACCTCATGGTACCTTCTCCAAAATTGACCACATAATTGGTCACAAAACAGGCCTCAACAGATACAAAAATATTGAAATTGTCCCATGCATCCTATCAGATCACCATGGACTAAGGCTGATCTTCAATAACAAAATAAATAATAGAAAGCCAACCTTCACGTGGAAACTGAACAACACTCTTCTCAATGATACCTTGGTCAAGGAAGGAATAAAGAAAGAAATTAAGGACTTTTTAGAGTTCAATGAAAATGAAGCCACAACATACCCAAACTTATGGGACGCAATGAAAGCATTTCTAAGAGGAAAACTCATAGCTCTGAGTGCCTCAAAAAGGAAACTAGAGAGAGCACACATTAGCAGCTTGACAACACACCTAAAAGCACTAGAACAAAAGGAAGCAAATTCACCCAAGAGGAGTAGACTGCAGGAAATAATCAAACTCAGGGGCGAAATCAACCAAGTGGAAACAAGAAGAACTATTCAAAGAATCAACCAATCAAGGAGCTGGTTCTTTGAGAAAATCAACAAGATAGATAAACCCTTAGCCAGACTCACTAGAGGGCACAGGGAAAGCATCCTAATTAACAAAATCAGAAATGAAAAAGGAGACATAACAACAGATCCTGAAGACATCCAAAACACCATCAGATCCTTCTACCAAAGGCTATACTCAACAAAACTGGAGAACCTGGATGAAATGGAGAAGTTCCTAGACAGATACCAGGTACCAAAGTTGAATCAAGATCAGGTTAATGATCTAAACATCCCTATATCCCCCAAAGAAATAGAAGCAGTCATTAATAGTCTCCCAACTAAAAAAAGCCCAGGACCAGATGGGTTTAGTTCAGAGTTCTATCAGACCTTCAAAGAAGATTGCCGCAGACCCTCTGGGTCCCTGTGTCTGCGTGGAACGGGGTCTCTCGTCGCAGGTGGGCAAAGCGTGGATGAGTGACAAACAGACACACACAGGAGAGTTCGTGTGTAGAATCTGAATGTAATTTTACAGGCGCCAGCTGCTGCAGACCCTCTGGGTCCCTGTGTCTGCGTGGAACGGGGTCTCTCGTCGCAGGTGGGCAAAGCGTGGATGAGCGAGTGACAAACAGACACACACAGGAGAGTTCGTGTGTAGAATCTGAATGTAATTTTACAATTCGAGCTTTAGACTTTTTATACAGAAGACAATAAAGAAGTTGGGTGACATACCCCCAAGGTACAAATGAGGTAACCGGATGCTTAATGATTCTTACACAGAACAGAGGAATGAAAACGCAACAGGTCTAACAGGAACCACCTGGGATAAAATTCATTGATAACAGCTGGGATCAATAAGGGCTCCACCTAAGATTCACTAATCTTAGAAGCCAGGGGCAAGGGCTTCGCGCCCTTGCCATAGTTCCTATTTTAGTCTCTTGTATAGTCCACCTTCCCCTTAGACCATTGTAAATACTTGTGTATGGGTGTAACTCTGTTACATTTCTAAGTGTCTATTCTGGTTTCTCCTTTGGTCTGAAACTTCCTTATTCCTAGTGATGGTAAATTCCTGTGTAAGGGAGTGACTTAGCTTTTACAATCTTACTGAATTCTAAGGCCTCGATCTTGGTCAAGGATGCCCTTGGACTTTTGGGACACTGGCGAAAGGGTTTAGCCATTTCGAAATTCTAACTTAGAAGGCACTTATAATAGAAAAATACTGGAAGAGAGCACATGGATCCATACACTAGACTAACTCGGGAATGAAACACGGGAATGAAAAATTACTGTATGGGTAGGGAATGCCAGACTCCAGGAGGAAGGTTTCCTTGAAACCCCTTTGCCTCATGAGTGACCTTTAAGCCTTTCGGCTTGTCCAGTTGACTCGACCGGGGCGTAGCAGAAGATCTAATCCCAGTTCTTCACAAACTATTCCACAAAATAGAAACAGAGTGTACTCTACCCAACTCATTCTATGAAGCCACAATTACTCTGATACCTAAACCAGAAAAAGACCCAACAAAGATAGAAAACTTCAGACCAATATCCCTTATGAATATTGATGCAAAAATCCTCAATAAAGTTCTTGCTAACCGAATCCAAGAACACATCAAAACAATCATCCATCCTGACCAAGTAGGTTTCATCCCAGGGATGCAGGGATGGTTCAATATACGGAAATCCATCAACGTAATCCAGTATATAAACAAACTCAAAGACAAAAACCACATGGTCATGTCGTTAGATGCGGAAAAAGCATTTGACAAGATCCAACACCCATTCATGATAAAAGTCTTGGAAAGATCAGGAATTCAAGGCCCATACCTAAACATGATAAAAGCAATCTACAGCAAACCAGTAGCCAACATCAAAGTAAATGGTGAGAAGCTTGAAGCAATCCCTCTAAAATCAGGGACTAGACAAGGCTGTCCACTTTCTCCATACCTATTCAACATTGTACTTGAAGTCCTAGCCAGAGCAATTCGACAACAAAAGGAGATCAAAGGGATACAAATTGGAAAAGATGAAGTCAAAATATCACTTTTTGCAGATGATATGATAGTATATGTAAGTGACCCTAAAAATTCCACCAGAGAACTCCTAAGCCTGATAAACAACTTCGGTGAAGTAGCTGGATATAAAATTAACTCAAACAAATCAATGGCCTTTCTCTACACAAAGAATAAACAGGCTGAGAAAGAAATTAGGGAAACAACACCCTTCTCAATAGTCACAAATAATATAAAATATCTTGGCGTGACTCTAACTAAGGAAGTGAAAGATCTGTATAATAAAAACTTCAAGTCTCTGAAGAAAGAAATTATAGAAGATCTCAGAAGATGGAAAGATCTCCCATGCTCATAGATTTGCAGGATCAACATTGTAAAAATGGCTATCTTGCCAAAAACAATCTACAGATTCAATGCAATGCCCATCAAAATTCCAAATCAATTCTTCAACGAATTAGAAAGTGCAATCTGCAAATTCATCTGGAATAACAAAAAACCTAGGATAGCAAAAACTCTTCTCAAGGATAAAAGAACCTCTGGTGGAATCACCATGCCGGACCTAAAGCTCTACTACAGAGCAATTGTGATAAAAACTGCATGGTACTGGTATAGTGACAGACAAATAGACCAATGGAATAGAATTGAAGACCCAGAAATGAACCCACACACCTATGGTCACTTGATCTTCGACAAGGGAGCTAAAAACATCCAGTGGAAGAAAGACAGCATTTTCAACAAATGGTGCTGGCACAACTGGTTGTTAACATGTAGAAGAATGCGAATCGATCCATTCCTATCTCCTTGTACTAAGGTCAAGTCTAAGTGGATCAAGGAACTTCACATAAAACCAGAGACACTGAAACTTATAGAGGAGAAAGTGGGGAAAAGCCTTGAAGATATGGGCACAGGGGAAAAATTCCTGAATAGAACAGTAATGGCTTGTGCTGTAAGATCGAGAATTGACAAGTGGGACCTCATGAAACTACAAAGCTTCTGCAAGGCTAAAGACACCATCAATAAGACAAAAAAACCACCAACAGATTGGGAAAGGATCTTCACCTATCCTAAATCAGATAAGGGACTAATATCCAATATATATAAAGAACTCAAGAAGGTGGACTCCAGAAAGTCAAATAACCCCATTAAAAAATGGGGCTCAGAACTGAACAAAGAATTCTCACCTGAGGAATACCGAACGGCAGAGAAACACCTGAAAAAATGTTCAACATCCTTAATCATCAGGGAAATGCAAATCAAAACAACGCTGAGATTCCACCTCACACCAGTCAGAATGGCTAAGATCAAAAATTCAGGTGACAGCAGATGCTGGCGAGGATGTGGAGAAAGAGGAACACTCCTCCATTGTTGGTGGGATTGCAAGCTTGTACAACCACTCTGGAAATCAGTCTGGCGGTTCCTCAGAAAATTGGACATAGTACTACCGGAGGATCCAGCAATACCTCTCCTGGGCATATATCCAGAAGATGTCCCAACCGGTAAAAAGGACACATGCTCCACTATGTTCATAGCAGCCCTATTTATAATAGCCAGAAGCTGGAAAGAACCCAGATGTCCCTCAACAGAGGAATGGATACAGAAATTATGGTACATTTACACAATGGAGTACTACTCAGCTATTAAAAAGAATGAATTTATGAAAGTCCTAGCCAAATGGATGGACCTGGAGGGCATCATCTTGAGTGAAATAACACAATCACAAAAGAACTCACACAATATGTATTCACTGATAAGTGGATATTAGCCCAAAACTTAGGATACCCAAGATATAAGATACAATTTGATAAATGCATGAAACTCAAGAAGAATGAAGACCAAAGTGTGGACACTGTGCACCTTCTTAGAATTGGGAACAAAACACCCAGGGAAGGAGTTACAGAGACAAAGTTCGTAGCTGTGATGAAAGGATGGACCATTTAGAGACTGCCGTATCCAGGGATCCATCCCATAATCAGCTTCTAAACGCTGACACCATTGCATACACTAGCAAGATTTTGCTGAAAGGACCCAAATATAGCTGTCTCTTGTGAGACGATGCCGGGGCCTAGCAAACACAGGAGTGGATGTTCACAGTCAGCTATTGGATGTATCACAGGGCTCCCAATGGAGAAGCTAGAGAAAGTACCCAAGGAGCTAAAGGGATCTGCAACCCTATTGTTGGAACAACATGATGTACTAACCAGAACCCCGGAGCTCTTGTCTCTAGCTGCATATGTATCGAAAGATGGCCTAGTCGGCCATCAATGGAAAGAGAGGCCCATTGGACTTGCAAACTTTATATGCCCCAATATAGGGGAATGCCAGGGCCAAAAGAATGGGAATGGGTGGGTAGGGAAGTGGGGGGTGCTATGGGGGACTTTTGGGATAGCATTGGAAATGTAATTGAGGAAAATATGTAATAAAAATATTAAAAATCAAAAAAAAAATAAAAAAAATAAAAAGAACAAATTATTTTTATATTTCATTATAAAACATTGACTCTGTCTAATTGAACATCCGAGAACTTAAGTTTGTTTTAGCAACAACTTGAGCTTTCAAACAGTCAGTGTTAGATCTTATCCATTTAAAAAATGGTCAGATTAAATTATACATAGTAACAGAACCAGGAACAGAAGACAGGACTGGTTTTTAGTTAGAAAAATGACCTCTAAAGTTTTCTGTGCAGTTTGAAAACGATAATGTATGCTGAAAGTTGAATTTTCAAAACAGTAACAGCAGGGAATGTCGAGGCTGTAATACAATAACTCTTTTTTTATGTACAAGTCCCTGGATTCATTTGTAAGCACCAGCATGCACACACACTACAAAACACAAATTAAATACATATTAATTAATATTAATATTTTAAATTAATTAATATTAAGTTTCAATTAATTAATACTAATTGATTACTATTTTAAAGTAGCTTACAAATAAATGTGTTTAGTTTTTATTTTGTTTTATGTTAAAATTTTATTTTATCATATGTTGATGTTAGCAATAAGTTGTTTTTGTAATATTTGTAAAATATTCTTGCAGAAAATATTAAAATGCATAGTATCTGGAATTCTAAAACTTTTGTCTTATAAATATGCCAAACACATGCCATTATACATATCTATACATGTATTTGGAAAGATTAAAATGTAAGCTGTAAATTTAGAGCTAAAATTTCCTAACCCATGTATATTGCTTTCTCAAAAAGGAAAAGGAAACATACACTAATGTAGAATAAATATGTGCCATGAAAATACAAGTGGGCATTTTAAGCTGTTGTGTTTAAAATGTTAATATTCACAAAGCTTTAACTGAAGGGGAAAGGAAGCAACACATTTTCATTTAGCATGAGTTGTGTAAATAGATGCTCAGTGTCGGCCTCTAAGACCTCATTGCACTCAGTAAAACTCCTACTAAGATTGCAAATGTCTACATTATTATCCATGTTCTTACTTCTTACTTGGTGTTTGATTTCTTTATCATCTGTGTATAGCATAGTGATCTTAGCAAGGTGTAGGAAACTCTGGAGAATTAAAGCATAGAAACTGAAGAGTAAAATATGAAGCTCCTCACAAGTATTACATAAATAACAGAAATGAGTGAGTAGCTGTTTAATCTAGCTGATATCCTTCTTTAGGGCTACACCAAACATAGTAGAAAATGTGAAAGAACTTTGATCATTCTACAAGACACCCCAAGACCAGGTTCTCAGCACAAGAATATTTGCCCCAGAGGAACAAAGGAATAGTGAAAAAGACAGAAGATAGAGGCTGAGGGAGAAGGGAAAAAGGAAAAGGAAGAGAAAGAAAGGATATGTTCCTGGAGGAACCAAGATTGCCTCTGGATAGAGAAAAGACATATATGGTCCATAGCAAATGTCAGTCTATAGAGAAAAGAGGAAACCCAATGTTAGGATTAGTTGGTTTGTTTGATTGAGCATGTTAATTTGGGTAGATAAAAGGAGGGCTTGATTGCTGTACTTTAATACTTGGATAGATAAAACTCATTGGTCACCCTCAGGGGGAGGAAGTGGCCAAATAAGGTATTGGACTCTCTAGTTAGTGTTTTTACTGCTGTGAATAGACACCATGACCTAGGCAAGTGTTATAAGGATGACATTTAATTCAGGCTGGTTTACAGGTTCAGAGATTCAGTCAATTATCATCAAGGCTTCTTTGTGTTCTCAGAAAACACTTCCCAGATTTCACATTCATGATGCTGGTCTCTTCTTTTTTTTTTAATATATTTTATTACTTATTTTCCTAAATTACATTTCCAATGCTATACCAAAAGTCCCCCATACTCTCTCCCCTCTCCCCCATTTCCCTACCCACCCATTCCCATTTTTTTTTTTTTTTTTTGGCCCTGGCGTTCCCCTGTACTGGGGCATATAAAGTTTTTGTGTCCAATGGGCCTCTCTTTCCAGTGATGGCCCACTAGGCCATCTTTTCATTCATATGCAGCTAGAGCCAAGAGCTCCAGGGTACTGGTTAGTTCATAATGTTGTTCCACCTATAGGGTTGCAGGTCCCTTTAGCTCCTTGGGTACTTTCTCCAGCTCCTCCATTGGGAGCCCTGTGATCCATCCAATAGCTGACTGTGAGCATCCACTTCTGTGTTTGCTAGGCACCGGCATAGTCTCACAAGAGACAATTATATTTGGGTCCTTTCAGCAAAATCTTGCTAGTATATGCAATGGTGTCAGCGTTTGGAAGCTGATTATGGGGTGGATCCCTGGGTATGGCAGTCTCTAGATGGTCCATCCTTTCGTCACAGCTTCAAACTTTGTCTCTGTAACTCCTTCCATGGGTGTTCTGTTCCCAATTCTAAGGAGGGGTACAGTGACCCCACTTTGGTCTTCATTCTTCTTGATTTTCATGTGCTTAGCAGATTGTATTATATATCTTGGGTATCCTAAGTTTTGGGCTAATATCCACTATCAGTGAGTACATATTGTGTGAGTTCCTTTGTGATTGTGTTACCTCACTCAGGATGATGCCCTCCAGGTCCATCCATTTGCCTAGGAATTTTATAAATTCATTTTTTTAATAGCTGAGTAGTACTCCATTGTGTAAATGTACCACATTTCTGTATCCATTCCTCTGTTGAGGGACATCTGGGTTCTTTCCAGCTTCTGGCTATTATAAATAAGGCTGCTATGAACATAGTGGAGCATGTGTCTTTCTTACTGGTTGTAACATCTTCTGGATATATGCCCAGGAGAGGTATTGCTGGATCCTCCAGTAGTTCTATGTCCAATTTTCTAAGGAACTGCCAGACTGATTTCCAGAGTGGTTGTACAAGCTTGCAATCCCACCAACAATGGAGGAGTGTTCCTCTTTCTCCACATCCTCGCCAGCATCTGCTGTCACCTGAATTTTTGATCTTAGCCATTCTGACTGGTGTGAGGTGGAATCTCAGGGTTGTTTTGATTTGCATTTCCCTAATGATTAAAGATGTTGAACATTTTTTCAGGTGCTTCTCAGCCATTCAGTATTCCTCAGATGAGAATTCTTTGTTCAGTTCTGAGTCCCATTTTTTAATGGGGTTATTTGATTTTCTGGAGTCCACCTTCTTGAGTTCTTTATATATATTGGATATTAGTCCCCTATCTGTTTTAGGATAGGTAAAGATCCTTTCCCAATCTGTCAGTGGTCTTTCTGTCTTATTGATGGTGTCTTTTGCCTTGCAGAAGCTTTGCAGTTTCATGAGGTACCATTTGTCAATTCTTGATCTTACTGTGCAAGCCATTGCTGTTCTGTTCAGGAATTTTTCCCCTGTGCCCATATCTTCAAGGCTTTTCCCCACTTTCTCCTCTATAAGTTTCATTGTCCCTGGTTTTATGTGAAGTTCCTTGATCCACTTAGACTTGACCTTAGTACAAGGAGATAGGAATGGATCGATTTGCATTCTTCTACATGATAACAACCAGTTGTGCCAGCACCATTTGTTGAAAATGCTGTCTTTCTTCCACTGGATGGTTTTAGCTCCCTTGTCGAAAATCAAGTGACCTTAGCTGTGTGGGTTCATTTCTGGGTCTTCAATTCTATTCCATTGGTCTACTTGTCTGACACTGTACCAGTACCATACAGTTTTTATCACAATTGCTCTGTAGTAAAACTTTAGGTCAGGCATGGTGATTCCACCAGAGGTTCTTTTATCCTTGAGAAGAGTTTTTGCTATCATAGGTTTTTTGTTATTCCAGATGAATTTGCAGATTGCTCTTTCTAATTCGTTGAAGAATTGAGTTGGAATTTTGATGGGGATTGCATTGAATCTGTAGATTGCTTTTGGAAAGATAGCCATTTTTACAATGTTGATCCTGCCAATCCATGATCATGGGAGATCTTTCCATCTTCTGAGATCTTCTTTAATTTCTTTCTTCAGAGACCTGAAGTTTTTATCATACAGATCTTTCACTTCCTTAGTTAGAGTCATGCCAAGATATTTTATATTATTTCTGACTATTGAGAAGGGTGTTGTTTCCCTAATTTCTTTCTCAGCCTGTTTATTCTTTGTGTAGCGTAAGGCCATTGATAAACCTCATTGGTCACCCTCAGGGGGACGAAGTGGCCAAATAAGGTATTAGACTCTCTAGTTAGTGTTTTTACTGCTGTGAATAGACACCATGACCTAGGCAAGTGTTATAAGGATGACATTTAATTCAGGCTGGTTTACAGGTTCAGAGATTCAGTCAATTATCATCAAGGCTTCTTTGTGTTCTCAGAAAACACTTCCCAGATTTCACCTTAATGATGCTGGTCTCTTCTTAATCACCACTAATTTCTTAGCTCCAGCTAATCAGCATCAATTGTCCCTGAAATCCCTTCTATTCTGGACTCTAAAGCCAGAGCCACGTGGCCAAAGCTACTGATTTCTGCTGCTTGCTGGGGCTGGAACATGGCCCCCTTGTTCTATTACATTATCACCAGCTTTTTGTTTTCCAACTCCTTCACTGCCTGAGCTTGGGTGTCCTGGAACTTACTCAGTAGACTGACTTTGAACTCAGAGATCTGCATCAAAGTCTCTAAACACTTTGATTAAAGGTGTGGTCCACTGAGCCTGGATTTAAGTTTTTCTTCACCTAGAACTTGCTCTGTTCTAGGCTTGCCTTGAACTCTGCTTGAGATATGCTTGTCTTTGCCTTCTGGCATTAAAGGCTAGTACTACCATGGCCTGGACCTAAATTTAGTTGGGTGGGATCTTTCCCCAAGGTTGCTACTCCCTTAATTCAGCTTGACATCCTTGAACACAGGATTCAGCTCCATTTTACTTCCTGGTGCCCCTTTAATACTCAAACCATATATTGATAGTTTTTCTTTCTCAGCTTGCTATGCTTGTTTAAAATGCTCTTCATATGAACTAACCAGTACCGCCCCGGAGCTCGTGTCTCTAGCTGCATATGTAACAGAAGATGGCCTAGTCAGCCATCATTGGAAAGAGAGGCCCCTTGTCTTTCAAACTTTATATGCCTCAGTACAGGGGAACACCAGGGCCAAGTAGGGGAGTGTGGGGGGAGGGTATGGGAGACTTTTGGGATAGCATTGGAAATGTAAATGAAGAAAATACCTAATAAAATTTTTTTAAGATGCTCTTCATAAGACTTAACCAGAGAACAAAGTCTATTATAGGTGTTTCTGACACTTCCAGACAGTAGGACAAGGTTCTTAAAGACCACACCAACAGTGTCACACCTCCTCCAACAAGGCCACACCTCCAAATAGTGCCACTCCCTGTGCCAACCACATACAAATCATCACTTAAACCTTAGTGGCTAGCTTTAGGAATGTCTGCCAGAATCAATGTTTGTCCTGCTTGGGCCTCCAGAAGGTGTTAGTCAAGTTGTCTCAATTGTTGAAGAGTCTGTATATTCACTAATTATTATTATAATTCTGGATTGTCCATTGTCTAAATGTGAATATTGGTGTTAGGCTCTGAAGAAGCAGGTGGCAAGAGTGGTAGTTTAGTCTTCAGATACATGAGACTCACAGAGAAAGCACAGGCTACCAAACATTAAGGAGTAGAAGTGACTACAACTGAAGTTCAGGGGTCAGGCACAGTAGGGTTGAATGCCAAGCATAGTGGGGCAGAGGGAGTGAAAGATAACTTGATGACCAGTGGGAGAATGCCAAAAAGAAGCTTGGCAGCTGCCCTGTTGAGAGATCTCATCAACCAGCCAATAAAAGCAATAGGAGCAGTCAGTACAACAGATAGTACTTTTCACAGTCAGAGAAAATAAGAGTTCAAAATGGGAAATCGGTATGCAAGCCTGGGTTTGAAAGCAGAGAGTAAAGGTTAGCAAGAAATACATTGTATAATCTGGGTATTCAATCATTCCTTCCTTCTACTGCTAGAATATGGTATGAGTTGGAGAATCCCTGAGTTCTTGAAACAAAATAAATCAGGTAAAATGAAACTAAGATAAGTAATTATAGGAAAAATATGTTATTTTCTTAAAAAATAAGGTGTATTCTTTTTTTAAAAAAAATCTTTTTAACATTATTTTAAGTGCATTGGTATGAGGGTATCAGAACCCCTGGAACTGGAGTTGTAGACAGTTGTGAGCTACCCTGTGGGTGCTTGTAATCGAACCTGGTCCTCAAAAAGAGCCAGTACTCTTAACCACTGAGTCATCTCTAAGGACTGTTTTAATAATACATAATTGGGAGAAAGCTAAATTTAACTACAATTTCTAATATAGTTGTTAATTTACATTGAATGGGGGTGGCAAATGAGGAAGAAAGAAGCAGAGGATATCGCTCCTCTGCATATCTCACAGAGACACAGGGTTTAAGGTTTCTGGTGTAATTTGTAGAGCACAGTGGACGTCACAGGAGAATGACCTTCAACAGCAGAGCAGTTACACAGCAGTACATAGCAGTAATATGAGGTCGAGAAAGATTTGTAGAGAGAATCAGAGGTTGGCGCATGAAGCACTTTGCATGCTGTGCTAAAAAAAATATCCCAATTTCCATCCTGAATCAAGAGCTGAAAGTAAAGAAGATGTCAAGTGTATCCCAGAGGTTTCATGGCTACTGGGATATGTTTACAATACACCTAGAGAAGGAATAAAAAAGAAAAATTGATCTGGAGACTTTATGTGCTCTTGCTGAGTTTAAAGTGTTCAGGGGATTTCTAAGCGGTGTTGGCCAACAGCTGATACATTTACAACCTTCTCAGAAGGAATTTCCAAGTAACCTAGATGTGGAGCAAAAGCAGACAGTAAACACTCTGTCTAAAGCTGTGTTGCACTGACCCTAAGCCTGTATGAAAGTAAATGGAAAATCGTATCATTAACCAGAAATGTAAAAACGATCTTGACTTAAAGGAAGGGGTTCTTAGTCAGCTTTCAAGGATACATAAAATCTGTAGCTGGAGCAGACGGAACGTTATAAATGGCAGAAGCAGGTGTATAAAAATATGAAGAAATGAATGCCAATAGGAATAAAGGAATGAATGTAAAAGATTTTCCAGATCCAGTTAAGATCTATTATCACTCCATCAGTATATATTTTAATTACGTGTGATGTGGTGTGGTGTGTGTGTCTGTGTCCTGTGGTACGTGTCTATGTGGTGTGGTATGTCTCTCTCTCTCTCTCCCTCTCTCTCCCTCTCTCTCTCTCTCTCTCTCTCTCTCTCTCTCTCTCTCTCTCTCTCTCTCTCTCTCTCTCTCTCTCTATGTCTGTGTGTGTGATGGACTCATACCCACATACATATGCATACACAAACATGCAGAGATATACACACAAGCACATACAAACACACAGAAACTCGCAGACCCAGGTACCTGCACATGTAGACACACCTTAGCATTAGAGTAGAGATAGAAATGGATTTTTTTGGTAGAGATAAATGGGATAAATGGCTTATGAATTCTCTATATAATGGCTATAAATAAGGTGAGAGAAAGAAATGATTTGTAGTAAATACAACTCACTTCTGTTGAAGTTAATAGTTTACAATGTTTCATCAGATCTGCTTCCTCAGTCCATCCTCCTACTGAAGTCAAATTTGAAGATGCTCAGCTATTATCTAAGACTGTAAATGCCAATGGATATTTGAACTCCATTCTAGTTCTCCGTACAAGATCTACCCACAATATACCTTACTAGGGCCAAGTAGGTCCTTCTCACACTTTAACCATGTGGTTTGACCCATGAATACTTTCTCCTTTTGTTTTTTGTCTCATACCAAACACTTCAAAGACCCTATCAGAAAAAGAATAAGAATGTACTTTTCAAGGTCCTTGGTAACTCCAAAAGGCACCCACAATGGTTATCATACCCATGTCACCTATAGTCTCTTTGGTGATCAATAAGATGTTCTCAGAATGGTAATGCCTTCCTGCAAAGCTTTCCAAATTCCTGGGAGACCACCAATGGTAGGTTGACTTAAACAGACCTCTTGTTTAAGTCTATAGAAGTAAAGAAATTCACCAATTGAAAAACAATTCATTTATGGAAGATTGTGCAAATCTAATAATAAGATTCTTAGTAAACTTATTTTTTTTTAACTTTTGGAAAATAAAAAAATTCTGTTTGTGCCTCAGGAAATGACAGCGGTGGTAACAATCCATAAAATGTAAATTCTCAAGTCCAGCAGATAAAGATTAAAAATTGAATTTAAGAAATATTCCTGATGTTTGCATGATAAGTTCTGCTTTAGTGCGCGTTCTTTTGTGGTCAGCCTGTGCTTGTCAAATACTGTTTAACTAATTTGTCACATGGTTTTCTCTGGGAAACTTTAAGATAATTTGGGGGAATGATTGATTAAAGTTATCTTATAAAAATCATAAAATTGTTAAAAATCTTTATTTACATTAATTATTTCATTACAAGATCTATAAAATGACATAATTTCCTAGAAAACTATTCCTGAATTAGTTAATCATATCCAATTTGTAACCAATTATGATCTTAAGCAAATATGGAAAGAGAATATGAGAACGTATGTCTTCACACATACAAGACAGTAAAAACCTCAAGAACCAATTTGGGGAGCAAAGGTCATGGAAAGGTAACATAAAGTACTTGGGTGAAATCCTGGGCTCCGTAACTCTACCACGTTCTGGTGATGGTTGGTTTTAGTGCTATCTTTTCCCAAATTAGAGTCACATTAGTAGGGAGCCTCAACTGAAGAAGTGTCCTGATTGCTTAATCGATTAATTAATCAGTGTGGGCAGACCTTTGTAAATATAGGTGTCATCTTTTGGTACTTACCTAGAGGAGTGAGCGAAGGAGAGGGAGGGAGGAGGTGGGGGCAGGCTCGGCAGGGCAATTCTATGCTTTCCCCTTACTTGGACCTCCATTCTGCTGCTGAGGGGTTGATTTGCCCCATTGTGGCTGCTGCTGCTGATTCTTTCACTGATAAATCCGAAACCGAGTTCCCAGCCTTCCATTATTGACTAAGGACCAGTGGCTCTCTGGGAAACCTTGAGATGTTCAGTACTGGATTAGTAGGTACTACTGAGGCACCCAGCAACATGGACTAAGCAGGTACTGGGTTCCCAGCCTACCAGGTGAGATACTATTCTACTATTATTACTATTTCAACATAAACTAATTAATACTCTGTGTGTGTGTGTGTGTGTGTGTGTGTGAGAGAGAGAGAGAGAGAGAGAGAGAGAGAGAGAGAGAGAGAGAGAGAGAGAGTGTGTATGTGTTTCATGCACCTCATGCATCATGCACCTTTTTTCTCCTTCCCTCTGTTGGTTTTGCTACTCGAGAGATCCCTTACTTGTCAGTGTAACAGAATGAACACAAGACATTTGGCTTCCAGTCCCAATCTGTCACTGAGTATCACAGATAGATAAACGCTCCCAGTTATCTTGACTGGGAAAAAAAAAAACAGAGACTAGATTTAAGCTTCTCTCTGAAATAAAGACAAGATAACATAGTAAACAAATTGTCTTTGTTATATATCAGACAAGGGAAACAGAGAACAAACAAGGATTGCTAATCTGTGCACTAACAACACACGAGATAAAACTGAATTTAGGAAGTTCCAGAAAACATACACTAATGTATCGGGAAAGAGCACAGGTAGGAGGTTCCTTGGACATGTATCCTAGTTGAAAAGGCTGTAGAGAGTGCAGGAAGGAAAGGTTACAAGGGACTATGGAGACTCTGTGGGCCAGCACTGGCATTGCAATGATGCTTTCACGGATATGTAGAGTTATCAAGCACATCAAATAAATGTACATATTGACTGTGCCAGACTTTTCTATGCCATCACTGCTGTATGGAAAAAAAAACCTTCATAACTCTGAGGAAGGTAGAAACTTAAATGTCACTTGTCTTTGAGTGGTGATAATAACTGTTATTAACATTAAAATATTAATAATTAAACAGTGTATTTATGTTTAGAACCCTTAACACATTGCCTAGCATTTCAGAGGAATTCAACAGATCTGCAGGCTTCTTTGCACAATTCCAGATGGCATCGTGCACCTTTTCTCTCCTTCTCTCTATTGTCTGCGGAGAGCACACTATACATGACCATGAATTTCTATCATGACCCAAAAGACCAGTCATCCTGAAACCAGCTATGAGTTTGTTGGCAAGAAATTAGTCTTCCAGCATTGCCAGGCTGTCTAATGCTTGGCTGCAGCACATTAAGCTCCGTGTGTTGTCTCTGCTGCACGCCTGTCTATGGAAGCCAAACTGCTATGGTACCAGTCCTTCTTTCAGGCCATATGGTGGGAACAGGATGGAATGGAGAGAAGCTGCCACTGGAGTGATTCTGACATGTATTATGATGTTCTACAACTTAAAGCTTCTGGGTGCATTACACACATGTGTCTCTCACTGGGTTAACATAGCTTCTGCATATATTGATGATAATAGAAAAATCAATTTATGACAGAAGGTTTATGGCCCTCCTTCAAATCTTCATGCCAGACTCTTAGCCCTGGTATCTTAAAATGTAATCCTAATTTGAAATAGAGATATTAAATTTATTATTTCACTTTGGTATGTATATGCATGTTTGTTTCATATGCACATGCGTGCATGAAGATGGGTGTGTCAGTGGACACATGGAGATCAGAGAAGGAAATCAGATATCCTGATATTTACTGAAGCAGAAGCTAAGCTATTGGCTTACAAGCCCCAGTGATCATCTTATCTCTGTCCCGTACAGCATTGAAGGAACATATGACCATGTTCAGGTACTCATTCAGGTACTGGCGAAAGTTTTGAACTCAGATACTTATGTTTGATCAACAAGCTTTCTTATTTACCGAGTCAACTCCCCATCCCCTGGGAATAAATATTTTAAAGGAATAATTGGATTAATTTGAGGTTATTTGGGTGGATGGTAGTTCCTGTAAGTGTCTTTATGAGAAGAAAAAACCTGGAGCTCTGATCCAACATGTACAGGGGGGAAATGCCACAGAGAAACATGAAAAGATGGCTGTCTACACCAAAGAAGAGAAGCCTAGGAAGAAACCCTAAGGACACCTTATCCATGGACTTCCAGCTTCCGCACCTCTTAGAAAATACAGTTCTGTTACTTAGAGAAAGCTTGAGTTAACTAATACACAGATTCTTTTCATTGTTCCTCTAAACTGGTGTTTACTCTCTCCTATTAGAACTGACTATCTTAAGCCCCTGGGAACTAATTATCTTGCTTTTGAGTATTTATAATCACTCCATATCAGTGTCACTCACATTTGTATAGCTATAAAAGCCGTTCTCAGGTCGACTCAGTTTACTGCCTTTGTACCCTTCCCAAAGGTTCCTCTTACTTTGCTAATGCTATCCTGCATGGAGTGCTGCTGTGTTGTTGGAAGTGTGCTTCATCCTGTTACTCATTCTTTAGCCCGTCCCTTGTGCTAAAGAGGGTCACAGTGCCTCTAGAATCTCCTTCCTCATTTCCTGTAAGAAAACATTCTGGCTTCCACACTGACATACTTTCCTCCCACTCATCAAACTGATGAATGCGAAATTTGTGCAACGGTAATATATGAATCTTCTTGGAACAGTGCCCGCCAAGTTGAGAAATGAACTACGTGTGCTGCCACTTATTATGAAATTGAAATCTTACCTGCTGTTTAGTTTATAATTTCGGTTAAATTTTATAATGACATCCAAATTATATAATGGAAATGAAAATTGGAAAATACTAATATGATTCCTTTTTTTTTTTTTTTTGACAACTTAAGTCTCTTCTAATTGATGAAACCTAAAAGAACTTTGGGAAAAAAAGGAAAGGTCTCCAAAAGGGGGTGAAATAGCTAACTTGGTGATTTAAAAAGTCCTTCAATGTTTGTAGTCATTTCCTGGATCTAGAATAAGTATATAGCAAAGTCTTAAAGGTCTGTCTGAGGCATTTCATATTTTAAATTTATTTTGTTTTGTTCTTCAGTGCTAGAGACTGATAACACTACGCTATACCTCCAGTCTACATAATCTCATTAGTGTGTTAAAGCCTTAGACTGCTCTCATATTTATAAATCATGATATCTCTTTCACCTCCATCAGAAATTCCCAATGGGTTTTCATAAAATACAGATGTCTGGAAATATTCCAGGTCTGTGATTCAGATTTTGAAGGAGATCTGAGCCATTTTCATCTTGCTTCCAATATCTTGGTGATGAACAGGTAATTGTTATAGCATTTCCCAACTAAAGAGGAAGGTAGGTAAGCAGATGGACAGTATCAAAATGTTCATGGCGAGGAGGTATACTCCTTGGCACTCTATTGGTAGTATTGTCAAAGACAGGAAGCAATGCAAAGATATTGTAGTTGTCCAAAGTGCTCAGAAGATCAGCTGTGCACAATATGCTTATTTATTATTGGGTTTTATATTTTATCTATCAATTTGGACTATCATACAGAGAGTGATCTTTTCCTGTTAAGTCATACATTTAGTTAATTGTGTAAGATACCTAGACCAAATAAAATGATCTGGTATTTTTGAAAGCCCTGTGTGATGGTCAATCTAGATTGGCAACTTGTTTAGACTGAGAAATGCTTTAGAAACATAGTAAACTGCATCTCAATGTATATTTGCTGGGATGTTTCTAGAAACAAGAAGATAATGAGGCTCTAGCCTAATTAATATATTAATTTGATGGATTTATAATATGATGAGCTTATTATGAAGTGGTACAAAGTTGAAACTTTTGAAGGATGTAGTTCTGTGATTCACTTAAGCCATGTCCTTAGGGATGTAACTGCCCCTGGATCATCCTTCCATTGCCCTGTCCCTTGTCTTCTGACTTGCAAACAATATCCAACAGCCTTTACCACATGTTTCTGCCATCATATTGTCTCTCTGAAATACATATACATATATTCAGGTCAAATAGCCATGGACTAAACCCTCTGATACCATGAGCCAAAATACAACTTTCCTTCTTTGAGGTGTTTATGTCAGGCTTTAAAAGGTCATGGTGATAAACCAAGTCAATAATACCTACAAAGAGTTTTCCTGATTGAGATTTTAGAAATCACTAAGAATTTTGAGTAAAGAACTAAGTTATCAACTAATTGCTGTATTCTCTAAGAAAAAGTCTATTAGGCTTCAGTTTCTTGGTTCCTTAGTTGGTGGCATAGATCCAGTCCAGTGCAGCTGATAAATTGATGGTTATTCCAAGCATAAGAATCTGAGTTTTGAATCCTTAGTAACTATGTAAAATCCTGTCATGGCAGCAGGATTCTGTCATTCACGTGCTTAAGGGGAGGGGAACAAAAAGATGGGTAGATTCCTGAACCTCATTGGCCAGTCAGCCTAGTCCCCCACCCTTCTCTCTCTCTCTCTCTCTCTCTCTCTCTCTCTCTCTCTCTCTCTCTCTCTCTCTCTCTCTCTCTCTCTCTCACACACACACACACACACACACACACACACACACATACTAACATAAACACGTATGTACCATACAAACACATGAAAAAAGAGAAAGTTAGACAACCACTGAAAAATCATAATATACTGAGAAAAGATGTATTAATTGAACCCACATCCATGACTTCTTAACATGTGCCTCCTCTGTAAAAGTCACTATTTGTATTGTCCTTTGTAGGGATTCTTTTTTTTTTTTTTTTTCTTTTGATATTTTTATTTCTTTTAGATCAAGTACATCCAATATCAACAGGTCACCACCTCCCAACTTCCCCAAGCTCTTCATCCTCAGATACCTGTGAGCTACTGGTACACCAGTAACGATTACAGCTTCCCAAATGCTCACTATATGGTATGTGCCTGTGAAAATATGGTAAAATATAATATTAGCACATAAACAATATAATTAAATATAATATAAATACAGTCATTGGGCTCACAAAAAGTGATGCAATAAGATGCAATAACATTTTTTTCACATAGAAATAATCTACAGTTTACATTTAAAATGTCAAGGACATTAAACTCATTATTTAATTGGAGCACTTGTAATTGTAATAAGAATAGTAATTGTTGATTGTAACAGTCATCAACAAAGAATTGCATTGATAATCTATTTGCATTTCTTTTTTTTTTTTTTTGCCTTGTGTACAGTTTCTTTTTTTTTTTTTTAAATATTTTTATTACATATTTTCCTCAATTACATTTCCAATACTATCCCAAAAGTCCCCCATAGCGCCCTCCACTTCCCTACCCACCCATTCCCATTCTTTTGGCCCTGGCATTCCCCTATATTGGGGCATATAAAGTTTGCAAGTCCAATGGGCCTCTCTTTCCATTGATGGCCGACTAGGCCATCTTTCGATACATATGCAGCTAGAGACAAGAGCTCCAGGGTTCTGGTTAGTACATCATGTTGTTCCAACAATAGGGTTGCAGATCCCTTTAGCTCCTTGGGTACTTTCTCTAGCTTCTCCATTGGGAGCCCTGTGATACATCCAATAGCTGACTGTGAACATCCACTCCTGTGTTTGCTAGGCCCCGGCATCGTCTCACAAGAGACAGCTATATTTGGGACCTTTCAGCAAAATCTTGCTAGTGTATGCAATGGTGTCAGCGTTTAGAAGCTGATTATGGGACGGATCCCTGGATACAGCAGTCTCTAAATGGTCCATCCTTTCATCACAGCTACGAACTTTGTCTCTGTAACTCCTTCCCTGGGTGTTTTGTTCCCAATTCTAAGAAGGTGCACAGTGTCCACACTTTGGTCTTCATTCTTCTTGACTTTCATGCGTTTATCAAATTGTATCTTATATCTTGGGTATCCTAAGTTTTGGGCTAATATCCAATTATCAATGAATACATATTGTGTGAGTTCTTTTGTGATTGTGTTACTTCACTCAAGATGATGCCCTCCAGGTCCATCCATTTGGCTAGGAATTTCATAAATTCATTCTTTTTAATAGCTGAGTAGTACTCCATTGTGTAAATGTACCATAATTTCTGTATCCATTCCTCTGTTGAGGGACATCTGGGTTCTTTCCAGCTTCTGGCTATTATAAATAGGGCTGCTATGAACATAGTGGAGCATGTGTCCTTTTTACCGGTTGGGACATCTTCTGGATATATGCCCAGGAGAGGTATTGCTGGATCCTCCGGTAGTACTATGTCCAATTTTCTGAGGAACCGCCAGACTGATTTCCAGAGTGGTTGTACAAGCTTGCAATCCCACCAACAATGGAGGAGTGTTCCTCTTTCTCCACATCCTCGCCAGCATCTGCTGTCACCTGAATTTTTGATCTTAGCCATTCTGACTGGTGTGAGGTGGAATCTCAGGGTTGTTTTGATTTGCATTTCCCTGATGATTAAGGATGTTGAACATTTTTTCAGGTGCTTCTCTGCCATTCGGTATTCCTCAGGTGAGAATTCTTTGTTCAGTTCTGAGCCCCATTTTTTAATGGGGTTATTTGACTTTCTGGAGTCCACCTTCTTGAGTTCTTTATATATATTGGATATTAGTCCCTTATCTGATTTAGGATAGGTGAAGATCCTTTCCCAATCTGTTGGTGGTTTTTTTGTCTTATTGATGGTGTCTTTAGCCTTGCAGAAGCTTTGTAGTTTCATGAGGTCCCACTTGTCAATTCTCGATCTTACAGCACAAGCCATTACTGTTCTATTCAGGAATTTTTCCCCTGTGCCCATATCTTCAAGGCTTTTCCCCACTTTCTCCTCTATAAGTTTCAGTGTCTCTGGTTTTATGTGAAGTTCCTTGATCCACTTAGACTTGACCTTAGTACAAGGAGATAGGAATGGATCGATTCGCATTCTTCTACATGTTAACAACCAGTTGTGCCAGCACCATTTGCTGAAAATGCTGTCTTTCTTCCACTGGATGTTTTTAGCTCCCTTGTCGAAGATCAAGTGACCATAGGTGTGTGGGTTCATTTCTGGGTCTTCAATTCTATTCCATTGGTCTATTTGTCTGTCACTATACCAGTACCATGCAGTTTTTATCACAATTGCTCTGTAGTAGAGCTTTATGTCCGGCATGGTGATTCCACCAGAGGTTCTTTTATCCTTGAGAAGAGTTTTTGCTATCCTAGGTTTTTTGTTATTCCAGATGAATTTGCAGATTGCACTTTCTAATTCGTTGAAGAATTGATTTGGAATTTTGATGGGGATTGCATTGAATCTGTAGATTGCTTTTGGCAAGATAGCCATTTTTACAATGTTGATCCTGCCAATCCATGAGCATGGGAGATCTTTCCATCTTCTGAGATCTTCTATAATTTCTTTCTTCAGAGACTTGAAGTTTTTATTATACAGATCTTTCACTTCCTTAGTTAGAGTCACGCCAAGATATTTTATATTATTTGTGACTATTGAGAAGGGTGTTGTTTCCCTAATTTCTTTCTCAGCCTGTTTATTCTTTGTGTAGAAAAAGGCCATTGATTTGTTTGAGTTAATTTTATATCCAGCTACTTTTTTGGAATTTTTAGGGTCACTTATATATACTATCATATCATCTGCAAAAAGTGATATTTTGACTTCATCTTTTCCAATTTGTATCCCTTTGATCTCCTTTTGTTGTCGAATTGCTCTGGCTAGGACTTCAAGTACAATGTTGAATAGGTATGGAGAAAGTGGACAGCCTTGTCTAGTCCCTGATTTTAGAGGGATTGCTTCAAGCTTCTCACCATTTACTTTGATGTTGGCTACTGGTTTGCTGTAGATTGCTTTTATCATGTTTAGATATGGGCCTTGAATTCCTGATCTTTCCAAGACTTTTATCATGAATGGGTGTTGGATCTTGTCAAATGCTTTTTCCGCATCTAACGAGATGACCATGTGGTTTTTGTCTTTGAGTTTGTTTATATACTGGATTACGTTGATGGATTTCCGTATATTGAACCATCCCTGCATCCCTGGGATGAAACCTACTTGGTCAGGATGGATGATTGTTTTGATGTGTTCTTGGATTCGGTTAGCAAGAACTTTATTGAGGATTTTTGCATCAATATTCATAAGGGATATTGGTCTGAAGTTTTCTATCTTTGTTGGGTCTTTTTGTGGTTTAGGTATCAGAGTAATTGTGGCTTCATAGAATGAGTTGGGTAGAGTACCTTCTGTTTCTATTTTGTGGAATAGTTTGTGAAGAACTGGGATTAGATCTTCTTTGAAGGTCTGATAGAACTCTGCACTAAACCCATCTGGTCCTGGGCTTCTTTTAGTTGGGAGACTATTAATGACTGCTTCTATTTCTTTGGGGGATATAGGGCTGTTTAGATCATTAACCTGATCTTGATTCAACTTTGGTACCTGGTATCTGTCTAGGAACTTCTCCATTTCATCCAGGTTCTCCAGTTTTGTTGAGTATAGCCTTTGGTAGAAGGATCTGATGGTGTTTTGGATGTCTTCAGGATCTGTTGTTATGTCTCCTTTTTCATTTCTGATTTTGTTAATTAGGATGCTTTCCCTGTGCCCTCTAGTGAGTCTGGCTAAGGGTTTATCTATCTTGTTGATTTTCTCAAAGAACCAGCTCCTTGATTGGTTGATTCTTTGAATAGTTTTTCTTGTTTCCACTTGGTTGATTTCACCCCTGAGTTTGATTATTTCCTGCCGTCTACTCCTCTTGGGTGAATTTGCTTCCTTTTGTTCTAGTGCTTTTAGGTGTGTTGTCAAGCTGCTAATGTGTGCTCTCTCTAGTTTCCTTTTGGAGGCACTCAGAGCTATGAGTTTTCCTCTTAGAAATGCTTTCATTGCGTCCCATAAGTTTGGGTATGTTGTGGCTTCATTTTCATTGAACTCTAAAATTCCTTAATTTCTTTCTTTATTCCTTCCTTGACCAAGGTATCATTGAGAAGAGTGTTGTTCAGTTTCCACGTGAAGGTTGGCTTTCTATTATTTATTTTGTTAGTGAAGATCAGCCTTAGTCCATGGTGATCTGATAGGATGCATGGGACAATTTCAATATTTTTGTATCTGTTGAGGCCTGCTTTGTGACCAATTATGTGGTCAATTTTGGAGAAGGTACCGTGAGGTGCTGAGAAGAAGGTATATCCTTTTGTTTTAGGATAGAATGTTCTGTAGATATCTGCCAGATCCATTTGATTCATAATTTCTCTTAGTTTCACTGTGTCCCTGTTTAGTTTCTGTTTCCATGATCTGTCCATTGGTGAAAGTGGTGTGTTGAAGTCTCCCAGTATTATTGTATGAGGTGCAATGTGTGCTTTGAGCTTTACTAAAGTTTCTTTAATGAATGTGGCTGCCTTTGTATTTGGAGCATAGATATTCAGGATTGATAGTTCCTCTTGGAGGATTTTACCTTTGATGAGTATGAAGTGTCCCTCCCTGTCTCTCTGCACCTGAGATTCTCTCTTCCATCTCTTGTATTCTGTTGCTGATGCTCGTATCTATGGTTCCAGATTTCTTTCCTAGGGTTTCTATCTCCAGTGTTGCCTCATTTTGGGTTTTCTTTATTGTGTCTACTTCCCTTTTTAGGTCTAGTATGGTTTTGTTCATTTCCATCATCTGTTTGGATGTGTTTTCCTGTTTTTCTGTAAGGACTTCTACCTGTTTGATTATGTTATCGTGTTTTTCTTTAAGGATTTGTAACTCTTTAGCAGTGTTCTCCTGAAATTCTTTAAGGGATTTTTGTGCTTTCTCTTTATTGTCTTCTGCCTGTTTAGCAGTGTTCTCCTGCATTTCTTTAAGTGTGTTATTAAAGTCCTTCTTGAAGTTCTCTATCATCATCAGGAGATATGCTTTTAAATCCGTGTCTAGCTTTTCCGGTGTGTTGGGGTGCCCTGGACTGGGCGAAGTGGGGGTGCTGGGTTCTGATGATGGTGAGTGGTCTTGGTTTCTGTTAGTAAGATTATTACGTTTACCTTTCGCCATCTGGTAATCTCTGGGGTTAGTTGTTATCGTTGTCACTGTTTAAAGATTGGAGCAGAAGCTGTGTTCCACTCACCAGCAGTCTCTAAATCCTGCGGCGGGGGTCGTGGGTAGCTGACGGTACCCTGGTACCCTGGTGCTGGTCCAGCCGGAAGAGGCCTGTGGTCCTACACAGGCCGTTTTTCTGCTTCCCTAACTAATGCAGTCTCTGGTCCCGCGTGCAATTGGATTGGAGCAGAAGCTGTGTTCCACTCTCCAGAAGTCTTAAGATCCTGTGGTGGGTGTTGTGGGTAGCTGGTGAGTGTCAGCCGACCCTGCGCCCCAGCTGCCCCGGTGCTTTTCTGACCGGAGGAGGGTTGTGGCCCTATGTAGGCCGGATTTCTCTCTCCCCAACCAGAGCAGTCTCAGTTCCCGCGTGATTGGACTGGAACAGAAGCTGTGTTCCACTCACCAGCAGTCCCAAAATCCTGCGGTGGGGGTCGTGGGTAGCTGGTGGGTGTCAGGCAACCCTGTGCTCCCGCTACCCCGGCGCTGATCCAGCCGGATGAGGCCTGTGGCCCTACTCAGGTTGGTTTCTGCTTCCCTAACTAATGCAGTCTCAGGTCCCGCGCAATTGGATTGGAGCAGAAGCTGTGTTCCACTCACCAGCAGTCCCAAAATCCTGCGGCGGGGGTCGTGGGTAGCTGGCGGGTGTCAGGCAACCCTGCGCTCCTGCTACCCCGGCGCTGATCCAGCCGGATGAGGCCTGTGATCCTAGTCAGGCCGGTTTCTGCTTCCCTAACTAATGCAGTCTCAGGTCCCGCGCAATTGGATTGGAGCAGAAGCTGTGCTCCACTCACCAGAAGTCTTAAGATCCTGTGGCGGGTGTTGTGGGTAGCTGGCGAGTGTCAGCAGACCCTGCGCCCCAGCTGCCCTGGTGATTTTCTGACCGGAAGAGGGTTGTGGCCCTATGTAGGCCGGATTTCTCTCTCCCCAACCAGAGCAGTCTCAGGTCCCGCGTGATTGGACTGGAGCAGAAGCTGTGTTCCACTCACCAGCAGTCCCAAAATCCTGCGGCGGGGGTAGTGGGTAGCTGGCGGGTGTCAGGCAACCCTGCGCTCCCGCTACCCCGGCGCTGATCCAGCCGGATGAGGCCTGTGATCCTAGTCAGGCCGGTTTCTGCTTCCCTAACTAATGCAGTCTCAGGTCCCGCGCAATTGGATTGGAGCAGAAGCTGTGTTCCACTCACCAGAAGTCTTAAGATCCTGTGGCGGGTGTTGTGGGTAGCTGGCGAGTGTCAGCAGACCCTGCGCCCCAGCTGCCCTGGTGATTTTCTGACCGCTGTAGGGATTCTTATAACAACTATGGTATTTCCAATATCATGTGATTTTAAAAAAAAGTACCTTGGCACATCATCTGATTTTTTTTATCTCAGAGATTCAAGATTCAATGTTTCCTGATCCAGGTTACTAACTTGGTAATAATTTATGACCATGTTTTATTTTCTAATTATTATAAATGACAGCTAGAGTCACTGGCATTCTTACCTGTTGAAGTTGACTAATGTCAATCAACTGTCTGGATGATAAATGCTTTGTCTTTCTGATATTCCTTTGAACTCAATTCCACCTTCTCAATATAACCTGAGCCCTCAACATTAAATCCCTGATTCCTTCTGCCAGCTTCAGCAACCTGTTCTCCTTCTGAGTTTCTTGCATACATTCATTAAGGTTCTCCATATAAATTGTTAATCGGGCAGACAAACAGATGGATGATAGAAAGAGAGATGATAGAAAGATAGATAATAGACAGACAGCTATAGATAGATGTAAATGCTTTACATACATACATATTCACTGTAAGGAATTTGATTGTGTGGTTACAGCAGTTAGAATATTCTATGTCTTCAGTGTGGATCAGACCAAGGATTGCTGATGAGGAATTCCTGACAATCTGCTAGAAAAATCCTTCTTGCTGGAATTCAATAGACTTTTTGTACTCTTTGGGCCTTCATCTGATTAGAGTAGTGCCATACATCATGGAAAACTTTCTACTCACTAAGATTCACCAGTTTGAATGCTAATCCCTTTCAAAAATACCCTTCATGTGACACATGAAATTAACTATCACAGTTCCACACTATCCACACACGATGTTCCACCCATTCAACTAGATTTCATCTTCTAATCATGATGGAGCCCTGTTCACTCTCACATCCTGTCTTGTACTGGCAAAGGATTGAATAATAGTTCACTCATACTGAAAGGAAATAAAACTTGAGACCTGTGATTCATGTAATGTATGTCAAATAGCCCAAAGAGTTGTTTGTGAGCTTTGAAACCTGGGGCTGAGAACATAGCAGAACAGATCAGGACATACCCAGGCAGGCCCATCCCCTCCCTATCTCCCACCCCTCTGACCTAAGTTAAATGTTAACAGGCTGCTGATGTTTAAATGGACCAATAATGTGAAACCGCATCAATTCCTCCCCCAGCCCAACACCTTTTCTATAAAAACCCCTAGCTTCCAAGCCTCGTGGTCGAATCCACTGTCTTCTGTGTGAGATATGTTTCAACCCGGAGCTCCGCCATTAAAATACCTCCTGTTGTTACATCAAGGTGTTGTGTTCTATTCGTGATTCTTGGGTGTGTGCCGAATCGGGAGTTGAGTGGGGGTTTCCCCACTAGGTTCTTTCAATACCACGCAGATACCCATTGTGATCTTGGGAATCTGGCTGTGCCAAATAGCATGATAAGTGAAAGGAAATGAATAGTTCTATTTGAGTGAAAGATTGAATGGCATAAGTAACTCACAAAAGATGAAATTCCACATCTTGCTTCTCCATATTTATAGAGAACATTTTAGGTATTGGCCCACATTTTTTTTAGTTCCTCATACAGAGAAAGTATAAGAATTAACTGTGGTTGTGAGTTATATGGCAGATGGCATAATGACTGGGTAAGCCAGTGGTTTACAAGCAAGGGGATTTTTTTCAACATTTGGCTGTGTAGATATATTTTCGTTGTTATAAAAGGGGCCTACTTAGTGTGATTTATTGTTTATTTTTTAACCTCCTCAGTAATTTATAATGGCTTTGCAGTAATGTGTATCAAATAAGCACTGGAAAACCGATCTTCTCTAGGGTAATATGCATGTTTCAAGTGGTATTGAAAGCTGCACTGATGGATATGTAGTAATAAACATATCTGTTATTAATATGCTAAAAAAGGGACCTACTCGAAAAAGGATAAGATAGCATCTACACACACACACACTAAATAATTATTACCCTTCACCCCATGTATCAAAGTGCAATGGGAGAGAGATTGTGCAGGGACAGGTAACACTTGGGGCAACCCTTCAGCAGCAATACAAAACATGCAGACATATGAGGAAGGAGCACAATACAGAGATCATTCAGGGGATGATGCCTGGTCACACTCATCAACAGAGAACTTAACAGGAATATTCAGAAAAGTCAGTTGTTACAAAGTCACAGGAAATAGTGTCCTAAAGATGTAGACAGAGCTTTGATAAAACAGAAGCGGTAGACCAACATGACTTTCAAAGGTTTTTGTTCTTGTTTTGCTTTTGTTGATGTCCTTTGTTTTGCTGTTGTTTTTCTTAATCTTGTTGATCTGGATTGAAGTCTGAAATGTGAATTTCTAACAAATTCCCAAGTCCCCCTGCCTCCTCCCCGTACCCCCTCGCCCCCCCCAAAAGCAAATTTGTAAGCACTAGATTTTTCAGAGAGTCCAGAGGCTTGGAAGGAACTTAGGAATTCAGTATATGTCAAGGACAAGGTCGGGAGTCAGAATAACTCCTTAGGCAGATTCCTCAAAGACCAACGCAGGGGACACCTCGGCTAGAGACCAAATCAGCCTAGAGAAATGGGAACTGATGGCCCTGTCAGGAGTCAGTGAAACATCAATGACTTGGGGACCTGGGACATCTGGGGCACAAAAGCTCTATAAGCGTTTGTCTCTTGACCCCAGCTGTGTAATTATAGCTTGCCTGGCACTTAGGATTAACCGTATGCATGGTCTGTGGTTCCCGATAATGAGGCTTCTTGAATAAACTCTGAGCTGACAGCCTTCAGGCAGGCTGTGGGGGCTGCATTTAATAAGTGGGACTGAGGCCACAAAGGCAGGGTGCCGGAATAAAGCTAAGCTCACTCACGTCTCCAGATCACTTCAAGTTCTATTTCTTTCTGGGTCCAAAGAAAAAGGAGCAAAAGATATTGCCTCTGTTTCTGCCTTGTCCTATTTTCCAAATTATGCTTAACAGGCCTGGATCGGCCTTTGTGCAGTAAGGACGTTTTGCAGTAATATAAAAGTCGAGGGCCTGTCAAGCAGATGATCTGTTTTAGAATCACACACAGTGAGTCGGAGGACAGTGACCTGCCCTGCAGGGAGCGCCATCTTGGCTCCGGGACTCCGCCGAACTTAGTCTGTACAGGTTAGAGTGAGGACCACAGAGGCAGACAGCTTCTGGGACAGGCGGGAGCCACAGAGCTGCTGAGGCAGCACCCTTTTGGGGCCACAGACTTCCGGCACCCTCCCAGCCGGAGGACAGTGACCTGCCCTGCAGGGAGCGCCATCTTGGCTCCGGGACTCCACCGAAATTAGTCTGTACAAGTTAGAGTGAGGACCACAGAGGCAGACAGCTTCTGGGACAGGCGGGAACCACAGAGCCGCTGAGGCAGCACCCTTTTGGGGCCGCAGACATCCGGCACCCTCCCAGCTGGAGGACAGTGACCTGCCCTGCAGGGAGCGCCATCCGCCGAACTTAGTCTGTACAGGTCAGAGTGAGGACCACAGAGGCAGACAGCTTCTGGGACAGGCGGGAGCCACAGAGCCGATGATGCAGCACCCTTTTGGGGCCACAGACATCCGGCACCCTCCTAGCTGGAAGACAGTGGTCTGCCCTGCACAGGAGCCCTCTGCCTCAGGAGCAGGGAGCACATCTTGGATCCAGGACTCCACTGAACTTAGGAACTTAGTCTGCACAGCTGAGAGTGTGCACCACAGAAGCCTACAGCTTCTGTGACCTGCCAAAGCAACACAGCATCTGGGAAAGGTCCTGTTTTCCGCCTTCTTCTTCTGCCAGGAGGAGGTCCAAACGCCAGATATCTGTACACCTTCCCTTTAAGAGGAAAGCTTGTCAGCAGGGAGTGCTCTAACCACTGAAACTCAGAGGAGAGAGCCTGTCTCCCAGGTCTGCTGACAGAGGATACTCAGAATCACCAGAAGAACAACCTCTGAACAGAGACAACTATAACAACTCCAGAGATTACCAGATGGCGAGAGGTAAAGGTAAGAATCTTACTAACAGAAACCAAGACCACTCACCATCATCAGGACCCAGCACTCCCACTTCGCCCAGTCCAGGGCACCCCAACACACCTGAAAAACTAGACCTGGATTTAAAAGCATATCTCATGATGATGGTAGAGGATATCAAGAAGGACTTTAAAGAACTACAGGAGAACATGGCTAAAGAGTTACAAGTCCTTAAAGAAAAACAGGAAAACACAACCAAACTGGTAGAAGTCCTTAAAGAGAAACAGGAAAACACATCCAATCAGATGATGGTAATGAACAAAACCATACTAGACCTAAAAAGGGAAGTAGACACAATAAAGAAAACCCAAAATGAGGCAACACTGGAGATAGAAACCCTAGGAAAGAAATCTGGAACCATAGATGCAAGCATCAGCAACAGAATACAAGAGATGGAAGAGAGAATCTCAGGTGCAGAAGATTCCATAGAGAACATCGGCACAACAATCAAGGAAAATGGAAAATGCAAAAAGATCCTAACTCAAAACATCCAAGAAATACAGGACACAATGAGAAGACCAAACCTACTGATAATAGGAGTGGATGAAAATGAAGATTTTCAACTCAAAGGACCAGCAAACATCTTCAACAAAATTATAGAAGAAAACTTCCCAAATCTAAAGAAAGAGATGCCCATGAACATACAAGAAGCCTACAGAACTCCAAATAGGCTGGACCAGAAAAGAAATACCTCCCGACACATAATAATCAGAACAACAAATGCACTAAATAAAGATAGAATACTAAAAGCAGTAAGAGAAAAAGGCCAAGTAACATATAAAGGCAAGCCTATCAGAATTACACCAGATTTTTCACCAGAGACTATGAAAGCCAGAAGATCCTGGACAGATGTTATACAGACATTAAAAGAACACAAATTCCAGCCCAGGCTACTATACCCAGCCAAACTCTCAATTAACATAGATGGAGAAACCAAAGTATTCCACGACAAAACCAAATTCACACATTATCTCTCCACGAATCCAGCCCTTCAAAGGATAATAACAGAAAAAAACCAATACAAGGACAGGAACCACGCCCTAGAAACAACAAGAAGGTAATCCCTCAACAAACCGAAAAGAAGACAGCCACAAGAACAGAATGCCAACTTTAACAACAAAAATAACAGGAAACAACAATTACTTTTCCTTAATATCTCTTAATATCAATGGACTCAACTCCCCGATAAAAAGACATAGACTAACAAACTGGCTACACAATCAAGACCCAACATTTTGCTGCTTACAAGAAACGCATCTCAGAGAAAAAGATAGACACTACCTCAGAATGAAAGGCTGGAAAACAATTTTCCAAGCAAATGGTCTGAAGAAACAAGCTGGAGTAGCCATTCTAATATCAGATAAGATTGACTTCCAACCCAAAGTCATCAAAAAAGACAGGGAGGGGCACTTCATACTCATCAAAGGTAAAATCCTCCAAGAGGAACTATCAATCCTGAATATCTATGCTCCAAATACAAAGGCAGCTTCATTCATTAAAGAAACTTTAGTAAATCTCAAAGCACACATTGCACCTCATACAATAATAGTGGGAGACTTCAACACACCACTTTCACCAATGGACAGATCATGGAAACAGAAACTAAACAGGGACACAGTGAAACTAACAGAAGTTATGGATCAAATGGATCTGGCAGATATCTACAGAACATTTTACCCTAAAACAAAAGGATACACCTTCTTCTCAGCACCTCATGGTACCTTCTCCAAAATTGACCACGTAATTGGGCACAAAACAGGACTCAACAAATACAAAAACATTGAAATTGTCCCATGCATCCTATCAGATCACCATGGACTAAGGCTGATCATCAATAACAAAATAAATAATAGAAAGCCAACATTCACGTGGAAACTGAACAACACTCTTCTCAATCATACCTTGGTCAAGGAAGGAATAAAGAAAGAAATCAAGGACTTTTTAGAGTTCAATGAAAATGAAGCCACAACATACCCAAACTTATGGGACGCAATGAAAGCATTTCTAAGAGGAAAACTCATAGCTCTGAGTGCCTCCAAAAAGAAACTAGAAAGAGCACACATTAGCAGCTTGACAACACACCTAAAAGCACTAGAACAAAAGGAAGCAAATTCACCCAAGAGGAGTAGACGGCAGGAAATAATCAAACTCAGGGGCGAAATCAATCAAGTGGAAACAAGAAGAACTATTCAAAGAATCAACCAATCAAGGAGCTGGTTCTTTGAGAAAATCAACAAGATAGATAAACCCTTAGCCAGACTAACTAGAGAGCACAGGGAAAGTATTCTAATTAACAAAATCAGAAATGAAAAAGGAGACATAACAACAGATCCTGAAGACATCCAAAACACCATCAGATCCTTCTACCAAAGGCTATACTCAACAAAACTGGAGAACCTGGATGAAATGGAGAAGTTCCTAGACAGATACCAGGTACCAAAGTTGAACCAAGATCAGGTTAATGATCTAAACAACCCTATATCCCCCAAAGAAATAGAAGCAGTCATTAATAGTCTCCCAACCAAAAAAAGCCCAGGACCAGATGGGTTTAGTGCAGAGTTCTATCAGACCTTCAAAGAAGATCTAATCCCAGTTCTTCACAAACTATTCCACAAAATAGAAACAGAAGGTACTCTACCCAACTCATTCTATGAAGCCACAATTACTCTGATACCTAAACCACAAAAAGACCCAACAAAGATAGAAAACTTCAGACCAATATCCCTTATGAATATTGATGCAAAAATCCTCAATAAAGTTCTTGCTAACCGAATCCAAGAACACATCAAAACAATCATCCATCGTGACCAAGTAGGTTTCATCCCAGGGATGCAGGGATGGTTCAATATACGGAAATCCATCAACGTAATCCAGTATATAAACAAACTCAAAGACAAAAACCACATGGTCATCTCGTTAGATGCAGAAAAAGCATTTGACAAGATCCAACACCCATTCATGATAAAAGTCTTGGAAAGATCAGGAATTCAAGGCCCATACCTAAACATGATAAAAGCAATCTACAGCAAACCGGTAGCCAACATCAAAGTAAATGGTGAGAAGCTTGAAGCAATCCCTCTAAAATCAGGGACTAGACAAGGCTGTCCACTTTCTCCATACCTATTCTACATTGTACTTGAAGTCCTAGCCAGAGCAATTCGACAACAAAAGGAGATCAAAGTGATACAAATTGGAAAAGATGAAGTCAAAATATCACTCTTTGCAGATGATATGATAGTATATATAAGTGACCCTAAAAATTCCACCAGAGAACTCCTAAGCCTGATAAACAGCTTCGGTGAAGTAGCTGGATATAAAATTAACTCAAACAAATCAATGGCCTTTCTCTACACAAAGAATAAACAGGCTGAGGAAGAAATTAGGGAAACAACACCCTTCTCAATAGTCACAAATAATATAAAATATCTTGGCGTGACTCTAACTAAGGAAGTGAAAGATCTGTATAATAAAAACTTCAAGTCTCTGAAGAAAGAAATTATAGAAGATCTCAGAAGATGGAAAGATCTCCCATGCTCATGGATTGGCAGGATCAACATTGTAAAAATGGCTATCTTGCCAAAAGCAATCTACAGATTCAATGCAATCCCCATCAAAATTCCAAATCAATTCTTCAACGAATTAGAAAGTGCAATCTGCAAATTCATCTGGAATAACAAAAAACCTAGGATAGCAAAAACTCTTCTCAAGGATAAAAGAACCTCTGGTGGAATCACCATGCCGGACCTAAAGCTCTACTACAGAGCAATTGTGATAAAAACTGCATGGTACTGGTATAGTGACAGACAAATAGACCAATGAAATAGAATTGAAGACCCAGAAATGAACCCACACACCTATGGTCACTTGATCTTCGACAAGGGAGCTAAAAATATCCAGTGGAAGAAAGACAGCATTTTCAACAAATGGTGCTGGCACAACTGGTTGTTAACATGTAGAAGAATGCGAATCGATCCATTCCTATCTCCTTGTACTAAGGTCAAGTCTAAGTGGATCAAGGAACTTCACATAAAACCAGAGACACTGAAACTTATAGAGGAGAAAGTGGGGAAAAGCCTTGAAGATATGGGCACAGGGGAAAAATTCCTGAATAGAACAGTAATGGCTTGTGCTGTAAGATCGAGAATTGACAAATGGGACCTCATGAAACTACAAAGCTTCTGCAAGGCTAAAGACACCATCAATAAGACAAAAAAACCACCAACAGATTGGGAAAGGATCTTCACCTATCCTAAATCAGACAAGGGACTAATATCCAATATATATAAAGAACTCAAGAAGGTGGACTCCAGAAAGTCAAATAACCCCATTAAAAAATGGGGCTCAGAACTGAACAAAGAATTCTCACCTGAGGAATACCGAATGGCAGAGAAGCACCTGAAAAAATGTTCAACATCCTTAATCATCAGGGAAATGCAAATCAAAACAACCCTGAGATTCCACCTCACACCAGTCAGAATGGCTAAGATCAAAAATTCAGGTGACAGCAGATGCTGGCGAGGATGTGGAGAAAGAGGAACACTTCTCCATTGTTGGTGGGATTGCAAGCTTGTACAACCACTCTGGAAATCAGTCTGGCGGTTCCTCAGAAAATTGGACATAGTACTACCGGAGGATCCAGCAATACCTCTTCTGGGCATATATCCAGAAGATGTCCCAACCGGTAAGAAGGACACATGCTCCACTATGTTCATAGCAGCCCTATTTATAATAGCCAGAAGCTGGAAAGAACCCAGATGTCCCTCAACAGAGGAATGGATACAGAAATTATGGTACATTTACACAATGGAGTACTACTCAGCTATTAAAAAGAATGAATTTATGAAATTCCTAGCCAAATGGATGGACCTGGAGGGCATCATCTTGAGTGAGGTAACACAATCACAAAGGAACTCACACAATATGTATTCACTGATAAGTGGATATTAACCCAAAACTTAGGATACCCAAGATATAAGATACAATTTGCTAAAAGCATGAAACTCAAGAAGAATGAAGACCAAAATGTGGACACTGTGCCCCTTCTTAGAATTGGGAACAAAACACCCAGGGAAGGAGTTACAGAGACAAAGTTCGGAGCTGTGATGAAAGGATGGACCATCTAGAGACTGCCATATCCAGGGATCCATCCCATAATCAGCTTCTAAATGCTGACACCATTGCATACACTAGCAAGATTTTGCTGAAAGGACCCAAAGATAGCTGTCTCTTGTGAGACTATGCAGGGGCCTAGCAAACACAGGAGTGGATGCTCACAGTCAGCTATTGGATGTATCACAGGGCTCCCAATGGAGAAGCTAGAGAAAGTACCCAAGGAGCTAAAGGGATCTGCAACCCTATAGTTGGAACAACATGATGAACTAACCAGTACCCCGGAGCTCTTGTCTCTAGCTGCATATGTATCGAAAGATGGCCTAGTCGGCCATCACTGGAAAGAGAGGCCCATTGGACTTGCAAACTTTATATGCCCCAATATAGGGGAATGCCAGGGCCAAAAGAATGGGAATGGGAGGGTAGGGAAGTGGGGGGCGGTATGGGGGACTTTTGGGATAGCATTGGAAATGTAATCGAGGAAAATATGTAATAAAAAAAAACAGTGAAAAAAAAAATAAAGTGATTTCTTATGGCTTTTTCAAACATCAAAAAAAAAAAAAAGAATCACACACAGTATCTAGGAATTCTCGTATTCAGATGGCTCTGTGTGACGTGCGGATTAGATTGCTTTCCCCAAACTTTTCTGAAAAGTGTTACTTGCTTAGTTCTCCTAGTCCTATGTTGAATGGGGCAAAACGACCCTTTTAAAAGCAAGGGATCGAACCATTCTGAGGCTTAGGCACAGCCAAGTAGAAGTCTTGCAGAGCAGCGAGCGAGAGACTGCTTCATCTGGTAAGGGGTTTTCCTGCCTTAAAACTTCTACCCGTTTAAAAATAAAAAAAGGGGGAAAAACAGAGAAACTGGGTTATGCCAAATGTTTGTTAATTTTCCTCCGCAGCATGTTAGCTTCTTCAGTACTGGTGACAGTCACATCGTTTAAGCAGAAATTTGCCCCATGCTTTTCCACCCTTGCCTTCAGAGATCCTAGGACCCCTGTAACCCCTCTATCACTGTGGATTTTGCTTTCCTCCCACCAGCTGCTCAGCATCACTATAAGCTGTTACAGAGCATGCACTTTCCGGTATTGACAGCTACTGAGGACACTGTAACAGCATACGAACCTATTGTTCCAGTAAAACACACACACACACACTATTTTAAACTCCTGATTTAGAACTTCAGTGTCTGTGGGGAAGGGGAGGCGAAGAAACAAAAAGACAGACAGATGGATAAGGAGGGGGAAGATAAAAAGAACGGAGGAAAGGAAGAAAGACTGTTGTGATTAAAACTACACTATAGTATCACAGTAAACTGTGTAAAATCCTACAGTATCTTTTGAATTTTGTTCTGGTGCAAATGCCTGGGAATTGTCTGAGCCCCAGTAGAGGTTTCAATTTAGTGTGTGTGAAGCAGGCCTCTTAAGATTGACAGGTTTAACACTCTTCCCAAGACTTTCCTGAGAGCATCCAGACTAAATGTGGAAAAGCACTGCAAGTTTGTGTGCCCAAACACTGTCACTGGAAAGAGATGGTGCTTGTCACTGCGCTCTGCCAGCTGAGAGGGGGAAGACTGGATGACAGACAGCAGCTGCTGGGTGAGAATGTCTGGGGAAAGGAGCCCAGGTGCTGGAAGATTTATCAGATTTCTCATGGGTCCCAAGTTCGAAGGCACCCATCTGTTTTGGGGATTCCGCATGCATGCAAGCCCTCCCTCATCTCCAGCTGCTGGACTACCTTTTTTTTTTAAATGGAACCTTGTAGGTCTCACTGAATGTCATCCCCCCAATTCATGTGCTGAAGCTCTGATTAGCAGTATACTAATATGAGGAGGTGAGTCCCTTTAAAAAAGAAATACAAGATAGAGAAGGTCATAAGAGTGATTTTTTTTACTCCCATCCCAGAACTGGTGCCTCTATAAACAGAGGAAGAGATACCACATGTGCCATGCCTTTCCCTTACTCCTGTTCTTGCCTTTGTTTCCTTTCTGGTTTCAATCCCCCCCCCTCCCATGGTGATGACTCTTCAAGGAATTCGGAGATAATTCTGATTACAAGATTCCATTGCATCTTTTTTTGTAAGTAAGCAACTTCATCCATTCAAAAGGAGGGATTGTTTTACATTCATTTTGTTTAACCAACACCCAAGCAATCATTTTAGACACTCCTTCTTTGCTAGGTATAGGTTGAGACATGGAAAAAAAAAAACTCAGTAAAACAAGTGAGCAAAAAGGAGGAAATAGTATCAGTCATGTGGTGACAGATGCTGCACAGAGAAGTCACAGGAAGGAGGATGAGGGCGAGGTCCTAGGGAAACAAAGGCTTAGAAACATCAGCCTGTGGCACAGAACAGCCAGCATGAAGAACAGGCTCCAACCATATGTGTCCCTGAGCAAAACCACCACAAGGATGCAAGGGAAACAGCCCATGCCAAATTCTTCAGCAAAGCCATGCCTGAACTTTTTTTAATAACAAAGAAGTCTGTATAGTTGTAATGAAGTAAGCAATGAGAAAGGTATGAATAATAAACAATTTAGTTATTTTTACTTTCTAGAATGTTATAATTACTTATCAAAACACAGATAAAATCTTGAGTTTAATACCGTATTCGCCTTCAAAGGGAGAGTGATTCACGCTTTGATTTCATCACTAAAAGCCAGAGACTTGCTGGGGGCACTGTTACCTGAGAAGAAAATATAATAATAAATAAGTAATGAATAAGAATTCATCACACAAGCTCTTTCAGACCATTGACATGATGATGTCTATAATCTGAGTCACAGAAAACCCAATGGAGTGAGCACGAGAAAAGACCTTTATCACATGCTTTGAAATGATTGATTTGTATGTAAAGTATAGTCTGTTGATGTAAAAAACAAACAAGCAAACAAACAAGCAAGCAGATAGATCAGCTAGAATGTATTGATAATGATTGAAACTAGATAATGAGACAGTCATGTCTGAGGTATATTCAAAAGGTAGATACTATGCATCCCAGCATTCAGGTGATAGAAGTCACAGGGAGCTACAGTGTTTGCAGTTAGCTTAGGTTTTTGTGAGATTTCATCTAGGGTGGGTAAGGGAAGGAGAGAAACAGTTTGGCTAAGAAATAAATATATTATCAGAGAGAAAGGAAATAAAAATGTTATAGATTTTATGAATTGAGTAGGCCTATCTAAGAATTAAGTGCTTTAGTAAATAAGAGGATACATCTGTGTAGTCTCTGTGTAAAAATATAGAAACTGAAATGTTAATACTTAAATTACTGAATTTTTTTCATACTAATGAAGCTTTGTCATTTGTGTAAGTCTCTAAAGCTATAGAAACATGACCAAATATTGTCTTGTAATTTTAGTTTTATGAGACCAAAATGTGTATGAATATGTATAAATATGCATATGAATATGTATAACCATACATACATATATATCCACATTTCTATATGTCTCCATATATAGAGAGATGTGTATGTATGTATGTATGTATGTATGTATGTATGTATGTATGTATGTTTACACACACACTACCCATGGCCAAAAGATTTTTCTGCTCACAAGATTAAGAAGAGACGACTGAAAGCACTGATTGTCTCTATTCATTAACCTTGATGTAAACACCAAGATGATGCCATATATTAAAATGTTTTGGTGATTGCAAAGTTCAAACTCCGTAGGAAAATATGTCTAATGCATGCAATGAAAACACTAGAAAAATAGAAACACATATAACCTATGAGTCTTTTTGGAAAAAAATTTTTTTTTTCTTCTCAGGTAACAGTGCCTCCAGCAACTCTCTGGCTTTTAGTGATGGAATGAAAGCATGAGTCACTCTCCCTCTGAAGGTGAATGCAGTATTAAACTCAAGATTTCATCTGTGATTTTATAAGTAATATATATTCACATACACCATCAGCACAGGCAGTCATGCACAGATGGTTAGAGGTGGTTTTACTAGAATTGAAGAAAGGATTCATAGCTATGAGCTAGAAAAGATGAGTTTTACATCTGATGCACATATAATGGGCTTATCTTAGATTCATACTATAACTTTATTTTAAATACCATGGATCAGGTATATAAAAGAAGACCTGGACATGGTTGGTCTTTATTTTTCTTTTTTAAAACCTCTCCCCATGTTTACAGATTTTTTTTCCTTTAAAGATCTCCTTTAGGTCAGTGCTATTTTGGATTTGTGAATTTCTTAAGAGGTCAGACTCCTGATATTGCAACTAATTCAGACAAAGAGGGAACTATAAATTTATCTTCCTTGAAATATAATCCTGCTCTGAAAGAAGAAAACCACTAGACATCCAAAAAAGGAGTTCTTTAATGTCCTCTGCAGGAAGAAATAAAATGATACTGAACTTGGTAAGGTTTGGAGACAGCACAGCAAGAGATCTGTGAAGAAAAAAATTAAAACAAATAAAACAATAAAGTCTTGTTACATTTTCCATATAAAACCTAGGCCTGAAGGTCCAGGCCTGTAAAATCCAAACTGCTTAGGACACAGGAAGATTGAAAGTTCAAGGTCAGCCTGGGCAACCTAGCAAGATCTTATCTTGAGATTTTATGTTCTTTTAAAGTTCAAAAATGTCTGAAGTGAATATTTGCCTAGCATGGGTGGAGCCAGGCATTCAATCACCTGCACAGAAATTCTAATTAAATTTCCACATATAGCTATTTGCTATAGAACAGAAGAGATTATTAACTGGGTAATACACATATTAATTATGTTTCTGAAAGATCAAGAAGCACTGGAAAGTACCATGAAATGTTGAGAACACCTAAGTGGCAGCAGACTCCAAAAGAGAAAGCTGGCAGTCATCATTTAAGAAATGAGAAAAAAATTAGATAACTTATATTATAGTGTTGAATAAGCTTTTAGAAAATATGTCACATGCCATCAATGTGTTTTTAATACATCAGAAATAAGAATGTGCAGTCTGTAAATCTATTGTTTGCAAATTCATGAAAACAATAGAAAAAAATTTTTTAAATTTCCCTGTATTTGGAGGTTCCAGGAAAATATAATAAAGAAGTAATTTGAGTATTTTATAATACAAAACTGACAGCAACATGGCCGTAACATTTCAGCAAATGTAAATTGTCTCCAGATGCACAAATACTCTCTATGATTATAATGGAATTGAACTAGAAAATAGCAAAATTGCCTCAACTTACGTAAACACTACAATAATCTAGACATGATGTCACTAACTTCAAAGTACACAAAGTTGGGCACTGGAATCAAGAACATGCACATATGCATGGACCAACAATCTGCGGAGGACAGTCCCAAAGGCAAGCTGATGGGAAATGATTTTCTTCCAATGATACTAGAAGCTGATATTCACATACCAAAACATCACCATCAGTTTAATTCTCTTTTCTAATAACTGATACCCAAAAATTAACTCTAGTTTTTCAAAGATCTAAATGTGAGGCCTAAAGTTACAAACAGTCTAAACCAAAATACAAAAGAAAATCTTTCTGATTTCAGGCAGTTTATTAAGCATATTACCAGAAGCTGCTCAACCCATAAAATGAAAAACAAAGTGTGACTTCATCAACATGTGGAACACTTAGATTTTATTTTTGAAATCTGAGTTAGAAGAGAAAACCTCAAACCAAGGACTGGTAGAATCTATTGGTAAACCACATATCTCATAAAACAATTGCATCCAGAACTCAGCAATAAAAACTGAGCCTCCTTAAAAGGAATAGGCAAAGAGCCCTTTCAGCAAAATGCAGAAGGGATGACAGATAAGCACATGAAAAGTTGCTCAACACCATTAGTCATTAGGGAAATAAAATCAAAACCAGAAAGAGATAACAACACATTGGAATGGTGCACGTCGTAGAAAGGAAGTGGGCAAAACGGGATGCTATATGTGGCCAGTAGGGATCTAAAGTAGGACAAACAGTTGCAACTTAGTTTTAAACAAACAAAAAAAAAATAGTAAAGCTTAGCCCCTGTCTCAGTCACTGTTCTATTGCTGACCAAGGAAACTCTTAAAGGAAAGCATTTAACAGGGACTAGCTTACAATTTAAGAGGCTTGGTTCATTTTCATCATGGCAAGGAACATGGTATCACACATGGCATTGGGAAAGTTATTAAGAGCTATATCCTGATCTGCAGGCTGAAAGAGGGAAGGAGGGAAGGAGGGAGGGAGGGAGGGAGGGACGGACAGAAACACAGACAGACAGACAGCGCCAGTCATGAGCTTTTGTAGCCTTAAAGCCTGCCCCTACCAAAGAGTTCTACACCCAACTAGTAAGCATTCAAATATGAGCCAGTGGAAGCCATAATTATTCAACCCACAGCAAGTTTAGACATCACTACCCTTGCCTTTAAAAGGAAAATTTAGCCAATCTGATTTTCTTGGATCAATCCACACGTTGCATGTTTTCCTGTCATCTTGGAATCTAAATGTCAGTTGATGACTAGTGTCAAAATAGGGGCCTGTTTAATGCAAAAAGCATTAAAGCCACCTAAAGAGCAGAAATGATGGATAAGTTGTATGTGGTAGATATATAGATAAAAATGATTTAGTCTCTATACTTCTGGTTATTTCCCCAAAGACATAAAACTGCATGTTCTATAAAACAATGGTCAGAAATGCCACCAAAGTAGAAAGAAGTATTCATTATCAGGTAGTAAGTGAATAGGTAACAAAGAGATATTTATATAAAGAGAGGAATCTATATCTTGTGATGCTTATATTGATTGTAAACTTGACAGAATCTAGAATCATTAATTGTATGCACCTCAGAAATGTTACCTTTTTTAGGTTAATTAAGATGGGAATACCCACGGGGTGTGATACCATTCCATAGGCTGTGGTCCAAAGCTGAATAAAAGGAAGAAATTATGCTGAGCCCATTCAGCAGGTTCTCTTTCCTGAGTTAGGATGCAACATGACCAGCTTCTTTTAAAGTTCCTGCTGCCTTTACTTCCCCACTCTAATGGACTGTAGCTTGTAACTGTGGGATAAAATAAACACTTTCTTCTTAAGTGACTTTTTTCAGAGCATTTGATCATAACAGGATGCACGCACACACACACACACACACCCCTCACAAGAGTGTGGTGTGTGTGTGTGTGTGTGTGCGAGAGAGAGAGAGAGTGTGTGTGTGTGTGTGTGTGTGTGTGTGTGTGTGTGTAGCTTTACCATATAGCAACAGTATAGACAATGGCCAAATGACAGTGTGTTTGAATATTAAAGCAGTTTAGTGATTGAATGTAGCCCCACAGAAAAGGGATGCCACCTGATTTCATTTACATTTAATGTTAATAAACATTGGAGCAATCTGAGGTTGCCTGAGGACAAGAATATATTGCTGTGGGAGGGAGGGACTATAAAGGGGCTTCAGGAAGCCTTTGAGGATGATGGATATCCTCCTTGTCACAGCTGTTCTAGATTCATTCACACACATATGTCAAATTACATGCTTTGAATAGATACTGCTTATTTTTATTTATTAAGCTTCCATGGGACTTTTAAAATTATTAGAATATGTATTAGATAGTGATTTACCTATGATGAATTTAATGTTGAAATTTAAATATATCATAATAGATAAAGCTACATCATGGTAAAGCAATGTTTTAAATAGATTGGGCTCACTCAGATCTCCTTGGAAATTTTTATCCCTTTAAAGAGTACATCTCTGATTTTAATACTCATTAATTAATTTATTTGTTATATTTTGTATAAAATAATATTGTGATTTATGTCTGAAGTGGACTTGATGCTTAAACAATATATAAATGATATGTTAGCTATATTTTACAAAATTATGATTACATTTTAAAATTAAGATAAATATTATGATACCTTAACTATATACCAGAAATTACCTTTAACTAGTTCCATAAATATGTTCCAATGAACAGAAATTCATGTATCAAGAGTATCTAGTTGTAAAATACCTTAAAATAAAGGTGTAGTTATACATGTGAGTATATGAATATGTAGTATGTCATTATAAAGTTTGGATTTGTTAAAAATGTTTTTCATGTAGATTTAAGCATTGGCTTTAAGAGAAAGATTTTAAGGGTTATTGAAAACACCCAAAAATACATGCAAACTTCTCAAGAAAATGAGTCATTCTGCTTCAATTATATTTTTACTCTAATAGAACTACTCAAGACTTCATGCAAAAGCTAGGAAAACTTAAGAACTTTCTGATAGAAAGACAAATCAAATATGAAAGCCATTTTAACTTTCGCCTAATGCAACAACGGCTCAGTCCTAGGTGGAAAATTGAATGAATTTGCTAAGGAGAAATATTTTACACTAACCAGTTAGTTCATTGTTCTTACTTTTGAAACCAGTCTCCGTAGATAAAATAAAGAGGAATGTGTTCATCTCATCCTGTTGCCGAGTACTATTTTGGAGTATTTTTATGCCAAAATAAAGAGGGACTTACCAAACGTTTTACAGGAAGAAACCAAAATAAAAAATAAAAAAAAGATTATTTGTACAAAACTTCACAGTTCCTGGAAGCTGAATAATGAAACAAAAGAGAAGGAATAAATAAACAGAAATTCAGATTCTAATTTTGAGATTCCAAATCTATTTCATCTGGTGAGAATGTCCAAGGATAAAGAAGTTCTGTCCCACAGACAGCGATGGAACAGCTTCCTGTACAACAGGAATACAGTTGCTACAGGCAGTGGTACCAGTTACATCTTCTAGAAAAATAAAGATTCCATTCTGGTAAAATCCATACCTCGTAAGTCCTTAAAGTGCCTTGTAGGCCACTTTGCTTTTGACAATATATATTAAGAGTCAAAAGTAACTGAAGACCGAATTCAGAACAACTGTGATGGAATCTTCCTGGTCCTGGGAGAGATGGAAGCCTTGGGTGAATGCAGAGGTGCCGACATGGAAATGAGGGCATTCTTGGGTCAAAAATTAACACTGACACCAGTAGGAAGTTGTGTTTCTAGGGTTAGAAGATAAAAACCTCTAACCTGCAAAATCCCCTTTTGTGGTAAAGAGGAAGGATGTGTAGAGAACAATAAGATAAACCACCACGTTTGTAAATATGCCTAAGCCAGAGGGAAGGAAGGAGACACAGTCTCTAAGAGCTACGAAATACAATGGAAAGAATGGACTTCACCTGCTCGGTGGTGCAGAGGATGAGGATGCTCTGTGGTTGCTGTGAAAACAGTACAACAAAAGCTACTGCTCTATACCTTCCAGCAACTCTCCCTTTATCTTTTCTGTGAAAACTGCAGCTCACTTCGAGAATCTCCAAATCACATCAAGGGCTTAATTTCACCTTAGCCCAAAATCAAAGCCACGAGGTGAATCTTGTGATCATACCTTTTCTCATAAGTAAGAAAATCCAAGTGGAAAGAGGCTGCTCAAGGAGTCCACAATCTCGTAACATGAGTTAAAACAAAGAAGTGAACGCTAATAAGCTAGTTTCAGAGCCCACACCTGTGGCCTCCCTTCCCCCAGCCTGGAACCTGCTTGCTCAAGGGTGGAGCTACCGGCTCATTCGTCCTGTCACGCCTACCTACTGCTGGAACCTGCCTTTGCTGCCTGGAGGCACACACGTGTTCGTCCTGCTACTGAACCCTGAGTTACTTGGCGGGAAGTTGGGTTCCCTCCCCCTTCCTTTATAACTGGGTGTCTGAAAATAGTAAAATTGAGCCTTGATCAGAACTTGTTGTCTTGGCTCCATTGTTTCTTCCACCCCGTCTAGATTCCTCTCTTTTCAGCCTGAACTGCCATTCTCAGTTGAACCGTTCGTGTTGTGGACTGCGGGCAGGCCGCAACAGTTGGCGCCAGAACTGGGACCTGAAGAATGGCAGAGGGATGCTAAGAGAAACGACTGCTGTGTGAAACTCCACAAGAAAGGAAAGGATCTTCGTATCGGAGGAGCATTGGAGCAACGGACAGGTACACATGCTAGCGCTAACCTAAAAAATTTCAGTTTTGTAAAGTGTTGCTGAGGATGCGGTAGGATACGAATCAAGTTTGAATCAGTGCTGACCCAACACTGTTTCTGCTTGGGGTCAGTAATTCGTTAATCGGAACTAGATACGGAGACAGGCGGTGTGCCGCAGCTTTTTAGAAAGCTGCTTAGGTGGAAGAAGGAAGGGTTCAAAGTCATGGATCAGGCGGTTGTTTTTAGCTTTCAGGAGTTGCTTCGGGCCAAAGGAGTAAGGCTTGAAGTACAATTAGTAAGAAATTTTTTAGATAAGATAGATAGCTGTTGTCCATGGTTCAAAGAAGAAGAAACGATAGATTGTGGAACCTGGGAGAAAGTTGGTGAGGCCCTGAAGCGAGTTAGAGATTGAGATTAAGCTTCAGAGGCTGAGTCTCTTAAGATATTTCTAGTTTAGATAATGATTAATGTGGTTCCTATCCTAAATAGTAAAATTTAAGATAAGATATAAAGCAATGCCTCCTTATTAAAGCGTTAAAGCTTGCTTTAATAGGTATTCATAGGTATTAATTGATATCCAAACTTCGTAATATGATAGTAATGCTTCTAATATTGATTTTAACAGTGATAAATTGTTTTAAACATAGGTTTTGCTTTCCCAAAGTTGTAGGTATTATCCTAACCTTGCACAAAAACTTAAAAATTATGGTTAAAACTGCCATTGTTCTATTGACTGCAGCTTGCAGTTTGATTGCAAATTTAAGGTTAATGCTCAGATTAAAAAGTATTTTACCTTTGAGTCAATACAGGGCTCTGGGCAGCCCCAGAACGGCTTGTGGCCCTTTCTTTTGTTTTGCAAACAATGCCTAAAAAAGTTTTTCCCTGTGTTCAAGAAAATTTCTTTTTAACAGTGTTACAGATCTATTCAGATGTTTAAAATAATGCTTAAATTCAAAGATTTTTGCTTCTAGTAAACTGGTAATCACTAGAAAATTTTGCCTCTACGTATGGCTAATATAGCTTTACATTATGTAAGAAAAATGTTTATTGTTTCTGCTTCTTTACAAGAAGCCAAAAGTTTTAATCTTTCAGTATATATTGTTTCCTAAGTGGAAAGTATTTTATTAACTAATGCTTCTCAAGGGAAGTTTACCTTAAATCCTTGCTTGTCATTTTTCCAGTTTAGACTAGCTTCTAGCCTTTTAACTTTATGGCAATAGTACATCAGAGACTGTATATACAGACTTAGTAAAATTAGTCATTTAATAGAGTCATAATGATTTTTCACTCTTCTTCAGTGTGACCAGCCATTCTAACTCAATCTTAGACTGGTCTAATATTCAGTTCAATTATTAGAGATTCCTATATTCTAAATTACCTAGCAAAGTTAATTCAGAGCATTTCCCCCAAGGTCACCAAAGGCTCATCTTGCCTTCACCTTATTTGTCCTAAACTTTTTGCAAACTGACATTAAAGGTCAGTCTGCAGCGGAACGCCACTGGCACCCAGTTACTTCTAATTTGAGATTAGCTTTAGTTTTACAATTTGCATCTAAATAAAGTACCTTGACTTCTCCAAACAGAAAATTTACATTGCTACACTCTCATTGTTTAGAATTCTTCCTTTTCTCAAGCAGGTCAATCTACATTCTCCGGTTCTCCGCCCCTAAGAGCAAACAGGTGGTACTGCTAATCTCCCTTCCAAGGACATCCCAGCATGTGGCTTTTCAGTCTAAGATAAGATTTAGATTTACCAGGAGAGCTAGGGAAGTAGAAATTTCATATATATTTACAGAGATTAGTTCTTATTTTGATAGAGATGGGCTTAGTCCCTTAGCTGGCCTCTGGCTTTCCACCCTTGCTGTTACTGCAAGGTGTCCTTAGTTCCTCAGGCTAGGGAATAACAGGTATGAAGAGGAAAGACTTTCAGCTCCTATTTTAACCAAAATTAATGGTGTTAATACTGACATAATTCTTGTCTAGGCCTTGCTAAATCTGAGGTTGACAAGTCTCATATAGAGACCGTGCATTAACTCAGAACTGCGCTACTGATTCATAATCATATGAATACAGTATGGGTACCGCTTGGCGCAGGAGATTACTGCGGAGGGAAGGTCCAGCTTGACCGTTTCTGAGTTCCCTGTGCGACACACCTGATTTGTAAGAGGTTGGTATCTGACTCCAGCTAAAAACCAAAAATACTTAAGGCTCTGCCTCCCCTCCCCAAAAGATACCAAGAGCCACAGATGTGAGTTGTTATAATGCTCACGGGAGGAATCAGGTCAATGTCCACCCAAGTCAAGGTTAAAGGCCCACTCATCTATGGATGAAAAGAATCATTTGATCACCTCTGTTAAGCATTGCCTATTTAAACTTAATTAATAGGGGGGAGAGAGGTTGGAGACCTTGCTGTCGTAAGGGCAAGCCCTTCACTGCCTCCCACCCAAATAAAAAAGCCAACTGGCCTTGTACTAAAGAGCTGGTCTTAACCCCTTCTCACTGTTTCCCCTGCCTTTCACCCAAAATTGCGGATAATTATCAGTTCAGTGTTATTCTAAAATTGTTTAGTTAAACTCAGCCAGGGTTCCAATGCCCTACTTAAAATGCAAACAGGTAGCTACCTATTCAGCACTAATTAGCATTATAAAGTCAGAGCCTACAGCCAAGCGCTGCTATTCCTTCAGTGCTTTAAAGACAGTCTTAGCCAGATACAGTTTACCATTAGAAAAGTTAGGGAATCCCACGGAAACAGGTTTTTTCTTTAGCCCTAAAAAAAAAACTCAGGCAGAACTATTGAACATAGATAATTTTTCTGCCTCAGGCCACCCCCTTTTTTTATTTTTGTTTTGTTAACTAATGGGAGGAAATGTGGCCTCCCTTCCCCCAGCCTGGAACCTGCTTGCTCAAGGGTGGAGCTACCGGCTCATTCGTCCTGTCACGCCTACCTACTGCTGGAACCTGCCTTTGCTGCCTGGAGGCACACACGTGTTCGTCCTGCTACTGGACCCTGAGTTACTTGGCGGGAAGTTGGGTTCCCTCCCCCTTCCTTTATAACTGGGTGTCTGAAAATAGTAAAATTGAGCCTTGATCAGAACTTGTTGTCTTGGCTCCATTGTTTCTTCCACCCCGTCTAGATTCCTCTCTTTTCAGCCTGAACTGCCATTCTCAGTTGAACCGTTCATGTTGTGGACTGTGGGCAGGCCGCAACACACACCTTTAGTCACAGTTCTGGAACACTACTCTCCTCCATCAACATGGGGCATTCTCCCCAATGGGAGTGACATAATGAGAAAGAGAAGGAGGCTCTGAAGTCCAAAGTATGGGGTATCTAGTCACCGTGATGGTTGATCATGACTGCACTGAGAAACACCTAGAAGCAGTTCTGTGTGTCAGTGATGGTGTCCAGAGACTGGTTTGCAAAGGAAGTCAGTGAGCCATGAGGCAAGGTCTACCCTACATGTTGGCAGCATTCCTCCACAGTATAAGCTGCAAGTTCAGACAGAAACTAAAAGTACAAGGACAAATGCGCGCATCCATGTTTGTAAGCTCAAGTCTCCTTGGGCAAGTGCATTTCTGCTGTTCTAATCATCTTGGGAATTTGACCCCAGCTCCTGTAGCCTGGGAATTGGTCTAAGCCCAGAGGTTCTCAGGGGAGTTTGCTGGACTTCAGACTCAGAATGGGTCTTCATAGTTGTGACCATCTTGATCGCAGACATTTGACCTGTTGGGCTGAGCAGCTACTGTCATTTTTGGCTCTTTATCTTTGAAGCACTCATCATAGACTAGTCCAGGCTCTGATCTTGTCAGCCCTCCTAATAAACCCCTTCTTACTATCATATACTTTCTAGTATATATATAACTTAGAGAACTGAGCGATACACACTAAAAATGTGTTTAGCCACCTGGACAGGAATAATTATCTGACAGGAAACCACTATTACACGTATCTGAGGTCACTGTACCTCTTGCAGCAATCTGTGAAGGATTTTAGAAGAGCCATCTGTTACCTAAAGCCTGGAGACAAAAAAAAAAAAAAAAAAAGATGTCTCAAGCTTTCATAATAAAAGGAAATTTGAAATTATTATAACAATGAACTATTTATGCAATGTCTGTCTTATGAAAATTAATAATTGGTTTATCAGAAAAGGTTTACAAAATAGTTTGTAGGTCAGAAGGATCAGTCTGCATTCATGAAGACTGAGTCATGCCACATGGAAATATCCATGAAATCAAGGACTGCTGTACAGCACAGTGGTACATCATCTGTCAGGTGTATGAAACTATTGCAGAAATAAATTAATAATTAAAATTTAAACAGAACAAAATAAATTTAATGCTTTTAATGTGAAAACAAAAATCTTTTTTTATTAAGATCTTTTTTAAAATTTATTTATTTATATGTAAGTACACTGTAGCTGTCTTCAGACACTCCAGAAGAGGGAGTCAGATCTCGTTACAGATGGTTGTGAGCCACCATGTGGTTGCTGGGATTTGAACTCTGGACCTTCGGAAGAGCGGTCAGTTGCTCTTACTCACTGAGCCATCTCTCCAGCCCCAAAAATCTTTTAATAAAAAAAAAAAAAACAGCTGCCAACACTAGTGGAGTGTAGGTAAGACTGTAATCTGAATCACTCAATGTAGTGGATCCTTACAAGGTTGAACAAGTGTATACAATGCTTACTGGCAGATCCATGCCAATTAAAACTAAAGATTCTCATGGTGATTGAGAAACTTGCTTCCAGTTCTTTCTACATCAAACCGTTTATCAACAAAGATATGGAGGCATTTAAGAAGTTTAATGATGAGTCAACGGGAGTGTGATGACTAATGCATGATTTTCCAGAAGGTAGCTCTGTGTCACAGTACAAGGTAGGATGAGGCACTAAGGATCTCAGATAAACTTCAAAAAGTTATTTTTAAAAATACTTTGGTTACCAGGAAAGAAGATACTAGGAGCCATAGGGATAGAGGCACAAGAAAAAGAATCCGCTAGGAAGGCCTCCATCTGAATGGCAATGAGGCAGCATGTGGGGGCCTGAGCTAGGTGCTCTGAATTGTATGCTACGTTTGTGTACTTTTATGTCCTTGTGGGACTCCAAGCAGTAGGAGAGGAAGTGTCTCTGACTCTTTCATTTGGTCATAGGACCCATTTCCTCCTACTGGTTTGCCTTGTCCAGCCTTAATATGAGGGTTTGTGCCTAGTCTTACTGCATCTTCTTATATCATGTTCAGTTGATATCCCTGAGAGGACTGCTTTTTTCTGAATGGAAGTGGAGGAGCAATTGATCTGGGGGAAAGGGAATGTGGGGGTGGGGGTGGGGGTGGGAATAGTGGAGGAAGAAGAGAATGTGGTTGGCATAAATTGCATGAGAAAATAATACATACATACATGCAGGTTAGGAGCCAGACACATGCTCTGGCTTCTAATTCCTATTTTTTTTAGATATTTTCTTTATTTACATTTCAAATGCTATCCAGAAAGTTCCCTATATCCTAACCCCACCCTGATCCCCTACCTACCCACTCCCACTTCTTGGCTCTGGTGTTACCTTGTACTGGGGCATATAAAGTTGGCAATAACGGGGTCTCTCTTCCCAGTGATGGCAGACTAGGCTATCTTCTGCTACATATGCAGCAAGAGACACGAGCTCTGGGGGTACTGGATAGTTCAACCCTATAGGGTTGCAGACCCCTTCAGCTCCTTGGGTACTTTCTCTAGCTTCTCCATTGGGGGTCCTGTGTTCCATCCAATAGATGACTGTGAGCATCCACTTCTGTATTTGCCAGGCACTGGCATAGCCTCATACAAAACAGCTATATCAGGGTCCCTTCAGCAAAATCTTGTTGGCATATGCAATAGTGTCTGGGTTTGGTGGCTGATTATGGGATAGATCCCCACGTGGGGTAGTCATTGGATAGTCCATCCTTTCATCTTAGCTCCAAACTTTGTCTCTGTAACTCTTTCATGGGTGTTTTGTTCCCTATTTTTAGGAGGAATGAAGTATCCACATGTTGGTCTTCCTTCTTCTTGATTTTCTTTTGTTTTGCAAATTGTATCTTGGGTATTCTAAGTTTCTGGAATAATATTCACTTATCAGTGAGTGCATATCTAATGACTTCTTTTGTGATTGGATTACCTCACTAAGGGTGATATCCTCCAGATACATCCATTTGTCCAATAATTTCATAAATTCATTGTTTTTAATAGCTGAGTAGTACTCCATTATGTAAATGTACCACATTTTCTGTATCCATTCCTCTGTTGAGGGGCATCTGGGTTCTTTCCAGCTTCTGGCTATTATAAATAAGGCTGCTATGAACATAGTGGAGCATGTGTCCTTCTTACCGGTTGGAACATCTTCTGGATATATGCCCAGGAGAGGTATTGGTGGATCCTCCGGTAGTTCTATGTCCAATTTTCTGAGGAACCCCCAGACTGATTTCCAGAGTGGTTGAACAAGTTTGCAATCCCACCAGCAATGGAGGAGTGTTCCTCTTTCTCCACATCCTCGCCAGCATCTGCTGTCACCTGAATTTTTGATCTTAGCCATTCTAACTGGTGTGAGGTTCTCAACTGAGGAATACCGAATGGCTAAGAAACACCTGAAAAAATGTTCAACAGCCTTAATCATCAGGGAAATGCAAATCAAAACTAATTCCACTTTTAATCACAAAACTCTGAAGGGAGGCAGGTAGAACTTTGTGATTTCAAAACCAACCTGGGCTGCACAGTGAGTCTTAGTTCAACCAGACCAGCATAGTAAGAACCTGTCTCTAAAAGAAGAGAAGGAGAAGAAGGAGGAGGAGGAGGAAGAGGAGGAGGAGGAGGCCGAGGACGAGGAGGAGGAGGTGGGAGAGGAGGAGGAAAAGGAGGAGGAGGAGAAAGAAAGGGAAGAGGAAGAAGGAAGAGAAAAAAATCTTTGGCTATTGGCTGGATAGCAGTTAAGTGCACTTGCTTAGAGAGAACCTAGGTTCAGTTCTGAGGTCACAATCACTTGAAACTCGAGCTCCCAGGGAGAGACATCTTTTAGGTATATTTGGTCTCAGGATTTCCATTATCAGTCCAAATGTTCTACTCCTAAAATTCCTAAGATCTCCTAACTATGAAGAGATTGAAACACTGTGGGAGAAGAGAATGTAAGTAAAGTTGCTCACCACAGTACAACCAAAAACAAAGACAGGAAGAAGTAGCTTGGAATCTTGTATATCTTTCTATTCCAGGCCCTCAGCAACTTCCAACTATACCCTAGTTCCCAATAATTCCATCACTATCACACAATAAATCAATTAATGTATTAACCTATTATTTAACTAATCAATTGAGCTCCATTATTCCCTCAAACAGTAGTTTGAACTAAGCTTTCAACTCATGACACTTTTGGAGTATAATTCATATCCAAACTGCGACATCAGTAGATCCTACAACTACCAAAAGACATGTGTTTTATAATGATATATCAAGAAATTAATGTGTGTTTGAGCAAATCTAAGAGTGCTGCTAGAAATCTTGGGCGGATACCCACCTGGTCTACGACATCAAGTCCTAACTTTGATATTAGTTATCATTTCTTTAGCAGTTGACATGTGGAACTGTATCCTATGATCCAGGAGGAAAGAAAGTATATGATTTCTGTTTACACATGAACAAATATGTACATCAATAATTCTCATTCATCTATAATGAATGAAACTACCACTTTTGTACATACTTTTAAAAGAACAAAATTAATTCCTCTACTATACACCCCCTAAAATTTGTTCTATCAAAACCCTAGACCACAGTTTTTCAGAATTTATTTTATATAAAAATATTCCTAAAGGATACTAGAGACTGAAAATTAAATTATTCGCAATAGCATACAAATCTCAAGGCAATCAGAACATGGGCCACCTAGATTAGACAGAGATGGTCTGTGTAGGCTTAGATTTTTCAAAACATACTTTAATAAGCTTTCTCAAACACTTTGACACGCCCCCCTCCTCTAGCCTGCCATCCAAAGGTATGGAAGAAAATATGGTAAATAAAACAAGGGTATGTGAGCCAATTTAGAAGTAGTTCTTTGGGATGATTCCAATCTCTGTTGTCAGGATAGCAGCAGTCCAGTTCAGTAGTGTCACCAAACACAAACTATCAGCTGTGGCAAGATCCAGCAGGCCATGCCTCCACCGAATCAATTTGAGTCGGTAGGAGCAACCAGAACCAGCCAGGATGCCAGGAGAAGTTCTCTGTCATGCTTCTCTCAATGAAGCACGGACACAAGATTAACAAAGAGCTACACAGCTAGCAAAGCAAGTGCCCCATCACTGTCCATTGAATCCCACTTATACTCTCCAAGCATCACATGTACTCTCATGGGTCTTGTCTCAGCAAAACATCACATGAATTTGCCTCATCAAAACACTCTGTAAGTCTGCATCACATGACACAACCAGAAACTTCCACTTCAGGTCTGTGTTGGTTAACTTCCCCACTGTGTGCTAACATCTTTAAGAACCATGTCTCCAGATGTACATGAGGATGCCATATCTCCAAGATAGTTCCCCAGGTATACCAGTTATTCTGATTGAACATAATAACTAACTAAAAGTCTTTAAAAGAATAGAATTTCCACTTCAAAATAATCATAACAAAATAGCACCATTTTAATCTTCAGTAGTTTACCGAAACACTTTTCAGTCTTTTTAGGCAGTCACAAGATGCCAAATCAAGTCTACTTAACAAAACATGCCTGACAAATACAGAAGTAGATGCTCACAATCACCCATTGGACGGAGCACAAGGTCCCCAATGAAGAAGCTAGAGAAAGTACCCAAGGAGCTGAAGGGGTCTGAAGCCCCATAGGAGAAACATCAATATGAACTAACCAGTACCCCCAGAGCTCCTTAGAGCTAAAGCATCAATCAAAGAAAACACATGGTGGAACTTGTGGTCCTAGCTGTATATATAGCAGAGGATGGCCTATCAGTCATCAATGGCGGGAGAGGCCCTAGGTCCTGTGAAGGTCCTATGCCCCAGTATAGGGGAATGCCAGGACTGGGAATGGGTGTGGGTGGGTTGGGGAGCAGGGGGAGGAGAGAGGGGATAGGGGATTTTCAGAGAGGAAACTAGGAAAGGGGATAACATTTGAAATGTAAATAAAGAAAATACCTAATAATAAATATATAAATAAATAAATAAATAAATAAATAAATAAAGGTATAAAACTGAAGAAAGAAAGAAAGAAAGAAAAAAAGAAAGAAAGAAAGAAAGAAAGAAAGAAAGAAAGAAAGAAAGAAAGGAAGGAAGGAAGGAAGGAAGGAAGGAAGGAAGGAAGGAAGGAAGGAAGGAAGAAAGAAAGAAAGAAAGAAAGAAAGAAAGAAAGAAAGAAAGAGGAAGAAGGAAGGAAAGAAGAGAGAAAGAAAGAAAGAAAGAAAGAAAGAAAGAAAGAAAGAAAGAAAGAAAGAAAGAAAGAAAGAAAGAAAAGAAAAGAAAAGAAAAGAAAAGAAAAAAGAAAAGAAGGAAAGAAGGAAAGAAAGAAAGAAAACACATCCAAGACTTAAAGTCCTGGTCTTGTTGTGAGCTATTTGGAGATAAGACCTTCAGAAGGTAGTTAGCTCACAATAGTAGAGTGCTCAAGATAGAAGGAGCCCATATAAGAAGAGATCAAATAACTACCCAGCTCTCCTGTCACCTCATGAAGATATACAAAGTTATACAAAATTGACAGTCTATAACTCTCATAAGAATGTGTCATGATAGCATTTTCCTTTGGACTTTCAGCTTCTAGAATTGTGAAAACTACACAGTTGTGGTTAAGCCATTCAGCCTGTTGGTAATTTGTTATACTGAAACAAAAGTAAAAATTCACATTTAAAAAACAATAAAAATAGTGGTTCTTCTTCCTCCTCATCTTCCTTCCTTTCCTTCTCTCTCTCTTTTTCTACTCCTTCTCTTCCTCCTCCTCTTCCATGATTTCTTCCTTTTCCTCTATTCTTTCCTTCCTGCTTCCTTTTCCTCCTTTCCATTCTACTTCGTTGAGAAATCTCAAAACCAAAGTATTTTAATAATGTTAATACATCTTAAACTTCTAAGAAGAATTTGAGGATCAAAATTCTGTCTGTCATTACTGTATTTTATCACTAACATACATATTTCTGTGTGCCAAAATTCCTTTAGACTAGTTGATTGACATATGTGTTTCAATTATACCTATTTCCAGAAAAACAATGGATTAAATATCAGGTGAAATTGAATACAAGCTTGGACGTTTGCTCTTGTGGAAATCTGTCATGATGATCCATGTTGAAATAACTTGTTAAGAATAACTTTTATATTAAATTAAAGGTCTTACCAAAATATGCTGATATTTTGTACCTATTATTATATTTGCTTTTACACAATTAATCCTCCTAAATTCCCTTTCTCTACTAAAATACTACATATCTAAGTGAACCTTAATTGTTTTACTAAATTAAAGGGCAAAAATTAAAATATTTCATGTGTGCACATCTACAGTTTTTATTACAGAAGAAAAGGAGCAGCATATAATTTTCAGAATGACAGAGTGGGATGGGAATTGCTAGATGAGAGTGGAAAGTTGTCACTTTAGAGTTCTTGACCTCTTAGGTTGTATTTTAATCATTTATTTTTAAATGATAATTAATGACTATTCTTTTAGACATGGAAGTAAACAAAAGTATAAGAAGTAATGAGTAAAAGAAAGAAGTTCAGAAGGAAAGACCAAAGAAACTTGTTAATAATACACTTTATGAAATGCTCCTCATAAAGTCATCCTGGAGCTTTAAAACAAATCTCAGAAGAACTGAACTCACTTGAGATGAACTGGACCTTTCAATTTTGGAGAAGTAGAAGGACTTATGAGGAGTAATGACACCCTGGGGTTTGAGGTACACATTTATGTGCATGTGTATCATTGTAGAAGTCTATGTATGCACATGTGGTGTATGCACACCTGTGAGTAGACAGAAGCCAGATGAAGGTGTTGGATTCTTCAGAACTGGAGTTAAAAGCAGTTTTTTCCAGGATGCTTTGGTTCTGGGATATGGAATCTGGTCATTATGATTAGGCAAGAGCTCTTAGTTTCTCCTGCCTAGGATGTGCAAAGACTCTCCATTACTGTTTTGATTGCATGATCATATGGTATATTTGTGCACCCCCTACATCCCCAGTGTGTGTGTCTCTATGTCTGTGTGTGTCTGTATGTCTGTGTGTGTCTGTATGTCTATGTGTCTACTTGTCTGTGACTCTCTGTGTGTATGTTTTTTGAAGGATAAATAATATAAAGAAAAGAAAGAATTCACTGGATGTAGAATCATGGATGCTTTGAATAGAGATAAATCCTCAGTTGAAAAATTAGAAGCTATATGAGAGACTTTCTAGCACCCCGTAGAAAATGCCTCACACAGACAAAATGTATAAATCTAAATTAAATGTAGGTTGCACAGCAGGAAGAGCTCCATCTAGAAAAGGGACTCTGAGAAATGGCTCAACTGATTATGAGATACAAAACAGCTTTGTCAGCACTCTGCCCTTAGAAAATCAGGGCGCCTCACCAGGCACTCATAGAATAAACAGTCTCCTCTAAACTACAGACGCAGTAAAATTATTGATGAAAGACAATCCCTTAAAATCTCTTCCTTGGTGAAATAAAAGTGTGATTTTTAAGGGGAAGTGCAGACTAATTATTTCACAAGGAAAAAAAAAAGAATATATGAGTTTGCCTATACAAATTTGCTTCTGTAGAAAGTTTAGTATGTTGTGTTTCTTGACTGTAACACTGTAATTATAGATTCTATGTGACTTCTCATAGTGCTTTGTTATCAGAAATTCTCTTTTGGCAGCTCTCTCATTTTTAATATTTGTATTATGCCAATATATACATTTTGTTTACTCTGGATATTTATGATAATAACAAATATATATTATTATTTAATAAAGCTTATAAATCCATCATATTCTTTCCATAGGTGAAATAATAGAGCATAATAAGATTTATTCTAGAATCTGCAAATTCTAGAAACAATTCTGCTAACTATTGTATAAAATATGTATTCACTAACAGCTAATTAAAATGAAGAAATTATTTGAGTAAGAACTCATTCCATATCTGTTGAAGGCCACATGACATGTTTAAGATTCATCCTCAGAATGAATTCAATATATTTTAGAAAAACCTAGTGGATTCCAGGATGCCCAGCAATGTTCAAAAATTAATGATGTTTTTTTGAGCCTCGAGGGAGTTCAATGCAGCAGTAATGTATACACATATGGAATCTGATAAAGGATTCAAGGAAATAAGGAATCTAGGTCTTAGTGATTCCTCTCCATGGGGTCACGGTCACTTCCTTAACATGTTTTCAGGATATTGCATCATACTTGAGCCCTGCAGTTAGAAATATCTTGACTGAACAGTCATCTGTCATGTGCATCCTGAATCAGTTCAGTTCTGTTGTCCACTCATTATTTTAGCCAGTAGTTGACCCTTTCTTCTAATTTGATATTGAGGGAGTATAGGAAACACTTTCCTCAAACATGGCACCTTAATATACTGAATATTTTATTGTGACAAAAATAAAGATGTAGAGGCTGGGGAAACGGTTCAGTGGATAAAGTGCTAGATGCTTAAACATGAGGATCTGAATTCATATCCCCAGCCTACCTGGAAGAATAGGGTGTTGTGGGCCTCATTAATAACCCCACCTCTGGAAGGCAGGGACAGATGAATGTTGAAAATTTGTTGACTAGCCAAGGTAGCCAATACAGAAAGCTCTGGATTCAAAGAGATATCCTGTCTCAAAGAATAAGGTGGAGAGTGATAGAAGAAAGCATCCAACACCATTGACTTCTTTCTACAAGCACACACGTGATTAGTATATCCCATATCCAGACATATATGCATCATACATGCATGCATACATACATACATATGAATGTATGATATATAGATAGATAAGCAGATAGATAGATAGATAGATAGATAGATAGATAGATAGATAGATAGATAGATAGACAAATAGATAGATAGATAGATAGATAGATAGATAGATAGATAGATACATAGATACATAGATACATAGATACATAGATACATATATACATACATACACAAACAGATTAGATAGATGATAGAAAGATGATAGATAAACTATAAATATCACAAACATACAAACATACACACAGCCTACCTGAAGCAATGGAAAAGGGCGTTTTCAACTAGCAGATTCCTCTTCTACATTTTTGTCCTGAAGCAAACCATAGGAAAAATTTCCCTTAGACTTCATTTTCTTATCTTCTGTAAAAATCCCTCGTGACCAGTGTCCTGCCCTGTATCCAGAGGAAAGGCTAACTAACACAGCCAAAAGGAAACAGAACAGTCTGTTATGTATCTCTGTTTCTGAACCATCAGGCCCTAGCCTGGTTTTCTCTTTTCATCCTTCTGTAGTCTTGGCTTTGCGTCTTTTCTGAAGGTCATGTGTTACCTGAAGCTTATATTTTACAAATTTTTATGTTTTCGTTTTGTAATTTGTCTCCTTTTAAAAAATAATGAGCTGTAAAACTTTTGATGTTTGATGAGAAACACAATATTTCTCAGTGCTTAAGTGTCCAGTCCAAGACTGGTTACTGGTCACTACCTCAATCAGACTGAAGAACCTTCAGGATTTGGAAGAAAAAAAAGAACTACACCTGTGAATATGCTTTTTCTTTTGTTGTTAACCTGGATTTGCCAGGGTTTTTTGTAACTGTATTCGACCATCTTATTGCGTTCTACATGCACTGCTCTCAAATCTGACCCTTTAGAAATGCCCCCCACCCCACAACCCATCAATCCTCTTTCATCTTCCACAGACAGACACAAAATGAGAAAAATAAAATCAATGGTAGCTAGAATAGAGAAAATTAGAGTAACTGTATTTTGAACACCGTGTCATTAGAGAGATGTGCGGTTTTAATGCAGTTCTTGCCACGCATGTTAGGAGGCTCAAGAATTGAAGGAATTGGCCATATTTGAATTTCCAATTCGTAGTTGCCTTCGAGGTAAAAGCCAAACTTGTAAACTCTTACTTCCAATTCCTAAGGAGTGGCCAGAATAGCTGAGGGACTTCAGTGGGCCTCTTCTCATTTCCCTTCTTAGTTCCAAGAGGAATGGAAAAAGTACAACCTTAACTGCCTTCAGCCTTCAGAATTTTCATCTCCTTTTACTTTTTTTTTTGTGGCCACAAGGTATTCTTCATAATAAACCTGAAATGATGAGAGAGAGAGAGACAGACAGACAGACAGACAGACAGACAGACAGAGAGAGAAACAGACACAGAGAGAGAGAGAGACAGAGAGACAGAGAGACAAACAGAGAGAGACAGAGACAGAGAGACAGACAGAGAAACAGACAGAGACAGAGACAGAGAGAGACAGAGAGACAAAGAGAGAGACAGACAGAGAGAGAAACAGACACAGAGAGAGACAGACAGAGAGATAGAGACAAACAGACAGAGAGAGAGACAGACAGAGAGAGAGAACAGAAACAGAGCCGGTGGTGGTGAGAAGTTTCTCGTGGATACTAACTGAGCCCCAGACTCATCCTATTTCAATGTTTTAGGCCAGTTCCCATGTCTTTGTCTAGCAGTTGAAGGGAGTGTCATATTAATGCTTCTAAAAATCTGCTGACTGTGGTGGGGAAATTCCTCTGTACAGCTCTTGGTCTCCCAGTACACTTATTTGCTCCACATTCCACCTATCTCTGGATTCCACCTATGAGAAAGGCACTATCTCAGCCGTTCTGCTGCTTCTTGCTGACTGTGTATCAGACACGACCCATCTCCAGTGCTCCGCAAGCATTCCAGAGGTCTGGGAAAAATCCACTAAAGAGTAGCATTTATATTTTGTGTTATCAGTGACAGAAATACAATTAAAATGTTAATGTAAGTATATCCTTTCTCAAATGTCTGTTTTCAGGCTTTAGCAATTAGTTTAGATAGGGGAAAGGACAGAGACGCTCCTCTCAATGGAGCTATCATTTTCCAGCTTCTATGCAAGGGAGTATAGTCCAAAGTAGAAATATGTAGTTTCAGTAATATGTACACAGGAAATACCTTCAGGATATTTCAATGTGAAACCAAAGTAGTTGACAAAAGAGGCACGAGCAATGACAGTGGCCACATCTGCCTTCTCAAAGGCAGCTTCATAATACCTGATTTTTTGAATTTTTATTTGTCCCTTCATTAGGCTACCAAGACTTTCACTTTCACTGGCTTGTTAACTAACTGTGGCTTAAATATTTAATGTCAATAATTTTCTCCATTCCTTTATAATAACAACTGAGTTAACCTTTGCAATTGTTCTGTGGTATTTTGTTTTTTTCTTGAAAAGAATGTTGAGTAAAATTGAAGATGAAACTATCCAGCATCCGTATTTTTCATCACTTTAGTGAGACGTGAGCTCTTCAGGGGAGGAGCTCTGAGGAACAGATGGCAGTTCTGTGCCCGCATGCCAGCACATTCCAGCCTACAGTCTGTCCCGGGTTTTGCCAAGACCAGAGACAGTGAAACTGATAGTAGGAGCTTGATCCAGCAGGAAAGGCCCCACAGTCCCCTTGGGTCCTTAAAAGCAGGTTTCCTGGCTCCAGGACAAGGAGCCCTATGTGAAGCCGAACTGTTCGGAAGTGCTAAGCATGCTGGCCTTCTGGACGTCTGCATGCTAAAGCATATGGTCCTTCTCAGTGAATAAGGAGAAGCATTCTCTGCGTCAGCTATACTTGAAATGGATAAATGGACTTATGGAGACAAAGTGGCTTGTGTCAGAGGACTTATTCGTTCGGGTTTTTGTTTGTTTTTGTTTTGTTTTGTTTTCCCCATTTTCGATCAAGAAAACCTTCTCTTTGTATATTCAAATATATGTGTTTATTATTATTATTATTACCACAGAAATTCTTATTTTTTTAAAACCAATGCTTCTTCTACATTCTTGTGTGGAAACGGCATAAAGAAAGGAGATTGGGGAGGGGAGCAGGAATTCTCTCAAAACTGAAAATTTTAATTAATTGTGTTATATTAGAGATGTGTGTTTGGGGGGAATGGAGAGCAAAAATTCATATCATAGTAACAAGAAATCTTATGCCATACCATAATATCATATATTATACCATTTCACAGTAAATGGGAAAAAAAGCAATATGTTGATTCTTCTGATAGTTGTCTGCCAAAAAAAAAAAAAATGGAGTCAGTTAAGTAAAATGTTATAATCAGCATGTGCTGAGCTTGAGGAAACCTGAAAATGTAGGAAGAGAGCGTGGTCAGCTTCGGGGCGCAAGGGAGCAAATTGGAGAGTTCTTAAAGAGGAGGTGATGTTTGGTTGTTGTGACTACAAAAGGAGATTAAAGCACATTCCAGTCAAAAGCTCAAAGCCATCGCTCTTACCAGGGTCCATTTGTACCTTCAGTATGATCACATCCAACAGCCGCTCCTCACTAGTAATAAATATACTTTGCTAGGTTGTTTAACTTCCACTAGATCTTCACTAGACATCTGTTAGCATAACCCCAGAATCTACTCAGTCCTCCATTAATAAACTATTACCTGAAACACTACCACTTGCATCATTAATTTACAAGCTCTACAGATATTTCTGAAACTGACATAAGTATTGTGAGATCCTTGTCTTTCTTTTACAATGAAGGATAGCTAGAAATAAAACTGTTTGGTTTTCTTCTTCTAGAATATGGAATGAGCTTCTGAGAGATCCTGTGGCGCTGCTGAGGTCATCTATCGACTTGGAAAGTTTCTTCACCTTGTATTACAGGTGGCTTTGGTAATAGATTTACTGTCAGGCTTGCATTTGTAAACCTTAGTTGACGGCTGTTATTTTCTGGCTAAGAACGAAAGCCTATCAATGGTGCTTACAGAATCATGCCAACAATCTGGCAGGTACTTCACAACCCATGCTTTGAGAAATGGCAGCAGTGTCCAGAGGCACACTGCTGCTTTTAAAGTCAAAAGACTCACTAGAGCAATAACAAACACATTTGTTAGCATGGTGTCATGTTATTTTCGATCTTATCCGCACTCCTAAAGTGCCATTCGGGACCTTACATAGTGTGAATGCAGATCAAAAGTAGGGAAAGAAAGGAGTCTCTGGTAGTCTGTGAGATGGTTTTCTTAAGGCAGCAGCATGTGTGGACAGACCCTGCATATATCTGACTTTATGAAATGGCCTCTTATACAGCGCAACCTCTTACTCAACATAGACACAATGCTGAGGCAGCTGTTGTGAGCAGGCCTGTGACTGCCTGAACAAGATGCTGTCCTGATAAGGATGCTTACAAACCTGAATGCTTGCCTTTCTTTACTTCTAGTCCATGCAACTTGCAAGTCTCTGCTTGCAAAAGCAGACATGATCTCCAGCTTAAGGCAATGGGTGAAAAGTAAGTAAGTGAGTAAGTAAGTAGAACTCAGCCCTTAACTCTCAGCCATCACACCAAGAACTTGACGCAGCTAGAGACCCGTTAAGAATTAAAATCCTTAGTGTTCTCTAGAAAGCACGTTTTTCCTTCTTCAGTTTTTAACGTTGAAATACAAATAGCATCCACATCAGTCTCTCCTTTGACAGTACTTTGAAAAACTGAAACTTAAAAGCCGGGAAATGTCAAGGCTAAACAGCCAGGAAACAGTTTATGAAAGACGGCCAGAGGTCAGATGGCAGGTGTTCCCTACCTAAGGCTAATCCATGTGTTCCATTTAAGTTACAAACAATCTCTCGACACCAAAATCTTATACACATTATTTCTTAATTGATTTCTCATATTTTCTTAGGTTATATATGATGTCCTTTATTCATTCTTTATACAAATATTTGTCTACTTTATATTATTTATGCGTTTTATTTGTAAATACAATGCTTGCATGTTCATTTCAAGAAAACAGACATTGATTTTTGCAATTACAAGATCTAATATTTATTAACTCTCCTTATGTATCAGCCAATATATATGATTTAAATTATGTATATAGTTAGTATATAATATAAATTAATTCATGTTAAATTGAAGATACTTTATTGAATGAGTTGCATAGAGAATAACTAGTCCAAAGAGGGTTATCAAGACAGTACTTGGCTGAACAATAATTAGAGAGTATTAAATAAAGCTGCATACACATATTCACATGCTGTGAAGAGGGAGCCAACTGTTCAGAACTTGGCAGAGAGCTTAGATTGTTTCAGATCTCACCCTTCCCCCACATGAAGAAACGGCTCTTCTCCATGAAAAAGGCCGTTTCTTTCATTCTTCTCAGAGCTAGTCTGCTCTGATAGGTTAACTTGGTTTGATCTGATGGGTACTGGGAAGACTTAGACCCAAAACATACCCCCTGCAATCCTCACCAGCAAGGCCACCATTCAAGCTGTGTTCCACAGATATCATTCTTGAGACCTGCTAGCTCTTTATACATTCCTTTGTCAGATGCCCATAATCGTAACATAGTGCTTTGCATCAACATAAATAAACCCTCAGGGGATTTGTTCATCTAAGCCATTTCCCATAGTGACAATAGCAAGCACAGTCCCAAAAAGGAGGCAGAAGATGAGGGGAAGGCTTTTGCAACAAGTATTGCTGAGAGAGCCAGAAATGAGAGGCAAGCAGTACTGAAATGTATGAGTTTCCAGCTTTAAGATGCATCTGATTTCTTTTGCTCTTTTATTTATTTTGCAGTACTGAGGGCAAGTTTGGCAAACACACAACCACTGTGCTGTACCCTCAGCTGCCTAATTTACAGCTTATTTCCTCTTTAGTGAACAGACACATCAAATCAGACCTCAAAGATTATTAAATTTTGAGATGAAAGTGTCAATTCCATAGAAATAACTTTCAAAAGGGAACAGTCTTCTAATGTCTTTTTTTCTTATTGGCTATTTTATTTATTTACATTTCAAATGTTATCCCCCCTTCCCACTTTCCCCTCCACAAAACTCCTCCTTTATGAGGTTGCTCCCCCACTCACCCACCCACTCCTGCCTCAGCAGCCTAGCGTTCCCCTATCCTGGGTCAACAAGCCCCCACAGAAACAAGGGTCTCCTCTCCCATTGGTGCCAGACAAGGCAATCCTCTGCTACATATGCAGCTGGAGTCATACCCCACCCACCCACCCACACACTGTGCACTCTTTTGTTGGTAGTTTAGTCCCTGAGAGCTTTGGGGGGGGGTGTCTGGTTAGTTGATATTGTTGTTTTTCTTACAATGTTGCAAACCCCTTCGTCTCCTTCAGTCCTTGCCCTAACTTCCCCATTGGGGTCCCTGCACTTAGTCCAATCCACATCTATATTGGTCCAGTTCTGGCAAAGCCTCTCAGGGGAAAGATGTACCAGGCTCCTATCAGTAAGCACTTGTTGGCACCCACGATAGTATCTGGGTTTGGTGTCTGCAGATGGGATGGATCTCTAGGTGGGGCAGACTGTGAATGGCCTTTTCCTCAGTCTCTGCTCCTCCACTCTTCATCCCTGCATTTCCTGTTGAAAGGAAGAATTCTGGATTAATATTTTTGAGGTAGGTGGGTGGCCTCATCCGTCAACTAAGGGCCATGCCTAACCTCTGGCTATGGTCTCTACAGGTTCTTTCTCACCTTTGTTGGGTATTTCAGCTAAAGTCCTCCCTGTTGGATCCTGGGAACCTCTTAGGTCCCTGGCATCTGGGACTTTCTAGTGGTTGCCTCTCACTTCCCCCTCCCCCACTGCTACACATCTACTTTCAAATTTCTGACCCTCTGTACTTCTCCCCCATCTCCTCCCATATCTGTCTTAAGCTTGTTTCTTCCTTTCCTTTTTCTTGCCTCTTCCTTTTCTTTCTTCCTTTCTTAATTCCTTCTTTTTGGTACAGATATATCATCATTTCCTAGTGATACTTGTTATCTCAAGGTCAGATGGATCTCAACAAAGAGATGGAACATACCCAACATTATCAATCACCTCATGAGAACAGAGAAATGAATGCTGAATGATTTTAAATATTCCAAGACCGAGGAGACTGTCTTGGCTAGGTTACATTACTGTCTTGGCTAGGTTACATTACACTTTACGGCTGAGTGTTTGACAGTTCCCTCATTCCAGGAAAAAAAAAAAAGCCAGACAAAAATTTAAAAGTTTATAAGTTAAATTAAATCTAAAGGAAAATCAAACCCCTAGAAGGTTCTTTAAAGAAAAGGATGGACCATATACTGTCTAGTCATATTGCAGGGAATACTGTTTGACTTTAAAGGCCTGCATACCCAACGAGTGAATAAGAATGATTTTATTTGGATGGAAACTGTGAAAATTCTCCAAGAAGAGTGACTGATGCATAAAAACTTTGGTTAATGATTAACCTATCTGTTCAAAGGAGGCTAGAGAGCTAATGGAGTAAAATATAGTTTTGGAGGTTCAATGCTTATGTATTTATTTCCTCATTTTATGGGACAGTGAGTACGCACGTATACCGAGACCTGCATGCAGAAGCGAGAGATCAGATTCCCAAGGATAGCTCTCTCCGTCCACCATGTGGATCCTAGAGAACTATACTCAGGTCTTCAGGCTTGATGAAGCACTTTAACCCAGTGAACCATCTCTCCATCCCTGCAGTCATTTTTTTTTTTTATTTTCTTGAGCATTAAGCATTATTGACAGCAAAATCCAAGTTCCTGTTGATAGTGTTTATCTATATATTTTCTGAACAGGTATATAATATTAGCCCTAGTTTATGTTAAGAACTATTAAAGTCATTAGAGCTACAAAACACCAGATGATGGGATTGCACAGATAGAAAGCTGAGGACCAAAAATCAGACTGTCTGGGCTAGGTTACATTACACTTCATGGCTGAATGTTTGCCAATTCTTTCATTCTAGGCTGCAAAAAATGCCAGGCAAAAGTTAAAGAGTTTATAACTCAAATTAAGTCTATAGGAAAACCAACACCTTGAAGGTTCTTTAAAGAAAAGGATGGACCATCCAATGTCCATCTCAGCTGTGAATCTCAGCAGAGATACAAGGTTAGAAGCCAAGAAATAAGCCAGTCACATAGTGCGTGTGCCGGTTCCTCTACAAAGGCAATGTCTAAGAGGAATGTTTGATGATGGAAATGTTTTGAGAAAGCACTGTAGGACTGTGTTTCACCTTGCCACTGGGGCACTGGGACACCAGGCAGGCAGGCAAAACACAGAGGCATTTGGCTATGTTCCTTTCTCCCCCGTTTGGGGTGCTAAGCTTGAGGGACACTGACACACTGCTCAGGGGAGGGGAAAGTAACTTAAGAGGGGGTGCCCCAGCCCGTGATTCTCAAGGTGAGAAACAGTGCAGGCTGGTTCCATGACTGTGGTTCCCAAACTACTAGGCACCCAGAAGAGGGGGCCCACAGGACTGAAATGAGCCTGTGGCTGGGGTTGTTAGGGAGGCAGAATCCAGCTTCGCTCAGGGGAGAGTACCAGGACTGTGGAGAGGCCTTTGTCGAGAGACTTAGACTCTGAAGAAGGCTTTCCCCCACAGCAGTCCTTGAAGAAAATTACAGTGATTTGCTTGTCCAAACTGTTTCCTCATGGTGGAAAATCAATGCACGTGACTTATTCAGGGTGGACCAGAGATCAAATGCCTTTTGCAGGAAAGGATTCCTAGGATGGGAAACGTATTGGCTAAACTCTCAGGGCCCATCTAGATGCTTCATTAGCCTACACAACTCTGGGCTCTATGCTACATGACGAATTTTCATAATCCTCTTAGTGACATGTCTTGGTCACGTGTTCCAGGACAGGAACTAGGTCCAGAGCAGATTCAAACATCCACCATTCTCAACTATGAGAATTGCTGGGGCACTTAATCTAGTAGACCTTACCAGTTTGGTTTTTTTTTTTTTTTCTAGTGACATGGCTCTACTTGACCTACAAAGGACTACTATTTGAAGGTGTAGAAGATCAAGAAAAATGGGGTTACAAGGCAAATAAAGGAAATGAGACTGTAAAGGAAGTCATATCTCATAAATAAGGACAAAAGTACAAATTCAAATAATAGTAAACTTAAAGGAAAAGTTATTTAAAACTATGGAGTTGGAAAAAATCATTTTTTTGTATTTTGACAAAAATGTGTTAATAACAGAAAAAAGGACTGGCAGTTGGAGATTTAACTGGAGGCTCAGCAGTACGGAAAATGACAGGCTGAAGAAAAGGAAATGTAAAAGTTTAACAGGCTGCAGTGGACCATGGACCATGTTCATGTTTCATAGTTTCAACTAACTGAAAATCTAAATGTTTAAGGGGAGAAGCAAGGAATTACAGGCTCTAAGGGTAGAATAGAAAGTGTCTTTCTCCATAAAGACAACAGTGGATAAAATCCCCATGATTGTTTGGTATGCAGGAATGTAGACTAAAAGAGAAGCCAATAGTCTAGATTTGAATCCAAAATGTTCCAATCTGTAAATGCTGGAAATGGAGTCAGTGTGATAAAAATAGCTCATGGTGCCTAGCAACATTCACTTGTAAAAACAGAACTGGAAAAAGATAAGAGGAAGGAGATTTACCATCTAATATTATCTATATAAACGAGAAACTCTTTTCCATAAAAAGTAAAATTTTGTAGAATGTTCCACTTGCATTAAGTGAAAAAAGTCAAACCCATTAAGTTCATTAGAAGAGAGACAAGACAGACTATGAAAAATTAAAGGGAAATACTTAAATAAAGCAAGATGATTTTTATATGGACATAAGGTAATAGTATGGTATGGAATGAAAAACATGATTGTAAAATTTTCTGCTTGTAATATCCAAAGAGCAAACAAATGAATAATCCAATAGAATTGGATTACAGCAAAAGTCAAAATAAGGGTATGTTAATAGCTTATATTACCCTGTAGTACTAAAATTTGTCATTTAAATTCTTTTTTATTAGATATTTTCTTTATCTATATTTAAAATGTTATCCTCTTACCTGGCTTCCCCTACAAAAACTCTCTCCCCTCCCCCTCCCCCTCTCCCTGCTCCCCAACCCATCCACTCCTGTTTCCTGGTCCTGGCATTCCCCTACATTGGGGCATCCATCCTTCATAGAAACAAGGGCCTCTCCTTCCATTGATGACCATTCTCTGCTACATATGCAGCTGGAGCCATGGTCCCTCCATGTGTACTCTTTGGTTGGCAGTTTAGTCCTTGGGAGCTCTGGGGACACTGGTTGGTTCATATTGTTTGTACTTTCCATGGGGCTACAAACCCCTTCAGCTCCTTGGGTCCTTTCTCTATTGGGTCTCTTTCACATTGGGGACCCTGTGCTCAGTCCAATAGTTGGCTGGAGCATCCACCACTGTATTTGTCAGGCACTGGCAGAGCCTCTCAGGAGACAGCTATATCAGGCTCCTATCAGCAAGCACTTATTGGCACCCACAAGAGTATCTGGGTTTAGTGACTGTATATGAGATGGATCCCCAGGTGGAGTAGTCTCAGGATGGCCTTTCCTTCAGTCTCTGCTCCACACAGTCTCTGTATCTCCTGCTATGTGTATTTTCTTCCCCCTTCTAAGAAGGATCAAAGTATCTACACTTTGGTCTTCTTTCTTCTTGAGTTTCATGTGGTTTATGAATTGTATCTTGGGTATTCTGAGCTTCTGGGCTAATATTCACTTATCATTGAGTGCATACCATGTGTGTTCTTTTGTGATTGGGTGACCTCACTCAGAATGATATTTTCTAGATCCATCCATTTGCCTAATAATTTAATAAGTTCATTGATTTTAATAGCTGAGTAGTATTCCATTGTGTAAATGCATCACATTTTCTGTATCCATTACTCTGTTGAGAGACATCTGGGTTCTTTCCAGCTCCTGGCTATTATAAATAAGGCGGCTATGGAGGCCCAGGAGTGGTATTGCTGGGTCCTCACGTAGTACTATGTCCAATTTTCTGAGGAAATGCCAGACTGATTCCCAGAGTGTTTGTACAAGCTTGCAATCTCACCAGCAATGAAAAAGTGTTCCTCTTTCTCCACATCTTTGCCAGCATCTGCTGTCACCTGAGTTTTTAATCTTAACCATTCTGACTGGTGTGAGGTGGAATCTCAAGTTTGTTTTGATTTGCATTTCCCTGATGACTAAGGATGTTGAACATTTCTTTAGGTGCTTCTCAGCCATTCAGTATTCCTCAGTTGAGAATTCTTTGTTTACCTCTGTACCCCATTTTTAATAGGGTTATTTGGTTCTCTGGATTCTAACTTGTTGAGTTCTTTGTATATATTGAATATTAGCCCTCTATTGGATGTAGGGTTAGTAAAGATCTTTTCCCAATCTGTTGGTTGCCACTTTGTCCTATTGACAGTGTACTTTGCCTTACAGAAGCTTTGTAATTTTATGATGTCGCATTTGTTGAGTCTTAATCTTAGAGAATAAGCAATTGGTGTTCTGTTCAGGAAAATTTCCCCTGTGCCCATGTGTTCAAGGCTCTTTTCCACTTTCTTTGTTATTAGATTCAGTGTATCTTTTTTTACATGGAGTTTCTTGATCCACCTGGACTTGAGCTTTGTAGAAAAAGATAAGAGTGGATCAATTTGCATTCTTCTACATGCCAACCACCAGTTGAACCAGCATCTTCTGCCTCAAGAACTGTCCTTCGTACAATCATAAAATCATACACTTTTGAGTGAAGATTACTAGTGATTGGGGGAGATCTACATGGTCACTGCTGATGCTACTGGGTCATATGTCACTGATGGTGATTCTGCCCAATGAACCATAAAAGGAGTGAAGAAAGAAGGAGAATGAAAGAATTCATCAAAAAATTCAGTTCTGTCCATATCAGGTTACCCAATAATACTCTGTATAATCTGTTTTCCTGAAGAACAAAGAGGTCTTGGATTTATCTTTTTAAAAGTATTCTCATAAATATGTTTGTACATACTTGGTGGTCAAAGGTGATTGTATTTAGGTCAACATGGACTTCATCCTACCTTCTTCATCGTTGCTGTTTGGGCAACAAGAAATGCTGCATGTCTGAGTGCAGGGGATAAGAGAAAAGGAAGAAATTGTACTGACAGAGGTGAATGTGTACATGCATGCCAATGTCACAATGATGTCCTGTGAATCATAAACTGAATATGACTGAATAATAAATATTAAAGAATCTTTGTGAGAAGAAATATGGAATGAATGGTTCAACCTTCTGTCCGCTTCTAAAAAGAAAAGAGCTATTGGATACCAGTACTAACTATGCATTTTTGAGAATGTTTGTCTAATTCTAGAATGTGGGTGATATTTGCCTAACATTAAAAGGACTATAAAACCATTATTCAACTGCAGGAGATGAGTGTACTCTTTGATTTTTCTCACCCCTACTTTTTTTTTAAATTAGGTATTTTCTTCATTTACATTTCCAGTGCTATCCCAAAAGTCCCCCATACCCTCCCGGCCACTCCCCTACCCACCCACTCCCACTTCTTGGCCCTGGTGTTTCCCTGTACTGATGCATATAAAGTTTGCAAGACCAATGGGCCTCTCTTTCCAATGATGACCAACTAGGCCATCTTCTGATACATATGTGTCCTGAGCTATCGTTCTCGTGAGCAAGAACACACTGGGACAACCGGAATCTTCTGCAGCAAAAAGCTTTATTGCTTCTTCAGGAGGGAAGACCCCGACCCGGGAAAATGGCATTGCTTATATAGCCCTCAGCCATGGCGTTTCAGCACCTGATGTGGTGTGTCAGCTCCTGATTCGTTGCTCGCCCATCACCCCATTACTACGCTCGGAGATAGGCAGTGACTAGGTGTGAGTTCACTCTCGCACCTACGTACAAGGCTTGTTTACTAGTTAGGCACAGCGGAGGCCAGCGCCATCTTATAATGGTGATTGCTCGCTGCACAGCTCTCCACACATATGCAGCTAGAGACACGAGCTCTGGGGGGGGGGGGGGGCGTACTGGTTAGTTCATATTGTTGTTCCACCTATATGGTTGCAGAACCCTTTAGCTCCTTGGGTACTTTCTCTAGCTCCTCCATTGGGGGCCCTCTGATCCATCCACTAGCTGACTGTGAGCATCCACTTATGTGTTTGCTAGGCTCCGGCTTAGCCTCACAAGAGACAGATATATCTGGGTCCTTTCAGCAAAATGTTGCTTGTGTATGCAATGGTATCAGCATTTAGAGGCTGATTATGTGATGGATCCCCGGGTTTGGCTGTCTCTAGATGCTCCATCGTTTCATCTCAGCTCCAAATTTTGTCTCTGTAACTCCTTCCATGGGTGTTTTGTTCCCAATTCTAAGAAGGGGCAAAGTGTCCACACTTTGGTCTTCATTCTTCTTGAGTTTCATGTGTTTTGCAAATTGTATCTTGTATCTTGGGTATTCTAAGTTTCTGGGTGTCTTAGTTAGGGTTTTACTGCTGTGAACAGACACCATGACCAAGGCAAGTCTTATAAAAAGCAACATTTAATTGGGGCTGGCTTACAGGTTCAGAGGTTCAGTCCATTATCATCAAAGTGAGAACATGGCAGCATCCAGGCAGGCATGGCGCAGGAGGAGCTGAGAGTTCTATGTCTTCATCCAAAGGCTGCTAGTGGAAGACTGACTTCCAAGCAAATAGGGTGAGGATCTTATGCCCACACCCACAGTGACACACCCATTCCAACCAGGTCACACCTATTCCAACAAGGCCATACCTTCAGATGGTGTCACTCCCTGGTCCAAGGATATACAAACCATCACATTGGGCTAATATCTACTTATAATGAGTACATATCATGTGAGTTCTTTTGTGATTGAGTTACCTCACTCAGGATGATGCCCTCCAGGTCCATCCATTTGGCTAGGAATTTCATAAATTCATTCTTTTTAATAGCTGAGTAGTACTCCATTGTGTAAATGTACCATATTTTCTGTATCCATTCCTCTGTTGAGGGGCATCTGGGTTCTTTCCAGCTTCTGGCTATTATAAATAAGGCTGCTATGAACATAGTGGAGCATGTGTCCTTCTTACCAGTTGGAACTTCTTCTGGATACATGTCCAGGAGAGGTATTGCAGGATCCTCCCTCACCCCTACTTCTAATAACAGTTCTTAAATCCTTTAACCTCCCTTCTAGCCCACCCTCCAGTAGAGGTAATAGAAAAGAAAGGTTATTAGGATACAGGGGAAGTAGACCTGCTTAGAAATTATTCTTTGGAGCAAATCCCATTTGCTTTGTCAGGAAATCAGCAATTCAGTTCACAGAATTCAGCAGTGAGTGGCAGCTCGATCTACTTGCAAACCTTCCACAAATACACCAGCAGTTCAGTTCAGTAGTGTTGAGATAGCAAACAGAGATCAACAGAGGTGACACTACCTAGCTGAGACAGCCAGGTCTCAGTTGAATCAGCTCAAAGGATTCGCACTGCCAGGAACACCAAGAGATGTTCTCAGCTGTGCCTCTCTCAGCAAAGAAGAGATCAAGATGCAAAGCTAGCTATGTAAACAAGCCAAACCTGTTACTGTCCATTGAGTCCTATTTACACTCCTTCCAAACATCATGTGTTTTCCACAGGTCTTGGCTCACCATGTGCCTTGACTCAGCACGTGAGTCCGTCTGAGCAAAACTCCAAGTGAGTTTAAAATCACCTGCCATCACTCTGCCAATTGGCCAGTCTGAGGAAACAGCAAGAGACCACCAGAACACCCCTACAAGTTTTTTGGTGCTTGCTTTAGTAAAACATCCTTTCACTTGTGTCCACCTCAGAAAAAGCATTCCTTCTCATATTTGCCCCAGCAAAATACCTTCTGGCACAACTGACTTTCCAATGAAACCAGAAGTTTCCGCTTCTGAGGGGGAAGGATTATAGGATCCAAAGGGTTCAAGGACACCATAAAAGAATGGACCACAGAATAAACTAACCAAGGCTCATAAAGAGCGCACAGAGAATGAACTGTCAGTCATGGAGTCTTTATGGGTCTGATAGTTCTGACTTAGGCCCTGTGCTGTCTCTTTCTCTCTTGCCTGCTTTTGGAACCCTTTTCTTCCTACTGAGTTCCCATGTCTAGCTATAATATGAGGGTATGTGCCTGGCCTTATTATAACATGATATGCCACGTTTCGTTAATAATCTAGGAGTCCTGCCTTTTTTTGAAGGGAAAGGAAGGAGAGAAACGGGAGGCATGGGGACTGGGAGGGGACAAAGGAGGAGAAAATGAGCTTACATGTAATATATGGGAGAAGAATAAATTTTCAAAAAGTGTTATTCAACAATAATTATTAGTAATAATGAAATAGCCATTCTGTTCTCCATCTGTCTTTACTCTTTTTTTTTTTTTTTGAGACAGGGTTTCTCTGTGTAGCCCTGGCTGTTCCTGGAACTCACTCTGTAGACCAGGCTGGCCTCGAACTCAGAAATCAGCCTGTCTCTGCCTCCCAAGTGCTGGGATTAAAGGCGTGCACTACCACTGCCTGGCTCTGTCTTTACTTTTACCTGTGTCTGAGCATAAGTGGGAAGGGGGAGTAAAACATTAGAGACAGCTTGTCCAATCCAACAGTAAATGAAAATATTTGAGGAAACAGATTTGTTGAGATCTGGGATCTTATTGAATATTATGCCTTATCAATTTCTACCTTTCAATTTTACATAAATAGAACATGGGTGAAATAAAATTAAAGTCCAATTTTAGTATATGACTATTATAGTTTAGAATTACCATCTATAGACCATGTGCTAAATGCTTGGCTGTCTGCAAATGCTTCTATTAGGAGCTGGTGGAACCTTCAGTCGATGGGACATAGTGTAGGGAAGTTGGATACCTAGGTGCAGCAACTGAGCTGGAGAACAGAACTCTGTCCTCGTTTATTTCTGGGCTCTATCACATACTCCCTGCCACAATGCTATGCCTACCCACAGGACTGTAAACCATGGACTGAGGTGTCTGAAACTGTGAGCCAAAGAATGCCTTTCTTCTTTAGCATTTAATTATCTCAGATAAAATGGCAGTAAGGACAATGGCAGATATGATTCAGAGTATATGAATCGAGCCAGGTTATGGCAGTGCATGCCTTTAATACTATCACTCAGTAGGGAGAGGCAAGCAGATCTCTGTGAGTCTGTGGCCAGCCTGGTCTACAATAAGTTCCAGAAAAAGCTTGTCTCACAAAAAAAAAAAAAAGAAGAAGAAGAAGAAGAAGAAGAAGAAGAAGAAGAAGAAGAAGAAGAAGAAGAAGAAGAAGAAGAAGAAAAGAAAAGAAAAGAAAAGAAAAGAAAAAAGAAAGAAAGAAAGAGAGAGAGAGAGAGAGAGAGAGAGAGAGAGAGAGAGGGAGGGAGGGCAGGGGAGGGGAGGGAGGAAGGAAGAAAAGAAAAGAAAAAAGAAAAGGAGAAGAAAGTGAGAAGAAAAGAAGAGAAAGGAAAGAGAAAAGGAGGAAAAAGGACAGAGGGAGCATTATTCTCGGATTGGAAAACCTCTGGTGATTCTTTTGAATTATTTATTCACAAATAATGCTTATAGGAAATTGGTTACAATTTAATTAATTAATTCCTACATTTGTTTTTGCTTCTAGGCTCCCAGTTTCATTTAACTTTACATCTAGAAAGCAAAGGTGCAGCTATCAAAGTAAACATCCTTATTTTATCAAGAACTTAGTTTTAATTCAAGGAAACTTCCTGCCTACTCCAAGGACATGGAGGTTTAGTGAGAGTCAGAACAGGAACCCAGGATGGCTAACTTTATTGCAGCAGGTTTTTTTTTCCATTATTACTAGGTCCTCTAAGAATCACCCAAAAGTAATTATTAGAATTTCTTAATTAGTTTTATTCCCAAGAAAATATGTATAATCATCTATTTAATAAAGGTCTACTTGTAATCTTATTTTGCCTCATATTTTCATTTTAGAATTCAGAGAAAAATAAAGTGTATGTTTGGCATCAAGGAATTCCTAACAAACTAGAAGATGTGTATCTAAAACTTTAAATAGTTGGAAGAATGAGAATCATAACAGCAAAAACCTTAGAAAGCTGATCCAAGAAATAAAAAGACCTGCTCAGGTCACATAATTTATAGAATATTGGGGAACAGGTAGCATCTTAAATTGAGTTGAAGTAAGAATTTTTCAAGGACTATGTAGTAGAGGTAGACTTCTGATGGCTGTAGACATCAAGACCTATGTAATAGAGATGCTGTGTATAAGACAGGTAAGGTCTATAGACAAGACATGCATTTCCGAGTATTTATATGTTATCTCCTGAGAACTAAAGAAACATGTTCTTAAAGAATACATATGAACATGTCCTCTGGCACTTTAAGGGTTCCCATCCCTTCTTCTTTGGGTATAAGGGTTGCTTTGTAAATGTTGTAGATTGTAAGATCCAGAAGACTAGGATATCAGCTGTAAGTTAATTTCTTCTAGACATATGAGAGATGCTAGGCCCACGAAATCTGCAATGTGCTTGAGTAAACAAGAATGAGATAATGACACTGTCAGGTCAAACATTCAACATTAATAGGTTGGAGTGTTCACAAGGACTCACCTCTAAATAAAGAACAACTAGCAAGAGGCCAACCAGCAACCAAGCCACAGGCCATGGGTAGATGGAGATGTAAGGGCAGAGAGGAATAACCTGATTTGAGTAGCCTGCCCTGACACCTCTGCCAGGATGAAGTTCCAGCTCATGCTGGCCCTGAGAGCCATGTCAGGGTCCATGACCATGTGGAAGAGGGAGTCTGTGTCTTTGTCTATGGTTCATACTAAAGACCATGTACACATTCATGATCTAGGCTACCTCCTGGGAACATGTCGATGCCCAAAGGCTGTGCAAAACTGGCCATGCCCCTCACTGGCTGTGTCACTTCAGAGAGCTGGCCCCACACTTAGCTGGCTGAAACATTGAGGAATTTGGCCCCTGCACCTTGCCTGGGCTGCATAGTAGAGAGATGACCCTGGTGACAGGTGCAGAGGTGAGCCAGCATATGGTGGTATGAGTGAGGGAGAGACGCCTCTCCCCACTTTCCCCCTTCTCTCCTTTCCACGTGAAGCAGGCCTAGAGAACTGGCCTCAAGGACTAAGCAGGAGAGCTGGCTCCACCCTTTGCCAGCTGCAGCAGCCTGCATGATTGAGTAGTACAGTGGAGCTGGCTCTGGTGGCATGAGTATGGGTAGGCCAGTCCTTGAGAACATAAGTGCATGAGGGCTGGCCCTGCTCCTTGCTGGTAATGGCATTGGCAGAGGTAGTGCTGGAGAGCTTGTCCGGGTGATGTCAGTGTGCAAGGGATGGCCAGCTGACAACTCAGCTACCACCCAGGCCAAGATCCAGGGCTTTGAGTTAGTCCACCCCAGCATTTATCTCATCTATAAACTTTGGGAGTACAGGAAACGGTCCAAGGATCTAAAACGGCAGTATCTCCATGTCACAGGGCAACAATAGGATGTCTGAGAGGAGTCCAGGTGAGGATACAGTAATGATGCTGTACCAGAAGCCAGAACCCTTGAACCAAACCAATGGCTCATTGCAAAGAACGTTTGCAAGTCTTTTGTCTGTGGACAAAAGGATATCCTCTGGGACACTATGACACGCTATAGCTTCTATCTTATTTTATTTTCCTTTGGAGGGGGAAGATTCAAAGCTGGGGAGATGATACAAAAGGACAGGGAGATAAATGGGATTAGAGTGCACGATGTGAAACTCACAAAAAAATCAATAAAATGTTAAAATATAAAAATAAATAAATAAGGAGAGACAGGCAATAAATGGCTGCTAAAAAGAAAAAAAAAGGGGCGGGGGGATAATCGGTTTTCTTCAGGGATGTTTCCCATAGCATATTATCCCTTCTCGTGTGGTCAGCATTAAACACATGTGCATGTAAGTAAACTAAATGGACTCAGTAGGCCGTATATTTACAGCTGTATGTTTATAACTGTAACAGAAATAAAGAAAAAAAGAGGCAATGAATGCAAGAGGGGGTTGCAGGGAAAACAGAGCGGGGAAGGAGGGGAGAGCATGTCAATGATGTAAATATAGTACTCATGAATGAAATCACACAAAATTAAAGTTCAATTATAAAACACAAAACAAAGATGCTTACTTATCAAGACTTATCTCTCTGCCTCTCTCTGTCCCTCGTCCTTCCTTCCTTCACTGCCAGTGTTCCTTCCCGTCATTTCCTCCTCTCCCTCTCTTATTTCTAGAATGATCTCTAAACTCCATCAGTCTCTCTTCCATCATTTAATAAACTCAAAGACCTAAATCATGCTTTTCAGAGTCATTGAACTACTATAAAGGAATCTATTCACAGATCATAGATCATAGGAAAGAATTTGTGAATTTGCTTCATAAACGCAACACGAGCTATTCATAAAGGTTCTTCTGTAAATTTTAACCCTCTCAAAAGATTGTGGTTTTAAATAAACTATACACATGCTTTTTTATTTAATACACAGAACAAACACATTCATGAGAAATCCAAAATTTTCAAAAGTTCTAATCAAATTAGTAATTGTGAGCAATGTCCATTTTACTTTTTCTTTGATGTCCTTGAAATGGCTTCAGTCTTTTAAGTTAAGGACATATTTACTCTCAAAGGTTAGTACTGCTTAAAATAGCAAATTTATATAAATGAAATTATATTTTTATTTTCCATGTTAAATTTTTTGTGCTTCTGAATATGGCTTGTACTAAACAGTTATTGCAAATAATACAATGTTGAACAATGAATGCTATTACATTAATTTCATAGAAACACTAATTGTAAAATTTTGTAAAGAATTTTGAGTTGAACTACTCATAATATTTCTTCTAGTCACTACAGAAGATTTAACTCACTTATATGTTTTTTTAAAAACCTAGATGACAGCTTATATTTAGAAATGCTAAGGAGTCATGAGAATTCATTGGGCTGGACTACATTGCTTATGCCTTATGTGGCTTTTCCTAAATACTATCTAGCTGTTTCATTATTAAATTCTGAAAAATGACATGTATCTGAAGATTTTTGTGAATAAAAAAATTAATCTTATATTAAAAATATCTTAAGATATTTTCATGCAATAAATACCAGCTCGGCTTATTGTGACTGATCTAAAAGTTAAGACATCATTATAAAGAGTGTATTGCACTCCTAAATATTCCATTAACACTTTTTATTGCACATATTTGAAACTATGTTACATGTATACTTTTAATTAGCAATAATTAATATCATCATTTGAATAGAAAACTAGAAAATTTATGGTAGAAAAGAATGTTTGTCACTGTTGCTTTCCTGTTGGCTCTACCATGGATTCTGTCCATTGTGTCACCAAGTAAAATGGAGAATCTCTCTTTGGCGACCAATGATTCATCACAGTGTAATACGCAAATACGTGTAATAAAAAGTGTTTGTGGAATATTTAAGGGTGCAGTATGTTCTTTATAGTGAGGTCCTAATTTATAGATGAATAACAATAAGCAGAGCTGATATTTATTGCATGGAAATAGTTGTTGCAGAAATTCTAGAAAGGCATCCTTTAACATCTGCTGAAGTTAAAAGTATGTGTGTCAAAATATACTGCATAGAAAGATATTTAATGAATAAAATACAAGCTATTCATTTCAGCAATCCTATTGCTGGAATTTGCCTACTAGAAATAAAGTGACCAGGAACTAAGGAGACATGGGATTTATCCTAGAAATACTATTAGAGAATATAATGGAGGAAATCACACACACACACACACACACACACACACACACACACACACACATTCACACATACACACATACACACACACTCATTAGGGAAGAAGTGTGTTCATTAACTGATTATGTCAAGTTGAAACCTGTTTATTGCATTTGATGTTTTCCGTAGTTCTATGATTGCTTAAGCTATCAACATTACTATACTAAATATAAAATTGAAGGAAAATGCACAGAATTGTGTTTTGGGGGATTTGATTTGTACTTACATGGGAATTCACATGTCTGCTGCTGGGCCCTGCCAACAGTTGGCTTTCTGACTAGTCAACAAAGAGCCAGCAGCCAATGGCAATGGCTGGACAGAGGACAGAGGCGGGACTTTGGGGATTCCCGGAGAGGAATCACAGGACTGGGAGACGGAGTAGGAAGGAAGAGGATACAGACATGAGAGCTGTGGAAGACAGAGAAGCAACCATTTGAGAATCAGGGAAAAGTGGCCCCAGCAGTCGATCTCTCGACTAGGTCTGAGGTAGCAGAGATAAAGTACAGATTTTAGAAACAAATTACTCAAGAATATTGGAGGGGAGTGTGTTATTCACGTGGAGGTTCAAGAGTGGCCCAACCATTGAGCTAGATAAAACGAGTTAAAAATAATGCTGTGTGTTTGTGTCTTTCATCCTGGGACTCCAGAGTTACTCCGGCGGGTGGAATTGTGCAATCCCAGCTGGGAAGTAAAACGCAGATTAACAGTTTGCCACTACATTGGTTCTCATAAGGCAGGTCAAGAAGACTCCAGAATTCCTACAGGTGTGCTGAATAAGCATTATCTACAATGTGGAAAACCATAGAGCTCACCAAGAAGGGGAATAAAGCTACTCCTGTGTTTTAGGGTTTGGTGGTGGTGGTTGTTGTTGAACTGTATAAAATGTGCTCATTAAAGAGATTACAAGGACACAGAGCACTACATCCAAATATACAGTGCACAGCCTCATTTTTATGAAATGAAGACGAAGGCTAAACACTGATTTATAGAGATATGCACATGGCTATCTTTTAAGGTTGCAGATAGGGTCTGTACCTACAGACCAGGATAAGACTAGGTATTTGTAGGGCAGAAGTGAAGAGAGAGGGAAGGGACGCAGAAAATGGATCTGAAGAAAAAAATGGACTTCAAACATACTGGCAAACTTAGTCATGAACAGTATGGAAATCTGCATTGAGGTTCCCGAAGACAAAAGACATTGAAATATGGAGTGAGAATGATCAGCCAGGAGAAAATCAGGGCTGCAGCAGCACTCCTCTTTCAGACTGACACAGCCAGGGCTGGACCAGTCCCTTGGAAGGTAGGAAGTAGGAAAGCGTATGAAGTCCCAATCTATTCCATTCAAATTAAAGCTGAACCTAATGAGTTTCTGTTTGTAGATCCAAAACACTTCATATTAGCATGTTCTCATGATCTATCAATTTTAATCGTACATAGTAATATGTTTTGTAAACTGTAGTCTCCTTCAGTTGAGATATTGTGAAAGCATTAACAAAATTCTGAAGCCAGGATCTGAGTGAGAGGAATTAAGACCAAGAAGCAGAAATTAAGACCAAGGGCAGGCGGGTAGCTAGACATACACTGAAGCTCAGGAAAGGGATTTGAGCTGTGCTAAGCACCAAATCACCTCTTCCCAGTATCACCACCATTAACAGTAATCAAATAAAACAGCATCCTAGAGTTAGTCCCTGAGCCTGTGTTTCAGTTTTCAAAACAACAACAAACATCCAAGTTGCTCAGTTGGCACTGCTGTGAATTTGCACGCAAGATAAGTGGCAGAGCACAGCGTCTCCCCAGATCCAGGCTTTGCTCATACATCTGTCAAATTTGCTTGCCCTTTCATGAGGCAGCACACAAAAGAAACTTCTACAGAATCGGACCGGGCAGCTCACTATGAGAGTAACACTATGATTACATGTTTTACAGGGCATCCTGGCTAATCAGACCCTCAGATCCCTCTCTCAGAGCTTCTGGAAAAGGTCCTTTAAGTTGATGATGCTTCACAAAATTCCAAACTTCATTCCTCCTTACGTCCCTGAATTTTATTCCTTTATCTTTTCCACATCAAACCAATAGCCTACGTCAGATTTAGTACAACTACGTGTACACATTTCCTGTCAAGAGCTTTCTTTCTATTCCGTGGGCCAAGGATTTGTCTGTTTGATACATTATGCTGTGCCTTCCTGTCTATATTTCATATTCCTCTTCACTGTTGCTTGTTCCTGGGAGGACAATTACCGGAGGAATATGATAGCCCAGTGTGTCTGTAGATTAGAAAACATCTTCTGTGACTAGCACTATGCAGCTAAGTACAGTACTGCATGACTCTGTGCAAGAACGAGCTCCTGTATCTCTAACTGGTGAATGTGGCAAGCTGTTTCAGCTAGCCACAAATGTCTGTGCAGAATGGATATTAGTGCTGCACAACCCACACATAACTACTCCTGGGCACTTTTTGAGCATGGTCTAATTGACTATGAAGTCCTCTCCCAATAGCGGTAAGGGACAGCAAGACCAGGATGATACAGTAAAAGAATATATGGAGCAGAAACTATTTTACTCCATTGGAATGAGGTACGGAAGGTACTTTATAAACAGGATTAGAAGAACTGCTGAAGGAAGTTTCCTCAGGATCTTCCAGCCTATGGAGTTGGAATCTGTGTTCTGCTTACTGCTTAGCAAGTTGTTCCATAGTTGTGCGTGGGAGGGCTGGAATGTCTCGGTAGATTCTATGATCTTTGCTGCTACTGTAACATTAATTCCATCATGAAATATCTAGGTTGCAGTTTATATACAACACTCATTTTTAAATACTGCCTTTCCTCAATGTTCTTTCTGGGATTCACGTTACACCCACTCTGGGGTTTCTTAGTCTGCCCATGGTTCTCAATTCTTCTTAAAATCTGTACAGTATAGTACAAACTAGCCACAAATTTATATTCTACCTCCAGAAATCTCTTTTTGACTGCTCTAATCCATACTTTAACAGGTTTTATAAGAGTGCATATTGAACATCCTTTATCTCTATATTGGGACCAACATTTAAGTTTCTTTTGGATTCTAGAACAATTTAGTGTGCATTATGAGGAGTCTTAGGGATAGAGCCTGTGTGTAAACAGAAGTATTCGTGTACACTCTCTCCATACATCCTTATATCCTTACATCATGAAAGCCACTATTTTAAATTACTTTTTTTTCTTTTTCACTTTACATAAGTGCCCCCTCCCTGTCATCCTTTCCCACAACGCTTCTCCCACCCTGGCAGGAGGGGGTAGGGGAATCTCTCAGAAGACACAGAGACCTGGAATAGGGGAAGCACCCAAGAATCAATGGGGGTGTCCTTAGCTATGACTCAAAGCATTGGGGTACGGAGCCTGGGGAGATTGCCTCCTGTGGCCAGGTAGGAACCCTAGTGTGTTCCTGTCTACATGAAAGTCACTTAATGCAACCTTCCTAGTGTGCCTGCCTCTGACTAACCTGTAATCCTGGGACCAAGGATGGAAGTTGGGGAGGTTTAACATACCCTTAGCACAGCTTTTAAACCCTAATTTTCGGTTATTAGTGGTAAAACTGAAAATGTTAGCCACAGAAGTACGTGCCCATGAAAATCTGTTTCCTATATATTCTAATTCTTTTGTGTGTGTTGGGGGGGGGGAGATCTCTTATTCTTTCTGTGACTCTGAAGAATTTATATGTGTTGGGGTTAAATACCTCTTGAAATTTTGTTAACTTCCTTGGAGGACATGCAGAGTTTGTTCATATATTTTCTGATTGTTACTTATTCTTTTATTCCCCAGAGACATTTACATTGTACCAGACACTCTTTTGTGGGTCCTGATGTCTTGCCAAGACCTTACAGGAAGCATCGATGCCAAATAGGCTTTAAATTTGGTTTGGCCTTTCACCACTATTCAATACAGATTCTAACTGCAGTTTACCTTGAATGATTCCTTCCATGATTTCAAAGTACAGAACTCTGGACCCAAGACAATTCCTCTGCCTTCGCTGATAACTAAGGAAGCCCATTTCTAATTATGTCTTTTGTCTACAGAGAGTCATTCCACTTCCCAGATATAATCCAGTCTGGGAACTAAAACCCAAGTCTTTAGTGACAGAAGAGCTAGATCTTAATTAGAACGCATCTTCTTGTTGTACTGCTTCCTCAATACGGAAAGAGTCCAATATGTATTGAGAAGGAAGGAACAGGGGCTCTTGTTTAAGGAGTTAAGGAAATTAAGGAAAGATGAGAAGAAGAAAAGATCCCTGGTTAGAGAAACGGGACATGGTATCAAAGCAGGCACTTGGAAAAATTCAAACGAGGAATGACAGGCTTTGTAACAAGAACTGAGGTTTTGTGCAGCAACCTGTTGAACTTCCATACGGCAGAATGCAGTAGCAGGTTTTGAATTTTGTTTTTATTTGTATTGAAAGAGTGAAATGAATGCCAATGCAATAATTTCATATCCTGTAGTTATATCCCATTTGGGCACCTATATTCTCAATAAAAAACATGGCAATTGTTTTTTGAAAGATTGCTCAAACTTTCGAAACTTTGCTTAACACTGAACATATTATACTTATGCTAATTGGCTTGCTCCAAATATTTCATCATTATTTTATGAGTTTTGGCAACTGTACTTAGTCTTAAGTCCTTCTTTCATATTGACTGCTCATGGTTTCCCATGGTAATTGTTGCAGCCACAGAATTTGAGGGCCTGGTTTCCTACTGCTTGGATCGGACCATAAGTCAAGGAAAGAGAAGCGGGAAAGGATGTATACAATAAAACATTTCAAGACAAGAAGGTAAGTGGTTTTATGTATGCATCCCAATTCAAAATGGAAAGTTCCCTAAATCCTTAGAATGCCTTTGAGATTTGGAAAATAATGAAAGGGAGCAGTCTGAGTCAGGACACTTTAGAAATGTGAGCACCAGGAGACTGGCACAAACCCGCTTGTGAGGGAGAAGTTGGCCAGGGACTGAGACTTGGAACACTTGAAGTTCTCTTTCTTATGGAATGTGTTGGCCTCAGTCCTGGGCTGTTGATCAGCAGAGTCTCTTCCAAACAAGTTGTAGCTCATAAAATCCTGGAGATGAATGGATATCAAGTTTCTTCTCTCAACTGCTATCACTACACAAGCTAACACAGGGCCAGCTAGCCCAGGGTCATGCTTCCAACTTGCATCTTGCTTTTGTTTTTAAATTTAATTTTAACTGCATATTAAAACATGTGTTTCATTATGGCGTGTTCATTTATATGCATATGATAATTTGTTCTTATTCACTGTCCTTTCCTGTGTTTTTCCCACTCTACCTTTCCCATCTTTACTCTTCCTCTCTCTTGCACTCCCGATACACTTACCTTATGACCTCCTCAGACTGGATCTTCTTTCTGCTTTCATAACACACACACACACACACGTGCATGCAGGAGGGGGAAGAGACAGACAGACAGACAGACAGACAGACATAGAGAGAATTAAATCCAGATTCTTAGTATAATGATCTTAAGTTTAGCCTATTTTTTTGCAAAAGTCATAATTTCATTTCTTTTTATGTCCAAAAAACAATTACATCATGAATATGTACCTATTCTTTAAATACATATCATTCTGAGGGCTGCCAAGGCTGCTTCTGTTTCTTAAGCATTGATGTGAATGTATTTGTCTCTTCACCTTATGTTCTGAAATACAGGCTCTATTCTCATCAGTTATCCTGAAGAAAAGATACAATCACCCCATGAAGTAAATGTTACCTACCCAGGATATTCTAGATGTGTTACTACATAACCAGTAAAAATTCCGTTCTGCACAAGTACTTTCCAGTTACCTACTCATTTGGCCTCACTCAGTCATTAGTATTGCCTGTGAGATAAGTGGTATTGGCACTGCATTATTTTCATGGAAATTAAGGTTCAGAGAGGCAGAGATTTATCCAACTTTAACACATGAAAATAAAGAACTACGGGCAGGGTTGAAGCCACATATCATTCCAAAGCCCCCGTCCTTTAAGCTGTAATGCTGGACCATGGATCAATGACGGGTTGGATAGTGAAGGCCTTTTTGCTTGTTGCCGCTAACATCAAGGGAGTGCTGATGCCAAAAGTTCCCTTTTTTGTACTTCCAAGAGTCCATGGCTCTCCAAAGGGACCTTTTGGCTGAAACATTGCTACTGATGTTTCAGCTACAGAACTACCAGGACCTGGAAGGTCTAGTATACAGTGACATTCTTCTTGTTTCATAAATCAAAACGTTCTTTCTAGTGTCTGTAGGAATTAAAGGAATCTCCTCTCAAAGAAAGAAACTGTAAAAAGAAAAAAAAAGTTTGCCCTATTCAAGTGCTGGCATACATGCTTGACTCAAAAGAGGGATTGGAGTTGTTCACTTTTGTTCTCTTTTGTAAGGTAGATGTGGATAGCAGCATTTCCTGAGCAACCGAGAAATGCACTGGTGACTAAGCCTCCTCATTTCACTTAATCGGGGTGAATAGATGTGTCTCTAAAATAACAGAAAATACAAGGCATGCAGGCTAACTATATCAAAGTCCAGCTTCATGGATTTCATAATATTGTCCAAAAGAATTTATTCAAATTATCACCTTTCAACAAATATGATTTATTCCTAGCAATTCCTCTACCACATATTGTGTCTGTCCTGTGCTAGGCCATAGGTACTGAGTTCAGGGCATTGTCGTCCGTCCCCATTCAGAGAGGGTACACAGTCACAGATGAGGTCTTTGTGAGAGTGACCATAATTGCTAATTGTTTTTCCCATGATTCATCCCCGCCTAAGGTGCAAGGTGGTAGACAAGATGGAATTATCTAGAGTACAAATAATTCTACATAAAAGGACTGCATAAGTTGAGGACTCAGCACACAAAATGTTCTTTAATACAATGTGACACAGTAAGTGACAAACAGCTTGTGCCATCAATAGGTTGTTTCAGAGCAATGGAGATCACTTCATGCTTTCTTCTTATAAGTTTATGAGAAGCTGAGAACATAATGTAGTGATGTTTCATAGCTCCATATTACAGATTATAGCCTCAAGAATTGTATTTAGTGATTACAGGTATGCATGATAGCATGTTGTATTTAGTGATTACAGGTATGCATGATAGCATGTCACTCTAATTCTAGCACATGGGGGATACAGGACAGAGGGATGTTGTAAATTCAAAGTCAGTCTGCAATATATAGTGAGATACAGGAGAGCCAGGGCTACAAAGGAAAAGTCTGTCTCTAACTAACTAATTAATTAATTAATATTGCTTTGTTCCTATCAATGATCAGTAAGGACTCCAGTCACTTCATCTGCAATACAAAGCACAGCATAGTCAAAATGTCCAGTCTGGAACTATATTTTTTAAAGATTCCTTTTATTTATATGAGTACATTTTAGCTGTCTTCAGGCATACCAGAGAGGGTATTAGATCCCATTATAGATTGTGAGCTACCATGTGGTTCCTGGGAATTGAACTCAGGACCTCTGAAAGAGCAGTCAGTGCTCTTCACCACTGAGCCATTTCTCCAGCCCTGGAACTATATTTTTTACCATCAGAGGTTTTAAATAACAACTATTGACTGAAGCATAATACTATTTCACTGAGTTTATTTTCTTAAAACCAACTGAATAATGTAATGAATGCATAACCTGTTATGACATAAATAATCCTTTTTATAACTCACGATCAGTTCTAAGTCTCATTCTATTCCCAAATATAAGGGCCACCTGTTACAGATCGTCACCCTAATTCACTTCAAGTCAGATTCAAGTACAGAGTCTCCTCTTCCAGTCACTACCCAGCAACGTTATTTCCCAAGAACCTCCTTTCAGACCCCTCAAAGGCCTCCATGATTCACCAGCTCTTGTGTACTTCCATGGACCCAAAGTCAAAAGTTCTGATTAGTGCCTATCTTTTCACAGACACTTACAGAGATAAACTGACATGAGTTTAATTTCTGTTCTCTTTGACCACGGTTTTCTTCTTTTCTCTGTATAGGTGATCAAAGAAATAATAGTTAACATTTATTGAGTACTTATCACATAATATCAATATTATCTATTTCGCTCCTCATGATAACTGTTAGCTCAATGATATTATCTCTGTTCCTTGTTACAGATAATGAAATCCAGCTGTAGATCAGCTAAGTTACTTGCTTGGGGGGTGGGGGCACATCTCATAAGTAAAAAACTGAAGAAGCCTTAAATTTTATCAGCCTAATTGAATTCAGGCTTTTGACTGTTATATGATTCCAATCATGAAAGAAAAGGACAGAGTAAGAATTGTGGTAGCACAGAGGAAATACTCCCTTTACTTTTTAGAATAGGCAGCAATACTTCTCTGCTACTTTATTTCTCTTTTAAACAAAAAGTCTGTGGAGCCCGCAGAGCAGGCATTAAATGCATTAGCATTTTTGAAGCCAACAAGCTAAAAGCACATGTTAATTTGCTAATTTTTCAACCTGCTTACTTCTCCAATTTTGTATAATCATGGTAAATTTTAATGCAGGCAAAACCTAAGGTTGCCCACATTGAGGACAGAGAAAGACAGTGGGTAAGGAGAAGAAAGGCTATAGCCATCTTAGCCTGGATTTGTGGAGAGTTTAAGGTGATTAAAGAGAGGAAGAGAGATGCTGCAAATTGTCCACAATATTAATGAAGAGGTAGAGAATTCTAGTATGTCTCTGTGATGAAGCATTCCTGAAGCTCACTTCAACCTTTTTTTGTTAGGTTTTAGCAGACCTCATTAGAAATATTTAGCTGAGCCAGGCAGTGAAACTGCTTGCTATCCAAGCTTGGTGACCTAAATCTACCCCTGAAATGCACATATGTGCGGGAAAGAAACCAACCCTACAAAGGGGTTCTCTGATATCAACATGTTCAGCATGCTGTGCGTGCTACACACACACACACTACCAAAAATCACTTTCAAATGCACTGACATTTCTTCTCAAAGCTTCCACAAACAGGACATGAAGAGCATCATCTGTGTTACTCACTCAAACTTCTTGAACTTAATTATAAAATTAACACTGCAGTGATGCTTTGGAATAACCCATTTCTCTCTTTTTTTTTTGCCAATATAATATTTTTGTGGATTATTTGGGAGGCTCACATAATGCACCATATTCACTTGCCCATCTCCACATGTCTACTCCCCATCCTTGTAACCCCCGCAAAAGAAAGAAGAAAAGAAAAAGAAGAAAGGATACCAAGTCCAATTTGTGTTGCCTATATACTCACTGGAGCATGGTCAAACTCCCAATGGCTGAACCCTTAAAGAAAACTTGAGCCCTTCCTCACCCCCAACCCCAACTGGAAGCTTTCAGTGGTGAAGAACTACCCTTAAGAATCCCTATCACAATATTTTAAGAGTTCTTTTTAATTGATTCCTATCTAGACTCTGTTTTAGTTTTTGGGGGGGGCGGGGGAGCATGTCACAGAAGCCTTCTTTGTCTCTCATTCTCAACTGTGAGTCTGAAGTCATCAGCATGGGACAAAAGAAGCTTTCTTACCCTTTGCGCTCAGTGGCTGCAGGGAATCACAGACTTCCACAGTCATCAGCAGGACCATGGACCTCCTCATGGTCTCTGGTGGCAGTACAGACTACATACATCAATATGCCCTCAGGTGGTACCACGGTCCAGGCACATGAACTAGGTTACCTTGTGCAGAGTACTTGGAGCTGAGGGAGAAAGGAGGGGTGTGTTGAGGGGGAGGGGGGACTCTACTCCACAGCTGACTCTAGAACACCTCAGGAGCTCTGCAGGCTGTGCCCAAGTTTGCTCCACCTCCTAACAGCATGTCTCTTAAAGTAAAATTACAACATAATTCAAGTTTTCAGGTTGTCTACTTAACTAAACTTCCCCAAACCTTGTTACCTCTGTTTGTTTGTTTGTTTGTTTGTTTCATTTGCTGCAATCTAAAGCACATGCTACTTCAATTTCTTTCTTTGTAGAGTAATATCTATTCTCTTGTTTAAAAACTGGCACAGATATTTAGAAGCAATAAATGAGAAAAACTCACTGGATACTTGAAAATTGCTCCACATGAGCCACAGCACTGTGGTCACACCAAAGTCTCTTCATACTCATGTTCTTTTCAGCTCCTTTCTCCCCATTTTAATCTCTGCTCAAACCCTCCTTAGAATTCATGCCCCTTGCTTATTTATTTCCCTTCACTTGTCTCTTGAACAATTTTGATTTCTCCCTTGATTTATTTTTTCTCTTCTATCACCAGGTCCGTCCCACAGTCCTGTCACTTTTAACCATCCCTCCTCACCTTCGTTAAGATACCCATGGCATCCGTGTCATCTTACGTATAGATGGTGTCATTGAATGTTATTGACCTTTCTCTTGTAGCCAAATTTTGTATTTTTTCTGTTCATCCGAAATACAGTAGAATCATACAAAACTTTGTACTTACCAGGTTTTACTGATACGTATTTTGCAGCTTGTATTTAGATTCCTGTTTTAGCCAGTCCTAGGGTATCACATTGGACAGTTCTCCTCTGAGCTCCTACATGTTTTGCGAAAGCTGGGCTGTGGAACCCCAGGGTTTATTCCATACACTTTTACTGGGAGAGCTTGGCTCACTCATCTGCTTAACTGTCAACTACATGAAAATGATTTTTTGAATTGTTCGAAAATGCCTCTGAGTTTTAATTTTGTTTATGCCACGATTTGCCAGAGTAAAGCTCCTTTTGGAGAGCCAAAAGCAGTCCTTAAAGTTAAAATGCTGCAGTTTCAGCCCATCATATTTCTCTCTAAATCTACAGTTCTGGAGTCTTTTGTGAAGTTGAGGGCTTTCCTATCTTGTGTCCATGTATGTGTGATGTGAGATGTGTGTGTGTGTGTGCGTGTATGTGTATGTGTGTGTGTTTGTGTTTGTGTAAGGATGTGTATATATGTGTGTGTGTGTGCATATGTGTATATGCATATGTACATTTATGTGAGAGTGTATTGTGTGCATATGCATATGTGCATATATGTGTGTGCATGTGTGTATATGTGCTTATGTATGTGTACATGTGCTTGTGTATATATGCATTCCTGTGTGTGTGTGTATGTGTGTGTGTGTGTGTATTCTTAACTATCCCATACAACTAAAGTCAGTTAAAGTGGTGTAATCCAATTTTATCAAACCTTCAGTCATTTAATGTAGCACTGTCAGGCTGTAACCCGTTTCTATGTAGTTTATACTAAAACTTTTATAACTGGACAAAACTGTAGATAGAATGTAAATGTGAGATATGGGAACTTCTAAAACTATGGATTGTTTTGTCATTCTAACAAGAAACACTAGAAATATCCTGGTTCCTTAATTCAGGAGTGGAAATCTCTTAGAGATCAGGACATTGTAGCATCTTAAATTTCTCTCGGAAAGAATCAGGGTTGTAACATTTATGTTTTAATTTTTCCAGAGGTTTTGATGTTACCTGATTTGGGCTTAGCAAATCTTGTGTTTGCCTCTGACTCACATCATTTATGTTCATGACAGCCATTAAAATCTCAGCGTCTGTCAGCCACTGGTTTGCTGTCTGTATTTACACTTCTAAACAAATCATTGTCTTCAGGTTATGGTCTTTTCCTTTTCTCTTTCATTTTCCTTTTCTTTTTCTGTTCCCCAGAGACTTTCTTCTGCTTCCAAGTTACTGGGAATTGGGACTTCAATATACCTGAAGAGGGCAGGCAGCCACTGGAAGCTTTTAAAGGTATAGTGAACTTAGAGTCCAGCCAGGTTTCTGGGCGAGTTTTGGAAGAAAAAAAAATATGAATGATTAGTCTAAATAATTTACTTGAGATATAAATTGAACATCTTTACTCTAAAACTCTGCCCTGAATATTTGTTTTTTTTTTTAATTTGTGCTTTCCCCTATATTTGGCAATTTATTTTTTTATCACCTCTTTGATGCTAATAGTTAAAAGATTTTGAATGTGAATTCAAAAGCACAAATAGGGGAACATAGGATTTTTTTTCATGATTTTGTTTAACTTGGAACAAATCACAATGAACTGACTTTCATAGTTTTAATAGAATACATTTCAATCTCTTTACCAAATTATTGAATTAAAAGTTCTCTAGAAACATATAGAATTGAAAGCCCTCTAGAAAGACTTCTGAAAACAAACCATTTCTCAGCATGTATTCCTGACCTTATTAGGCTTCCGGAACTGTGAGGAGGAGACACATTCCTGCACTGTCATCGTCTCCGAAGACTGAAGAGATGTTCTTTGCCAAGTGACGCTGTAGTTCGCATGCTTGGACCTACTGTCTGGAAAAAGAGTCATGCTCTCTTTAGTAATCCTCCTGATTCTTCCTCTTCCTGTAAATGAAGGGCATAGGAGTGGGAACATTCATTCACACATACACACACACACACACACACACACACACACAAGTCAGAACAAAGTATGTATCCCATGGGAAGGAACTATTTTAAAACTCTCTAAAAATATGTACTTGGGCAGGTCAGATGATTTTTGCAACATGACTGTGTTGTCCATTAAGTTTCTACACTGTCTATGAACATGAGTTCATTTCTGAATCCCAAGTCAATTCCAAATGCTGGGAAAGTGAACCTGCCAGTGAGACAAATTGTTACAGGGCTAATTTCTTTTTATTAAGTCCCAACAAGCTCCCCGAAGCAGAACTTATGGATATTTCTAAAAGTTTTAAAAAGCAATTGCCCTGCTTAGGATGTCTTCCTGATGGCATTACTCTCTCATCATGTAGCATTACAAGTCATCATCTTTGTAATTTAGTATATAATTTTATGACTTATTAAATAGATCATAAATGTATGTAGGCAGGGGAAGACTGAGACACAGCAGGGGAAAACCAGGTCACGGAGCTCATCAAGCACACTTGACTGGGAAGCTGTTATTCTTGGGCTGATTGGTGATTGGGGGCAAGAAGAGGTTGGCATCTCTATTAATAGAGGCTGTTTGAGAGTAGCCATAAGGCAAAACATAAAGCGACACAAAGTACAAAGAGAAGATTGCCTTCCATATCTGTACCTCCTATCTCACACACTGTGATGCTAGCACAGGATGTCAACTTCTGGAAAACTCAAGTTCAAAAAGAAAATCAAGAGTTGAGTACTCTTTGGGGTATTTTCCAGGCTCTCAGAACTCAAATTTTAGCATCGTCATTTTATGAGGGAAGATTATAATTTTCTTGTTTGTAGATTTTTTAAAACTTGTATTCATTTTAGTCGATATTCAAATAATTGTTCCACATTTTTTTCTGTCAGAATAATCACTAGATTCCCTGCCTCGCATATGTTTTTATCTGTGTAACAAGCAGGCAGTATTATGTTGTCCATTCTTCAGAGAGGAGTTGTGTCTAGAACAGAGGAAATGAATGAAATTGGCTGAGGTTGCACCTTTCCTGCGATAGTGATTACTGTCTTCTTCACTTGCTTACTCCTTCGCATACACTAAATTCCTTCTACTTCTCTTCCGTCTCATCCTTCATCATTTCCAATATGATCTCTCCACATATAGAGCTAGATGCATTATTTTTATTGAAGTTATAACCAACCCAAAGAAGAGAAAATCTAAAGTTCATGACAAATAGATAACTCTAAGTATCTAAAGAAAAAGCAAAAAAAATAGAGAGTTCCTCATGGGAATCTACTCATCAACACACCCTTAGGGTTCTAATCTTACCTGAATCCCTCCTCCTTCCGTCCGTTCTCCACATTCCAGGGAAAATTAAAAGCAGTCTCTCCTGGCTATTCTTCATTCATTTTTTTTCCAGGAAACCTCCAGCCCAGCCTATTCCCTAGATATTCCTCTACCACAGTGCATTTCCTCAATATGAGTCACACATTTGAACTTGGCTTGTGTAAAATAAGGCTTTAATTGTATAATGAAGAAATGTTAACTAACTAATTTCTGGAATGACCCTTTCTGAGGATGGAAAGAAAAGAAACCGAATTTACCCATGGCCACTGTAAATTTGTTCCCTTTGACCTAAATCACAGATGTGAAGTGAATGCCATGTTGGGAAGAAGAATTATGATCCTGCCCTTTTCACACTCCTAAGCACTTAGAAATGTCTTCCTTCCTTGGGGGAGGGGAGAGGAAGCATCAGAAAGTAGGTCACAGACAGATAAGCTCAGTAGAATCCAACTTTTGTAATAAAATGCAGCAGCCAAATTAAATCATCATCTTGATAGAACCAAGTCTTGATTATAATGTCAACCAGAAGAAAACAACTTCTAGAATGTCAAACGATTTCACTGGCCTGGTGGTAAGGAAGGAGAGATGCCTCTAAATGTTGTAAGCTCTAATTTCTGGATATTATTTTCTAATGGAGTTCTTGGCAGTATTATCTAATTATCTATTTTCACAAAACATCCCTACTAGTTCGTGAAAGTAACCTGAATTTACCATCCACTTGCAACCTTTTGTAGGTTTGATATATGAGGAGTATATTTGTATATAATGATGTTCATTTACAAGGCTTACTAAGTGTTATTTGTCTTTGACTATGTCAATCTAATCCAACAAAGACAAATTCTGTTCCAAATACACAGAAGAATAAGTTGTGACTGTAAGTGTCCTGCTGATTTGTACCTGATAAAGCTAGATTAGAAAACATCTTGCCCCTGAGACTGTTCTTCATGTGGCTAGACACTAAGACTTACATTTGGAGAGAAATGTGTGTGCATAGCAGACACACTCCATTAACTTCCTTGCCTCCAGCTGCACACAGCAGCCACACAAGAAATCTCCACATCTGTTCAGCATCCCTGAACATATTGATGTTTGACATTAGAAAAAAATAAGAGCTAGACCAATGTAAGCCAGCTTCCCTCCATGACACCAATTATAGATTTTCCCCTCTTTTTAAGAAAAAAGAGCAAGGGAGATGTCAAAAATAAAAGGCTCCCTTGAAATTTCCCCATTAATATCATGCTGGGAGATGGTAAAGTATGGAGTCCTGTTGCTAGCCATAAAGGCATACTGTCTGTTAAAAAGACATTTCACACTGTTTGGGCAACTTGTCAACCAACGTGCAGGCAGAATATCATGACCAGTATGGTTTAGGTATGCATGCTTTTTTGCTTTTGATTAATCCTAAACTGTAACTCAGGACACTAAAGATGGACATAGAGTGTCACTGAACCTATTTTACCCTGTAAAAAAGTAGTTCCAAAGAAGTTACATCGGAACACTTTCCCTGATTCTCATCATTATCTGTGTCTCTAATTGGCTTATTCGCGGTATTGGCCAAGTCTAGCTTATAGGAGCTGCTAAGGCCCAGAATATCACTCTAACAACTCTTGCAACATCTTTGTGAAATTTTCAAGAGTGTTAGAGTTGAAGCTCTTGTTTGACTAAAAAGGTAGATGATAGGAAAAATAATAGAAGAATAGGTTCCTTATAATAGTGGATGATAGAATAAGTTTTGATCAGCCTACCTTTACATGATTTTTACATGTTAAAAAAGAAATGATTGTAAAATATGTATTCTGCCTAACAACTGTAACAGGGCTTCTGCTTGTCTCTTCAGGGATAATGGTAGGTTTGTCTTTTATTTTATTCATTAAGACTAATGGTGGGTGTGTGTGTGTATGTGTGACTGATTCTAAGGATATTATACTGCTCTTCAAGAAAGCAATACCCATGAGACAAACTAGCACAAACATCTTCAGTATTACATAGAAAGGGGTACAATGAAGAGAATGTGGAAAAGTCCTCAAACAGACCATGATACTTAAGATAAGAACTCAGAGGATGTATAGTCCAGTAGCAAGGGAGAGGAAAAAGCATATTCTAGGCAGAAAAAAAGCACATGCCCAAAGGCCTGGGGAAGCTTTATGACCTTAGTGAGCTACAGGAAATGAGTGTGAACTGCCTGGAATTTGCAGCACAGGGGAAATGCAGACTGTGTTACTTGCTTCCATCCCCCCTTGTGCTACTTCCTGTACAGTGTGAATGCAACACCACACACATTTACAAGAATTACTCAGACGATGCGTTTTCCTCTTCATGATAAAGATGCTAAATAACAAAATGACGACTTTGACAATTTTTTAAAAAGACTTTGTAGTTCAGAGCTGGTTTTGAACTCACGATTCTCCGGCCACTGATGAAATTATAAGCATGCACACACACACATGTCCTTGCATTATTCTCTAAGTCTTTCCTTTGCACTCAGAAAAGAAGAGGGGACAAAAAGGACTTCTCCAGTGTTGGGTTTGCCTGTGTTGTAAAGTCCAGAAAGTTGGAGGAGAAATTGTTTCATTCAAAAAAAGTCAGTGTAATAGAAGAGTGATCTGTTCTTAAAGATATAAATCCCAGAAATGGATAATCTTATGTTTTTATAATTAGTGTACTTTTGCAAGTTATCATCAAGAATTACCTGAGAATTATTCAGGATATCAAAGTAAAACTGTCTACATAACTATAGGCGAGTGTACTATATGATAATTCATGCTATTTGGAAAAAAAAAATACAGAACAAATTTTGGCCATGGGAAAATTAGACAAGTAATTTGGAGCTTGTCCTCATCATAAAAAAGCATTTGAAAGGAGTCACATAGTCATGTTTGTTTCTTCAAATTCTGGAATGGAAAGAAAAACGAAAGATGAAACCCCATGGAGATGTCAAACCACTGTAATGATTGTGGGACAGAATAAAATTACTGGACCTAAAAGAAAGGTTAATGAAAGAAAAGACAGCCACATCGGAAGATGGCTGAAGGTCAGCTTATGGGTGTTCAGAGATGGACTCACTAGAAGTATGGAACAGTTTTTTACAGAGATTAGAAATACTATAGGAAAGGAAATGGTGGACAATGAGTGAATGAAAACACTGGATTTAACTTTGGACACTGTAACTAGGAGTTTATCCCATCTCAATTATTTTGAAAGACTTTTGAAGCTAATTTAAAAAGCTCCTAGAGACACTGGGAAGCTGGGTTAGTTGTTAACAGCACTTGCAGAGAACTCACAAAGACCAGGTTACTAAGTAACAAGCCAAGCATCCCACAAATTCCAGGAACTACAGCTTCTAGGGCCCCCCTTATTATGTTCATATGTGCACACAGGTGTGCATACACTTCCCCTCCCCCACACCTATGCTCATATACTTACAAATAGGTAAATGTTTAAATAATCAAAACCCTGTACAAAACTCTCAAAGAACTATTTAAAAGATGATCTAGTTACAAAATCATTGTGTGTGTGTTTGTGTGTGTGTGTGTTTATGTGTGTTCCTAAGGTGGATCTGATTTTTGAAAGACTAACAAAACCACCTTATAGATGAAGTGGACCTGTCCTATGAACTGGTGTACAAGTCATGTTTTATATTATTTTTATTTTTGTACTGGGATGATTGGTCATGTATTTATGTGATATGTTATGTTCTTACTATGATCTGTTGCTTTTTCTCACAGCAAGGCAATGTGACAAAGGAACAAAGAAAGCTGAGAATGCTCAGAAACATTATAAAGGGTGGGATTCTGAAAACATAAACACCTCTGAACAGGAAGAGAACATTTTAACCAATTCCTCCCAGTCATCTCCTTGACTCACTGGACACCAAAAATTTTTCTTGTGACAAATCCCAAGTAATGTTTCACATGAAACATTGTTCTTGCTGCTTTTAACAAACCTTCTAAAATGAGCTGAAATTTCCTTAACTAAAATCCATTTCCTTTGTGTAGATTCTGACTACTAAAATTATAAGAAATGCTAAATCTATAAAGAAATAAATATATATGGAATACTAAATATAAAGGAATATTAATACAAGAATAAGGAAACTAAATAACAGAAGAGAAATATATATGTAAGGATGTAAATCTAGGAAATACATACTCTTTTACATTTTTATAAAGAGTCTGCAGTATATGACTACAAATTTTCTGGTAATTATTTAGAATATTTTATTGCAATGATCTACATGACCATAGATGAGGCTCTAAAACAGTGTTTTTATTCAGGGAATGAAAAGTAAGCCGCTGTGTTCTTTGTCTCTTGGACCTTATGTTAAGGTTATCAGATGCTTTAGGGAGGACATAAATACTGCATTTCCCAAACTAATGAAAGCTGTGCCTCACAGGTTATTTCCCCAGGTTAGACAATGGAAAATATTTCATCGGGCATGGAAGGGGAGCTGATTGGGTAGCATGTGAGAGATGTGAACTGAAGTTCTCCAACTGCCCAGTAATCTAAAAAGGAGAAAATAAATGTAAGCTGATTATCTATTATGGCACCATCCTAAAACTGAAAATTTCTACATAATGTCTTTTAAAAATCATAAAAATAATTTTCCCTAAAAGAATGTGTAGAATTTTATATATGATCTCCCTGCCCCCCCCCAAAATGTGTGATCGTGTAAATTCTAGAAATACAATGTGTATTAGAAAATGGGCAATAGATAATACATTCCCATTTTTTTCAATATCTCAGCAGTCATTTGCTAACAAAATAAATTTTCATTAAAATATATGCTATCCGATGAGATTATGCCATGATGTTTATTTATGACTTCAAGATATAACATTACACAATTAAAGCAAAAGTTTCCATTAAAGTCATGTAAATAGGAGCAGTCTTTCTCCCACAAATACTCAGTGTTACAGGTTCCAGTTCTAGAGCCCTGTGGGGCTGAGAGGTGTGGGGGTAGAGGAGAGGGAGAAAGCCCATGTCTGGCCAGAGCTCCTGTGCTCTGGGCAGACAGATGCGGGAGGACTACAGGACACTTTCCACTTGCCCCGGGTGGGCATCTAAGCCACTGACCCCAAGGACAAGGGAGAGCTTCTGATACCAGGGGCCCCAGGGCAACAACCTCGGCCCTGGGGGTATGGGAGAGAGGGCAGAGGGAGAGAGGTTCCCACGTAGGCGACAGTCCTTAGTCTGGTCAGTGGCTAGAGCACAGGAAGGCCTTCTGACAGGAGATTAGGCATGGCTCATTAGGAGAAAGCCTATCCCATTGTCCAGGCATAGCGGGCTTTGATCAACAGAGACAGTATATAGTTTTAGAGTTTTATTGTAGAAAGGCAGGGAGAAAGGAGAGAAGGTGGAGAGAGAGACAGAGAGAGAGAGAGACAGAGAGAGAGAGAGAGAGAGAGAGAGAGAGAGAGAGAGAGAGGCCATGGCCAAGAGGAGGGAAGGGGGAAAAGGAGAGAGAGAAGAAAGGACGGAGTAACAGGTTAGAGAGAGAGAGAGAGCAAGGAGAGAAAGAGAGGTTAGATAACAAGGAGAGAGAATAAGTGAGTGACAGGATACAGAGTAAGAGAGTGAGGAGAGAGAGTAAGAGAGTGAGGAGGGGTCAAGCAGCCCCTCTTATGGTGGGCTATTATCTTGTTGTTGCTAGGTAACTGGGAGGCATTTAGCCTGAAGGTCAGAAGCTTGGGACATTGTCTACATGACTGCTAGCCACAAGCTTCTCCTGTGGGGGCCGTGGGGGTGGTAACTTAGACAGGAACCAGGAGTCCAGGAAACATGAGGGAACGCCTTCCATGCCATGTAGATGAATTATCACCACAGGGTTTCTCTGGGGTTCAGACCTCAGCTCGACTGGAGACCAGACTGTCTGTGAATAGCCCATTGCCCCACAGAGCCCCTCATCCTCAACCCACCACCACCACTCTCCAACCCACTCTCCCTCTCCTACCACACACAAAAATAACTTCAATTATCTGTTATTATATTTTGTATAATTTTGTATATTCTCCTAAATATCATATATGCACACATATGTGTATGTTATAAGCATGTGAACAAAAATAAAACTTATATATTATATCTGTGGATATTTGGACTCTTTGTAGACATCAATATGTTACGCTCTTAGACATTACCCTGTGATGTTATCTATTGGTGGCCTCTCCTCCAGAAGTCAGAATCTCTGGGGAGAAAATAAGCTCAATAAGATCATGTCTTTAATACGTGTACTGAAAGGCTTCATGCTGCTTCTTGGTCACTGTCTCTCTTCCTATAAGGCAAAGTCTATCTTCTGCAACATGATGGACTCCACTCCGTTACCACAAACCCAAAATAACAGGCTCAAGCACCTCTGGTCTGAAAGTGATGCAACTGTGACCCAAGCTAACCATTGCATCCTCATTTCAGGTTATTCTCTCCTTAGTTCTAAAATCTAACACACCTCTCTTCCAATTTATTTTTCTTCTTTACACTTGGTATATCTTGAATATCATTTCATGAAATAATTGTTTACACTACTTTATAGCATAATCCTTTTCATTTACAGTTGGAATATTCCAAAGGTTTAAAAACAACTTTCCCTGAATACGATACAAATCGGGTTCAGATCTACATTGAAGGCTCTGCCTGTTCTCACAACAGCTTTGGCTACATTGCACTTCTTTAAGAATGCTATATGATACAGATTGACACCAACGCACTAAAAGCAGGGGACTTCAATACCCTACTTTCTCCAAAAGACAGGTCATCTCATCAACAACAAAATAATAATAATTATAAACAGAGGTACATCAGAGTTAAATGGCATCACCCATGAAATGGACTTACCAGATAACAGCAGAGTATTCTACCCAAACACCAAAGGATATACATTCTTCTCAGAAACATACAGAAGCAACTCTAAATTAGACCACATACAGAGACACACATATTCCATCAGTCCACAATGAAATTAAGCTTAAAATTGACAGCAAAGCATCTCTAGGAACTACTCAAACTCATGAGGATAAAAAAAACTCATTACCTGAATGATGTATGTGTCAAAGAGGAAATCAAGAAAGAAATCAAATGATCTGGAGCTAAATGACAATTAAAATGATGATATTTTTTAAAATCATCATTAGATGTGACACGTTGAAGAAATTTATAGCTCACTTATAGCTGGAAGTTCCTATGTTAAAAAAAAAAAAACAGATCAGACACACATCAAAAAGATTATCCTCATTGTCCAGGTTGGTTTATTTTTGTGGTCATGCAGAAAAGGTCAATGAATAATTAATAAAGCACATCAAGGCACTTATTGACAAATATTAAATGATCATCTCAATAGATGGAGGAAAAGCCTTTGACTCAATCAACATGACTTCATAATAAAAGTCCTAAAGAGAGTAAACTAGAGGGAACGTACCTCAGTATAGTAAAAGCTACACATGATAAGCACACAGTCAGCATCATTCTAAATGGAGAAAAATAAAGCAACCCCACTGAATCAGGAATGAGACAGGGATGACCACTCTCCCCATTCCTGGTCAATATTGCACTTGATACACTAACTGGAGAAATGAGATAAGGAAAGAAAATTAAATGGCTATAATAGGAAAAGAAAAAGTCAAACCATCCCAATTTGCAGATGACATATTCGACATTAGAGATCCCAAGTTTCTACTAGAAAACTAATAACCATAAACAAACTCAGCAATGAAACAGAATATATTTCAACTCATGCTAATCAGTCATTTCCCTATACTCCACCAACGAACATACAGAGAAGGTGATCATGGCTCACTCCCTTTCATAGTATTCTCAAAAAAAGAAAAGTGTTTAGGAATAAATTAGTCAAAGGAAGTTAAAGACCTCCACATTGAAAATTTTAAATGTCTAAAGGAAGAAAAATGCAAGAAAACAGAACAACAACAAAAAGCTACACATGAAGAGAAGCCTTCTTTTGATCTGGTGAGCAGGGTTGTCAAAAAGAGTTCCAAAACATGCATGCTATCACAATTGATTACATCCCAGAGATGGAAGGGAAGTCTATTGCTAAAGACAGTGTGCATTTCAGACTCAGTGCCTAGAAAATCTCAGCAGAATCTCACTTGAAACCTTCCTCCCTAGATTTCATGGTGTACAAGACTTGTGAAAGCTTCCAAAGGAGGGATGTAACCAACAGATGCCTGTCCTGTGAATCACAGCAGTGACCACCATGTCATGATAATCCTAAGGGTGCAATAGTAACATGCAGACCTTCACAGTATCCAGAGATCTCTAATTGGACTTAAGGCCCATGGAACAAAAGGGAAATCTTGGTACTAGAAACTGTCCAAGTATGTGGGGCTAGCAGAGCCTCAGATTTTGGAGAAGAGCCTACACACTCCACTTTAGTAAACCATAATACCTAAATACAAATAAATAATTGTCCTCATACCCTTAGATAAGTGTAATTTTCACCCATTATTGCAAAAACCTCCCCTTTGCAAAAGATAGAGGTCATTATGGAAATCCACAACCAATCAAAATGCAGAATTTTACAGACCAGTCCCAAAGGATACATCTACGAAGCAACTCCAGCACCGAAGGACCAAGGATAACTATGAAAGAGGGGGCAGAAGGATAGTAAGAGGCAGAGGAACAGAGGGTTAGATAAGAGATGTTGTCCCTAGAAATGTCAGAAGCTATATCCATTAAATCTTACAAACATGGTTTCCTGAACATGACCCTCTGAATAGGGAATGCCCAAATACACATGTTAATGTGAATGGGTGAAGGGCCACAGAATGCACTACAGAGAACCAGAGGTTGCTGAGAGTGAGACAAATAATCCTCCCCAGGGAACAGCATCAACCCTGAAAACATACATGAGTAACATACAGAGTAAGAAGGTTGTATTTATATATTCAGGTTTGTGTGTGTGTGTGTGTGTGTGTCTGTGTGTGTGTGTGTGTGTGTGTGTGTGTGTGTGTGTGTGTGTGTGTGTAAACAAGGAAAAAGACATCATAAATTTAAAAGAAATAAAAGGTGCCATAAATTGGTGGGTTTGGAAGGAGGAAAGAAAGAGGAATGAGGTAATTGTATTATCATCATCACAAAAAATGAGAAGTTCTTTTTATTAATTGAGAGGTTAAGAGTGTTTGTTATTCTTCAAGAGGTCCTGAGTTCAATTCCCAGTACTCACTGGCAGCTCATAGTTCTCAGCAACTCTATTATCCCAGGAATGGCCTTTTCTGCCCTCAGTGCCCACCTGGAATGTAGGGTATACATCCATTTATACACACAAAATGAAAATAAATAAATCTTCTAACAAAAGAATATCATGTGTAAAGGGACAATTTCTTCCTCAGATAGCAGATCTTATGCTATGTCAAATGATGTTTTTCTCTTAAAAAATAACACTTTAATTTATATTTTTAGTTATGTGGAGTGGGAAAAGTTAATATGATTATAGATGGATACTTCTTATGTTTTATTCTTAATCCATACATTGAAAAATGCTTTATGTTGATCATGTATTCATTTAATAATTTGTCTTTACAAAGTTAATAATAAGAAGCAACTTTAAACAGTCAGAGAAGTCTGGATTAGAGGAAGTTTCTCCCTCCGATGGCTCACACGAGTCATAACTACCACTCATAGACTTCTGCCTATTGCTTAACAGTCTGGAACTCTTGAGTCAGGGAGCGGATTCCTAAGAACCAACTGTGGGAGTTTCTCATGTCCCTGCAAGATTCTTATTTGGAAAGCATCAGAATTTACCTCAATGGAACTTGGGGAGAACTGATTTAAGATTTACTCAGTTCCTGCTCTTGTATGTTATTGAATCCACAAAGTCAATACCTACCATGATGCTCACAAGTCAATGTCAACAGAGTATGGACTCTTGTCTTCCCTCAGTCACTTCCCAGGAGAGTCACAAGCTTACTATAGAGATTTGAGATCCTCCCAGGAAGCTTGCCCTAATGCATGGCCCACCACTCTAATTCAATACAACTGGGAGTGTGTGGTACTTTGTGTTTCTTAGATAATACTTTCTACTTAATATTCCTTCTTTGTTCAGAGTGGTATCATTCCAAGACATTGACCTAAAATGTTACTAAAATCTGAGTGAATTGGTTTTGAAGTAATACCAGTAGGTAAATGAGTGTAGTGTATCTGAAAGCATACTTTCACTAGGGATAAAAGAATTTTCACAACCCAAGAATATACTCAGTGTGTCTAAAGCCTGATTTTACACACTTCTATTGATACAGATTTCTCATATCCTATGTTAATTCGAACTGTTAGATTTTGTTTCCTGGTATATTTACAAAATTCTGATGCCTTTCTATCTCACAATGAGGTTTTATATATCCAGTACCAACATGTGTGTTCCTTAACAATAACTGCCTTCGGGACTTCCTGTCCAGGGTCCTACTACCCACAGGAAGCTCTGACATGTGGTGTGATTCATCCTGAATTCACTGCTACACTAGCCAGCCTGACTGACTCTCCTGATATCAATGAGCCTCTTCTGTTCCCAGAAGTCAGTGTGATTATTAGGCATTATACACTCAGTCATCTGTACATAGGGCAGTCTTCTGGGGGCACTATCCATAGATGAATATTGGCTTTCAGTCATCTCCACTTTCAAGATTAGCCTTTTCCAACAGCTTATTTACTCTTCTCTTAAAACTTTAATTGTCTAGCTTTTCGAAATGATTCATTTACAAACCTCTGAGTTCCCAAAACCATGCTTGAGAATTTTTCCTTAAAACCAAATAAATATTTCTTTCTGGCTTTACAGTCATATATTGGGCAAACAGCATCAGGACCATGAGATGACTGGAATGAAAGTGAAAATATTCCCCAGCTCTACTGTGATTGACAACTTGGCGTGCCCCTTCCACCTTCCTACACCTCTGACTTTCTAGTAGGTGTTCCTAAAATATATAAGCTCTTTTTCACCTGGCTTTCTGCTACACTGTGATAAAGCTGGAAAAGATTGCTTCTCCAGAACAGAGCCTATATAAAACTCAGAAACTTAAACTTCTAACAACAAGCTAAAGAAATATCCTTCTTTCTATATGTTAACTGCCTTTAGTATTTCATTGTAGAAACACAAAGCTAACTATGTTCTCAAGCAATTCTTATTTTGGGAAGTGCAGAGTGGCATGCTGAATATGCAAATCACGACCATACCTTTGTACATATATGCACAAATTTTTCTACTAAATTACACCCCAAGTCCAAAGAATGGTATTTTGAATGCCTAAGACAAGAGAGGCAGTCTCCCCTCTTCCTTGTCATTTTATCTTTGATTTAGAGCAGTAATCAATTATATCACAATATTGTAACTGTCTATTAAGGACTATACTGAAACTAGGGAGATAGTTCAATTATTAAAGTGCTTGCCTTGCATATATGAGACCTCAATTCTAGGTCCAGCACCCACATATGAAAGGCTGGGTATGGTGCTATACTTTGTAATCCCTGAGGCACTGGGAAGGCACAATCAAGAGAATTCCTGATGTTGACTAGAGAGTCAGCCTAGCCTAATATGTGTACACCAATCTGAGTGTGAGACTCTATCACCAAAACAAAACAAAAATCATCCGAATAAAAACAACAACAAAAATCATCAGCAACTTCAGAAGAACAACACTCAGGTTGACCCCAGTCTTCAGGTATCCAGATGCATATGTCCAAGCACACTTGCATGCATCTGCATGTTTACACACACACACACACACACACACACACACACACACACCAAGCACATGTATAAAATGCTGTAGTTCAGTGCCTACAGTATATTGCCTGGCACGTAAAAGTGTTTCATAAATATTTGAAAGTAAAATGTATGAAGTTGGAAATGAAGGAGAAAGGACAGTGAATGACACATGAATAAAAAGAGCGATATAAATGTGACATAATCACAGGGTAGTTTATCCAAAAATACAGTTACAGTAGAAGTGAGTCTGACACATAACCGTGAGTAAACCTTAAGTAAACTTGGCTATAGATGGCATTGTGGTAGATGGTAATAAATGAAATGGATTCCAAGGCAGTGAACAGATGATTTGTGTTTGTGTGCAGAGGAATGAGGAGTGGGCAGGGATTTTTTGGTAGTTTTTTTTTTTTAAAGAAAATATAAAAGCAGTTGCAGAAGAAATAATGTAAGTGTAATTTTCACAGATTGTTTCATAAGCATTAATGTATAAGATGGAAAAAAGATAATTAATGAGTATATTATATTATATGCTGTGTTTGTCTTTCCACCCGTTTCTTTTTGAATTATTGCTTCAATGAAAAAAATATCATATACTCTTTACTGGAAATGGTGATAAAAATGCATATATAATTCATGGCTAAAAATATGTGGGGTTAAATGGAAGAGAAGGATTTAAACATACCAACCTCACACTTGGTAATAGAATTATAGATGACACATTTTTATACTTCACTAATAAGTTATAAAACTTCTTTTTTCTTAGAGACACTAATTTAATGGATGTAGACTATAGTTCCTATGGCAACGCTATAGCTTGCAACTGTCTCTCTGAATAGGTCCAACCTTTACACTGACTCTGAACATCGCAGGGCAGTTAAACTCAAAAGAATTATTAATGCACAAATCAAGTATATTCTCTTATCTTTGAGATTAATTATTATTGAAAACCACCTTTATGTTAGAATACTTGAAGGCAGAGACCTGCATTTTTCATTTCACTTATAACCTTCTTCTTTAAGAGTATCAAAGCTTTGAACAAAGAGGTCTCACCTACAAATCTCCATCTATAAATGCACAATCATGCTACATACACTTCGGTGCATAAGGCACACATGCTACTGTGAATGCCATATATTAAAGTAGGGTTTTTTTTTAAAGTCTTATCAAGGCAGTTCACCAGAGTAAATTCACAGTGCAAACTTTGCACCCATAATCTGAATTTCCGACTAACAGTCAAAAGACCAGGTTATAGCAATTATCTTTCTATTCAAGATTCTAAACATAATAGAACATATTTCTCTACTCTTACTAAACACTAGTAAGGAGATGAAACTGTGGTATTTCTACACTTTTACGTATTAAATCCTGCCCACTATACTGTTTGTAATATAGTTATAGAATTGTAGATGGTGGTAGGCTATTTGCTTACCATGCATTAAGCCTTTATTTTGATTTCTTGAACTGGAAAAATAATAAAAGAAGTATAGAGCTGGAAAATATAATTTTAAGTATTTGTATAAAAGAAACCACTATTAAGTCTGGTTCATACCTAAAATTACAGATAATATAATTTCAGTCAAATACCCAATGAGTGATGATCCAACTGTTGGAAACAGAATTTTTCAGCAACAAAATTACTGACCATCCATTATAAGATCTGTCCTTTTAATTAGTTTTTTAATCTTTGCGTTTCTGCTATGAATGTTCCTTTTCAAAAAACTTGAGTTATAATACCTTCTGTAATATATCTCTAGCTTCAATAATTAAATTTCCAATCCACAAAAAATTAATTTTGTAAGTTAACTTCATAGAAATTACAACTCAAGTATATAGAAGAAATAAGGTGATATTAAATTTTATTTTTTGAAATTTAATTAGAAAATATATTAATATCACTATTTCATAATTGACTCACAGAAAATAAAAATATTACTTTTAGCTTATGTAATAATTTAAATTTTATTAAATTATGAAACATTTGTACAAATGTCTCATAAAACCAGTGTGTTAATATCAGAAATATTTGTTGTTTACTCATGGAATAGTCTGGCTTTATTGCCTCTGACAGATGTAATAGCTCCCCTCTAAGGTCTTGATGATGGTTCAGCCAGTAAAGTGCTTGCTATTCAAGCATGAAGACCTGAGTTGGGAGTCCCAGTTCCTATATAAAAGCCAGGCACGACAGCAAGCAACTGTACTTTAGTGCAGTGGAGGCTGAGACAGGACCCTTGCCATTTGTTGACCTTTCAGTCTAGCACATCAGTGAGCCCCAGTCTAACTAAACCAGTCTGAAAGATATAGAAAGGGCTAGTAAGATGGCTCTGCAAATAAGGTACTTACCACCAAATCTGATGACTTGATTTCTATTCCCAGAACAACACAGCCAATGTTGCCTTTCAGGTTTCAAATGCACAAGCACGCACACACGCACACACACACACAACACAAGTACACATACTCACACAAGTGCACACACACATAACCCTGAACCAAACACACGCACAGACAGACAGACAGCAGACACACACACACACATACACACACACACAGCATTCATGTGGACTCACTGTGTGAGTCCCTTCCACATCATGATTTAAGGACTTATGCTTCTTTCACTTTCTCTTATCATTTGTCTTGGAGCGCTTCTCATGGACTTAGCAAATTAGAAGTAAAGAGCACAGGAAGACTGGTTTGTTCTATTAATATTGATTGCTCTAGTTTATGAAAGATGTTTTCCAATTATTTGAAAAGTCAATGCACTCAGTATGCCTGCACACAGTTAGGGTCATTTTCACATTCTATCTGTTTTCAAGTTAACAAAACTCAAGAGTTTCATTTTTTTATCAATTTGATAATTTATTAGCCTATTTGGGGAAAATAAAACATGATGAGGGTAATTATAAACTTTTAAATATGCTAAGTTATGATTTATAACAAACCCACTAGAAGACACCTTGGAGAACACATGCTACAAACAGCAAATCCACCTTCTATTTCTATGCATTTCAATTTTCTATTGCTCTCCATTTTCATCATTCATTGTATAACTGATATTGAGTCAAGCAATTAAACATTATTTAAAAGTTCTTGAAATTTAGAAAATTATTATATCAGCTAGGTTTACGTTTAATAGAGAATAGAACCCACAGTGACTTCATCAGATGGATTGCTCAGGTTTGTCATAGAACATGTGGCCACCAGCATAACAGTCCAGACAGATGCAGTAGCTTCCTGGCTTTAGACATTCCAAGGCTCATATCTTCCTCATAATAATATAGTATTTTGTCATCATAGGTATAATATTGATGTCTTATTTCTAGCTATCGGATCTGTGCTCCAGGCAGAATTTAGAAGGAAATGAAAACAGCAGTAGTATTTTAGTATTTTTCTTAACCTCTTTGGATAGGGAACACTACTTCCCTAAATCTATCTCCTAGATCTCACTACCCACCATTAGCTGGCCGTGAACTGAATACATTATCAACCTCAAGTAAAAGTTAGACTTTGGTTGGGACTGCAACCCAGTTATCAAAAGCACTTGCTTAGCAGTCCAGGAACTCTGGGTTCAGTCTCAAGCACTGTATAAGTAGGTATGGTTCTACAGGTTTGTGATCCCAGCATAGGAGAGGTGAAAGCAGGAATATCCGAAGCTTGAGGCCATCAGCTACATAAAGACTCTCAGGGCAGCCTGGGTTATGTGAGAAAGTATTTTTCTTTAATATTTTTTATTACGTATTTTCCTCAATTACATTTCCAATGCTATCCCAAAAGTCCCCCATACCCTCCCCCCCCCCCCACTTCCCTACCCACCCATTCCCAGTTTTTGGCCCTGGCGTTCCCCTGTGCTGGGGCATATAAACTTTGTGTGTCCAATGGACCTCTCTTTCCAGTGATGGCCGTCTAGGCCATCTTTTGATACATATGCAGCTAGAGTCAAGAGCTCCAGGTTACTGGTTAGTTCAGAATGTTGTTCCACCTATAGGGTTGCAGATCCCTTTAGCTCCTTGGGTGAGAAAGTATTTTTTAAAAGACCCCAAAACCAGAAGTCAATGTTGTATTATACTTCCTAAGAAAGTACTGAAGTTTGGTAATTTCTTACTAAAATTTACTGTTTTCTACATTTTTCAATTTATTTATTTTCATTAAATTAAACTTATTTCTAATTTTATGCATATAATGTTTTTAAGTTGTGTGTGTACATCATGTGTATGTGTGTGCACATGTGTGCATCTGCATGTATATATATATATATGGTAGGTAAGCACTCACCAAATGAGAAACATCTCAGACCTTAAAGTTTACTTATATAGTGAAGACAAAAACATACATCAAAAACTTCCTAGGTGACAATAGTCTATTCTCAGGATCTTCCAGATTTTTGTCAATTATACTGTGACGTTGTCTTTCAGTAGAATGCTTATTGAGACAAATAATTCTTATTGTTAATTTTCTTAGGTTTCTTGAAAGTTAAAGTGGCTGATAATGAAAACTTAACTTGATAGTAAAATAGGTTGCTGTCAGTGTTGGCTAGATTATATTGAGTTTAGTAGTAGTTTTGAATTTTACCATTATGGTCTATTGTGCCACACATCTTAGGCTCTGTGTTTTGTAGAATTTACAACATTTAAATTGCTGAAATGTATTATATCTCCAGATCCTCATAGCATAATAAACAACAGAGAAAAAACCCACATTAGTGCTTTACAATTCCACATATTTAAAATAATTTTTTTCAATTGAGGTATTTGTGTGTATGTCTATGGGTCTGTCCGTGTGAGCAAATGTATCAATGGATATCCAAAGAGATTGTCAGGTATCCTGGAGCTGAACTTAGAGGTAACTAGTATGTGGGTGCTAGGAAGTGAACTCGGGTCCACTGGAAGAGCAACAAGAGTTCTTAAATACAGAGACATCTCTCCAACCCCAAACTCTATTTTTTAAACTGTGTATATATTGTATCTGTTTTTAAATGTTTTAATCCAAAAATATACGACAATCAACCTTGTATTTCCCAGAGCCACCATGAGTACACTTTTGAAAGAAAAAAGTTATAGATCCTACATCAGAAATCTGGAAGGCACTACTGCTTGAAGATGTTGATTAAATATTGAAAGCTGTGAGGATGAGGCTGTTTCCAGGCAGTCTGTCAGATCAGAGAAGACAAAAGGCGGCCTTGTTGTGGTTGGCAGCAAGCTACTCCCAGCAAGCAGAGTCTAATAACTTTGTAAATGTGGCCCTGAACCACATCTGTAAGAACTAGAGACATCTGCATAACAGAAACTCTTCATCTGGTGTGAGTCTATGGTAGCAGGGACACACAGCTCTCCCTCACCAGGTCTTCCTGGGGGGAACTCCAGACTTGGAGGTTGAATAAGACAGGAAGAGAAGAAGGGCGTCTCAAGATGACTTCGGTCAACCCCAGAAACAAAAGAGAAAGAGTAGTGGGTCATTTGCCCATTCTCAGAAAGCCAAATGCCGTCCTTCCGCGCTCCAAGAGGAGTTTCAGACTTACATGAAATCTATAAGTAGCCACGGGCACTAAAGTTTGGTTTAGGGAGTATAGGAAGGTCAGAAAAGATTATTTAATGGTCTCCACCTTATTAAGCTGCCAGTGCTTATATTGGGGCACTGGTTTATAAAACACCTTGGCTGAAGGCCTTTAACCTGTGGCGGAACTTCATTTTGGAAGAACTTGGGTTATTCTTACCGTATTACTGAGAGGTCCGTGTCTTAGACTGTTTGTCCAGACCAGGAAGTATGATGTTAATCGCAGCCGCTTTTGACTTGACTTTATCTTTAACTCAAGTCCTCAGTTAGGATGTATAAATCCGGCCCTAACACATGCTCAGTGAAAATACTCAATGCATTCCCACACATTTTTGACATTGAAATCTGACTTCACATTTTTTGGATGTAGAAACATAGAGGAAGAGAAGGTCAGAGATGAAAATGTTGTGGCATATGATTTAAAGTGTTTACAGTTTAAAACCAATTTAAAAGGAAATTCAAGAAATGAAGCAACTATGAACATACCTTAAAACAATAACGTTTAAAGCTCTTCATCAGAAATGACAGGATATTGTTACTTAGAAATACCACTTTATATTGAATTAAAGGATCAACTAATGAGAGATAATTTAATTTGCTTAAAGCTGAGTTTATTTAACAATTGAGTTCATTACTAAATTGTTTCATAAAGTGCTCTTTGCATGTAGCTTAAGGGGCGAGAGGAAAGAGATCATTAAGACCACACTGGGTAGTGCTGCAGCCAGTACATAGATATACAGTTTTAATCCTACTTAATTGAAATTAAGCAAAATTTAAGAAGCATTTCCCAAGTAGCCTTAGCCGTCTCTTCTGTGTTCAGCAGCCACATGTGGCTCTTAGGTGACGAACTGGGAAGCTGGGAGTAAGGAACAATTCATCTTTTCTGAAAGCCAAAGCTGGAATAGCAAGAACATGAATGCCTTGAACAAACTTTGTGATACAACTTAAGCAATGACAGGTCTTGCGAGTTAATTGACTTATCTGAGACACAATTGCAGTTTTTATGAAAGAGGTCACATTTTCTACCACATGTCAGTAATTTCAGGAGCGAGTGTTGTGATAGTCTCAGGTCAGAAAAGCCCAATTTAGGAAGGTCATGTTAGGGAGAGGTGGAAACCTGGACTCTGCAGTCAGAAAGTCTGGGCTTCAATCCAAGTTCTGCTAATTACTGCCTTCATGACTTGGGCGGGCTGCTAAACTTTTCTAAGCGTCAGCTCCCCTGATCTTGGATAACCATAGGGGTGTTATAAAAATAAGAGAAGTACCTTTAATAATTCGTGATACCCATCAAGTAATAAATAAAAGCTAGGAAAGGTCCACATGGAGTTAACCATCATATCAAAGATAAATATGTGTACTAAATACAGCTTCTGAGAGTTCCACGAACTAAAGGTCAGAAATCACAAAATGCCACTCAATGAAGAGGCAACGGTAATAGGAATAGTTAGCATTACTGTTGGGGCAAGGGGAGGAAATGTGCCAATAATGCAATCGATTTGTTACTAAAATCAGATTTCAGTTTTACTGACCATCCATGTTTTGAATAATGCTACTTCGGTGCACTTACCTATATAAAAAGGAACGATTCGTTGGATCTCAAGCTAATATTAAAGTATGCTCAGTAGAGTATCATTTCCACATGGCTGTCTCACATCTCCTCTTTTAAACATTTTAACTGAAATACAGTTACATCACTTCTCCCTCCATTTTGTCCCTCAAGCCCCTCTCAGCTAGCCTCCTTCAAACCTATCCCATGTTTCCCTCAACAGACCCTCAAATGGATAGCCTCTTTTCCTTTGAATATTACTGTTACACACACACACACACACACACACACACACACACACACCTGTATGCACTAATATATAAATAAAACTAGTGGAATCTTCATTAACTGGCTAAACTTTCACTTACAATGTTTTAAGAAACTTTAATACGAGTTGTTTCCATACCACAGTCCTCATCTTAAGACAAGGGTTAGGCTTTGAAATGGTTCCGAGCAAGCTCCATGCATGCATGTGACAGAGTCTTTACAAGAGGCCTCCAGTGAGTTTTGGCTCAGTCTTGGGCAACTTAAAAAGAACGACCTCCATGCATTGGCTTTGTGGTTTTGCCACCATGAATTTCAAAAGGATCATCTCTTTACTGATGATATTTACACTTTATAAGCTGCACTTTCACATTACTAACAATATTAGTGTGTGTGCACGTGTGCATGCCCGCATGTGTGCGTGTGTGTGTGTGTGTGTGATGTACATATATATATATATATATATATATATATATATATATATATATATATATGTGTGTGTGTGTGTGTGTGTGTGTGTGTGTGTGTGTGTGGCTTTGAGCAATGAGGTATGTAAAACATTTTTCAGATTTTAAAATTGCAGCTTCTTAATACTTTTATAGTTTATGCAAATAAGTAATAAAACCAGAAAGTTAAAGATTTTAAATATAGAAGAATCTTATCAAAAATATGTGAAAACCCTTCATAATATGTATGTGTAATGGTTAGTGGGCAGCAAGGTACAGTCAGATCAGGTGAAGACACTGCAGGGTGTATATGCTTCACAGTTAGTGGGCAGTGAGTCCCAGTTAGGTGGATGGGGGCAAGAAGTTCTGTGGGGATGGAGCCCACTCATGTTCTGTGCACAGAGAACATCTAAAATAAAAGGCCGTGAAAGTGTAAGAAAATGATCAAGAGCTAGACACGTGTAAGCTGATTTAAATATTGTGCCACACTAATATTTTTCAGAATATTATATGTTCCCAATTAAAACACACAGCTTTATAGATTGAAATATTACTAAAGATGAAAATTTAATTACATTTTATTTCATGTTTATTTCATTTCGCAGAAGAGGATACAGTCTGTGATGTTAATAATTAAAACTCAGTGCTTAAAGATGGGCGACAGACACAGGAGCAAGGTGGTGCCATGTGAATGGTCGGAATGGTCAGAATCCACAAGGAGGAGCACATTCGACGGGGAGAAACAGGGGATTTTCTGGTGGTTTTTGTCCTATATACAGCATTTATGATTAATTAATGCAACTTTCATCTTTCTTCAATCTTTGAATAGTTTATGACTTACATGCCAAGTCCCCAAACATAAATGTATGATTAAAAATATATATACTTAGTCTAACTATTCACAAATCAAACAAAGGAGGCAGACATTTTAAAAGTTTCATTTCAGGCTGATATTTTTAAAAAATCCAAAAAAAATCTTTGAAAAAAGCATAAAGTACAACATAAAATATTCACTTTTGAAAGATTAAGGCTATGTAGGAAAACTAAACAGAGAAATGAGGCAATTCAGTAAGTGTATTTGATTGGTGCAAAAGTAATTTCAGATTTTGATTTGTTTTAACTTTTAACATTTGGCACTGCAATATATTCTTAATAAATATGATTGCATTGCACATAATCTTAGTTCAAACTCCTTGCTTGTTACTCTTAATAATATATTACTTGCAGCTCATTTTGTATTTACTTCAAACTATAGAAATGATGTCAGACAAAAAGACAAGTTTGAATGATTTTCTCATTTGAGTTCAAAATGGTCACAAACCATTGAGAATGACAGGCCATGTCAATGATGAGATCACAACAACTATGGAACGTACAGTGCAGCATTGCTTCAAGAAGTCTTACAAAGGAGAGCAGAGCCTTGGGGATAAGAAGCATATGTCAGGCTAACATGCTAATGATGGTCAGTAGTAAGCAATCGTCAAAGCTAATCTTCCACTGTCTTCATGAGAAGATGCCAAAGAACTCAAAGTAATTCATTCAATAGTTACTTGGCATTTTAAGCAAAATGAGAAGGAAATAAATAAATAAATAAATAAATAAATAAATAAATAAAATTAAAAAGCTGTGTAATTTGTTCATGCTTCATAAACTCACGACAGCAAGCAAACAAAAACCCCACATCACTTTGAATTCTCGTCCTTAGTAAATAATTTGGAATTTTGGTTTCTTTAAAAAACCCCCGAAATCTTTTTTTTTAATTTTTTTATTGCATATTTTCCTCAATTACATTTCCAATGCTATCCCAAAAGTCCCCCATACCCTCCCCCCCCCACTTCCCTACCCACCCATTCCCACTTTTTGGCCCTGGCGTTCCCCTGTACAGGGGCATATAAAGTTTGCATGTCCAATGGGCCTCTCTTTCCAGTGATGGCCGACTAGGCCATCTTTTGATACATATGCAGCTAGAGTCAAGAGCTCCGGGGTACTGGTTAGTTCATAATGTTGTTGCACCTACAGAAAACCCCGAAATCTTATAAGAATATGTTTTCATTTTAATTCCAGGTATGGGCTTTGGGGCTGCTTCAGACTGTTCACAGCAGCTGACTATGATTTGCCCCATGGAGTGGCATGATTTTGCTAGCTGCAGATAGTTTCTGCTATTGTTGACATTTGGAATTCTGGGGACTTTTCAGAGGGTATGTAGGATCCTGAGAGATGTTCTGGGTTGTTGGAGGGTTGTGATGGTTGTTTGGTTGCTGTTAGTTTTTGTTGGCTGCTGTTTGTTAAGTAATCATGCTGAAGGAGGAGGAGGAGAAGGAGGAGGAAGAGGAGGAGGATGAGGATGAGGATGAGGAGGAGGAGGAGGAGGAGGGGGAGGAAACTAGATAAGGAGCTAGATGCCCCTAATCAGCAAAATGGCAAAACGTAGTTTCAGGATAATTTCTCCCCCTTTTCTTTTTATTCAATTTTTCTCTCCTGTCTAGTGTTAGTGGTTTAAGATGATGTATCTAACACTATGTATTACAAAGAAGAAAGGTTCAGGGTACTTTGTGTTTTTATATAATCCAGTATAATGAATGAGAAGAATATCAGTAAGAAAAGAAGTCCACATGAGAGTAGGAAGCTCTGTACTGATTTTCACACACGCAATTTAAAGGCTATATCTAATAGGTTTTATATGTATATACATTTCTGAAGTTGGTGAAAAGGTAGAATCTTGAAAGTCATCTGCAGGGAGATAGTAGTCAAAACCATCTGAGCTAATGAAATCTGAACTTAGAATTACAAATGAGATGAAGGAAGCCAAAGACAGAACTTAATGATAGTAGCTGAATGGGAAAACAAACTTCGGAATGGTAGCACAAGGAAGACCCACAGACAGAAGGAGAGCGGTGGAGCTTCGTGAGTTCACAGGAAGACTTCCTCGCTCACTCTGCTTATGTATAGCTTTTGTAATTTATGTAAATATATGAACAGCATCAAGATGGAAAAACATAGGAAACAGGAGAGATGGTTCAGCAGTTAAGAGCACATGTTGCTCATGTGATGGACCTGGGCTTAGTTCCCAGCCCTCATTTAAGGCTATAACCACAGTTCAGGGGGATCTGATGTCCTTTTCTCTAATGTACAGGTGCATTATCCACATCAATACACACAGGCACATATTCACATGTATAAAATAAAATTTAAAGTTCTTTAAAAATATATTCAAACATAGTACTTGATTTCTAGACAATCCTACAAACATACAGACACACATGTGTGTGAATATATATATGTATATGCATTTGTGTATGTGTGTGTATATACAAGCAGAAACATTCAAAAACATACATGTACACACAGAGAAACATACACTCAAACACACAAATGCATATATCCTCTTCCCTGTCATATTATGTAAGTATGAGGTACCTGATCATGAAAGTCATTCTGTATAATCCTCAGTATTGTGTATGTATTTAAGAAAATTTTTGTTAACTTGACTGAGTCCTAAAACAAATCAGAATTGAAATCTTATATCTTCAATTAAATGTCAAGACACCATAGCAGTTATCTCCTGGGCTTGAGTTGTAGAAATTTTGTGGGAACATCAGCAGTATAACGGTGAAGTCACTGGCTTACCAGAAACGAGAAAAGGATATTTGCTGTATTGTTCTTGCCCTTGGAATGCTCCCTCTTTCCTTCCTGTTTTGTTGCTGACATAGGATGTCAGCTGAAATTTACTGTCATTGATGTCATCTGGCCAATGGCTATCATGAAATCTGGTAGGCAGTTAACCTTGTGTACAAGCCAAGGCACAGGCAGTCTGAGGTCTGACTCCTCTAAGGAGGTTATCAGATTAGCTGAAGATTCTTGGAATAAAAACTTGGCAGTGAGAGTTTGCCTTCCATCCTCTCACTGAACTGATTGCTTCAGAATTACTTTGTGTCCCATTCAAAGCTATGCAAATTTTCTTTCTTGCACATTTTCAAAATGTATCCATAAATTTAAGTAACATCATGAAAATCCATGAGAATTATCTTAAAAACAACAGCAAAATAAACATTTTGATGGAGAAGAAGCCTAAGATATGATTTTTTAACTCAACATTTCTCTACTTGTGCAATATGCTACTCACTTTATGGAAGTTTTTCCTTTGGGTAGGGAGCTGCCTTGTTCATTAGAGGATTTTTAGAGGTGTTCATAGTGTCTATCCTGCAGATTCCAGCAGGGCTACCCTCCCACCCCAAAATGTAATGATCAAAAGTCATCTCAGAAAGAGAACAAATGGAAAAAGAGAGATGTCTCTAATCCAGAGTAAAAACAAATAGAATTGTACATTGTGTACTGTGGTGTGGTATTTTGAATAGGTATATATCCTGTAGACTCATGTGTCTGAATGCTTGATCCATATGCTGTGTCACTATTGGGAGGTTTGGCCATGTTGTAGCAGGTGTTGCCATGTTGGAGGAGGTGTGTCTAGCTAGGTCTAGTGTGGAGTTTACATCCTGCTGCCTGCTGATCAAGATGTAGAACTCTCAGTTCCTTCTCTAGCACCATGTTCACCTGCACACCACCATGTTTCCTGCCATGACAATAATGGACTAAATCTCTGACCTGTAAGCCAGCTCAATGACGTTTTTCTTTATAAGAGTTGCTGTGGTCATGGTGTCTCTTCATAGCAATAGAAACCCAAACTAAGACAAGTGACATCACTTAAATTTCCTTTTGTACTTTCTATTATTTTGTGGTATAATTTTACAAGGATAAATGATAGCTTTTCAGAAGTCAAATTATCTGCTTATAGTCATACTTTACTAATCCTTATTTTACTTGTGAAAAACCGAATAAGCACTCAAAGATGAGGTTCTGATTTTTAGTTCTACAGTGTTTTGAATTTTGCATATTATTTTTCATTCACTTATTTATTCAGGAAATGTGTATTTTTTTCCTGTTCCCCAGGCACTAGATATTGAGATCAAATAATAAATGAGATTTACAATATTGTTGCACCTCCTGTGTGGTTTGAATTCTAATAAAAGAAAGCATGTTACAAAAGCAGAGTTTTGTTCAACAGAGGCTCAGTAGATTTTGGTATGATTGAGTAAGGATTGGCAAACTATACTGGCTTGGTAGCTCAAATAAAGCTTTACGAAACACAGTCATAATTGTTTATTTATTTCCTGTGACTGTTTCTGATCCAACACTGGTTATCCAGCTGTGACGGGAGAAGGTAAAGTGAAGGTGAAAACATCTGCTATCAGGTCCCTTACAGAAAATGTTTACAAACCAATGATGAGATTGTGTGACCATTTTTGGTGAATACACTGAGAAAAGTATTCTGCATAGATGACATCTAACACGATAGCTGAGTCAAAGAAGTCTAGCGTTCACAAATGAAAGGCAAGAAAAGCTGAGAGTGATAGATGGACCTTTCACGGTGGGCACTTAAGACAACTGGAAAAGTAAAGATATTTACAATTCATAACAGTAGAAAATTGTGATGACAAAGTAGGAATGAAGATAATTTTATGGTTGGGGGCCACCACAACATGAGGAACTGTATTAAAGGGTGACAGCATTAGGAAGGTCGGGAAACACCGAGTTGGATTGTTAGTAGCAGAGATGGGGATGTAGAATTTGAGATGAGTTTAGCAATCAGATTTCCATGACTCATTATGAAGGCAGATTGATGGATAACAAAAGGAACATTTTGAGGAGTAGAGACATGTTCATGGTTTGAAACTGAAAATAAATCTTTCAGAATATGTGTCTACTCCCTAAAATGCTTTATCACATTTATCTTTTTATTCTTGTTGCTTAGTCCTACTTGTTAAATAGATTGTAATCAGTCTACATGTTTGCTATATTCTTACTGTGTCCCTTGGTTTCAAATAAGAAAACATGTTGCCATTTTTATTGTAAAATAATTTGGCCCTCAAATTCTGATACTTTAAGTGTGCATTGCTGCCCTTCTTGTGGATAAAGATAATACATATGAATTCTCTGTCTTGTGAAGAACATTCAAGGATTCATTTCACTAGAATCAGAAGGAATGAGTCATTGTATGTAATATACATATTTAATTCCTAGTTAATTTACTATTTGATTAACAGAGGGATAATAATCCTATTTTCTGAGACCACCTTTTCAAAAAGTTAGTAACATTTTGGCACAGTGTGCAGTGTGCAATTTTATGTGCAGGTGCTCCTCTCCAGGCTTTATTCGTGCTCTGATTTCTTTCCTGACAGTCTCTGCATGTCCAGTGTCTTTACATTAGAGACTATCATAAAGCTGATTCACGGTTATGAACTGGGTACATATATAGATATATGACCTCCAACCTCTACTGCTAATTTTAGCCATTACACAGCCCTATTTCTCTATTTCTGTCTTTTATGTCTCACCACAAGGTATTGTTTTACCTCCTAATTGTGTTCTTTCGAGCCCAATCTGACAGAGCCCTTTTTAAATTAAAGCTCATTAGGTTATTATTTCATGTATACAGGTATAAAGCAGTTTTTCTTACTGTTAACAGCATCCTTTCCCCCAACTTTCCACTATTTGGATCCAAACTAGCATTTGCTAGTGAATACTTATTTTCACACATTGATCTTTAGTGATTGAGCTTTCTATTTTTAACCTGGAATTTATGATAAAAGGTGAGAAATCTTGGAGTGAATTGCACCAGTCTAATCTAGGTCAGACTTTAAGTCAACATTTTAGTTTCCATGGTGTTGATCTTTCTTAGCAAGTCAAGCAAGGCCAGTGGGAAGTTACATAACCAAAATGCAGTGTGTATGAAAAAGCTATGTGCAAACCTATGTCCTGCTAACTCAAAAAAATGAATTAGAAACTAATAATAGCTGTGCAAACAAACATAGAGGCAGGCAGATGGTATACATCCATTCATATATATATATATATATATATATATATATATATATAATACTAGATAAGCAGATATAGTTTTGATAAAAAAAACTAGGATGGGTAGACAATGCTACTTATAAAACACAAGAGTTATTAAATAAAATATCAGTGCTATGCATGGGGTACTATGATTTAGTGGCCAAGATGATTCCATAGGCACTCAAGAAAACACAGGCCAAATGCCATTGTTACTAGATGCCTATAATCACTAGATGGTAAAACTCTATTGCTGAAGGTCACTCACTATGAATGCAAGACATAGTGAAATCAACCTTGAAATAAGCAGGATACTCTCCTGGCTGGCAAGCTTTCATATTGCCAGAAAGTTATATAAAGGTAATTGGCAGAGAAAACAATCATCAATAGTCTTATCTTGTGTTGAGCTCTGCGTGCTACAAGACTGACCTTCTGGAAAGATATGTCCACTGGTGCAGGAGAGCCATGGTCGTTAAGGGGTAACCAATGTTTTCTGATTAGACATGAGGTCAACTCCACAGGAGGGATCTTGTACCTGCTACATAAACTTGGTTCAAAGCTAATGGCTAGAGAGATCATAAGTCCTATGGGAAATATATACTATTGCTTGGCTAAATTTTCATGCTGTCACAATCTTTAACATATCTTTACTACATCTGGATTTATTCCCATGGATTTGTGCTGCTTTCGACTTTGATTAAATAAGCTCTTTTCCCTCAATGAGTATTGAATGGTTAATCTCTAGTCAAAGTGCCAAGTATACATAATCCTGAGTGCCTACCCATGGATGGGCCATCTCCATCAACAATAACCTTCTATGGCTCATGAAAGAGTGGGAAGAAAGATGCAGAAGCCTGAGAAGGAAATTTGTGAAATGCTAACTTATGGATAGGCCATGGCTATTGAATGCATCAACTCAGTGCAACTGAGTTATCTATATGGAACCTAGTCAGGTTCAAGCCAATAAATTTCTGTTATCTATGGAATATTCGACTCCACAGCTCTAATATTATTTTAGGAGTTATTGGCAATTGACTGTTAATTGGCAAGTGGTTACTTTCCTTTGGCAATGTGGCCACTGTTTACTTGCTCATGCCCCAGTGGATAGTCACACACCTATGTGATGATGAGAAGTATTAATGGGATTCAAAGGATAATCAACCAAAAAGCTAAAAAGAAGACATGAATATAAGAGGTAGATGGGGTGGGGAACACTTGGGGAGCTGGGTGGAAGTAGTGGTGTGTGGATATAATCAATATACAGTGTACAATTGCATGACACTTTCAAAGAACCAAAACTGGTATTTAAAAGCAACAAAAACCAGAAGCTACAAACCATGCTCAAAATACAAACCTACACAATTACAAGAATCTTTTCCTCAAATGTTCCTTCAGCGCATGGCTCCTTAGTCACACAGTACTGTTAAGTTTCAACAAAAATTCTTCTCTTGAATTTTTATTGAAACTTAATCTTTGATAAGATAAGTGTTCAGCCATTCTTAATCTGCTTACCAGTTTCAGGAACTAGACAAATGTCATATGACTTGCAGAAGATGCGAAGCCTCTTTTTGGATCCTGATGAGGCAATCCTTGAGAACAGACTTAGCCAAACTTTCTTAAGTTTGGGTAGAGTCGTATGCTAAATGGCCTTATATATCACTAGGTGGATGTGTGAGAGTCTGTATTTTCAGATTTTAAATGATTGCTTTGAAATTATATAATAAAGAAATTAACAAGATTGCTTAAAATAAATTAAGTAGCTTTCTAGATAGCCTTAAATGAATAAATAATCTAATAGCCCACAGCAGTGATGTAAGATACCCTTAATAAACTTAGTGTCTAAAGTGGTTTTGTTCAAATACCTTCTGCTACTGGTAGGTATCAAGTGCAGGAAACGCCACTTTTGTCACATGATGCATGGAACAGCCATGTCATGTCTAGAATCTAGCATTTCACACCTTTCCCCTGTATCAGCTGTGTAAGGGGGAGGTTCTGACATCAAGGTCTTGTTCCACAACTGGTTCTTGACATGTCAATAAAGAAGTCAGAGGCCAATTGCTGGATTGAAGGTGCAGGTGGAACTTCCAGTTCCCAAGATGAAAAGGAGACACAGGGGAGGAGAGAGGGCTTTTTCTCCCATGCTTTGGAATAAGAAGAAAGCAACAGTCATGTAAGGTCTCAGGGGAGCTAGGACCTGCAGCTTCTACTACAGGCAGGAGCCAAGGATGCTGATGGGGGCTAGCTGATGAAAGACGCTAAGTTTAGGGTGGAGGGAGAGATGGATATAATCAATTGATAAGGGTAATTTCCAGGCAGGAGGTATCTGTGCCCAGCAATTCTGCCACAAAAGATAAGCTGTAAATTGACAAGCAGTGTGTGTGTCCTTTATCAATGGAGCAAGGGCCTCTGAAGTGGGCTGGCAGAGTGGTGGACTCCAGGAGCAAAGGAGGGTAGAGAGAGAGGCCAGGTTAGGGCTAACACAGCAATCACAGAGCCAAGCAGCAACAAAGGTAGCTACAACAGGAAGCTGGGTTGGGGATGGTTGTGATTGATCCTGGAGCTAAGCTGGGTGGGACAAAAGGGAGCCAGGAAGAGCCAGAGTGCAGCAGCTCCTGGGCAAGACAGTAGTGTGTTTTTAAAACTACATGCAACACTGCTGATTCTTTTATTAATAACTATAATAGGCATTGAAGATGGAGGACTCTACCCCTGCATAACATAACAGTCTTATCTGCTACAATGAGGAGAACAATATATACTGTTTTCTCTTCCCTTGAAAGCTCCAGCTAGAACAGCCAATCATCTGGCATGGAGTCTACCACAGCCCATCGCTCCGGGGATCTCATTTACTCAGGGATGTGCTAGGGAGGTGGAGGATAAATTGTCCTCTTTACATGATGATATAATTACCTTTTCCAGGTTCTTTTTTCTCTTCGTTAAAGTCACTGTTCTGTTGCTATGAAGAGACACCATGACCAAGGCAACTCTTATAAAATAAAGCATTTAACTGGAGGATTGTTTAACATTTCAGAGGTTCAGTTACTATCATTATAGAGGGTAGCTTGGTAGTACGCAGACAGACATGATGCTGGAGCAGTATCTGAGAGCTACATCCTTATTCACAGACAGAAACTGGAACTAGCATGAGCTTTTTTAACCTTAACATCCACCCCAGTGAAACACTTACTCCAACAGGGCTACACCTGCTAATCATACAAACCCTATCAACAAGTTAAGTTCCCTGGTGACTAAACATTGAAATATATGAGCTTATCTTATTCAAACCTTCAGACCTTTCCTTAGTTCATGTGTATTGCATTATATATGTGTATGAAATTGTCAAAAAAATATAAAAAGGAAGACATACTCTTTTCAGTCAAATTATAGTCAAGATTCTCCCACCTCTTTTAAAATAAAACAAACAAAACAAAACAAAGCAAAACATAAACTGTGTTCATTCTATTGCTGGGGCTGTCTCATGATCGTGAGCTGCTCAAGACCAAGGAAGGTAAGAAGCCCTACTATTCATTCTCTCAGTTAAAACAAAATTATACTGTGCTAACAATACATCCCTCCAATACTGACATTACTGCACCATTTCTCTTTCGTCTCAGAAAATTGCTTGTAAATTTTCATTTTGATTACAGAATTGATAGAATCTTTCAAGTCTAGGATCAAAATATTCCATAGTTTATTTTGTATAATCTGTTGAATTTTGACATTTTTAAAGTGCTCTTTCTAGCACAGAACTGACCCCCTATGTTCCTGGAGCTGTATTGCCTCATGTTAACACTCCCTCCACTTATCTTCCAGCCCTGTGTGTATTTACATTTCTGTCCTTAGATATCCTTCATGTTCCTTTTTCCAAGGGCATGATCTTGCTTCTTCTCCCAATGCTAAGAGGCCACTTCCTTTTTATTTCGTAATAGGCATTACAACAATATATTTATAGAACATAAATGTGGGATAGCATAGCAACACTCAATTTATAGAATGAAATTTCACATATGTAAAATGATCTTGGTCAATTTTCTTTTAGCAATAATGTTGTTTTATTGTGTGTATGTAATTGCAATTCCACACTGACATTTCCTTCCTACAATATTAGTCCTCGAAGAATCAGTGGAAATTTCCTGTCAGTGTCCGTAGGGAGGAAAAAAGCCTTCCTCTAGGAGGTTCAAAGCAGAAGGGGCAGGTGACTGGCTCTCCACAAAGGCTTGCAGGGAAGAAGCCTGCATAGAAGCACAAGTATCCAGGCTGCATATGTGTCATTTGTAGCTGTCTCAAGCAAAAGCTGATTTGATGCAAATATTATCTCACATCGGACCCAAAGAGGACTCTCTAGCTGCTCTATGTATATGTTTCTGACAAGAAAACTGATTCCATGTTTTAAAACCCAAATATAAAACACTCTTATGAATAGAAGAGAGAAGAAATCGGGGACTTAGAGTCTGGAATGGTTTTCTTTTCTTTGGTGCCTCTTTTTGATGTGGGTGGTAAAGGTGGTAGGCTCATTTGCAGCTTATGAAGGAGGATGTCAACACATTTAACAACTTAGAAAATCTGATTTTCTTCAAGAATTAGAGAAAGCGGTATTTTGTTCAAGAGTTTTGATAAAATTCTTTTATGAGATTTTTTTTATATAAAACTAACTTTAGCAGGTGATAAATGTTCTCCTCTCCTCTCCTCTCCTCTCCTCTCCTCTCCTCTCCTCTCCTCTCCTCTCCTCTCCTCTCCTCTCCTCTCCTCTCCTCTCCTCTCCTCTCCTCTCCTCTCCTCTCCTCTCCTCTCCTCTCCTCTCCTCTCCTCTCCTCTCCTCTCCTCTCCTCTCCTCCCCTCCCCTCCCCTCCCCTCCCCTCCTCTCTGTCCTCTCCTCTCCTCTCCTCTCCTCTCCTCTCCTCTCCTCTCCTCTCCTCTCCTCTCCTCTCCTCTCCTCTCCTCTCCTCTCCTCTCCTCTCCTCTCCTCTCCTCTCCTCTCCTCTCCTCCCTTACCATCTCTTTCTCCTCTTTCCTTCTTCCTCTCTATCTCTGCTGTTGATATCTAGCTTAAAATTTCCCCTCATTTTCCCCTTTAGGAACATTTTAAAACATCTGTTCACTATTTTGACTGCTTTCTCAGCAATCTCTTTGTGATTTATGAGACAATCTCAGGGTTTTATTGCTGTGAACAGATATCATGATCAAGGTAAGTCTTATAAGGACAACATTTAATTGGGACTGGCTTACAGGTTCAGAGGTGCAGTCCATTATCATCAAGGTGGGAACAAGGCAGCATCCAAGCAGGCATGGTGCAGGAGGAGCTGAGAGTTCTACATCTTCATCTGAAGGCAGCTTGAAAGAGACTGACTTCCAGGCAGTTAGGATGAGGATCTTAAAGCCCAAGCCCATAGTGGCATGGGTACTCCAACAAGGCCACACCTACTTCCAACAAGGCCACACCTCCTAATAGTGCCACTCCCTGGGCCAGCATATAGAAACCATCACAGAGAGTAAGATCGAAAATTGAAAAGCAGTCTTTAAGAAAGGACAGTAGGACTCCATTGTTTTCTCCACCATCTGGAGGTCTGGCATCTACAATACTGCCTATTTCTAAATTCATTCTTCTTCTTCAAATGCAATAAAGCAAGAGACTCTTTCATCTACATTTTACAAAGACTATGCATATGAATGATGGTACCAACCTACTTTCTTCCTTGCCTACTGGCCATAAAATTTTATTCTAAAAGTACACTTTTTTTTTTTTTTTTTAAGAATCAACACCGAAGATTACATACAACACAATGACATTTTGATCATCCTATATAATCTTAAAAGTAGTTGCTTCTTTTAACACTCTTGTGTGAACAAGATGACCATTCTTTTCAATACTTTGTCTTTCCCCTGCTGCTGCATCCTAAACTATGCAGATGACAAACTAAAAATACTCTCTCCCACAATCCTTGGTGCTTTCTATTCCTGTGTTTCCACCATTCACCCCCAGTTACATCACAAAGCTGGTTTGAAGTTGTAATCTTCCCTCCATTATCCCTGTTCAGAAAAGTTGTACATCCTTTCAGGTGGACATCTAACTCAATTGGATCTCTAATGTCACTGGGCTTCAGAATAAATTATGACCGTTGCTCACTGGTCATTTGCCTTTTACATTTGCTCAAAACATCCATCATTCCCCTTATGATCCATTCAATTTGAGAAGACAACTATTCTATTTCATCTAATATGGTTGGATCTCAATAGCACTGTGTCATGGTTTGTAGATGCTTGGTCCAGGGAGTGACATTATTAGGAGGTGTGGCCTCATTGGAGTTGGAGGTGTCATTATGGGTGTGGGCTTTAATACTGTCATCCTAACTACCTGGAAGTCAGTCTTCCACTAGCAGCGTTCAGATGAAGATGTAGAACTCTCAGCTCTACCTGAACCATGCCTTCCTGGATGCTGCAATATTCTTGCCTTGATAATGGACTGAACCTCTGGACCTGTAAGCCAGCCCCAATTAAATGTTGTCCTTAGCCTGTTCACAGCAGTAAAACCCTAAGTAAGTCACACCATTACCTGATCTTTTATTAAAGCAACTTGTAATCTCCTCTTTTTGGTCATCTTTAAAAACAACGTTAGTAAAATTAAATCAGTTTCCCCCTCCCTTGCCTCCTTCCAACCTCTTCTATACCCCTTTCATTCCCTTGTCAACCAATGGCTTCCTTCTTCTTTCATTATTACTGTTACACACCCCCACATACATTTAAGCACAAATACATGAATACAACCTGCTGAGTGGGCTTCTATGTTTGCATGCAACATGATTGCATGATTTCAGGGCTAGCACTTTGTATTGGTTATGCAGTATAGGATTTGTTTCTAGGAGAGGATAATTCTCCTGTCAGTGGTCATTAGTTGCCTGTAGTTCATTCTCAAGAAGTTGGACCTTGGAACATTTCTTCAAAAATATATTCATGATTACATTTCTTTCCTGTCAAATCTTTGTGTCACTGTGTTTATACAATCTGTGCCTATGTGCAGAAACTATCTACATCCTTCATATTTATGCAGTTTTTAAAAAAAAACAACACACATATTCTTATCATTCCCCTAGCTCCCATTCTTTTAAACCTACTGGTTAACCAACTGTGTTAACAGTGCTCCCTGTAAGGCCATAAGTGATCTCTCTGTTGTTTATTCCCACGGGTGTTTTGTAGCAGTCCCCTGTGCTGGAGTTGAAGCTGGTGCTTTCTTCATGGTAACACCTGTCTCCCCTTGCTCAGTGTGAACCATACTTAATTGATTTCTCTTAGGATGTTCTTCTCTGTCTTCTACATTTCTCTCAGTATTGGTCCTTAGTATGCAGCTGAGTATTTAACACTGTGTTTAGCCTAGACAACTTCCCTTTGATACAGTTTTAGTTCTATAATACTTTCAAGTATTACTGTCAGTACTCTCAAATTCATAATCTCATAAGCCGTATTGAAACACACACAGACACGCACACACTTGCTTATTCCATAGGTACCTTAAAGTTCTCATATTCAAAAGCAAATTCATTTTCTCTTTCTTAGAGACTGTCCTTTGATCACCTCCATGCAAGATCCTGAAGACATCTTTCACTGTCATTAAAGCTAAAGGATCGTTAGTCATCCTTGCCTCCTTCATTTTCTGTATATACATATCCCTTTAATTAGCAGGGGCTACACAAAGGACCAATCAGTGGTTCTCAGCCTTAGTCACTAACTATGGTCACCAGGGGAGCTTTAAAAATATCCTAGATCAATTAAATCAGACGCTTTGGGCACAGAGCACAGAGCTTTGGGACTTGTTATTTAAATGTGCAGAGAGGATGGGAAACCACTTTTCTAACATTTTGGAAATACATTGCTTGTGCTTGGAGTTACTACTGCTCTATCCCAGGTCTTGATCATTATTGTGGCGTATCTCCTGGTGGACAGTTGTATTTTCCATGCTGTTTATGTCTAGTCCATCAACAACCTGCTCATCTCAAATATATATTTTATACATCACCTCACTTACCTCTTCTGCTCCTATATACTCTCTCAGGTCTCAAAACTTTTCAGTGGTTTTCCATCAAAAGAACAAATCCAAGTTCTTCAATTAGACATATGGGATTATTTTATTTATACTCTGAATGACACCTTTGCTGTAGGTTATCATTTTAAACCCCTCACTCTCCTTCTGTATGTACATAACTTCTTTACTGTCCCTGATCATAAGAGCACTCGTTTGCTGGGCAGTGCTGGCACACGCCTTTAATCCCAGCACTTGGAAGGCAGAGGCAGGTGGATTTCTGAGTTCGAGGCCAGCCTGGTCTATAGAGTGAGTTCCAGGACAGTCAGGGCTACACAGAGAAACCCTGTCTCGAAAAATTAAACAAAACAAAACAAAACCAAAAAATAAAATAAAATAAAATAATAAAGAGCATTCATTCTTCTGTCTAAAGTAACCATGATGATTTTCTTCTTCTCTAATCCTATTCTCTCTCTCCCCAACCCTGCCTATCTCTCCATTGAATTTTTAAAACCATGGTTTTAGTCTATATCTCAGACTTCCCTGGGATTCAGGTATAGCCTTAAGGCCATTGCAATCCATCTGATATCATCTCGAAAGTATTTGTATTTTAAGTTCCTGGTCCACAACACCTGGGCAACTCTACTTATCTGTGTATCTTGACTTACTAATTACTTTTTCACATGTGTGTTGGCTGCCTTTCCTAAGATTGTCATAGCGACCTTTTCCTAAGAAATCATAGCTTTCAATGCTTCAGTTAAAACCATATTTGCCTGCATTTTCTTTGTGATTGCCTCATAGTTAGTCATCATATTTCTTGGTGTCTAGCCGAGCATATATTGGCATATAAAAGATGTTTCACAGAAGAGTTTTAGATTCTTGATACTTTGAGGGCTGAGTTCTGAGTGATAGTGGCAGCGTTGCTTGCCTTCTTGATGTAGACTACAGCCAAACATGTATATGCTTGATTGGGAGGAGGCGGACATGTGTTCTGATGGCCACAGAAGCAATCCAGCAAGAAAGGTATGGAAATGTAGAAGAACTACTTTTCTCTTCTTTCTTTCTTTCTTTCTTTCTTTCTTTCTTTCTTTCTTTCTTTCTTTCTTTCTTTCTTTCTTTCTTTCTTTCTTTCTTCCTTTTTTATCGAGACACAGTCTCTCTGTGTAGCCCTGGCTGTTCTGGAACTCACTCTGTAGACCAGGTTGGCCTCGAACTCAGAAATTTGCCTTCCTCTGCCTCCCAAGTGCTGGGATTAAAGGCATGTGCCACCATGCCAGGCTAAGAACTACTTTTCAATAAAGTCAAGCGGCAATGAAAATTTCCTGATGAGTCCATCCTTTATAATTTAAAGAAATAGAGGGAAAAGGGATTGCTTGTGGTCTGGTAAAAATAAGCCTGGATTCTTGATCATCAAATTCCTTTATAAACAGGATTCTAGGAGTGGCCACAGCAGCCATTTTGCTACCAGTGCAAATTGACTGGTGGTGAAGACATAGTGGGTAAAGACTTCCCCTCCGCTGGATGAGGTGACTGTAGGCATTGCTGCCCTTATAGATGAATCATGAAGCTAAGATTACCTCACTCAGTGACAGGTCTTCCCTTTTTGCCCCTCCCCTAACCTTTCTAGTGCTTTCCAAAGAGACAGGCCTAAGTCTGTTACCACATTTAAATGGCTCAAGTCCTGAAAGCTGGGATCTAGACATGTATTTTCCACTTGTGCTTTTTGGGTACCTGGAGGATGAGCCCTGAAGCACCACTGCATGAGCCTTTCCTTAGCTTTGGGATTTATTAGATTTATCCTAGCATCACTAGATATAATCATGAAGGGATTTTCTTACGTTGGTCTCTATATTCATTTAGGAAGTCCTGTGCTTAATTTGGCCTGTTGAGTCGCTGCCAAATATGAGTTTAACACATATTTTTTTGCAGAATTATATTGTTTCATACTATAATCTGCTCATTTGAAGTCATCACTGATATTCTTGATGGACTTATCATCATGGGTAAATGTATAACATTTCAGATCTGCCCACCTGAGCAAACGGAACCACTCCCTCTTTTGAAACTCTGAATCAATATATTACATAGGAAAATTCAACGTCATATTTTTCTTATAATCAAAATGTGTTAACGGTGGCAGGGAAAATGTTAAAGAACACATTTTCAGATAATGAATTTCTTTACTGAAAGTGTTGCGGGACAGGATTAATTGTAAGCATTTGTGAATGAGTGCCTGTTAGTGAAGGATGGGGAACGCACAGGGAAACCCAGAGGGCACAATGAAGTAGGAAAGGACAGAAAGTTGGAACAAAGTGGAAAATAGAAAGAAACCTGAAATTTTTTGTTAGCTTTCTTGCTTGGCAGGAAAAAAAATATAGCACAGTGCCTTTCAAATTTTTGCACCTAAATTCTGGCCTTGATACACTTAGGAGATATATTTGTGGGATTCTGTAATGATTATTTAAAAGAAATTGATTCTAATGGATATTTAGTTTGTCCCTGACTCTCACTTTCATTCCTAGCTCAAAATCGGTGATAATGGATGGAGTGTCTCTACCTACTTTGCCCTATAAAGTAACTAGGGACAGAAGCCCTGCACTAGAATAGTCTGAGGGAAACACAGATCTTTGAGAAAAGAGTAGAGCAACAGTTTCCTCAGATTTGTTATTTTCTGACTGTGCTTCAGGAGCAAGGATGTATCTTGTTTAAGTTGTTGCTTGTCTTCTTCTTGTTGCTCAGTAAACATCCTAACTAAGGCCAAATTAGGACTCAGAGTCAGGCTATATTTTTTTTTCTCCATTTATCAGCATCGGTCTCTTTCAGTTGTTGCTGTGTGTTAAAGAAGGAATAGACATGCAGTCTTTTAGCAAGCAATGGCATGTTGAGTCCAAATACAACTACATCATATGGCTCTTGTTTCTAGTTGTGTGTTCTCTCTCTGAGATTAGCATATTTTTATGGTATTCTGTTTTTGTGTCAGGATACCCACTAGAAATAAACCCTGAAAGGTTTGCAGGTTGATTAAGAGCACCTTGCTGGAATTTGAATTGAGTTCTCTGTTGTGTAAAACTACAAATGTCATGTGTTTCCCTATATGAGATTCTTAAGTGGCTCACTCAGTTGACATTTTTTCACCTAAAACTCTGTTAAACATGTTATAGATGTTCAGTTGGTGACTCAACAAAGGTTGTAGAGATCACTTGTGACTATGATGAAATAGAAAAAGAAAAGAAATTGGAATATTTTCCTTATGCAGTTGTAAATTTTTTAATTGGATATTTTATTTATTTATATTTCAAATGTTATCCCCTTTTCCAATTTCCCCCCTTCCCATCCCTCCTCCCCCTGCTTCTGTGGGGATGTTTCTCCACTCACCCACCAACTCCTGCTTCCCTGCCCTCCATTCCCCTACACTGGGGCATCTATTGACCCTTCATAGGATGAAGACCTCTCCTCCCATTGATGCCTGATAAGGCCATCCTCTGCTACATATGCAGCTGGAGCCATGTGTACTTCTTGGTTGATGGCTTAGTCCCTGGAAGCTCTGTGAAGGTGGGGAGTCTGGTTGGTTGATATTGTTGTTCTTCCTATGTTATCTTTGTTTTTCCCCTTTTAAACATTAGATATATTTAAAGTCGGTTATATAATTGGTGTTTTTCCATGGACACTAACCTATTAGCATATGCTAATACTAAATAATCAGCGCTGACATTGAAAGTATTCATCATGGTGTCTAAACTTTCTGAAAATGCTGTGACATAAAGCCTTACATGTTCCTTTTGCCAGCATGCTGGTTAGATTTTTTTTTTCCAACTTGATACAAGCTCCAGTCATTTGGAAAGAGAGATTTTTAACTGTGGCTTACCCACATCAGGTTGTCTGTACGCAAGTCTTCTAGGATATTTTCTTGTTTAATAATAGATGGAGGAGGGCCCAGCCCACTATGGGCGGTGCCGCCAGGAGGTCCTGGGTGGTATATGTGAGCAGACTGAGCAAGCACTGAGAATCAACCAGAGCAGACTCCTTCCATGGTCCCTGCCTTGGCTTCTTTCAAAGATAGACTGTGGTTTGGGCATTCAAAGCAAACAAACCCTTTTACCCCCAAGTTGGTTTTGCTCATGGTCTTTATCACAGTGATAGGAAAGCAAACCAAAAGAGCCCTTTGAGCTTCACCTATTTGGCCACTCTTGATACTGGCAACACCTTTTAGCTAGGAACCCCACTGTTTCTCAAATCCCTCAGTGACACTGCATTCACTTCAAAGTGTCTAGGGCTGGGGGCTGCCTTGTTTGGTAAAAATAAGCATACTATTTCCTCCACCAAGCCTGTTAGCTTGGAATATTACTGCTTAGACACAACATTTCACAAAGCCTACTTAGACAACATTGGTGCCTTTATTTATTAGTGCAGTCTTTGACTGAGGAGTGTTTTCATGCTTCAGTTTTTTTCCCAGCAGTCTTTATTCCTCCTACTAACAGAAATGAGGACTGATGACCTTCCAGCTAACCAGACTTCACCAAACACCATGTCTTAATTTGAGTTCAGCTAGGATCCATGTTATATCTTAATTTAATTAGATATGAGATGGCTTTGATAAATAGAGTTCATACATACCAATGTGTGAATGTATGTGTGTGTGTGTGGCGTACATCTATGCTTTCCCGATGGGAGGCTTCTATTTCAGTTTGGAAGCTCGATGACTGTGATGGCCAATGTTGGTTCTCAACCAACTTGACCGTATCTTCTATGATTAAAATGCAAGCTTTGGGAGACTCATGTAATGAATTACTTTGGAGATTTATTTTATGTGTACAACTATTGTGTTGTGTGAGTGTATGTGTACTATGTGCACACTCTGTGACCACAGAGGTTAGAAGAAGACATTGGATATCCTGGAAGTGGAGTTATGGATAGTTGTAAGCTGCCACGTGAGTGCCTAGAACTGAACCGAAATCCTCTGCAAGAACAAGTGCTCTTAACCATTGCGCCATCTCTCCATCCTGTGAGGTCTTTTTCTCATTAGACTCTTTGAAGTGGGAGGAACTATCCTACGTGTAGGCTGTTAAAAACTTTGCTTTTTGCCCATCGGCCTTTATTCTTGCTGTTGCTACAGCACCCCTTTTCTAACATCAGAGCCAGCTTCCTCCATTTTCTAACACAGATTGCCTACCAGCAGCTCTCCAGGAACTGTGTAGACTTTTAGCACCAGATTGGGATTAATGAGACATCAGCCTTGTGGGCTGAGAAACTCTCGGATTCTCAGCCTCTGAGCGTGAGAAAGAATTTGTCTGACTACCCAGACCACATAATGTGAGTCAGTCTAATAAATAGCCTTTTACACATTTTTATGTTGTGTTATATATTATAATATACACATATGTATCATATCTTATCACTTCTGCTCCTTTAGAGAACCCCAACTAAAAGATTCTTATTTTTGTCAGCCTACATAAACACCATCTTAGACCAGTTTTCAGTTGCTCTGGTTAGAAAAGTTTGGCAGCCCCAGAGATATGAATTTCTTATACCTGTGTCCCAGACAGAGCAGAGGAGCAGAACATAATGAGGCTTGTCACTGTATCTCCATGATGCACGTTGCTCCGCAGGCCATTCTATATTTTTAGTGTCATTGCCTTCAGTTACAAACTGCAGTTCAAAAGGAACTGTATTGTATATGTATTTTGTTCATTTTACATTCATACAAATATGAAGATAAGCAACACATTTAATTATACAGTATAAGGTTGGGCATAGCAAAACCTTCTACACATAGTGCCAGTTTCTTTTGGAATTGACTTTAAAGGTGCATTTTATACACATAGAGGATGTAACCACAGAGTTCTTTTTAAATACAGTCTCCACTTAGCAACCATAGCTACTGTTACAAGCAATAAGGGAGATATGGAGGGGCTCTGGAGAAGCCTGCACCATCTACATATATAAAACAGCAAACTACTTTTTAATTATTAGTAAAGAAATAATGAAAGAAAATATTACTTCCAGATTTGTACTTTACTGCCTGATTGCCTAAAGGGTCACATTTTGGTTGTTTCCATTACATGAAAATCGTAACAATGTGAATTTAGGATTGCAGGACATTCTATGACAACTCTGGAGCCTTCACAGTAATAATTGTAGCACTAAAATACTTATTAGGGATTGGCAGAACCACTAAGACACATTTATCAGGAGAGTTGGTTAGAAAATGCTTATATGTCTGTATGTATGTGTATGCTTATGTATGTATGCATGTATGACATTTTTAAAAGGTGCAAAGTATTACACCCAGGAGCTCAAGGTGTGAGGTGTATCCAATACTACCAATGACAGAGGAAATCACTTCCAGGTATGTAAACCTGGGGCAAATGGTAGGAGCATGGTAAACCAAATAGAGAGAAAGATGGCATCTGTCTAATGTGTGATTTTGATGACAGAAGGGCCCTGGCATTTCACTGTAAGCGTTACCAGACTGTTTCCTTTTACATAGCTATCAAGGACGGAGCCCAGAAAGAGACAAACGCTGGAAGAGGATGGCAGATACAGGGTTGTCATTAAAATAAAGACTCATCTACACAGAGGAAAAGTGACTCTGGCAAAAATCCAACAGCAGAGTTCTTTACTGAGATCTACGGGAAAACTTGTTCGGAATATAAAGGTGTCAAACAGATTAGAAGTCCCCATTGTGTGGAGTTTTTACTGTCCTGGGACGATTTACAGAGACTATTTAGCTGAGAGTTGTCAAGTATTTGCTTTCTCATCAGCCTGATGTTTGATCTGGAATCCTTCTAGAACTAATAGTAAAAGGGAAACATTTCAGAAATTTAGGAAGTTTTAGTTGGCACTCGAGTTTTACTCTTAGCCTGCTCTATGTGAGGGTAACCTTCATCTTAGAAGCTAGGGGACTGCTGCTCTTTATTTGACAGTCAACAAGAAACATGGTCTTGGACCTATTTGGCTGCTCTCCTGGGTAGCAGTTTGGCAGCCCTAGGGAGATGAATTTCTTAAGCCTGGGACCCGCCCAGAGCTGAAAAGCAGCACCACCCTGGCAGACTCTACTCTGTTGCTATGAAACAAAGACTAGGAAGGTGAGTGAGGCAGGAAGTCCCGCCTTTTAGCCCCAGTTGGCTTAGACTCCCGCTCGGGGCGCTCACGCCCACCTGCGCACCCCTCATTGGTTAGCTCCCCGGCGCCTTGCCGCTACTTTTTCAGTTCCTTTCCTCGTTCCACTTTTGTTCCAGGCTAGCCTAGGTCCATTTCCCAACGAGTTCTTCTCCAAGTGGGACGCAGTCGAGTGGGCCTTCCTCTGGGGCCATTGTGTACCGTGGAGGACGTGGACTTGGGGGTAGCGCGGGAGGAGCGTCTCGTCCCGCCCATTGGCTCCGCCCGCTGTCTGGCAGAAAGCAGCCTCTCAGGATTGGTTCGAAGACTCAAGGCTCCGCCTTAGCTCCGCCCCACGCCTTGGTCTCCGGGGATGGCTCAGGGGTGGGGTGGCCAGTGAGTGGTCTCCTCCTCCGGCGGGCGCTGCGGCGGCCTCCCGAGAGTGTCGCGGGACTGCCGGGCGGGCGTGGAGCTGTCTGCACGGTAATTGCCGCGTCCCCGCGTCTCGGTGTTCCTAGATCTCCGTGGCTCCTTTCCCGGAGCGCTCTCTTAGGGCGATTTCACAGAGTCCCCACCCGAGCCACCCCAGCCAGGGCAGCGCGTGTGTGTGTGGAGTGGGACCCGCGATCACGCGTGGCTCGGGACGGCCGCGGTGACCCGAGTAGAGGAAGGAATGGGTCATCTCGGGGTTGGACGTCTCTTGCTGGCCCGGGGGCCCTGCAGCTGGGCGCGGGCCATCAGGGAGAGGGGACAGCCCTCGCTTCCAGCTGCTGTCGCCGCTGCGGGCCTGAGCCAAGTGGGGATTTAAACAGCAGTCCCTGGCTGGCCCGGGGCCCGGGAGGGAGCGGACTCTGGCTGATCGCCGCCGGTGGGAGGTGCGTGCTACTGGCGCTAGATCGGGCAGGCTGTGGGATTGGGAAGCCCGGACGGGGTCTAGGGCTACTTTATCTTTGCTGAGTTCCTCGTCTCTTTCCCAGACCCCTGAGTGGCGGGCTAGAGGCCCGAGCCTAAAAAGGGCACAGGCGTTCTGAAACAAAGCTTTGGACCACTTGATACCGGGTAGGCAGAAGAGGGGCCACCGGAGAAGTGAACTCCGCGGTGCGTGCCCTCCCTTGCCGGGTTCTCACCGCTTTTTAAGAAGGGGTTGCTTGTTGGTTTGTTTATTTGACTCTAGGGAAAAACTACTCACCTCACTGCTTTAAAGAACTATTTGTGTGTCCGCAGCTGCTGGCTTTTGCGGGGGTGGGGGGTGGGGGTGTTGGGGGAATGGAGAGGGGACGCGCGCGCGCGGGGGGTGGGGGAATCCAAGTCCTCCGCCTTTGTTGACAAGAGACGTGTCCCTTTTGCGTGTGTGGAGTACTTTGCATTTATGTAATAACTTGGCGAAATCAAACAGCGTGAAGGAAGCTTCTGAAGTGAGGCTCCCAACGTGAATTTTAGGGGTTGCAGCTCTAGTATTTCGAATCTGGATTACAGCAGAAGCGAGGCGGGGGGGGGGGGGGAGAGAACAGTGTGTTCTTATCTGTTAAAAGTTGTTTTGTTGATGATGTTGAGCTGTAGCTTCATAGAACACGGGCAGAGGATGCATCTTTAACTTCTAGTATTGTAAGAGCAAATCTTGTGTCATGGCTTCTAACTTGGCGGGTGAGGTTACTCAGGGTTACTAAAAAGTTGAATCTGGGACCCTGGGCTTTGTCACAGAGACAGCGGAGAATATCATTAATGGGTACAAGCGAGCCTGTTCAGTTCAGGTTCCTGTTGGGGAAATACTTTCATATCCAGCTAACTTTTCCTCTCTTGAAAATCTACCTTGCAAAAAGGACTAAGATTCCAGATGGCAAATTCTATGAATGGCAGAAATCCTGGTGGTCGAGGAGGAAACCCCCGCAAAGGTCGCATTTTGGGGATTATTGATGCTATTCAGGATGCAGTCGGACCCCCAAAGCAAGCCGCAGCTGACCGCAGGACTGTGGAGAAGACTTGGAAACTCATGGACAAAGTGGTGAGTTTAGTCAGTGGGTGCACACGGCCCTCAGCGCCCTGAATGCGATTTCTTCGGGTTCTATTTATACGTACGGCTAATAATCACTATTATGGTGATGAGCTTGGACTTAGGTCGCGCCATATTTCTTCAACACTGTGTTTGCAAAAGTTGGATTCAGAGGAAAGCCTTTTTTTCCTTACTCCTTCTAACTTATTATCTTGCTTTTCAAGTTTCAGAGCCCCTGGGTATTACTCCAATATACAGTTTCTACCATTGGCTACTTTTGCTGGGTGTATAGTATGGTTTGGAAGTTCGCTTAGTCTTATGTGGAGTTGCCTTGCTACTAGATAATAGAAGGCTAACAAGTGAACAATAGGCTCTGCTGGAGCACACTTAGGACAAGCACGTGGGTGATGTTGAAACCTTCACGGGGAAAGAACCAGGACTTCAGGGAGGAAGCAGTATTGAAGAGTTTAGTTTTTATCCCTGTCAACTCATCTTTATTAAGAATATATATATATATATATATATATATATATATATATATATATATAGTCTTTACTGTTGTTCAGGACATCGGTACAATTTCTTTCATCTATGATTCCATTTTGAAACAGGGAACCTTTTGGTTGTGCGTTGTTTATTATGAAAGGAAAATGTATGCTGGAGGCTATGTGGGGCTGAGAGTGTCAGAAACTTCTGTACTTCTGTGGTTTTTTTTTTTTTTTCTTGTTGCTTTTAGATGAGTTCTAGTTTCACAGGAAGAAACCAAAGTGAATGGCAGTTCTCAGAAAAGTCCAGTTATAAGGGCAGTGTGCAAACCTCCCAGGGCCCTGCTGGAAAAGCTAGCTGTCTGAGGAGGCTTGGGGCACAGATGTGTTGGCGTCCTTCTCGGCACAGATTCATAACTTTATGATGTAGAGAAGAGGTTGGGCTATGCTTTGCTGAGTTTGAGACATTGACAAAGATGCTCTTTTGAATGATGAACAAAGGCTTGTTTGACATCATTTGGTGTCATTTACCTTGGCTTTGGTTTGCTACCAAGGACAAAATTGGCTACAAAGAAGCCACTGAGTAGAAGTAACAATTCTGGGAGGTGACATTATGGGCTTTATTTTCATGTCTTCTTATGGAGACTGTAGGTAAGATAACTAAACCATGGGCCTGCCATTGGATGGCCACTGATATCAAACGCAGCCCCAGAGCATTTTTTTTTAAACCAGGTAAATAGCCTTAGTGTGGGGCTTCAGTGTGACCTATTTAAGCTTCTGCCAATTTTTTCACATTGTTATGTTGAAGTGCTCCAGAAAGGATGATGTCATGATGTCAGAACATTGCAACTTGCTGCTTGGGCTCAGTGGATTTAGCTTTGGACACTTCGGACTGAAGAATTGTGCAGCTGGAAAAACTGCATGCATCTGGCAAGCACATGAGCTGCCTTTTGCTTTTCTACTGAGTCTGCTTCTGAAGGTCACCCTCACTGCCTGAGTCATTAATTGGTAGTAGGAGAAGAAATTCAAGGTTTGTTCCAGTTTATCTGTTGCATAAGTAGGCAACAAATGGGTGCCATTTCTTAAGGGAGTTGGTCCATCAGCATCGTTCCTTGAGATGTTTAGCATTTGTATATTTGCGATTCAGCGCTAGAACATAAAAAAGATTTATATGGTGGCGTGGTGAGCAACAGTTACTGTCAAGTCATCAGTGAAATAGTAAAAAATGAAGTGGTATGCATAATTTTGCTGCATAACTGGTTGTTAACCAGTACATTAACTGCTTCTAATTATTTCACCATGAATTACAGTAAATGCCTGGTTATTTGACAGTTAAACACCTGGCATTGCCCATTAACCCTTCTGTGGGTTTTAACTTGGCTTCTACAGCTGAGTTTGACCCACAAGGAACTCTTTTACCCCAAGTTTCTACTTAGTGGGATGTGGGTGCCAGTGTTGGCAAAGGGACAACAGGATGGCTTTCCCTATTCATCTTCATTATTTGTCATAGATGACAATGTGTATACCTCTGTGGCTTTGTGGAGGAAACTCCCATCATTTGTCAAAAGAGTTTGGTCTACTTATTTCTACTCTTAACGCACACTAAGAGAAAGGCAGTGGAAATTACTATTACCAATTGGAAACGTATTATTGAAAGTTGGAATGTAGATGTCTTCCCCAACATGGGTTCATCTCCTTCTGTTTGACAGTGATGAAGGAAGTGGATCATAATATCAACACTATCTGGTGATTCTTCAGGAAACTTATTACTAGTACAGAAATATGACCATCTGCTGTGTGACCTAGAGAAGCAGCAGTTGAGTTTACTTTGTGAATACAGAACAGAAGTTCTCAGGTCTAATGGGTTGTTAAAGAACAGTCAGGCTTAAGAGTGAAGTTGCACAGTTTTCTTTATGGAGCCTCTTTCCCTGGGGAGGTCTTCAAAGTATTGCTTTCAAGTAATTACTAAGCAACATAACTCATTTTAAAGGGGGCAGAGAATCAGTCTTGGGCAGCACAGGATATATCTTAGAAGTGTATAATTTTATCATTCCCTGACCTCTAGAACTTAAGATACTCAACTGAAAAGTCAGTTGCAACTAAGTGTTCTGTTTTCCCAGGGCAGCCACTCTTTCCAAGGTCACCAAGCATAGGAGAAAACAGTTGTTCCTTGTGTTCTTTGTAAGTTGTGTAACGTTTTTGTAATCGGTAGCGCAGAGTTCACAGTAGTGCATGCCCTGAGAAAATAACAAATGGTGGGATCTCAAAAGCATACTCCTTAGATAGTTTTCTGGTCTTAGTTCTTCTGATGAGTCTAAGAGACTGACTCCAAAACCATAAGGTCAGTGGATGGCTCATTGATAACACCGACAGAACTATTCTAGAATAATACACATTTAGGTTTAAATACATACAGAATCGTTTGTAGAGTTTGTTCCTAAGTTGCTACAGGCATGTTTCCATCAACCCTTAAACACTTATTGAGGGTTTGCTGTGTGTAACTGAGTGATTATTACTGGGGGTGAGTGGGCAGACTGGGGAAGCCATAACCCTATTTTTGGCCTGTAAACCAGGAAGACAGGATTAGAGCTGGACAAGAGTTGGTAATTGCCATGGGGTGTGAAAAGGGCTGGGGTATATACTTAAAAAAAAGGTACCTTGGTGTCAGGATAGAGGATGCTTACTTCCCTCAGGTTTTCAGTCTGGTTTCTGCTGCCCCAGCCTTTTAGGAACAACATTATTCTGCTCCTGTTAGAAATGCTGAAGTGAGGGGAAGGAAATGGTTGCTCATCGGTGTGGTTGGAGTCATCATTTATTAATGTGAGGTTCCTGAGTGTGGTTTGCACAGAGTCTGAGCCAGGTGATGGAAAACAGAAGAAAGCATTTTCCTCCTAATAGATGCTAAATGCACAGAGTGTACATGGATGCTCGGGAAATTAGGAAATAATTACTTGATGATAAAGAGCCAAGCAAGCTGAGTACCTGCTCCTTGTCTTGCTCCACTTGCCGTTTATTTGAAGCTGAGTTGGTGCATCAGTGTTAGAAGCTCTTAGAAAGAGATGCTGTCACTCGGCGTTTGCTTGCCTTTCACCTATTGTATACCGCTTAGCCTTAAAGTAACTTTGTGCATAATCTCACCAGAATAAAATTTAATGTCTGTCTGTCAATGATGCATGAGTTATGTACTTATACATATTTTAAAAATAATAGTACCGTAATATTACTATTTACAAGGTGAGTTCTTCAATACATCTGAAAAAGAGTCTAAAATATAAAACTTAAAATATAGTTCCCTGACCAGCACTGGCTGTTCAAGCCACGCGGAGCAGCTGTGCTACCCACCACTGGGCTACATCCCCAGGGTATTTCTGACTTTTTAAAAATTTAACTCTATTTCCTTTTTCTTTGCAAACAAGAAATTGCCCGAGAACTCTCTCTTGTAGCCTAGCTTGTAGGCTTTGAACTTATGACCCTCCTCAGACTCCATAGTAGACTCCATGATATACAGTCCTATATCATCAGACATGAAAGTTTTGGATGCTAATTCTGTCTGTCAGCTTTCCAGGGCATTAATAAAGGGAACACCATTGATTTGCCTTACACATGGATTTCCTTTTCTTTCTTCAAGTCCTTCATTAGAAGGATCCTGGGCCCTATTAAACCTTGCTTGAGTTTAATAACACACTAGCTGTTGGGGCAATTTTGCTTATCACTGAGTTCCATTTTGAATCTGTGCTGACACAATTGGCTTGATTCTAAAGTTTGCTACTAGTGGCACCTGGAAAAGCTTTATTTGCCATAGTAAAAGTTTGAAAGGAGATCTGTTAACTTGACCTATCCCTGTAATAGAAAGCAGGCATATAATGGAAACCTTAATTGTGACTCACTTGTTAACTCCTAAAAATATTTTACCCGGGCGTGGTGGAGCACGCCTTTAATCCCAGCACTTGGGAGGCAAAGGCAGGTGGATTTCTGAGTTCAAGGCCAGCCTGGTCTACAGAGTGAGTTCCAGGACAGCCAGGGCTACACAGAGAAACCCTGTCTTGAAAAACAAAACAGACAAACAAACAAAAACAAAAAAAGAGAAACAATATATACATATATATATGTGTATGTATGTATATATATATATATATATAAAATTAACATTTAGATTTTTCTTTCTTTTAAAAGTTTTTTATATGCTGTCAATTTCTTTATCTCCCCCCCCCCCCCCCCCGCCCGGCCCTGCCCTCAAATTCTAGCCCTGGACAGACATCGTTTATAAATAATATCATACAGTATATTAAATAAGCACTATAATATGATGCAAATACTGATCCTAGTAGGTGGAGGTGACTGTTGCTTGCTGGAGGTGAGAAGCTGGTGAAAGGTGCTGTCTCTGTGTTCTAAAAGATGGTTTGAACTCGAGGGTCTGGAAAGCATTTTTCACCGAAGGAATGAAGAGAGGCTGTTGTGTAAGTGAGAGTAAAGTAGAAGAGGATGGTAGAAGTTTCAGTATTACCAAAGAATTTGGATCCAGTTAGTTTGGTAAACATATAAAGTTTTCTGAGGAGAGAGGAGAGAGAGAGAGAGAGAGAGAGAGAGAGAGAGAGAGAGAGAGAGAGAGAGAGAGAGAGAGAGAGAGATCAAGGCCAGTCTTTCATGTGCAGAGTCTGAAGGTTGGCACAATGCAAGGAAGACTAGGGATCAGATGGAGTCAAAGCAATGTGGTTAAGAATTTATAAAGACCTGGTCTAGAGACGTGACGGTGGGTTGGGTTTACCAAGTGTGTCACAAATGTGGAAGGTTATGGGGAGAAAATCTGCAGTCCTCCGAGCATCTTGAGGGTTCCCGAAAGAAAGAGAAGACGAAGTGAAAGTGGCTTGAGGTTTTCAAGCTAGTCAACTGTGAAGGCAGTGGAGCCCTTAAGGGGACGGGGCCCAGGAAGGCAAAGGCCAAACTTGATGGTTGGCATGACTTTCTGTTGTGTGTTGAGTATGATCTATGAGAGAGAAATTGATTTTGAAGTCAGAAAATTGGGTATACAGTTCAGAGAGTATTTGAAACCAGGACCATATATTTGGCAGTTGTGTTTCTAGGCCTAGCATCTCAAGCTGTAGCACTGCGAATGAGTTAGGATGCAGATCTAGACTCAGAGACAAAGGCGGAACACCGGTCATGGGGAGCAGGAGGGATATTTACTTAGAGGTAGTAAAGAGACGGGAATTGGGACATAGAATAGGAATGGAAAGGTGAAGAAAGAGCAGTTGTATATTAACTTCTACATACAAACATAGAGGAGAGGATTCCCTCAACTTCTTACAAAGCTACATTGAAGAAGAGAAACCAAACAGGGTAAAACTTAGGAAGTCATTGGATTTCCTAATCAGAGGCTATTGTTGACTTTGGCACATTTATTTCACTTGTGATGAGGCCAGGGTAGGATGGGCGTGGAGATTATGTAGTGGTTCTACAACTGTAACAAAAGACACAGAGCAAGCTGTGATATAGCTTGAGGGTCTATTGAGGGTTGAACTTATTAATTTTATCGTGTGTCTCTGTGTCTGTCCATCTATGCATGAACAAGACTTCCATGGTACCAGCAGAAGGAATATATGAATGTGTAGATTACAATGAGGATGGAGAAAGCTCTATGGAAGCAAGTAGGAGTGGCTAAGTGTGGCAGACAGGTATAGTTTCCACGTAGGCAGGAGGGAAGTGAGACACACGTAGGGACGTTTTAGGTTGATAAGAAGTAGTGTAAGATGGTATTTGTAATGTTTAAGCCTTATCTTTAAAGTTGTACATTATAGCTCAGTCTTCCAACAGTGGAGTGGGTGAGTTATATGAATTGAAGTGGCCATCTGGCTCCTCCCTTTACATTAAGCATCATCTTAAGCACATGTTGTTACAACAATGGTGTTGCCGTGCCATCTTCTTTGCTCCTATTTGTGGCTTGGTTTTTTTAAAAAGCTATTTGTTGGATGCCAGTTTGTTTGTTTGTTTGTTTTAACCAATGAAAGAAACTTTAGATAATGTTGGACCAACATGTACAGCTTAGCATTTAACATTTGAGTAGTTGTTAAACTGAATCAAACTTGCATACATCAGCAGCTAAGTTAGTCGTAAAGTACCTGTTCAAAGATAAAATTTGCCTCCGTCTTTAGTTCTTTTCTTGACAGTCTCTTAGGTTTGAAGAAACTAGAAGATGGCCATGTAAACTGGCTAAAATAGGGGCCTGCCTTGGGTCTTACCCAATAGAGAACACCCAGACTCTTCATAGTGGCCTGCCTTTGGTCTCACCCCTGTATAGAACACCCCAGACTCTTTACAGATTTCATGTAGCATAAAAAGTTTTCACCAACGGGAAGAGCCCTTAGACTATCATGATGTTGAGTGGGCTACCTAGTGCCTTTATGACCTTGTGTTTTTATAAAATCTCCATGGGCTTTTCTTTGCTGTGATGGAATATAATGTTTGAAGGGAGAAGAACAAGAAGGAAATGAGGGATGGATTTTCACTGCATGTTGTGCTGAGAACTGCACTTCTTATTTTTCTTTAAAAGACTGTGTAAATCGGTGAGACTTCTAGAAGGAAGCAGCCAGATTTGATTGTACTTAATGTGTGTCCCTTGTATTAGGACAGTGCTGCACACTGTTGCAGGGTGTTCTCTTTCTTACAGGAAGTAAATCACAAGGGTGTTTATTATTTACATTTTGCACTACTAAACTCGTCTCCAAATTTTGTATTCAGTTTTTGAGAGATTTATTCAATAATTTCATGGCTATCTGCTATATATATATATTTTTCCTGCGATGTTTTAACTCTTTTCCTTGTAGCCTTCTCTCCATCAAACACATGTTGTACTTCTTTTTATACAAAGTAAGAAAGATACACCAGTGAAAAAAAACCAGATATGTTCTCCAGTAGAACAGAATACACAATGTGTATTTTAAGTATAAGCAGTTGTTTCGTAAGTGGTCCTTTAAATATTAACTCCCTAAAGGTACTGTCATTGTAAAACATAACAGAATTAAACTTCTCAAAATTCCACTATAACCAGCCTTAAGCTCTTGGCCAATTTTATATGCTAACTTTATTTTGCTTAGCTAATGTTCTGTAAAAACTGCTGTATTATTTTGTACTCACTATGTAATATTATGTCTTCTTTTATGCATACTTTATTCTTTTCCTAGGAAGTTGTTGAATTCAGATGGAAAGAACCTACAGACATTAAGATGCTTTTTAGACCAGTGGCATTGGTGTAGCCAGAGTAAGAAACCTCTGATGTTTCCAGAAGAAGGGCTTTCATACTACTGTCTTTAGAGTAAGGGATCCTATTGGTGTGCTCCTCCCTGGGGAGGACTACTTCTCCTGTGCCCAGCTTTAGTCACTTGTATGCAGTTCTTTGTGTAGAACTGAGGCCTCTGCTTTGGCGTGAACATTGGTGTCCTCCCTGCTCAACTCATTTTTGGCTGGTCATGTTAGTGTGACTCTACAGGGATAGCTTCTCATGTTACTAGGAGACACAAGTGCCCAACAAAGTCCCGGATTCTCTGACTCTCACAGTGTTTCTGCCCTTGATTCTGCATTGTTTCCTAAGTCTTGGGTATGGGAATGTTTTAGGGATGTAGCCATTAGGACTCAACCAGCCCTGAAAACATACATTCATGTACAATGTATGGACTTGACAGGTTATATATATGAGTATGTATGTACATGCAGATACATATGTGAGTATAACAACTGATGAATAAAGAAGTTATGGGTTTGAAGAAGAGAGGGTTATATGGGAGGGTTTGGAGGGAGTAAAGAGAAGAGAGAAATGTAATAAAATCTGAGAGAGAGAGAGAGAGAGAGAGAGAGAGAGAGAGAGAGAGAGAGAGAGAGAGAGAGATGGGTTCGTGGGGTTTAGCTCAGTGGTGGTAGAATATTAGGGTCCTATCTCCAGCACACACATATAAACATAAAATACATACTTGGCTTGGAGACTAAGTGACTCACTTAATATGGTTCAAGTATCCATGAGTGTTCCTTGGCATGAAGTATGTTTTGGAATGAAAGTTATTTACAGTATAGTCACAGTTGCTTACCATTGACAGTTTTTGGTTTGTAAAACTTCTTTTGTACATTTAGGAGCTGATTTCCACTTTATTTTCAAGGTATGCTAGTTGATCTGAAACCTCTTTATTACCTCTTGGCTGGAAATTTTCATTAAGACACAGCCAAAAATCTTTTTTTCTTCTTTTTATTTTTTTTCACAATCATTGTTCATTTTTATTTTGGCTTAAAATTTGGGGAGTTATTTTTATAATTTTTATTATAAAGTTTTTAAATTTAATGAATTTTTTTTTACTTATTTACTTCAGAAATCTTTAAATGTAACATCCCCAAAGTAATTAATGGCTTGAAAAAATCTTATAGCAATATTAAATTCTGTTTTTATGTTTGTGCCTTGGCTTTGATATTGTTGAAAAATGTCTAATTATATGGTCACATACGTGTGTTTTTATTAAAATACATATATATATTAAACAATAATGTTATGTGTTTGAATCAACATAAACTATATGAACATAGAGTATTCATTGGCATCTTTGAATATGATTAAATCCTAGTGTCTGTTTTGTAGTGCTATAGTCTCTGATCCCTAAGTTAGTCATCTGGGGACTGAGGGTACCCTGTCCTAAACAGGGTACATTTCTGTGTTTTAATGCTAGCATGCCACAACAAGAAAAGTTCTTTTAGTAATTCTAAAGGTTTGTAAAGACTTCTCTTTAGAAGTCTCAAAATCCTTGGGCCATATGATGGAATATTCAGCTTGATTCAAAACCTGAATTTCTTTTCTGGTTAAAAAGAAAAGAGTCATCATGTTAACCAATTCTTTTAGTTATCAGTGCCAGCCTTAAAATGCCCTTCATTGAATAACATGGTGAGGTTTATTTCTTTGTGAGAGCTCCTTTGTTGCCCCACCAGCTTCCATTGTAGGGTGCAGCTCAGATAGTTCTAGAACTCTACCCTTGTGGTAAGCTTCATTTTTCCCCTTAATACATTGGTTTTAGAAGGGCTATTTTTCTTTCCCTGGCTTTGCCGTTCCATGCACATAGCAAGCACTCAATAAATATTTATTGAATGGAATTGAATTTGACCTGCTTAGAAGTCATAGTCCTGGGGTAGGATTATTCATTTTCGGCAGGAGCGGCCATAAATCACAGAGTTTAGCAGTAGTCCAGCTGATGAAGTGCACCCCCGAAGGCACAGAGTTGTAGCTCAGCTCCCTCAATCCTGCTTCCTCCTGTGCAAAGTTTGAGCACGGGGTAGCTTTCAGAGTCCTGGTGCGCTAAGGTACACTACTCCTTCCAACCTCCTTCAGGTCTTCTGAACTGTGTGCTGACACGACAGCCTTCCTGTGTGCCCATCCTTTAGCACAACTCCAGGATCCCGTTCCTTTACCCTGCTGTCTCGCAAGCCTTTGTATTATGATTTAGCTGCAGTATTTAGGCGTGCGTTTCTTGATGCCCTTGGGAATGTGACTTAGCCACGGCCTTTCTCCTCCAGAGCTTTGCAAGGTCCTTTGTCACACTTCTAGATTCTGTGATTCTTTCTTACGCCCCCAGACTTTCCCACCAGACTGCTGCATGAGGACAGGTCTGTGAGTGACTCCTTTGTCTTCCTTCTGCCTGAGACAATGCCTGGCATGTACGCGGACTTCCCTTGAACTAACAAATGGGCCATGAAGTTCATGTAAATTCGCAAATGGAATGAAATAAAAATGGAAATGAGTTTAGAAGGGAATCATTAATTATATGCCTAATTCTAATTAAATTGTAATATAGCCAGAAGAGGAACCCGAGATTCAGAAGATGCAGGCTCTTGTGTTGGATTAATGGTTTTTTAACTGTCCCTTAATCTTTGTAGTTCTTAGCTTTTTTAATCCGGAAATGAATGGATTGGATGAGATCTTTTCTAAGATCCCTTCAAGCAAGAATTACATTGCTCCTAAGTTAATTATATAGAACGAGGTCTCCTTTGCCAGACTCCTTGAGGCAGGGAGTATGTTGTACTCATCCGTAATTTCCTGGCACATAGCTCAGTAGTACCTGGTGGATGGGAGTTATTCAGAGAGTTTTTGTCCTTTAATCAAGCAGTGTGTTTCCATGTAAATAATAATTGGAAAAAAAAGTGAGTGACTAAAATGTCATATAAGGAATAGTGAATTAGATATCTATGATACTGAAAAGTATCTACCAAAGAACAATTACTTGTAATGTCTAACACGTTTGTGATGTTTTTCATTAAGTAGTTAACAAATTAACCAATGGAACAAATGAATGTGAAGCTGCCCTCTTTACAAGTTAATAATTGATCAGTCTGTGACGTTTTACAAGGACATGTTGCTAAAATTCAGTGGTGTCCACCGTGAGAGGTTGGTGGAGTTCTTGAAATTCACCTGTGCTCTGGTTGCTCTTGGCTTTAAGAATTGAAATACTGGAGCGGGTAAGATGACTCAGTGATAAAAGACACTTGTAGCCAAGCCTGTGACCTAAATTTTATCCCTTAACCCACATGGTGGGAAGAGAGAAGCGACTTAATCAAGGTTTCCTCTGACTTCTACTCAGGTGCCAACACACACACACACACACACACACACACACACATACACACACACACACACACACACACACACACAGATGCCCACACACATACACACACACACACAGATGCCCACACACAGACACACACACACACCACACACACACACATATACACACACATCCGCTCGTGCACACACACAGATCCCCTTTGTCATCTATCTCAGCTCTGTCAGCCCTTTTACTCTACAAAGACCTGGTATTACCTAATAAGGGAGATTCCATCTGACCTTTGCAAAAAAAAAATCTCTTGGGGATTAAGGTAGTATTCTTATATTTAAATTAAACCCTGACCCCTCATTTGTTAATTATATACCTATAGAACTCAATTATGAAAATTAAGCAAATTATATAGTCAAACCATTTATAAAAAGTATGTGTGTGTGTGTGTGTGTGTGTGTGGTGTTTCTTTCATTTAAGGCTAGACTCACAATTTAAAAGACAAGTGTGTGTGTGCATGTTTATTCACTGATTTTTTTCAGTCAACTAAACCTGTTTATTACCTGCTTATGTATTAGTTGTGTATGGTGTGCTAAGATCCTGGTCTTAGGAACTGTGTACACAGTGGGAGAAAATAGGGGCATGCAACAGGTCATTGTGAGAATTGATTTCGTTCAAGGTCAATGGCTGGCCTGACAATTTAGGCCAGAGTGGTTTGTTTGTTTGTTTGTTTATAAAAAAAATATATGTTGGTATCTTTACCTAAGCAAATGTGATAGTCTGAGGGCTGTTTATTTCACTGCTTTTCACTGCTGACGAATTTACTTTGTGTGCCTGCTTCCTAAAAAGATTACAGTTTACCTGTTTTGAGTTTCTGATAATACTTTTATGGGGGTCTAGAGGCCCCCCATAAAAAACCTGAAACCACTGTCATTTGGAGGGTCCCTACTAAAGTACTATATAAATCTGATTATGAAAGAGATTTTTCTTTAGTGTTAAGCAAACAACAAAACCCAGCAAATTAAGCTTTTGAAAAGCTCCCAAGACTGCACATGTTGATAAACATGTCTGCACTGCTGTCTGACAAGCTGCCTCTTGCTTGCATACTCTTCTGTTGCGTACATGCCCTTCCTGCCCTGGCTTCCTTGATCCTATTTAGATAGCATATTGAAATAGACCTTCTCACCCCAGAAGCAGGACAGTCAGTGCTTATGATATTTGTGTGTTTGTGTGTACCTGAAGCCTTGTGTGTGTGTGTATATATATATATATATATATACACACACATATATATATTATATATAATATATATATTCTTTTCAGTAAAAGTTGTGTATCTGTAAGATTTATTGCAATATGATGTACCTCTGTAGAGAAAGAGGGACCATAGTCAAAGGAGTAAACATGTCTGCCTTGTTTTGTAGTAAGAGTGGCTAGAGTCTTTTTCCCTAGAGACTTCAGTTTGCAAGGTGACACTGTGAACTGTGGTTGTCTGTGCTTTGTGTTTGACATCTAGACTTGTGCATCCTCCTTTGACCTCTATCCCCCACTTTCCCTTCTCCTCCCTGCCCTTGAGAGCCATCATTCGATTTTGTTTCTACGTGTTTTACGTCTTCACTTTTAGAGTCTGTATATAAATAAGATCACACAGCCTCTCTCTCTCTCTCTCTCTCTCTCTCTCTCTCTCTCTCTCTCTCTCTCCCTCCCTCCCTCTCTCCTTCTCTCCCTCCCTCTCTCCTTCTCTCCCTCCCTCCCTCCCTCTCCCTCTCTCTCTCCCTCACTCGCTTATTTCAGATTGCCGACCATAATTTCTCTATTTATGGAACTGACTGCATGCTTTGCATATAGAGTCTCTAAACCCATACTGAATGTCTCTCTAACTCGGCCTCCTGTTAGCCGGTTCCAGAAATGTCCTTTGGCCACTCCGTTGCCACCCAAAAGGAGGTTCATTGTGATGGGAAGGAAGATGCAGGATCATTTATTTATAGTGTTTAAAATTGTGTGCTCTGAGATCTTTTATAAAAACCAAACATACGCAAAACCTAGAGGAAAGAACATCCGAGTGACCCTGGGCCTTACGCTGTGCTGACATGATAGAAGCTCCTGCCGGTGGACATGAGTGCTGCACTCCTACCTTATGAATGTACCATTACCACTTCTTTCTTTTTTTTTTTTTTTTCTTCTTCTTCTTCTTCTTCTTCTTCTTCTTCTTCTTCTTCTTCTTCTTCTTCTTCTTCTTCTTCTTCTTCTTCTTCTTCTTTCTTCTTCTTCCTCCTTCTTCTTCTTCTTCTTCTTCTTCTTCTTCTTCTTCTTCTTCTTCTTCTTTCTACTTTCTTCTTTCTTCTTCTTCTTCTTTCTTCTTTCTTCTTCTTTCTTCTTCTTCCTTCTTCTTCTTCTTCTTCTTCTTTCTACTTTCTTCTTCTTCTTTCTTCTTTCTTCTTCTTTCTTCTTCTTCCTTCTTCTTCTTTCTACTTTCTTCTTCTTCTTCTTCTTCTTCTTCTTCTTCTTCTTCTTCTTCTTCTTCTTCTTCTTCTTCTTCTTCTTCTTCTTCTTTCTTCTTTCTTCTTTCTTCTTTCTTCTTCTTCTTTCTTCTTCTCCTTCTTCTTCTTTTTTCCTGGAGGAAAGTATTTTCAGTTCTGCAGGTAGCCCTTCCTCTTTAATGCACCACTGAATACATGGCACCTGGTGGAGTGGCCGAACGGTACATATCACATGTTTCTAGGCCTATTAGACACTAGGAAGAGAGAAAGGCTTCTTTAGACCTGACACCTGTTTAACTGCTTAATAACTCAGTTGTTAAGGTTCAGAAATAGTGCATTCAAATATTAAAGTCTGTGAAAAAGCTTTAGCCATGAACTTAATACAGAAAAATAGCATCTTAAAATTAGATATTCATTGGTTTCTTGCTTTCATTATAAACCATATTGGTGTTACAAGGCGATTAGTAACTACTGCACTGGCGTTCTATTAGACTGTACACTCTAGGACACTATGGAAAAGGTAATCAAAATGATTAGAGGTGAAAATGAGGATGGAATATAGCAAAGTTTGCCTGGAATAAGAAAACAGGATTTGGGTGTTGTATTTATAGGTGCTTTCTAAGTGGATTCAATAATTCAGACCACAGATTGTATTATGGAAAAGAAAGGGGACATAGCTCTATTCATTTATACCTTTCCTATGGCAGAAAATATTATAGTATCCATAAAGTATTTTTTCTTTGTTTTTAGGTAAGACTGTGCCAAAATCCTAAGCTTCAGTTGAAAAACAGCCCACCGTATATACTTGATATTTTACCTGATACGTATCAGCACTTGAGACTTATATTGAGTAAATATGATGACAACCAGAAGCTGGCTCAGCTGAGCGAGAATGAGTACTTTAAAATCTACATCGATAGTCTCATGAAGAAGTCGAAGCGAGCGATCCGGCTCTTTAAAGAAGGCAAGGAAAGGATGTACGAAGAGCAGTCGCAGGACAGGTGAGCACGTGGGATTTGTACTGTTCCTTGTGTCATGTTCTTCCCGTTGCTTTGTGTCGCAAGGTTAACAGAAGTGCCGTTCATGTGTTCTGGGGACTATGTGGTTTCCTTGCCTGTTTCCTTTTCCTATTATTTAAGTTTGGCAAAAGTTGAGGTAGAATGTCGAACCTGAGCCAATGGTCTTGCTATTCTCTGGACTCCTTTTTAGAGCACTTTGTGTTTCACAGAAAGACTGCCCACGGTAGTTCCTGCTGCTTCCTGCCAAGCAAGCCGTCTTCCCCAGCTTACATCTTTTATATGGATTTTCATAAAGACATTTGAATAAGCAGGTCTTCTCCCTAGATAAGCCACTGACAGAACAAAGAAACAAAGATTCTATCCTGGTCCAGCTTGGTAAAACAGCCTGATTTGGGGTTACATAGCGAGGTTGGGTGATTGTGCTCATGAGAAGTGTCACTGCAAAGCACCACCCTAGCATGGATGATGGCTCTGAAGTTGTGTTCTTAGAATCATATCTTCAACTAACGTTCCTCTTCCTATATGACTCCTCACCTCTCCTCAAATACCAAGAGCCTTGGGTCTCAGAGGCAATGGCAGCTGGACTATCAGATGCTCCATTTCTGTGGAAGTGGCTACCACAGTATGCTTTTGTCTATTTTCTTGTCATCTGTGTGGGGTCAACGTATCCTGTAGATGATCGTGGCAGTATCAGTTCTGGTATGGATATGGTCATGCTCAGCATTGAGAATGGAGCTTCACCGCTGGTCTGTCTTTGCTTTAGTGTGGCATACACTACCATTAGCATAGGGTTCACTGTTTTTATTGTTCTGTGGTTTACAAACATACACTTGTCGCATGTCTACCCATACCCTGTAAAAAACTCCCTGTGTTAGACTGGGTAAGAGGCTCAGTTGTTAAAGGCTATATATAGCACACTATTAAAATGACAAGAAATGCTCTACCTTCAACCTACTCAGTGTGCAGTAAGTAACTCTTCAGACTGGTTTCCTGCTGGTCTTCTTATACCTTGACAGCCTCCTTTCTTATTTCATGGATGATGACATTGTAAGTTTGTACTACAGTTTGTTGCTATACTCACTCTTGTGTTGAAGGGTACCTTGATAGCTTCAAACTTTTGGCAACTATGTTGGAGTTGGTAGGAACAGTCAAGTCATCTGGGTGAATCCTTAGGAGCATGGTCGTTACATTTTACGACTTGCCTGTGTTTAACTTTGTGAATTCTATCCTGACATAGTGACTGTGTTGGTTTCCATTCCTATCAGTAATAAGTGAGATTTCTTGATGCTTATTTGTTTCAGCATCTGGTGTGGGAGATGCAGTACATTAGATTCCCTTCGAATCTCTTAGTGAAGTAGCCGGGAGTAGATGCTCTTTCAGCATACATATTTTGACCATTAATCGAGAAACTGGCCAGGAAAGACTGATAGGACATTAAGTTTTAGTCCTTACTTTATAGTCAGGAAATGTTCTCGCTCTCTGTATCCATTCTTCTCTTTCTCTCTCTGTCTCTGCTCCACCCCTTTCACCCACCCTACAAGTTGTTGTGTAGCCCAAGATAGCCTCAACTTCCTTTTTAAAATTTTCTTTTTGAAATGTTTATTGGATGTGTGTGGCTGTTTTGCCTGCCCATCTGTGTGAGGGTATCAGATTTTCTGGAACGTGTGCTGGGAATTGGATCTGGGTCATCTGGAAGAGCAGCCAGTGCTCTTAACTGTAGAGCCAGCCATCTCTCTAGCCTGGCCTCAGACTTTCTAGGCCCTCATGGCTTGCCTTGAACTCTTGATGCTCCTGAGTCTACCTGCTGATGCTACTGGGATATCACTCTGACTCTATGTGGCTCCCAGTCCTTGTGAGCTCTAATGGTATGAATTCAAGCACCACACAGTGCAGGGTAGAAGAGACTGGGTTTACTACAGAGGAAAGTAGGGCACTCTCCAGGGATGAGTGCGGTCGGTAGCTGCAGTGATCACTATGCCAACTTCCATTCTTAGATAGGCTTTATCTAGTTCTCAACCGTTTCTAGAGCTGATGCCTTTTCTGAGGGGGATTTCCCCTTCAGATGATTGATAGGCCCACTTAAGGGTCTAGGCAATCCCGTGCCCCTTCTTTACAAGAACATTCCCTAACTAGATAGAGGTCAGTAAGGTCTTGGTGGCTGTTTAGAATGCTGTCTCCACTTGAATCCCGAGATAGGATTCAGATCACATTCTTTCGACCAGTTAAGTTCTCCAACTGCAGTTCCTGTTTATCAAGATTATGAGATAGGGGTCTCTCCTCACTAACCTTCAGACCTGCCAATATATAAATATTTGCTTAAACCAGTATGTTGAGCTTCTGAAGCAGGATGCTCTAGGTAAGGGTGCGTTGATGGCTGGTGTCTGGCTCTTTAGGTTTTGGGTTTAAATATCTGTCTCCAGCTTGATAATGGAACTGATAGCTTTCACCTTTTCTGAGCTCCTTTAAATTTAGCTAGAATATTAACCAATCAAAGAAGTATGTCCAGCTGGAAAGCTAGTATGAATTAAGATACATACTTAGCGTTAGCTGAATTAATTTACCTCTCAGTATTTAAGTTAGGAAAATCTCTAAGAGACATATAATCTTTCATATCAGAACTCATAACCTCACTTGGTTTGAGATGGTTTAGGGTTGTGTAATGGAAAATTTAGTTATCTAGTTACATAGGCTCTGAAATTGTTTGTAAGAGCTGGCCAAATAAATATACGGAACATGCAAAACCATCACATTCAAGCACCGCAAAGGCCTCTGCCAAAGGTAAAATGACATAAATGTTGATCTCAAATGTTTTCCAGCTCATTCACAGTCCTAATGTACCCGTGGAGTACAGCGGTTCTGTGACTCTGCGTCCTCCACTTAACGTTCTTGGAAGACAGTTTATATTTCTTGAGGGCAGTGAATTTCCTGGCTGCCTTTCAATTGTAAAGCTCAAAACCTCCCCAGGGCTTCAAACTCAGTGAGAATTTGAATTGCCACATGATTCTAGTAGCAAGGTAGATGGAGAGAGACCATGGGGTGGGGTGAGATTGTTCTTACAGGCTTTACGTGATGGACCAAGTTGTTGAAATCCAGATGGTGATGTAAACATTTTCACATAGTATTTGTACCACTTACAAAAACAAAACAAGACAAAACCAAAACCCCCAAAACTAAATTGCTTTTACAAAAATCACTGTAATTCCTATTTAGATATAGCCTGGGAGTTCTTGGTATTCCTGCTAAGTACTTTCTGATATCAGGATGCCAGCAAAGTGTGTTAACTCTCAGGTCAAGCACTTGGAGCAGAAGTCGTGTTTTAGCTGGATATAAGATTCGGGTGGTAAACTCACATCCCACTTTTATGTGTTCCAAAGAAACCTGAAGCATGTTCCAATTCAGCAGACATTTTATCATTATCACTACAGCAACTGTCTTGCATTTACACCTGTGTCAAAAAAAGAAATCACAGGACATATACCAAATTTTGTTAAGTCTGTAGAGTTCCACAGACAGTGGTAGGTCACATAACACTGGCCATAAATTGCATCTGTGCCCCTGGTTTAAGTATCCAGGTAAATTTAAGTATTCCATCTTAAACATCAACTGTAAGAGGAAATACAGTAGTTTGTATTCTGGGATAGCATATTCCCTTATTGAATTTTACTATCATCCATGGTCTATGTTTTTTTTTTTAATGGTCTATAGCCAGCCTTTGAAAGTACACATTTTTCTGTGCTAAATAATTTTCTAGTGATGATTTATAGTGAACCGTTGGCATATGACATGGACTTCTGATCTGTGTCTCTCTGGCAGTCATTCACTTGTGCACATTCCCTGTGAAGCATCCTTGGGAGTCACAAAACTGACATGAGGTACATTCCCGCCCGTGGAGCTTTTGTGGCATTTTGCTTTGTAGAACCTTACGGAAAATTCTAAGACTGTCCATGAGGAAGTTCAGCTACTGACTGTACTGTTCAGGAAAATGATCACTGATGTGTCAGGCGTACTGGTTATTGGGAATCTTAGACATCCTTTGGACTGTGTTCTCTCTGATTCCGAACTGACTCACTGGTCACAGTAAATTGTTCAGTTGACACTGAAGAACAGCAGTAGAAATAGTCATTTTGAATTAAAAACAGCTCACACCAGCACTGCTTCAAGTGAGTCTCTAGTGGATAAAGCTGTGTTGGATGAGTGCCTGTGTTGAGACGATCAACATCCATGTATCTGCTGTGTCAATGATGGACTTCTTCCTGGCTTTATTTTCAAATTAAATGTAAATAAATAAATTAAAAAACAAACATTGGGTCATCAGTTCTGGAATGTGGAGCTGTCTTAGTTGACTGCTAAAGAACAAGTGACCTGAATTGTTCATTTCATGCTAATGTGATGGAAACATGTAAGACATGTAAGACATGTACAACAAACAAACCAATGGAGAATAAGCAGACAGCTTTCAGTGCATTTCTTTGTTAGTACTATGGAAGCAGTGAGGTAGGGCTTTTAGCAAGGTAAAGCGCCAGTGCTGCCCAAAGAGACATCTAAGGCACTAGGGAACTTTGTTGCACTGAGAATGGCAGGGTAATGGTTTCTGACTCAGGAAAGGCCCATGGGGTTGGGGGACTGCACTTGATTGGTCCAGCCACCCTCCTTTGTCTCTCTTCCCACACGTTAGAGATGCAATTGAGCCTCACCTGGCTTGAGTTGACATGTCTTCAGTTGGGTGTTTAACCTGTTCTGAGCATGTGTTTTGGGGAAGAGTTATGTACTGAAGTGTGACCTAAGAGTTCCTGTCAGTGTGCTTGGGGGGTACGGCAGTCACTTGTAGAGAGGTCTACTTAGGGGAGGGGAAAAGGAGACTGGCTCCAGTTGGTTTGGGAGATGCAAGAGACATAAGGGTTAGTTCTGGGGACCACAGCAACATCCCTTTCTTCTGTGAGATTACTGGTAGTTTCTTCAGTCGTTTGTTTTCATAGTGAGTTTATCTTCCATCAGTAAAGTGAGCATCAGTGAGCTGCTGCCAAAAGCCCGGTATCGGACAGCCATGTAGGGATAGTCCAGGATCATGGTTTCAGGAGTTATGCCTGCAAGCCGGGTCGTATAATTCCTTCCCTCCCAGGAGCTTCACTCCTGAAACAAGACCCAAAGTTAATTTACAGGAGGTAGACTAACTGCATTCGGAAAGCTGTCTGTGGAGAAAATAAAGGCTTTAATAGTGCACACAGAGACAACATAGATGTTGTCTTACTAATATCATTTCGGGTTCCCTTTCAGTTTTTTGTACACCAGTGTAGAAGAAGACAAATTCATTCTCAGAGAAAATGGAGCAAGTGTTCATATAGGAGGGGGCAGTATTCTGTTCTTTCGCATAGTAATGCTCGCACTTATTAAGGTTTAATGGGAGGGTATTTCGGCATAGAGAAGCTAATCCTTTGAGAGGCTAGCCTATATTTGAACTGCAGAAACATCAGGCAGATTTTCCCATTGTCTACTGACTAAGCTGAGCTAAGGAAAAACCTGTTATCTGCTATGTTAATGAGCTGTCCTTCCCCTGGAGGACCTGTTACCACCGCGCCTGCTGCTAACCCTAGGCTGGGCTAGCCAGACTATTTTCCAGCTGATTTTTTAGAGACATAGTTAAGCAAAAAAAAAAAAAAAAATGGACTTGAAATAAAAATGACAACAGAAAAAACAAAGCAGCCCTTCACCCCCCCCCCAATAATTACAACAATAAAGAGTATCTGTAACAAACAATGCTACAAAAATAGAGCCTCCTTCCTTTACTTGCACTTGCCTTCACTGTTTTAGGTAATGTGATGTGTATTACGGTGTTTAAATTTAGGTCAGGCATGGTGACCACACCTATAATTGTAGCACTGCGTTGACTTGAGGCGGGGAAGTAAATTTACTGGTATCTAATGCTGTCTGTTCTATAAATATCTATTTATTAAATAAATATCTATTATTTAACAGTACATGAAAGGTAATAGTTTTATTTATTTAAATAGACTATATTTTCTACTTTCTAATAGTGGAAAATTATAGCCTCTTTAAATTCACAAGGAAAAGAGATTACAAGCAAAAAATGTGGTTTCTAAGTAAAATAGACTACAATTGTTTTGAACAGCAGTGTTTTAATATAGTCACTGACTATTTAAATTTTGTATTCTTCTCTGTATTCTAGGTATTTTGTCTTTTTAAATACAAAACGAGATAATTAAAACATTACTATTTCTATGCAGAAGTATGTCTGCCCACTAGGACGCGGAATTTTATTTTTTAAGAAACTAAATTCCTAGGGTTGATTCATTCGCTGTAAATGAGTGAAGTAAAATTTTTATTTGTTCCCAATAAGAATATTTTCATGCATCTGAGAGATTATGAATAGCCTCTAACCCTTGGAAATGAAAGGGATAATGTCTTTAAAACATCATTAACATAGAGGTCACAAGAAAGTTATTTGGACAAATGTTTTCAGAGTTAAACAAAGAAAGACTGTTAGGGTGGGCAAGCGCCTGGAGACTCTTGACAAAGACTTTATGGCCCAGTAGGTTTGGCTAACTGCACCTCTGTTGCTTTGTTTGCTAGATACAAAGTAGTTGGTTTTTTTTTTTTTTTTTTTTTAGTTGATAGTTGACTTGATGTAGCAAGTTCTTCATTGGTGTCCCTTTTTCAAAATTTAAAAGAAATCAAAATTATTCATATGTAATTTGGAACTATTCCGCTAATAGTGAAATATTTGCCGGTAACCCAGGTGTCTGTTACTTAGTTGTTTCATTTGATTTCAACTCCAATCTACTGTCCTTCAGCCTTTAACTCCTGGTTCCATATATACAGTATTTTTATTTTATTTTAGTCTTTAGTATCTTTCAAGTAAAGATTACATTTTATGCCCATATATTATCTGGATTTTAAAGTTGGGGCATTGTTCCTGGTGATTCCAGTTTATTAATGGTTATCAATTCCCGAGATAACCATTATGCGACAAAGCAGTAAACAAATGCACAAGACTCCAGTGAACTTGGCTTACGGTTGAGTACCTTTTATGTTTTTCAGTTTTAAGGCAGCTTATTGAAATTGATGTTTTCCTGCCTGTCCATATCTGGTGATGCTCAGATTTGATAATTACAATCCAGAAGCACTTAAGAAAGAAAGGCTGTTTTTAGTTTCGTCATAACAACACTCCCACAAAGAAGACTGATGAGTGATGTCTTTCAAGTGGCAGATTTGTTACTTAGTTAGAGAAAGCTCCTCTGCCAGTTCCTCACAGAGCTGATTTAAAGTCTGTTTATAAATCAGGCAAGCCTCTGCAGTGTTAATACTATAGCCCTGAAGTGCTTGCATGTCTACCCTGAGAAGACTCTAGCTTTTCAGTGGTTTAACAAGGAAGTAGAGTTTCCAGGAATCCAAAGGGATTAGCATTTAGCCCTAATTGGGGGAGGGTGTGAATAGAACAGAGCTCAAGGCTAGCTGCTGTATAGTAAAACATCCTTCAGTTTTCTGAATCCAGTTTCAATCTATTCCATCCCCCTGAGCATCACTGTTTGGGCTTGAGTTCTTGTCTGGCTAGATACAAGTATATCAATCTATAGATGTGTTCGTTTCGACAAGGTACACTGAGGAGGTCCTTACCAAAAGAATTCTTCATTAGGGACTACAGTAAAAAGCATTCTTAATGAAGGGATTATAGTAAAAGCATTCTTCATTAGGGACTACAGTAATACAAACAGCAGCTCACACAGTTGGGTGAATGGAATGATGGCTCAGAGGTTTTACTGAACAGTGTTGTTCAAAATCAATCCCTGTTTTCCTCTGTCTTCCTCTCCAATGGAGTACTAACTGATCGTGGTAGTACTGCAACACGTACATAGGCTGCCACAAGTGTGACATGCATTCATTTCTTGGAACTGTTATAACAAAGAGCAACCACCTGGATGGCTCAAGCAAGAGAACTTGTTTCTCTCCCAGTACTGGAGGTTGAAATTAAAAGCAAAACATCATGCCAGGTCTTGCTCTGGGTACCTCTCCAGGAGGGCATGCTGCCATGTCTCTTGCAGATTATGTTAGGTTTGGTCTTCCTTGGCATGTGGAAGCAGAACTTCAGAATGAGCCTACACCAACACATGATGTCTCCTCCTGCTGCCCCCCAGCCCCCACTATCCCTTATCTTATTCTCCCTCTGCCCAACCGAACCTTTATCTCGGGTCGTCAGTCATTTGCTGTTTGAAATGGGTCTTAATGACCCATCCTAAGTTGGCTACCTCTGCAAAGACACTATTTCCAAGTAAAGTCAAGGTCACCAGTAAGGGTGAGCCTAGAATTTCATTTATCTCTTTAGAAGATACAGTTCAACTCCTAAAAGTGGTGGATATGGAAGTGTAAATTCGTACTACACAGGAGAAGACAGTTGGAACTCATTAGAGTGTCATCCAAGTGTGAGAAACTTTGCTGGATAGGATACGCCAAGCAAAATTACTTGAAACTCTTTGTGGAAAGGCTTGAAAGCCCAGACTAGTTTTGCCATTTTTAGAATCAGGAATGTGTTAGAATTAATGCTGCACTGATTGATTTTGATTAGCATGCATATGTTGAAAATTATGATGAAATCAACATTGATCAACGTTTCACACATGGGGCAGATACATTTTTGTTTTAATGTTTAAACGCCATTCTCTACTTTGAAAAGTTTTAGAACTATAAACATATTTAATTACAATTTATAATATTAACAGCTGTACTTACTCATGATTAAGAATCCCCGTTTGTTTTTTAATTGCATGATAGATGCTGGCAGGCTAATTTAAATAAGCAGGACTTACATCATTAAATCTGTACACAAAGTTCTTTGCTTTGCAGATAAAATGAAGTAGGAAGTGTTTGTCATGTGGCTGGCAGACAGTTACAGGTCCACTTCCTGCCTTTAACATTAAAACTCAAAGCAGTGCGCTGTGTACAATTTTAAGTCTAGTTATAGGGAATTGGTTGAGAGACCTCAAATGAGAGTAAATGACTCTAAAAGTAGCTTGAGTCAAGGTTGCCCTGACTGTAGAACCATGTAGTAACTGTGTTGGACCTTGTTTCTGGGAAGCAGTCAGCTTTGCCTTTGCTGTAGGAAGGAACCGTGTGTGTAAATTAATTGGCAGGACTATGGTCCGTGAAACTCTATTTACAAAAACTGTGCTGGGGTGGAGCTCTGCCTGTGGGTTGTCTTGGCCAGCTCCTGGCATAGAGTACTGAGCTCGGTGCTGAGCACAAAGCTATTAAAAGTGTCAACAGAGACAAGTATCTGTGTCACCTTGTTGTGAAAATATGAGGTGAATAATGACACCCAAATGACAGTTTTTTATGTAATTAGAAGCCCATGCTTTCTGGCTCTGTAATTTCCATCCTTGGAGATTGAGCTTTGTCTTTCTGTTCCCCTCCTGGGTGCAGATTTTTTGACTTAGCTGCATTCCCTCCCCCTCCCCCTGAGGCTACAGGAGAGAGGGGGAAGGAGGAAGAGGACAGCAGAGGAGCAGTACAGTTATCTTTCCTTTCTTCCCCTCCCCTCCCCTCCCCTCCCCTCCCCTCCCCTCCCCTCCCCTCCCCTCCCCTCCCCTCCCCTCCCCTCCCCTCCCCTCCCTTTTTAAATCTTGTGTCTAAAAAACTAAAGCATGTCCTAGATTTCTCCCAGTTTCAAGGTTTTGGTCTACTGAAAATGTATATTTCAACCTCCATTGTGGAGGAAGACAGGAGCACAGGGACTGAGGGAATGTGCTGTTAGCTGGCAGAGTCTGTTACTACAGATAAGCAGGTATGTGCATGTGCTAGAAGGTTATTTTCTGGCGTGGTTTTAGCCTTAAAGCCTCATTCTTTAAAAATATATCTCCAAGGACTACCAAGTTTTACGTTCAACTGCTTCATTTTCATGTACAAGCAGAAGGCAGGAGAATCTTTGGTCACAAAATAGGACTGACTGTGGGTTTCTCAACTCACAGTCTATCAGTTGTGCTGAGTCTTTGCTCCAGTTCCTATAGGACAGAGCAGGACCTAAGCTGTATCTTACAGGATCTCCAATCCTCAAGGGCAGAGTCTCTGATAGTGATGACCTTTGTCCTGAAAGGAGACTTTAAACAGCCCCTCTGCTGACAGTAAACGTTCCCTCTGCTCCAAGGCAGACATAGTTACATCTTCGGGTCTTTTGCTGTATAAGTACTCCTGGTAGGACAGACTCCTGCTTAAGGTGCTAAACAACCTTTGGAGGATTCTAAGGGAACCTCAGAATGCGTTGTCAGTGACTTTGCAGGAACCATGACTGTGAAGTTTCAGGTTCTGAGTGCTACGTAAAACATTTTACTAGCATTATTATAAAATATAATATTGATATTGTGGCACTATTTGAGATTGTTAGTAAGACCAAAATTTTGGATTTTGACACTATAACACACAATGAACTCGTTGTATGGGTGAAATCTCACATGAGGTTTGGAAATCTCTCTCAAATAATGTGATGCCAAGATGGACAATGGAAACTTGTATTTGGGGTTAATTTAAGATCAATCCCAAGGCCTTGTGTGTCTCAGGCAGGCGCATCACTGAACTACACTGGGTCAGGTGCAACTTTTTATTGTGCACCTTTTCAGCATTTGTTGGCTCTCTAGGTGGAAAATGCAGACAAATGATTAAATGAATGTAGGAAGATCGGTTCATTTCGTACTTTGTTATCTAGTCTTTATAGAAGAGAAAGCAGTTTTATATTCTTTTAATCATTATATAATATGAACCTGTGTTTCAACCCAAATAACGGACTTGCTGGATGGATAAGGAAGATCAGTGTTAGGTGTATTAGAAGTGAAGTGACGTTGCTCATCTTCGTTATCAGTCCCTGCACAGCAGAGATCTGCTTCAAGCTACCTAGATCCCCTTTCTCGCTGGAGGGTCAGTGTTGGCCGGAGGTCTCAGGACAGGAGCTGTGTGTCTGTGAGTCCTCATGGGATGGCACTTGGCTTGTCTGAGTCTATAACTGCAGGCCTGAGCTATGTTGATGTCACATGCCCTTTCCACCCTTTCTTTCCGAAGGACTCATTGGAACTATGTGCTCACTTAAGGGCCATGACAATTGCTCTTTTCTCATCTTCATGAAATTACTGTTAATAATGCCCATCAGCTGGCTGTTCAGAGCAGTGTGTTCTGTTTACCAAGACGGTCTCTAGCCATTCTCACTCTCCCAAATAGGCTTATTGAAAACTATTTTTTCACCACCTGTTTTGTAGACCCCTGAGTTTGGGGGGAATGTTCCTGAACACCTAAACTTTTTTATTTTCATTTTTTATTTAATCTATGTAAGCAAGGTATCATTTTAGTTTAAGGAAACAGTAAGATTTACATGAGTAACTTAGTCCCTCATTCCGTTGGTCACCTTAATCCTTTTACGATTTAAATGGTATGTGGAACTTGCAGAATTTTATCACCTGAGATCTGAATGTCTATAGATAGTTACAAGAAATGTGTCTGCTGTTTCTGACCTCTGGCATGACTTTAGAGCTCCCCGCCAGTGAAATCAACCTCATAAAACTTCCAGGGAGCATTGACTTGAATCCAATCCTGAATGCTTTCAGAGCTCTCTGCAGTTTATTGAGCCCTTGTGCTGCTCACTGGAGGAAGAGGGGTCCCACCCAGTCATGTCAACTAACACTTGACAAGAAGCCTGCTCCCCTGCAAGCCCACTGAGAATGTTCCCTGGCAGAGATGGATTCAGATCCCCCTTCCCCTCCCCCTCCACACCAGCCACATGGTTCTCTTCTTATGCCTTTCTTTTATTCTGCCCTCTTCCTTTCTTTCTTCTCCCCTCTGAAGTTTCTCTTTCCTGCTTCTGGGTGAAACTCCTACCCTCCCTCATGCGCACCTCCAGGGGTTCAGTGTTCTCTGACCAATCTGAGTAGACTGTCTCTTGTTCCTTTGACACATACAGCCCTTATCAAGGGCTGTCATGGACTGTCATGTGACGGTCAGCCCTGTATCATCACATATTGCTGTCATGCTAAGTACCTACTGCTGTCATATTAAGTGATGATAAGTAGTGGCAATTAAAAATATTGAGAAAACTTTAATTCAGTTTTTTTTCTCCCCTTCCGATCAAAGAGAACATCGATGGATTAAAGGAAAATGAGAAAGAGCCCTTGAGAGTGAGCAAGGTTCCAAGGAAGGAATAGCCTTCAATTAATTTTAAAGGCAAAAGTCACTTCTGTGTATTTCCACATAGTATTCAAAACAGTGTTCAGACTTGGCAGATACATATAATCGTTGCTATTTCTCCCAATTTCCATATTATTATTTGAAAATCTTGACTTAATCTAGATAAAGAGCTTCTATTGCTTGGAAAGAGGTAAAAGGTAAAATTTCACATTGGAAACTAGCAAAAAGTCTAAAGTCGGTCATTTAGAATTTGTGGATAAACAATGCCACTTTCCTGAGATTTGCCAGCCGGGGCCAGTTATTTTACAAGAAAGGCATGTGGGTAAATAGATTAATATCACTGCTGTTTATTGCAGAGTAGTCACAATTCAGGGCGCTGTCTTAACTGTGTGTCTATCTTTAGTGAAGTAACGTTTGTGGAAAAGTTATAGGTGGTTACACGCGGCGCCTCTGCCTGCTCCTGCATGCCCCATGAGCATGCGCAGTGAGCATTCACAGCTCTACCACTCAGTGGCTGGCTCTCTGAACCCCTGCGAGCTGTTTTCACTTCCTTTAAATTCTTATATTAACATTTACTTAAAGACTTTTTGTTTCTGTTCTGTGCTGCACTCATGACCCTAAATATACCAGCTTACAACAACTGGGGAATCCTCCAAATGTGCGCTTTCGACATGAATAACGTGGTTTTGTTTGGTCTGCATTATTGACAAAGGTCCTTGATCATAACTCGTGGCTCGCCTTGGCAGAACATGGTTGGTCTTCCCTGCTCCAGATCCCCCTTAGAGTAGCAGGCATCATGTTCTGGAAACTATCCTGCATTGTTGTTGATAGAATTTCTTGATGTGTAGGATATGATGTGAGAATTCCGTTAGATGTTCGGGAAAGTTCTCTTGTACCTTCTTAGTGTCTCTTTCCCCTTTATTCCTTTTAAAAGGCATTCTTGGAGGCTTGGCTCTGGCATTCTTGCTAACTATGCCTACCCCCTCCTTTTCTTCTGTATAAGCAAAGTGGCTTTGAGGAACATCTGAGACGTTTTAAATGTGTAAACGGCCTTTTAAAGAAATAGCTGCTGTGTTCTCCCATCACAAGCTGACTTGTAACACTTGAAAGGCAAACAGAGGCCTGTGTGTTCTCTGTTATTGTTGCACCCCCTCACATAGCTGTCTGCGTTTGTCAGCAGTTTGTTTTGACTCATAATGCCAGGGAGGGGGTGGCTTGGTGTGTTTTTGTCAGTTATGCAGTGTAGGATGTCAGTTATCTCAAAGTTACCATTATGTTTGGCTGCTGTCCCTCTATGTAAAGAACGCCTCAGCATTGGTTCCTGTTTCTCAGGCCAGTGTTGGGTTTTGAAACTTGCCCTTAAAATAAATGCCAAACTGTTTTTCTCATCTTGTAACCCTGGGGGTCAGAGGGTGGCTCTCTTGTTTCATTATTGTCTCGGTGACGTGTTTGTGGTATTTCCCCAGACTGGTTTGGGAACCTACCTGAACTGCCCTTTTCAAGTTCCCGTTGCTCTTCTAGAGTTGGAGGGGATCTTGTGTATTCCAACAGGGTTGGGAACACTCCCAAATCAACATTTCATGTAGGAGAGTCAGACCCAGTTGACTCTCCTACATTAATTCGTATGGGGACATCAGCGGTTGTTGTACTTGACAGAGGCAGGGACCCTGGGCTTGACAGGGACGCCATTCTTCAAGAGAAAGTGTCCCAGGTAGCCTCTCCTAACATTCTTCCCATTACCTTAGAACACTGACGCTCCCCCAGTTTCAGGCAAGACCACCAACCTTAGGAAGTAGCAGGAGCTTTGGAGGTGAAACACAAAGGTAAATGCTATTGATCTTAGGCCACCAAGATTCCCATTGGATTTGAGTCAGTACAGATGTCTGCTGGCTCCGATGACTGCCCACCATGTAGAGTGTCTGGCTGTCACCTCTGCTGTGTGTATGGCCTCATCCTAACAGCAAGTGCAAACGAGTTTACTGCAGCCTGTCTCTTATGGGGGAATAAAACAGCCAGAAGGCCGGAATACCAAGCATTTTTATCTAGTGTTTCACCGATGGTGAGTTCACTGGGTGAGGGGTGAGACTGTGTTTGCTGTCCCGACTCTCAAGCCATGACCTTTAACGAGGGGTTATTTTAGAAAGTTCCCAATTCACTGCGGGTCACTGGAGCTTGGGCAGAAGTGGGATGCACCACATTTTCATAGATCACCCAGCTGCTTCTCTACCTGAGCTGGAATTCATGGGTTGTAAAGAGTTCAAGCATTTGCCCTGAGTCTCTGTGTGCCTCCGAGTATTATCCATTTGCCAAAGGCTAAGCTGTGTTCACCACACCCCTCTCTTTTCATTCCTTACTGTGGTGTGGATCCAATTCACACTCGCTCCTCCAGTTCTGACAGCTAACTGTGAGGCCTCTTCTGAATAGTCAGTGGCTAGAATTTAAGCTTTATTTTGTGTTTGTGGGAGCATCCTAGCTGATAGTTTAGAAGTTGAACTCCGTCTTACACCTTTGATGTCCTATTTTGTTGAGGGGTGTTCAAGTCATAAGGTTTCACAGATAAAATCATGGAACCCAGCTGGGGGTCAGGAAAGACTTCTTGTGAGGAAATATTTTGGATCTAATGTTAACACTCCTGTCGGGGCATGGATTGGACTCAGGTAGAGAAGTGTATTACAGGAGACATTTAAGGAAGTAGAGAAGCACTCCTAAGTTGGAGTCACATGAGAACATGTTTTGTTGGGTTTCTAAGTTTTGGATGTCTAAGCACTGTAGGGAATGGGAGACTGGGGCTTTGGTTCAGACTTTTCTTTTCCTTTCCTTCAGCCTTGATCATGGTCTTGTAAGTGGCAGACGTTTGCCTCCTGCCTGCCTGTATTTTGAGCTGCCCTGTATCTGTTCTAGTTAGCTTGAGGTTGGGTGCTACTGGCTTGCATGTTTGTATTTCACACGTTTCACCTTACTTGATGCACTCGTGTGAATCAACTTTGGATAAAGTTTGGCTGGCAAATTTTGTGAAGGTACTTTATCGTGCCATGAATTAGCTTTTTATTACAGCATGTAGAATATCTTTGGAAAAAAAACTTTAATAAGAGAAAACGTTGCTTCCACCTGTCCCAGAAGCTGTTAGAATTGGGAACAAAACACCCATGGAAGGGGTTACAGAGACAAAGTTTGGAGCTGAGACAAAAGGATGGACCATCTAGAGACTGCCATACCCGGGGATCCATCCCATAACCAGCCTCCAAATGCAGACACCATTGCATATGCCAGCAAGAATTTGCTGAAGGGACCCTGATATAGCTGTCTCTTGTGAGGCTATGCTGGGGCCTGGCAAACACAGAAGTGGATGCTCACAGTCAGCTATTAGATGGAACACAGGGCCCCCAATGGAGGAGCTAGAGAAAGTACCCAAGGAGCTAAAGGGGTCTGCAACCCTATAGGTGGAACAACAACATGAACTTGAAAGACCCACAACGTGAGGACTCCCCCACGTTCTGACTCAGGAGAGGCGACACCCCAAATCACACAAGATATGGTCTTGCTGCAACTGTAAGAGGATTTTTATTCAAGAGCGCTCTCGGGCCCATGGTCATACACCAGGCAGGGGTAGAGGACCTTGGCGCCCCGAGTAGCTGAGTAAGGGGGTATTTAAAGGAAGAAACCACAACTCAAGGAGGTGGGGAGGGCATTGTTGGAAAATACCAAAAATACCAGTTAAGAGTCACAAGGAAGTGTAAAGTCACAAATGTCACAAGAAATACCTGGTAATTGTGAGGGTTATTTCTCAAGACAGTTTCTAAGAGCCCCTAGCGATAGCACATTTGCACTGCAGGTTCCAGCAATGGTCAGGGTGGGTCAGGGTGACTTTCTTTGAATGAACACTTTTTGAACCCAGGAAGCGGGTGGGTGGAGGAAGGAATGTCGCTATCTGTTTTATGACCAGCACCTGGAGCACTAAGCCACAAAGACCACACCCCCAAGTCTGGGCCTAAAAGCCTCGAATTTTGCTATACTTCTTCAAACTAACCAGTACCCCCGGAACTCATGTCTCTAATCTCATGTCTGCAAATGTATCAGAAGATGGCCTAGTCGGCCATCATTGGGAAGAGAGATCCCTTGGTCTTGCAAACTTTATATGCCTCTCAGTACAGAGGAACGCCAGGGCCAAGAAGTGGGAGTGGGTGGGTAGGGGAGTGGCGGGGAGGGCATGGGGGACTTTTGGGATGGCATTTGAAATGTAAATGAAGAAAATACCTAATTAAAAAAAAAGAAAAGGTTGATTTAGCTCTCGGTTTTGGAAAGTCAAGGGCATTGTCTTTGAAGTCACACAGTTCTGTTGAGGAGCTTGTGAATGGCAATAGGGGAAGTAGACATTAGTCTGAATTCCAGTCCTGAACAACCTACAGAGAGAATGGCTGTCACCAGGTGTGTTCTCCTTGGGATAGTCCTCCATGACAACTTAATGGCCACCCTGTACCTCATGCTCTAGTGGCCTATAGTTCATTCACTGTAAACACCCCTCAAGCTTTCAGGTTTTTTTCATCCCCTTCCACTACTGAGCTCTCATTAGACAGACCCTTAGTGGACTCTTAGACCACAGGGAAAGCACACCGTGAGGTTTCAGCACTGTGTTGGTTGGAGTAGACACGTGGCTTCACATTATAGTTGCAGGTGACTTTAGCTCTCAGTACCACAGGGTTTTATGTCTTATTTGGATGTCCTACTGTCTCCTTGTCCCTGAAAATATACGGTCAGAGACTACCTTTTTACAGACTTTACCGGCAAACATATCAGAGTCTGTTTCTCTCATTTCTTCATTGGAGAAACACCTCAGGGAGGGGCAGAGGGATGTTTTTAAACTAGTTTTCATCTCTTTTGTGATGCTTTGTAAGGCGGAAATTGTAACAGTATTACCAACACTTCCTGTGACAAAAAGAAAACAGTACAGGCCTTGGTAGTGCTGAGTTAATGGAAAGTATTATCTCCAGGGGAGAATCGTTTCCGCCAGGAAGGATCGCTTCCTCTAGGAGACGGAGTCCAAGGATCAGAGCATGTGGCCTGCAAACAGACAGCCTTATTAGGTAATTTTAGAGGACTGTTTGGGAGGTTGTCCACCATGGCTCATGGGGTCTGTAAGTTAATGTTGCTACCATAGCCAGTGCTGAGCTCTCAGGATTTCAGCAGTAGGACTGCATGGCCGAGAAGGGTGATGGGGATTGTCAATCACTGCACATTATTCTCTTCTCTCCGTGCACTTTCTTTTCAATATCCAAGGAATTAGATTTCCCTGGACCAAAGACCCAGTGAAAAGAAAAGCAAGTGAATATTCTCAGTAGTTGGACCTCCTGAGTTTATAGGTAATCCAAGTAAGTCCATGTACAATAAGATATCCCTTTAAATCAAAATGTTCTAAATGTTATTGGGCTGCTTTGAACTGGCGTTTTAGCAATAGTCAATGATTTGATTTCGTTATTAATTTTAATAGCTAGAGTTTCCTTTAGAGTAAGGGTAATCAGAAAATTTGATGATGTTTGGAAAATTTGAATACTGTCTCAGGCTATTATAAACTCAGATACTCTAGACTAAATGATGTGACATTTTAAAATTAAAGCAGGTGTTCATTAGCTTTGAGAAGGTCTCCCTTTTGAAATCATGGCCATGCCACCAATAGTTAGAAGACTGGTTAATTACCCAGCAGATAGCCATCATTACAGTTGGAAGGAGAGACGGACAGGGTGGAACCTTGTGCTACCACGTGTTCTGCAGAATGAGGTAAGGGCTGAGGACTAACGTTGGCCTTCCTTCTTGTGACAAAACTGTGGAAAAGACCATTTCACCTAAACTTCCTCTAATAATGTGTAATTTGTCCAAAGTGACAAAACCACATTGGAAAAGCAGCCCACATTTCCAAAGTCCATATTTTGGGAGCTGTATAAAATCAGCCTTCTTAAATGTGAGTTTTTGAATCACATTAGAGACTATCTTAGTGTCTCTTTTGCAGTTTGGACTCCAGGAATGGAAAGTAAATTTGATGGTTACTAAGTTGTTCTTCTTTTTATGTTTGATTAATTTTGTTTTGTTTTTTGATTGTTTGTTTTGTAATATTCAGGAGGACAGTTACTTAAGAATGGCAGTCAATGGCATACAGTGGCATTTCAGATCCAGACATACGTCAGAGCAGTGCCCAGGAGGCTTCTGTTCCTTAGCGGCTGAACTCTTTTCTCACCTTCTTGAACACCTTCTGCCTGCTGCAATAGGGGACACCTGTTTCATTCCTAGAAAATTTGGTGTGAAACACTCCTTTGACCTTTCTGGATGCCTGGCTAAGGCATCTTGTGCCTGACGAGCCCTTTCTTTTAAAAGGTAGTTTGTGTTCAGAACTGAAATCAACTTAAACAAGTATTTCAGTCAGTTTACCCCCAAATGAAGATGTAGCACGTTTGTCTCAGGTTCGAGAGTGACATTAAACCTGTTAATGTCTATGTTTTCTATTCTATTCCATGCTAAAAAATATGGGACTCACATATTATTTTTGTTGTTTGTTTCTAAAACTTCCACCTTTCACATGACTTGATCATTAAATATTTCCTGTACGTAAAAATGAGGGAGCGTACTTCCTGGCTCATTCATTCAATAAATTCCACATTATTTTATACTGATGAACATTTCATTGCACTTTCTATTGCCAACTATAATAAAGGTTGGTAGTTGCTTCCAAGGTCTTTTTTCTGCCTACCCCTGTTCTGTAGGATGTATTTTATACATCCTAAGTAAAGGGAATATTTCACAGGTTCAGATGGACCTAGTGTGGCCCGTGTCCATGTTCCCTTTTGGCCTGCCCCCCTCCATTCTCTCTTTCTGTCTCTGTCTCTCTCCCGCTCCCCCGTCCCCGTGTGTGTGCGTGTGCGTGTGTGTAGCACAGGCTAGTTTAGGTTGTTTTATTTTTTTTCCCAGGAAGGCTCTCTAATTTGTGTCTTGAGACCAAAATTGTCAATGGAACGTGGATGCAGGTAGACTAGGTGACCCTTGAGTGCAAGAGATCCTCCTGTTTCTTTCTCCTCTAACTACAAGCACACGCATTCACTTTGTGCTTTTTACCTGGGTTCCGAGGTCCTTAGGCTTGTCTGGCAAGTACTTTATGGACTGAACTGTCTTCCTACCCCTTAACCTCAAGACCTCAAAGGGCTGAAAGGGAGGTGAGGGCACTGGTATTCTTTTTCCCATTTTCTGATCCCTGCTGGCTCAAATATGAAGACGATTAACTAGCATCCCAGGATTCCTTCAGGATGGCACGAGGAGTATAGGCACTTAATTATCCTGTGGACTCCAAGTGCTAGAGTCAGCATGATAGAAACAGACATCAGTGTCAGACATTTTGTATTTTGTCATGCACTGCGAAATCTATGTGCTCAAATCTCTCTTCATGTTGACGGTGTGTGCTATTTCTATTACATTCTTTGGTGTTCAGGTTTCAGATTTGTATAATAATATATGAAGGCATTGTCACATGAACTATTAAGCTTTAGTAACTGTATCTGACTTAAACCAAAAGCAAGCATTGAGTTCATGAATTTTCAGCATTATATGTTGTGATTTTTATTAGACAGTTTTATCTAATGCTGAACCATTTGAAGACTATTTTCAGTCTTGATCGATTTAATGGCTCAACTGAGATTAAGCAGGGTGGTGTCTACCCACAATCAAGATCTCCTGTCTTTTTAGTCTCTATCTTCCTGTTGCTCTGCCTTCCTTTCTGTTCCTCTATGAACCTTTCCTTTCCCCATGTACATTGTATTGGGGAGTGGTAAGCGCTGGTATGCTCTAAGTGGCTACTTCACTCATCGGACTTAATCGAGGCCAGGTGCCTGGCAATCCTCCTGAACACACACACACACACACACACACACACACACACACACACACACACACACGCGCGCGCGCTGATCAAATTCAGTCAGCTACTTGGGGAGCTTGCGGGCTTACATTGTAATGGATGGAAAAATGCCCTGTGCTTTGCAACCTTTTAAACTAAGTAATAACATTTACGAGAAATTGTGAATGTTATGGGAACCACTTTCCATGTGGGAGATGACTACTAAGAAAAAAAGTTTCCTAATGATGAATGCGAGTTTTTCAAAAGCACGGTTTGGTTTGTCATCTTCAGTTCAAAAGGCAACTTACATCATCACACTGGGGAAGGAGATGTAGTAGCTAAATGTCAGGGTAGGTCCCCAAATTATTTAGTTGTGTTTCGTGACATCAAGAGACCGTGCCCTTGGTAGATTCATTGTAAAACACACTTGAAATTCTATGTGGAAAAAAGTTGAAAGAAGGGCCACATTGTCTTGAAGGACCAGAGCATTCTATTGGTACCCTTTCCAAGCTGTGTATTTGTGGTTATGCCAAATTCTGCTGCATCTTGGATGCATAGCTGTAAGTGCCCACAGATACCAGACATCTCATGTCTTAACTTGGCAGTGAACATATGTAGTCTGCCTTAGAGTGGTCCAGTCATATTTTGTAATTTATTTCATATGTGAAAGGGAAAGTAAAAGGAGCGTCTTCTTTCCTGTGGATATGGGGAACCCTGAATACCAAAGCTCATCTCCTCTGATCTTGGATTGGTTTGGGAGTCCCTGCATTTGCGTGTCCACTCTTGCTTTCCTGTTCATTTTCAGACATCTTTAGTGTCGTACATCTGTGATGTGATATTAACAGGAATATGTTTTCACTACAGATTTTCCTTTTTCTGCTCTGTCATTGTTATTATCATTCTATGCAGTCTGCAGTTTACCTGGGAGGGACCAATGGTCAGAAACTGTTACCACTGCTCCACTCAGCCCTCCGTACATCCTTTGTGTTACCTGGAATCTCTAATTCTAGTTTGACATTCCTCAGGCACACTCCCGGTCATGGCACATCAATATTTACTTATTTATTTTGTCCATGAAACCCACTTTAGATGTCTCGAGTGTTTTTTTTTTTTCTTCCCTATGCCATTCAATGCATTGTCTCTTAGGTCTCCCAGGTTTCCCTCATCTTTTCCCTGTTTGGATCCATTAATCACAGGCCATGCCAGTCTTCCTGGAAATGTTCTAACTGTATAATTTGGGCGGTCTCCTAACTCTTGAGTCTCCGAGTGTCCCTACTTCAGAGTGGGGCATTATAGTAATCACCATAGTGAACATGGGTGGATTCGGAAGGATACTGCTGCATGAGTTGGTAGAGTTCTGAAATAAGTGACAGTTGCTCTTGTATCAGTATGACAATTATTTGAAAGAATAGAAATAAGACTAGTGGAGAAAGTTGGTGATAAACTAATGAAAGCTTAAAAGTATGGATTTGATATTACAGAAGATGTGTGGAACCAGCAGAGGTTTAAGCCGTGAAGTGATATCACTTAAACGACCTTGAAGTTGTGATTTAAATGGTTTCTATAGTGATGGGAAAGATCAATCACTAATGTAAGAAGAGCTGTATTTTGTATTGAGATGGTAGTGCTGTTTCCAGGTCACTGTGCCTTGTTTAGTGTCTTATCTCCCTCCTAACTGACATTCTGTTTCAAGCTTCATTATTGCATAATTTTCTTACTTCTTAATAAGTGGCTTGAAGAAGTCATTTTATGTATGTAGTGACTGTTAGTGTGTTCACTTCATGGTCAAGGAGATGAAGCAAAATTAAAGTCGAGTGAATTTTAACTTTCCAGAGTGTTCGCGTTTGATGTTTACTTCATTGAAACCAGGTTGGTAAGAATTTACATTTTGTTGAGTGGATTTTAACTTTCAGGAATCTTTATGTCCTAACTCTCTCAAAGACAGGATTCAGGTTTAAGTGAAACGGAATGGAAAGACTAGGGCCTCTGCTGCTGCAGTGCACGATTTATATCTCGGTAAAATGAAGGGTGTGAGGTCACCTCTTATGGTGACATCATCCTTTTTATATCAGTGCTTTCCTGGCTTAACACCAGGTAGTGTAAATCAAGGGCAGATCACAATGTCCACTAATGTCAAGTCACCAAGCGCTTTGGACTTTTCACACTTTGTCAGGAGAAAGGGGTTTGACTCTAAAATCCGAAGCAAGCTTTTAGATGGGCAAAGCTTCTAGCTTGTTCATTTGCCTCACTCCCAGGTTGTTAGCCTTTTCTGTGCATGTGCATATGTGTGGGTGTATGTGCATGGCCATATGAAGGTCAGAGGACAGCTTGTGGGAATTACTTCTCTCTCTACCATGCATTCTGGGCGCTCAACTCCAGTTGCCAGGCTAGCTAGCCCTTACTCCAAGAGTTTTCTCTGTTTATGCATCATACTTGAGCTCCTGCATAGATACTGGAGGAGCAGGCCAGCCAAAAAGGAATCGGCATGTACCAAACTGCTCTAATTGGAGTTAGTGGTGGGGTCCAGGATGGAGGGCATTCCTGAGCACTAGGGAGGTGCTGGGTTTGGCTCTGCTGGTCTAACACTTCCATAAGGAGTGGGAACCTCTGGGTCTTGCTCTAAGGTGGAAGGTGAAGTTACCCTGTCAGTAGCTAGACTGAAGGGGAAAGCTGAAGGATAGCCCTGCCCTTACTGTGCTGTCTAGGTCACTGTGTGTGAGCTGTCCATTTCTTCCACATTTCACCCAGAGTCACACAGTTGGCATCTCGATCCGATTTTAAGAACCCTTTAGGAGAAAACACATGTTACTTGGCGTAGACTCCATGCTGGGCACCAGGGAAAGTCACACACAGACACACACACACACACACACACACACACACACACACAAAGACTGAGAGATGAGGGCAGAATTCACAAAATGCACAACACTACAGTTTTCCAGAGCCAAGGATATGTTCATGGTATTTAATCCTCTTAGGACATAAATCTGTGTGACATTTGAGCAAGGTTTTAGGTACATATTTGTGAACTTGCTCGGATGGCAGAATACCATTTTCTCATGCATAAGCAAAAGAGGCACTTGGTATTTGAATTGGCATCCCTGGTATGACTGCACGGATATCATACCCTCCAAGGTCTTTTCAACAGAAAATTGCCTTTCAGAGAGTGAAGGTTAAGCACCCAGCCCTTCTTGCTCTTTGAATATTGATCTGAGAGCCTGTGTAGGGCTACAGGGGAAGCTCCAAGGCCATTGTAAGTCTGGAGCTGGGGTGGGGGGCGATGCTGAGGCCCAGAAGAAACACACCCCTGGGCTTCAGTCTGAGTCTATTTTCATCACCAGCTTCTCAGGAGGACAGAAAGCAGAAGACTGGCAGAAGCTATGGCCACAAGTATAACATAGTAACGGTGCTGGTGAGTGGCATGCAATTGCTGGAGGGTCCACAATCAGAAGGATGCAATAGCAAGGGAGGTGTCGGGTAGGGAACACTGTAATGTAGGTCTCAAAGAGTAGAAGATTGAAGGAGCCTGGTACTTTTTTTGTATTCAGGCTTGAGAATTTCTGTCATAGAGTTCAGAGGACCCAGGCACATGGGAGCTCAGCATAAGAGGTCAGTTGCAGCTGAAAACAAAGAGGTTAGTTGTAACCCAATCAGAGAAGAACCCACCTGTTCCTTCACAGCTGCATGGCCCCATCCTTCCTACTGGCAGCAGGAAGAGTCTACAACGCAGCAGTCTCAAAATAAGCTGATTGATTTGAAGGTAAATTTAGTTAATCAGATAATGTGAAATTTCCCAAGTGTTCCTTAAACTGAGCCCCCTTTCCTCAAATTTCTCTCCTACTGTTATAGAAATAGTTTGTGTGTAGCAAACTGTGGTAGCTGCAGATGGGAATTCAGAGCTACAAAGAAACAGAGGCCTGTCACTGCATCTGGCTAGCTCACCAGAAGTCGCTTAAGCGGTCTGAGAGGCTTGTGTGGCCTGAGAGGTAGAGATGGCATCAGGCCAGGGGACTGACTATTTTAGTGGCCTTCCTATTCTGGGTGGCTTTTGTCAGTGACACCAGTCATAGCCAGAAACAGCTGTTTCTGTGGAGTCCAGACTGCCATCTATTTTTAGTAGAAGCTGGGAGAATGTCAGAGGTGATGTTTGAGTTTCTCCGCCCTTTTGTAATGGTCTAAGATTAGGCTGTTTAGACCTTCTGCCCTCTGTCATTTCACTTATCGAATTCAAGCACAGCCTTTTAATTTCAGCACACGTAAGCTCTGGGGCCATCGAACCAGTTCTATAAACAAGGACTTTTCTGAGCCACAGATAGGAATACAAGAAGTACAAAGAAAGCGTGTCAGCCAGTAGTTGGTCTGAGAGGAACAAGACTCGGGAGGCGTCTCTGCTCTCCTCTGAAGGAGCAGGCCTGCTGCTTTGATTTAAGAAGCCCCGAAGTTACAAAGAACAGCAAATGCTGAGAGCTCGGTGAAAGCAGCTGTTCAGTTCTCTAGACATTGCTACTCTGTAATCTTTCACTATGTTGTATGTTGATTAAACAACAGGTATATCTCAGCGAAAATGCAAGATAGACAAGCAAAACACAATAGAATATTTGGGAACAAAGGATAACTGTTGACTAGGAAGACCTTTTCATTGGAGGCCATGTTTTCCCATCATATCAAAAGGGTCCTTGTTTTACCTGGACTCTATTCTAAACTTAGTAAGTTTGTTTCCTTTGGCCCTGAGTGCGCTTCAGTAGGTATTAGCCTCTCAACTTGTAACTGATTGTGAACATTGTTTTCCTTTCCCTTTTCTAATTCCAAGGGAAGATAACCAAGTTACATTCCTTCCAAATAGCTCTGCTTGGGTACAGGATCTTGACTAGCTAGGTTGGGCAAGATTTAGTCAAAGCTGTTAGGATGCTGCCGGTCCTGAGAAGGGAATCTTTGTCATAGAACAGTTACGCCTGCTGAGGCACACCCTTCCTTGCATGCATCTTTCCTTGAGCACCTTTCCAGTGGCCACCCATTTAGAGATACAAACGCCCTGTGTACATCTTGTGTACAAAGACTATATGTTTGTAGACTAATACAAAAAGGAGAAAACATAATTATAGAAGAAGTATACACTAGAGTTTATATGTGTGAAAAATGAAAATTGAGCAAATGATGGCTTCATATAATGAGGCTTCCTTTTGTTATTACAATGGGCTTTATGTGTTGTTCTGGAACTGTCATGAGGTTGTTAAGCAAAACATAAATAAAGCAAAATCCAGGAGAGTGTATTTGCTGGAGTAATGCTGAGATGCCCACATGTATGTCTACTCATGTTTGAACTCCAAAAAGAAGGAGGAAGGCACAGTTAGGATCTTGGAAGTAAGCTATTTTTGTTCTTAAATTAGCTCCCTTTTCTTTGGTGTTCCATAAGCCTACAAAGATACTTGAAATGATAGAAAAGTATTTAAGAATGAAAGGAAGAAATTGAGAATGAATCTTGATTTGTTGTTGTTGTTGTTTACACTTCAGTATTTGGAGTCAGCCATGTCACTATCTGGACAACCACAGTGCTATCTCTAGAGTGTTCTTGGAGTATAGCCCAGCTGCAGTATGGGGGCTAGCACTTCTGAACTGTGTTGACCTTTGCTGCACAAGTTCCCAAGGATCTGCACTCTGAGTGTGAAATTTTAACAGCTGTTTAAAGACGTGTGTGTGTGTGTGTGTGTGTGTGAGAGAGAGAGAGAGAGAGAGAGAGAGAGAGAGAGAGATGGGGAAAGTGCTAACTGGTTAAGTCATTTTCTCTGATCCCTGACTTTTAGGAAGGTGAATGAATAAGCTTTGAATTGTTTATTTGACATTGAAAGATTATATGGATCCCTAAGTCTGGTGAAGCATCAATGAAAAAAAGTATATGCTCATATATATATATACACACATATATATATATATATATGTATGTATATATACATATATATACACACACATATATACACACAATATATATATGTGTGAATATGTGTATATATGTATGTATATATACACATATATACACACATATACACATAATATGTGTGTATATATGCATATATAGTATATGTGTATATATACATACATACACACACATAAATGACTTGGGAATGTTAGTGGAATCCTTTGAAGTCTTTTTGTGTGAATGTATTTTAGGTTTTTACATAAGAACTAGACCAAGAATTGAATAAGTTTTCTTCATCTTCTGTAGCTAGGAAAATAGAAACATAACATTTTCCAATTTTTGGCATTTTCATATAAATGATTGTGGAAGTATTGGGTGTTATGGTATCTTGTGATAACTCATAACCATCACTTCGTGTCTCAGCTTTAAGAACTTTGTTAAAATATTCTTTATCAATAGATCTATAAATGTTCATTCAAAAGGTTAACCTTTTGGGAGCTAGGGAGATGTCTTCTTGGGTAAGAGTGAATGCTGTGGAAGCAAAGGAAGCTAACTTTAGATCCCGACATCAAAGCCAGTATTGAGGGGTGGGGACAGAAGGATACAGCAATTCCCCAGGGCTTGGTGACTGCTTACACAAACTGAAATGGTGGAGAATGATAGACATCACCTGACATCCTCCTCTGGTCTCTGCATGTGTATACAGAGGGATGCACACCCTCAGACACATTTGCACATATACCACACACACAAATCACACAGAACAAACATCAAGCACACTCATGCATATCACACACAGCAGACAAATCACACACAATACATATTACATCATGTGCACACACAACACACATATCACACATATATCACACACACCATTATCACATACACATTGTCTCACACAATACAAATATACATATCCTATGCACATTTCACACTGCACACATATTACATGTCTTAATCACATTCACACTTATCACATATGCATATATCACACATCACAAATATCACACACATATCACTCATGCCACAAATACTACACATATCAACCACAACACATTATACATGTCACACACAACAGACATATCACATATCCCACACACATATCACAAATACAGAGTTCAAGTTTTAATTTTATAAAATTAAAATTCCAGTTTCTTTTCTAGGACAAATCAAAATGGAGCTGCAAGTATCAAAAATAGACAATAAAAGTATAAAGTCTTTTGCAACACATGCATTTTCATCATATTTCTGTCCAGTCTTATGTACTATGAGAACTCTCCCTGTATTGATTTTTCTTGGATTTTATGTTGTAAAAAATTTGCAATTTTATCCTACAGAATTTTGTTCTATACTCCTAGGTTTTTCATTTCTAGTTTGCGTGTACTTGAACTTCACAGATATTAACTATAGATGGGTTTAAAACAACTGGCCATTGTTGTTTTCATTTGTAATGAGTGGTTTTCTTTAGTCGCCACAGGATGGAGTAGGGGATGCCAGGGGACAGACACAGGACTTAGTGACACCGCTTACAGCCATGGCAGTTCTGTTCTTTTATGTTACATGTTTTTCCTGTGTTCAAATGAAACATTGCTCCTGCTACTTAACTCTATATGCAGACAAAACATCCACGAGCATGAAATAAATAAATAAGTCATAAAGATTTAATAGAACTTCACTCTAAAGATAAAGATTTAATCTAGAAATATATTCCTATTACTATACAATAGGAAAGAGTATTAATGTGGCTGTGCAGCTGTTGAGTACACTATCTAGTGACACTGGGAAGAAAGGGTGACCTCTACTTTGATAGAGTTTTTTGGTGTGCCATTCAGTGAAAAATTTGGTTTATAGTAGATTTCTGTAGATGAGAGTTGGAAGTTTCTAGGATTATTGAGTCAAATAAACACACACAGACACAGACACACACCACACACCACACACACACACACACACACACACACACACACACACACACACACACACAACTGAATTGTTCCTGAATGTCTTACTCCTTACTCACCCCACACTGGATACTAAAGAATCTGTTAATTTGATTTTTTTGAGGAGTTTCCTGCCCTCAATTAAAGTAATCACAATTTGGCTGTATTCAGTTGGTTCACAAAACTAAACCTAGCCAAGTGATCCTCAACGTGTTAGACAACCAGAAGCCTGGGAGTGTTAGCGTAAATGCTGTTACAGTGCAAGGATCTCTGCTCTGTAGGTTAAACTGTTATGAAATCAAGTCAGAGATAACGAGAGTTATCACAACCTTTTGGTTTTACCAGCGGTCTTGTTTATTGACTTAGTCATTTTCTCCTATCAGACAAGAAAACAAAAACAAGCAGTTGACTAGCACAGGAGAACAGTTGTATTTCTAAATTACAATTCTGCACTCTACTTTTCTATGCATACTTTATAGCCTGCCAAAGATTCTGAAATCGTTGGATGAGTTTAAGTAGCTGAATGCTTTGGTCACTCAACATCTCTTACGTAAATTCACCTTTCTCCTCTAGGACATTCTATGGTACTCACCTGGACAAAATACTTCTGTTGAAACATCTGGAGTGTTTGCTTCCCTAATAAATAGGCTAGACATATTTACTGATTTCAGTCATTAAACCTGACGTTTGCATTAAACAAAACAAAAGGGAATCGACTTTCTTGGGGATGTGGATTTAGCTATTTTGCCAGGTCATCATCATCTGGATTCTAGGATGTACATTTGTTTTTTTATTGTGTCATGTTTTTTTCTCATTATCTTCAATGATCATAGAAACACTAAGGCACATAAAAGCTTTGGGTGGGAAATTTTTAATTTTTTTCCAAACATACTTAGACTTGAGGTTACCTTGATTTTGTGCAACTGTTCTGCCTTAACATCCAACTGATTTTTTTTATGATAGTAATAGCAATGAAGTAGTAATGACTAATTATCCCAGCAGCCATCAACTCAATCAAAATGTTTGGTTGAATTTCACTTGAAGGCAGACTTCTGAGTAGTTGCAGTAGCACCCGTCACCTTTCCCATCTTAGTAATTCTGATCCCACAGGACTGTCCAGAATGATATGCAGGAGGGTGTCTGGCTGTGTCTATGTTCTCCACTGAACAGAATGATGCCTGATGTAAAGGAGGAGAGAGCAGATTGCCAGAAGTGGTGCGGGCGCCAAGTGGTAATGGCTCTACAAGCATCCAGCAGGGATAGCTGCTATTCTTCGCCCAGTGCTTCTGGGTTAGCCCACCCATGATGTCCTAGTACTGATTGCACATGCACTGCAGCTTAGCACCTGAAAGGTGAATCTTTTTCCACAAAATTACACATTCTCTACTCTTGCTCCTTAAATTATAAATGCACTATTGCTTTTGACCCTGCAGGGCATAATTTTCTAAATCTTGAAAAATTAATTTCTGACTGGCTACACTGAGGAATAATTGACAGTTAAAACTAATTTGCAATTTTAATTTGAACTAGTTTTATAGTAAGGGGGAATATGACTATTTACAAGGAAAAGAAAAGATGGCTTTTAATGATTTTTCTCAAAATACCTATGCTTATAAATTCTGTTGTAAAGGTGCTGCAACCTGATTCAGATGTTGCTCTCTTGGGCTAGGTTATAACTTAGATTATTCAGTAAAATTTATCGGTATAGTGAGTTTTCTTTTACCCCGAGTCTGGAATTATTACTCTTTAAAGTTCTTTCCTCTATGAAACAAGGCTAGACTGAGATTCACCTCCCGAGACTCATGTTGGAGGTTGTCTTTGATTTAATTTATTTCACTTTCTTCTGTTTTGTTTGCGTTCGTGACTATGAAGTAAGATATTTTCTAGACTCTTTTTTTAATGAATTTGTCCCAGTTTTCCCTTTTGGGGAAAATGGACTTGCCGCTGTTTCCTTGTTTATATAGTTGCCAGATTTCACCTGTCTGAAAATATTGCTCCAGGATTTTAGCTTTAACTGTCATTGGAATATTATTATCTTTGATTTAATATATATAAGCTTTTATCCTTCACATCATCCTTGAAAATGCATTTTATCATCTCGGATTTTAAATAGATCCAAGATGTAAAAGGCGATGACTTTTATGTATATTTTGTAGAGAAAGAAATTGGCAAACTGGTCATTTAAGTGGCGATTAAGTTGGAGTAAGAAATTAGGGCTCTGATATTAAGATTTTGAGCATATTTGACACTGTCATCAGGGAACTGCTCTATCTTACATAAAATTCATATTGGAATGGGAAGAGGAAAGAAGTGTCAGCCATTTGGCTCTGTACGTGTCTTGTCTCAGTTTCCGTGTTCTTACTCCTTGTAGGGCTCTGTGACACTTTCCTGTCCTCGCAAGCAGAGTCTTGCTGCTGCTCTGCATTTCCTCCTATATTGAAAACTATGAAGTATGTCTCTCAGCCAGCTCTGTACTGGCTCAGAAAACTGAGTTTTATCAACTTGGATCTGTCTCAAAATTGCAAGGAAAGGCCTACTTTTGGAGTTGCTCGGCGGGGCTCCTCTACAATTCAGGGAAAAGCCTAATTAAGGTTTCCTGAAACTGCCTTTTAATCACTGGGATTACCATGAAAAAGGAACGTTTCTAATCACATACATATCTGCTAATGCTTTTCTTGTGGTATCTGATCACTTTGATAATAAAAAGTAGCAATAAAGTGGAGAGTTAATGGGTTTTAAACACGTGGTTTCTGAACCATATAAGTTGTGGAATACGTACGCTTAGTGAGTCCAATAGAGTTTTAAACATAGACTGTGAAAGATGTATCGCATACAGTAGATGAATAGTCAACCTCACCCAATGTTTCCTGGGACTTGGAGGCTCTTGTATGTAACAGAAAGTAGAAAGAAATTAAAATCTTGTTGTGACCTGGACATTGGTGAGTCTCCCTCTGGCTTCAGGTAATCCTTAGCTCCTGATTGGCTCTTGTTTTCTGAAGGTAGTCCAGCTGGTGAGTTACAGAAGGCCTCTTCAAATGTGAATCCTGGGTACCTAGAGTGAAAATTAGCCACTTTAAATAAATCTATTCCACACAGGAATAATCTCCTGTATTTAATGATAAAATTCTGCTGTTTTTTTTCACAAGGGAGAAAATAAGGTTGCAGGTCAGGGAAGCTCCTCGTAGTATTCGAACATGCTGTAGTGACTGTTAAGAAATTCAGTTGATGTCGATGACCAAGAGAACACATTCTCTAGTAGCTACTGCTTTGAGTTGGCTCCAGCGCAGGGCAATTCATTAGCAGCTGTTGTCAGTCCATAGCAGAACTCTTTAACCTACTTGGCAGCCTCCCTACATGAGCAATGAGCTTCTTTGCAGAGTTTGACTTTTGGACTTGATGGGACATTAGCTTACAGTCCTCCAAGTCAAGTACACAGTACTAAAAGGTGTTCCTTCTGTTTGTGTCCAAATGCGCAAATGTCAGACTTGAGCCTGGCAGCTTTGCGACTTTAGTTTGTTCTTGATACTGAGTGCGGACTGCTGTTTTCTTAGTCTCGTCTCATTTATCTTAGAGTCTCTTCACTTCAGGCATCAAAAACACACGTGGGTTCAGTCCACATGACTGTTTTGTTACTTACCATTGAATTGTGTGTTTGGGACCTTCGACCGTCTGAACCCTTATCTGTTTGATAAAGAAATTACCCAACCAGGATTTGGAAAGAAAACCAGAAAAAAAAAAAAAAAAAAAGACAGGGTGGCAGTTTGCTGGCCCAGCCTGGGATGTGTCTGCATTCCTAAAACCCTGCCTTTAAGTTTATGGCTATAACAAATATAAACAACAGTGAACGAGCACGAAGAGCTTTTATTACACACACAGGAGTTAAAGATGAATCTCAGATGGTGCTGAGGATTACATTAGTCATTCATACACGCAAGGTCTCTCTATGCAACCCAGCCTGGCTTGGAATTTTCCGGCAATCCTGCTGCCTCTCCCACCTGAGCATTGGATGCTAAGATTACAGGCTGTGTTGTCATGGCCTTTGGCTTACCTGGTATTTGTAAGCAAGTGTCTACATGTATACACGCTTTCCCAGGTTGAGAAAAGTCTCCCAGTGCTTTCGGATGAGTAGTGAGCAGCTGTGCGGCTGCATCATCCTCCAGTGTGGCAGCTAGTTCTCATGCTGACCTTGCTTCCAGGGAAGTCAGGTGACTGTTGACACGGTTTCTAGTAGTCATATTCTATCTGTGTCACTGAGTTGGGCTACATTAGTTATCTCCCAGTGTGCAATTCAAATGTTGTGTCTTCTGTTTACAATTTCATTAAAATATAGGGGAGTATAAGGAAATGAAAGTGTTTAAAGACATCTTTGGGGTGTGCTTGTTTTCTGTTCTCATCTTCCCACTTCTGTGTGTGTGTGGTGTGTGTATTTCTAAATACTGTGTGTCGCTCCTCTGCCAGTGCTGCCCATCATTGATCGTGGCATATAGCTATCATGTAGTAATCAGTCCGAGATTAGTCGGGGTGGGCGTGACTCTGTCCGAGTGCTGCTTCTTTCTGCATTTTCACTTCAGCAACTGGCACAGAATGGTGCACGGAGCTCTCATGACAACGGAAATGGAAACTATGATCCCTGTCTTTATCCTTATGGATTTTGGGTGAATGGATACTTGGCAAATGTGTCTTTCAAATGAAGACCACAACATGAGTACACGTGTTGGTTCTTAGAGGAACATGTCATTAATTGCTAAATTTTTAGTTATGATGTAAGATTTGGAGGAAGACCATTAAATATTTTAACTTGATCATATTTTGTTAAATCCTTAAGTATATTAAAAAAAAGTCAAAACAAAACAAACAAACAAACATAAACCCCAACCTTTTACCTGAAAAAGATGTAGTAGCTCTAGCTGGCCTTTTATTTTTATTTATGTGTATGAGAGTGTGTTTGTCTGTGAATATGTGTGTGTGTGTGAGTGCAGGAGTCTGTGGAGTCAGAAGATAACTCATACCTTGGGGTTAGTATTACAGGGTTGCACGGTACATGTGAGCTGCCTGACATGGGTGTTGGTAACCTAGCCAAACTGGGTCCTGTATAAGAGCAATATATCCTCTTATCTGCTCAGCCTTGTGTCCACACCCCATGCTGACCTTGAACTCAGATCATTTCTGCTTCAGTCTCCTACAAGCTGGAGCTGTAGAAAGGTGACTTCATTTCACGTCTGCTGGCAGATTATCTTAATTACACACACACACACACACACACACACACACTTATGTGCAAGATATTTTTCCAATGAATTTTTTAGAAGGTTTTAATGAAGGAGGCTGATAAAACTTACTCTAAAAAGCTAAGCTCGACCAAATAGCTAGAGGACCAATAGTGGCCTTCAGGGAGATTCTATGAGCAGCCTCCTTGTGGGTGTCATGTGTCCTAAGGATACAGACAAGGTGTGCATTTATTGCCCGCACAGTGCTAGGGTAACAGTAGGTACTGGCTGAGGTGCGTGGAGATCCTCCTCCCAGGCCTCTTCTCCCTGCTTCCGCCTGTGTGGCAGCGAAGGGACATTTTGCTGAGGTGGTTGCTCTGAGGGCAGTAGCACATATTCCCCGAGGTCTCTACCAGATAGGTGGTCATGGGTGGTCCAGCCTGCTGCAGAGGATCAGGCTTGTACAAAACCACAACAGAAAGATCCTATTCTTTTAAGATTTAAAAAAAAAATCTGTAAATATATAAATAATAACACATTGAAGTGAAAATTAAATACCTCTCTAAATTCTTTTTATTTTTTAAACACACAGCAAATTGCAATTACTAATGAATAGACCTGTATACTTTTTTTTTTCAAATTCTTCTAATTTACAAGAGTAGGTTTGGCTAAAAGAAAAATGAGAATACTGAAAGTAGTGTCATCTGTGATGAAATGTTTCTCTCTTGATCGTATGTGTTTTTGTATACAAAACCTCTAAAGCACTACTGACAGTGCTTGTTCAGCACTAACAAGGAATATCTTTTGTAGCTCAGCCTCATTTGGATTGCTTTATACTGGGAAAAGAGAGAGAAAAAAATCAATTTTGTTTTCAAAACAATCCCAGATATTGGTCAGCATTTTGCATGAGCTCCAAGTTATCTTACATCCCTTTTCTGCAGTTTTCTCCTATTAATTTTCAGTTCAGAATTAACCGAACTGCTTTAGTGAGGGTTGTGGCAATTCTCATATGTCTGAGTGGCTTTTCAGCCAGATGTTTGGAACAGCTGAGATAGGGGCCAAGCCCCGGTCTGGCTCTGTGACCTTTAAAAAGAATATCCGCTTCCTGACACTAGATAAGGATCTCCCACTCACCGCCTCTTCCTCTTTAGAGAGTTCTTACAGAATCCGTTCACTAAACTATAAGCACTGACAAATTATACTTTTGGTTTAAAGTGGTGGTCAGAGAATATTTGAGAATATAGGTTGTTTTCCATGGAGAATTTGGCTTCACTGTGCTTAGGTTCCTCTGCATGCTGACTGTGTCTTTTGTTTGCTTGCTTGTTTGGTAGTTCACCTCTCTCTACCACTCAGCTGTAACTCCCTGCATTAGTTAAGCTCGGTAGGATCTTTCCTAAGACTCTGTGTTGACCAGTGCAAGCATGTAAGTCCTTTCTTTAGTTCAACACATGCTACATGTAATGTCTCAGTAAACTGAAAAGAAAAAAAAAACAAAACAAAACAAAAAACCTCCCCAAACTTCTGAGGTTTGAGTCCCAGAACAAGTTTTATTTGGTTTGCTCTTTATTTACCAACCATTTAACTCTTTATCTTCTCAAGTGCCTGCTGTGTACGGACAACTCTGGGAATGTTGTAATTCGTGTCGCTTGTCTATCTTAAAGAATCCCCCTTTGTTCTCATTTCCCCCTTCCATTCTTATACCTTTTCCCCTTAAAAGCATTCACCAGTGACAGTTCTTTGAATATAACTTGAGGAACTGGAATGGTAGAATCCTGGACAAAACTATGGGATCTCCCAGGCCTAGAAGGATTAGTTCCAACATCTGAGACTGGGGCTTTGCTGGGAGATGAGTGGTCTCTCGATAGTACCATGAATTTGGCATTGTGAAGCAACAATGCTGTAAACACAGGGCTCCTAATATGTCTTAGATGGGGGGAAATACCTTAGGAGTAGGTTGGGTCAGATGTCTTCAAGTGAGATGTCAGGGGAAGTATGGTTATAGCTTTCAGTTTGGTGAGAATGAATGTTCAGAAACACAGACTTTAAAAATTAGGCCATCGCTTGCCTCAGGTGATGAATGAAGTTCTCTGACCTGTGCTTTAGAAAGATAGTCCTGAAAGAATTTTGAAAACTGTATTATAGTTAATAGAATGTAGCCAGAGGGGTGACTATAGATGGCTATATGACTGTGGTTTACATAAATGACCATGGACTCTGAATCACCAGTTATGTAACAGTACAGAGGCAAAAGTCACCAAGGGAAGAGGAGGGGCAGCAAGGATGAGGAAAGGGTACAATGAGGATGAGGGGCTGGTGCACTAAGGAAGAGGGACACAGTCAGTGAGGATGAGGGGCAGGTGCAGTGAGGATGAGAGGCAGGTGCAGTGAGGATGAGGGACAGGTGCAGTGAGGATGAGGGACAGGTGCAGTGAGGATGAGGGGCAGGTGCAGTGAGGATGAGGGGCAGGTACAGTGAGGATGAGGAACAGGTGCAGTGAGGATGAGGGACAGGTGCAGTGAGGATGAGGGGCAGGTGCAGTGAGGATGAGAGGCAGGTGCAGTGAGGATGAGGGGCAGGTGCAGTGAGGATGAGGGGCAGGTGCAGTGAGGATGAGGGGCAGGTGCAGTGAGGATGAGGGGCAGATGGAGTGAGGATGAGAGGCAGGTGCAGTGAGGATGCGGGGCAGATGCAGTGAGGATGAGAGGCAGGTGCAGTGAGGATGAGGGGCAGGTGCAGTGAGGATGAGGGGCAGGTGCAGTGAGGATGGGGTACAGGTACAGAGAGGATGAGGGGCAGGTACAGTGAGGATGGGGAGTAGGTACAGTGAGGATGAGAGGCAGGTACAGTGAGGATGGGGAGTAGGTACAGTGAGGATGAGGGGCAGGTGCAGTGAGGATGGGGAGTAGGTACAGTGAGGATGAGAGGCAGGTACAGTGAGGATGAGGGGCAGGTGCAGTGAGGATGGGGTACAGGTACAGAGAGGATGAGGGGCAGGTGCAGTGAGGATGAGAGGCAGGTACAGTGAGGATGGGGAGTAGGTACAGTGAGGATGAGAGGCAGGTGCAGTGAGGATGAGGGGCAGGTGCAGTGAGGATGAGGGGCAGGTGCAGTGAGGATGAGGAACAGGTACAATGAGGATGAGAGGCAGGTGCAGTGAGGATGAGGGGCAGGTGCAGTGAGGATGAGGAACAGGTACAATGAGGATGAGAGGCAGGTGCAGTGAGGTTGAAGGGCAGGTGCAGAGAGGATGAGAGGCAGGTGCAGTGAGGATGGGGAACAGGTACAGAGAGGATGAGGGGCAGGTACAGTGAGGATGAGGGGCAGGTGCAGTGAGGATGAGGGGCAGGTGCAGTGAGGATGGGGAGTAGGTACAGTGAGGATGAGGGGCAGGTGCAGTGAGGAGAGCATGTACAGTGAGGATGAGGGGCAGGTGCAGTGAGGAAGCATGTACAGTGAGGATGAGGTACATATCTTTTTGAGATGATTGATGTGAGAGCACACTAGACTTGGGATGGCCACTCACTGTAACAAAAGCTGTAAAGGAGTCTATCTGATGGATTCAAAAGCCATCAACAGGTGATTAAAGATGAGAGAGGAAAATGAAAAGAAAGCAGGAGATAGTTGGAGCTGGAAGTAGGACCTCAAGAGACAACCCTGTCTAGTGGAGCCATATTGTGAACAGAAAACATTTTAAGCCGTCTAGCAGTGTTTTTAGAAACATTTTATTAAATACTTTATTTTGCATAAAATGTCTAAATTATCTAATTATATTAAGAGAATAATTCTGTTCTCTCTCTCTCTCCCTCTCTTTCTCTCTCTCTTTCTCTCTCCCTCTCTCTCTCTCTCTCTCTCTCTCTCTCTCTCTGTGTGTGTGTGTGTGTGTGTGTGTATGTGTGTGTGTGTGTGTGTGTGTGTGTAGTAGACCACACTGCACAGCACAGGCATGGAAGTCAGACAACAACTTGTAGGCCTTGGTTTTCTCCTTCCACTGTGATTGTGTAGTGTGTAGGTCCTGTGGCTAGAACTCGGGTTTTCACGTTTGTTGGCAGGTGCCTCTATCAATTGAGTCATCCTGCCAACCCAGAATAATGAATTCTTAATGAAATAGTTTATATGTTTTTAATTCATACTGTCTTAAAATATGCTATGTATTTGTCCTAACCACATTTGAAGTGCAGCGTCTCACATGTGTCTCATGGTAATTGTTTCCACAGTTTATACTTAAGCCATTTTCAAAAGTCATCTACTATCTATGTAAAGTGCTGCAGCTGGGTAGTTTAAATATGCAGTCAGAGTGCCATCCGAGTGCTGCCAGTTTTATGGGATTAAGTTGTAGCTTAAAGAAAGCATACAGGCCCTTGGATCAAAAGAAGAAACACACTGGTAGCATTAGCCAACATGTGCTCCTGTAATAGCATGCCTTACTATTTTTATTTACTTTTTCATGCCTTAAACATGATTAAACTGCAGTACATTTTAGAGGAAATGCAAATTTAAAAGAATGGCGCTGACAGATTTGTAGTTCCTTCAAGGTGTGTAACATCACAAATCCATGTTTTTTCCAGTGACTCTTAGTCATATTAATCAACCTCCATATTATTTTAAGTTTCCCCTAATGTTATATCCTACCTCATTGACTGGAATTAGGATGACAGAACAGATAAGTACAGCTGTAACTTCACGGAACTGCAGGGATCAGGAGTAAAAGTGGACCACAGCTCTCCTGTGCGCCACACTGCAAGCTGGGCCTGCTTCCAGGTGGGTTTCGGGCTAAGCCCCGAGGGTCTGAAGGAGGTTGTCCGCTCCAGGAAAATCAACGCTGGCTGTCCTTATGGTGTGCTTGACACTTTTTAGAGGAGATACACTTGATAGGAGATAGCAGCACGGGGATGGGGGAGAAATGGAGTCACAGAGAGTACCATAGGAAGAAGAATCAGTAAGGGCTTGAGAAAGATCCCCAGGCCTCATAAATCCACAGCCTCTTTGCTTAAGCAGCAAGACTAAAGAAATAAATAGAGGTTCCATAATTATTCTGAAGATTGTGTATTTTAAATCTCGTGGGTAATTATCACAGCTAAAAATTACACATTACAATAATCACAACTAGCAAATTACCTGGAATTGCTTGCTCAGTGGATATCTTTCAGCATCCGAAATTTGTACATAAAATGACTATTCATGAGAGCTATTTATAATGGAGTGCTTGTTAGCACTGGCTGGTGTAAAGACTTTACTGATTTCTCTAATTGAATTTCCATCAACACCGCAGGTTTCAGTGTTACCTGTCTAAGTCAAGGAGTTATCTTATCCTTAAATAAAGCTGTGAATGTGTACTGGTGAAATGAAATAGTATGTCAAAATATATATGTGTATCTGTCTGTATAGGGGCTGGATTGGCTTTCATGTTAAGTGTTCTTTCAAATTTGACTTTACACATTAATGAATGATGTGTGTCCAGGCTGCCGGTGCTCAGTATCTCGGCTGCTTCCATGTGGCTGCGTCCCGACATACCATTGATGTGTACCTCGAGGGCCAGTTGCACATCTTCCGATTCCCTCCTACACACAGAGACATGTGAATGATTTTTGTGAGTAGACACCTTTAGATTTGAACTTGGCCTATGCTCTGATTCCCCTGGACTCCCTGGGAGACTTCCATTGAATTCAGCATTTAGGTCTGGTCTTTCCTTTGGCCATTGGCACTCTGACTTAGGTTTCAGTCGGAAGCCCAGGGGGAGAGGCCACTGTTCAACCTCTCTTCAGGCAGATACTTAAAAAGTCTCCTAGAGATGTATGGGATTTCTCTACCAGAAAGATACAGCATGAGTAATTTTGCTAAGGTCAAAGATGAAGTTTTGAAATTAAAAAGCCAAGGGTGGACTGTTCCAGCTGGGTATGACAGGATGTGGGAAGATACCCTTGTTCCCGAAGCAGCATCACTGTTCAAAGTGCAAAGAGCCTGGGTGTGAACCTTGCAGCCATGCATGGGGGTGGGGGCAGGGTGGGGCCAGGGGCGCTGGAGACAGGGCCAAGCAGAGGAAGCTCCCATCACGTATGACGCCCACTTAAGTGGGGATTCAAGTGTCTCTGGAGTATTTCAAACTTACATCACCTTAGAGGCATGTTATGAGACTCTCAAATTATTAAGGTAGTTCAGCTATTTTTTGATGACTTAGCATTGTTGACTTCTTGCCAAAAATCATACTTTCACACACATGCTCAGAGCACTCTCCTTTTCTCCCTCCAGCATCCCTTGGATCTTTGAGAACCTTTTCTAGGCTCAGGCTCCAGGCAATTGTGACTGGAGGTGGAGTCCTGGCCTTGGCACCATTTCTGAGGCATGTGGTTGATCAAGCACTATATATAATCTGTGCCCACTTCTGAGAGCTTTTAACCAGTGGAACTTTGCTGCTGTGTGAAACAGGTTAGCTTAGAATGTGCTCTTGAGAAAAGTGATGATGGCAGGTTAGCTGAGGAGTCCTAAAGGTGGGCAGTGGGAAGGGCAAGCATGCTGTGGGACTCCTTGCTGGTCCCTGTACCACACAGAAAGCAGCACATTTCAAAGGCATGTGGTGATGTTGCAGAACACTTCAGAGTTCTTCAGAAAATGAAAATGGCAGACTTTCAAACCTGTCTTCATGCTAATGCTTACTTAAAAGGCCCAGTGACTAATTTAACTAACTCCTTGTTAAAAGATTTCTCATTTTAACTTTGGATACAATTATACTTTAATAGCTGCTCACATTTAAAATAGTTTTTAATGCATTGAAATATTAAATATGTGATATGCTTTTCTCATTAAAATTTCTGTCTTTTTACCACTTCTGTAAGTGTGGTATTTAACACAGCGATTAACTGTGGCTTTAATGCCCCGTACCTATGTTTTGGCAGCAATTAAAGTTATAGACCATTTATCTGTTCATAATAATTGCTGCTTCCTTTTAAGCCATTTTACCAAGTGCCGTAAAGGTTATTTTTATTAATAAGCCAATATTTCTGCCTCAAAGAAAGGGCTAATCCTCTCTGAAGTTTGTCATTTAACTAGCCTAAGTCATGAATGGTTTGAAAAGTGGTTCTCTGTGTATATGGACAAAAGTTTGTCAGTTAATTATTTAAGAAATGTGTTCAACAGGTCATGTCCAGGATTTTAACTTTTTAAAATCAAATTAATTTCTATGGATAAATATTTCGCCTACTTGTGTGTATGTTCATCACATGTGTGCCTGGTACTGATGTAGGTCAAAGGAGGGTGTCAGGTTCCCTTGAGATGAAGTGACAGGTGATTGGGACCAGCCACGTGGGGCTGGAAACCAAACCTGTGCCCTCACAAGAACAGTAAAGTGCTCTTCACCACTGACTGAGCCAACATTCCCACTCGTGATTGTCTTTTTAATTTGCTGATGTAGTATTTTTTCCTTCTCTCTCAATCTTCAAAATTATTATGTAAACTTAATGGATCAAAAATAATTGTTTGGAGCACAAAAATCATTTTGAATAATTTTTTCTTGAATTATTTAAGTGTTGTTGCATTTATTTGCTATTTGATTTCTGTAGTAGTTCAATAATGTGTGCTTTATCTTTCTTTTTAGTTTTATGTGTTTTATTTTTCTAGACTTTTAAAATACATTTCTAGGGGTACTTTTTTAAAAAGTGTGTGCTGTTTTGATAAAAACATTCTAAGATAAATAATTTTCTTTCTGTTGAACTGGTTAGTCTTGCCTGTGAGTTCCAGTCATGAGGAGACATAGAGGAAAAGGAGTGTTTAAAGTCACACCACAACTTAGGTGCCCTCTGAGGCTCAGGCAAACGGGGGCTAGATTAGGTCATCTTCACAGTAAGCATTTCCCAGCCCCTCGGGTGGCATGTTTGTGCCTTCCACCTTGAGGTCCCACTGGGAGGAAGATGGAGACCCTCCTGGGTTGTCTGCAACCTTGGCTCCATGTTGAAATTCCCTGGGAAGTTTAACCAACCTTGATCCCTGAACTCTTACCGAGGAGGCTTTACTTAAGTAGTGCAGGGCTTTGCTGCTGTCTGAAGATCTGTAAAATGCTTTGGTGAGTCTAACACGAAAGTCGGATTCAAGACTGTTGCCATCACTTTTTACAATTTTTAACCAAATAGGGAATCTGAAGCTCAAAAAGAGTTAGTGATATAACCCCCAGACTGACACAACACAGACTGTAATCTTTAGATTGCTTAAGTGTTTGTTAGTTTGTTTTTTAATGAGGACATCTAAGTTTTTTGAAAATAAAAGTATGTGCTCTGGTGTTTCTAAGGAACTCACAAAAATGCCCCACTGCTTGGCTTAGTCCAGGAAAATGACAAGTATTATTATTTTTTTTTTATCTGTTTTAAACACAGGAAATGAAACATGGACATTCATAGTAAAACCTATAGTCTTCACCTTAGATATGAAATTCAGGAAATTAAGGAGGTAGATTTAGAAGAGTCCTGTGTTCTATGACCTGCCCACATCATCTGAAAGAATATCAAACAAAGGATGAAGGCAGCTGAGACTGTGTTAGGCCAGGTCGACATGTTAGTAATTCCACAGCAGAACTGTAATGTTCACGTTATGACATGAGTCATTTGGGGGGCAAAGTTCCATATTCCTGCGGTCAGGGTTACTGCTTTCAGCAGATATGACATATCAGTAACATAATTGCAAGGTAGAAACTAGACTGGCATGTTAATAATGGAGTTTCAGAGTTATGAAAGGGGAAATACTGAGAAAATAGTGTAGACAAACGACATAGCCCATATATTTAGAAAGCGGTGTATTGAGGGCATTAGTGAGAAGAAAGGTGCATGTTGCTTTTTATTTTTTTCTGTCTATATCTCAGTACTCATTAAACACATAGATACCCAACAACCCTTGTCCCGCGCTGATTTTCCCGCCAGCAAGAAACAACGCGGCACACAAACAGGATCCTTCTGTAGCAAGCTTTAATGCGTCTTGAGAGGGAGAGCATCAGCTTCACAAGGCGGAGACCCCAAGCCCGAAAACCGCCTCCCTTATATAGGAGATTTCTCTCGCCTCGGACGTGGCGATTCTCTATAGGCCAAATTCTTGTCACCCGAGGTGACGTTGTCAGGCGGGCAACTGGCACCATGAACGGTTAATGCCAGCACATGCGCGGATCACTTGTTCATCTCCAGAGGCAAGCGATGTCGGTGCCATCTTATAATGGCGACGATGTGGGGTGGCGCCCCACATCTCCCCCTTTTCTATACAAAGGCAAGCCAGCCACCCATTCAAGGAGGGCGGAAGTAGAGGCCGAATCCCCAAAGATAATTTAAAAACAAAAGATATGTGCAGGGGTCTTGTCTAGGCTCTAGGTGGGACCCGACATACTCCTGACCGATCTCTCTGTCGTTTTTCTTGAGGAAGGGACACTAGGACAGGCAACCCTTTTCAAGACGGCATGCTTCCCAGAGAGAGCGGGGGTATCTCTCTGTGCGATGCTTAGCTCAACAACCCTCATGGGCTGCTCAAACCGGGCACTCATCCTCGTGCGACGCATAGAGATGCTGAGGGTGCAAGAGCTGCCTGGCCGGCGACCGGCTGCTAACATCTACTGCCGTTTTAGTGCCGCAAGCCAGACTTCCGCTGACCTTCCATGCTCTAAGGCCATGAGTGCCTGAGTTATCATAATTTTTTCTCTCTTGCTTTTACTATAAATTTTGCAAATTAGCCAAAGCATAAAGCCCAGTCCGAGGCAGAAAAAGGCTCCAAACATTCCCACCCCCACCCACTCTTTAAAATAAGAAAATGCTGAAGAAATCCAGGAGGCGAGGCCTTTGGTGAGGGACAGGTCTAGGCGGGTGGAGTTGACTTGTAATATCGCTGTTCGGAGTTCCCGCAGGGTCTGGTCAAATTCAACTGTCCAATTCTGTAACAAATGCTGGGATAAAACTTTAGAAAGATTAGCAGCCCGTGTGAAATTGTCATACTGTACAGAGGTCACACAAAGACCTGGCAATCTTCTTTCGCACCCTAATTGGGCAACTTGCCACAAAACATCTAATTGCTCTTGGACTAAATCTATGCGTTGATTCACTAGCAATAACCTGCCTTGAATCTGGGTATAAGCTAGATGTCCAGCCTCCATGGCCGTGGTCACCGTAGAGGACAATTTATTTATGGTGGCAGCCGACTGCACCGTGCCCGAAAGGGTCAGGGCCGAAGCAGTAACCGATGCTGTTACAGCGGTGGCTGCGATGATGCCCACAATTACGGCAGAAATTCCAAAATCTCTCCTTTCTCTGAATAATGCCATTGAACTTGGGGCCTCCACAGGAACAGGCACAAATCGGGGCAGGCGTGCTACCAGGGCCAAGGGGAACTCAGAAGCATTCCAGCACAGAACATAATAACATGGTTGCATCATACAATCAAGCTTATCGGAATTACTTGGCAAGGAAGCATTACTAACAATCTAAAGAAAAGGGGGCCATACGCATATTGGCATCCTGACCAAGGCAAAGGGGAATGCGAGTCCTCCTTTGCATGGCAGAATGGGGCCAACTTTGGTTGTCTGAGACCTTCAGAATAATTAGCCCAAATAATTCTGTAAAATTCCCGCCCCAATGTGTAGCATTTGTCCATCCATTAATAATATTTGACATAGATTGAGTATGTAACCCAATATAACTGGGCACCGTCCCATTGATGCTAAAGCATAGGCTACCCAGAAGGTAGTGAGTTCTATTATCCACTACTCGTTCTATTTGAGAATCCCAGGGCAAAAACGGAAGGCCTAATTCTTTATCAGTAGTAAACAAGCGAGGGAAAACTTGGGCGTTATACATCACCGGCATTGGAAGTGGGAAGGTTGACATGATTCCCCATCGAAACTCATGTGTCCTTATCGTTGGCGCTAGGGTTATCCACAGAAAGGTCAGGAGAATGATCATCTTCTTGGTTTATACTTCGTGTTAGCCGCTCCGGGATCCAAAAAGGATTTTGTTCACTCTGTGGAAAAACACAAACAGCTCCCCTGGATCTTATTAGGATAGGATCCGGGCCTTTCCATTGATTAGTCAACACATCCTTCCATTTTACCAATTCTTTTGGTCTCTTTGGTTCCGAGCAGTGGCGCTCTGCAGCGCTCCTTCCTGCATCGTCCAGGTTTAAGAAATTTAGAGTAAAGAGTGCCATGGATAGTGCCACTCTTGGGCCAGGGGGCAACTCTGTTATCGCTCCCCCTTTCTGTTTAAATAAATAGGATTTGAGCGTTCGATGAGCTCTTTCAATGATGCCTTGTCCTTGAGGGTTATAAGGAAGTCCAGTGATATGGGTCACCTGCATTTGTGCACAGAATTGTTTGAATTTATTTGAGGTATAAGCAGGTCCATTGTCTGTCTTAAGACATTTTGGTCTACCCCAGGCACTCCAGGCCTCGAGGCAATGTTGAATTACATGAAATGTCCTTTCTCCTGAAAGTGGAGTTGCAAATAACACACCAGAACAAGTGTCAATAGACACATGAACGTATTGCGTCTTACCAAAAGATGCAATATGAGTGACATCCATCTGCCAAACTTGTAGGGGGGAGAGTCCCCTCGGATTGACACCATAATGAGGTGTGGGCAGAAACTGACAACAGTTTTGGCACTGTGTGACTATCTCGCGGGCTTCTTTCCTTGTTAAAGAGAAGCGCCGGCGAAGTGTTTCAGAGGTAACATGAAACTTACTATGAAAATTTTTGGCGGCCTCTAGTGGTGAGGATAGTGCTGTGGCCACAAGTCGCGTAGCCTGATCTGCCAGCTCATTACCCTCTGTCATGGGGCCAGGGAGTCCAGAATGGGCTCTCATATGTACGATATAAAAGGGATGTTTTCTTTGTAATAGAAGGTTTCTAATCTGTTCAAAGGTTTGTGCTACCCTACTAGAAGGTTTTATTAGGCCCGCAGTTTCTAGCAGGCGAACTGCATTAACCACATACAAGGAATCAGAAATAATATTGAGCGGGCAATCAAATTGCTGTAAAACTTCTAATACTATCAAACACTCAACAATTTGAGGGGAAACCTCCGAATATTGTCTGATATGGGTAATGTTATTAACTACATAGGCCCCTTGCCCGGTTTTGGAGCCATCTGTATAAATTACAAGACCATTTTTAAGTGGGAAATGACTTGTTACTTTGGGAAAAACTAATGGATGGGTCAGGGCAAAGTGTAACAATGGGTGCTTTGGATAATGATTATCAAATTTTCCACTAAATGTGACACATAGAATGGACCAATCATTAGAAGCAGCAGCTAACACCTGTATTTGATTAGGGGTATAGGGAATGACAATGATATTAGGTTCAAGGCCGAAGTATTTGATTGTCATTTTTAATCCCTTTAATGCTAATTGTGCTACTGCGGCCGGATACCAATCGATAATCTTGGCAGGGGAGGCTTGTGGATGAACCCAGCATAGGGGCCCCTCTTGCCAAATGACAGCAGTTGGTAAGCCTCGAGTGTCCAAGATACATAACAAAACCGGCTTGGAATAATCTATTCTAACAAGCTGCGCTTGACTTATTGCTTTTTCTACTTTATTAAGTGCCTCCACTGCCAAAGGATTCAATTTTCTAGGAGAGGTGATATGAGAGTCCCCTTCCAAGATATCAAACAGGGGTTTCAATTCTGTTGAAGGGATTTTTAAAAAAGGTCTAAGCCAATTGATATCTCCCAACAATTTTTGAAAGTCATTTAAAGTATGTAAATTATCCATCCTGATTTCTATTTTTTGTGGCTTAATAATGTTGGGCTGTATAAAAGAACCTAGAAACTGTCCAGAGTCTGCCAATTGCACCTTTTCAGTGGCTATCTGTAGCCCCCATTGCTCTAATGTTTTCTGTAACACAGGAAAAACCTGTTGCAGTACAGATGGATTCTTATGGCAAAGCAGGACGTCATCCATGTAATGGATAGACACTATTTGTGGAAATTGTCTCTTTATCGGGGCGAGTGCTTGGTCTACATACAGTTGGCAGATAGTAGGGCTATTGGCCATCCCTTGGGGCAAGACTCTCCATTGATACCTCTTATCTGGTTCTGTATGATTGATAGAGGGGACACTAAAGGCAAAGCGAGGTCTATCCGCAGGGTGTAACGGTATGGAAAAAAAGCAATCTCTGATGTCTATAATGAGGATGTTCCAGCCCTTAGGAAGGGCGGACAGCATAGGTAATCCTCTCTGTACAGGCCCTAACAGGGACATCTGTCCATTTATAGCTCTTAAATCATGTAACAGACGCCATTTGCCAGACTTTTTCTTTATTACAAATATGGGGGTGTTCCAGGGGGAAGTAGAGGGTTCAATATGGCCGAGTTTTAGTTGTTCTGCAATAATTTGTGTTACAACGCTCAATTTCTCGGAGGTTAGCGGCCACTGAGGAACCCACACAGGATCCTCCGTTTTCCATGGTATAGGTCGTACTGCCTCAGTGGCGCCTAGGAAAAACCCAGGCCTGCTCTGTCCTTATTGGCCTTGTGTGAGATTGGGCGCGGTTCGCCTTGTTCATGGCGTCCCAAACCCTGGCCTTCTTGATAACCCATTTTCTCCATCATTTCTCTAAGACGTAATGAATAATCATTGGTCAGAGTCAGTCCTAAATCTGTCATGACATCTCTCCCCCAGAGATTTACAGGTAGGGGTAGAACGTAGGGGGAAAAGCATCCTTTTAAACCCTCTGGTGACGTCCAGACCAGCCGGTTGGTACTAATGTCTGGACTGGATTGATACCCCAGGCCTTGTAAAGAATGAGAAGATTTTGTCACTGGCCAAGCTTTAGGCCACCAATGTGTGGAAATAATACTCTTATCAGCTCCGGTGTCAAGAATGCCCTCAAAATTTTTACCATTTATGTTAAGGATTAATTTCGGGCGCGAATCAAGTGACAATGTCAAATAGGCCGAATCCATTTCTGAAGATCCCATAAGTTTTTTATCTTGATTGGGTAATTCTCCCAGCAGCGGGAGGAGGAGGAGCTGAGCAATCCTGTCCCCTTTTTTAATAGAAAATACACCATGAGGGCTGGAGCATAGAATCTGCATATTTGGGATGTGTTGATTATCTGTTATGCCTGGATGGACTATTAGTCCGCATGCGGTAAGGGCACCACGGCCAATGATAAGTCCCACCGCGTTGTCCGGTATGGGAGGCCCTAAGGGCATGGCAGGGACAGGTTGAACCCCCATCTGAGGTGTTAATAAGATTGAGGTGGTGGCGCACAAGTCCATTCTTGTGCCTTGGCTTGATCTGCCTCCTCGCTCAGGGGACTGGTCCCAGCGAATTGGGTCCCGTATTTTTGAGGGCCCCGGGGCCGGGGGCCCGCAGGCCCGTTTTTTGGCTCCTGTCTAACAGGGATAGCAGGCGGGAGGAGGTTGCCTTTAATGTCTCTAGTTGATCTGCATTGACTGACTGGATGGTAACCCTTTCTACATCGGGAACATAGGGTAAGAGTTCTCTGGTTTTGCTTAGGTGCTCGGCAATCTTTTGCGAGATGCCCTGATTTCCCACAGTTGAAGCAGGTGCGACTGCTGCCCCCCGTAGGGGGAGGTCGCCTTTGTGCCTGTAAAATGGCTGCGGCGAGCCCAGAGTTACTCAACGGTCCACCAATCTCTCTACATATTCTAAGCCATTCTGACAATCCCTTGTTTTTCCTCGGCGCTATTGCACTTCTGCACTCCTGAGTGGCTTGTTCAAAGATTAATTGCTCTATAAAGGGTCCGGCACAATCAGGATCCCCGAAAATCTTTCCTGCTACCTCCATCATCCTGGCCACATAGTCTGAGAATGGTTCCTGAGGTCCCTGTATAATCTTGGTGAGCTGATTACTAGTTTCTCCTTTACGGTTGAGTGATTTCCATGCTCGTATAGCAGTACTGGATATTTGGGCATAAGCTCCCCAATGATAATTGACCTGATCTGCTGCATAAGGACCCTGTCCTGTAAGGAGTTCAAAGGTCCAGTCTCTTTGCTCTGGGGTCAGGGCTGCGGCATTAGTCCTAGCCTGGGCCTGTGCCGCCTCATGCCATAGGGCCTTCCATTCCATGTATTGTCCCATGCTTGGTAGCACAGCTTTCGCCACTGTTTGCCAGTCACTGGGCGTCAGGGCGGTTAATGCCAGTCGATCTAACTGCATTAGAGTAAAACTGGCATTTGCTCCAAACTTTCTAACTGATTCTGCAAGCTCCTTTATTTGGTTATAATCAACAGGAGCATATACTCTCCCACCATCTTGCTCATAGACAGGGTAAGCGAGCCTGAGCTTGCGATGCACCTTTTCAGGTAACAATGAGAAAGCTTTAGGGCGTATCTCATAAGGTGGTGGGGCAGAGGGAACTGTCTGTACGGGATTCCTGGGTAAAGCATTAGGTTTTGTTGAAATGGCAGGTTTAGAGGTCCGTTTATTTAACGGCCTCTCATCAGGATAATACCTCTCTCTCTCATATCTGGTTGCTTCCTCATCAAGTTCTTCCTCTTCCTCTGTATCTAGTCTCCCACTCTCTGCTCCGGATGACTCTTCAGAGCTTTGAATATTGAGTGCTTCAAGCTCTTGGGTTGGGTACAACCCAGGCTTAGATATAGGTTGAAAAATCGGTACTCCCTCGGAGTCCGATTCCTCATGTGGGGAGGCAGGTATACTGCTTGTTCCCCTCTCTCCCGCCCTCTTAGGCTTCCTGGGAGGTCCTTTTTCACTTTTATTCTTTGGGATCCTCTTCCTAGTTTGTGCACGTGCACCCATCCTCTCACTACGCTCAGATTCTGACATGCCATCCTGAACGGTCTCCAAAGCTATTTGTCCCTTTTTTCTGACTTCCTCACATGTTTCATCCTCAAGGCAGTTTTTGATCATCTTCCAAACTGCTTTGGTGCCCATACGTAAGTCGGGGCACAAATCAAGATCCTTCCCCAATTTTTTCCATGAGGCCAAGGTCAAGGAGCCAGAAACGGCATACCAAGGGGCAACTCTATCTACCTCCTCAACAAAGTGCTTAAGAACCTTGTCCCCTAGCTTTAGGTCTCTTTTCTTAAGGAGATTTTCAAGTGATGTTTGGATTGACTGTGACGACCCCATAACGGGTCAAAAGTAACCGCAGCTTATCTACGTCCGCCTTAAGTCACTGTTAGAATCAAAAAGATGTCTTGGCGCGGCCCACGGCTTATCTACGTCCGACTTACGGCAACAGCGAGAAACCGAAAGTACGGCTCGCCTTTCTGCTCTTTCATTTACAAGAGACTAATTTGGCGCCGCGATGGAGTGCAACGGACTACAACTACAACTACAACTACAACTACAACGACAACTACAACGGACTGATGTGCTGTTGGAAACTTGTTAACACCACCGCCTATGTTCACAGATATAACTGGCCAGGAGGAAGAGTAGAAGAGCTAAAATAGCGATGATAATGGCCTCTGGAAATCTAAACCACAATCCGGACAAACCCAATACCTGGGAAAGAGTTAAAGAAAAGAGTTCATGTTCAGGCATACCTTTCCGATGCGTAGTCTAGCCACAGTTCTGAACCCTCCCCGTCGCCGAGGGGTCTCCGAAGGTGCTGACGATGGTCTGGTCACAATTCCCGGGTTTTTCGGCACCAAATGTCCCGCGCTGATTTTCCCGCCAGCAAGAAACAACGCGGCACACAAACAGGATCCTTCTGTAGCAAGCTTTAATGCGTCTTGAGAGGGAGAGCATCAGCTTCACAAGGCGGAGACCCCAAGCCCGAAAACCGCCTCCCTTATATAGGAGATTTCTCTCGCCTCGGACGTGGCGATTCTCTATAGGCCAAATTCTTGTCACCCGAGGTGACGTTGTCAGGCGGGCAACTGGCACCATGAACGGTTAATGCCAGCACATGCGCGGATCACTTGTTCATCTCCAGAGGCAAGCGATGTCGGTGCCATCTTATAATGGCGACGATGTGGGGTGGCGCCCCACAAACCCTTGCTACAGTTTTGCCAGATACCTCTCACACTGCCTGTGTCAATATCTGCCTGTCTATCTGTATCTTTTTGTCTGTCTATCTATCTATCTATCTATCTATCTATCTATCTATCGATCTATCTATCGATCTATCTATATTTAATCAGAGTGGTTGTCTTTCTCAGACTCCAATTTACCATCCCATGGGCACAGGCTATGATGAACAATTAATTGCTGAATGCAGTTACTATACTGTGGACCCAGGGCAGTGGTTTGCAGAGTGTGAAGTATAGACCAGCAGAATTATCAGAGATGAAGACAGCTCTGGGGAGCTTGCTGGATGAAGATATTCTCAGTCCCACCCAAAAGTTCACACACACCTGTACTAAGGAGGCATTCTGAAGACCTCAGTGATTTCTGATGCTCATTTGCATGAGAGGATTATCATATTATTTCCCCATGAAAGCCTAAAAGAACAAGGTGGTAAAAAGAACATAATCATATATGCCCCAGGAGCATCTACAGCCAGTCTCCTCTCTAAGGCTAGTTTCTTCTAGTTGTGCGGTGGGTCTAATTGCTTCAAAGAGCAATTTTGTTGTCCTGACTGGCTTAACTACGGGGATTCTGTGGTCTGTGATGCCCAGCTATGGGTGGATGGCATTGAGTGGCTTCACTCCATATTCACAGCCTCAGAAGGATATCAGGAGCTTCCCTCCACGTGTCTGTTCCCTCAGTAAGTAAGTATGGTTTAGGACATTCACATGGTTGCAATGGACTTTGTCGAAGCAGAGAAGGAGACTCATCAACACAGGGACTTCCATGATCTCTGTTTCTGTCGTAATTGCTACTTGGGCTGTTTAGCGTAAGCAAGTTATCTGACCATGCCTTGATTTAAAGGTGGAGCAGTGGTCTTTATCTCTATATAAAAGAAGCAAAAGTAAAATTATAGTTAATTCATATAGGCAAGAGAGGAGCTTGTTACTACTTTGTGATTTATTCAATATATATTTGCTGATGGATTACAACTTGGGATCCTTTAATGAATAGAAATGGCTTTAAGGTAAGGTGGGTAGCCTTTGAGAATCATAGGAAGGGCATGGAGGCCTCTGTGGGAAGAAGTCTGACTTACCCCACCGTCCACCCACCCACCCCACACATAAACACTGGCAAGTGTCTAGGGGCTGTAACATCTAGCTACTGCTCGGCACTGGGGATCAGAAGTTTGCATAAACTCTTGCCACTGAAAATGAGCACTAAAGCGGAGAAAGGGTCAGTTCTCAGTGTTGAAAGAGGAAGTCGTTCCCCCACACCTAACCTCAGTCTTCAACATCTGCTTCTGACTACAGACCGGGGAGGGACAGACAGAGTTAACCCTCCCTTTACTCAGCTCTTGTCCCAAACAGTTTGATCTCTGTTTTTATTGCGGTTCCGGGGTCAGATGTTCATGTTAATACTTGGGTAGCTGGAGAGGAGAAAGTTGTAGTAATTCTTTATGGCTTTCTGAGAAGTTACAATGCCACATACCAACGTTTCAAATCTGTAGATAGGGTAGGATTTAGTCATTCCTTTATGAACCCCAAAGGCAATAAACAATTATTAAATGCAGTGTGCTTTTGTGTTGTTTCAGAGATAAATCAAAACAAGAAGCCTGTGAAATGGTTCATTCATTTACCTAGTGTATATTTTATTTTGTTTTAAAATTGCAGCCTACTTATCTCTGTTTAAGTAATAAATGCATAAGGGCAGAATCCAGGTTGATGTGGTATCCATGTGATTTTTAAAAACTGCAAGTTTTGGAAAACATTAAATAGGACCTTATTTCTCTATTCAGTATAACTAAACATGAAATAGTGGTTTTTTGAAAAGCAGGTGCTTTGTAATTCGCCGAGACGGTGCTAATCTAGCTGGCCTCTCTGAAAGATAAAAGCCTACCTGAAAATTAGAATAAGCAGGAGTTGGCATGGGCTAGCTCTGTTTGTGGCACTGGAAGGGAGCTCAGGGATTAATGGCAGCTGCTCTCATCCTGATACATATGTTCAAGGAAAACGCCCTTCGCATTAGCCTCATGCATACATGAACGTCAATTAGGGATGTCTATGCAAGAGAAATGTGTACTGATAAAAATCAGCTGTTGCCAATGTCTGAATCACATTAAAAATTGACATACATTACAAGGTCAAATCAGGTGTACTTATGCCTATATGTTTTACATATGCATATCATCCATTTGACAGCATTTTCATGGGATACTGAATTTTTATTGAATTGGACTTTATAAATCAGGTAATTGAACTTGTCAAAGGGAAGAAGATGAATTAAGAAAATATCCTATAGTATTCAGTTAGTCACCACAAAACTGGAAGAAAAACAACACAACCTACCAGCTTCCTACCAGCTTTCTTTTCAGCTCTAGGTGGCAAGACTGCTGGGAAAGTGGCTGGTAGGGACCTTGGGTCCCAGGGTGTGTTCCTGAGAGTTTATGAAGGCACATAATGTCTCCCCTTCCTTACACAGTGAAAGAGAAAAATGGATCTGTCTGTCTACCCTCTCTGAGACCTTGCTGAGCATTGATTATGAGATGCATTCTTTGCTGCAGCGTGTCATTGGTTGCAGTTGGCTCACCTTTGATACTATGCAGAATTCTGCCACATTCAGTTTGTCTGTGCTGTTGATAGACATTTGTCTTGGGTAGTGTTATAAATGTTCTTATATGTTTTTTGTTTGGTTGGTTTTTGTTGGTTTTATTTTTTTTGATGAGCGCACACATATTTATGATGGATATCTGTCTATCTATCTATCCATCTATCTATCCATCTATCTATCTATCTCTGAGTAAGATTGCTGGACTGTGGAACATGGATGCACATGTATGCATTCTTGTTCAATAGAATATACACATATTTTAAATACATCTTCATATATGTACATGATGCCTGCTTCTAACAATTTGAGCACTTAAAAAATGAGTTGTATCTTTTTAATAGACTAGCTCACAAGAAAGTATTTTCCTTTTGCCAAGAAACAATAGCAGAGTAAGTGTGACCCCAGTGTACCTGGAGGTTCATCCAGTCCTTGCTAGTTTTCAGCTTTTTAGGGACATTGTGTTGACCCGTCACAGAATTTCTGAGCTTACAGCTGTACTTCTATACTATGAAAATAGAAGCAAATTACTTCTGAGGTTACTTCTGTCTACAGCTTTGAAACTAAAAATGTCCTGACAGAAGACTGCAGAAGAATTTGTAAATATCTGCAATCTCTGAAGGAATATAACTTCCCAGCAAGGATATGTGGGTGTACTGTGTTTTTGGATATTTGAGGTATTCAATTAGCAAGTCTGACTTCTGGTAAGAAGTTAATTAATGTGGCACCCTGATAAAATAATGATTGTTCTACTAACATTGCTAGAAGTTTTACATCATATTCAAAATTGATCAAAAAAAAAAACCCACAGTAAATTCAAATAGTTTGGCAACTTACAATTCAATCTCCCCACAAGTGTGTGTTTTGTGTTAAATGCCTAATGAGTTAGATGTGTGCTTTCTTACAAGTCTCACTCTTCAGTTCTGAATGTGTACCCCATTCTGACCTTTTCTGACATCTAACAGGTCGGTTGCCAAGTTGAAAAGTCATGAGCTGCTGTTTCATAGGAAAATAGCAACCAGTTGTTAGCAGGGCATACTTAATTTGGGTGTGATGGAGCTGACTTTGACATTTTTCTTTCTTCTCTTTCTCTGAACTTGTGTTTGTACCTAACTGGACTCGACGACTGTGGAAGTACACCAGAGCTCTGCTGGACACTGAGCATCCACCCAGGGCTTGTCTGTGCCCAGGACTGGCACTGGTAGATAGAACGGGCATTGGAGAGGCTTCAGTGAGGCTAAGTCTCTCCCCAGTAAAGGCACACATTCTTCCCCTGCAGCCTCTACCCTTGTTCTTGCAGCATGAAAGCATTCTGTAGTGACAGAGAGATTATAGGTCCCATGCTAACATGTTTGATGGAGAAATAAATAGGACTCCTGTGTCACTTTCCCTTATTTTCATTGTTGAGCATTTGAGAGTCCTGTAAATAAAAGCATCTGGACCCAGTGGTTTATAGAATACTTCACCAATTGCTTTTTATTCATAGCTGTGCTTCCTGTGCGGCAGATTGGCGGAGTCTTAGTTAATTTTACCCTTGATTTATTGCTCTAAGCTACCTCTGCCAAGAATGTCTTCCTGCCTTTCACATTCTCTCTTTTAGCTGTAAAATGAACTGGCACCTCCCTTAGGATTTCTTAGCAGCTGATTTCAAATTCTGCTACTCTTTTGTCTCTTTTGACACTTGTTGTCCCCCACTCCACCATAGGCTACACTAACGTCTTTCTCTTGATTATTGTCCTCCAGAAAATGTACGGTAGCAGAGCTTGATTGACATTTTCCGAGGACATTTGTTGGAAGGGATAAGCAGGGACAGTTCCCTTTATTACTAAGTTAGAAGGAATATAATAGTGGGAACAGTCAAGTCTAGGAAAGAAAGTAGGTGTGCATTTACAGGTGACAGTTTTCATGTATCATTGCCACATGTCACTTGTTTTCCTTCTTTGGCAAGGCTAAGGTTAGGAACAGCCATACTGGGTGGATCCCTTGCACTTAGGCATCTGAAAATGTTAATAGAAAGTGATGGAGATGATTGAGAATTTGCTCCTTCTTCAGAATAGCTGTAGGTGAGCCACAGTAACGCCAGAGCAGGAATGCATGCCCTATGCTAGTCGGAGGGAAGTTAGACATTCTCCAGTCCTTTCTCTGTCATCCCACAATGGTATTCCATCAGAAGGTTCTGAATTATCACCTAGCAAAGACTAACAGGATTAAACTGGGGTGTGGTGATTTGGGGATCAGCCATCTGATGCTGGTATTTACAAAAGTAAAAAGTACAGACTGTCCCAGGACAAGGCCTTCAAGTACTGTGGTGAGTCTCCCCGGCGATTGAGCAAGAGGGGTGACAAATGAAAGTTCTGTAAGCCTTGCCCTTGAAGTCCCAAGTTGAAACTAACACACTGTAGAACAACAGTGTTACCGCCCACGGGTGATGTGATCAGGCTTCTAGCCTGCTGGCCATGTCACCAAGGGGCTGATAGCTGTGGAGTGAAGGCGGGCCAAATGAAACCTCTCACATATCTTCAGGGTCTTAGACCTGAGGCTACTTTATATGCAGTCTTACAAGAGGAATGATAGAAAATGAAAGATTTAAGTGAAAAATTTAAATTCTTTTGGTTTAACCAGTGATTTTTTTTCAGATTCTGCATGTCTGTAGCTCTGACCTGCTGCTGATATTGCTGGCCTGGGCACCAAATGTTGAGCAGTATTGTCAGACATTTATTGAAGCAATATCCACACTGCAGTGTTTAGCGTCCCTTCTTTCTCCCCGGTGTACAATGGTTTCTAAATGATGAAATATGTCATTCTCCGTGGTAAGCATTAGTTGTCTTATTGGGAGAACACTGATGAAGCACGACCTTGGTGAGGAAAATTTTGATGCAACAAGCACACTTCCTGTCCTTTCTGGTTGCGCACTAGTGGATGCAGGCGCATGCCAGAACTACACTTCCATACAAGACAATCAACAGCCATCTAGAAATTGGAGTTTTGTGCTATAGAGTGACACAAGAAGTATATATAGGAGACACAAAACTCTTAGTGAAACACTACAATACTCAGCTACAGTCTGGTTTTTTAAAGAACAAACTAGACCATAACTTACAGAGTTAGGCTGGGTGTGTACTTGAGAGCTTAGAAGACATTCCCTGCCTGGAGCCTCTCCAAGGGTACGTGATAGGCTGCTCTTGTGTGTTTGCACTTGATTGTGTACAACCGAGTATTCTATTTTCAGTCATGAAGAAAAGGATTTCTTCACCACACTAGATGTTTGTCTGTTGACTCATAACTGGAACTGAGAGAATTACTGTGGTATCTGAAATGGAGACACATCTTTTCAGAAGTATATCGGGAATGGGGTGGTGGTGTTATCTCAGGCTCTTTCAGATGGTGATAACACCTTGAGCTGAACATCTTCCAAGGCAGAACACCTGCTCTGTGTGCCTCTCTCTCTCTGTGTTACTGTTTTTCATCTGCTTGCTTTCTTGGTCTGTGAACTGTAGAATGAGTTCTAGCAGAGACACGGAGGTTTGCTTTGTGTCCCCCCTCAAAATCCATCTACAATCTAAAACTGTCGAAAGCTTCTTTAACAAAGTTGGTAGGTGTTTATAAAGATCCAAGGGCTCCTTGTCATTAACGTCTTAGTTATGAAACATTGGCTGGAAGTAATTTTTGCAAGTCCCTTCTTAGCCCCTGACCATGCGCGCCTCACTGCTGGAATCCCAGTGACATTTGCAGATGATGCTCCAAGCTACTGTCGGGTGAGAAGATGGACAGGCCTGGGTGGAGAGATGGTTTTATTTCTGTTGTGTGGTCTTCCTGCTTTACCAGCCTTATCCCTTCATGCCTGTCACTTCTGCCCCACAACCCGCTGTATCCTCACCCTCATCTACTCCTGCAAGCTTTTTCACTTTGCTGAACGGTCAGCTTTCATGTGTCATGTTCTCCCTCTCTTCTGCCTTGCTAACCCTGTCAGAAAGGCTCCAGGGCGCAGCAGTCTCTCCTTGACCTCCTGTAGTCCAGAAGCACCGTAACAGCAGCCCAGTGAGTCAGAGTTGTGTGTTTTGCTCTCACAGTAGTTATTAGACTGTAGATCAGTCAGCAGGGAGACCGGTAGCTTTCACCCTCTGTGGCAGTGGTGTAGAGTAGAAACAGGCTCCAGCAAGTTCTCAGCGAATAGCTATTGAATGAATAAAGGTATCTAGGGTGAGTGGCCTTCCATGTTCATAGATTACAATTTCTAAGCATGGTTCACCAGTCCGAATGTACAGAGAACTGACATTTTTGTAAGGTAAGATTTTAGACAAGGAAGCATAAGCCTGTGTTGAGGTGGGGAGAATATTTATTATTTATTATTACTATTACATTTACTATTTCCTCATAGTCCAGTCCAGTCTCTGTTCCTCTCCTGTCTGCCCTCCAACAGTTTCTCATCTCATTCCTCTTCACCCATCTCCAAGAGGATGTCCCCACATCCCCACATTTCCCCACACCCCACCAGGTCGCCTCACTCCCTGGGTTCCCAAATCTCTCAAGGGCTAGGCATGTCTTCCCTTACTGAGGCCAGACCAGGCAGTTCTCCACTGTATATGTGTCAGGGGCATCGGACCAGCTAGTGTATGCTGCCTGGTTGGTGGCTCAGTATCTGAGAGATACTGATTAGTTGAGACCGCTAGTCTTCCTATGGGGTAGTCTTCCTCCTCAGAGTCCTCCAGCCTTTCTCTAATTCAACCACAGGCATCCCAGGCTTCAGACCATGGATTGGGTGCAAGTATCTTCCTCTGGCTCAGTCAGCTACTTGTTGGGCCTCTCAAAGGGCAGCTATGCTTAGCTTCCATCTGTAATCACACCACAGCATCAGTAATAGTGTCAGGCCCCGGAGCTGACCCCTGGGATAGGTCCATACTTGGACCCGTCACTGGACCTCCTTCTCCCCAGTCTCCTCTCCGTTTTTGTCCCTGTAGTTCTCCCAGACAGGCACAACCCTAGGGCAGAGTTCCTGACTGTGGGGTGGCAACCCCATCCCTCCAATTGATGCCCTATCTTTCTACTGCAGGTGAATCTCACAAGTTCCCATTGTTGGGGAGGTGGGAGAGGGGGAGACCCTCTAGAATGTACCAGAGACCTGGGAGGTGAGAGACTCTCAAGACTCAAAGGGAGGGACCTATGATATGAAACTATTAACTAGTGCTCTGTTAAGCCCTTATCTCTGTGTATACTTGGAGCTTTCACCCCTCTCCTTTAGTATTAAAATCTATAAGAAATAGTTAAGTATGGCATACCTACCCAAGATACACAAACACACACACATACACATATATGTGTATGTATATATACACATATATGTGTGTAATATATATAATTGGTATATGATCTTTTCATATTTCTAAGGTTTAATTGAAAGATTAAATTTTTCTCAAAATACGTTGATTATCTTGTTTCTGTTAAATTTTAAATGGCTATCTCCAGGGCAGAAGTAGTGATTGCTTTTGCTACTTAGGGTTTGAATTAAATCCAGCAAGTCTTACCATGGCAAGCCATCTTCTTGAATAGTCATCTCACTAAAATCATTTCCATGCGATAGACAGGAACGATGGTCTGTTCAGCAGCATTGTTAGATGTCCTTTTGAAATTGTTGGTGTATAGTTTGGGCACAGTTGAGATCTAAAAGAAGTGTTCTTTGAAAAGTATGTCATTAATGTTGGTAAGCCAGGGATTATTAATAGTGCTTGGCTTTTAGACTGAGACCCCCTTTAGACTGAGCGAATACACCTAGACAAGCCAACATCTAGGCTGATGTCTTATCTAGGCTTACGTCAAATATGGTTATGTTAATTTATTGCCAGGAGACACAGATTTAAATGGCAGCACAATTAATGGACTGTTGAAAAGTCTGGAAACATTCCAAGTCCCTGCTTCCCTTTTAGTCAATGTCAGGAGCTTCTCTGCCTTTGCTTGAGTACTTGAGACTTGTAGACATAAGTCTGTTGTTTGTCAGAGTAAGTCAAGTGGCCTAGCTTAACCATAGTTTCACCGGTGCTTAGATATGCTTTGGAAGTGAAAAGGTAAAAGGTAAAAGTTGTTGACATAAGGAAAAACCAGCCAACCAACCAAACACTCACACATACATGCATACATGGGCCCGTGCTATTTGTAGCTTTAGCTATCCTTAGGGAATCCTGGGTCTGTACCCCTCTGCAAATAGGGAAGATCTTTAGGCCTTGTAAATTGGTAGTGCTGTTCAGCATAAGCCGACTATGAGTAACTGAAATTCACAACCTTGAATGCTGAAAATCTGAAGAATTATGCATGATCACAGCATGGGAAATTATCCACTATGTGAACTATTTACAATGCTATGTAAGCTTATCTGTAAATTATATGCAATATAGACTTGGGCTTTATTCCCAAGATGTCTCACTATATACAATCATTGTTTTTAATCCCTCCACCTCCGCAACTAGAGATCTACAACACTTCCTGTCAGAAGCCTCATGAGCAAGAGATGCTGTGGAGACAGTGAAAATCTAAGAGCTACACTATGCATCGTTTTCCTAATGCAGTCATAGTACACGGTTTACCAAACCATTTCAAACTGGGTGGTGTGATATAACCTCAGTTATGCATATTACCGTGTGTTCTGGATAGTTAATCTTCATGTCCTGCTGGCTGGGGCATTGGTTCAGCTGGAAGACCCACTGGGAAGTTATGCATAACATGCAGTGCTGCTCTGCTGCTGGGGGCCGATGGAAACATCTCTACACGCTTGCTTAGGCTTCCTCCCAATAAAGCCCGGGAGCACGTGCAGAGAGATAGGTAAAACTTGGCCTCTCATAAGATCCTCTCTCACTCATATCACTTCTAAGCCTGAAGGGTGCCAAAGCAGAGCCGGCCAGAAGGTGCTTTAGATAGAAAGGGGGGGCGGGATGGGACTGTTTGCACCCTGTGATGAGAAGAGTGACAGAATAATCTTTGACCATCTCTAACCTCTGCTGATCTTCTAAGTTAAGTCCTGTTAGTTACAATGTGTATATAAAAGACGAGGAAACCAAGGCTTACAGAGGATAAGACAGTGCCCTGCACCATACAGTTGCTAAGTGGTTTAAGCTTAATGCTAGCTGTGGCTTTGATGCCCGCAGAGAGGTTTTAATGACTGTGATGAGCTGACTCTCCTGACAGACCAGACTACCTGGATCTGTCCTTATATTCCACAGCCAATACCTAAGGGTAGTTTTATTGACTTGAGGAATTAGCCCATTTCAGTCAGACTGGATGACATTTTTGAGAAGCTATCATGTGCTCCCTCTGCTGCCTCTCCAGATCTGAATATTTCATAATTGTTGGGAAAGGTTAGAGGCAAAATTCTGACATTGTCCTGTCCTGCCCTCATTACATATATTAGTCTATTTCCTTACCAAGACCAAATATATCCTTTGAAACTGGATGTTCCCAGTGGGCATCCTCTGTTCTGCTACAGCCTACAGTTTTCATATGGTTTCAATATTGTCGTGTTTACTATTCATTAACATGAAACACAGATTTTTAGATTGACCCTTTTTTCCTGTTGTTCAGTGGTTTTTGTTGTTTTGAGAGCAGTCATTACTCATGGATATTCTTTTTGTTGAAAAAGGAAAAACAAAAGAAATGTCAGAGATGACAACATTTGTGGAGAACAAAGTAAAAATGAAGGCCTCTACATGAGCTAATGACAGGTTTTATGCTTACAATAACTTGAGTTTTCTGTATTTGATTCCTGGCACCCTGGTTTCAGGGCATCTGTCTTTAATCCAGACATGTTGGGGAGAGGGGAGTCTGTAATTGAAAATAAGGCACAGCCTTCTCCTTGCACTTTAGCACGGTTTGTAAAGCTCACTCATCTTAGGGGCTCTTCAGGGCAGACTTGTCTAGGTACCTCCTGATCACACGAAAATGTTAACCCTCCCACTGCGTGCTACGGAGCCTTTGAGCATGTTCTACAACTGCCTTACTCACACGTGTTTTGGATGAGAGATGTTTCACAGAAGGCCCATCTCTAGAATCTACAGTGACCAGCACTGTGCAGTCCCCATTATATGCTGGTATTCTTTTAACTTACTGTGTCCTTTGAGATATCGATTCCACATATTCAGGGATCGGCCATACCTCTCAGGGCAGGAGATGTTACACCTGGAAGGCCCCCATGGTTAGAAACGTGTGTCCGTTAGGTTGATAATGTTTGCAACTTTTCTTTCGTTGTTCAGAGGAGCTTCACTCCTAAGAACTGGTGGGTTACTCTAGGTGTTTTCCTTGGTTTCTTTGCCCTTTTACTTTTCCCCTGGAAAAGGAATAACTGGCAGGCATATCCTCGTGGAGTGTCTGTGTGATAATGCCTCTTGAAACTGTTTTCATATCTTCCATCTTGTAAATGGAAGAAAAGTATGGTCAGCAGCTTTGTCTGCTCTCAAGTAGCTGTATCTTTGTTGTTAAGGTATGCCGAAATGCATTGTGATGTCCTTATTTGACAAACTTCACAGAACTCAGAGGCCTTTCAAAAGTTCCTAAGAGTGTCTTGGCTAACTTTTTAGAGCCTGTTATAAAAGTAGGAGATAAAGCTATCAAAGAGACTTGAGAACCTATTCTTTCTTGAACCAATTTTAGATACGGGCTTAAGTGTTTCTCCATTATACTTTGTGCTTTTTATTTTAAGAGTATGGATGTAAGAACCCTTCTTTGGTGGTAAGGATCTAGGAAAATATATGTGTAAGATTTGGGAAAACTTTAGAGGGGAGTGGTGAGTGCAGCCCTTCCCAGGGATTCCTCTGTCACTGTTCCCCTGGGTAGTTTATGGCGAGTGTAGCAGAAAAATTTTTTCATGTGAAAGCCAAAGCCAGTGTTGCCAGTGGGGCCCTACAGATGATGGAGCCTGTGTTGGGTCTGGAAATCTATTTATTCTTCTACAAGCACACTTGGCCCTTGCCTTTCAAAAACAAACAAACAAACGAAAAGAGATCAATGTAATGGCTTTTGGGTGATGTTTTTGTTCCTTGTTGAAAATAAGAATATTTAAAGAATATAAAGAAGTAGAAAAACCAACTGTAGTGAATCTGCTTCTCAGAGATGACTGCTGTCAATATTTTCTTGTATCCTACTATTCACTGTTTATGGATTATTTATCATGAATGAGGAAATACTAAATGTAGTTATTTTTTAAAAATAGGCTTTTGTCATCTCGTTTTTCTTTCTTCCATTTTCTCCCAATGTTATGATGTGACACACATACCTGGTGATGCCTACCATGAGTAGGCCTGGGGATTGAATGGTGAATTAGTACCATTTTGGTTATCACTCATAGGGCAGCTGTGGTTGATACTTGGGGGATGGTCCGAATCTCATGTCTTTCCATTTGTCTATGTTGCAGAGTCAGCAGTTGGGGTGAGCTGGGCCTTCCAACTTCTGCATGTTGTTTGTCTTTCCCTTGCTCCATTCCAGGGGAACAATGTGGAGATGAGACAGCAGGCTACCTAAGGGAAAAACTTCCCGATTTCCAAATGGGTAGGAGGCTTTGAGGAACAGTTAGTGTGATGGGGAACTGGATGCTTCCCCAGGGAACAGGACAGATGTGTTTCCGCTGCTTCTGTCCCTGCAGACTGCATGGGAGAGTGGCAGCTCTGGTTTCTATTAGCTTGGTGACATTCTGCTTTGCCATTTGTGAAGTTAGAAGTCACAATGAGAAAGCGTGAGACAACCTCTGAGCTTACAGAGCAGTTTAACGTTTTTATTATTTAATTGAGGCTAAGATTGAGCCCTGTATTATTTTAATTTTACTAGAACAATTTTTAGTAATTTTACAAATAATGTTTATCAAGGTTTGGAAGCATTATTTATAAAATTTATTGGTGTGTGTCTGCTTGACTGTGGTTCTCTCTGTATGTGTGTGTGATCACATATAACATTTCTATCTGTTTTTTGGCACTGTTTTGGGTGGTAGCAAATCTTTTCTTATAATTTAAAAATATTTTATAATCTCTTCATAGTCAAATGTGTGTGTATGATGTATGTATGTATGTACGTATGTATATGTATATCACCAACAAAACTTTTGTGGTAAAAAGTACACTGCAATATGCTTAGAATGTGTCTGCATTACCCTTCAGGGAAGACCATTTAGGGGCAGGTAAAATGGAGCCTTAACCGTCAGTTGATCACAATGAGAAAGGCTAGGGAAAACAGGACTCAAGCATATTTTGATATAGAACCGGTGCAGAGAAGTCAACAGAAAGAGGCACGGGGATACTGTGCCTGAGGGAATGCAGAGAGACTTGGTGGCTGGCTTGGGACAAACTCAGCGAAAGAAATTAGGAAAGGCAGCTGGCCCTCGGGTCAGTAGATGTTCTAGAAAATACTGGAAAATTATACAGCATATTTAATTGAGTGAAAACAAAAGGAAAACCATCATTGACAGGGCCACAATAACTTAAAACAAACAAACAAACAAACAAACAAATAAAACTAGCAGGCTCAAGAATTTTCCAAGTAAACAGAAACTAAGATTTTTTTTCTGATGTGTCTGTGATAAGGTTTTGTTATGTCATGAAGCAACCTATGTATTACTTTTTATGTTTTTAAAATTAAACTGGATTAGAAGCAATAAAACATGGACATCATATAGATAGCTGCTGGTACTGCAGGGTTGACGTTTGCCTTATGCCTTTAATGGTAGGTTACTTTGGGTCATATACTTGAGTTTCTAGTATTTCTTTCTCTTAAGAAAAAGAACCAAAGCTGGGAATGGTGGTGCACATCTTTAATCCCAGCACTTGGGAGGCAGAGGCAGAGAGGCAGAGAGAGGCAGAGGCAGGCGGATTTCTGAGTTCGAGGCCAGCCTGGTCTACAAAGTGTGTTCTAGGACAGCCAGGGCTATACAGAGAAACCCTGTCTCAAAAAACCACAAAAAAAAAAAAGAATCAATAATTCATGTTCTGAGCATTTCTTTCTGAATCTCATTGTAGTCACAACTTCCTACTTAGTCTATAGACGTTTCACTATACTTTTATCCTTTATCTGAAGTGAATGAAAGAAGTGCATTCTCTTTGCTTTTCCTGCAATAATGAATAGTCTGGTCTATATTTTAAAGATTTATTACAGCTGAACTCTGTCACAGATGAAGTTTTTATCAAAAGATGCCTAATACTTGAGATAAGAAGGGTTGTTTATGTTACTGGGGTAAGGTTATAAAGCTACTAAATGAGATAAAAGTGGGAGTCATAATATAATGCTTTAGTAGATTGATTGTAATGGAAAAATTTCCCCATAAAACCAGTTATAGGAATTAACAAATATACCTTGATCATCCTGCTTTGGTATTACTGTGAAGTTAATATGGCCAGCATTAAAGAAACATTTAGGAGCTTTATGGAATATGTAAATTAAGATTTCTTATAGTCCTTCTCTTTGTGGACAGTGCTGGTGCACTCCTAGAACATTTCAAAGCCTATGAGAACAATTCTGTTCATCCGCAGAGCCGGCACACCCAGCCTAACTCTTCTCCCTCCTTGAGCCCGTTCATCACAGGCAGCATTCTGCACCTCTCTGGAAACCTTCAATTCCTCCCTCAGATGATTGCTCTCATGGGGTTCTGGGTCTCTCCTCCTTCATTTCCCCTGTATTTTCATCATCTTTGGAGATCCCCAAACCCTTTTAGGTGGAGTGAACTGGCCTCTTTGGGTCCTCAGTCCTTAAAACCAAGCCTGGATATGATAGACACTCACAGAGATCTGTAGAGTAAATGATTGTATGTGTGTTCAGCTGCTTGTCGATTGTTCCTGAGTATGGACTGCGTGCTACAGTCTTCCTAAGGTGTGCACAATACTTTATGGCTGTTGGTTGTGTAGATGAAATCTATATTAAAAAGGGAAGAAAAGCAGCCCACCTCAATGACTGTAATTTCTTTATTGATCATACCTTCTCCTTATTACTCCCATAGACCTTTGGCTCCATACCTCACTTACTCATTAGAACATCTCAAGGAGCAGTCATTTTAGGTAACATTTCAGGATGAGGAAACTGATTTCAAAAGGCTTAGTAATGTAAGACTTCATAGCAGAGTAAGGATATGGACCCAATAATAACAGACTACATAGCTAAACTCTAATGTAGGCTACTTAAATGACTACCCCACATATATTTGAACGTCTTAGAAACTCTTCTAGGGATATTAGTTGTGAACATAGCGTAATTTCATATTTGAGTGTTAAGGATGTGATGGTAAATTGTCCATTTGTAATTGACCCATCTGTTTTTCTCATGGGCTGAATCTTTATTTTTGCTCGAATGGTAGCTCATATATAGCAGATGCAAGAAGAAGATATGTAGGGATAAAAGAATGCTCACTATGGTCTCTGCTTTGGGCTTCAAATTTGAGCTTGGCTTTTGTTCTAGCAGTCCTCTGGGTTGACTTAATATTTAATTTCTTTTTTAAAATTTATAATCAACTTTCATATTTAATTTTTTAACATTTTAATTAGCCCACAAACCAATGAAATTTATCATAGCATTTTTCCTACTTATCACTATACTTTCTTTTTATTCCACTCTCCTCTGTATCTTCTTCCCCCCCTTTTTGCTGGCTTTCTTCTCTCCCCAAGTTAACCATCACTCTACAGTTTACTGGGAAGCTAGCTGATAGAGGTACATTACAGAGGGCCTCTGCTCCAGTCTCTTTGTGGTCCTCCTCCTGACTTGTCTGTGGCTTGAAGTAAATACTGAGTCTCAGTAGTAACTCGTTGCTGAGCTCTTCCACTTCTTCCTTCTGATGTTTCACTTCCATATTGGACTTTTAAGGGGAGTCTTCTTTGTTAGTCCCCTTAGAGGTGTGACAGGTCTCAGTATTTGGACAGAGTGCGGGAGTCTTCTTTAAGACTGTCAGCCTCTTCCTAACAATAGACTGAATGGTTTCAGTTGGGAGAAATGAAAGGCAAGGTTTACACCAGCCATCTCCTCACTCCCCTAGGAATCAGAGTGCCCCAAGTCAACAGCAATCTGGAGCACTCTAAGCCTGCCTTACTGTGTCACAAATACAATAGAAATGGTTCTTTAACTGGATGTGAGTTTCCTTTGAAGTGCCTCTGCTTATATATGTCATGTGATTCTTTGGTTTTATGTTAGATTGTTTACGTAAAGAGCTAGACACACATGCTCTAGCTTTCAAGTGTGAGAAATGGATTATTAATAGTTTTGGATAAAATACCTGCCATGTCTTCTACCCAAAGCAGAACATTCTCATGAAGTTTGGACTTCACTAAATAAATATCTTTTAATATTTTTGACTAATCCAGTATTTCTGCCTTTTTATTTCCTCCTTGATTAGTCACAGCTGTTTCTCCAATTTAGGAAACCAGCATCGTGCAATCTCACTAGATACATGTTTTGTGCACCTCTCATATTTAGTGGATGCCACCAATGAAAATTTGAGGTTATTAATTTACTTTTCAACATTTACTCATGACGTCATAGTGGCCATAATTAAGGTGGACCAGTACACGGTGAAGTGTCATGAATTATTGTAATTTTTTTTCGTGCTAAAGTTTTTTGTGCCAAAGTTCACTAAAAGTAGCCTTATATATTCCTGTATCAAACTATTTATTCTTTGTTCTTTATGATGTTGGCTAGAACAAGCTAAACTACTTAGATTTACCATAATCCGTGAAGTGCCTTCAGTTTAAATCATTTATTCATTCTAGTACAACCACATTTCACAACCTTGCCTGATTGTCAAAGAAATTGATTCACACCAAAGAAAGAAGATACAGGGTTATAAACTGAAGCTAAAACAAAAGAGTGTCGGGGCAGCATCGGGGATGGCCTTGACATGTGGATGCATGGGACACATTTCACTAACAAACAAGAAACCTGGCTTTACTTTTACTGTAGTCTTTCTTGCTTTTATTCTACTTCTTCCTTCCCTTTCTTTCTCCTGCAATGTTGACATCTTTAGTAGTGCTATTCAGTATTGACATCTTCTTTCTGATTGACTGTTGTTCAAAATACCTTTACTCTGAAATATTTTTTTCTGAATAAAATTTCCCCCAAAACAAATGAAAAATGTGTCAATTTATAGTGGTTAATGGAAGATAAATAATAATAATGCTGTTTTCTTATAAATGAAAGAATTCATAATGCAAAATTCCTTGTAAATGGACTTTGAATTATAGTTGTAAGATTGTTGAGCCTTGCTGAGCAGAATTCTTTTTTTTTTTTTGGTTGTGGTTGGACAGGAGACTTTTAGTGATACAAACTAGTAATTAGTAATCATGAAAGCCCTTGTTAATTAGTCATCATTTCTGATCATATGGTGGCAAGTCAGACGGCTTTCGGAAGAGCTGTCTCACCGTGGAATGATTGTATGATAGGAACAAGTACCCCAGCTGCAGACAACATGTTCTGTGAGGCTTTCTGTCTTCCTTTGTACTTAAACAGTGAGAAGTAATGCAATTTTGTATTGTATTTTGAAGGTTGAGTGTTGTTAAAAGCGGTGTGTCTAGAATACAGAGTTTGTTAGAGAATTATATAAAGCATGTACTTCATAGAAAAATACAGATATGTCACAGTCTTTATTGTGACATTAAACTTATAAGATAGTAAATACATAATTCACTATCTTAACATGAACTATAACCTTCGTAAGTCAGTGTCATTGGCAATGATATTCCAAGAATTCACATATATGTGCGGTATGTACTAGGGTGTGTGTTTAAATATAATATGATAGAATTCTAAATTCTGGCCTATATGAAAATTAAAATAACATGATATCAATGACTCCAAATACTTTTAATAATATGAATTGGAGTTTCTTTAAAAAATACAGGTCAAGTGGAAGGTGAGAGACTCCCAAGACTCATAGGGAGGAACCTTTGATGAGTTGCCAGACAGTGGGGAGAAGGAACATATGGAGCCCACGTCCAGTGGGAAGACAGGATATTTGTGGGGTTGCCATCCCACAATCACACCTCTCTCACCCATAATTGTTCCTGCCTGAAAGAATTACAAGGATGGAAATGGAGAGGAGCCTGGGGTGAAGAAGGTCCAGTGACAGGCCCAAAGTGGGATCCAGCTCAAGGGGAGGTCCCAGGGCTTGACACTATTACTGAGGCTATGGAATGCTGACAAAAAGGGATCTATCATGACTGCCCTCCAAGGGACCCAACAAGCAGCTGAAAGAGTCAGATGCAGTTATTTGCACCCAACGAATGGACAGAAGCTGCTGACCCCTGTTGTTGAGTTAGGCAAGACTGAAAGGAGCTGAGGAGAAGGGCGATTCTGTAGCGGTCTTGGTTAATCTAGAACACCACTTTCAAACACTGGACCACACACAGACAGCATATACCAACAAATATGAGGTCCCTAACACACATACAGTAGAGGACTTCCAGGTCTATGTTCATTGGGAGATGAAGCACCTAACCGTCAAGAGACTGGAGGCCCCAGAGAGTTTAGAAGTCAGGTGGGGTGGGGAGTGGGGGCATCCACGTGGAGATGGGGTGGGGTGTGGAGGAGGTCTGGGATGTGGAGCATCCAGAGAGTGGATAGGGAGGGGCGGAAATGGAATATGGTGTGTAAAAAATGAATTACAAATAAAATAAAATAATACAGGTCAAATATATGTATTTTTCAGGCTGCTTTGCATGGCTTGATTATCCCAGGCCATGCAAAGCAGCCTGACAAAATTACAGTCATCCATTTGAAGATAAAAACTGTACACACAAAGAAAGAGCCACTGGATATACATACATATATATGTGTATTAGTGACTCTTAGAGCCTCTAGAATATAAATTTAAAAACTCTTGTTATTTCTGTTTTAAAGTTGAGTGTCTACCAAGTCAGTCGTCAGTGGACAAGCTGAGTCACTCCATCTTCTTTCATCTCCTGGGGCTCAGATAGCCGAGATTAGTGGTAATCACCGACTTTATGCTTCAGACTTATGCTTCGCAAGGCAAAATGAGAAACATTTGGATATGCTTAGAGAACAAAGACACAAGGGGATGGAGGCAGGCAGTTTAGAAAATAAGGAACAGTTGGCTAATCTTAATTATACCCATATTCATTTTTTTCTTTCTTATGTGTCAATTGGAAGTTTGTTTGAAAACTAACCCTCTTACCTGATAATGGGACTTAATTCATTGCAGGTTTTCTGAGGGGACCTTATGTTTTGTCTAAGCATAAATCCTGAAGGTCTTTTACAGTTGAGGGAGGCCACACTTTGTTGCTTGGATGGAGAACAGTTTGCTATCATTTTTATCTGGATGGGACAGCCAGGCCAATCTTAACTATTCAGCTCAGTGGCAGATTCGTGCCTGGATCAGGTTGTGCCGAGTATCAACGCAGATGTTTGTCAGAAAATGAAGATTTATCTGTGTATACTGACAGTAAAGCGACAGATTGGTAACTTCTGACTCCTTAGAAATGAAATTGTGTAGATCAAGTATGTTATGAGACTATTTGATATTTTCCTTAAATTTAAAGATATTCTGACAACACAATTTATCCTTGATTGTTTTCTCTATACTTTTACTCTCAAGTTTCTTGAGTATCTTGGCTCCCCGCCCCTCATCTTACTTACCTTTTTTTGTATTTTTTATTAGATATTTTCCTTATTTACATTTCAAATGCTATCCCAAAAGTCCCCTATACTCTCCTCCCCACCCGTCTCCCCTACCCACCCACTCCCACTTCTTAGCCCTGGCATTCCCCTGTACTGAGGCATATAAAGTTTGCTACCAAGGGGCCTCTCTTCCCAATGATGGCCGAGTAGGCTAGCTTCTGCTACATATGCAGATAGAGACACAAGCTCTGGGGGTACTGGTTAGTTCATATTATTGTTCTACCTATAGGGTTGCAGACCCCTTCAGCTCCTCGGGGGCCCTTTGTTCCATCCAACAGATGACTGTGAGCATCCACTTCTGCATTTGCAGCCACTTATCTTTAAACATGTTTTAGGAAGACTAGGACCTTGGTCTTTAATCACAGGTACATAGTACACCATCTCTTCTAAGCATCTTTTCCCTATTGTCATTAAATATAGATACGGGAGAGAAAAAAAATGGTCAAAGCAGCATGAATTTTAGTGACAAAGACATTGCTAAAATAGAAAGTTTTATATATAGCAAATTAAATTGCTCTATATTTCATCTGCATTTTCTTGAGGCAATTGCCCTTACCCTTGTCCCTAACACACATATGCACACAAAATGTCTAGCCTCAAAACAGTAAGTGTGTGTGTGAGTATGTGTGTGTGTGTGTGTGTATATGTGTGTGTGTGGGGGGGGTGAGTTTGGGTTGGTGATTGTGAGTTTAAAAAAATGGTAAAGTCAATTCAAAAATAAAACTTAGATTCCTTTTTTTTTTTTTTTTTTTTAGCATTCTGTGTTTCCGTTGCTTCGTCATTATCTAGCACTAGTTTATTCTACAACATAGTTTATGCTGTATACTTCAGAACTAGTAAGAACTATTACTGGTGATAGTGTGACTTGTGCCCCGTGAAGCACACATCCCCAGAAGCATCCGGATTAGAATGTAGGTGCCTGCTGTTCCTTCCAACCTTAGGAAGCTCTTTCCCTCTTGTCACTTTATCCCTCTGAGACTTTTCATTCAATTCCTGTTGGCTCTCCTTCCCATATAGCAGTCTGCCTAATGAGGGACACAAGTTAGAATGTCCCAGGAACGTTTGGAAATGCTTGCTTGCAAACCCCATCATTGGGGCATTTAGTTTGTAGCTAGAAGAGATCAGTGAACTTGGAAAGACCTCGTCTCACTGATTGGCTCTCTCTTCATGTCAAGTCCAAACTAAATGTCTTTTCACCCTCTTTCCCATCACATCTTCTTTCCCTCTGCTGTGCTCCAGTGACCCATAGTGAAACATTGCTTCTAATACTTTCTGGACCCTTTCTTCTCCTCCTCAGCCTCTTCTTTCCACTTTGGGACATTCGAGTGCCATGCAATTACATGACTTTCTCAACTCTCTTTTTTGTCAAAATTTCCCTTGCTTTTCCGGATAGAAGTAGCACTCTGTCTTAGCATTTATGTTTGATTATGCTTTCCATCGGCTTATCTTTCTCATTAAATAGTGAGCTTAATGAATGAAATTCTGTGATTTTCCTTGCTCATGTTTCTGTTAAATAGTCACATGGATAAAGGAGAAAATAAGAGCTGTTAAGAATGTATGTGAACAGTGAACATTAATTTAGATGGAATCTCAGAGTGGCATTAACCTGTTTTTAGGCTCATGAATGTCTACTAAGACTCAACTGTATATATGCTGAATTTTTTAAAAATATAGATTCCCATTAAAGATTCCATGCATATATTTACCTCCCTTCCTCTTTTCTCTTGTACTTGACAGACGGAATCTCACAAAGCTGTCCCTTATCTTCAGTCACATGCTGGCAGAAATCAAGGCGATCTTTCCCAATGGCCAATTCCAGGGAGATAACTTCCGGATCACCAAAGCAGATGCTGCTGAGTTCTGGAGGAAGTTTTTTGGAGACAAGTAAGTAGAAATTGCTTTCATAGTCTGCGTCCATCTTTCCAGAGTCACCTAATTGAGTATATAGAGAACGTACTTGGTAATTTTTATAAGATTCGATGGGGTTTTTGTTTTGTTTTGTTTTGTTTTGTTTTGTTTTGTTTTGTTTTGTTTTTGTTTTTGTTGCATGATGAGGATTAGCCAGGACATTTTTGCTACTTAAGTGTTTTACCACTGAGCTATGCCTCAAACCTTGGAAAGTATTTAGAATAATTGCTCCTGGTATAGCCAACAAAACTATTTGTTAATAACGGAACATATAAATTATGTTGTTAGAGTACATGTCGGATAAGACAGAATTTATGTTCTGAGAGAATTTATTGAGTCATTTAGCTCCAAGAAGCAGAGACACATAAAATAATTTCTGTGTGTAATTTCTTATCACTTAATACTCATCTAGGATATATATATATATATATATATATATATATATATATATTGAAAGGTATAGGGAAATATTTACTTTAATGAGCAAAAATAAGACTGTGGAGATAACTCAGGGGTAAGAGCTTGCTGTGCTAGCAGGGAACAAGAGCTTGATCTCCTAGTATCCACATAACTGTTGGTGTGTGTGGCGGCTCACTGTAACACCAGCACACTGCAGCTCACAAATGGCATTCCTGAAGCAAGCTGTCAAGCTAGACTAACTGAGGTGGTGAGCCCTGGGTGCTATGAAAGATCTTCCTCCCAGAAGGTGAAAGGAGAGCAACTGGGTAAGACACACTCTGTCTACCTCAGCCTTCCTCAGGTATACATCCACACATGCATCCATAGGTACCAAAAGAGCGCGTTGAGCTTAGAGAACTTAAAAACATTGAGCTTAGAGAACTTAAAATGTATCAAAGCAAAACTGAGGTGTAAGAAGCCCCCTAGTTCACTCAATTAAACCTGTGTGTATTGTTGTCCCAAACCCCACTCTGTTTAAAGAAAGGCTGCCTGCCAGTGTCATCAGGAAGCTGCCAAGCTAAGACTAGGTGAAGAAGATGTTTCTAATGAGCACTTCTTACTCAGATACAGATGTCCACGAGCAGGGTGTTTGTTGGGGCATGATTGTCTGAATCCATCACAATTTATTTAACGTTTGGAAAACTTTGTGCAGTGTGGCCCAGGTGTCAACAAAGGAGGCACATGCTTCTTCGGTGACATCATAGGTTCCCTTTACAAAGAGAGCCTTCGGATGCTCTCTGTAGAGTATGCTGCCCAGTAGGGAGGAAGACTGGTGGCTCCCTCACGGAGAAAACGGGGTTGATGCCTCTGTGTGCCACATAAATTGTAAAGGCAGACATGTAAAGTGTGGGCTGAGCTTTGAGCTGCTCAGTGCTCTCAGACTAGTGAATGAAGCATCGCTTTAATCTGTGTCTTTTCCTTTCTATCATACAATGCTTGGTTTATATAGCTTCTACCCCAACTAGAATATATATAAATAGAGCAATGGTTTTAATGGGCATACAATATTTGGGTGCCAGAACTACATTTTGGCTTGCTGTTTGAGAAGGGGTTTGCTACGTAGCCTAGGCTAGCTTGAAATTTAAGGTCATTCTCAGGCTGCCGCCCACGTGCCAGGATCACTGTTGCCAGGATCCACTCCTTGTTTGGTTTGAGATGCATATTAAATCCTATCTTTCACTTCCAATATTAAAATGGACTTTTTGAAATGAAAGGGAAAAATGCCATTTTATTCCAGTAGTATGAACATTCTGGGTTCTAGAAACCCAGCTATTCATAACATTTCTATATCCATTAAAAGTGACGGATTAAAAGTTTTATCTGGTAATGTGAACTACCAAAGCGAGGGTATACTCATGAATATGTATGAGTCTGCACAGCAGAGAGGCAGATTCCGGAAGACTGCCAGGCTTTGCACCTCCTGTATTAACACTGAGAACCCAGAGCATCCATGGTGACTTTCAAAATCACGTTTCTCTCTGAAAATGTATAGAACAGGTTGTTCACGGAAATTCATTTTGAAAACTGAAAACTATGTTTTGTTATAAAGTGCTTTGTTAGCAGGTTCTTAAGAAATGACAGCTTTGCTCAATTGTTTTTTAGAGTTATATTTACTTTGTTAAATATCACAGCACAGTGAATTATGAATTTTAGACACTTTGAGTTTTCTCTGCTTAGCTACAGACAGCAAGGGCCTGTTATTGTGTAGAACTGCTGTGTCAGGAAATCACTTAACTTACAGACCAAGTCCTCTCCCTACCTCCTCAGCCCTCCTACCGCCTGCCGAGTCTGCAGACTGAGGAAGGCTGTACATTGCCTTTAATGTTTTTTTACTTTTAGGATGAACATTCAGTTCCAGGCTACTGCCAGAACGTATACAAGAATGTATAACTAGAGTTATAAAATGAGCAACACCTTTGGGAGATGTTTGGAGAAGCGGTCTTCACTGTTGGTTTTTCTGTAGTCCCTGTGGTTTTTGACTTCGTGAACAGTGCTGACTAGTTTATCATCCCACGGGTTGAGTTCTTTCTCTTTCTCCTGCTCCAAATTCTTCAGATTTACTTGATTCTCATCTTAAAGAATTCCTGTTGCTTATCCCCGATAATGATAATAAGTGAAAATGATTTTATTTAATCTACCGGTGACTTTAAACTTCACTATAGAATTGTTTTCAAAAACAGACCCATAGGAGGTTGTCTCTACAAACAGTCAGATTATAATTTTATAAATTGTTTTGTTTTGTAGCTTAATGACTGTTATTGTGATTTACTCCCCTGAAGGGATAGTCATTTCTAACAAAACATTTAGAATGAATTAAAATAGAAAACAAACCTTTGTTCATAAGATGTTATGATACGCATAAATATAATTTCAGGTCAGCCCTTATGAAAGGAGGGAATAGAAAACCAGCTTTCAAACCAGAGCCCTATTCTCTGCCTGGGGCTCAGTGTAGCAGCCATTAGCCCTCTGCTGAGAGCCTTGGGAACACAGAATGCCCATGACAAAAGGAATAGAAGGGCCTCCCTGTGCCAGATTTTTAGGGAACTCCATTTACTATTTCAAAAATCCATCCTTGTCTTTACTTCCTATTATTCTATTCACCAGGAGATAATAGCAGTATGTGGTAAAATAACATTATTGAAGAAATCTGTCAATGTAAGTTGTACAAATCTCCATATTTTGTAACAATGTTTATAATCCAGAAAAGAAAGTACCGTTAATCCTGAAACATTTTCAGTCTGGCACATTTCCTAACTCACACAAGTATATAATTGCCTAAGAAACAGGGCAGAAGGATAAGTAAGGCAGGGGAGAGGAGGTGGAAGGGAATCCAGGGATGGGTGGAAGAAGACAATATGGGAGGGTTGGGAAGAAGAATGCAGGAGCTACCATGCCCACACCCTGGAAGTTCCTTTTCTAAGCAGGACCAGTACCAATTGGAATTGCATTGATGGTTTTCAAGCAAATTATTATTCAATGAAAGCTGATGGGCTATTTAATTCTCATGGGTGTCTTCTAATTCATCCATTACCAGTTTTATTCTTTTTTATTGGTTATTTTATTTATTTACATTTCAAGTGTTATACCCCTTCCTATTTTCTTCTCCACAACATCCCCTATTCTGTTCTCCTTCCCCCTGCCTCTATGAGGGTACTACCCCACCCACCCACCCACTCCTGCCTCACCACCCTAGCATTCCCCTAATCTGGGGCATCAAGTCTCCACAAGAGGAAGGGCCTCCCCTCCTAAGAATGCAGATAAGGCAACCTTCTGCTACATATGCAGCTGGAGCCATGGGTCCCTCTGTGTGAGCTCTTTGGTTGGTGGTTTATTCCCTGGGACCTCTCAGGAGTCTGGTTGGTTGATGAAAATCCCTTTAGCTTCTTTAGTCCTTCCCCTGACTCCTCCATTGGGGTCCCCGTACTCAGTCTGATGATTGTCTGAGGTCAGTTTTATTCTTCAAGTTGATATTTAGACACTCCCCGGCTTGCTGTAACGGCCTTTATACTGGAGCCTCTATCTTCAGACACAGCTTCTGAGATCAGTGCAACGTGTGGAAAACAGAAGCTGTCCATCATTCTAGACTTCTGGCAGAACTGCTTTCAGGGATATTGATTCTGAGATCATGTCAAGCCTTTGGCCTTAGGAAAGGTTGATGTCTCTCTCCCTCTCCCTCTCCCTCTCCCTCTCCCTCTCCCTCTCCCTCTCCCTCTCCCTCTCCCTCTCCCTCTCCCTCTCCCTCTCCCTCTCCCTCTCCCTCTCCCTCTCCCTCTCTCTCCCCCTCTTTCTGCTTCACCGTCCTCCAAAGGCCACACCCAGGTCATCTATATTCATCTATTCATTAGGTTCCCAGTGTTTCTCCTTGCTCTCTTCTCTGTCTTCATGCTTCACTCTGTTACCTTTCCTTCCACTGCCTGGGTGCCTCATCATTGTGCCCAGCCACTTTGGAGGGTCCCTGATAGACTGTCTGAAGTGCTCATCCACATTCTTATTGAGCCAAGCACCCCGGTTCCCATCCATTCTTCCAGCTTACATGGTACTGTGATATGTCCCTGTTTCCCAGCTAAGGAATTTCCAAGAGACAGGACAGTCTATTTGAAGACAGGGACTCGCTCATTTAGCTTTGTTTTTGTGGGCCTGGTGTATGTCTTAGAATGTATGGGCACTAGTATTTATTTACAATCTGCATGCATAGTTGGATGGACATTGTCTGTTCTTGGTTCTGTTTGTAATGACTCCATCATTGTTTCTCTGTCTTTTCTCCCTTTTTTTGTCTCTTTTCATTCTACAGTTTTTACACATTTCTACAACTTTGCCCCAGAAGTCTACTTTCTGGCTATTTCTCAGTCACTTACCAGCTTCCACACAATTAACTTCTGTCTTAGTTAGGGTTTTACTGCTGTTAACAGACACCATGACCAAGGCAAGTCTTATAAAAAAACAACATTTAATTGGGGCTGGCTTACAGGTTCAGAGGTTCAGTTCATTATCATCAAGGTGGGAGCATGACAGTATCCAGACAGGCATGGCGCAGGAGGAGCTGAGAGTTCTAGGTCTTCATCTGCTAGTGGAAGACTGACTTCCAGGCAACTAGGGTGAGGATCTTATACCCACACCCACAGTGACACACCCATTCCAACCAGGTCACACCTATTCCAACAAGGCCACACCTTCAGATGGTGCCACTCCCTGGTCCAAGGATATACAAATTATCACAACTACCTTACTCTCTGTACTCATGCTAATATTTCTGAGTCCACATAGTTGAATATGATTTTACATGGGCTTGTCCTGCACTGTTAATATTTTTACAGTTATGTCAAATTCTGTGATGTTTCTTTTTGGAATGCTAGTTCTGTTTTCACTATATTCTGTAAAATGCTTCTCCACTTTGTTTTATGTATATGTGTAATTTGCCTGAAGTTATATCTGTGCTTTATATGCATGTATTACCTGCCGGGGCCAGAAAAAGGCATTGGATCCCCTGTGACTGTAGTCACAATCCATTGTGTGGGGTCCTAGGAATCAAATCTGGGTCCTCTGCAAGAGCAGCCAGTGCTCTTAAACATTCAGGTATCTGTCCAAGTCCATTTCCAATACAATCTTTAAACTTTTTTCCAAGTGGTTTGCATGCTAAGGTAGGCCTATAGGAGTATGTACTATAGAGACACTCTGTTGTTCTTGAGCACACACTTGAGTATATGAGACCACTTTCCTACCCTAGGTTCTCTTCCTTGGCTGACACTCCAGTAACTTTTGTTCGTGGGACTCTTCCAGATGCATTAGCACTTTCAGGTTCTCATCTTTGCTCCAATTAGCCCTATCCCTTAAAGATATTACTTTTGCTGAGACTATGGAACTATCCTCATAGCAGTGAGACTATGGAACCTGAAGAGGTAATTTCCTGTAGCCAGGCAATGACCCTAGTGGAGTGATAGAGACAACAACCCACCCAGAAAACTTTCAATGGAAAAAAATGTATCCTGTCTACAAGAAAGGCAGGGCTAAAGATGGAGCAGAAATGGAGGGAATGACCTATACAGGTAGGTGCTGATTATTCCTAATTGGTTCTTGATTGTGTCAATAAAGAAGGCTAGAGCTAATTGCTTGGTGAAGGGTAAAGGTGGGACTTCTGGGTCCCAGAAGGAATAGAAGAGATGCAGGGAAGGAGGTTGCTTTTGGCAGCTATACATTAGAAGGAGCAGAAAGCCAGTCATGTAAGGCCTTAGTGCACTTAAGGCCTGCAGCCTCTGCAGCAGGTGGGGGCCAAGGAGTTGTGTGGGAGCTAGCTGTTAGCTGATAACATTGGTGAAGGATATTCTTCGCCCAGCAATTGTGTTATCTGGTAAGTTTTATATTTAAAATAAAAAATACTGTAATCTCAGGAATAAAATTCTCTTGAATCTCTTCAAGTTCTTCCTCCTGAGGACCCAACCCTCCCCTAACTGTTACAATCAGCTCCACTGAGTTTGAATAAGCCCTTCCTGGCCTCCTGCATTTACTATTTTTAATATTTTATTAAAAATCATTTGGATAATTATCTTTTCAGTCAGTGTCTAAACTTTATGAACTTGGGTTCATTGCTTTGTGTCTGTGTATTTCAGCAGAGTGTGTGCTGTGTGCTTTCATGAACATTGGATTTCATCTCAGAAGGATAGGGGAAGAAGAGGTGCAGGGCCTCGTAGTCCACACACGACAGAGATAGAGACGCAGCTCCTACCTGGGATGGGAGGAAACTAGACTAGCCCTGAGGCCCTGCCGCACACGCCCTTCACTGCAGCCTCTCCTCACTCTGTCACTGGGCACACTCCTTGGCCTGCCAGTGGATCCCTGTCCTTTTGTCTAAAGTGTGTGCGTGTGAGACAGTGATATAATCTCTTGTCTGGTGTTGCTGTGGAAATTCAACACGATAAAAGCTGCCTATAAAGAGGGAAATAGTGTCTGGCTCATAATGGGCCAACTGTATTGTGAAGTAATTACGTAGTTTGGGTCTTTGATCTTACTCCAAATATCATCTATGTATTTGCTCATTCTAGAATTAATACAGTTAATCATTGACTTTGATGGAACTTCCACACCTGGCAATGGAAGGCAAACCAAAAGGAATTAAAAATAAATAAAAATTGAGTTGTCCCAAGATCATGTCTATCCCTATATAAAAGTGAGTTAAAGGTACATGATTTTGCTGACCCCGGGGGAAATGGCCTTTTTAGAGCTCAGTTATTGCCTCTGCCTTTGACTTCCTGAGCAAGTGCTGTAGACTCTCTTAGGTTTCCTGTGTTCACTTTTCACTTTTAATAAGAAACAAGGAAAATTATTTCTTTTCCTCTCCATTGAGTAAGATATATGTTTTAGGCTGTTAATTAGTTCTTTTTCTCCATTATGGAAAAGACAATCTAATTCTCTAATTAATAGAGAGAGTACACAGTTGAAACTGAGGATATTTATAGTGAAACTGGACAGCAGGTTCACTAGGAAAAACATAACTAAGAAATGAAGTAAGGTCAAAAGTAATTTCTTTTGAACCAGCTCCCATTTTTTTGTCTGTTTAAGCAAATTATAGTATTTTATCTCAATAAAATAATGTAGCTTAAATAGAAATTGAAATTTTTGGCTATTGTTGGACTCATTATCTAAAATGCAAAAGTACAAAATTGTGACATACTAATTATAAGCATTCTTTTCAGTTTGGGAATGACAGAAAATAAAAAGGTGATAAATGCTTAAATTTATCATTTGACATTAGGAAGTGCCTACTCAAAACCTGAATTGTATTCTTCATTACAACTTATTACCAAGTTCTTTTCAAACACAGGATATTACTCAACTCATCCTTATCCTATATTCGTGTTTATATAAATTGTCTATCTCCATTACTATACTAATATATGTATTCACAATATGCATAACACACATAAAGTGATACATTATACTATAACATTTTAAAACTATATACAGGGGGGCTGGAGTGATGGCTCAGAGGTTAACAGGTGTAGCTGCTCTTCCAGAGGTTCTAAGTTCAATTCCTAGCAACTGCATGGTGGTTCATAACCACATATAATGAAATCTGGTGCATTCTTGCTGCAGGCATACATGTAGACAGACACTGCATATAAAACAGTAAGTCACACACACACACACACACACACACACACACACACACAATGTACGAATAATGTTGATATGTGCTTCATGTCCTGGCAATCATGTGTGCATACTTCTAGTGTCTAAGACTACCACCTCCACATGCACTTCATTTACATACAGAAAATGGTAAGGTTCATATAACTTCTTTGTACATGCCCACTCTATATTTTGTTCATCTCCACTCCTTTAACCTCTCTTTGTTTCCCACCTCTCTCCTGCTACCCTTTCTAGCTACCCTTTCTATCCCCAACTCTCACCCCTGCTTTCATAATGTACCTTCACACACACTCACTCTCATACACACTGGCACTTTCATTCTCTCTCTCTTACCCTCCTCTCTCTCTCTCTCTCTGTCTCTCTCTCTCTCTCTCTCTCTCTCTCTCTCTCTCTCTCACACACACACACACACACACACATACACAAACTCACTTTAAAAAGTAAAATATAAGGAGAGAAGTAGAAACAAGGTGGAGTAGGGGCTGGTGGGAGAAGTGTGTGATGTCTGCCATGGTAAAGCTACAGTAATGGGCCCTGCTCCTTTGTGAGACAAAGGTAAGTGGAAAGGGTTGCACCTGAGCTGACCTCTGTCATTTATCTAGCTTTGCCTTCCCTCCTTCCTTGATCTCTCCTCCCCTCCCTTTCTTTCCCATCCTCCCTCCATATCTCCCTCCATGTGTCTTCCCCTCCCCTACTTCAGCCCCATCTTCCTTCCCTCTCTCTGCCTCCACACTTCCTCCCCTCCCCACTCTTAGTCCCAACTTCCCTTCCTCTCTCTCTGCCTCCAAACATCCCCCTCCCCCTCTCAGTCCCAGATTCCCTCCCGCACTCCCTGCCTCCTGTATTTGCTAGGCCCATCTTTCCCTCTTTTTTGTGTATGCTCTGCTCAATGAGAAAACTACATAAATGACATTCTTGAGGTCATTAATGTTTTCTGAATGAGTTCTCAATATTATGATAATCACTAAAACTCAAAATGGTGTCTCTAAACTGTTTTTGAAGTATAGTTTAGAAAAATCCTTGTGTAACCTCTGTTTAAAACAAAAACCCAAAAGAGAATGAGAAATTATGAATTAAATTTTACTTTAAAAAATTTAAATAACCCAAATCATTCCTTCCTATAAAACCCCAAACTCCATAATTTTCTTTTCCATAATTCTTGCCTACTAATTAGCTTGGAGTTAATTCAATAAAGAACATGTTTAAGATTGTGCATCCTCATTCTCAGAAATTCTTGTATGTTTTTACTTTTTGAAACATTAGTCTTTTTTTTTATATTTCTTTTTTTTAATTTTTAATATTTTTATTACATATTTTCCTCAATTACATTTCCAATGCTATCCCAAAAGTCCCCCATAGCGCCCCCCACTTCCCTACCCACCCATTCCCATTCTTTTGGCCCTGGCATTCCCCTATATTGGGGCATATAAAGTTTGCAAGTCCAATGGGCCTCTCTTTCCATTGATGGCCGACTAGGTCATCTTTCGATACATATGCAGCTAGAGACAAGAGCTCCGGGGTTCTGGTTAGTACATCATGTTGTTCCAACAATAGGGTTGCAGATCCCTTTAGCTCCTTGGGTACTTTCTCTAGCTTCTCCATTGGGAGCCCTGTGATACATTCCAATAGCTGACTGTGAACATCCACTCCTGTGTTTGCTAGGCCCCGGCATCGTCTCACAAGAGACAGCTATATTTGGGTCCTTTCAGCAAAATCTTGCTAGTGTATGCAATGGTGTCAGCGTTTAGAAGCTGATTATGGGATGGATCCCTGGATACGGCAGTCTCTAAATGGTCCATCCTTTCATCACAGCTACGAACTTTGTCTCTGTAACTCCTTCTCTGGGTGTTGAAACATTAATCTTAACAAAACTTGAATGCTAATATTTTTAAAGGGTTTTCTATAATAGTTTATAATCTCATTATAATATTAAGCATATTTCAAAACATTTGGAATAAATTACAACGTACTTAAAAAGAGACCTCATATAAAATTCTTCCAAGACAAGCTGTTTTTCTTTGAAGCAGAGATCCAGTCTGTTGAGCCCTGAGAACCTTTGTACTATTCTCCCGCTGTCCTGGATGTCTCTTCCCTGGCTGCAGGACTGGAGAGAGAAAGTCGGGGAAGCTGGAGATTGGAAGGTTCACTCTCCTGCACAGGCGGCATTCTACCCCACACCCCCAGAGATGATTAGATTGGTGTGTTTATTGCCCATTGGAAAAGATCTGGGTTCCTTAAGTTCCAGGTTCTATATCACTGACAATCACACAGTACATGTGGTACCACTGGACATCTTCATAGAGAGAATACAGGCTCAGGGAACACAGGGAAGGCATGGGTGATGCTGCCATCACTGTCTTGCTGTGACTAATACACATCTTTTTTTGCTAACCCATGAAACTGAAAACTAATTTTCTAGAAGCTTGGAAGCCGTGTATGTATCCCACACTCCACAGCACCCTAGAATCACTTTCTCCTGGTAGGCAGACTAATTGACTTAATAGCAAAGTAATTCTTTTTCTTTTTTCCTACAGTCAACATATAGAAATGTGTTACTGACTGCTAAATATTCATTACTGACTGCTGAATATTCATTTTGTGTTTTGAATGTTGATTCTCACTGTGAAGAACAGTAATGGTTTTCCCTGCTTAGTTCCAGTTCTGCTCTTACTCTTCAGTAATAACATAGTGTTTCTGCAAAACATTAAGCATGGCCTGTGAGTCCAGCTATTGGAGAGAGTGAGGCAGGAGGATTACAAAACGAAGGTGTGCCTGGGCTACACAGACAGTTCATGTAGAGCCTTCGCTACTTAGTGAGACCTTCTCTGAAAATACAGAGTATAAACAATGTTGAGGACATAGTGCACGGTGTGAATGGCCCTGGGTTGGTAGAGAAGGAGGGAGGAGGGAGGGAGTATGGGGGTGGGGGGAGAGGAGAGCTCAGTGGTTTCTGACTGTAGTAGAAGGACATTTTGGTAGACCTAAATATGTGCAGTTTCTCCAGTCAGGGGCTTAGAATATTGCTGGATGCTTATTTCCTTTGGTTTTAGACTCAGACGTCTAACAGGCTTCACTCACTCTTATCTGACTTAATTGAGCAATATTAAGCGATTCAAGAGGAATTTTGTTTTTATTACTGGCAGAGTGGGTGTGTGTTGTGCTGTGCGTGTGCACACGTGCACTTGCATGCATGTGTTTGTAACAATGAGCTCTTATTTTTGAAAGGAGATCATTTTCAAACAAACTTCTGTGGTATGATTTCCCACTTTTCATGTGCACATTATTTCAATTTTACATAATCTGATTGTAGCCTATCAAAGGCAGCTTGCTTTAAACATCAACAGTTGTATCCCAGGCACCTTCCAGATGTTAATGAACTTTCTGAGGAAACACAATGAAGACTAGTTGTACTTTAGGAAGATGTGAGTAAATACTCAACGCTTTAAGACCAGAGTCTGCTGTTCTATGGTTCATGACTATGACATGGAAAAACGACAACAGGAATTTTAATGCAATTTTATATGTGATGTATTTGCAGCTTCTCTGCCTAGTCCTTTTTACCAGTAAACCGTATTTCCAAAGTGAAAGAGTAAGCATAAGCGTTGCAGTGGTGATTGGGGATTCCCTTAGTGAGTTGTTACTCTCCTGTTTAATAAAAAGCAGTTAAGAAACTGGACTTGGAAGCATGGTGACCATTTTCTTAGAGCTTGAGAGAAAACTAGTAGGGCAGGCAAGCTGGAAATCTCAGTATGTGCCAGGAGGAGATAACTGTGGACTAGGAAGGCAAAGACCCATGCCTTCACCCTCAGGGTCCAAGAAGATTGTGGTGCAGATATGGAGGTCAGCAGGCAGTCTATGGCAGAATGCAATGGGGCAAGTGCATCCCAGAGAGAGTAAAAGCTATCCATCAGGTCATAGAAAGATATCGAGAGAGAGGAAAGAACAAGAGTGGTTTAAAATGTGAGAGCAGAGTTATGTGGACATGTCACCATGTTATTGTGAAAATCAGTAACATGGAGTGAGTGAAAACATTTCCTTATCTGTTTCTGCAAGCATAAAACTCTCAATGTAGATCTCAGACTGGACATGAGGTAATTGTCCAATCCATAGAGACACCCTGATAATGCTATAGCAAAGTGGCACACGCTTCTTTGAACAGGAAAAATGTGTAAATGTGTATCACAAACGCTTTCGGTGCTTGTTTGTTTGTTTTTGTGGAAGTTGAGAAATGGTTAGATCTAGTTCTGAACATCTCTGGGCACCATGGTTGTTTCTGTGAAATATGAGTAGTCCTATAGCGGCTGTATGACCCCAGTGAACCTCCTCTGCTCCTTCTGCCCTGCTGCAAAACAATTGTTTTTTCCTCAGTGATGGAGCAGTGGATCAATGGCCGCCCGATAAGAATCTATTTTCATATCCTCCAAGAAATGCAGTCATTACAAAAAAGATTGGATTTAAGTAATAACTATTTACAAAACTGTCAACAGACTTAGGAATCAGAGTTCTAATGGTCTGCATCCATAATAAAAACAGAAAATCAGATTCTCCAGCCTCCTCTGAGAACCCCAGTCCATTGCTGAGTGAAGCTAGCCTTCAGTTTGGAGGTACTGACACAGAGTATCTGCTGGGTTAGGTGAATATGCTAAAGAATACAACAAAAAATTTAAAATAAGAATAAGGTCCCCCTAGCATCCTCTTACACTGGGGCATCAAACTTCCACAGAACCAAGGGCCACCCCTCCTATTGATGCCAGATAAGGCCATCCTCTGCTTCATATGCAGCTGGAGCCATGGGTCCCTCCGTGTGTACTCTTTGGTTGGTAGTTTAGTTTCTGGGATCTCTGGGTGGTCCAGTCAGTTAATATTGTTCTTCCTATGGCATTGCAGTCCCCTTTAGCTCCTTCTAGCTCTTCCATTGGGGTCCACTCTTAGTCCAATGGTTAGGCTGTGAGTATCTGCATTTGTATTGGTCAGATTCTGGCAGAGCCTCTCAGGGAACAGCCATACCAGGCAGGTTCCTGTCAACAAGCACTTCTTGGAATCAGCAATAGTGTTGGTGTCTGCAGATGGGATGGATCCCAAGGTGGGGCATTCTCTGGATAGCCTTTCCTTCAGTCTCTGTTCCATTTTTTGTCTCTGTGTTTCCATTGGACTGGAACATTTCTGGGTTAAAAATTTTGAGATGAGTGGGTGGCCCCATCTCTCAAATTGAAGCCTATTTACTGGGGGTGGTCTCTACAGGTTCTATTTCGTTTGGGGGGGGTATTTTGGCTAAAGTCATCCCCATTAGGCCCTGGAGCCTCTTGTATCCCTGACATCTAGGAGTTTCTAGTGGCTACCCCCCAGTTCCCCATCTGCTCCATCCCAAAATCTTTTTTGATATTCAATAGTGATTTTAATGTAATATTTTAAGAATTCAACAAATAACTTAAGCTTAATGTTCATGGATAGAAGCATGGATGACATTATGTAATGAATTTTCAAGATGAGGACATACAGATACCAATACATTCTGAATAAAGTATCAGAATATTAGTGGCCCCTCCTCTGAGAGCCCACACCTACAGCCAGACCCAAGTAGTCACCTCCTGCCCACAGAAGTCTCACATTGAAGGGTGTTGGCATCATTAAGAGTTAAACAGCATGTGATGTGTTTCTTTTTAATGATATTGGTTCCTCTCTATGTTATGCTCATGAAAGCTCTGCATTCCTGCTTGCAGCAGTGTTTAATTCATTTCTCTTGCTCCATTGTGTAGATATTCATTCTACTCTTTGTGGCATTTGAATGACTGTCAATAGTGAACTGCTGCATATACCTTTTCAAAGTATTCATGCAAAGTATTCAAAGGCCTTCATCTTTAGTAGGCTCCCCAGCAGTTTCTGGAGTACAAGTAGTCACTTCCAGCATGCAGTGGTTCACCTTGCTCCACACCCCTTCCGCACTTTTCAAATCACTCATCTTTTTACATATTTCTTGGGAAAGTTAATTTCATCAGATTCACATTTCCTTTTCTCTCATGACCAGTGAAGTGGAGCCTATCATTGTATGTTTGTTCAGCATCTTAGTAATTTTGTTTTTAGTATCTTCTCATACACATATCCCCCCCACCCCCAACGACTCCTCATTTACTGTATGCTTTGAATGTTGTGGGTCCTGTTTAAATTGTATGCCTAGACCACATGTGTGCAGATACCTTGCTGTATTTCTTCTAAGACCATCTTGTTTCATTCTTAGGTTTAAGATGTACCTCAAGTTGCTGGTGTGTAGAGGTCAAGATTCAATTCCATCCCCTATTTGTGTTTGTCAGACCACCAGCATTTGTGGAAAACATCTTACTGTCACCACATCTTACAAATAGTTGACCTTATACAGCAAGGCACTGTGTGTGGGTATTATTGCTTCTGAAATGGCAGTCTTCCCACCTCTGCTTGTCCATGTCTTGTCACCACAGTGTTGGTTAATGTGAAGGATGTATGCCTGCTCCTGTTCTTCTAAAGATTTTTTATTTAATCTTGGTTATTGGTGTTTTGCCGTGAGGTTTAGAATCTGTTTCTACTGCAGCAATGCCTCTTGGGGGTTTTGACTGAGGTTTTATTAAATCTATAGATCAATTTAAGGAGAAGTGACAAGCTTCTAATACCGAGCCTGCCAGCCTCCCGAAAGGTTTTTATCTCTTTAGGACTTTTCTATTTCTGACTCTGCATGTGTGCTGACCGTGTGTATCTTCTGGTAGCTCCCCACTCCCGTGTGTTTTATATCTTCAGGTTACATTGTGTCGTTCAGAAGTTTGTAGTTTTATGATCTAGGTCTGGTTTCTAATGATCTTTCTAGTATTATGAAGATGTTAAACATTGGACCCTTAATAGCAGTAATTAAATAAAAACTAGCTTATTGAATAATGTGCTATGGGCCCCTTTACATGTTGCATATTGTTCTGTGCAATTCCAGTTGCTGTAATGCAGTCTTACAATCAGTCATTAAGAATTTATTTGATTTTGGTTTAGGGTATTACATGCAGCAGTGCTATGAAGAGACAGGTAAGAGCTCTTTACATATCAGATAGGGTCTAGACCAGTGCTAGACTCCAATGGTGCATGGGCTATGAATCTTGTTACCAGTTTGGCCTCTAGATATGCTGTGTAAATTCTCTTCTTTCCACAGGTGTTTACAAGCTTCTGTTTCCAGACACCATCATTAGAGTTCACAGTCACACCTTTATTGTGTTTTTCCCACAAGTGTTGCACCTAAAACCCATAGCCATCGGTGAACTACAAGTATCATGAAAATGCTTTTTCTTCCTTTTGTTTTTTCTGTACTGATGTCATAACTCCTTTATTCATTCCTTTCCCTTAAAATTGCAAGACTTCCATATGAACCTGGTGCATGCTTTCTCTTTCACATAGGTGACAGCCTAGATGACGAAGCCATCTCTTGATTGCTGACCCACTGACCCCCTTTATGTTATGTTTTCTGGCATCTGATTGGTGTTCTTTCTTACTTATCAAAGGATATTTGTTTTTTTCTAGAAGGATTGAGATATGGCACCTACTAAGAGAATGATAGCATAGTCTTATTTACCATGGTGTTTTCTCTGGACATTATATGAAACAACTTTACCTTTTTTTAAATCCTTAAGATTTCTGTATTGTATGTGAGCAGTGCTAAGCTGTGAAGGAATCACAGCTCTTATCTTTACTGAGGTTTTAAAGAGTCTGAGATCATACTATTGAAGCAATTGTCTGGATACCCACTGGTCTGTCTAACCTGCCTTATATATTGAACATTGTGTTTGGTCAGGTAAGATGGCCCTGCAGACAAGCTTGATCCCCATGAACAACATTATGGAAGGAGAAAATCAACTATGACAGTTTGTCCTCAGACACCTCCCCACTCTCCAGATGCACTCACTTGTGTGCATATGCACAGAAATTAAATATATGTTATAAAAATGAAATACTTTCCGAGTATACTTTGATGGTTTTCTGCCTGCAGCTAGTGTGATTTATAATGACAGGAGGCAAATGAAAGAAAGTAAATTTTCTGGGATTGTGAGATACCAAAGCTCAAGTTGGCTGCTTTGTGCTTCTCTCTGCCTCTGCTTCTCTTCTTCCTCTTTGCCCTCGGTCACTGCCAAGACAAACAAGTTCACAGATACCTGTGAAACATTTCGCCATCAATATATTCTCCCTCTGGCATCATCTTATGGCAATTGATATTCAACTTTGTGAAGTAGACCCAAGGTGCAAGAGTTCCAAAACTCTGTATTTTTTCTTTCTTTTAAAGATATCTTTGCATTTTTCTTCTGTTCTTTCCTCGTAAAGCTAGTCTGCCCCCAGGCCTCCTAGCACCCCCTACACTAGGAATCTGCTGAGTCCACAAAAGTGGAGGGACGATACAGTAATGATCCAGTGTAATAAACCAGCCAAATAATGCTCTGGTTTCTCAGCCTTCTTTTCCAGCTTTAATTAAGACTCTAATGAATATGTACTTGGAGCTTAGGGTTTATCACAAATGAACTATGATCAACTCTCATTACACAGCTAGTGTGGAAATGTGTCTTTTTATGTTGGAAATTATTGCTCTGCAGTTGTATGGTGGAGGAAAATTTTAGAAGTAGCTGAAATATATATTTTCTTCTGGAAAGTCAGAGATATTCAAAGTAGGTTATAATCTGCATGGATGTTAAGTATTGGATATGATGATTTTAGGGTGACATTAAGATGTTTATTACAACCACTTTGTTTTGACTTTATACTTTACACACACAAAAGAGTGAACTTTTCCACTTGGCCAGTTTCTTTACAGTTTATGCTTTTCAAATAAAATAATATTGTGCTTTTCTCGAAAAAAGTTGTGTCTATGTCATTCTGAAATTAGTACTTCTTTGATCACCATTTTCCCTTCTGCATGTTATGACTTTAGTTCTCTGTGTCTGCTAAGTATTGGAAACTTTAATTTGGGAAAGGAATATTTTCCTCTTGGGCAATGCTTTCATGGTCATGCAATGCAGCTGGCCTAACTACATATCTACACGTGTCTATTAATCAATAACTGCCTAAAATTGCTAAATACTTTCCTTGTGCTCCTATGACATTACCTTTTGTAACCTTTAATCAGGGTCTGACGTGTGTTTCTCCTAAATGGCCTCTGATGTGGTGCCTCTCGTCAGTTCTCTGTGGTTTCCTGTTTGTTTCATACATAGATTAAAGTCTTTTGAGGTATTAAGCATCTTAACTTTCTTCTTTAATGGTGCATCACACCTAAGCTTTCGTGCAGGCCTGTCTTGCTATTTTGTTTTCAGGCTACTTCCTCCACTACTCTGTAATCCCTCTGGTTTGTGTTGGGCATTCCATCAGCACAGTTTTCTATTTTCCCCATTTGGATCATCGAGGGTTATCAGTCCTTCCTGCAAAGTGTATGTCCCCCAAAGCCAGAGGTGGTGTTAGGCCTTTCCATAATGAAGTGCCTCCAGCAGCATTGCCAGGTGATAGGTATGGCCCATCAGTGGCTCTGAGAGACCAGCAGAATCAACACTCACTTTAAAACTCATTTAAATTGCTCATTCTCTGGCCCCTCCCCAGGCCCACAGATTAATTTAGGTTCCAAATTCTCTGTGACAATAAGCCCTTTAAATGACATAGTCTGTGCTAACATTTGATTACTGTAGATAATGATAGTAATTCAGAATATTCAAGTTATAACTGTATGTGATCTTTAGTGAGAAAATGGGGATTGAGAGAGGCCAGGGAAATTTTCGCTCATTTCTTCTCAGTTTCTCCAGAGACAATGGTAAAGAAAAACTCAAGATTTAAACATGTACTATCTTTCTTACACATGCATATAGCTCTTGTGTCCTGTTTTGAAGACTGAAATATAAATGTTTAAAGTATGAATAGTTTATTCCTTCCATCTATTCATGAGTAGGAACTTGGCATGGTGAAAGGAGGAAAGGTTGCTAAGAAACAAATGATGGGTGTTACAGATTTTCATGGTGGGAAGGAGGGTGGGCAAGGGCTGGGAATGGCTGAGTTCTAACAGGGAGAGACAGATGTTCCCCTGAATCTGTTCACTGGTCCTCAAAAGTTCTGAAGAATGTCAGTGCATGGCTTATTGAAACTGTTGCTGTATGATATTTAATCAGATATATTGATTGGTACGAAGAGAATAAACCAATTCCTACAAGATGGTTGCACTTATGAAAGACACTTTCTAGTTGCATTCATACGAAAGGTCAAAGAACATGTGTTTTCACCCCTACAAAAAGCATCTGGAGCCGGGCGTGGTGGCGCACGCCTTTAATCCCAGCACTCGGGAGGCAGAGGCAGGCGGATTTCTGAGTTCGAGGCCAGCCTGGTCTACAAAGTGAGTTCCAGGACAGCCCGGGCTATACAGAGAAACCCTGTCTCGAAAAACCAAAAAAAAAAAAAAAAAACAAAAAAAACAAAAAAAAAACAAAAAAAAAAGCATCTGGGAGGTGGGAGGGGGTTGATAATTGATGATTAATCTATCTTCAGCATACAAATAAAGAGTTCAGGGTGGCTAACACTTGGACCCCAGTGCCCTCTGTTTGATATGCATTTAGATATCCATGACCTGGATATCCATGAACTTGGATTCTTAGCAAACACAGAATAATCAAGTGAGCATATTCCATGGAGCCTGAATCATGAACCATATTTTCAACTATTCCAAAACAAACACGATACTGTTAATGTTATGGCTTCCTTGTGCTGCCGTGAGGCTCTGCCGCCGCTGACCCTGATTCACTGACTCCTCCTTTTCCCTTGCGCAGAACTATTGTACCATGGAAAGTCTTCAGACAGTGCCTGCATGAGGTCCATCAGATCAGCTCTGGCCTGGAAGCAATGGCTCTGAAGTCAACCATTGATTTAACTTGCAATGATTACATCTCAGTGTTTGAATTTGATATTTTTACCAGGCTATTTCAGGTAAGATATACCCTTATTTTATCTATCTAGCCTCTCCTTCCCTCCCTTCTTCCACAGCTCTGTATGTGTTTCTTTTCTCTCTTATATACACAGTATACACAAAGGTATGGACAACAACCTCAGTCTTGTTAGCCAGTCATTTTATTAATGTAAGCACTTGGTCGTTCCTCTACGTTTGGACTGAGTCCTCTGGGACAAGCTTGTATATCGGGTTATGTGATCCTGGTAGGTTGCTTGTTAGCATTCATGAATCACGGGAGGAATTGTTTTTAATTCCCTGTTCTTTCACGTTGTTAGCCTTTTAGCCCAATGGCTGCTAGATTGAAAACTTTATAGGTGGGTGTCTGCCAGAGATGTATCCCAACACCTCTTTGGCCATGGCATTCTTTGGATCAGAAGATAAACAGTAAACAGGCCACTGTTCTATCTACATAGTATATATATTATGGTCCTACAGCACTTTGCAACTTGCTTTTCCCTTTCAACCAGTTGTAACTAATATTTTTCCATACCATTAGGTATTCTTCATCAGTATATTTTAAAATTCCTGTATGATATTATATCACAACTTTATGTTAATATTAATTTATAAAATCTATTCAGTTTGTTTTTTTTTGCTTTTTCCAATAACTTTTTTTGTGTGTTTTCAATATTAGTTTCACATGATGTTCTAAAGCAAGTGACATAATACTGAAACAGTATTTTTTTTCTTTTCTTATTTCGTATATATATCAAAACCAATTTCTCTAAATGCAAAGAATTAAAGTTTGTGTTTTCACAAACTTCAAAACAAAGTTGTGTTTTGTATATTATCTATGGGGTTGAATTCAAGCACTTACAAAATAAAATCATCCTTATAAAATGAAGACAATCCTAGTTATGATAATTATAGTAAATGTAGTAAAATTGACTAGAAACCAAGCTTATTTGTATGCTAAAGTATTATTTTAAACTTCAATATGATATATTCTGATTGTAATGTGATTAAGTAAACTGTTAGATTATGAGAGTGGCATTAGGTTTCACATATTATGGAATTTTTGCTTTACCTCTGGCTGAAAAATCTGATGTAATGATTTCTGTAACCAGAAAACACTGCATGGGCTCAAGTTAACATAGCTTAGTAAGAGGAGACAGACTCTGGCTAACAACACAGGGTAAATTTTACTTTACCACAATTTAGAAACCTTGACTCGACACTGTATGTGGAATAAGAAATTAAATACTGTACAGTGTATGTGTTTCTTTTAAGTTTCTAGTGGCTTAATGGTTGTTCTCCTTGATGTATATATGTTGTAAGCCCATTTTAAAATTATTTTTATAATACAACTGTAGCATGTAATTTCAAAAGATAGAAATAAGCCTTGTAGAAAAACATGTTACTCAATAGTAATCAATTACGACTTAAAGCTCCTGACTTAAAGATTTCTGATCATTTTGAAGAGCGAAGGCTTCACTTTTAATAGAGAAGAGAGAGAGGGAGACGACTGCAGATGATGTTTTAGTGTGGATGTCAAGTCTCTAATGCCTCCTCTACACATAACTGTGCATAGACAACTTCATTTTGGTTACATGCTCACCCTCACCACTTGACTACTTTAAGGTGCCTATCTTACATTACCTTATATGTAGTTTCACTTAAAAATGGCCAAGTAGCCTTAACATTCTGAGGTTTGCTTATCTTGTGTGTATTTACTGGGGTGTGAACAAGAAAGAGAAGGCATAGGTAATGTAGCAGCTGTGATGACCTTTCACCTGGGCAGATGATTGGCAGTCATTTGCAAACATTCCATTGTATCAGTGACTCACCAAGTCTGATGAGTCCTCTGATTTCAGAGGGACTTCTCATTCCCTCTGAATGTACTCACTGTTTAAATACTTCAACCATAATCATCGTACATGGCTTTAAATAAGAAATTTGTCCTATGAGGTTTGGGGTCTGAAATAGAGTAGCATGGCTGTTTAGAAAGCAGTGAAGAAGCCAAGAGATGAAGTGGGGAACGGTACAGGAAGTATAGGACCAAGTCGCCTTTGCTTCCTCCCATCCTCATCCTATGTCTACAGGGAACTGAAGCAAGTGCTGTGAAGCTGAGAAGGAAGTGGCAGCCTTGGGCGGTCCTCCTAGCTCCTCTTCTCGCTGGAGGCTTTTCCCTCCTCTTTCTCCTCTTCAGGTCACCAAAGGGAATTGATAGGAAGATACTATCGTCATGCAGTGAATCTCAGGATCTTCTCCCCCTCTCCCTTCCCCAAAGCTGCAAGTTGGTTTCTTTTCACATTTCCCTTACTGCAGGAGAACCCTGGGCCACTGGGAGATAGTGTGTGTGGCAGGTGTAGAATAAGGAAGGGATATTTTAGAGAACCTCTTAGTTAAAGTGTCAGTTCAAGAAGTAGTAGGATAGATAAATATCTGAAAAGAAGGAAGCCATCAGTGATACCCAGCTTTCAAATGAGTCTGACTAGATTGGTTGAGACCCTTCTTCCAGCATAAGTCAGTGCTTCTTCTCTTAAATGTACCTCAGTACATTCTGTTGTTTATTAACAGCCTCCCAGAATTTTGTGAGGAAAAAGGGTTTCCTTAAATCCCAGACAAGTGAGTTATAAAATAATTAAAGCTTTATTTTTCTCTGAAGCATTTATTTCTCCTACTTTAAGCTGGTGACTGGGGCTGGGGCGGGGCGGGGATGACCTCCGACTGTGTGAATTTGTTGCCTTTACAACACTACTGACACCTCCTATCACATAAATATTTCTGCAATAAGAAGCTGCCCTCTGGCTTAATATCTCTGGGGATGGCCTAGCCTTCAGTTTCATCTTGTTTTTTGTTTTTAGTTGTATTTTGATCTGGTAATTGGTTCTCTTTAAACTTTCGGATTAAAAACAATACATAATTTCAAGAATGGATGCGGACATTAATGTAAGGAGCCTCTGGTGTTTGTTTGCTATTCCCTCTAGCTTTGTCCTCCATAGATGGTAGAGCAAAACGATAAAATGAAAACTGAAGTGTCTGGCTTGGCAGTCATTCCTCAGTTGCCTTTTTGACATGTGCTGATATTTTCCCAAGTATTGTTTTATGCAATTTCAGTCAAGCCCTAAGAAGAAAATTAAAAACATGATGTAGTTTTCAAGTGCAGGGCCAGCGTCTCTGCTGCTAGTGTTCTTGGTGCTCTTTTCTAGCCCAATTAGTTGTGTCAGTGTGACGAGGAAATTCCCTGAAGAGTATTCTTGTTAAGTCAAAAAGACTAAATGGCTCTTTATTACTAAATTATTCTTTCTTGTTATTCTTATTGTAAGGGACAAGGTCCTTGCAGAGTTCTGCCTTATATGCCAGGAACACGAACAAGTTTCAAAACAAATGAAAGCCCGAGAGAACTTGCCTCGTGTAATCAAGGCCGGGTGCCTGTTTCAGCAGCTTGAAGTTGGTGACATGAGACACCTCCTCTCTCTCTCTCTCTCTCTCTCTCTCTCTCTCTCTCTCTCTCTCTCTCTCTCTCCTTTTTTTTTTTTTTTAAACTTAGAAGATTTGAGTGAAGTGTCTGGCAGAACAGATGGAGTAAGCTGCCAGTGCTCTGGGATAAATGTAGCTTCAGCCTTGAAAGTATTGCAGGGATGATTCATCCACACCCCACAGCAAAGTTGCCTGTTACTGGCTGCCTCTTGTCTCTTGCCGTGGTACCTGGAGAGACACCTAATTAGATTAAGAGAGATTGATGGGAAACACATGTTTTCGTGAAAAGTTTTCCTCTCACTGAGCTTCCTTTCAAACCTTTCCCAGGTCCATTAACTGAGCTAGGATAAAGCAAGTGTGGGGTCTGGAGCCTGTCATCTCAGAAGGAGCCTCCCCTCTAAAGCAAGCCTGCCGAGGTGCAACCATAGCAACCTGATGACCGTGTATGTGATGCTGCCTGGGTGACTGGGATCCAGGCCTGAGCAGCGCAGGAATGCTCCTTGGCGTTATGTGGCTTGTGGTTATTGTGTAACCTTTTCCAGAACACTTAACTTTTGTAACGTGGCTTCCTGTTATATGGTTTCCTGTTATATGAGGCAGCAGTGGACAGAACAGATGGGAAAGATGAGGACTATGGTGAGAGATAATTTTAGGTAGGAGGGTCTAAGAGGGCCTCATTGAAGAAGAGTTGGTAGTCAGCTGATTGGTTGGGATTTGGAAAATTCAAGGATCCTAAGGTAGAGGAGGGTTTTGTATTTGAGACTGGTAGAAAGGGCATTGGGGCTACACCAAGAAAAGCCAAGTAACAGTGCTGCCAACATGTAGAAAGACAACCAAGGTCCAACCTGAAGGCCAGTTGGTCAATCTTTAGTTTCGTAGTGATCACAAATTCTCTATTGGTGGTCTACTTAGTTTTCCTTTTGTCCTCTCTGTTGTACTCCTAAGAAACATGTTTTCTGCTTAAACATGTTTCTTTAAAACCAAAAAGCAATTGCCTATTTGTCATTGTTTACAAAGGTTGATCTAATACTTATATTTACTTAAAAATTATCAAAGAGCCTTTCTTTCCCTAAACATGAGAAACAGTGTCATCGGCATGTGTTCTCTGGGTAATTGCTTTCCATTTATTTATGTGTTTAGCCCTGGGGCTCTATTTTACGGAATTGGAACTTCTTAGCTGTGACTCACCCGGGATACATGGCGTTTCTCACGTATGATGAAGTTAAAGCTCGGCTACAGAAATACAGCACCAAGCCTGGAAGGTAAGCACTAATCTGGAGGATCTGCTTAAGGAGAAAACGCCCTGCTGTTCACAGCTCTGAGAAGTAGCCATAGCCTCCAAAGGCAAGGTAGTATGGGAAAGCAGGAAGACCGAGAGGGTGCATTTTCATTGAGCCCTTACGTTGACTTTTGACATTGTCAAAAGTCAGGAAATTAGTAAATTTAAAGACTCTGTAATCCTCAGTTCTCTTTCTCAAATCCGTCTGGGATGTTTTCATAGTAGTGTGTTGGGTACACAGTGTTCCTGTTCAAACTTACGGATGTATAATTGAACACTTGAGTATTATACTTAAGACAAAAGTAGTTTACTTTTGTGTGCATTATTTTAGCACAGTGTTGAGTAGTTTCAGGTAGCAGCTATGATTAAACAGAATAAATATTCAGATAAGTACATAAAAGTATGAATTTATGATTACATTCCAAACTACTCCCATGCCCTTGTCAGTTTGGTATGACCCTCTTCTTTACACCTTCAAAGTGTTGTGTTTTGCTTTTCAAATTACTAACCCGAGTGACTGTCAGAGGGCTTGGTTTCTAGTCAGTTCTGCTGGCATCATCGAAGAAATCACCCTTCACTGGCAAATAAGAGACTGGAAAAATCTCTCTTTCTCAGCTCAGAGGATGTTCACACATGTGTCACCTAAATATGTGTTAGGCACACAATCAATGATATCTAAGCAATAGTCAATAATATTTAAGCCATAGGAGGTATAGTCCTGGGGACAATATCAGTGACATCAGAGATACTCCCTGGAAGACGTTATGTTTTAGAGTTGGTCACTGTACCATTAGACTGTTCCATTTCTATGAGAAAATGTTTTCTTTTTTAAGTCTATATTTCTGCTAGTCATCTTTATTTGACTTAGAATAATTGTGCTTGGCCTTTGACACAGTCGTCTCAAGTCAAAGCCAAGAGTTTTAATTCCTCTCTGATAATGAAAATGCTCATGTTTCTAAAGATTTAATATCACATATTCAAAGAGGCTGGTGGTATGAAAACCAGTCAGCGTCCCATTGAAGCCCTCTCTGTAAAACCTACAGACATGACTCTGCGGACCCAGAGCAGGGGTCAGTTAACTTTCATATATTCCAAAGTTTAGATGAATCATTTGGCTTCATTCAAAGTTCAGTTTATGAAACCAATACTAGAAAGCAAATTACAGTATGTGCACTGTGCTTTTACTATTTAAAATACGGAGAAAACCTCCTTATGAGCAGATAATGACTTGCTTTGTAAAATATCCATCTAAGCAGCCCTTTCTCTTCAAAAGTATTTGTCCTCTGGCCTCACATTTAAAAATAAAACATTTAATTCCATTCCAAGGACACTGGTTCCTTCAGTAGTGATTTATCTGTCGTAAATAAATAAATAAAGTGAAATATGTAATATGATATATTTCATACTACATATTATATATAAATAAATATAGAACTAATAAATCATTAGCTTTTTGCCCTAAAAAGAATGTTTACGGAACATGCAGAAAGGCCTGCATTTGATATTCAGCACCCTTCAAAGAAGTAGGAATCTAAGAAATTCATCTTTTAGTGCCTTTTAGTATTGAGTGGCTTTCAACCATGAGACACCTTATGGCACAGATATATCAGATTATTTTCATCACCCCATTTTGCAGAACAAGGTACAACAGCTGAAAGTAAGTTTACTTCTTTCTAAGGGAGGTGAGACCAGCTACCCACAGGAGGGTCAGCAGCAAATGACTTAAACATTGTTGAGCAAATGGAATCGAGCAGAATGCTGCGAGAAATAAATCGTTCTTAACTGTCATCTGTGGCTCTCACAGTGTGTTACTAATAGCACACTTTGTAGGGAGGGCTTAAACTCCTCTGTAATGACTGATTTTAGAAACGCCATCATGAAACAATGCAGGAAAGAAAGACAATTTCACAAATATTCAAGATGCATAAATAGGCAATTACTTTAAAAATAAATAAATAAATAAAATGAAATATGTAATATGATACATATCATACTATATGTAATACATAAATATTAAGTGGTGAATTTTGGAATTGCACATTTCCTTTTAGCATCACATTCAACGTGTTTTCTAAAATACACAGGTCCCACCATCTCTGAGATTTCTACATTTTGTTCTTTATTTGAAAGTATTATGTGCACTTTTCGTAAGTTTTTCCAATTGGGAAGAATGATTTCCTGAGTGTAGGTATGAACACCGTGTGTATGCAGGTACCCCTAGAGGTCAGAGAGAGGATCCCATATCCTGGACCTGGAGTTGCAGGGGATGTAAAACACCTTGGTGTGGTTGCTGAGGACCAAGCCTAGGTCCTCTTCAAGAACAGGAAGCGTCCGTAACTGCTGGGCTATTTCTCCAGCTCCTTACATTCCTTAATGTAACAAGTGATCTTCCGGATTATAATTAAACACTCTATATTATCTGAGAACAATTTTCATAAGTAGCATTTGTCTGATTTGAGTGAAAATATTTCTCTGTTTCTGATTAATAGTATCAGCAATTTATATGTCAATACTTTATCATTAGGGTCACTTAGGGGCATCAGTATATACTAATTTGAAAATCCCCTTCTGAGAACTTTTTGAACAAACTCTTTTTTTTTTTTGTTCACAGCCTGATTTTCTTATTAACTGAAATGTAATTGTACTCTTCACCATATGGAGTTTATTTAATGTAGCAACAAACCATCCTGTATGATAAACTATAGCAGCATATGAAGTTTTTTAATGCACTCTATTTATCAATAACTAAAACATGAGAAACTTTTCTTGCTTTTCCCCCCTGACGTATGCATTCATATAACAACTTAAATATAGCCAGTAGGTCTTAGGATGACTTACTTTTGGTCTGATTGATGGACAGATTGTATAGTCCAGATCCTAATATCTTGATTGCAAGATTGAGTGGCATTCAATCCTACAAAGCGGGATAATGTACTGAAATAAATAAATGATGATGGATTTAAATCAACGCCAGTATCTCCCTTTATTGGAATTTAATTTAAGAGATTTATCACTCATTTGAATGACCGGTGTTTGAATTATGTTCGCTGCCTTTGGAAAATATTTGAATGGCAGGTTGGGTAGAAGCTATGAATTTATCACGTGTGCTTTGTAATTGATATAGTTCAGCTCTTTTGAAATTTGTTTAAAGATGAATCACTGAAAGGCTTGCAAGAAAACATTAAACAAGTCTATGACCAAATTTCAATGCCTAAATGGTAAACTAATATATTGAATTCCTGTTTCAGTTTCCATGGTGGATAAATTAATTATTTAGCTATTTGCTTCATTTTATCCTTCTCCAAAGGTGATTTATGTACAGCTCTATCACAGCAGCCACATCCCCACACATCTCTTTGAGGGCGGTAATAAATCTCTTGGTAGTTTCCAGCCTCATTTATTTTAAATAGAACTCTGGAGATCCTTAAATGAACAAGAATTATTATCAGTGTTTCTTACACAGATTGATAACAGTAACGTGCAGTAGGGTTAGATTGTGGGAAAGGATAGGAATTTCTATCAGGAATTCTAAATGATGCTGCTCAAGAAGACAAAGTATTAACAAACTGTTTACTGGTTGGCATGCCTCCTTGAGTTTGAACGAACATCTTTACCATGTTTCGTAGTTACATTTTCCGGTTAAGCTGCACTCGACTGGGACAATGGGCCATTGGCTATGTGACTGGGGACGGCAATATCCTACAAACCATACCTCATAACAAGCCCCTGTTTCAAGCCCTGATTGATGGTAGCAGGGAAGGCTTGTAAGTATGAGCAATTCTTTCAACTTGCAAATTTCATAACTAGAAACTGTCTGGGCATAGATCATACCATGGGCAAAGAGCAGGCTAGTAAGGCTAATGATCTCATAGTTTGCGGTCTACCTTAAGACGAAGCAGTAGTGGTGCCTTCAGTGTGTTACTCATGCCTAAGCTGCAATTTTATGACCATAATTATATAGAGCAGATACATCTGAGCATCAAAAAGCATTACTAAAACATAAAGGCACTCTTAAAATATGTGTATAAACTATTACTACTTCAGAGTACTTCGTTTCTGTTATTTTGTGTAAAGCTAATTTGAGGCTGTCTTTTGTGCTGAGTAGTAGATTTTTTTTTCTTCCTAAGTCAAAGAAAACTCTTTGCTCTGTCTGTTACTGTGTGAGAATATTCTGTCCTATAACTCCAATTTTCTCCTTGTCTAGCAGAATTTTCTAATATCGATTACTATACTGTTCGTAGACACTTCATTTAAAGAAGGTTTTTCTTTTGTCATCAACATTTTGCAGACTTTTTCATTAAAATAGTCATTACTGTGCACTTTTAAACTTTTATTAAGCTCTACAATATAAAAAATGTTCAACAGGAGTAACTGTGGGTTCTAGTCACTTTTATTGAACTATTTATACCAGCAATAACATTATGGTCATGTTTTACTAAAAATGATAATTAATGACAATAAATGACTTTCTGTATACTTATGAACGGAAATCCCTTATTGTAGCTTTAGCTCAAGTTTGATTCTTAGTAGAAAACCTTGATCTGCAAACCTGTCTGTGTGGCTTTATGGAAGTCAGTGCATTGTGGAATTGTCATACTTTCCAGTTTTTCTGACATGCATGTGCACATATTACAAGGTGCATATTTGGGCATTGTACATATGTGTGCCTATTGGCAGGAGTGGACAGAGTAGGAGAGAAAGACAGGGACGTTGGGAAAGGACACCGTGGGAGAGCTCCATTATTCAGGCCATAGCTATGGCCTACATCTGTTTTCTCTCTTGGAATTTTCAACATGTAATAAGTATGATGCAGTTTGATGCTTCCAAGAAAGTATATAACAATCTGCAAGTAGAGCTTGATTTAAACGGTTTTAGAATAGGCTATAACTCACTACTAAATTAACTTTTAACTTTATGAGGACTATATTACTGATTTTAATTGAAAATATTATATAGCAGATTAGTTTATATTATGCTTTTCCTATAATTGAAAAAAGAAGTGCAAGAATATGGTGTTGATTTATGGGAAAAGGACAAATGAAAACGTGAGTTTAAATATAGAGTACTCTGATTAGACTGAACACACTGAAGCCTCATATATTAAAATAATATGGTCTCTATTTAAATTCAGTTATCTTTATCCTGATGGGCGAAGCTATAACCCTGATTTAACCGGATTATGTGAACCTACACCTCACGATCATATAAAAGTTACACAGGTAAGGAGAATTTTTGGAAAGATAATTAATACATATCTATACCACCCCAGAAATAAATGTAAACTTCTACCTACATTGTGCTCAAAAGCATGCCCCAGTGTTTAACATGATAACATTAGGAATTCTGAGAATATGAATAAATTTTATGATTTCTTTGAGATACATTTTGTGTTGTTAGTGATAATGCTTGTAATCCAATATCTATATCTATATCTATCTATCTATCTATCTATCTATCTCTCTCTATATATATATATAGAGAGAGAGAGAGAGAGAGAGAGAGAGAAACACATTTTAAGTATGTTCATATGTTCATACATTGATAAGCAGTAAAGGTCAAAGGTGGTAGAAAGTTTTTTATTGGTTTTAGTGTCCACAGTCTTGATATGCTGCAGTGTGAGAGGGCACCAGTATTGTTCATGGAAGGCTTTTGACTGCCATTCCTATCGATGTGTAGCAGTTTTATAATGTACATTCGAATATGTATAAAGGGATACTAATGAGAGCACTCCTCTTTCTGAATCCACTTTGTAAAATGAAATTGGATGGGCATGATTTTAGAAGACAAACACCTTCCTGGCATACCTGAGCTCTTTAGTTTGAACCCCAGTGTTACAAAATAAAATAAATCAATGAAAGTGTACATAAATCTTCCAGAATATTGCGCTACCTAAAGTTTCACATAAAATAGTCTTACTCCTGAGAATGCAGCAAATTCCCTGCTCGTGACTTGAGCATGCTGTAATTGCAGACCGACTCAGGCAAATCTCATTGCTAGAGCAGGATGCACAACCAATCATAACTTGTCATGGATTATTTGGTAATAATTCTTTTCCACTTTCTTTCATTTCCTTGTCCTTATTTAGTTTACTATATATCTGGCAAATATCATAGTGGACGAGATTTTTAATGTAACCATGCATGCATTTATGTATGTGTGTATATGTATGCACAACTAGAATATTACAAAGTTTTAGTAATCAGCCATTACTCTTGAATTTGAGAGCAATACCTGAAACCTCATGGTGACCGAACGCTGTGCTCGAAGTTGTAGACTACAGTAAGTCAGGCAGCACGCACACATGAGGAACGAACGTTGCTTGTTCTTCATCCTCAGATTCCTAAAGATGCCTAAGAAATAAAATGTAACATCCAGACAACACTTACTCAATTTGACAGTGTAGAGAAAAAAGAAAAGAAAACAAGAAAAAAAGAAAAGACCAAGTCATTTATATTGCCATCTTAAAACTGTAGGTATTGCCTGTTGCTGTTAAAGCAAGTTCTTTCTTAAAGTAATAGCATAAAACATTAAGTAACCTAGAGTGTTAAGAAAGAAAAGCGTACATATAAATTGATGCCAAGAGCTCAGATGTTGTAAGAATTGATTTTTTAGACCAAATTGTGAATATCAATTTAAAATGTGTCCTTAAATGATAACAGAATTCTGACAAGTTCAAGTGTGGGATATTTATCGTAAGTCATTGTATTTTAGGGAATTCCATATGACTACTTCATGCTAGAAGACCATTAACCACTGGCCCTTCTTCCCTGTGTTCCAGGAACAGTATGAACTGTATTGTGAAATGGGCTCCACTTTTCAGCTCTGCAAGATCTGTGCAGAGAATGACAAAGATGTCAAGATTGAGCCTTGCGGGCATCTGATGTGCACTTCGTGCCTTACTGCGTGGCAGGTACTCTGTCCCGTTCACACTTCCCCTCTCAGCCTTCGACATCTTACTGACTCAGGAAGCAATACTCAGAACTGTTTTATCTAAAGTAGTAATTTACATTTAAAAAAAAAACTTACTATGTTGAATGCATAAAATTGATAGCTTTGCTACATTTTATATTTTGTTTCTTACGTGCATGTAACTTAAGTTCCTGTTGATTGTAAGAGGTTCTGCATCCGTCTTGCCGTTAGTGTCATGAAGACGCCAAGAGAGAATATTTACCAGGTGAGCGCTTCCAGCCAGCTCACGTCGTGCTCCTGGGAAGATTCTGAAGCTCAGTGGACCACAGCAGATGCATCTTATGCTGCTGCCGTCCATCACATTTCTCTTCTCCTGAGCCATGGGTCATGTCTCACACGTGTTTATGGTTGCTTTCATGAAACCAAAACAGGGGAATCAGAGAAACGTGACTTTGAAGCAGTTTCTACCCAAACAGGCAATTTCCAGTTTTGAAAAACTTAATCAAAGACTAACTTCCTTCCTGTCCCTGGGTAGTGTGTCACTAAATACAAAATGAGTCAGTGTTTTAGAATAAGGCCATGGAAAAGCTGTTTTTCCCACCAATGACTCTTTTTGTTGTGGTTTAACTATTGCAAAAGTTGGGGATTTAAAATGGTTATTTTGACACAATTCCAGTTTTAGCTAACTATTTTGATCACGCCATCTTGCAATTTGTTCTTTAACGGAGCCCTGTTAAAACTAGGAGTATGTTGCTGTAATTTGGCAATCAAAACACTTAATTTTTAAACCTCAGTCCTCTCGTTCTTTGGCCACCATTTTCTAACCCTGAACTTCCGATGTAAGGGGAAATGAGCAGTAGGGGAGCGAGGAGTATGAAAAGAGCTGTGTCAAAGGTCATGGTACCTGTGCAACTTGTGGATTGGTGAAAAGATGTAATAACTTTCACAATTTCAATCCCTATCTGAAGAGAGTTTAAAAGGGGGTGTTGAGGAGACAGTGAAGTCTAGCTGATGGGATACTTCTAGCTGATTCACATACTTCTCTGTGAGCTCACAGGCATCGTTATCACCCCAGTCAACCTGCTCAGCATCTCCAGGGCTGTCCTCTCCGACATGCTTTTAGTATGTATGTTTCCTTAAGTTTCCTTGCAATCTATTCATTTTGAAGATGAATCTGCACCTTCGAGGGAGGAAGAAAGGGACTCTGTGTGACATCAGGAAGAGTTGTTCTCAGCCAATGGGTACCCACCTTGCTGGGTCTGTTAACAGCCATCATTCTGTAAACTTAGCGAGGGGCTTCTTGAAACTGACTTGCGATAAATTTTGATTTGCTGCCAAAAGTCAGATTCTTCTGCACCTTAGGACATTTCAGGTGAACTGGTACAAAGTGCAGTTGACCTTTCACCTCCCCTGGTATTTAGGTCTGCTTCACCTGACACACATGCAGGATGCGAGGATGAGTGCTGAACTGAGAAGAAGGCAAGTTGTATCCCTTTGGTCTAGTAATACAGTTCTTATGCATTCCTGAGACGGGGGAAGAAAGCTTCTTTTTTGTTTTTGTTTGTTTGTTTGTTTTTATTTTTTTTTGAAAGGGATGCATACATTTAGGATAGTGCACACCGGGGGGCCTCAAATCTGCAATACGGCCATGTTATGCATTCTGGGAACTGACATGTTTGATCTAGTGCTGTGCTTACTATTGGGAAGGTAGATGGTTTAACATTAACTATTTGCTTGACTGGAATGAAAGCTATCGTTTAATGCACTCTACAAATGTAACTTACCTTGTAGCCTAAGGTGGGTCTTAAAACTGTATGCTACAGTGTAAAACTAGAAAAAGTGTGTGAATTCTGTATACTTTTTGAAGGGCTGCTTATCAATTTTTTCAGCTTTTTGTAAAGCTTTGTTTCAGTCTGCTGCACAAAAGGGCATGGGACATGGGATTTGTTCCAGCTTCTTCCTCCTGTGTTGTTGATGCTCTGCCCCTCACGTTACCACAGCTTTGCCTATAGTTCCTCTTTCAAGCTGATAATCAGTTCCCGGATGCCTTGCATACATTTTCATATTGATGTTAGAGACCTTACATGTAGATATGTCCAGTAGTGTTCATAAATTATTAGCCCTTACTGTTTCCCCTTTTAATGCTTAACTCCTCAGTTTCACTGTTTGAAATTGGGGAAGTGTGTACACGATCAAGCACTGGAAACAGGAAGAAATCAGTAGACGTTATTTGAAAAAGTACTAGTAAATTAATAACTTCTTAAGAAAAATTTTAAAAGGTAACTATTTCAAATGTGTCCATGAAATCGAAATAAGTGTCCCGTTAAATTACACTTGCACCACTAGTGAGTACTGTTATCCTAAACAGATGGTCAGCTTTTGCATATAGACAAAGAAAACTTGGCAACATGTTGATATCTCCTCACAAAAATAGTATTTTAATAAACGTTTTGGTTCAGTTTGTACAACTGCATAAGCTTCTTCCTGGTTATATTGTAAACATGCCAATGTCTACCCATTTGCAGTCTAGAGTATGGATTTCTGATACAGGGATCGCTTTGCCTGTTCATGTCCGTGCATGTAGGTGGTTACCCAATGCTGATTTTCAGGTCAGATGCTATGAAGGAAAGTGGAGGGGGTGGGGCATGAGATTCTTCTAACTGGACAGTACTGTAATCATCGATGGAAAACCTCATGGAGTGCTTGTTCTAGACTGTTAGTTCTTCATGAGAAGGCATTACCTTTCAGAGACCTTGGTGTCCTTTCTCCCTGAAAATGTGCCTGGAAACTTGTAGCCACAGATCCATGTGTTCTGTGCTGTAGACATTGTACCCTGTTATTTACCTCTGCTACTAGCTTAACCTCTGGCACAGATGGCCACAAGACCTGGCAGTAAGTGGAAACTTACTGTGTTCTCTCAAGAAATATTTGCAGTGATGTCTGATGCACATTTTCCTCATTTTTAAATAACTTGTCATTTGGACATGGCTTGAAATTCCTAAAGTGACAGTCTGGAATCATTGCATCTCAGCGGGATATCACTAGTGAAAATTCGATAATCAGTAAAGGTGTCTACTATGAGGTAAGGGGCATTCCTACATCCACATACAGATACCACTCAATATGCCCTGCTGACTAGGTTATCAGTGTGCAAAGCCTTCCAATTAGTGCATGAGCAGCAATATTGTGTGATCCTTTAGACAGGCTATTAAAAAATGTTTCCTTTATTAAGAACAAGTGTTACAAATTTAATTCAATTAAAACATAGTGAAAAAACGTTCAGTAACAACCCCCTGTTGGGAGTCTCAGTTTGAGGCTCACTGGATTTAACTGATGGTGTGTGCGTGAGCAGAGCACAGCTATAGAACATTTCTTTCCTTCTGTAATATATCGTCAAACCTTGAATCTAAAGTTACAGATTTACTGGAAGATTTCTGAGTGTTGGAGTTCTGGGCTGAAAGAAAGGCAGGTTGTAACAGATGTCTCTGTCTTTTTACTTTGCCTGTGTTCCAAAATGATACAGTACAGGGTCATTTTTTTTTCCTTTTTTCTTTAAAGCTATTAGTTTTACTTCATGAGATTTTCCACTGTTACAGCCTTATAAAAAGTTAAGCTTTTAAGGTAAATCATGCACAGCACAAATCCATCGTTGAACAACACCCTTTGATAGGAACACCCTGGGCACATCAGCATTTGCTCCCGAGAAGTCAAGCCTGTTGCTTTGACTGTTGTTTTAAGGAGGATCTCGGGAGCAGCTCGTGTCTCTATAGCAATCTCTGAGCAAAAAGGAAGTTCAGAGGTAGTTTCTACTTTAAACTCACTGCTAGACGTTTTATAGATGGGATGACGACCAGTAATTACCTGACACGAGTATCCGCTTCTCCTGCAGGTTTCATTAGGGACATGAAACCGTTTCCTCTAACTTTACAGTTCTTTGGTTAGGTGTGCTGATATGAAAATGATTTTAGGGAAACGCATGCCTCCCAAGAAGTTAGGATGTATGTGTCAGCATCCAACAGGGAACATTGAACCTGGACTACAAATTATAATGTGTTCAAGAAAGTGCATTTTTAGCAAGTTGTTCTTCACTAAAATTGTCTTTCATTTGATGCCCTGTTTTAGTTTAACTTCAATTCATTGGGGACGTAAATTTGATGTAATTAACAGCAAACCTCAGAAAGGCACAGTAGTGGTTGCTGTTACAGTGTGTCAGTGGGTGCTCCTTAATTGCTGTCATAATGGCCTATTAGTCATGCCTCCAGAGAGGTGTCAGATTTTTTTTTTCATTTTCTGAAACATCTGTGTTATTTGATAAATTGAATAACCACGGAAGAGTTTGCCCAGAATACCAAGTAATTTAAATAATATGCTTTCTGGAGCATTTGAAGCTGAGTTTCTCTGGGTGCGGCTTCTCTGTTTCACTCTTGATCAGTAAAGCTCGCGGGCACCCCTCTCACTTTCACCTGTCAGTAAGAGGCTGAGAAAACATTTCCATGTATAGTCCCGAGTGCATCTTCTCCTTTTGTGCACCGTCTGTAAAACACTGCAGTAACCCAGCAGCAGCACTGCATGCAGGGTAAGGTAAGGAACTGTGTCTCTCTTTTGACAAAACAAAAACAAACAAGCAGTTCTGCTGAACCACGTCTGCACTTTAGATGACACAGACAGCAAACTGAGTTTAACTGTCTCACATAGAAAGGGCGATCACTGTCAATGCTAGGCAGCTATACTTTGAATTCTGCCAACAACCCTAGTTTTATTAAATGAAAACTTAACTTCTATGGCTTTTCCCCTAGACTTTTCTTCAGACACATTTGCAGGAGACTTTTCTGTGTCCAAAATGTTGTAAGAAAACAGTGAGTACATTCAAATCTGAGTGTTGCATTAATACGATATGATCAAATAGAGCATTGTGGAGAGGCAAAAAGACTGCTTATGTCTCAGTGAGAAACAGATATGATTCTGACTTACTTTAAAAGCAACATTCACATGTCTACCCTTCTTGAAACTTTTTAACAAAAACTAAAACAATATTTGCCTTTAAGACCATTTCAAACGTACATTTCTCTCTTTGACTTCTACTGTGTCTTTTCTGGGTTCGTGTGATAGAATAGACTGGAGCTTCTTTTTCTCTGGAGCGGGACTGAAGGAGTTGGGAGTTTTCCTGAGCTAGAGCAATGGAGCAGGCATGAGGAGTACCCAGGTCTGAGAGGAGGGGCGGAACAAGGTTGAGGATATAAATCAGAGAAGCCTTTGAAGAGGCTGGCCTCTCCCTACGCCTTGCTGAGGCAGGGACCCTCTTCTTTGTGCCCAGTCTAGCAGGCCTCAGATTCCTGGCCAGTCTCCTGTCTCCACGTCCCATTTTGTCCACAGGAGTGGTGGGATTACAGACAGGTTCCAGTCTGCGGACTTGAAGGAAAGGGCCTGTACCTGTAGAACCATCTCACCCACTGCAGCAAAAATAAAATCCTGGAGAACAAACACTAGAGCCTAAGTCTGCTAACTTAGTAGACGGATTCTCACAGGGTCACAGTGTATTTGAGAACTGAAATGGACAATTTGGGAACAGTATTAGTTGACACCAACACTCTACTGTGGGCTGTTCTTTTTGAAGATTTATTTTTATTTTATGTGTATGAATGTTGTGCCTGTGTGTTATCTGTGTGTCACAGCTGTATCTGTGGAAGCCAGAGAATGACATTGGGTCCCATAGAACTAGAGTTACAGGCAAATGTGAACCACCATGTGGGTGCTAAGAACTGAACCCTGGTTTTCTGCGAGAGCAATAAATGTTCTTAACCTCAGAGCCATCTCTGCTGCCTCATGGGTCGTTTAAAAGTTGGTAGTGTTAAGTCAAATGTCTGCTGACCCTAAGCATAGCGCAATGGGAAGGGTACTGTAGATCCGTGGCTGTCAACCTTCCTAATGCTGTGACCCTTGACTCGTGTTGTGATGACCCCCAACCTTAAAATTACTTCTTTGCTACTTCATAACTGTCATTTTGCTACTGTTATGAAAGCCAACACGGACTTCTGGCTTTCATCTACCCAGCTCTGGGAACACACACAGATACAGCACACTCTATAAAGAAAGCAAGTTGCTGTTAGTCACAGTGCTTCACTAATAATTCTGAAAGCAAATAAATTACATGTGTAATGCTTATCTTAAGACGTTTAAGAGACAATGAGTCATTGTGTGTGTGTGTGTGTGTGTGTGTGTGTGTGTGTGTGTGTGTGTGAGAGAGAGAGAGAGAGAGAGAGAAACAAGCGAGCAATGTGGTGATTCTGGTAATAGTTTCAACTTGCAATGTTCACTTGCACGCTTAAAGACTGTTTATAGTAAAGCAGATTTGTTTTCTTCGTTATTTTTTTTCTGTATTTTCTGTCATTGGATTGTTATGGCCTAAAGTTATGTTTATGTATATTAATTCATGGTGTTAATGGATGGTATATAAATCTAAATTACTATATCTTGGATATATTATGTAGGTAATATTTAGGTAACTAGTTTTCACTAGTAACTTCTCTCACCTTAAATTTTGAAGTATCTCTACATTAGGGAAGTGAAAGCTACTGAGTCAATTAGAATAGAAGGAATCTTAAATACTTCCTCCTGACATTCACAAGTTGTGAACATCTTCAGGACTAAGTACAAAATTATTTATTGTTCTTTCTTCTCCGGTAACATATGTTCTTCGATCTTGACCTAAGTATATGTTGACAGGAACATTATTTTAATTATCGACGCACCATCCTGATGGGTTATGTGTCTATTCTAGACATTCTTCATCTGTATTCAATCAACCATATGACAGAAACTAGGGCAGAGGAACCAAAGCCGCATTTGAAAATTTATGGCTATGCCTCATTTGCATATGACAGTAGTTAAATGAAAGCCAAAGAGTGATGGGTGAAGTCATACCAGAGGATACACTGCAGTCAGTGTGAGCCACTTGTCAATCGATATGGGTAGTCAGTGTAGCTGTTGACATTTAACATCCCCGAAATGTACATATGTTAAATCTAAGAAAAAGGGTCACATTAACAGCCAGGTAAACATATTGGAGAAAGACCTTAAGTCCTGGTTTAGACCAACCATGCCCAGGCTTTCTTGTGTTGTCTGGATGCTGTTGCCTATCACCTCCTCCTCTCTCCACGGGAAAGTCAGTCAATCTTAGGAGGAAAGAGGTAGCGTAGATTCAAACAGTCCTTGGCCAACGCTGCAGGATGATAGACCTGGAAGTGAGAGCATGATAAAACGTATTACAGCCTCTAGTCACTGTACTAGCAAATGTACAGCTTTATGATTGACTGGGAATACGTTATTTTAGTTGCGATAGTTGCACTCAGATCGTTATGTGCCTTGCGGTTAGGCATCCATACTAAAATATGTGTATATGAATTATACAGTGTACTTCAAAATAATAGACAGCTGAAAGACATGAAGGCATAGAGGAAACAGACTAGGCATGGACTGATCATTGTTCAGGGTGGGCATTGAATACATACATGTATTCAGTATACTCTATATGTTAATTTGCTACAACACTGTTTAAAGTGTATTGGGAATGAAATGTCCACATAGGGCCCAGAATTCTACTTTCCATTCATTTGTCACACATTCTTGTTACAGAGAACATGAGTTCCTTTTTCAGCATACACATGAAGAGCTACCTTTTTTGAATGACCCGATATAATGTAGATCTATACAGAAACACTGATACATACACACAGTACAAAATTTAATCATTACAGTAGCGAGGTTTCATCCAGGTGATAATGTGTATTGAATGGTCCTGTAAGTTTAAGGTTCTTTTGGTAAAATTGAACTAGGAAGGTTTAGATTTTTTAAAAGTTTCTTAGTGTTAAAAGATCAAAGTAAGGAGATTACCCAAAATGGAAGAATTCAATCTTGTTTCTTTTAATCTTATGTGAAATTATGAATCAAAATACTTTTATGGCCATCAGCTCTGAACATGACTGCTATGTTTTCTTTCTCTCTCTCTCTTATTCTCTCCCTCCCTCTCTCTTCAAAATCATATGTATACATATGTATACACATGTAAATATATAATTGTACAATTTTGAGTCTTAAAAATATGTAAAGACATATGAATAATGTTGTTTCTTTTACCAAAGCTATTCAAAGATAATTTTTCTTTTTGGTAATATACATTGTAAAGAAGGTATTTAGTCTGTTGATCCGAGAGAAGTTAAAGGAAACAATAGACCAATAGTATCTGCTTCCAAGTAGACATCTGGGATCTGTCCAGAGATGTCCAGAGAACTTTTTACAATACCTCTGAAGTCACACTGTTAAAGGCAGGTGACTCAGCTCCCACAGGCCAAGTGGCTATAGTACAGTGGTCCTGAGTTAAGTACAGGATAGCTTTTGTGTGTTTGTCTGCAAAAATCATGATAATTTTCCAGCTTTTTTTAAAAAAAAATTAAATTTTTAACTTTTTACAATGCAGTACTAATCTTAGTGTACAATATCAAAATGTCAGGGTAGTGACTGTCTTTTAACTCCTCTGTCTATAAGGCAGGGTGAGAGGGCATCTCATTTTGTCTGCTCCCTACTGGGAATTTTCAATGCTGTTAGAGCTTAGAGATATGAATTTGGAAGGCTGAACCAAACCTAATGATCACCAATAAATACGTTTCTCGACCCAAAGTATTTTACCAAATCTTTTGTAGCCTCTGCTTTGAAATCTAGATTGGGAGATACTTCATGTCTTACAGTGGTAGATTCCACACGAACAAGTCAAGACTACAGGCTCTGCAGTAGTCAGCTTCCCACTGTTGAGTCAGAACTGAGATAAGTCAACTTAACGAATGAAATCTTGGTTCATGACTCATGAGGTTTCAGGCTATGCTTGGTGGGGTTCCTTGCTTTGGGCTGGTGATAAAGCATGTGATGGAGCCAAGATGCTCACCTCCTGTCACCTAGAAATTGGAGAGAAAGATTGGAAAGGGGGCAGTGTGCTGATAACACCTTCACTGCCACACTCCAGTATAGCTCACTGCATTCCAGTAAGCCTTGTGTCATGAAGGTGATAAGGAAGAGTGGTAACTGAGCCTTTTAGAGGATGTGTAAGATGTAGACCATAATGCTTTTAGCCTAGATGGTTACTTCTCAATATTATTTTATTTTCCATACTCATTCCTTTATTAACCAAGATTTGACAAATCCTAGAGGATGTAAGCAGAAATATTTACACACAGTTGGTAAGCACAAGAACTTTTCCAAAGTAGACTTCAAATAGGTTGCTTTGATTACTATTAATTATTGCTCTAGTCATTTTTAATTTTGCCAGGATGTTCTTTTTATGGAATGTTTAATTAGCATTGTTGTTTTGAAGAGGGACATAATTCATTTTTCAGTATTTGAGGACTGTAAATCCTTGCTCATTAGAATTACAAATTGATACTTGTGAAAATTAAGTTAAGCTTCTTTACCTGTCCAAGCTTTATTTTTTTGCATTTGCTCATAAAATATTTTGTTGATTTACCACCTTTGTGCTCAACTGCTTCTTCAAGATATACCCATCATTGATCCACAGACTTTTGAAGCATTTTATAAACGTCCAACCTTCAGACTTCTCTAGATTGGTTTGAGCCAGTCAGTTTGTTGTCTTTGTTTCAGGAGTCTGATGGCCAAGGCTGCCCCTTCTGTCGCTGTGAGATAAAAGGAACTGAGCCCATCATTGTGGATCCCTTCGACCCCAGAGATGAAGGCTCCAGGTGCTGCAGCATCATTGACCCTTTCAGCATCCCCATGCTTGACTTAGATGATGACGATGATCGAGAGGAGTCTTTGATGATGAACAGGCTGGCGAGTGTTCGAAAGGTAAACGTGAGTGCATGAGTGCAGCTTGTGTGCTACAATTAATACTATTTAATTAGTAGTACCAATCAATTAGTCTCTATGTGTGTGCTTGGCTGAGAAAGCATTGTTGATTTAAAACTAAGGTTCAAATATAAGCAGTATTCCCTTTTTCAAAAATAGTGTAGCCCTCATTCCCCATCACGGAAATTTCTCTTTGCAGCTGATAAAGACAACTGCCCCACCTCTGCCCCAAAATCCCAAAATGAAGCAAAGTGTTAGAGTTGTACAGCCCAGTCCCAGTCAATACATCCACAGAACACCCCTGCATCTAAAGTTTAGGGAAGACTGCAAAGTGGGAAAAATATTGGAAGAACCAAAGGACTATGGATTTTCTTTCATTCTAACAATCTCAGAAGGAGGGAGTCTCGCCAGCGTGACTGTGTAACATGAGCAGAACAAGGACAACAATAAATGAAAGTGGATGGGGGAAGATCATGAGGCCTCAACCCTACACACAACCACAGACAACTAAGGAATACAGAGTGGAGAAATAGTCTTTCCCAGAGAAAAGTCCACCAATAGTTTATCCAATAATCAACAGTCAGCCCTGAAAACATATATACAAGTAATATTATACAGACTGAGTAGGTTATATTTAAAAGTAAGTGTGTGTGTGTGTGTGTGTGTGTGTCAATGATTAGTAAGGAAAGAGGCCAGACATTTGAAAGAGAGCAAGGAGAGGTATTTTGGGAAGGTTTGGAGGGAGGAAATGGAGGTTTGTGTGATTATATATTCTCAAAAATAAAAATAATAATTTGAAACACTACATTCAGTATTCATTAGTTCAGAAAAATATTAGATGAAGGGGAATAATTTGTTTAAACCTAGTGGGAGTCAGATGAGAACATTTGTATAAAATTAAAAATCCAAGAATGAGATTAACAAATGTGGAGAAAAATAGAAGATAGGAAGTTATTTTATTTGAAATAGTAAGATTGTACTTGATTACCATTTTTGTTGAATATAAAAGTGTCCAGTAGATTTATATTTCTTAACAGAAACGACATCCTGGTGCTCTATCTGTAAGAAGTTGCATAAAATCATCTCTGTGAATGCACTCTAACTTAAGATTTGCTGGTTAAGTTAGAGCACTGACCTTATGAACTGAAAGTAACTGCTCCTGCCCATCAGTGATTACTTCACAAAAGAATCAGCGTGACAGCTGAATAATTTAGAAATCAGAAGTGGTGGGTAGGTGGCTAGATCTCAGACTGCCCTTTGCATAGAAATACACAGAAAATCCAAATCACATGGAGAAGTTGAATGCTGTGGACCTCAGAGGTGGGATTGGTTGCTACAAGAGCATCTGTAATTACGGGAACCATCTCCCTCCTGGCTCCTGCAGACATGATACTCAGCCACATCCCACTGAGGTTCACATTGGCCTACGAGCTTTCCAATAAAGCCTTAAGGAGAGAGCCCTTTGCCACTGAGGTGGAGTGGTGATGATGGCAGCCACTTCAGGAACTTCAACCTATGCCCCTATTACTATGCAATAGGGAAAGAGTAGGTGCAGAGTCCAGAGGAGGCCATTTCTACAGCTAATTCAGGGCTGATTCAAATATTGCTGAAGATAACTCTTGGAATTTCTGTCTGGGAGTTCCACACTGACCTCAGACATTCCATTATCCTATTTACTTGAAAAAACCTTACATGTGCAGGTAGGTTGACATCACCAGTGTCACTACGCTCCAATTCAGCTTTGAGCTGAAAGGATGTTGGTTCTTCACCCTGTTAGATGTACGTAAGTTCCATAAGGTAACTCATAGGCTGGTGTTTATCTCCCCTTTCAGGATAACATCTGTTAAGTTTTGTTTTGCTTTGTTTAATTATATGGCCTCTTTGACCCAAGAGAAAGTTGTTACTCCTCAGTAACTCTAAATAATGAATACAGAAGAAAGAAGTCTCAAAGAGAATTACGATTTGAGCGTCCAAACAGCTAACATTCAGCCTTCCAGATAAAGGGAACAGTGAACCAGCTCTGTAACAGGATAGAACTAGAACTCTCTGAAGCAAACTACTTAGCACTCTTCCCATTTTCTGCATCCTCTTGCAAAGCAGGACAGCAACAGCCATTTCCTATAATAACTGTTGAAATGATCCAATGAGGTCACGTATTTAAGAGACTAACACATTGTAAAGTCAGTTGGACCACAAATAGTGGCTATTTTATTGCCTGTATTAATTGAAATTAAGAAAGCCGCAGATTGTGACCCACTTCCCAGTCTGAGTTAGTACAGATCATTGCATTCAGTCCAAGTAAAAGGAGCTACACTGACACATCAGGGATGATGCTTCCCCATCCAGAAGACATCAGGGACCCAGCTCACTGTTCTGCCAGTCTGGCCATGTCTCATGTCCTGCGTGAGAGTTATTCAAAATCAAGAAAGGATGCAGAGTGACAGTGAGAATAAAGGAGTGGATGCTGTAACATTGCCTTTAGTGATTGATGGGACTTTCTCCCTTGAAGTAACAATTTGAATATCAAGTGAAATGTGTTGAGGTGATAATGAAGCAATAACATAGTCACTTTGATTCCTATCTCTTGATCTGCTCAGCCTAAAATATTGCTTACCTGGCCCTTTCAGAAAAGTTTGTTGCCCCAGGTATAGCTTTTAGGGTACACTTAGTTTATTGAATGCCAGCCTGGGTAACCTCCAATGGCAGGAAAGCATTTGAGAAACCCACAACAGCTCAGACAGTTCAATTTCTGGGGCACCGGTTTCTAGCTAGGAAGAAGGCATTTCTGTTTTTTCTGACTAAAGTTCAGTGTTCTACAAGGAGATTGGGGTGTGGCTGCAAGAATAATTCTGTCGACATCTTTGTGTACCTTGCTACTTAGAGAAGGAGAAAACGCCTGTCCTATATCAGTTTCAATTAAATTGAAGCTTAGGCCTCATCTCATAGGACTCTAGTACCACAAACTGAGAATGGAGTACAAGGTGAGGGACAGGGCTTCCTTCTGTCCTCTCCAGCCTCTCCTGATTGGTTCTTCCTGGGACCCTGTGAGTTGTCTATTTGGAAAATGAGAGACTTTCAGTAATCCTCTCTCTCTGTTGTTTAACCCCAAGAGAAGGATGCTCTCTGGCATTCTTGGCTCACATCTCTCAATGAGTCTGTGACCTTCAGTGTTCCACTCCCCTACAGCAGTCAGATATTTTAGAAATGCAATTAAATTGCCGTTCTTTAGTTTTAGTTTGATGTCATGATTTAATTAAATGGCTCTTATGTCTACTAATCTGCCTAGTCAGTTAAGCAGAGCATGACTCTTGTATTATTTCACCAACCTTTGCCACTTAGCTTTCAATGCATCCTTAGTTTTGGTATGGGTGCAAGCATAAATTCTTTCTCAATAGTTGGAAAAATATCGCTGCAAAATCATGTTTCTATGCTGTGTTTATGTGTTTTAGTACAGCTGCTATGTAGACTTATTACAGACGACTATAAGTACTAAAACCAGGCCACACCTAATGTTTTTGTCACCGAGACACACTCAGTAATTATCTAAAATAAACCAATCAATGCATGTGCATCTTCTGTCTGAGGGTGGTTACCTGATCAAATCTTGCGCTTAAAAAAATCATTTTAATTTTAAAAAGAAAAAGTTCAGTAGATTTTATCCAGAAGTGAGTTAGAAAACAGATTATAAACGACTCCTAACTTTGACACAGGACACTCTTCATGCATGCTCTTCCTGTTTTGTAAGCCTCATCAACTTATCCTGTATTTTTTTATTTTTAGTCTTGCTTTGCCAACTCAGGAGTGACTGTCCATCACCGCCCAACAGGAAGATTCAGTGTTCTAATCTGCTACTTCCCTTGCTCATCTTTCTCTCCTTCCGTAAACTGGTTGATGATCGTATTGTGCGATTGTCCCTGCCTGTCTTAAGCCTTTTGCCTTGATTAAAGTAATAATCCTTCCATCATTACATAGAGAACTGAGCTGACTGTATTTTCCCGTTACCATGGAGATTTCACACTTCCAGTATTTGTAAGTTGCCCATACAGATTGTTTCCTTAGCATTCTTTCATTAGTAAAGTCTATTTGGTAATAATGGTGGTTCAAATAAGCAGAGAATCTGCGACTGTAAAATGCTGAGTTGTTGTCTTTCTAGATAGGAAGTCGTTTTATGATTTCATTCAAAGTGTTTTAATATTTTGTCCACATTGGTGCCATTATCTAAATTTCTGAGTTATGAGATTTCCCAAGTAATTTGTTCTGTGTGCTGTGAAGCAGGAAGTAGTATAGGTATGATGGGTGGGAAAGTTGGAGTTTTCTCTGTTATTACAGGGACAATAAGATACCCATAATGCTAGTCAGATAACTTCTTAATATTGGAAAAGATCAGCAAATTCTTCTTTTGTTTTATTTATTTACATTCCAAATGTTGCCCCCCCTTCCCAGTTCCCCCTCCAAGAGTTCTTCACCCCGTTCCCCCTCCTCTTTGCCTCTAAGAGGGTGCTCCTACCCCCCCGCCCCCACACACACACTGTATTCCCCTTCCCTGGGGCATCAATTCTCTATAGGATTAGATACATCCTCTCCCACTGAGGCCAGACAAGGCAGTCCTCTGCTACATATGTGCCAGGGGCCACAGATCAGTCCAGTCCATGTATGCTCCTGGTTGATAGCTTAGTCTCTAGGAGTTCCCAAGAGTCTGGGTTAGTTGATACTGTTGATCTTCCTATGGTGTTGCCATCCTCTTCAGCATCTTCAATCCTTCCCCTAACTCTTCCATAGGAGTCCCCAACTTCAGTCCAATGATTAACTATATCTGCATCTGTCTCATTCAGCTGCTGACAGAACCTCCTAGAGGATAGCCATGCTAGCCTCCTGTCTCCAAGCACAGTATAGCATCAGTAACAGTGTTAGAAATTGGTGCCTAACCATGTGCTGTATCCCAAGTTGGGCCAGTCATTGGTTAGCCTTTCCTTCAGTTTCTGCTCCATATTTGTTTGTTCCTGCATTTCTTGTAGACAAGAACAAATCTGGGCCCAACATTTTGAAGGTAGCTTGGTGACACCATTCTTCCACTGGGTACCCTGTCTATGTACTAGAGGTGGTCTCTCCAGTTTCCATCTCCCCACTGTTGGGCATTTAGGCTAAAGTCATCTCCATCAAGTTCTGGGAACCTCTCACATCCCAGGTCTCTGGAACTTTCTAGAGGTTCCCCCTCCTCCCACTCCATACAGCTGCATATTTTCATTTATTCTTCTAGTCCACCAGGCCAATCTTTTTCTCCCCCACCCCTAGAAATTTTTTAATAGTTTGTTCATAGAATTAATATTTAATAAATAAATCCTGGCGGCAGATTCGATACCTGCATCAATGGTTTATGTATCCGAATGAAAGACTCACACATCGCCTTTATATTTGAATATGCCTAAACTAACTCAATAGCTAGACCACTGCCTAACCTCCATGAGGTTAATCTACCTCCTGGCAATAATCCCAAGTTATTATTACAGTTTTATATTTCTATCTTGGCTGCTCTGGGCTCTGCTCTCCTGGCTCCTTCACGTGGCAGCCATGTCTCTCAGTCCTGCACTCTTCTCAGGCGTGGCATCTCTCCTCTCTACGACACTCCCCTGGCATGAAGGGTCTTTCTCCCAGAAGACTAATATATAACGTCATTAATACCGTCAAACTTACAACCGCCTTCATTTTGATAATTACAACAACTCATGTCAATTAACCATTTCAAACAGTTATTATTCTTTGAGATAAGTTTTCTCTATTTCTGTGCCTTTTTTCCCTACATTTGAGATCAAACGTCTTGGATAGAATATATTACTTGCCAACTATATAAAATAATTGAGAAAAGAGTTAACAACTTACATGTGAAATAAAGCAATTGATGAGCTCAACTTGTAAGAGAACCTGAATTAGTTCTGTTGCATTGAGCATGTTGTATTTTCTAAAAAAAAAAAAAACAAAAAACAAACAAACAAAAAAAACAAACAGAAAAGGAAAGCCAAATGAAACAAAAACAAAACTCCCAGTTTTTCTTTCACTAAGCTCTATCATTTGATGTGTGTCATTATAGGTGACTGGCAAACACAGCTGTACATCGCTCCAAAATTATTAGAATATATAGCCTAGGAGGAAAAGCAAGCATTTGAATGCTGACACCCCACCTTGTGTCCACCTCGACTGGCAGATTTGAGCTTCCTGAGGGGCAAGTCTGTCCCTTCCTTTCAGTTTCAGGGCCTCCTGGTGTTGGTGAGCACAGGGTAGACCTCTGAGCACTGTTTAGTGCTAGGTGACCTGCTGATGCTGTTCCTAACTGTGCTTCTCCGAGCCACACTGAGTCCCATGGCCACGCGTCTCAGGCTAGCTTTGTGCTTAGTGTCTGGCACACTTCCCCTCCCTGTGTTAGATACACCCGTTAAGGAGAAGGGTGAATGGGTTAAACCTAGAAACGACAATAGAAGCATGCAGAAGGCAAGCATCTGTTGTTACATTAGTTTTTATATAGTGAAAGTTAAAACTCCTTCGAACAGTGCTGCCCTGCTGAGAATTAAATATTATTATCTTGATTTGTCCGTGAGTTTGATTAGATTTTACTACTCTTGCCTTTATAAGGTGAAATTATATTGATTTAGCAAAAACTGGCTACATTCTGTAATATCTCATTACCCACATGGTAGCCTGCATTCTTTCTTCAGTACAAGACTAACCCCAAAATAATTTACTACTAAAATATGTTTCATGTTTTAAACCACACAGAAAATGCAAAGCTGTCAAGATGTCAGGTAAATACTCTTTTAAGCGTTAAATAATTTAGGTAAGTTTATGGTACACTTATTTGCTGTATTGGAGGTAAATTTTTAAAAATTAAGAATTCTGCACATTAGAGAGAAGAACAGCAGTCTCCAAATAGTAATTGTTTGTTCATTGTTCTGCCTGATGTAAGGAGAAATAGGGGTTTAAGGTGCAAGCATTTGCCCACCGGCTGAAGTTTGTTCCTTTCATTCCCGAGTGTTCTTGCTTCTCAGCCATCTCTGTGGAACCATTTCTGAATCATATGTCACCCTTCCCTGCCTTCTCAAAATTGCTTATGCGGCTGAGTGAACCAAAGGTCACATGAAGCCACTAAACTCAACACAACTCATTTCTAGAAACTTAAACTTCGCAACAGGATTTAAGGTTGTATCGCAGGAAGAGAGAGGGGATGCAAATTTAAATTAAAATCATACGTATACATGCATCAAGTTGTGAAATTCACACAAGTGTTTAAGGTAAAACGTAAAACTTCAAAGAAATTTAGAGATTAAAACGGCTATTCACCAGCCAGGAACTGGTGACCCTCCTACTAGAGGCCCTGCAAGGAGAGTCAGTGTCACATTGTGTGCTTAGCAGAGTTTATTACTTTAATAGAGATGTGCCCTTGGGGTTAGAGCTGCATGTGACACACTCTGTATTACTGTAAAGTAGCCCTTCTGGCAATTTTGTTGTTTAGTTCCCTGACAGACTGTAAAGTACAGTCAGCCATCCCTGTAACTGTACTACATGTATAAGTTTATAGCCTGCTCAGCCTTTTTCTTATGTCTACTAGGTAGTATCTGAAAAGTCCCAGAGCCCCAATGGAACATAGATATTGACTGTGTTGTCTTGGATAATGATGGTCCCTATAAGTAGGCATCCGAAGACAGTGGAACAGTTTGGGAAGTATTAACAAGTGTGGCCTTGTCACAGACAAGTATGTCACTGGTATGAGCTTTCAGGTTTCAGAAGGCCACATCATCTCCAGTGTCTTGTCAGTCTCCCCCGCCTCAACCCCTGTGTGTGTGTGTGAGAGAGAGAGAGACAGACAGACAGACAGACAGACAGACTTTTGTCTGTCTTTTTCCACCTTTTGCCTGTGGATCAAAATGTAAGCTCTTAGCTACTACTCCAGTGCCATACCTACCTGCCTGCCTGCCGGCTGCCATGATGGTCATAGACCATCTGAAACTATGAGTCCCAAATTAAATACCTTCTTTCTATAAGGTCATCGTGTTTTAAGATAGCAATAGAACAGTATCTAAGAAACCAGCCTACGTTCTCTCCACGGTGGACTAACTATGTCTTAGTGAGGCAGCAGGATGACCACACTGCTTCTCTCAGAGAATGCCAGGAAATGCTGACCATATGTTTCATTGTGAGTTTCTTCCCAGTGTCTCAATTTGAATGTCTTTCAAATGCTTACAGGTTGAGGCTTCTGGGAGCTTGGCTGTGGAGAAATATGCTGTATTGGATTTATACCATGTGCTTCATATAACCTTTTGCTTATTATTGAAATGGGGCAGTGCTAGAGATAACGAAGAATAGAGAACATTAACTATCTGTGCCTAACCATAAACTGTGTGAAAATGTTTGAGTGTGAACTAAACATTGTCATTGTGTGTAACTTCTGAATAATACTCTATACTAGCTATTTTAAATGCTTTTAATTTCTGATGTGCCCACAACTTAATACAATAAATGAAGACCAAGATAATAGTTGGAAGCAAAGAAAATAGACTTTAAATATTTTCTCCTATTTTATGTGGTTAAAAAATTACCTCTATTCATTAATCCTCAGGCATTTAGAGAGGAATATTGACTCTCTGAATCCTTCCCAACATGCTTATTATAATACAAGCATCTCCCTTGTTCAAATATGAAATTCATTAAGTAGAGATCTTGCTAGAAGTATCATAAGGCGACTTTGATTATCTCTGTATTGTTAGAACTCTCATTAGTTATTGGGAGCTTTTCTCCTGCTCCATTTTTATAATAACCTGCCTAGACTTAGAGCTCCTTAGCAGATGTCTTGCCATTTCCATAATAATGGATCTTATTAAAGCTTCTTCTAAAGTCGTTCTTTAAAGGTGTGGATAAAGGGAAAAGTAACTGCAGTGGATGAGCCCCCACCCCTGATGGTTAGCAGTTGCTGAGCAAGAAGCAGTGGAGTTTAAATGCTTTGCCTCTTAGGCTTGTTCCGTGAAGATTGTCTGTTAAAGTCACAGATGTGGATCCTGCAGTCTGTATGGCAGTCACTAGCATTGTGTCTTACGTAGTAAAACACATTGCAGCTTTTGTCAGAGAAGTAAAGTATAGTTAAAGCAAGTGAATAAGGGGAAATTGGTAGGTATAACACATGAAATGATCCACTGTGGTTCTGATATTTCTAGAGTCTCCAAATCCCTGCCTGTGGAAGATGTAAATTTAGGAGATGAGGTTAGACACATAGGCTGATGAGGTAATCTGGAGACAGAAATGAAAGCCTGTGGATTCTGACCAGAGCTGAAAGGAAAAGATCGGGTTCTGAGGGTACTAACGGTGGCACAGACCCGAAATCAAGATTAACAAATGATTTGTTACTCATTTCCCTAAACTGGAAAGAATGGTCCGGTCTCCCCAGTGTGAATGGTTTGAATTTTGTATCATAAATTCTTTGTATTAATGCCACACATAATAGTTAATTTCTCAGTAAGTCCTTCTGTCACTTATTCTGTAATGGAAAATCTGTATGATCTTTTCTTTAAATTCTAATGTTCAAGCTACATTATAATACCAGACAGACAATGAGCCCAGAACAATTCCTCACAGCAAGGTAATGATTATAAAATGACAGGGTATCTATTCAAAGCAACTTGAGAACTGTGTTCTAGGATCGTATTTAATGGTGGTTAGATTCTCTTGATATAGTGCTAAGCAGTGTAGAGCAGATTCAAAACTGCATTTTTGGTAAGTAACAAGCATCAATAGCAATTTGTAGGAATTAATTTAAAGTTTACATAGTGAAAGTATATATTATTTGCATTAGAGAGCTAATAAGTGAAACAGATTGAAAAAAATGTGTGGAAATTGGCACCATGTCCAGGGAAACATTATCAATTACAAAGAATGTGCCAATATGCATACTTCTAAACTTTGCACATTATAATTTGGGGTTTCTGACTTTTAGACTCTGCCTTAGAAAAACATGATCATAGAAAAGTCAGTTCTAAATTTGCTTTTGTGTTGATCACTGTTAGTACAAGAAAACAATCCACGAAGTGTTTCTGTTTTAATATGTTTGTAATATAAGACTCTTATTCTATTTTTAATATTTATGCTGATTTCAGTACTTTTATTTAATCTATATTAAGTGGGTTTTTTTTGCTGTGATGGTGAAATTGTACATAAGCAGTGGGAGAAGCTGCTTCTCTTATGTACCACTACAAATTCTTTTTCTTCCTATTTATTTTTAATTAGCACAGTTCTTACATACTGTCATAAGTATGACAACTTTGGTTTGCACATGAATTTCTAGCTGTCTAACCCCAGGGTGGCATCAGTTTCTGACATCTTCCTTGGTGGACCGTGTGTAGCTCTCTGCTTTACTAAGTCCTTGTGAGGACATTGCAGACAATAACTATCCTATGTCCTGTCCTGTGGGATACTAGAACTCACACACACTGTTAGGTCCATTTTCATACTTATTGCCAAACACCCATCTATCCCATTCCTACCCTCTGGTGCTCACTGTTTCTGCCGTCCTGTGAATGGGCTTTTTAAAACTTCACATAGAGAATGCACAGCATCTGCCTTTTAGTATCTGCCTTAGCCCATAGGACCCTCTATGCATGTCACCACAGATATCCCTGAATAATATTCCACATTCTTTATCCATTGGTAGACACAGTGATTCCATATCTTGGCTGCTGTGACTAGCGCTGTTGTACATAAGAGGAATACAAGACAATTCTTACACATAATGGCATCATATCTTTGGATGCTTACCTAGTGGCCCCTCAGATGATTTTTTTTAAGGATTTGCAAGGGGGAATGCCATTCACCAGCTCCTAAGTGTAGCTTGAGCAGTGACTCCCAGAGAAGATGAAGACCGTGAGGCAGCATCAAATCTTGACTTCTGCAGCACATGGCCAGGCCCTCTGAGATTTGCATAGCTGCTTTTAATGAAAAGCATTTAGCTTGAGGATTTCCTTTCCATATGGAAGCTTAAGGAAAAATATACTTGGTTGAACTGTGTGTGTTTTACATGTCTCCTTGTTTTAAGGCTGATCTCCGTTACTAGTTTTCCATGAGCAACATGTGGAATACATGCACAGTGTGTAGAATAAAGAACTTCTGTTTACAAATAGTTTTTTTAAGCACAGAAGGATGTGCATTGCTGCAAGGTGTGTTTCTGGTCTCTTATAGACTAAATAAGCAGTCTGGGAAGAAAACCTACGTTTGATTGTGTGGCATTCTAATGTGCTTTTCTCTGCAGCCCTTCATACGAGGTGTGAGGGAAACCCTTCAGTCTGTTCCCTTGTATCCTCCCCTCAAGGACTGCACTGAGATCTCCCCATCTGTCATTCAGCATTTACTTTAACAAGTATGCAGCTGGCCCTCATTGCCATCCTCAGCTAGGACAGGCTGTTCTTCCCTTTGCACACAAATACCCAGCATCCTCTCTGCTTCTCTCCTAGTGCACGGACAGGCAGAACTCACCAGTCACATCACCAGGCTCCTCACCGCTTGCCCAGAGAAGAAAGCCTCAGCCAGACCCTCTCCAGATCCCCCACCTCAGCCTGCCACCAGTGCCTCCCCGCCTAGATCTCATTCAGAAAGGCATCGTGCGCTCTCCGTGTGGCAGCCCCACAGGCTCGCCAAAGGTGAGTCAGGGCCTCCCTCGGGAACACAGAAGGCAGTTCTCTGGGCTTTCTGTGTACTTACATATTACTTAGGCTTGTTGTTTATAACAACAGTGGTAAGTTTCTCATTTTATTTATACCAAGCCTGCTGTCATATCCCTTGCTTTATTGCTATAAAATTACTAGGAAAGTTATATAATTACTCAGAGCCTGTCTGTAGACCCAATATTTGCTTAAGTAAATAGCAGTGTAAGGTATAATATCTATAAAATGCATTTAAAAGGTCATCATATGCATTACAATAATTTGCGTGCTGTTATTATCAAATGGTATTTTACACTTACTTTCATAATGTCATAACAAGAAAAATGCCAGGGGAGTGTATTTGCATAAGGGCTTGAGGTGTGATACATTATCACGCATGCTGTAGGTGACTCAGAAGACGGATCGTACAGACTGCACTTCAACCCAGGAAATTAATTACAACAAATTACAATGTTTGCAAAGTAATTATTTTACTGTTTAATATTAAAGACATAATTTTAACTTAAGCCTACAGTTCATTGTAGTTTTATGCGGGATTCTTTGAAATTTTAATAATAAAGAGCATGTATTTTATTAAATGTAAATTCATAAAACCTTTAATATGATTTGCTAATGGACTTATAGTTTAGGATTGCCAAAGAGTACAGTGCATTTAGCGCTGTTTTCTTCTCTTATGCTGTCTCGAACTTGGCTTCTATCCCGTGACTCCTGGCTAGGGTAGAAATTTGAATTATATAGACATGCAGCAAATTCTTGTTCCTTGACATTTCCTAATGTAAAAAGCATAAACTATTTATTAAATAAGCTTTTAAATAAACACTAAAACCTCTCGAGGGGCGTGCAGAGTCCCCTTGGGAGGACTCCTGTTCCACCATTTGTCCCCTGGCAGTTAGACTGACAGGTGGTCTTCTTTTCATTTTAAGAACCCAGAAAGTCATGAGTCTGACAGCAACTGCTCTGCCATTTAGATCTTCACTGTTCTAGGAATGCTGTTCAAACTTCCAAAGTGAAGGGCCCGCCCGTGTGGCTGCCATTGTACTACAAAGAGGAAAACAGAGAAGAATCTTAACTCTAAATATTGCAAATAATTTGTTTTCAAAAGTGAAGAAGCAATAAAAACTGTGTTTCTGAATCTTTGTGTCTCTGGAATCACAGTTTACAAATTCATTGATTATTGCCATGATAATGTAATTAATATATAATTATAACTTTCTACTTCTTTCCTGTATGATTTCTTGAACTCTTACATGTATATCGTCATTTGTTTAAAATTGTTAGTGTGGAACATTGATGTAAGTTTTTCATTAATTTTCAGATTTTTCATTAGTAGTAAAAGAAACATAAAGAGTCACAAAAAAGGTTATTAGAAATTTAATAATACTGCATTGTGGCTACAATGGAGATTGAGTAATCTGTGTCTGAAGGTCTTTTCAGCGCATGGTACAAACGTCGCGCTCTCTTGGATTTGTGTTTTGTCCCCTCTCTCTTTTAGTCTTCTCCATGCATGGTTAGAAAACAAGACAAACCACTCCCGGCACCCCCTCCTCCCTTGAGAGATCCTCCTCCGCCGCCAGAGCGGCCTCCCCCCATCCCACCTGACAATAGACTGAGCAGACACTTCCACCATGGAGAGAGTGTGCCTTCCCGGGACCAGCCCATGCCTCTTGAAGCCTGGTGCCCTCGGGATGCCTTCGGGACTAACCAGGTGATGGGATGTCGAATCCTCGGGGATGGCTCTCCAAAGCCTGGCGTCACCGCAAACTCCAGCTTAAATGGGAGGCACAGTAGAATGGGCTCCGAGCAGGTTCTCATGAGGAAACACAGACGCCACGATTTGCCTTCAGAAGGAGCCAAGGTAAGAAAATGTGCAATACAGAATCTGGAGAAGCAGCCTGCCAAGCTTTCCCTGGGAGGCTTTCTGCTGGGGGTGAGATACCGGACAGTGTGTATAGGTCGGTTGTACCTGGATGACACAGTACTTCCTCCGTGCTCTTTAACTCCATGTTCTGGACAGTGAGAAGATCACTTAACGTTGAACACGAGGGAAGGGAGGAAAAGACTGTCCCTGTATAATAACGAGATGCAGACACAGGACAGCTGGACAGAGATAGGTCCGCTCCCTCACTGTTTTGCTGAGAGCCTCCCCGATGCATAACTCAGTGTTATTGAAGTGACTAGGTCTTCTTGCTCAGTCAAAATTGGGAATGTTGAATCACTGCATATATCATAAACCAGTCTTGGGATGAGGTCTTCTGAAGGTCACATTATACTTGATCCAGTCCAGAGAGTCCAACCTCTCACCTTATAAAATATGACCCAATTCACTCCTGTTTGCCAATCAAACTATTCCTTATAAAGACATTCCCACATTCATTTCAACACTAACCCTCTTTCACCTACATTTAGGGACGAATCTAAGAGTGCAGGCATCTATCTGAAGAGGCAGCACCAGCAGCCACTGAGACTAGAACACTGGGTGGTCTCCCCAGAAACCATCCTGAAATACTTTCTGGTGCTTTATTCCATGGTGTTAGCTGTGAGATCAGATCTGTGTCATCTCCCTCTGTACTAAAAATAGTTTCACCTCTTTAGCTCCTATTCAGTTGGCCCCAGCTTTTTATTGTCCTTGTTAAGAGGTGTAATCTAGTACTTCAAAACTATGGATTGAATTTAATGTGTTCATCTGACATTTAGAAAACAACTTCTTGACACACAGGTGTAATCCCAATGGGGGAATGAGAAATTTAAGGTTACTCTGGGGAACTCAAGGCCAACTGGGAACTTGAGACCCTGTGTCACATGAAGGGGGACAGATACAAAGAAACTATGCAGTGCCATGTATGTGTGTGTGTGTGTCTTGTCTGTGTATCTGTGTGTGCATGCACTTGCATGTTTGTATACAAACACCGTGATGGTGAAAACTTTGCATCCTGACATCACTCCTACAGTGGCCTATCAGGTATCCTGTGGTGAAAAGAGCCAGCTCTCACAGGCATCATACTAGAGCCGAGAGCATTAGTTTCGAACCACGTTTGCCAGTGAGCTGCCATAGCACGGTTTTCAATTCTTTACGGTTAATTCACTACAGTGTGAGTGTAAGGAGAATGCATATAGAAAAAAACAGTTTGGTAATGTCCTCTAGACATTGAGAGCCTGTCCTCCATCAGAGGACTTCCCACAGCCTGGAGTCTCAGCTGGAGAGAATTTCTGGGATTTGGTTTAGTTTGTGTTTCTCCTTTAGTCTCTGTTGGCTAGTTTGTGGATGGTGACACATGTCTTGGGAAGAGCCTTGAAACAAGCTCTCATGTGAGCAGACACTTATCCTCAGGGTGCAGGTTACAAGTTATTTCTAAATGACATCAGAAATACATAGTGTAGTTGACAGCACGGCCGGTTCTTTGAAGACCCCCTCTTTCAGGGTTCTTTTGGATGTTACTGTAAGTGTAAATACAAAGCTGGCCTTCCAGAACAAGGCGCTTAACTTTTCAGATGTTATAATCTGAAAAGTGGGATGAGGTCTTCCTTTGGGTATGGATTTATATTCTGTAATATTAACACTAATTCTCATATATTAGTAAAGGGTTCAGTTTTGGGTCTGTTGAGGATTCCAACTACAAAAGTTACCTCTTACTGAGAGGGGGATTTTCATCCTATTTCTAATCAACCTCTTGGATAGTCCCTCTCCCTCTCCCTCTCTCTCCCTCCCTTCCTCTCCCTTCTCTCTTCATCCCTCCCTCTCTGCCTCACTCCTTCCCTACTCCTTCCACTTACTCCTTGAGTTTCACTGAGAAATAAAAAATTAAAATAAAAGTTTTCCCTAATTTTTAATTTTTGTCTCATGATTGAATTCTCCTTCTGAGGAGGCCTCCTAAGAGAACAGACTCTTTAAGTTCTATGCTCCATTGTGTGTATTAGCGTGGCTGTGCTTACATCCTCAAAGATTATTTCATGTTGCAACAGAACTGCTGTTTAAACCCTCGCTTTGCAATAAATATTTTAAAATATGATACAAACTTAAAGTTGTTACTTCTGGGCATCAACAGTGTTCTCTTGAGCGTCTGAGGACCCAGCTGATTCTTAGTGATAAACACTGTCTTTAACTTATCATCTGCCTGGTGAGGACATTACAGATGACCTTATGTAGAACAATCTTTTGAAGGAATCTCTAGATAAGATTGCCATATGATCTTCTTCTTGTGATTATAACTTTTTGTGTGAGGAAGCGCATGTTCATACATATGACATTAAACTTATCTGTAAGTTCCAAAATTTGCAAGAGCTGACTTTCAAAATGGGAGCCTTTGTGCACACAGGCCTCATTTGCAGTGTCCTACTGAACAACACATGAAGACATGCTCTCTAGATTGTGGAGCAGTTATAATCACAAGATAGAAAATACATTTGCATTTGTCATTTGATAATAAATAAAATCTAGGCACCCATGGTGTGTGTGTCTGTCTGTGTGTATGTGCATGTCTGTGTGTGTGTGTGTGTGTATTAAGGTGTGTACTTACACATATCAAATAAAAGCAAACAGATAAACATTTTTTTAAAATAAAATTCCTTTTCATTGTACAGAATTTTTCCTCAAATATCACTCTAATCTTAGACAATATAGTCAAAGTCACAGGAAAAGATTCCAAACGTACGTGTTAAGACTATATGACGCCTAGAGGCACACAGAAAAACCAGTGTAGGATAGCCAGGTTTACAATAGATTGCACAGCCCACATTGGAGGGCTTCCACGCCGCAGACCTTTCGGGAATGGGTCTCATTTCGTCACCTCACTCAGCTGTGCAAGTAATTGGATGTCTGTGACACAGTGAGAATATTGTGAATGGGACAGTCTAAGCACGGGACAGTCCAGGGCCGACAAGACCGCTCTCTGATGTGTGACAAATACCCAAAAAATGTGTAGTTGAAAGGAAAAGAAGTTGAAATCCTGAAAGGAAAGGCAGAAAAGGAATAAAGTATTCTACAAGCTGGTCTCTACAAGCTGGGCTAACAGAGATGGCAGACAATGGGGTAGCCCTCCCCAGCCCTGCCACCTGACCTCCATGGAAATAACAGGAAGGGATTTGAAGTAGATAGGAAGCAGGACGGTGAAAAGAAGTCAAGGGAAGGAATTGCAATGCATACAAGGATAAAGTCATCTGCCCCCAAACTGGGTAAGACAATTTGAAACCAGTTCTGGTATGAAGTTTTCTCAGATCTTTATGTAGGAAAGAGCTTTCAACGTAGAGATAGCACCAGACTAACGTGATCAGCGATGCAGATTTTAAAAATGTAAATCCCTAAGATTTCTGGTAGATTTCTAATGGATAGGTGACAGCCATGGAGGAGCCTGAGCCCAGAGGCCAGCATCTAGCAGACTGTTGTTTCCACTATTCACAAACAGATCCTTCAGATTCCTAAGGAACATATAATATTCATTTTCAGCTACGTGATGGTGGTATACTCCACTCTCTCGGGTAGTGACAGTCAATTTCTGGTTTGATGAAATGGGTGGAGTTGAACGTGGAATTCAGAATCACATGTTAGATTTTGTCCTCCAACAACTCCTTTTCAGAAACAATCACATTAGACTCACAGAAATGAGTCTCAGCACTTGTAAGCCTTTGGCTGTTTGCATGCTTGTGTAGTTTCCATCTCCTAATTAGGAAGAACTATACAGAATTTCATGTATGGCATTAAGAATATGCTCAACTCTCAAGACACAGTTTAGAACTGATTACAGCATGATCAAATACTAAGCAAATGATGTGTACTTTTAAAATAAATACAAGGTGTCTTCCATTTATAGCAATGAAATTTCCCTAGTCAGTGCCTCCACTACTGAGGTCACCTGCCCTGTTGTCTCTCAACATTCATGGAAGCCCTATTGCACATGACGCATGTACGGGAATTTGCTATAAAAACAAGTGAGAAATAAAAGACTGTAGTCTGAAATAGACACAATATTGCATTAATTCTCCACAAAATAGAACTACACTTGCAGCTATCAAATAAATTGTTCTTTAAAAACAAAACAAACAAATGAGAAAAAAAAAAAAACCTCTTAACTTTTCAGAGACAGGAGAACTCTTTAAGCTACAGTCCATCAATACAATTCATGAAGCCGTTAGTTAAAATGCTACTCACATTTTGAAACATACTAATCTGATGAAGTTAGGAAGGAGTTGCTTGATCCCCTCAAGTCAGTGCCCTCCCAGAGAATGAATGAACCTGAGTAATAGATTTTATGATTTTCCCAGGAAAAACTCTGTTGTCAGTATGATATCACTTTATTTCTTTATTTTACTGTGTGTGTATGTATGTGTTGTGTATGCATATGAGTATTCTTTTATATATACATATTATATGCACATGCATATGGATGCTCATGGCCACATCCATCTTCCTTTGTTATTTACTCACCTGACATTTTGATTGATTGATTGATTGATTGATTGATTGACTGATTGATAGATTTATGGGTGTTTTGCCTGAATATGGGTCTGTATACCATGTACTTGCCAGATCCCCTGGAACTGGAGTTCAAGACAATTGTGAGCCTTTGTGTGGGTGCTGGGTATCAAATCTGTGTTCTCTAGAAGAGCAGAAAGTTCTCTTAACCACTGAGCCATAGCAAATGCTTCTATCAAATGCTTTTCTAGGCTGGTAATGTCCAGTGAGCTCTTGTGATCTGTCAACACAGTGCTGGGATTCCAGATGCACACAGCTGTGCCTGGCTATGATATGGGTGCTGGAAATATGAACACAGGCCCTCTTTCCCGTGCAGCAGACACTCTAGCAGCTGAGCCATTTTTTTGCAACAGGAGATTTCCCTTTGAGAAATTTAATATCACACAGAGATGTTGTGTGAATTGTCCTATCAATGTATAGCTCCTTTATCAAGGTTGAAACATGCTTTTATTTCCATATCAGTAGATGTTTGGGTATATTGACATTCCTGTTCAAGTGCGCTCATAATGTTTTGATTGTGAAATTATAGTTGGCTTATTGTTAAAGTTGATACCATGAACTGTTATTTCCATATCATCCTTTTGTTACTGAGCTCTTATCAAGTAGTAACATGATAGATATTATTACCGAAAAAACAGCTTAGTCCACATTTTAAAAAAGAAATCCTTTCATTTTACACAACTTTTAAGTGTAATTTTGATAAAAATCATTAGATTTTATTGCAAAAATCTTAGCACTATGTCTGCTCAGTCAATGAGAAGAATTTTGGTGAAGAATACTTTCAAATGTTCAACACTATAATTGGCATTTATAGCTGGATGCATGTATTCATCAGATAAAAGGCAATTTTTATGTTAAAGGATTTCATTGAACTTCATCATGATACATATCTCTTAGGAAAATTCTCTTCTCTAGCAAAGTTCAAAAAATTTTGTCATGTTCTGATACATGGTCCTCAGTCAAAAGCCCACGATAAAATCACTTCATTTAAAGATGTGTTTTATCAGGATGTAACTGCAGCGTGTTGAATCTAATGAGGGGAGACTTGGGAAAGAAAATCTGAACTAACATAGTCACTCGCTTCTAGAGTGAAATTTCAATGCTATAAAATTGGATTTTTTACAGCAGATGAGAGCATCCATATATCTCAGAGGTGATCTTACAGTCTGCTGTTTGGTAGGATGCCCATGGCCTTTGCAGGTTTGCATTTTAAATCCCCACCACTGTTTATATAACCCAGAATCTAAGCAGTGGATCTGGATTTATTTAGCCAAGGTACGAAAGGTACAACTCACCCATCAGGGCTCATTTAGCCAATACTACTAAAAATATATCTCACCCATCTGGGCTCATTTAGCCAAGACTACTGAAGGTACAGCTTACTTGCCTATCCCTAGTATCCATCTCCCTTCTCAATATTAGTTAATAAGAGCTTATGAAAGAAGTTTATGATAAAAAATACCTAACCATTACTTACAAACTTTAATAGGTCCATAGCCTTGTATGCCTTTGCAAAGTTACCCTTCCATTTCTTCCACCATTTAAGTTGCTCCAGTTCAAGACTATAAGAGAGGCAAGGAACAGTTGGCCAGGTGCTTCCACCAGCGTTACCACTGCACCTGAAACCGGAAGCCCCTGATCCCCACTGATAATACGTTGGCTCTGAGCTTTTTGCAAACCAAAAGTAGATGTGGGATTTCCACACATGTGGAAAGTCAGAACAATTGGCTGACTAAAATGGCTCTGAAGCTTGACTTGGACATGATACAGGCCTGCTTGGGTCTACTCATATCTTGTGACATCAGGAATTGAAGATGGCCCTGGGAGCCCTAAGTCTGTTTGGAGGTTGTGTCCACATGGTTTCTTCCTCTAGCCAGCCCTATTCTTGCGCTGTAATCTGATCATTCCTGGGAAATTCTCAATCGGGTGTATATAAATTATTGCCTTGCCTCTCCGTTGTGTTTAAAAATCATAGTGTAACATCTTTTCATATAATCTGTGATATGGTGAATCACCACTGATCCTGCTGACTCCTGAATCAATTGTATGGTATTGCACTAGTCTAAAGAAGCCAAAATTATATGAGCTCTGTGAAATTCTAAGAGCTGCTGTGGTTTCAGGCTTTGCCAGGAGTTGAAGTCCAGGAACTAACACCTTTGGTTTACTTTCAGGTCTTTTCCAATGGCCACCTTGCCACTGAAGAATACGATGTCCCTCCTCGGCTTTCCCCTCCGCCTCCAGTTACCACCCTTCTCCCAAGCATAAAGTGAGTTTCCTTGGATTTGGAGATCGTGTGTCCATACCTAATATGAGAAAGGATGTTTTTCAGGTTCTTAGTACAGCAACTACAGGGTAAATAGAAGGGAATCGGTAAAGACAGAAGCGGTGGAATTGGGTTTATGACTTCAAGTATCAGATGGTAAGACTTCTGCTTCTGGGAGTAGCTCCTACAGACTTCCTAAACTCCTGAGAAGATGAATAACAGAACGAAAGGGCAAGAAAACTTAGCCTAGCCTCCATCGAAGCAGAGGGCAGAACAGCACAGCAAGCTCTCTACTCCAGCCTTTTTCTTCTTGACTTTATCTCACTACCCAACTTCAATAAAGTGACCCCCAAGTTCCCTGCTTTTCAAAACTCTTCAGTGCCCAAGATCTGTGCATGTATCCCCATGGAGTTTTTTCCTATCCAGTTAAGCCTCCCCTTGGTGGCTCAGACTCAGCTAGACTTCTGAGAATGTCAGTAGATCTGCACTGAGTTGGGATCAGTGGACATAAAGCTGGGAATTGGGGCCACTGCATGCTGGACAGTGAGGTGATGTCCAGCCAAGTTGCCACTCCTTCCATTTCCATTTCCTTCTTAGCTCTCTGTAGCAGTATGAGCCTACAGATGTTTAGCCAGCTAAAGAGTTTTCATCTATTCCTAGTGCTTGCACTATGTAGCAACCAAGCACCCCCTATCATGTTCCACCTTTTCCTCAAGTTCTATGTCTCAGCGTTTGGTTTTTATAAAAACTAATGTGACTTGTGTTCAATAATTAATAGTAGTTGACAAAGCAGAGATTGGCAGTATATATACCTATAATCCCAGCATTGGGAAGATGAGACCAGGAGGATCACCATCAATTAGAGTCTACCTTCAGAAAGATATAATGAGTGCCAGGGCAGCCTGCGATCCAGAGTGAGCCTCTGTATCAGAAAACAATAGAAAAGACTGACTTGCATTCTTCTTGTTACAAATTATTGTTCTTGATGTAAGTAATTATGTACTCTAATTTTAAAAAGATTGGATGGTTTGCAAATCATAAACAAGGTTTATGCTTTCAAATACTGCCAGGGAAAATTATTTTAAGGGGTGTGTTGTTGTTTTTGTTGTTTTTGATGGCTTGGTTTCTATCAACTAAGATTGCCAGGTTTTTCTTTTTTCTTTTCTGTTTTTCATTTGTTTCTTTTTCTTTCTCTTTTTTCTCTGGGTGTCCTATACATGCTCAGACAGCGCTCTCTCTCAGGTGCATCACTAACTATGCAAAGGCCTTCTTTTGTAATGAAAAGCCTCCTTAGAACTTCTTCATTCCTTTCCCTGGAGGTCCTTGAGTTTCCATTAGATTTATAAAAGGAAGAAAGAAAGAAAATGAAAGAAAAAGCGAACTCTCAACCTTCCAGGAATCTGATATGCTCTAAAAGGAATCGTTTAACATGTGTGACGTCGTCACACGAGAACACTGCACCAAACGCTGTACTGCTCATTGACTGGGGATTTTGGTTTTTTATTTGTTTGTTTGGTTGGTTTGTTTTGTTTTGTTTTTTGGTTTTTGGTTTTTTCGTCCTTTAAGGAAAGCCGTTACAAACTGCATCAGCAAAGTGTGTTTCATAGTCGGGACAGAAGGAGTCACTGAAGATGGGCACAATTAGATACCGCAGTGCCTGAAATTAAACCAGAGTGCAATTTGACATCCTTGAGGGAAGAATAGAGAAGCTGAGCTGAGACCCAGCAGTTACAAGCACTCTGTTATAGAGTCTAAGTGAGTGAGAGCAAACTTGATAGTACAGTCCTTGCAAGTAAACATTAAAGTGTGCACATACAGTAAGACATCTCCGCTCTCAAACCTCTACAATCAGGGTTTTAGGAAACAAATCACTAAGATGGTCCAAGTTCCTAATCAGCTCCCCCAGCCCTCTGTTTCTTTAATTCACACAGCTAAGTATGACTAGAGAAGGGGTCGTGGTGGTTTTGTTTGTTTATATTTGGTCCTTTTGTAATTAGCATGAATGGTAAATTCCTAGTGAAGGGCATTCACTGGTAAGTTTGTAATGTTTAACTCTGTAAGAACCACTAAGATCGGGTGATAGTTTCTCTCCACTTTCTAATTTTTTTCTCAATATTTTCTAGTTCATACTAAAAAATATTTTAACAAGCATTTAACACGTATTTTTATCAACAACTTAGTTAATTTGCATGTTACATATTAGCCATAGCTGTAAGCATTAGATTTGTATTGTATGTTTCTCTTCCCCTCCCCACAACTATATCTGTAGAAATTAAGTAAAGTATATAAGAAAATATAATAAAAGAAAAGGAAGAATGAAGAAAAGAAAATATATAAAATAAAATAATCCTAACAGCAGAAATAAATACTCAAAATATCAACATCCAAATTTTATCCTTGGGTCTTTTGTGAAATTGAGATTTATTTTAACATCATTTAGTTCATTTGTGGAGATGACATCACACTCTCCATGTTGTTTGATATTGTCACATCCATTTTTTTTCAGAATATATATATTGTTTTTTCTGTGAAATCATGAAATTCTGAAGTCAGCAATAGAGTAAAATCATGTTGGGTTCCATGTCTTACTCTAGCATTTATTAATTGCCCTATTTTGAAGAAGGTTCCCTCTCTGGACTTTTGGCTTCTATCTGGCTAATACATGAGAGGATATGTTTAACTTAAATGTTACCTAAAATCTTTTGAGCTTCTGCTCCCTATGCAGCAATTGTTATGAATTATTCACTATATGGTGCTAATTTTATTGGAAACTTTGGTGACCTGAATGCTCTCTACTATAGCTGGTTGACCACTTCCTATTGCAGAAGCCACCATGAGATGAACTATCGACCTTACTAACATTACTAATATTATAATGCTTATAATACTTTCATTATAATCATTATATTGTTCATATTATTATTATAGTATCGGATAGAATGTTGATTATGAAATTGTACTACTACATAATATCCACATAATTCATCATTAATACAGCTCCACTTTGACCCAATGGAGAGGATGGTCCATGTCCAAGGAGCATCCATCATAGGAGGATGACAGAGCAAACACATATGCTCACTGACGTGGCGCTGTTAGACATTCAGGTCCCCATTGCCATCTTAGATTCTTGGTCCGTGTTCAGACATCAAGCCAAAGGAAAATTACAAATCACTGCCTAAATTAACTTACAGTTCTTACAAATGTTGGAAGTCACAGAGCTGCACATAAGAATACCAGGCTACTAATTATCTTTTAGTTTCAACTCCAGTGATAGTACCAGTTAGGAAGATATGATTTTTCAGCATTTGATACTGGCCCTTGATGCCTATTTTCTTGAGGGCAGAGGATAACCTGTGAGGTTTCCGTTCAAGCCAGTCTTCATCTGGGTGATTATGTGACTCTTTCTACACACTTTATAATTTATTTCTGAAAATATGGTATCATAAAGTGATGGTGAAAAGAAATAGTCGCTGTTTGAATAGATACTCCATTTTCTGATTTTTTTAAAAAAATAGATTCTACACAACATTGGCACTATCAATAGAAAGCTTTAAGTAAAAACTTGAAATGTAGGTATTTATTATAACTTTTTAGAAGAGAGAACAAAAAGTTCCTTTTGTATTATTTTATTTTATAATTAAATTATAATGTATAATATATACTTTACATATATATGTAGTATTTTATTACATATATGCTTATTAAATTATATCTGTCTAATTTGATTTTTAAGTTTAATGAGATGGAAGACTAAACAGTTGAAATGTTTATTGTCCTTGGCATACTATACTATCAAATGAGCACAGATGATATTATAAATAATAAGGTAGTGAATACGTACAAGTAAAACAACACTGTAGAAAGCTGAGGAGTAATTTCTTTATGCTTTGCTGTTTACATATGGGCAATTGTAGTTTTGGCATATTAATCACAAGCTGTCAAATACTTTGGAACCAAAGCTACTTGGTTCATACTTTTCCTAACGGTTCTCTGTTGTGGGAGGTGGTGATGTTTGTTGTTGTTACTCATCTCTTAATTAAATAAGGTACTAAATTTGGGAGGTTCGCTGAAAGGAAAATCCATTTTTTGCCCAGCTGTCTAGTTTTTTTGTTCTGTTGTTGTGCTCACCTGAGACTTGTGGGGGGCCAGGGGGATCAAATTCCAACTCCCATCCCCTTCGGAATGGGTGCTCTAGTCAAGGAAAAAAAAGTGCTGGATGCTGTCAGTTAACCACTTAGTGGTAATCTCCGGTAGGAAAGTCAGATGTGGAACAGGATGACTAGTGACACATAGACTGTCACTCTAGATGTGGTCCTGAGGAAAGACCTCTCTGAAAGGGGCTTTTAAAGCAGTAAAGCAAGGGAGAGAGCCCAACTGTCTGCTTGAAAAGCCTGACCCTGGGGCACAGGGGCGCAGCTGTCCTAGCTGTCTCCAGGTTAACAGCAAATCTGTGAGATCGCTCGCAGTCAAAGCTTAGTCTAAAGCTACAGGCTGCAGCAAGCTTACCTTTTCCTGATAGTGTGAAAAGCACCCTCACAATCATTGTAATACTCATGCCAGGATTTGGGCAAATGACTTGTGTGCTGCAGACACAAGATAATCTTGTGGAATATCACTATTTTGTTTTGCTGGCTCTCTGGGCTTTGGTTTGTCTGAATTAGAGATGTTTTCTGTTCAGGTAAGAACAGTGTAGCACATGAAACATGAAATAAAACATGGCAGCTTGAGCTTTTATTTAATAAAAACATATATATCTTTACTTTCTGCCATTAGTTGCATGAACAGAGATCTTCTGATATGAGAAGCAAATAAAATGGCATATTATTTAAAATGCTTTTCTGTCTATGAAAGGTTCTGAAAATTGTTGCTCTCTCTCTCTCCTTTTTTTATCAGCATGGTGATTTTCTTTGCTAATACCCCCTCATTATTTTTATTTGAAAGCTTGTAAGTGCTCAGTTACGTGCAAAGTAGGGTAATCCTTGATGGCCCCAAGGTCTTCCCTTAAACATGTTGCAATTGTAGACAGAAACAGTAAAATAACAGTATAGGAAACACATCAATGGAAGGACATATGCTAAATACATATAACCGAAAAGGTCAAAGAAAATTACTGAATTTGTTGCCAGTTTCATGGGGATTTTTATAGACCCTGAAATATGAAGGGGTCTGCTTTTTGTTTTCGGAGAAAAGTTGGTGTGTCAAGGGTTGCTCCAATTAGGAATGAAAACCACTTGAAGAGGGTGATATTTGAGGTCCATTATCAAAGTAAATGGTAATGGCATGTGCAGTCAGTCTGCCCTGTGGTTATTCTGGGAGTAGGCAGTTCTTGGGAGGAATATGTTTGTGAACCTTCAGCTTTGAAAGGTGGCCTCAGAAAGTATCACCGTGATGGAAATAGACCTCTTTCTCAATATCGCGAATGTGCCTGCACAGTCAAGCCAATGAGTCACCATGAGGATAGGAAGGCTCAGATGAGTTTCAGGTTAAGGGGATAATGGTTTTGCAACCTGGAAAAAATGTACCCCTGTGTGCTATGACTCAGGAACAGCAGCAGAGTGCAAGAGGTAGCAGGAATGTGGAGTCAGATAACAGTGTAAATGGGTGTAAATGGATGCAAATGGCTTGGTATCTTTCCTTTGGAGCCAGCCAGATAGCTGTCCTACTTTGTTCCTCCGGGACCCTGGAGGAACACAATGAAAATAATATCTTTCACTTAAGGTATACCAGTGACTGACTGAGTCTCCATGTCCCTAAGTCCACCATCTAGATAACATACACACAGACAGTGACTCTGTGTCTAGTTATGCTGACACCTGTTGACTCATACGCTATACAAAAGTTTGGATAGAATGCATAGACTTTGGGTCAGCTTGATCTCTCTAACTTTTTAATTTACACGTTCTTTATGATAAAATTTTAATAAATATTAAAACATTAATCTAAGAGAAAATAGTGAACTTTCTTAAAAGACTTTATTAAAATGATAAGTAGAAAATACCAGGATGTATTTTTAATATTTAAGTACAAATGGCATATAGATTTCTTCACTTCTAGTTATAACTCACCAAGATCCATTCAACCTGATAAAATGTCCAACTAGTAGCTTCTAAAACTGAACCCTTAGTTTTTGATAAAATGATAGGTAATTATTGCCTTTCATATTTGCATCAGATGCTCTCTGACTAACAAAAGAATGAGTGGTATTTAGCCAGGCAAGATCTTCTGTCAATGAAGGGTAGCATCCAGAGCTATCCACAACAGGTGTGGTTTGTTTGTTTGTTTGATTAATTGTTTATTTCTTGCACTGACAAGATGGTTACTTGCTACAAGGCCTGATCACCTGAGCTCAATCCTTGGGAACGGCAAGATAGGAGAGAGTAAGAATTGATTGCCACAAGTTGTCCTTGACCTCCATCCGTACCTTGGCATGAGCACACACATCCCAATACATACTATATGTTATGCAAATTAAAAACAAGTATTCTTCCTTCAGAGTGAAGTGCTTCTTGGAAATCATTAAATCATTGAAGTGACCTGTAAGACAGATTTGAACTTCCACCTCTTGATGTAGTTATTGACTCTTAAGTCAAAGGTCCCTTTGTCTCTGAAGTGTTTACTTGAGAGGTATTATAGTATAGAGATGGTGTTCACTGAGACTGGAAGCACAGCAGGATGAGGATGGGAACATGCAGGGCCCACCTCCTCTGCCTATAGAGACATCCTGGTCTTTGCAGAGGTTGGTGAGATTGATGTCTGTCCCCAAGAATTTAGTGTTTGCAAGAAAATACAGTGATTTCTATTCTAACCGTATTAAACACCATCAAGTCATCAGTTTGAGACATTGGTACTATTGCTACCTGTAGTTGCAAGTTGAACTCTAGGGTTCAACCAGACTATAACACTGTTGTTTATGAATTTCATAACCTGTGTTCTGGGCTGTATAGAGACTACTACAACAAAGCTTCAGGTTACCATTAACTGACATTTGGATCCTGAAGTATCTCTTAACAAACACAGCTTTAAAAATCAATACTGAAAACTTCTTCAAAGACAAATTAAACGTATAAGCTTTTGAAAACTCCCAAGGGAAGGTTTTCTGTGATCTCTGAATACAGTTGAAACTTTAAATATGAGCACACACATACATGCACACACACACACACAAACACCTCTGACATTATTTTCTATTATAACGGGTGTTCAGCCTCACGGACCCAAAAGTGAAATAATTATAGAAAGTTCTCCAAAACCCAAAGCTTTTTGAGGATTACATGACAGATACAACTGGTAAAGTATGCAAATGTTCCAAAATTTGAGGGGAAAAATAATCTGAAAAACTGTTTTAGTCCCAAGGAGTTCAGACAGGGACACTCAGCTCGAGAAGAGAAGAATACAAAATGAAAATTTTACTTTGTGGTGAGAAGAAATGAAAATGGAAAAAGAAAAAGACAAAAAAAGCCACATAGGCATTGGCTGCCTCACGTACCAAAGGGCTCCTGCTCCCTCTACAGAAGGTGCTGGAGCATTACACTGTTTTGTATTTTTTTTTTTTGGGAACATTTTCCGTGAAGTTTATAATAATTAAAATGGTTTGGATCCGTGTTTTTCTAGTGTCCTGCAAACTAGCTGTCTTTCTACCTGTTGGCCAAGTTGCATTTTAACTTTTTTTTTTTTTTTTAGACTGTGTCTTGGGCAGTAGCAAGGGTTAAATTAAAACCCACACAGGAAGTAGAGTATTTTTCAATTTTATTTTATATATTTTCCCAAACGATCAAGTAAAGTGCTCAAATTCACCATGTCATTCCGTTAAGTGTTTTATTCGTTGCTGTTAGGTATTACACTTAGGTATCATGAGTTACAAAAACAATACATTTCAAAGATTTATTTCTGTCATGGTCTTCTAATTCTGGACACGTTTCATTCTTAATTGTTGCAGTGGGAGGAACTCTAGCACTAGAGTTATAAGTTCACAAGATAGTTAAATTTCTCTCTTATATGGCTTTTTTTTAAACTATAGGTATTAGCCATAGACCAGTTTGAACCTTTAAATAACCTCTTGTTTCCAGTTGATTTCAGTGTATTCTTATCACTTTTGCCGATTTCCAGTACATGGGAGGGAGCAATTAACATTTTAATAGCTTGGTCTTGAATAATTGTACACATTTTATGTTAAAGCTTTATTTATAAAACCCTTTCATTTTCATAATTTTCATTTTTTTTCTTAGTTCACCCTTAAAAACCACAGGTATGAATATCTTATCTTAACATTTCAAGGCCTTCCATTTCTATTGGCTGTAAGAACAGTTTACAGTTGAAAACTTCCAGTGACAAAGCAGCTTCTTCATTTTTCTATATCACATCAGACCTTCCTGCTCTGGTATTTATGATGCTTAAACCAGATTGGATTTTCTTTTCCCTCTTGGTAGGTGTACTGGTCCATTAGCAAATTGTCTCTCAGAGAAAACTAGAGGCACCGTAGAAGATGATGACGATGAATACAAGATTCCTTCATCCCATCCTGTTTCCCTGAATTCACAACCATCTCATTGCCATAATGTCAAAGCTCCTGTTCGGTAAGAAGATGAGCATCTTTGTACCACCCTGCATCGGCATAAGCATTGTCATGCTGTCCAACATGGGGATTGTTTCTATGCGGTTCAGTAGAATGTGATTGGTTAAAAGTCCTGTTCCTAGCCTAGCCTATAGTTCCTATATATTTCCTTCATTGCTTTCACATAAAAGATTCTGTTGCCTTCTTCCCTGCCCCCACAAAAGGCCAAATTACAATCTAATAAAAAGGAGCTATACGTTACATATAATGATGATTAATTCATGCATTTCCCCTAAGATATTTTAATGAATTTCAAAAGGTCCAAGCATATATATCACGAAGAAATATTAGTGTTTAGAAACTAATATTAAGATACTAGGTCAACCTGCCTAAGAATTTTTCTTCATAATGTGAAGGCTAGAATAATTTATATTCATTTTCCTTCTTGATATTTAATATACTTCTACTGAAATCATAATACAATGGGGGGAAGCCTTAAAGTTACATCTGTTAACTTCTTTTTTGAGCAAGTACCTTCTCTTCCGTGAGCTAAGAATACAAAGAACACTGGGTTTTGTTGTTTTATTTTGTTGTGTTTCCTTTTCTTTTTCCCCTCATTGTAATAGGAGCATTATTGGTCTTCAAAGTGCCAGTCACATTGACTTTTATAAGAATTATTGATAATGGCTTACATGTTTTGAAATATGTTTGTCTTTAAGCAAAATCATGGCTTTGCATGCATGAAACTTAATACAGTTACAGTAACATTTATATAATTTGCATGTTACTGACATGTCAATCTATTAGCTTTATTTTCTGAACTTATTTTCTGGCCTTCGTTCTTCTTGCATAGTATTCCTGGAGCTGTGCTTGGCTCCAAGTTGCTCAGCTCTGTTCAGACACTGTTAGTGGCTGAGCTGCCTGAGGCCTCCTGACGACTGACAGATAGGAGACTGCAAGGCAGTCTGTCATCTACACCATCTTTACTCAGAGTGCTGCTTCCACTTGAGGCCAGCTCAGTCGACTTAAAGTATTTTATGAGTAGAGTTTCCATCTTTGGAGTTGAAAACGCTTCCCAGGTGTCTCATCGAGGTAGAGAAAGAAATACTTGGAAACCAGAGTTGTGCCTCCAAAGGATGCTGGTGGGCCGAGTTACTACCCAGGCTTAGTGATGCACTGCAGCCCACGCTTTCCCTGATTACAGCAAGAGCCAGCTATCTCTTGTTAATTGTGCTGATGAGTGGTCCTGAAAACAAGATAACGGAGAGTGTTACCCTGGGAGAGCCAAGTGCCCGCTGAGCTAGCGGAGGGAAAGTCACGCATGCTCATCAAGTATAAACTGCGAACAAATCCCAGTTTCTTTGGCTCTTACTAATTTAGTATAGTAATTTTTAAATGCTAAAATTGAAAAATATTTTTTTGGTTTCTTTGGGATTCTCATTCTTCTCATGGCTGGAAGACTGAAGAATATGATTTTAATTCATCAAATTTTAATTGTCATATCACAGTAGATGATATTTAAGTGGCTAACCTCTTGGATACTGAAAGTCAATTTGAATTATAGCCATCATAACCAAGTCCCCACAGTTATAGAGAAATAATAAATGTTGCTAATCCCTAAGCTTAATTGTAATGAATTCTTGATCTAATTTGTTCTTGAAAACCAGTGAGTGGAGTGGCACCTTGTGTCAGCTGCAGAGTCCTCCCCCTCCTTAGAACTTCCTTTTCCTGGATGAAACTCACTCCCCCTTTGGAACATCAAGAAAAATAAATTGTCAGTATGTGGGAGGTGAAACAGTAAATGAATCATTCAATTCATATCATCATTATGAAGATTCAATACGTAACTGTTCTTAAATGAACCATATCTTGCCCGTTAAAAAGAAATGGCCACCAGAGAGAATAGAAATGAATTTCAGATGAATCACTCTCTCACTATCTACTGAAATATCGACTATCTCCTCCATTATGAATATAGTTTCACTTTGCTCTAAGAAATCAGAGTAATTCAAAAGGAAAGTATAAAACTTCTCTCTCTCTGAGGCTCTTTGGTATCCAGCGGTTACTAAGCTAGGTGCTTAAGAGCAAGTGTGTTCTGTGCCCTCTCCCATGCCTCAGTTTCATCCAGTCTTGATGCCAGTACCAAAATCACGGCTTTTAAATGAACTACTATTTTCCGCACATTAAACCATCTTGATGGTGTGCACCCAAAGCTTTTGCTGACATCACTTCCCTAAGGTGTCAGAGGGCCAGCATTTGTTAAACATAGTGGTTAGATAGGTTCAGAAGGAGTAGGTCTTGGAGTGTTCCCTGCAGAAATTAAATGAAATTGTCCAATGCTTCATAGTGATTCCTCTCTTTTAAGGCCCTAGCATAATTTCAATTCAAAGAATGGTTAAGTTGAACCAACAGACACATTCAATGCCATCAACAAAAATGGAGGCCATTAGACCTTACATAGTTTTCGGTAGCTTATACTCAGTCACTTCAGAACTCTGGCCGGGTGTAATTAAAATTGTACTCAAATGGGTTTAGGATTTCGGCTGCTTTAGTAGCTGTAAATTTCAGTGAGAGAAAGAGAGAGACATGTTTACCTTCAGACAAACACATCTGATTTTAAAGTACAGGTCAGGGTAGCTGCATGTTGTTACTAGTCCTTTTTCTAGAGAAGATAATTGTTTTTGTTTTGTATTCTTATTACCTTAGTAGGTATGACAGTTCGCTCTATGATCCTCCCCTCACGCCTGCCATGACACTTAAATGATTCTTGCCCTCTGGTCTCCACATTAGGTCTTGTGATAATGGTCACTGTATATTGAATGGAACTCATGGTACGCCTTCAGAGATGAAGAAATCAAACATCCCAGATTTAGGCATCTATTTGAAGGGTATGTATGGAGTATGTTTTCCTTTGCAATATACATCTTAATGGTCTCAACTTAAAGGGAAAGTTCCCTTCTGTTTTCATACTGAGAATACATTAAGGTTTTGTGTTATCCTCTAGGAGGTGTTTCTGATTCAGCCTCTGATCCAGCACCATTACCACCTGCCAGGCCTCCACCCCGGGACAACCCAAAGCATGGTTCTTCAGTCAACAGGACGCCCTCTGATTATGATCTGCTCATCCCTCCATTAGGTTGAAACTTTAAAAGCAGTTTAAACAACCCTGACCTGCTCTCCGTTTCTGCATTATTCGAATTAAGAGTTCAGTATAATGCAGACTCTGGGTTGAGAATTGGCCTAAACTTAGTCGGGTTCTCTGGTTGATGGTGGCTCCTGCATTCACGTGACATCACTCTAACAGATGAACTAATTGCATAGGAAATAGCTGGGAAATTTTAGGCGATTTTCATAGCATCTTTTGGAGTTTTTAAGTGTCTGATTTTTCTGCAATAAGGCGCTGCTTTTATAATCAGAGAAAAAGTACTTAACTTAGTTTGTTTTAAGCTATATTTCCACAATCTCATCCTTACATAACTACAAAGGAGAGCCTGGACAGGCTGGCCGCCAGTAGGGATTTCATCAATTCTCTCATCTAGAGGCAGTTCTGTGTCAAGACCCAAGAGTGTTGCTCACTCCCCTGGCCTCTGTCCAGTGGCTTTCAAGTGCTGTTCAGGAACTTTAAGCCAGGGCACTCCAAATGTACTAATCCTTAGTAAACGTGACCCACACTTTGCTTCTGCATGAAATTGCTGGGCCCTAACTTATGAGAAAGTATATACTTCATCTGTTTAATCTGTTTATAAGCTTTTCTGAATTGTCTGTTAGGCTGCTAGAAATACTAAGTGAGCTTTTATATTTCTCATATGCACCCCAGACCAGTAGTTTGAGCTGTCCTATTACAGTGTCTTTTGCTTCTGATTTATTGATCAAAGGTTTTCGTTTTGTTCTGTTCTGTTTCTTCTCTTGCGCTTGAATTCTACATTCCTGTCTACAGTCTGGTTTCCTTATTTGCTTTTTCCATCACTCAGGCCCTTACGATCTAGATGACAGTGTTTAATAGAGTTTGCTGTAGGGCTGTCAGGGACCTATGTGTTTGCATCTGGTCTAGTTGAGTTTTTTTTTTCTTTATATAATAGCCATGGATGATTGATGACCTTTCTGCTAGCTATTCCCATAGAAGTTACAACCTACCTCTTCTCTTGGGCCTTCCTCCAGTGTGGCCTGCGTATTGGTCCTTGCTTACTGTTCTCTCGGCTAAGCACAGGCATTACCTGTCTTTCCTGGACATATATTTTTGAACCTCTGATGTTCCACTTGATAACAGCACCTCACTGGATGCTGCTTGTATTTTTCTTTTCTGCTCTCATAAATTCTCCTTCATGAGGCCAATTAAACCCTTTCACCTGTCAGTCATAAGTGTTTGCGAACAGGTTTTCACTCCCCTTGATAGTATTTAAGCTCCTTAAGTTTTGATCTTCATATCACTCAATTCCTAGCATGGTGCCTGATACTTAAGGGCTGGAAAAAAGATTTGAATTTAATTATGTGACAGCAAGAGCCTGAATGATAACAAATCTCTTCTAAATCTTCAGATACTTAAAATTAGAAAAATATTTGTGATGATTAGATCAAATATTCTGCATATTTTTGCAAGGCAAGCACAATGAATGATAAATTCATTTTAATGTATTTATGTCAAATTCATTCTGCTTAAATACATGTGTATTTTTATTATTAGAATATGAAGGTGTTTACATATAGCCTGTCTCACTGACAGCATATTTGATGTACATACTTGCAAATTATATTCAGTTCATTTTATTTTTTTAAAGATTCAAGGTAAGAAAAACTCTGGTCTAGCAATAAATTGCAGGGATAAATATATAGACATAAAGTCACACTGCAGTGTTCTATAAACATTGAATAAACCACATATAACATATACACATGTGGGTGACTAGCTTTGGAGCCACCTAATGGGGATCTCCATTGACGTGTTCTTCTCTGGAGATGACAACTAAGCAAACAGTACACTCTGCTTCACGTGTGCGTTTGCTCTATATTTTTACAGTAAATCAAATGTGTGGTGTGAGATAACAGAATTACAGTCCAGTGGAACAAGCGTTATGGAGTGATTAGACACGCTCTTTGACACTAAATTATCTGTGCATGGTGTGATTTTTCTCAGGAGAGGCCATGAACTCTCTTTGTTGCTCAGAGATTTCGGTTTGGCTGGTTTTACTGAAAATACTTTTCAGTTCAGAGTTCTAGTATACAATAGTGTAAACGTGACAAAGGGACAGTGAGCTGATATGTTACTTGCAATGCTGATTTTTATAGAAAGACCCAGGAAACAGAAAAATGGTTTTGGGGGGGGGTTCATTGGTATGTGTGTGTGTGTGCATGCGCATAGGTATGTTCGCATGCATGTGTGTGTTTATATACATTTTCTATCCACACACCCACAAAGCAACACCATTCTGTAAGTCAGGGAAGTGCTGAATCCACCCTACAAGTGAACTTACTTGTCAGGTGAAGCGGTAAGGGAAAAATCAGTCATATTTTTGCTTGGTACTGTGTTTTGATTGATGAAGTTCTACTGTTGATTGATGGTGCTCCCTCTTTAAACGCAGGTGAAGATGCCTTTGATGCTCTCCCTCCATCCCTCCCTCCTCCTCCACCTCCTGCAAGACACAGTCTCATCGAACATTCAAAACCTCCAGGCTCCAGTAGCCGGCCTTCCTCAGGGCAGGACCTTTTCCTTCTTCCTTCAGGTAGGAGTGAGTGAAAAGCCAAAGGGGGGGCAGGACAGGGGTGGGAGCAGGGATGGGGCTGGAGAGATGGCTCAGTGGTTGAGAGCACTGACTGCTCTGCTCTCAACCAGAGCTCCTGAATTCAATCCCCAGAAACTACACTGTGGCTCATAACCATCTATAATGAGATCTGGTGCCCTCTTCTGGTGTGCAGGCATACATGCAGGCGGAACCCTGTATACATAATAAATAAATACATCTAAAAAAAAAGGCAAAAGCAGCATTTTCTTTTAGAGCAAAGTACATCTGAGATTGTGCTGTCAAATTTATGTTATTGTTTCCTGAGTCTCTGCCACATTAGCAGAAAGATCTCTGGATAGTGAGAGCTGTGATTGCCTGGTTTGCTTGACACCAGATCGACTTAATGACCAAGCATCACAAAGATGGCAGAGCAATAAGGAATCACAGTGCTTGCACATGACCCAGTAAACAACTCCACACCCAAGTACATATGGGCAATACCAACGGAATGTAGTGGGTTATTTAATACTGTTTAAAAAGAGAGATGTAAAGTCAGACTGGAGATGTGTTAGTGGAGCAGAGTTGAAGGTTGCTAGGTTGGAATTGGGGCTGAGTTGTATATTGTACATCTTGTACATGTATAAAGTTCTGAAGCAAAAGAAAGATCGGAAGGACAGAGGGAGCATGCTCTGCATATTATAGGGGGCAAGTGATGCCTTCAGATGCCAGCAGAGTTCCTGAAAGACAGATGACGGCGTGATGGATCAATAGGAGAGGCACAAACTTTAGGTTCTCAATCCCTGTTTCCAGTGAAATGTTTTTCTAATAACGGACTTCAATATTTTTTTCAAGATGTGCTTCAACGCCGTGGTTTTATTCAAAGCATAAGGTTTTATGTCCTAACAAGGTAGCTCTCCTAAGTGTTTGTGTTAACTATTTTAAGTATGGAGATCTATTGTCTTCAACGGGAAGCAAATACAGTTTTCTGTTAGTACACATCTGTAGAGTGTGGAGCAGATATAAAAATGAAGAGACTAAAGGAAACCCTCTGCATGTCTCGGGCAGAATAATCAGAAAAAGGAAACACAGCCACACATGACAGCAGGCTGTCGTTATCACTGTCTCCAGTCTCCCCAGTCTTCCCGGGGAGAGGTGTGTGGTCTGTGTGCCTTGCAAGGCTTCCCTCCTGGACTAGCTTTGGTAAAGCAGTCTAGGTGGACGTGGAGGGACATGGCTGTAATCCCAGCAGCTGCAAGTTTGAGGCACAGGACTGTGAGTTTGACGTCATCCTAGGCTATACCAGATTTGCCTCAAGAATAGAAACAAAATGTTTTTAATGTTTTCTGCACATTTCCACGTAAGATAAATGATGGGAAATCTCTTAAGTGTTCTCATTGTTCATTGCTTCACCAATAACTCATTGAAAGTCTGTGGAGCTGTTAACCTCCTCTCCCCATCCCTAGCAACACGACCACTGGCTCTGTTTTCTTCCTCTCTCCTTCCCTCTGCCCCCACTGCCCCACCCCACTCTGCTTTTTCTCTCTTCTCTTTCTCACCTGGTTTGATAATGTAGAGACATTGGAGAGAGTTCATGAAACACAAACTCTGGTCACCTAACAACATGTGTCACTTTGTGTTTCAAGGGGCTGAATATGGAAAGAATAATTTCCAGTTGAGGTTTTCAGCGGCAGTTGTCTTGTCGAGTGTTTGGTTCATTATTAACGCATCCTTCCCCCCTGTGCTCATGGGTTGCCAGGGTGAGACCTAAGGCCAAGAGTCCTAAGGTCATCTGCTGCAAGCAAGAATTAAGACAAGCATGCAGCCACAACTCTTGGGTGCTGAGCTTTTGGCAGCTTCTGGTTAGCATCCTCCTCTAGCTTTTCTAATGTACTCGTGATTTAATCCCTGACTGGTGAAGCCTCTGTACAGTGGGCTCCCTTACAACCAAGTCAGAATTTCTAGAAGCTACCAGAAAATATTTTGTTACATTTTACAAAATGTGTGACCATTTTTCTAAAGAAATACAGTGGCACATTGCTAGTGGTAATTCTTCACTCTTAAAAGTAAAACTTGATGAAAGATATACTTACTAAGTCACAGTTCAGCTCACTGCTTTTACAATTGTAAAACTGAACTCACATTGCAGCAGCTACTATGGAAGTCTCCCTCATGCCCAGTGTTTTTACTTAATTAGTGTACTCATAAATTACTTTGCAGTGTTGAGATGAGTTCCTTGAAAAAATATGCCAACTTAAGGGCAGAATAGATATCTCATAAAAGGATATTGCATTTTCTCAGAATATTATATAAAATCCCCATCTCTTTCTGATAGCCTTCTACGCCCTGCACAGCTGAGTCAGGGTCCCAGCCTTTCCACTGCTCCAGAATTCAGCTTTCAGACTGCAGAGCCGCCTTTCTGCAGAGAAGCCTCATGAGTCCAGCGGGCTAGCGGAAGGACAGCCATGCAGAGACTCAGCTCTGTTCATCCTTTGTTTCCCACCTTGGGCTTTCACACAAGATTTCTTTTGGCAAAATTATAATTCCCACTAACGTGCGCGAGCCTTCCTTTTTGGATGAGCCAATCAAAACTTAACAAAACCCGAGTCCTCAACAAAAGCTCTATGATTTCCCGTCCACAAACCCAAGGCAACTGCTGGCATACATGCCTTTTTCTCTTTGTAACAAAAAGAGAGAGAAAGGCAGTCTCCTTTTGTGTGGGAAGGTTGAAATAGGCATTTCTACAGCTTTGTGCCAGGGCATGTGCTTAAGCAACACGAGCTAGGACAGCACTGAGTCTTAATCCCACCCTGCATGGAGTCTTTGGGAAGGACCCAGGATGTACCCCATGCTTGGCAGCCTTACTTCACCTTCACCTTCCTCTCACTTTCCCTATAACCTAGAATCTCCAATATTAACATCTCAATTCAATGTTAAGATCTAGTGACGTTATTAAAGATAAGTAGTACTCTTAACTCTGAGGCATGGGCATTCATCTGCATAAGTAAAACTCAAAGGAAAAGGATCCAGTGGGTATTATTTATTCAACCCTATTGAGACATCATCAATAACGGGGCTGATCAGAGAGCTCGTGCCATCTGCAAGGTTGACCAAGGAGTCACATAAGTGATGTCAACTGCGGTGTCCTTCCCGTGTGGAGGCTGCCATGTTCACATGTGAGAAGTTCAAGGGCACGAACTGGGCTCTTGAAACTCTCTCTCCAGCTCAGCAGCAGCCTCTGGGGATTTGCTGTAAGAAGTCAGGCAGGACCTGCCTAGGCTGTAAATTAGAACCGGGACTACATTTCTTCTTAGCAAATTGAACACATTGTGTGTATTACATTCTCAAAAAAATTATATTACTGTATAATTACACATGGGCTGTAGCATTTTCAATTTGTGTGTTTTAATCATAAATATGGACATTGGCCTTACTTAGTTTTAAACGAATTTAATTCAGCAAAGCTTTATTGATTTTCAAATTTCCCTTATCAGAGGACAGCTAGTAATTATAGCACTCTGTAGTAATTATTCTATGTCACGCCATACCCTTTGGAACAGTAGCTCCAATTCCATGGCTCTCAACAGGGAGCCTCCTTCTTCCTGTCCCTGACCAGGAACAACTTGGTCTAAAGCGAGGTAGAACACGTCACGATGGAACAGATTCTAAGTGGGTTTGCTACTGATTTAAATAATTTATTGTATCCAGTCCCTTTTTAGGTAAAATGATTTAATGGAAAAACATTTTTAAACTGCAATTGTTTGTTTTTTAATTCATTTATAATACTAAAACATATCCAGATTTTACCACTCTACGTTTTCAGTTTCTCTGTAAATAATGTAGAAATGTCCAGGAAGCCTGTGAGTTTCCTCCAGGGTATAATGATATAGCTAAACTGTATATACTTATAGTCCATCTTTCTTTATGGAAAGTATGTGTTTGCATGGATTTATTTTTAGTAGTTACAATGTTTATTAATAGCAAGTTAATTGCCAAACAGTTTGCCTGTTGCTGTATTTAAGTTAAGAGATACAATATAATTAAGGAAAATTCTGCCCTCCAAGGAACTCAGAATAACTTCAGAGATGGTACCAGCAGAAGAAAACAGATGCAGAAATCATGAGAGTAGAGGAGATGGCTGTAAATTATTAGTGAGCCGAAGAAGTCAGAGATAATGTTCTTCTATTCAGACAAGAGTACACACTAAGGCTTTAAGCCCATATACTGCTAATTTTAAAGCGGTTAGACCTGTGGTCCTAGTGACTTCTGCCAACACAGACTCCTGTCTCTGTTTAGTTACATTTGGTGAACTCCATCACGTATAGTGAAATAATTTTCAGTCTACTATTCACGTTTCACAGTTTTACATGGCAGAGTATGAAAGAGTACATTTTTAATGTGTATTTAATCTTTATTTTTAGTAATGGTGTATTTTTTGCAGTTGAATTTATGATTCAGTGAGACAACCTGAGAACTTGATCTTAACATATTTTGAGATGTCTAATATAGTACAGTTTTTAAAATACCTTATATTTACTGATTTTTGTACAAGCATAAATTCATTTAAAAATTGCAAGCTTCAGGCCTGTTTACAGATTCATCTTGATGTCCACTTCAGAAATCCAAGTGACCCAACTGTTCTCTCTTAAGGCAAAGTAGGCACCATTTTCTTTATGTTTTTTCCCTCATCAGCTTTCATTCATTGAAATGCATGGGTAGGGATAGAAATTTGAGTTATGAGGAGGCTAAGTAAGTGACCTGAAAAGATGAAGAAACATCTATGGTCTTAGTTTTGGAAGTAAATGGAATAGCTCTAGCCTGAACAAATGAATGAGTGTGAAAACTGCACAGTCCATTGGGTGTTACTGCTCATGAAATTAGTTGACCAATTCCTTATCAAAATCTACAGTCCTGAGAAAGTTCCCAGAATTCTTTCTTCAGCCATCCAGCTGGGATCATTGTTTTAATTTTAAAAAAAAATGTCTTTATTTTTCAAGATCCCTTTTTTGACCCAACAAGTGGCCAAGTTCCATTGCCTCCTGCCAGGAGAGCAGCAGGAGACAGCGGCAAAGCCAACAGAGCCTCGCAGGACTATGACCAGCTCCCTTCAGCTTCCGGTGAGTTGGCTGAGAACAGTAACAATATTGTCCTGTGTTTTTATAGTGCCTTTTTCTCTGTAGCCTCTGTCTTTTGTTTATTGCACTATACCTAAGCATTCACTTACTTTCGATGTCCTTAATATTTGGCATGTAAAGCATACATTCTGAAAACAACACCCAGAAAAATACCTGGGGGAAAGAAAAAGTGAGGCTTACTATTATGAGTGAACAGTCAGTAAACTCACAGTCTTTATTTTGGGATGCATTCTTTCTTTTGATTTCCGTTTCGCATCCAGATAATATCCTTGAGCATCTGCCCTTACTGTTTTTTTGTTTGTTTGTTTGTTTGTTTTTGTTTTGTTCTATTGTTTTTGGTTTTTGTTGTTGTTTGTTTAATTTCTCATTAAGACTGACAACTCTCTAAAATTCATATCAGTAACAAACCATGTTACTGTTAATTGTTTACTATGGGTTTTTTATTGTTGCTTTTGTTGCTCCTATTGTTGTGATTCGTTGATTGATTAGTTGGTTGGCTGGTTTGCTGGTTGGCTGGCTGGCTGGTTAGTTGGTTAGTTGCTCTTAGTTTGGGGTTTTTTGTAGTGAAGTGTGGGCCTTTTTTATCTGCATATTAATCCCTTTCCTGAGAGTTCCACTCTCACAACTTACTCAGCTACTATAAAGGCCTGAAGATAGTGTGGCCCTATGCCTTGCTCTTGTGTTTGTTCTTCAAGCCTTTATCCAACTAACCAATCAAGGAACCACAGCAATGCCAGCACTTGGAAGCTGAAGCAGGAACCTTACACCATGTTTAGCAACAGACTGAGCTACACAGTGGCATAGGAAAGCCAAGACCAGTGTGGCCTATGTAGGGAAACCCCATCTCCAAACAAACTATTCAAGTGAGACACAACAGTATTCCTGTATCCCCATTCTCCTTCTGGATGCCCAACGCATAAATATATTGATGGGGACCAGAAAGAAGAGGTGTTAAATGTAATAGTCGCATAATGGGACTCTCTGAATCATTGAGCTGCTTTGAGTATTATCAGCAGTGTAGTTTTCCATAGTGCTGTGTAGGAGATGCAGAATTCTCCATAAAACCTCAAAAGTGTTAACACTTGTATATGACCTGGGAAAGCACAGAAAAGTTTAACCCTTTCAGATTTTGGTCCATGTTGTCTGCCTGTTCACGTAGAGCCACTCAGGGCTTTCAGATCCGTCTGTGTATAGACTGTAGTTTCAAGGAGACTGACAAAGCATGGAAATCAGGGAGGGAAAATATCTGCCTAGCCTCTGGATTAGGTGTTCTCATTTTAAAACCTGACCTAGATACTATGTGCCTTCACAGTCTCTACTTGTCAAAGGCCCTGCTAAATGGCCTAACAAGAATTCTGGTGTGATTGTGAACTCTAAAACCAAGAATGTCTATCATCTTTCAGAGCTACATAAATAAGTGATAGTAGCTTACTCGTCCATGAACTATGAAAAGAACAGTTCTAAAGATTCAGAAACAGTTTTATCAATATAAAATTATGTTCCTTGTTCATCTGTCAAAACATCATGTGCGCAAGTGCATCTGTATAGCTACGTTGCACTTCAAGTGCATTCATTACTCTCAAAGGAAGTATTTCATAGATTTAAAAAAGTGAATGTTGCCATCGATATTTTTACCAAATGATTATGTGATAAAACACATTTATAAAAAAATAAAAATTTCAGTGGCTTATTTTAAAAATCACATACTTCTGGGTTGGGGCAACTTTCCTGCCAGTAATCGACTTACTCTTTATACAAGCACATTACTCACACATAGCTCGTGTCACTAATAGCTATGTGTAAGTTTTATAAAATTTTGATGCCACTTTCTGCCTAATGTATATTGTGCTGCAGTTTGAATTCCTTGAGCATTCCATAATGCCTGTTCTTATATGCAGCATTACCCTCGAAGGAGATTATTCATATCATTAGTAGTTAAAAGGTACTTCAAGGACTTGAAACAATGCTAAGATGTCCGTGACTCACATGAAAGGATTTTATTTCTGAATATACTGACAAATTAAGGAGGTGTTGTTATAAGGGGAATGAGCTGCAGTGCTGTGTCCTTTGTTTATTATTGGCTTAATGGAAAATTGAAGGACTGTTGAACAGATTGTTATATGGGTAATGGTTTTGGAGATTTCAGCTGGAAATCAGAGCTGTAATTCACACAAGGTGTAGAGATGTGTTTAAGTTATTGGTAGCCAGTGATGGGTAGTTTGCCAGTAACACTCGGTTCTGATTCCACGATGGGAATGTCAGTGTCGTTGATTTCTACCAGTTCAGTCGGTAGTGGATGCCACTTGAAAACCTTCACACAGCTCCAGTTTAAAACCTCAGGGCTGGAGTCTTTTTTCACAAAGATCTGAAACAGTCTCGTGTTCTGTATTCTATGTATTCTAAGCACAGTTATGTGAAGACTTTTCATGTGTTCGTGTTTCGCTGAAAACCTTATGTGAACTCACAGTGTCCAGACTAATTCAGCATCACAATGTAAATAGGCTCCAAAATTAATTGACAGTGCATATATTTGAAAACAAGATTGTAATATATTTTAAGATTTTGTTCATTCTTTATTCAGTTTAATTCATATTATTTCTTCTAATTATCAACTATTACAAAACATAAGAAATGTAAGAAAATTATTGGTCAAAGGGTGTTCATGCTTATTCCAAGAATTGTATGCATGTCCTATATTACTGTAAGTCTATATGTAACTATATGTACATGTTATATAATATTTAATTTATTAAACATTCACTATAGGGTAGATAACTGTTTTAGGAGGATAGAAATGAGAATCACATATATCATTTAATATACAAAGTATATTATACACAATTCTTTCTATGTAGATACATAGTTGATATTTTATATAATGTATATGCTGTTATATACTTTAAACATAGCTGTAATATATAAATATAAATAAATGCGTACAACTGCAATAAGTTTAATTTATAGATTAAAGAAAAACAGCATGTTTTACTAATCTGCCAAGGATCCCACACCAAGTGTCAACCCAATAAAATGTAAGTTGATTTTAACAATTTTTATTTTAGTAAGGTATTCAAACATTTATTCTTTTATTGTTAATGAAGTTTGTGTTGTGATTCCCATAGTAGCCAAACCAAAAAAACCCAAGTTAGGACTTAATAAAAAATAACAGCTTTGTGTAACAATGGTTGCTAAAGCATTCGTGGATCTCCTTCCTGGTAAAACAGAGGAAGGGCCCTGAAGGACGAACACTGATCATAGAGTAGTGGAAGGCACCGGAAGCAGGGAACGCCCCAGGACCTCGGCAGCGCCCCTCCCTGGGTTCTTGCTGCTCTCTCATATTAGACGATCCTCAGCATCTCAGTCTTGGTTCTGGAGCAGCTCGCGTCTGTAAAGCAGAGGGAACCTCGTCTGTTTAGCTGTGGTCCTGTGGATCGCACGAGCATGACATACGCATTCAGAAACACAATGTAGTGTAGACAACAGCGGTAAGAAAGGGAATCACTTAGAGCTGTGCCACGGGGGTGTCTCATGGATTCCCAGTTGATTTCGTTCCGTGGTAAGATGTAGGGGTTGGATTTCAATCCTCGCCATGAGATACTTGATTTCCCCAGCACCATGTCCGAGACATCCCTTTCCCCGTTGTGTGATTTTTAGTGACTGTAAGAACTGGCTGGCGGCAGATGTGTAGGTTCTGAATCTCAGTTCCACCAGCCTCCAAGTCTGCCCTGTTGCTGTGGCTCTGTGATGCATCTTGCAGTGTGGTATGCTTTCTGCTCCAGCTTTCTGCTGAGTGTTCAGTGTGGCTTTGGTTCTTTGAGATCCCCGAGCTTTAGTATGGATATTGGGGGAATCACAGATGGATTTGAATCTATAGAATAATTTATAAATTACAGACATTTTATCAGTAGTCTGTTAGTCCATGGATATGGAGAGTTTTCATTTTTGTTTTTCATGTCAGTTTCTTTGATTATTGATTTGTAACTTTAACTGTAGAGCTTTTACTTCCAGGGTTAGGTTCATTCCTGAATGTAGTTTTTGTGGGTTTTATATCATTGGGTTGCTACTAATTCTTGTATGTGAGCTCTGCATTCTGCCACACCATTGAATTAATACTTACTAATGCTGTTTTGGTGGAGTCCTCAGGTTTTGTGTACAAAAATCATGTACGCACAAAAATCAGTCACTTGAAGTGTCAGTTGAACTCCTCCCTTCTTTATTTGTATGGCTTTTGGGTTGTTTCTCGTTGAGATGTTTGGTTTGAAATGTATGGTTGGTTCTGCACTGAGTAACCTGGTGGCAATGGGCAGCTGACCTCAGAGAAAATCCTTGCAGCTTCTCTCCATTCACATTAATGTCATCTAGGGGTTGTACTTAATTCATGCTGTGTTGAGGGGCTTAATCATAGAGACGTGTTAAGTGGTATCAAGTGCTTCTTGTGTATCTGCTGAGATCATATGGTCATATGGTTTCCATATTTTATTGTCAGTATACACATATGTGTATTGATTTCCATATGTTGAACTATCTTAACTCTGAGAATGCAACCAACTTGAATAATGGTGAATAAACTTGAATCCCTGGGATGAAACCAGTGACTTACTAGTGAGTTTGATTCCATGAAACTTTGTTGAGAATATTTGTATCTGTTTTCATCAGAAATATTAATGGTCTATAACTTGTTGTTGTTGCTGCTGCTGCCCCTGCTGCATACTTGTGTGGTTTTGGAAGTTGGATAGTGCTAGCTAGGTTCTCGGAAGGTTTTCACTGTTGATAAATTGCGAAAATTCAATGAAAGGATGGTTAAATATCAGTGGTGAGCCTCCTGGCCGTGAGGGACTTCATTTGTGATTCAATCCCATTGCCACCATTGTTCTTTCCAGATTCTCTGTTCTCCGGGTTTTCCTGTGTGTTAGCCTAAGTTCATAGGAGTCTCTATGTTTCCCTTTCTCTGGCTGCGATCGCAATGCTTCCTTCCCCTTTCTGACCATACCTATTGCTTTCCCAATTAACCTGTCTGGAAGCTTATCCTGGTTAAGTTTCTGAACAACCAGTTAATGGTTTGACTAATCCTTTCCAGCACTTATTTCTGCTTAAATCCTTGTTGTTTCATTCCATAGACTACATTAGGCTTAAGTTTGTTCTTGGTTTCCTAAGTACTGGAGATCACTGGGATATGTATTTACTTAAGGGTTTTGGGAGTCTGTTTGAGTTTTTGGGTTTTATTGTTTGTTTCTTGTTGCTGCTGCTGCTGCTGTTGCTATTGTCTTGTGGGTTTTTGGTTGGTTGGTTTGGGTTTTGGTTTATTTGCTTGATGTCCCTGTTTCTGCACCCACTTCCTGCCCACTCATGCCCCGGTGAATATACTCACAGCCTGTGTTTATACCTTTGGATGCCCCTTGTTACATATCACACGTTTTCTCTCTTGTGTTTCCATTTTTATTAGTGTTGAGAAATTTTAGAATGCTCCCAGATTTCTTCATGACCCACTTGCTTGTTAAAAAGAATCTTCGGTTTCTATGAATTTTTACAATTTTCAGAATCTTTTTGTTGAGTCATATGTTATTCCATTTTGATCAGAAAGAATAGAGGGTACCACTTCAGTTATTTTCAATTTGTTGACTTAACATGGACCATTCTAGAGAAAGTTTCAGGTTCCGATGAAATGTCTGTCCTGCAGCTGTTGGATAAAGCATATTCCGTAGGTGTTATTTAAACTCATTTATCCCTTTCAGAGTTTAGCTCTGGTGTTTGCTCATATCTGTATCTGGATGATCTTGACAGATGCAGGATGTTGACATCTTGTCGCCATCACTATATTGAAGGCTGTCTGGCCTTCTATATCCAATGACTTTGTTATATAAAAACAAACAGTATTCTGATGATAAGTTCATATAGATCCAGTCATACTGCTTGTTAATTGGCTTTTTTATTTAATAAGGTGACTTTCTTTGTCTCCTTGGGTTTATTTTTAGATGTAAATGTAGCGGGTCCTGTCTGTCTTAAGCTTCTGTTTAAAACATCCATCGTAAACCATCCTTTACTCTCAGCCTGTTTGTGTACTTACTAATGAAGTGAGTTTGTGTTTGCGTGACTCTGGAGAGTGAGAGAAGGAACGAATGACAGACACACAGACATACACACAAAAGCTAGGATCAGGTGGCCTGAGACTCTACATGTATTTATAGAGATTGGAAGGAGGGTTTTTAAAGACAGACAGACAAGGAAGCAGGGTTATTATATAAAACTATAAAACTGAACAAGGAGTTGATATAGCTAATGTTCATACGAGCAGTTTCTGTAGGGGAACAGTTCTCACACTGTTAACATCTGGAGAGAGACAGCTATGGTGAACATTTGATGCGCATACTGTCAACATTCACATTCAGACCCAAGGAAAGCTTTTCCATCCCTTAGGATCTCTAGGGCTACTCCTGTAGGGCTGAGTCCTTGACCTCGCTTTTCCCAAATCAAACAATACACATTTACAGAGGGCTTCACTTGCTCCCTGCAGTCTTAGGAGACCTGTTATTGGAAATTGTTTTACTCTCGTGTGTGTGTGTGTGTGTGTGTGTGTGTGTCTTGGACTTTATCCTTTTTTGCTCGTTCACTGTGCTCGCTCCATTGTTCTGTAGTGTATTTCCTCTTCAGTGGGGTTTCCTATTTCACAGGCTTTCATGGTGGTGATTACATTTCATTCACTTCAGACTATAGGAATTCTTATACCTATTTGGAAGCCGTCTATGGTAGTCAGACAATTTCTCACTGGATAGCTGTCTTGGAAGGACTTGGTTCCCTGGATGGATATTGTCATCATGGAAAGCATTGCTTTCTTTCAAGAATCTGAATATATCCCTTAATGCTTTCCTGGCCTATAAAATGTCTGCTCAAGCATTCACTGTTACTCTGATACAGTTCCTTTGTTTGACTTTGATCTTTCCAGTGGGAGATTTAAAGTTGTTTCTTTGTGTTCTATAGTTTGGACAGTTTAATTGTAATAAGTTCTGTGATGATCTTTTCTGGTCATGTTGATTGGGATGCTGCATTTGTCCTCTACCCAAATGTTTGTAACTGTTCTAAGGTCATGAAATCCTCTGCTGTTATTCCTAGGTTATCAATGAGCTTTTTTGCCCCTGATGAAATTTTTCTCGTTGCCTTCGGTTATTCCAAAATGTCGGTTTGGGCTTTTCCGTTTTGGTTTTGTTTCCATGTTTGTTTCTCATTTACTAGCATGCCAGAGATCTTGAGTGCTTTATGTTTGTGTTGGGAGCACAAAAAGGGTGCTTCCCAGGACACATCTGTGAGCCCATGCCTCTGCCCCTCGATGCTGTGAGCTGCAGACCTCTCCATTCTGAACTCCTCATGTCTAAAATGTGCTTGGTTCATTCTCCTTTGGAGTCTCACTTTACATTTCTTATTCTTTTTGCCCACACTGACTTCCTCATTTCACTCACCTGGTGCTTTATTTATTTATTTATTTATTTATTTATTTATTTATTTATTTATTTATTTATTTATTTATTTTGAGCTCTCATTTTTTCCCTATTCATTCTTTTTAAATTATTTTGTTTTGTCAAGCATTTTATCTGTGTCTCTTTCTTTGAAATTTGTTGCTGAAGTTAGCTTTTCCTAGAGGCAACATGCTACCTTTTTTGTTTCTCAAATTTTTGTGCTCCTATTTTGAAACTTGCACCTCTGGTTAATTAGTTATTCCTACTTTTATGTGGTAGTCTTATTAGAGGTAGGGCCTTTGAGTTTGCCCTATCCCCAGTGCCTTTCAGCTCGTGTTGTATTTATACAGGTCAAAAGTATTGGAGATTTTATGGGTACAGCTTTCCTTTTATATATAAAAGACACTGCCTCACAGCAAGTGTCCTGGTCCTCTCCCTCTTACAATCTTTCTATGTTCCTCTTCCTCAATCAATGTTCCCTGAACCTTAGGCACTTGTTTAATATACAGCGCTGGTTTTGCATCTAGCTGGTCACCAACTCTCCTTTCTTAGATTCTTATGCAGTTGGGATTAGTGAGATTGGGCACTGTATATGTATTGTCAAAATCAGGTATACCTGTTGTCTGTGCATCCCACAGGAACGGAGACTCACTAGCCCTTTGCCGGGTAAGGCAGAATGGGCAGCAGACAGTGTGAGGAGCTCACTGCATAAATACTCCCGAAATTGAAATGGTGGTCCTTGCTGTGGCTTGGGGTGGGGGTGGAATCAGCACAGACAAGTAGAGGGCCTGGATGCTGCACAGGGATATGTAGTTTAATTACAAAGGAAAAACTAATAAATCTGTATTACTTTGACAAGACACAGAAAGCATAAATTCTTTATACAACTGAAATATATATTATCTACAACTACACTATTTATAAATGGGAATTTTTCTGTAAGACAAGAAAAATTAAAGTAGGAGTATTATCCAGTTTGATGGAGAAACAAAGAGAGGTTTTTATTTATGTGTGTTGAATTGATCCTCCCATATCTGTTATGGGATGTTTCTTTTACAAGCTACCATCTCATGCAAAAGTGCTGTACTTGGTCAAAAATGACCATAAGAGGTAATGTGGCTGGTAATTTTTATGATTTGATTTTTAGTTGAAATTCCAGCTTGCACTATTATCTGAAGCTATTAGGGGCGTTGACAGGGCCAGGAAGAACAGGAAGAGGTGGGGACCTGTTCAAGGCCTTCACTTCACAACTCACTCTATTGTGTCTTTGTTTTTTATTATAATAAAAATGTTCAAAAAGTATCATTGTCTATGTATGGCTCTGCTGCTTCCAAACTCTGCACTTCTAAAACACACACATATGTAGATATGCAGGTAAACATGATCTGTGTGGTAGCTGTCCCATTCCGTGGGAATTTGTATGGTAACTTATAATTAATTTTCTTTGTTCTCAAGAGTCCTGTATGGTCATGGGTACCAGTGCTATTGGGTTCACTTTATGAAGCTATTCTCCGGGATGGAACAATGGTTCCGTAGATGTGCTTTTTGTACAGCTTAAAGGGACTGAGTTTGGATCCCCAGAATGCATTTGAAGCCAGATATATTAGAAGGCATCTATAGTCTCAGCCGCCTACAGTGAACTGGGAGTAAGAAACAGGAGACTCTCCAGAGTCTTGTAGGCCATCCAGCCTGATGGATGCAGCAGAACAAGAGACGCTGCCTGAACAAGGTGGAAAGCAAGGTCTGATCCACAGTTGTCTTATGGCCATCACATGTGGGTCATGGCAAGTGTGGACCCACTCTCACTCTCACACACAAATATAGACACATCTACACCTACTGCTGCACACATTTAAAAGAATGAATTACCTTCAGGGTCCTGCATCATAAACCAGTCTCCTGCTGATGCTTTTTTTTTCTGTTTGCCTTTTCTTGGACAAAAGTGCCTGCATCAGAATCTAAAGTGTTTGCTTGAGCAAAGCCACATTGAATTTGCTCAACCTGTTGACTGACAGAGTCAGACCATCTGCTGGTTTTGTTTCCCTTTTCCTTGGTATAAATGAAGTGCAGCAGATTAACTTGGAAAACCAGGGAGGAGGAAATCCTACACTGAATTTCTTGGAATAGCTCCTAGACCAGAGCATGAGTAGGACAGAGGTCATTTGGGGACTATTCTGCACTTTTAAAATTTTGTCATTGGGATGCTTATCCCTCTGGTAGGAACTTCTCAACTCCCTCCTCTTCTTCCTCTTCTTCCTCCTTCTCCTCCTTCTTCCTCTTTCCTCTTCCTCCTCTTCCTCCTCCTCTTCTTCTTCCTCCTTCTTCCAGGAGCCACAGTCAGTGCCACAGTTGAGAAAGATATAATATGTGACTAATCCAATCTTGTCACTTTTACTCTGTACTTCAACTGTTATTGCAGTAGTTTTTTGTTTTGTTTTGTTTGTTTGTTTGTTTGTTTGTTTTAAAGCAACTCTTTTCTGGCCTAAAAAGTAAAATATGGAATCAGAAAATAAGTATTACATTCTCCCCCTACATCCTAATTTTTAAAATGAAATACCATTTTCCATTCTACAATAAGCTAGCTAACAAATAAAAAGAGTTGGAGAGAAAATACATAAAATAATGATGTAACAATATTATCTTCTGTAGTGTTCATTTTTATTTCACTGTTTCAATGGTATCTGTCTTTGACAATCTCCACAGATGGTTCGCAAGCACCAGCTAGACCCCCCAAACCACGACCCCGAAGGACTGCACCAGAAATTCATCACAGAAAGCCCCATGGGCCCGAAGCGGCGTTGGAAAATGTCGATGCAAAAATTGCAAAACTCATGGGAGAGGGGTATGCCTTTGAAGAGGTGAAGAGAGCCTTAGAGATTGCCCAGAATAACGTGGAAGTGGCCAGGAGCATACTTCGAGAATTTGCCTTCCCCCCTCCTGTCTCCCCACGTCTGAATCTATAGCAGCCAGAACTGCAACCACCAAAGGGCAGTTAACAAATATTCCAGGAGTATGGGACAGAAGGACTGAGATGGAATGCAGGAGCCACGGTGTCCTTCCGTGTGGCTTCCCCAGAAGGCAGCCTGGAGTCCAGCTTCTCTGGTTCCACAGCTCTCTTAGGATGCCCACACTGAAGCTTCTGTGTTTGTGCTAGCCATACTTTGAAATCAGGGTTGAACTGATAAAATAATTTAAAGACGTTTACTCCCCCTTGAACTTTGAATCTGTGAAATGCTTTTCCTTGTTTACACGTTGGCAGAATTGCAGTTTGTCTCTGTTTTTGATCCCTGTACTGTGTTCCTGACAGGCCCTTTGCAGAGTTGCTCAGGTCTGCTGTAAGTTTCTCCATGCCTGCCCTGGTGCCCACATCAGCAGCTAAACCATCTCTTTGTGTTGCTCTCTATCCGGTCCCCATCTCATGTCCCCAGGTCCAGTTCCATTTCTCCCATTCACACGGCACGCTAGTCTGAAGGTCCTGATTTTTCAGTGTTTCAAACTAATGCAGAAAGAAAAAGGAAAATGTGTGTGGTCTTGTCTTCACTACTGAGTCTTTTCTTTGGGAACCATCACTGTTGAGAGGTGGGGGAAAACCTGAATGTAAAAAGCATTTATTTGTCAATAAACTGCCTTTTGTAAGGGGTTTTTATATACTATAAAAGAGCTTCTCTTGTTAGTTTAAGTTCTGTGACCTTTAGGTTCCCAAACTCTCCCTCTCATCCACCCAGGAGTGTCATAATGCTGTAAAAGTGACTGCTGCAGATGCAGGGAAAACAGGCTTGCAGGAGACTGCTTATACTCCAGTACCATAATGAGATGCCCTGATATTTATGCCTGCATCACTTTCAGGAGAGATGGAAAAGGGAACCACCGTCTGGAAATATGTTAATATGCCTTTAGATAAGGTCATGGACATACATGCCTTTCCCAAGTGGAATAGAGCACATTTTCTATTTTATGATGTCACCCTGGCTCTTCACAGTGTGGGAGCCCCCTAAGGCACTGACGACTGTTATGTATCACTGCAACTGCAGGCCTTGCAAGTTACTAAACTCTTAGTACCCTTTCTCCACTCATGGTAGGAGTCCTGTTTACTCTGTGGGTTTTGTTGTTGACTGCTCTGTGTTGCCCCCATCCAGGCAGATGAAACTGTGGTTACTTCTAATCTATGGATATCTTTTGACCATCTGTAATGTGCTTTGCACTCTTGTGGCCTTTGAAAGCACAAACTCTCACACATGGACTCCATCATATTATTTGTATAGATGCGTTTGGTGGTAAATGTCTCCAGTCTGATGGATGAAGCTTCAAAGATTGGTGTAAGGACGTTAGACCTCTGTGGCAATTTCAGGTTGTTGGGTTGGGTTGGAGTTTTTGTTTGTTTGTTTTTTTGTTTTTGTTTTGTTTTGTATCCCTAATAGTAGGGGGGGAGAATAAAAACTATCTCTGTGCAAAAATGCTTGAACCACATTTTGATAGTTTCTAAACATTGATTTAGGCTTAGGCTTGTGTGGATGTTTCTTACCATTCGTTACTCCACACCTAGTCTCACATACATAAATGGCTTGGATAACCATTTATCCTGACAAATGACAAGATAGTACATCAGACAGATCCAATGGAGCTGCCATTGTACAAGACTCATGGACAAAGCTGTGTTTGTCCAGGAAGGGAACCCAGCACATTCTTTTACAGTTTGGCTTTCATGGAATGAGACAGGATGTGAGGACTCGTAGTCTGCGTATTTTAGGTTTGTTTGGATGGTCCTATGTTGCTTCTGCTACCAGAGGTGTATTTTTTTTAATGTTTTCCAATCCTATACCTGGGAGGAGGTATGAATACAGGTTTTTTTTTTAATACTTTCTACAATTGGCTGTTTGTTGTTTTCTTATCTGCTCTTACGTTCTGTACTTGTTTTATAAGTTCTGATGTCATACTGTACAGTGCTGTGTATGTTGGGCTTCACGTAGCTTGCCAGCAATCAGCATAGCCTAAAACCTAGAGTTGCCCCTTTGTTGTCCTTACACTGTTAAAACACCATTAAAGGAGGAGGGGGTAGGTTTACAACAGGAACACTGGGACCCACAGCATATTCGCCTACACTCTCAGAAAGTACTAGAGATTTTCCTCCAGAATTTAAAAGCAAAGGGTGTGCTGACACAGTTTATTGGAACCTGAAGTTTTGGCAGGGTAGGGAAGTGTAAATAATTTTCTGGATTTTTCCAAGATCCCTACTGCAGCCATTCAGTAGCCACTGTTGGTTTTCTCATCAAGGACAGTGAATCTTAGGAGTCATATGTAAGACAAAGCAAAGAGAAAATGGGAAAACTCACAAAATTTATTAGAAAAAAATGTTGAAATTATTTTTCATTTTGAAAGGGACTACTACTTAATAGTTGCTAACTAACACAATGCTCCACACTTTGTTCCCTCTGATCCAGAAATTGAGGTGCTCCCCCTCCCATACTCAAGATCTGATAATAGAATTACCCTTAATCCAATATCTTATATAGTCTACACAATTAAAACAAACCATGGCTAATTGTAACCCCTACCTGGGATCAATCTCCAATGATATCCAAGTCATTGTTTTTCTAGAACTGGGGAGTTATTTTTTTCCTTTTCCTTTTATCCTCCCCACCCCCAAGATATATATCACAGCCAAATTTTCTGGAAACAAATGCTGGAATTTTGATGCTTAACTTATCTTGATCCCACAATTCCAGTAGATAACCCTTTTCCACGTTCTCCCTCCCCACAGGACAACAGAGCCCTCACTACAACCTTCAGAGGTCTGTTTGCTAACTCAGTATTTCACACAACCAGGACACATGCAGAGCTCTTCATAATGTGAACTTGCTAATTGTTCAGTTCCAGAAGCATTTCCTGCAGTTTGAACGTGACTTTGCCTCTCCAATTTTCAACTTGAAGCCTTAGTTTGCACTGAATTGTCTCATCTGGTTTTAAAATGTCTCAAATGGACTGATTTGGAATCAAAATGTGGTATATTTTAAATATTGATGCAGGTACTTTCTGTAAGCCTGAAATGTTGAGCTTCGAAGGAGACTTTCTGGAAAAAGACAGCAATAGAAAGTTTTCTTCTCAGTTCCTATTTTTATTGTTTTGAAATGCAGTTTTTACGACTTGTCTAACGTGGCAAAATAGCTATGTGTTCAATTAATTTATATTTTATTCATTCTTTTTTCAATTCTAGATATGTAACCTCAAGTACTTTATCTGTCCTTTTAAGGTATTTTATAAAATGAATGTTAACAAACGCCTTTTGTATGTTATTTTTCAAGTGAGCACAAGTAGTTCTTTGAAAGCATATTTCTGATGTTATTTTTCCATAGGATATGAAAATGGCACTAGAAAGCTACCTGAGCAGACATATCCACCTTACAAAAGGGCTTAGACACCAGGTGCCAAACCCACGTAATTTAAGACGATCTAAACTCAGTCATGTCAGAGACCTAAACGTCAGTATTTAAGATTACAGGTAATGAGGGCCCTTATTAATGAAAAGGCTGCTTTGGAGAGGATTACACTAGATAATGAATGGGCATTTTCTGACTAATATTAACATCTGTTCTTTAAATCTTTGCATTTGTAATCATTGGATATGGCCAGGGATTTAAAGTGGGAAGAGCAACCGTCTAGAGAATAGAGATTTGATAAGAGTGTGTAAAAATTCTTAATGAGTAAATGCAAGGGCCAATACATCATCAGGGGCAGCTGCCATTATGAGATACCCTATTCAGGGAACTCGGTCTATATCACAAATCAGAGAAAGTTGTTCTAAATAATAAATTGAACATGCAAAATCCCATATACTATAATACTCAAATCCCCTGAATTCACACACTTTGATGAGAGTCACATCAGTAACTCCACACAAATAAATACTGTATGTTACCACTTTATAATTCCATTGTACATGCCCTTATGATGTCTGTTGTTGGCTATTCATTGTCTGTATGCCTCTTTATTCTCTCCTGGATGCAGAGGTAGCCCCTCTGTTTCTGCTTAGCTTGCAGTTGCCCATAAATGTCCTTGTCTGTGCTTACCAGTCCTTTCTAATATTTGTCTCCTTCCGTTTTGCTAGCTCTGCTAATTCATCCAAGTACAGCCTAGGTATTGACCCTGTGAAGCATGCCCTGCCTTCGTCTATGGGCTGACTTGAACATGCCCCTTTTATGTATCGTACAACACCAATATTATGATCAACCATGAGGTTAAATTTACCTCACATTTAAAGAAGTATAGTTGCTTTATAGCAAATACCATCCAACTTAGTAAAGGGTTTCCAGTAGGTGAGCAACAGTCCTGAAATGCACTTGTTGCCATCATGGTAAAAAGACATTTCTTCCTTTTATTCTTATTTTTTCACTAAGGACTACAGCATGAACAAGTCTACTAACATGATTATGCAAGCTGCCTTAATTTTCTTTCACTAGACAAAGAGCAAAAAAAAAAATTATTTAAAAGGTATTTTTAAAAAATCACAAAACACTAAGAGATTGAAAAACATTCTGACATACTGGGATTCCTTCTGTGTTTGATCAAAGCAAAACAAAACTAGAAGGGAGCCAGCAAGTATTTGCCAAGTATTACCACTATTGAAGGACAAGTCTTGATCATAGTCCCTTGGAGCAGATGGACTTGTAAAGGCTTTGAACCATCTTTTATGATGTGTGTCAGTGAACAAAACTGAACAGCTTCCTGACAAACATACATGTGAGCTTAGTGTCCACATTTGAAGACTTACCACATAGAAATTTTGAAATATCAAAGTCACGCTCCAGTAGCACATATGAAGGGGACGGAATACCCCCCCCCCTTTGTGAAACTCTTCTTGACTTTTTCTCAAACCCAAAGAAACAGAAGCACAAAAGTAACGAGGGGGAGTGAGAGAAAGAGGTAGATCTTCACGTTCATGTCCTGAGGTGGAATAGTGGGCAGCATTGCAGAAGAGTGGTGAGCCTATATTGAATTAAAAGGTAGATGACTAAATGATGAACCATAGAATCAAAATCAGTGACTGGAGAACAGATGAACATTATCCACCATGCTGGTACTCTTTTCAAGTGCAATGTATACCATAAATACTGGGCACCTTGTCTCACATGGGCATCGGAGATAGTCATTTCTTACAAGAGTTACCCAAAAAGAGGCTTGCCCAAAAGATGCTATGATCTGGGAAGGTTCATTTGATTTCTCTGGATATATTTTTCTCTGACAGTGCCAGTTGTCTCCAGCCCTTGAGAGCAAATCCTAGTTGATCCCTACTACTCCCTTAGGGAACAAGGCAAGTCCCTCATCCCTTGTCAGGCAGCAGGGCAGGGTCCAGGACATCCCATTTCTCTCTTTGTTGAAGTCATTTCTTCTCCTGGAGTGAACTCTCCCTGCTTTCGTGATTAGCTTATTTATGAAATAAATATCGAGACCATGAAGTAAAACAGCTGGCAGCAACTTATCCAAAACATCAATGATCACCCTGCAATTACTCTCAAACAGAACCTGCCACCCTAAAGAACCATTTCAATGGGTGATGCAAGGTATTTCTGAAGAAAGTGTAACTTAACCACAAGTGCCTAGGCCTAGGGCTCTTCAGACACGAATCAAACCTAGCAGTACCAATGCACTTATTCATATAAATGTTTAATCAGCTGCAATGTGGAATGTCTACTTATCTGGAATTTCCTACAAAATGAGGGAGGAAAGAAATGGTGGACAGCAAGACTAATGTATTTCTACTGGGCATTTTAATCTACCCTTACACAATGAAACATTTATATAGCAGTTGAGACTCGGGGAAGTTTATATTTTGTTTCCAATCTTCTAAAACTCAAACCTGTGACTCAAACCCAGTATTCATCATTCCATCCCTTTGCAAGTAGAGAAAATGGGTAATCCAGAGAACATCGTTCTCTTCCCCTGAGATGCTAAAAACAGATGAGAGCAGATCATTCTTGAATATTAAGTTTATTGAGCTTATCCCACACATTAAACATGAGAGTGGAAGCCAGAGAAATGAGGTAAGATCCAGGCCCTCTCTTTATAGACAAGAAAGAACTTAAGAATGTGTCACCGTTACCTGTGTCCTAGCAAGTATGACTACAAAATGTAAATATATATTTCTTGGTTGAAGAGTGTATTTCTTCAAGTATATTTTGCTAATTGGTCAGCAGATGGTGAACCGGACTCATGCAGGTGAAGAGGTACAGACAGCACCTGTGGCAAAGAGCTCAGGTTCTTGAAAGTGTGAATGATTCATGCGTCATGCTAATCAAACTGGCTTACAACCCTTGGTCTTTCAGCAAGCCACTTTGAGCATGTAGGAACACCTACTTTAACATTTTCATTTATTATGAGCACTAAAGAATAGAAAAGGGAAAACATGCTTCAGCCTACAATTTCCCAGCAAAAGGAAATTCATCTTAATTGCTTCATTCAGCGAAAACCTAATACAGAAAGAAGGAGAACAAATACGTATTCTCACAGGTTAAATCAGAAAACATCTGTTTCATTTGTGAAGCTTTATTATGTAGGCACAGAAGCACTTTTGGCAGCTGTGCTATTAATCGGTAAGAGGCTATAAACTTGTCACGGTAAGGACACTGCAAATTCAGCTTGAATACAGTTTGCTTTTCACATTAATGATACGTAAGGACACTTGTGCCTCTCATCATCACTTCAGAGCTTTGAAAAGACCAATGTTCTTGTTCCCATCTCAAAAGGCCACTGGCACTTCAGCTCATGACCCATCTGCTCTTTGTAGTATTAACCCTTAGATTAAATTCAATCAGAGTTGAAGATGGCTTCAAGAGCACTTACTTCTCTTTTAAAGATCACACACATTCTTTCCACCTGGAAATTTCCAAAGGAACCAGACCCTTCACTGTTGATTAAAATCTGCCCAGATATCAATAAGGACATTCGAGCTTCATTTACTTAGAAGAATTGTCAAGATGTTTGCTCTAAAATAGCCTACAGGAAATATAGTGAATCTCACAGTAGATTCAGGACTATTGAGTGCTCTTGATCACTTTGGGCTCATCAGCTAAGGTAAGCTCTAACATTTGCAGATTTGATATGCTGGATACAAAAATTACTTCACTTCAAAAAATTAACATGTGTCACCAGCCCTTGATCTTGTGAAGATCCACAGGTAAACTTAAATGATATTATGTGGCTTTACTCACAGGTTTTCACATTTTTGAAACAACAATATTCTTTTTTGTTTTGTTTTGTTTTTGTTTGTTTGTTTGTTTGTTTGTTTGTTTTTCAAGACAGGGTTTCTCTATGTGGCCCTGGCTGTCCTGGAACTCACTTTGTAGACTAGGCTGGCCTCGAACTCAGAAATCTGCCTGCCTCTGCCTCCCGAGTGCTGGGATTAAAGGCGTGCGCCACCACGCCCAGCAAGAACAATATTCTTAATATGAAGAGGCAAGAGGACTGAAAGGAGATACCTGGCCATCACTCATAATCATAAGAGCATACTAGCCACTCTCACTCCAAGAGATTCCATAGTACTAATAAAATTTGCCACCCATTTGGGGAGCTGACTAGTCTAAAAATAACTAATCTCCTCCATTCATGGAACTCAAATCTGTTCTAAGAATCATTGCCAGAAGCCATTTTAGCATGGGAACTATCAAAAGATCATATGTCCTATTAGAAGTTTTGAACTGGTAAGGACCTCACTGGGCAGATGTCAGCACCCTCTGCATCCTGTTGCCTGAGGACAGGCTACAGAGGCCCTGAGCTATGCCTTACTAGTGTGTCTAGCAAGAACTAGGAGAGGCCTCCTCCCCACTATATAGTTGAGGAACTCCTATTGATATGTCTCAGTTACTCCTTAGCCCTGTGAGGTTAATAAACATTCCAGGAGGTAGGGGTTTAAAAATAGACCCATCTCAAGTAGATGAGAGAATGTGAACTCAACACTGTCTTCAAAGACTATATGATCATTTTACATACCAAAAAGCCAGGGTCATGAAAACAGGAGTTCATGAGAATCAGACCCACTAGTGACCATTTTCTACCCTGCTATGAAACCAAATTATGTCCAGTAATTTTGTCCACTGAAATAGCTTACAATAAGTTTTGCCTGACTGTTAAAACCATACATACACTAGTGAAAAGCCTAATATAACAATGAGCCATATATTTCATGAAGACCCATCTATTGACGCCATAAAAGCTGTGCCATTTTTGTGTTTTGTTTCTGTTTAGGTTACCTTGAGAATCTGCCCCACCCCACACACATTGAGGTTGTCTGACTCTTCTAATAGCACAACAGGCTGTACAGTTGAAACAGAGTCATTGTTACATAGTCATGAATAAAGGCTCTACATATTTCAGTCCACCTGAGCCCTGTAGCTCAAAGAATGTGATTGCAGTTCTCATCTATACATATCCTCTCCTAATAGGAACAAGAGAAGATGTTCTTTCAAGCCTATTGCCTTTGGACTGGAGGTGTTTGTATAAATCACATTAGCATGAATAAACTTGCACATGTAGTTCAAGGAAGGAAGATCATCTGTGTTCTTCAAGTTGTGGACCATGAGGACCAATGCAAAAAAAGTTGGTATTGTGTGCTTTCACATACGCAGTAAATAAACAACTAAATAAGCAAACTAATACTGTAAAAGATGTAAAAATAGTAAGGACTACCAAACAAGAAGTTTGGGATTTGTTTTGTTTTGTTTTGTTTTGTTTTGTTTTGTTTTGTTTTGTTTTGTTTTGATGGAAGACTAAAGAAAATTGGTTGACACTAACTAGTTGCTTTAACTATGACTGGGAATAATCCAACTAAACTTGGGCTAAAAATATCTGAAAAACAGATGGAAATGGAGATATACTAACTGCCCTTCGCAAATACAACCAACATAGGAAACTACTATGAACAATTGCGTCCCAACCCTAAATAGGATGGTAGGTTCCTAAACTTAGATATCCTGACAATGCAGAATTTTTAAAACTATAAAGTATAGACAAATAATAGTAGATTGAGATTGAGAGAGTAATTTAAAATTCCCCATCTGAAATAATTCCAGCATTTGATAATTTTCATAATGAACTCTAAACACTAGTTGAAAGAGAACTGCTTCCAATCCCCAAACATGTTCTGAGCGAAACAAATGATCCTGGAGGTACCATAAATACTGACTTCATAAAGCTAAAGCAACAAAAGAGTTGTATATGATTTTTAAATCTACAGACCAATGGCACAGAATAGAGAACCCAAAATGAGTCCATGTTGATCTAGCTAATTGATTTTTGGCAAAAGCATCAAAATGTGCATGGAGGGGAAGTCTCCATAAGAACAGTGCTCTGGGAAGCTGGATGTGAAATACTGTAAATGTGAAACCTGCACACAGAAAATTGTACACAAAATAAACTAAATGTGGATCGCATACCTGAATACTAAGCTCCAATATATGAAATTCCCACAGGAAAACATAAAATAAGCACTTCAACAAAATGATGCAGGCAATGATCTTTTAACTAGGACCCTAAATGCACAGAAAACATGTATATTCATACCCTGTCTATGTGCCCCAAAGGAAATTATCAATATATTTATGAAATGACATACAAAATGGGAAAACAATTTTCAATGGATTCATCGGAGAAAGTATTAACATCCAAGATACATAAAAATAACTAACGATGAACATGGGAAAACAGACAACCCCATAAGACATGGAATACATAAAGACTTAAACAGATACTCCTTAAAAATAGGCCAAAAATGACCAAACTTTATGAAAAATGTTGAAGTCACTAACCATAGCAATATATCATAATCACAATATTCATAATTTTGGCTATGAAATGAAATATCATTTCACTATGTTTACATTGACTATTGCCAGAAATATGAGCTTGCACATTCAGCATATGGAGCAGTATAGATTTGTAAAAAGAACTAAAACTGGAGCTACTATATAACTCAATAATTAAATTACTGTTATAAAAACATGGGAGGCGAATTACTATACTCAACCTATTTTCTAGTGTTTAGTGGATCTACGAATGCATTCTATGTGAGTATGAAGATACAATATTTCCACAACCTTGTCAGGTACATTATGCTTCCAGTACTATTCCCAATAGCTAAACTATTAAATCTACAAAGATGACATTCAGGGGACAATATTTATATGTGATTGTTATTTGGTCAAAAATGAAATCCTGTCCTTTGCAACATCATACATAAACTTAGATCTCATCATGTCAATTGAAAGAAGCTGGTCACAGAAGGACCAATACCACATCTTTTCTATCCTTTGTGGAAATTAGTAAGACAGCGATGTAGAAGAACAGAATAACATAGTGGTCAGGGGAGACAGCAGGAGAAGTGGGAAGGGAAGTGGAGACAAATTAAGAAAGGTTCCCTGACATAGAGTGGAGGAAAAACTTCTTATCCCTCTATGGCATGGGGATTAAATTATAAATTAAAACCACCTTTGAGATACCTTTAAATGCCTAGAAAAATATGACATCCCCCAACACAAAAAGGTGATTAATGTTTTAAACAGAAATACTTATTACTGTGATTTGAGTGTTACATGTTGCAAATAAGTACTGGATTAGCATAATGTACCTAATGAGAATGTGCGAATGCTTTATCTCAAAATGACACAGAATATATTCTTACAACCTTTAAATATTTTACAAGGAGCAGGAAGCAGACGTTATCACTGATTCAGTTCTATCCTCATTTCCCCCGACTTCACTTATTACACTCTTTCTTCCCACATTTAATTCTATCCGGGGAACCTTCTTAAAGAAATTTAATTATCTAAGTTGGAAAGTTCCCACAACTCTCCGGCTCCTAACATTATTTTGTATTTTTTTTTCTAAAAACCACTCCATTAATAACTTTGTTGTTCCATAAAGCTACAGCATACATATCCCCTCAATGAAATCTGATTATGGGTGGACACTTTATTTTTTGAGCCACAATGACAAATGATGTCATCTCCAGGACCCATTCTCCATCTACATAACAAGTTTTGACTGATGTGTCGTACACATTTCCAAATCCAGACCTACATGAGAAAAATATCACACATAAAGTTATTGTTCAGTTGTGGTTGGGAAGACTGACCACAAACAACATTTATTTACCTTTAAGTACTGGAAGGTACCCTCGTGCCCTGTGATAGAGATTCTTAAATCTACCTTGTGATATCTTTTCCAATAATGGTTCAGAAAGCTGCATTTAAATCTTTTGTATCCTTTTGACTAAACTTCAGCAATACAGGAAAATGGAAGTTAGCACGGTTTCAGGCAGAATTTCTTGGCCACCGCTCAACCAACTTTCAGCTTACCACACTGCTGACTTTCATGTGTTATTAGGGAGATTAACTTTAAGCACTTACTGGTTTCATTCTGAGTGAGATGAGTGACCTTTTATTTCCATCAAGGCCTTCAGCTTGCTCTAAATCCGTCGGTGTTAAATTCTGGGAACCTAAAGATTAGCCACTGCCTCCGGCTTTGCACTCTAGCCTGTTATCTTAAGGTTACAAAATCTCCCTGGTTGGAGAAACCTGTAGAGCCCATATGCCAAGTGTGAACTTACTTGGGGCATTCCTGAGGAGACATTTTCGTAGGTAGAGAGACCTTGAAAGACCCTCAGAGGCTCATCATCTTCATCTCCTTGACTGTCATTTTGTCCTTAAGAGATAGGCACAGAGTGCTAGCCAGACCCAGGCATTCCTGGATTTCTAAGGGGCCACAAACAGGACTGCAAAGCACTTACAGCATTTTTTAGCTATACAAATTAAAATTGAAGCTTATTCTTGACATCTTGTGAGACAATCCACGTTCAAGTTCTCTTTCAACTCCCCACTGAAGACACAATTAAGTTTCCTCAAGGATAGATAGATAGATAGATAGATAGATAGATAGATGATAAGTAGAATGATAGATTGATGTATACCTATATATAGATAATGTTAGATAGAGTCTAACTAGCTATAAATCAAGTAATATCAGATAGTGTTAAAATTTTAGCTCAAACTAGAAGTTTCATATGGTAACAGTTTATAGCTCCATACTTTACTTTTGCGAATGCAACTTCAACACTTTAGGCCCCCAAAGAAATAGTATCACTCAAATATGACTAACTTGGGAATTTGAGATGTAATAGAGTGGAGTACTTGCACTTACCCAACAGAACTCCCAGTGAACTATCATGATTGGCAAGCTTTCATGTTATCTTTAGAGATAATTCATTATGAATTCCCTATTAATTTCTACATCAACTGCCTGAGTGTGTCATGGGATGCATTGGATGAATTGGTTGAATGGAACAATTTTCTGTAATCTTGAACTACCCTCAGTTCTTGTTATTCATAGTGACTTAGAAAGATGGGCAAACTTGTCTGGTCTGTAAAGAAATCAAACAGTGCCGACTCTTCTTTTAAAGAACTTGGAAAACACTAAACATTGTCTTGAAGAGTTAGGAAAGAATTCTTCAAACCTAGCTAATATAATATGCCAGTGGTTCTTAACTTATGGGTTGCAATATACTGCGTATCGGATAATTTTTTGTACATTCGACAGTTTCTCCTCCCTCCTGTCCACCCAGTCGCTTCATCTCAACCACCCTTCCCCCACACCTCCTCTCTTCCATTCATCTATCCCCCCTCTGTCTCTTCAGAAAAGGGCCAGCCTTAATGGAAATCAACCAGCCATGGCAGATCAAGTTCCAATGAGGCCAGGTACCTCCTAATCTATTAAGGGTAGAGAAGTTAACCCAGTAGGGGAAAATGGAAAGGGCCCCAAAGGCAGGCAAAAGAGTCTGAGACAACTTCTCCCCCACAAGAAGATCAAGCTTTACAAGTGTAATATATTTACAGAGGGCCTAGGTCGGTCTCATGCAGGCTCCCTGGTTGGTGGTTCAATCTCTGTGAGCCTCGAAGAACCTAGGTTAATTGATTATGTAGGTTTTCTTGTGGGGTCCTTGACCTTTCTGCCTCCTACAATACTTCCTCCCCTCTTATGTGGGACTCCCCAAGTTCTGCCTTATGTTTGGCTGTGGTTCTCTGCACCTGTTTCCATCAGCTGCTGGGTGAATCTTCCCTAATGGCAATTGGCTAGGCACCAATCTGTGAGTAAAGCAGAATTTCACTGGGAATCTTTTCATTGCCTTTTTTTTTTTTTTTTTTTTTGGCCAGTCATATATTTGCATTATGATTCCTAACAATAGTAAAATTACAGTTATGAAGTAGCAACTAAATAATTTTGTGGTTGGGGATCCACCACAACATGAGGAACTGTATTAAGGGGTCACAGCATTAGGAAGGTTGAGAAGCACTGCCATTTGGAAAGATGTGTCGCTTTGTCCATTATGAATTGTCGCTTTATTGTCGCTTTAGTGTATGGTTGGCGATTCTGCTTCTAAGGGAGGAATTGGTGGAGAGTGACTTCCTCATTTGAGTCACCCCCTCCCAATCAGTCTGCACATGGCAATCTGCTCCTTAGCTGCTGCTAAACTGTGGCAGCCTGCTGTGCCTGCTGTCTTGATGCCGCAATTACAGCGGGAGAACAAGAAGTTATTATCAATCACTAGATGCTGAAGCACTGACAGAGCCCCAAAAGGAAATAAATCCAAGGAAATAGAAGGAAAGACAAGGAGACAACTGCACAGAGAGCAAGGGGGTAGGGCATGCAGGAAACAGAGATGAACTGACTTTCTGGAGGAGAGCAAAGACATGTAAAAACAAAAGCAAAAACAAACAAAGCACCAAAAATTCACTCCGGGATCAAAGTTTATTTCCAGCAGGCACATTTGGAAGATTTGGCACATTTGGTTAATATTGATGAACGAACCCTACAGAAACTGGGAGACACAATGTGAGGCTGTGATTTAGTTTGCACTACTCAGTAGTCACTATGTGACTAGGTTGACTTTCAAGGAACAAAATGGAAAGGAATCAATGACCGTTCAGAGAATTTGCCAGCCTCTATCCCAAGTTCTTTTGGTCTCATTCTGTCTCAATGTCTCATGCTGTCTTAGTTCATTGTCTATTGCTAATAACACAATACAACAGGCTTGGCAAGTTTTAATATAGAGTGGCTTAATCTGCTCCAGGTCCTAGAAGTGTAAATACACAGGAAGCATTTGGGTATAGATTCTTTATAGTTAGTACAATGAGACAACTCAGGCACCACATGGCAAGTAGCAATAGGAACTCCTCTAAGTCTCCTCAGTGTTTCTCCCTCTTGCTAAATTATCAGCAGTAAGTAAAGGGGCTTCATTGTTCTGGCCTTACTATTACAAATTTATTCTAAAAGGCATGTTCTCTAGCCACTGTAGTGAAGTTGGTTAAGTTTGTGTTCTAATGTCTTGAAATGAGTATTCAACATCTACATGAACTTTGGAGGGAACAAATATTGAAACATGATCCAAGGGAAACATGCACCAGTGGTTCTAATGGGGGATCAAGGATGGAAGTGTGAACAGTCTTCTCATTGCAGACACTTAACACAGGATGGCGCTGTTCAGTTACCCAGCCTCACTCACTGCCTTTGAGAAGCACTTTTCAACACAGTCCTTTCTAAAAGAATTTGAACTCCAGAATTTTCTCTTTTTTAGTGCTCCAGTTTAAGAACTTTTTTTTTTTTGCAATATCTGTAACATCGTTGCTCTCTGCTAGCTCAGAGGCAGTTAGAAATAAAAATGATAATACAAAAACAAGACAGAAACCAACTGTGGGATGTACAGACATTGATGCCAAACAGTATATATGTAAATGACTGACCTGCACCATAATATTTGTTACAGCTTGGATCTTAAATATAGCCCAGGGTTCAAGTACAAAAGCCTTGGTCTTCAGCGCACAATGGTGGGAATGTTAGGTATTAGGGTCTACTTGCAGAAGATGATTACTCTCATGGTGCCCTGGAAAGCTTATTAGAGTACCATCTCCTTCCTCTCTTTCTTAATGTCTGTCCCCATGACATGAGCACTTGTTCTCTCTTACAGTTTCTACCTTGCCATCCTGTTTATCAGCAGGTCCACAGTGCCATGGATAAGCAAGTATGGAAATCAATCTCTGAAATCATGAATCAAAGGGGGCATCTGCTACTATTAACTTGCCGTTTTCACAGTAACTGGATACTAACAACAACAACAACAAAAATTAATAATAATTCCATAGATATAAAAAAGATGGAATGAATAAAAATGCCATCCTATCTCCTTGGGTTCCACACTCTACATATTCAAAGAACTAGGAATAGAGAATATTCTTTAGGAAATTTAAATTGCATCTGTACCAACTTTGAACATGAATTTTTAATTGTCCCTTTGACCTAAATAATGTAACACAGATATTTAGATTGCATTAACATTACATTACAAACAATCTACACATTGCTTAAAATGCACAGGAGACTCTTATGTAAAGCATTTATATGCACATTTTTATATCCACTAGGATTCTAGAAATAGTTTCCTTTAGATGCTGGTGGGCAAGTATATAGTAAGCACTTATAATAGGAGTTTCTTTTAAATTATATTTTTCTTAGGATATACTAATTGTACACACTGAGTTTTCTTTATGACATTTTCATATAAGTATATGTTGATTCTATTTACTCCTCTAATTATCTTCTCTTGTTCCCTCACTCATGCTGTTCCTCCCCCATTCCTATTAGTCTTCTTTATACTTATATAGTTTTTGCTGTTGTTGTTGTTGTTGTTATTGTATTTATCATTGTTGGTTTTGTAGCTAATGAGGTTTAAAAAAAAAAAAAAAAAAAAAAAACAACTGATTTACCTGAGTGTGGGTGAGAAGTTAGCAAAAGTATGAACAGTTTACCAGTTACCACGCGTAACCTAGCAGCTACACCATTGAAAAACATCCATTCTTCTTTCTCAACAGCCATTCGCTGTCAATAGCTCTTCTGGGAAGAACCCTCCCCCATCCATGATGGAATGTTGACTGGCCCATTTTTATGTGTTTTACATAGCTGCTCTTTTGTTTTGATGTGTTTACTTTTAGGGCAACAGCAATACGGTGCCTACAAAGCAGTAGTTCAAAACACTCTTCCCTTTCCAGTTGGCTCACACATTCTAAATGGTCCTTCTTCCATGGTCTTCTCTGAACTTTGGACAGAGTGATATGGTTGTCCCATTTGGGGCTTAAAATCCGATGGTCACTTATTCTTGGCACTTTGACTAATTAAAGGTGCCTACAAGAACCCTGGCTAAGTGTGAAGGAAGCTTACTTAGCCAAGGCAGAGGGCAGTACTAAAATATGGACACAAGCAAAAAATATTGGAAGACAATTTGGTGAATACAAATTACCCATTTAGAAAACAACATTGGCAACTTCTTTTGCAGGGTCTCTCTCTTGCAGGGTCTCAGACTGTCGATACTTGAACAGGCTCACAGTACCTCATATCGACATCTTCTTGAGGCATAGATCTTTAGTCCAAAGAAAAAGCGTTAGTTACCCCCATTGCATTCATGCGTTGGGCTAGGTCTGAAGATTGGTGAGGGTATGGGCAAGGTAGAGTCAAATGGACAGACTTACTGGGCTGACAAACCACTGGTTGGGACTGGGCCTGGGGTTGGATGTGGAATGAGCAGAATATGGTCAGGAGTATGCTAGTGTGGACCACATGATTTAAATGTGATTTTAATTTGGAAAGACAATATGCTGAAAGTGGAACTCATGGATTTCTTAAAAATTAGGGTGAAGGAAAAAATTATAATTCATAGGGAATAGTCCTCCTCTCTAACTGAGTACCTGATTTTAACCTGAGCTCTCTACCATCTACATCAGGTGAGTAATAACTAACAAAATGATTGTAAAACAGTCCACATTCATTGTATACCCATTCACTTGTGCTTTTTAACGTGATATGTTTTACTTTTTAGGCATGAAACAACTTGCCTTTTGCTTTTAGAGGCCCGATGATTAAATATTCTAATGTAAACATACAGCAGATTATAAGGGGGGAAGCATATAAAACATCTCATCATGGCAGCATTGAAAGACAGTGGGAAAATAGAAACAGAAGGTACTCTACCCAACTCATTCTATGAAGCCACAATTACTCTGATACCTAAACCACAAAAAGACCCAACAAAGATAGAAAACTTCAGACCAATATCCCTTATGAATATTGATGCAAAAATACTCAATAAAGTTCTTGCTAACCGAATCCAAGAACACATCAAAACAATCATCCATCCTGACCAAGTAGGTTTCATCCCAGGGATGCAGGGATGGTTCAATATACAGAAATCCATCAACGTAATCCAGTATATAAACAAACTCAAAGACAAAAACCACATGGTCATCTCGTTAGATGTGGAAAAAGCATTTGACAGGATCCAACACCCATTCATGATAAAAGTCTTGGAAAGATCAGGAATTCAAGGCCCATACCTAAACATGATAAAAGCAATCTACAGCAAACCAGTAGCCAACATCAAAGTAAATGGTGAGAAGCTTGAAGCAATCCCTCTAAAATCAGGGACTAGACAAGGCTGTCCACTTTCTCCATACCTATTCAACATAGTACTTGAAGTCCTAGCCAGAGCAATTCGACAACAAAAGGAGATCAAAGGGATACAAATTTGAAAAGATGAAGTCAAAATATCACTTTTTGCAGATGATATGATAGTATATATAAGTGACCCTAAAAATTCCACCAGAGAACTCCTAAACCTGAAAAACAGCTTCAGTGAAGTAGCTGGATATAAAATTAACTCAAACAAATCAATGGCCTTTCTCTACACAAAGAATAAACAGGCTGAGAAAGAAATTAGGGAAACAACACCCTTCTCAATAGTCACAAATAATATAAAATATCTTGGCGTGACTCTAACTAAGGAAGTGAAAGATCTGTATAATAAGAACTTCAAGTCTCTGAAGAAAGAAATTCTAGAAGATCTCAGAAGATGGAAAGATCTTCCATGCTCATGGATTGGCAGGATCAACATTTTAAAAATGGCTATCTTGCCAAAAGCAATCTACAGATTCAATGCAATCCCCATCAAAATTCCAACTCAATTCTTCAACGAATTAGAAAGTGCAATCTGCAAATTCATCTGGAATAACAAAAAACCTAGGATAGCAAAAACTCTTCTCAAGGATAAAAGAACTTCTGGTGGAATCACCATGCCAGACCTAAAGCTTTACTACAGAGCAATTGTGATAAAAACTGCGTGGTACTGGTATAGTGACAGACAAATAGACCAATGGAATAGAATTGAAGACCCAGAAATGAACCCACACACCTATGGTCACTTGATCTTCGACAAGGGAGCTAAAACCATCCAGTGGAAGAAAGACAGCATTTTCAACAAATGGTGCTGGCACAACTGGTTGTTATCATGTAGAAGAATGCGAATCGATCCATTCCTATCTCCTTGTACTAAAGTCAAGTCTAAGTGGATCAAGGAACTTCACATAAAACCAGAGACACTGAAACTTATAGAGGAGAAAGTGGGGAAAAGCCTTGAAGATATGGGCACAGGGGAAAAATTCTTGAGTAGAACAGCAATGGCTTGTGCTGTAAGATCGAGAATTGACAAGTGGGACCTCATGAAACTGCAAAGCTTCTGCAAGGCAAAAGACACCATCAATAAGACAAAAAAACCACCAACAGATTGGGAAAGGATCTTTACCTATCCTAAATCAGATAAGGGTCTAATATCCAATATATATAAGGAACTCAAGAAGGTGGACTCCAGAAAGTCAAATAACCCCATTAAAAAATGGGGCTCAGAATTGAACAAAGAATTCTCACCTGAAGAATACCAAATGGCAGAGAAGCACCTGAAAAAATGTTCAACATCCTTAATCATCAGGGAAATGCAAATCAAAACAACCCTGAGATTCCACCTCACACCAGTCAGAATGGCTAAGATCAAAAATTCAGGTGACAGCAGATGCTGGCGAGGATGTGGAGAAAGAGGAACACTCCTCCATTGTTGGTGGGATTGCAAGCTTGTACAACCACTCTGGAAATCAGTCTGGCGGTTCCTCAGAAAATTGGACATAGTACTACCAGAGGATCCAGCAATACCTCTTCTGGGCATATATCCAGAAGATGTCCCAACCGGTAAGAAGGACACATGCTCCACTATGTTCATAGCAGCCCTATTTATAATAGCCAGAAGCTGGAAAGAACCCAGATGTCCCTCAACAGAGGAATGGATACAGAAATTATGGTACATTTACACAATGGAGTACTACTCAGCTATTAAAAAGAATGAATTTATGAAATTCCTAGCCAAATGGATGGACCTGGAGGGCATCATCTTGAGTGAGGTAACACAATCACAAAGGAACTCACACAATATGTATTCACTGATAAGTGGATATTAGCCCAAAACTTAGGATACCCAAGATATAAGATACAAGTTGCTAAACGCATGAAACTCAAGAAGAATGAAGACCAAAATGTGGACACTGTGCCCCTTCTTAGAATTGGGAACAAAACACGGAAGGAGTTACAGAGACAAAGTTTGGAGCTGTGATGAAAGGATGGACCATCTAGAGACTGCTGTATCCAGGGATCCATCCCATAATCAGCTTCTAAACGCTGACACCATTGCATACACTAGCAAGATTTTGCTGAAAGGACCCAAAGATAGCTGTCTCTTGTGAGACTATGCAGGGGCCTAGCAAACACAGGAGTGGATGCTCACAGTCAGCTATTGGATGTATCACAGGGCTCCCAATGGAGAAGCTAGAGAAAGTACCCAAGGAGCTAAAGGGATCTGCAACCCTATAGTTGGAACAACATGATGAACTAACCAGTACCCCGGAGCTCTTGTCTCTAGCTGCATATGTATCGAAAGATGGCCTAGTCGGCCATCACTGGAAAGAGAGGCCCATTGGACTTGCAAACTTTATATGCCCCAATATAGGGGAATGCCAGGGCCAAAAGAATGGGAATGGGAGGGTAGGGAAGTGGGGGGGGCGGTATGGGGGACTTTTGGGATAGCATTGGAAATGTAATTGAGGAAAATATGTAATAAAAAAAAAAAAGAAAGAAAGACAGTGGGTACCGGTGATAGTGTGAGAAATTTAAATGTCTTCTTCCTAGGTGTCAGACATATGGAAAAAGTGGAGTATTTTAGAGGAGGTTTATGGTCGTGAAGAATGGCAGTTTTGCTGGCCTTTAGGTATAGCCCCAAATCTAGTGTTCCTTATTATTGAAAACATCTGTCTTTCCTGACTGATGAGATGTCAGGGTAGAGATTCAGAACAATCAAATGTCACCTCGGGGGTTCTGTGATTTCAGGGAGACAGGGAATTCCAGAGAAATCTCTTCGTTGACCTTGCTAGCCCCTGTTTGTGCTCTTTGGAATTCAAAGCAGTTCATTTCAAGGTGTCATTTGCTAAACTCCAACACTATCAACAGAATATTTTAAATGGCAAATGATTTTTGAATATTATTATATTTCAACTGTCATGTCTGCCTGACGATCTATATGTCAGAGTGTGTGTGTTTTTTTTTTTTCATAGATGAGTCTAAAGTCACTATCTACATGAAGGATTCAGCAACCCTAGAACATGAGTCACTTCTAATTGAGGCAGAACAGAATTCATGCCCTCTACTGTCTTCTGGTTTATACATAAGTGTTCTGATCTTTGGTTTGGTCAATACTTCCATAATATTCATTGAATACCTAAAGTCAAGAACTGAGCTGCTAGCTGGAAATGCACCAAAAAAATCTATACACTTGTCATAGATATTATACTTTGGGGAAAACAGGGTGACACAACTAAATTAAGTATATTACATCCACAATATACCAGAAATGATAAATATTAAGAAGACTATAGTAGGGCATGAGATAATACATGTGTCTCTGGATGGGTGAAAATTTTAGAACCCAGAGCCAAAGAAGACTAAAATGTCAAAGGTGACATTTTAGTGACTATTTAATTGAAATAGAAAGTGATGTCATGTATTCACAGTTGAAAGACATTACATGCAGTACGGCATATAGGATTAACTACTTTCAGACCAATTATCTGATCCAGTGACCTATTAGGTATGCTTTACTTAACTAGGTCATTTGCCACCAACACAGTCCTATTTATCTTCTTGCGTATCTACAGGTTTCTCTGTAACCAGATTCGGTTCACTTACAGAAGACAATTATCATTCAATTCTTTTTAAAAAATCAAACATCTTTCCTACTTTCTGTCTTTCTTCAATGGTTTTATTAATTTATTCTTTGACAATTTCATACATGTATCTCTTCCTCCCGCCCCTACTAACCCATATTCTTCCTCACATCAAGTCCACATCCCACTTTCGTGTCTGTCCTGTTTTATTTTTGCTTTGGGACCCACTGTGTTTAGCTAAGACTACCCTCCAGACACGGACATGACTCAGTCTCCTAGTGACATGTGTAACTCGCTTGTGGCTACATTACTCAAGACAAGGACTTCCTTTTGTCTAGTAGCCCTGAAATGACATCATCTCCCCTGGATAGATCAAGACCCCATGAGCTTCTCCCCCATCTCTGACTAAATGTTTACTACCTCAGTGATAGGCAGGTTCTTATGCAAACGACAGTAGATGTTCTGTGTTCATGACTACAGTGATAATGTCGTTCCCATATAACAGCAATTGAAAGCTCTTCTCCCACTGTTTGGATCTTAGATTTTGTTGCTTCTTCCTTATCTATGGTATGCCTAAAGTCTTGGAGGGAGGTTGATATGAGTATCTGGTTTAATGCAGGACACTTAGCAGTGAGCTGTGCCAGCACCTTCTCTGGTCTCTTCACTAACTGCTGTTAGCTACAAAGACTTTCTTCTTTACTAAAGGCCAATGACAGCACTAGTCTGTGGAAAAAAAATATATACTGTAAGGGCCATTTTAACAACATATTCATTTATCATAACAACAGTGTAGGGCCTTTGATCAGATCCGCAGTACAGGACAAGAACTACCTCCCACTGAACATGCCTCAGATCAAGTCGGATAATCAGTTTGTTGCCCCAACAACAGTTATGTCACCATAAACATGTTTTCTTTTTCTTTCTGACAACTTAAAATGGTAGCATGTAAGCCCTAAAGCTGAGTGACAACCTTTCCTAACTTTTCTCTTCTAGCTGCCTGCAACTTCTAGAATCATGCAAACTATCCAGCAAAATAGAGGCTTCCGGATTAATTCACTGGATTCTGCTGCCAGCATATGTGGTGTCTCCAACAATGGGGTTATACCATACAGTTCTGGAAGCCTTGCAATTCACATAAGTTGTACTAAGTAAATTTTAATAATCTCTTGTGCCCTTTTAGCTAACATATCTCACTCTTGGCATGGGAGTTTTCATTTAATAATCTAACTGTCTATATTCAAGTCTTATTTTTTGAAGAAAAAAATTAACTTATAAAGTAGTCAGTTTCCATATGATTTCTCATCTGTTATTGGTTTTGATTAATGCCCTAAACACCCTATCTTCTAATCCATCATCCAACCCAATTGCTATTTAAACATTGACACCCCTAGAGTTCTTTAAATGTTATAGTACATGTATTGCACAATCCTTAGCCTCCTTAAAGCCTCTGCCACTCTTATTCACAATGGCTGCTTTCTCACTTCAAGGACTCTACAGTTTTTTCAGCTTGATCAAACAAATTAAAAATTTGAAGTTATGATCCACATGTGAGAAGAACATGCAGTATTTGACTATTTGGGCCTGAGTTACTTCACTCAGAATAACTTTTCTAGTTTTATCCATTTTCCTACACAATTCAAAATTTCATTGCTGCTCATAAATTAATAAAGCCCCATTGTGTATCTGTACCACATTATGATAATGTTTGTCTTGTTAAAGTTTTACTGCTGTAAATAGACACCAGGACCAAGGTAAGTCTTATAAAGGACAACAATTAATTGGGGCTGGCTTACAGGTTCAGAGGTTTGGTCCAGTATCAATAAGGAATTGTGGCAGGATTGAGGCAGGCATACTTCAGAAGGAGCTGAGGATTCTACGTTTTCATCTGAAGGCTGCTAGTGAAAGACCGACTTCTAGGCACCTAGGAAGTAGGTCTGATAGCTCCCACACACAGTGCCACCCCTACTGCAACAAGGCCATACCTACTCCAACAGGGCCATACCTTCTAATAGCACCACTCCCCAGGCCAAGCATATGCAAACATTCCATTCCCTCCCCCATAGGCTTATTCAGACATGAGTCTATGGGGGTCATGCTGAAACATAGTATAATGAAAAATACGTGTAGTCCAACTTCACAAGTCCCCATAGTCTACAGCAGTCTCAACAATGTTAAAAGTCCAAAGTTCAAGGTCTCTTCTGAGATTCTTCCAATCACTTACCTGTAATCCCCAAAGCAAGACAGGAAACCAGCTGGGCAAACTCCAAACTCTGTACCTCTATGTCTGCCGTCAAAGCAGTCTTCAGATCTCCAACTCCTTTTTTTATTTTCCAATCTTTATTGATCACAACAAACTTTATTCACCTGGTCTGTTTCCATTCCCTGTTAGTAGCTTTTCTCAGCCAATAGACCACAGAAGTGGCATCTCAAACATCTTGGGATTCTAGGGCAACTTCACTGTTAAAGCTTCTTGTTTCAGTGTTTGGGATCTGCACATGATCTTCTGGGCTCCTCCAAAGGGCTAGCATCATTTCCTTAACTTTGTCCTCTTTAACATTCTAAGATCGGGTTGATCCATTGCCACTGCTGTTCTTGGTGATAATGCCATGATACTGGCATCTCCAATATGCTGGGGGTCTTCTGCTGTGACTAGCCTTCATCAATAGCGTTTTTAAGGCTCTCTTCATGGTGCCAAGCTTCAATTCCTTTGTATGACTACTTCAGTCCTGGGTTGTGAACTGTAACTGGGGCTGAACCTTCACCAATGGCCTTCCATGACCTCGCACAGTGCCAAGACTCAGCTGCTCATCATAATGCCTTCATGCCTTCAAAACCAGTACCACCTGTGTGACTCTTACACAGTACCAAGCACCAAGGTTTTAGCATGAGGTACAACCTTGCTTTCTCTGGAACACAGCTTCTTTGTGCTCTCAGAAAGCATTTCCCAGAAGATTTCACCTCAATGATGCTGGTTTCTTCTTAATCACTGCTAATTTCTTACCTCCAGCTAACCAGCATCAGTTGTCCCAGTAGTCTCTTCTATTTTTCACTCTAAAGCCAGAGCCAAGTGGCCAAAGCTGCCTGGTTTTGCTGCTTGAAGGAGCTGAAACATGGCCCCCTTGTTCTTTTACATTATCACCAGCTTTCTGTTTTCCACCCCCTTCACTGCCTAAGCTTGGCTGTCCTGGATCTTGCTTTGTAGATTGACCTTGAACTCAGAGATCTGTTTGGCTTTATCACCTGGGATTAATGTGTGTAGAATCTTGCCCCAAAGTCCCATTCTCTCAATCTGTTATCTCCTAGAACACAGGATTCAGCTCCATTTCACTTCCTGGTGCCCCTTTAATACCTGAACCATATATTTTATATTTTTCCTTTATAATCTTACCATGCTTGTCAAAATGCTCTTCATGAGACCTAACCAGTGAATGAAGTCCCTGCTGGGCTTTTTAAAGACTTCCTTTGTCAATACAAAGGAAACAATATAAATCTCTTTACCTTAGCCTCAAGTAGACTCTTCAGACAAGGGCAAAAAGCAGCAAAATTCTTCACCCAAATATCACAAAAACAATCTCTATGCCACATATTGAAATTCTTCTCTTCTGAAACCTCTTGAGCCAGGTCTGCACAGCTCAAATTGCTCTTAGTAACAAAGTCTTCTGTATTTCTACTAGGATGGTTCATTTAGCCTCTTTTAAAGCAGTCCAGTGCTTTCCAAACCCAAAATCCCAAAATCCACTTCCTTCCAAACCAAAGCATGGTTAGGCCTATCACAGCAATACCAATTTCTGTCTTAGTTAGAGTTTTACGACTGTGAACAGACACCATGGCACGACAAGTCTTATAAAGGAAACCATCTAATTGGCGCTGCCTTACAGGTTCAGAGGTTAGGTATCATCAAGGCGGGAACTGGCAGAATTCAGACACACCTACTCCAACAGGGCCACACCTTCTAATACTGCCACTCCCGGGACTGAGCATATGCAAACCTTCACAATGTTTACGAGAAAAGAGCCTAGCTGTGTTGTAATTTTTCCCAAATCTTATTGCTGTACAGAAGCATCTTGAGCCATTGGCCACATAGACTATTGTGGAGCAGATAGGTGGATACCCATAAGAGCTCTGTCTATGATGTCTTGAAAAGCAATCAGGAAGTCCAATTCATATTCCCATGGTCTTGATAAGAATCTTTGAATCTCACAATGAGTAGACCTACAGTAGTACAGAGGTATAATTTGGCTAGCACTGTCATTTGCCCATGTCTTTGGTAAATAACCACATAGTCTTTTCTGATTATATTGGCTTACTGTGACTCAAAGAAGCCAAAGTGGATCCCTACTTGTTCAACTTTGTTTCCAACAAGAGAAACAATGTACTCTCATATGCTTTGCTGACTTGGGTCCTAAGAAGCAAATTATGGCCCTACTCAACAATCACCTCAACTGGGCAAATCATATCAAGGAGCTTCTCTGAGTTTCAATGATATCCTATAGTTCCTGCCCTGATAATGGACACTAGTATAATTTCCCCAATATGATGTTGCCACCCTCACAGAATTCATCAAAACTGATAGGAAAATTTATATCTACAGGATATAACATGAACAGAACTGACAGCAAATGTGTCCCACCTAAAGAAGCTACATTCCAGGCAGGTAATGTAGTTCAGGCTATTGAGATACTTATGGGCATCACCAAAATTGATTTAAGGAGTTATATAACTACTAGTACTAAAAAATTCACATAGTACCAACTAAACTCTATCGGGACAAATATGAAGTACACATCAGCAACAGTCTACAAAACAAGGACATATCAGCAAGATTCTCACAATTAGAAGCATAGCATAGGAAGGCGCTTCTTTCCTGTCTTTTTCAGCAGTCTTATAGTATTATCACAATTAAAAAAATCACATGATTTGGTCTCCCACCTGGCTCCTGCAGCACTTGATGAATAAATACACAAATACTTGATACATAAATAGTTGTCAAATTGATGTCTCTGTGGTAACCTAATGAGTGGGTGATCCTAATCTTGAAGATCAACAGAGTATCTTACTTTATAAAATCTGGGAAAGCAACTGTCTAACTTGATGTTAAAAAAAAAAAGAAAAAATAGAGGATAGAAAAGGCACAATAATGCGATACCCCCAATGGGAAACAATAATTCTCTAGTAACAGATCACAAAGGAAAGGAAATTAAAAGATTGACAAGAATCCAAAGAATGGTATTTTAGAAACAAGAAGATATAAAAGAACCAAGATTCAAAGAAATGAAGATGATTTATGCCACTAATGAGAAATCTATCATAGATGATAAATAATAAGTAGATGACAGATACATAGATAGATACATTGACAAATATATAAATGATAGATAGATAGGTGGTAGAGATAGATAAATAGAGATAGGTGAGAGATAGGTATAAATAGATGATAAATGCATTGATATATAGATATGTAACTATATACATAGATATATAGATACATAGGTAATAGATACATTTATGAAAAATAGATAGGTGATATGCCAAGTTCTGCATGGCCTTATGGAAGGGACAGTATGTATGACAAGGTTTCCCACCTCGGCAGGCAGATTCCTAAGTTCAAAATCAGCCTGGGACAGAGTGATTTTAGGCCCAGGTGTGGTGGGAATGGTAATTTCAGGAGGGGATCCCACTTGAAATTATTTTCTGTGCTTACAAAGGCAGGCATATCTCTGAATTAAATTGCTATGCTAAAATAATGTACTTGCTCTCTTTTCTAAGCATCATGGGGCTAGGTCATAAGATCTGATTCATTGGATAATCAAAAAGGAACCTGGGGTGGATGATGGAATTGATATGCAAATAAAAGCCTGGGCTTTGGTCTGTGAGAGCTGTGCTATCTAGATGAGCTGACTGGAGAGCCATCAGGAGGAAAGCATAGGGATATCAGCTTGTACCCATGATTGGGGACTTGGAGGCCTTTCTTTCACCACTCCCAAATACCCCTCCCTCAGAAATCCCTCTCCAAGCAAGACTGGTCCTTGGCAGTAATAGATAGATAGATAGATAGATAGATAGATAGATAGATAGATGACAGAGACGGATAGATATGATAGATAAACAGAAGATATCAATAGATGATAGATACAAAGATATATAGATATATTTGCAGATACATATATGATAGACAAGTGATAGATAGCTATAGATGATATATAAGTAGATGATAGAAAGAGGTAGATAGATGATAGACCATAAAAAGAAAGATAGATAGATAATAGAAATAAGATAAGTAAATAAAAGAAATAAATAGGTTAGATCGATGGTAGATAGATAGATAGATAGATAGATAGATAGCACTTAAGAAAGAAAACTGAGAGTAAGGCTGGAGAGATAGCTCAGACATTAAAAGTGCTGGTTCCTCTTCCAGATAACCCAAAACCAACATGCCCTCAAGAGGTACCATATGGCACATGGATATTCCCATAAGCAAAGTACATATATACATTTAAAGAAAAGAAAAGAAAAAGGCCAGACTAAGAAAGATGAATATTTCATGCTTTCCTGACATATGCAGGATCTAGATTAAAGTATGTGTATAGATGTATGTATGCACATGTGAAGAAGATGATAATATAAAGTTAAATATGGAAGGAAAAAGACCTTATGAAGGTGGAGAAGAGAAGGTATTGAAATATGTGGTATGAGAACAGATTGAGGTATTATTTGGTGCAGGAAAGGGACAAAAGTGGGAAAGACATGTCTGGGGTCATTTAGTAATGGAATGGAAATGACTCTAAGGAGGGAACAGGGAGATAAGGACAGAAGAAAGTGAGAGAATGATGAGGTGACAGTAAGTTCATCTGAAAATCACATAAGGAAGTATACTTCTCTCTATATACTTTACCTACAAAAATCCCCTATAATACATGTAGACATATGTAGTTTAAATAAAATTTTCTGATCTGGACAGGCAATGCTCCCTTAACAAGCCAGAGAGATTCTCTAATTAAAATGAACAGGCATGAAAACCTCCCTTTTAAATTGTTGGTTAGGGTTTTCCAAAAGATTTCCGCCCCCCAAATTATAGGCTATTGTCCTTGGTTATCCCCAGACATAGAAGCCAAATCCTTATGGCTGAAGACACCATATATTTCTGACACAGCAACTGGAAGGCACTGAGTTAGAACTGAACTGAAATCCTCCTTCCAGAGAACTAGAAGGCACCATGCAAGCTTCCAAAAGAGGGAAGCAAGCAACATTCCTACCTACTCTAAGGTCCATGATTCGCTAAAGAATAACACCCCAAACTCAAATAGCATGTAAACACAAAGAATTTTTTATTCCTCAGAAGTCCAGCATGCTGAGCATCTGTCCATTACCAAGACAACCAAATTAGCTTACAGGCTAGATTTAAAGTACCTTAGGGGAATCTGGGGTAGATGACCTCTACCTTATGCTGTATCTAAAGGCATTTCATTACCACAGCATGTGGGCTGGAAATTGTTATTAATGAAGTCTGTGGTAAGTGGCCTTTATATTACTCCATCTCTAGGTACATTACATTGCCGGGGCATGGAGTCTGGAACCTGTTACTGGGGAGGTCTGGAAACTTGTTGACCCATTGTTCTTGTTTCAAGCTTAGTGGATGGGCACTTTCTAGTGTCTGATTAGCTGCCAGAATCCAGGGATTTTTAACTGACTTGCCTAGACTCATCCAATTCTTAGACCTAGTCTCCTAGACTGCCAATTTAAATCCTGTCATGGAGTCAGCCTGTCTTGACTACCTCTAACAATTATGAGCTATAACATCAACCACCATGGCATGATAACTATAAATGGCACTCATTTGTATTTTGGTAATAAACAATAGTTCTCTAATTGGACTCAAGACCCACTCAGTAAGAAGGAAATTTTGCCTGCTACTAGAAATCTAGCCAACTACCCAAGGGTAGGGAAGTCATGGATTTTGGAGAACTTACAACTGCCATTATACTAAGATGGCATAACTCATAACTGCCTTCTCAATATTTGTATTTATACCCACATATAAGTGTAATCCTTATCCCTCATTTAGGAAACTTCTCTTTGCAACAAATGGAGAAAGCATTACAGAAAAGCACAACCAACCAAAATGAACAGTTTTGGAGCCCAGTCCTGGTGGGTATATCTAGAACAGACCTGTTCCTTAGACTCAGGCATCATTGCAGAAAAGAGGGCAGAAAGCTTGCAATAGCCAGGGGATCAGAGAGTTTTCTATAAGACTGTGTCTGCTATTAATATCAGAAGCTACACCCATAAAATCTCATCAGCATTTCTGTCTAACCTTGACCTTGCCAAAGACAACAACAATAGACATGACTGTCAGGTCATGGGCAGGGCAAAGCCCATGACGTCTGAATCCTACACAAATAACTACAAGAAGCTAAGGAATGCTGAGAATGGAAAAATAGTCTCCCCCAGGGGAGAACACATTGCTTGCTTATCCTATACCAAATAGCCCTCAAAACATACATCATACAGATTAAGCATGTTGTATTTATGTGTTTAGGAATATATATGTATGTGAAATATATGTCTGTAATAATAAAGAAGAAAAAGCTATGCCTTTGAAAAGAACAGGGTAGGATAAGTCAGAGGGTCTGAATGGAGAAAAGAGAAGGGAGAAATGATATAATTATATTATAATTTCAAAATAAGATATGTCATTTATGCCTACAATACATAAAGAATCCCTTTATTTTCTATGATAACTGGGTAAAATGAAGCAGAAAGAAATACCCCGCCCCCAAATAGGAGAAACTGTGTTGGAGCAAAGGGAGAGGGGTAAGACTATAGACAATTCTGTATGTTTTGTACCATTCTCTTACAAACTTGAAATTCTTTACAAAACTTACAGTTTATCTCTATCAGGGAAGAATCTTGTGCACAAGGGATTGAGAAAAAAACTGTAACTATTTTTGTAGTTTACCCCATTACCTAAGAGATTACAGAAGCTGCAGAACCAGCCCTCCAGACTCATAATAGTCCCTTGCTACCTGTTCCAGAGACCCAGGAACTTGCACTGCATCTACTGAATACAGTTGCATTTGTGTGTCCTCACCTTCACCGGTCCGGAGACTTCACATCCTCCTTTTTCAATAGCAAAGTTCTTTTCATTCCTTAACCAGGCTTTTTTCTTCTCCTATGAATGTTCTTACCCTTTATTCTCAAAAAAGTCCCTCTTCGTCGGCATCGTTACAATGTCCTGCACAATAATAACTGTACTACTTATCCTGATGGTTAGACTTTACTACTTATCCTGATTGTCTTTTTTATTATGGTTACTTCTCTTTTCTTACCTTTGTTTTTTTGACAGAGTCTTCCTGCATAGGCTGTCATTGAACTCATGTTCCTTGTCCCGAAACTCCTGAGAGAACCACTGTGCTCTGCTTTGCATTTGCTTCTGTCTGGTCTCTGTGAGTGCCAGTCCTGTGAATTGACAGCCATTGTTCCACATATGGCCAAGCATGGTGCAAGTCACAAATTGGAGCAGAGCATATGCTTTTAGAAAGAGCAATTAAATGCAAAGGGATGCAGAGATTCTACTTTCAACCTGAATGGGGTTTTGCTGTGTTTTGGTTATTTTGTTGGTTGGTTGGTTGGTTGGTTGTTAGGTTGGTCTGTATTCTCTAGGCTTCAGATTCTGCAAATTTTCCAAATGCCATTTATTTGCAAACTCCGAAAATCATTGTATATAGAAAGAAGCTATTAAATTACAGAAGTGATATCAGTAGTAAATGGCTTCACGTAGTATGTGGTAGATGCAGGACTCAGATTTAATGATTAATGATCAGATTTTAATGATTATGCCATTTCACTTATAGCTGTGGTAAAAGGAAAATACACTTGAATTATTAGCAAGTGGGACTAGAGACATCTAATGCAAATGACAATGCTAATCTTATAAACATTGCATTAGACTTAGGTCCATCGGGATGAAATTGATGGTCAATACTGTAGCATTCCAGATACATTTTTTTATTAGCGTGACAATGAGAAACAGTGAGGAGTCTGAGTCCCATTTTAATTGATAAGCAGATCACTTTCTGCCAAGTATTGAGCTCTAATGGCCCAAGGTCTGCTCACTTTTGCAACATCGTCTGTGTGCAATTGAAATAAAATGATCAATTTGTCTTTTAAGCACAGCATCTGTGTTTTGAGGGCAAGTTGAGAATGGAAGCAAAAATCAATTTCATGGATGGAATCTCAGAGGGGTGCTGGCTCTTTCCCTTCGGGAAAGTTCTCATCTCTGAACAGAAGGTAGAAGCTTCCAGAATAGGAGAGAAATGATAGATACATGCAAGTGTGGTGCCCGGCCTGTGGTGTAGCTTTAATTGAATAATAATAATTGATGTAAAGGGATGCAAACCTAGAGTTCACTTAGTAGAAAAATACACAGTGACCTAAGGAGAGCGTTAGCTACTCAGCATTATTCAGTGAACGAGAAAGGAGGCCACCATTTGATCCTTTCACTGACTGATAGGCTACATTGTAATATAACTGAGAAGGAAAAATTTCCTTTGAAGAGAATCCTTTTCCCTCTTCTCGGCAATAGCTTAGGCAATATCCTGGCTTGGTAAAATGTACAAATCCTTACAAGTATTTGGAGTATTGTTCTTAATGAATGTTCACTTGGAAAACAACCTTCCAGGACATACATACTACATACGCATATGTACGTACACACACACACACACACACACACACACACACACACTGAATATTATACTACAAGAAATGATTGGTAGTAATAAGATCAGAAATAAATGAACATGACAATCAAAATGAATATCAGTATTTATACAGAAGACAACTCTATCCAACAGCACAGGAGCCTACTCAAGGGTAAGATGAAACATTGGCTAAAGTCCCAGAGTTCCATTGACACTGCAGATTTCCACTAAACATATTCTCTCTTCCATTTCACTTCAGTGATAGAATTCCCACTCAGTAGATGCATTCCTTACTTAACACCACCAGACCATGCAGGCAACTGTACCTTCCCCCAACACTACACATAGATGAACTCACTTGACTTCAGCCTCATGAGTGGAAGGGTAAAATTCTTAATGACTTGGGTTATAATTTTAAAAAAATTACCATATTTTCTTGACTTGGTCATTAAAGTCTTTACATAATGTCTAAGACACAGAAATGTGAGCAAAACAATGCCTGTAGCTACTACCATGGCTTCAGGGTGTCTTCTATCAGGGATGTTTCTGTTGGGTTCCATGGTAATAGGCTGCCTGGATGCTAAAACGTAGACAATATGAATCTCGTATGGTAAGCCAACTTGGAATGCCAGCTATAAAGTAGGGTTGCAGTTTTTAACCTCATGGGATTCTTGTAAGAAATTAATGGTACGTATCTAAGGAAGGACAGGTGATGAGTAAACACCCATGACTTTGCCATTTTCTGGTAAATCTCCACTGTTGGAGTCTTTGGTCTACACTGGAGAATGCTATGCTTGCATAAATGGGCTGTAGCCCCAGATACAACTTCCTACTCTGAGTGATTGATAGGTACTCATTATCTCCTTCTAAGCAGCAGCTGCTGTCAGTTGCCACACAAGTGTCCCTGGATGTTCTGTTAGCACATTGGGGTGCTTTATTGCCCACAGTCAACTGACCATTTCTCTGGAGAAGAGAAGAAACGCAAATCATGTGTATGAACTAACATTGCCAGCCTATTTAGCGTGTTTCCTGACGGGATATATATAGTCACAGCTTAAACTGGTTCATTACCTGTAGCTCCATGAACTTAACACAGTCCTAGAAAGCCCATTATTACAACTGGAGGCTGAAAATACCCTACCATTTGTGTTTATCTTTAAAGCCAATGGTAATCTCAGTGGTCAGGTTTTCTAACAGGAATTTTCCAGTCGTTCTCAAGACTTAAAGTATTGACATTTACCTCTACTCTTTAGTCACGGGGCTCCAAGACATCATAAATTATATCTTCTCATCCTCCAAAGAGAGAGATCTTTGGGCAAAACACAACATGTGGATATGAGCTATATTGTGTGATGTGGTTCTTGTTATCTATGTGGATTTACATAATGTAAGCCTCATTTGTCTAATCCTAACATGAAGGTAATAATACAAAAGAGCAATGGATGATTAAAGTTTTAGTGACAGAACAGTTGGAAATACTTACCATATAACTGATACACCCCACTGTTTAATATTCTGCTACTCCTACTGAAGGACTCTGGGAGGTCTTGTTCTTCCCCCTTCCCTCTCCCTTGCTAAAACATTCAATTACATTCCGAAAGGAAGCCTCTAAGGTCTGTTCCCTTACTTGGCCTCTTATGCTCCACTCATTCCTTCGGCTGATCAAAAGATCCAAACAAAAATCTCCATTTGGTTATCCTAATTAACATACCCAATCAGAACTCACCAACCCACCCTAGCCCATTCTAATAGAGACCCTTCTTTTTTCCCTCTTAAAATTAACCAGCTGGCTGGTTCAGGTTCTTTACCTTGACCTTTTACCTTGGTTAATTAAGGATTTTTTTTTTTTTTTTTGAGAAATTGGTATTGGATTGTGGTCTGTACCTAATCCGGGGTCCAGAGGAGAGACAGCCATAGTATACAGGTGTACTTTCTAGTTATACCTTCCGCAGAAATTCTTACTCTAAACCTTTGACCTGTTTTTCTTCTGTCTCTGTTCCAGCCCCTCAATCTGCTAGATGAAACCTACCTTCAGTAGAGTTAAGACAACTTTAGAGGAGCTGTGGAAATACCTCCAGCAGGGTAATTCCCTGTGCCTGAGACTTGGTGGTAGAGCCTCCCTGGGGAGAAGTCATACCCTGGGGAAAAAATTGCTAAATGGTAGAAAATACCAGAGCATTTTCAGGATCTTACTGGGCTTACAGCATCTGATTAGGCTCAGTGAGGGAAGACAGTGCCAAGCTGCTTGTCAGGTCTGTCAGTCTCCTGAGAGAACAGGGGAGTCAGGGCTAGCTGGATGGTGCCACAACACCGTTCATCCTAACGCAAGCGAGCGCATTTTAAGCTGGCTAGTACTCGTTCAGCAGAAAATTTCCATTCCTGGAGTCCAGGAATTGGAAATTAGGCGCATCCAAGGTGACCAGAGAATCTTGTAAATCAATGAACCGGTAGACAACCTGACAAATAGCTGAGAGAACAGTCTAAGCAGTACCTCACCCAGTGTGGTGCAGAACCCTTTTGTATGCCAGAGGGAAGAGGGGGGAGGGGAGTGGTGCATAGCCCTCCACAGAGAGGACACAATCTAGGATCAGTTGTTAAGGAGTGCCACACAGTCCTCCCCGTATCTCCCCGTTTACTTAGTTCTTCCTTTACAATGTTTACAGAACATTTTTGTGTTTTGACATGTCGCTTGTCTTTTAAGGGCAGAGCTTGATCTGAAGGTGAGAGGGCTAGGCTGATTCCATGACAGGCTTCAAAATGGCAGTTAAGGAGACTAGGCCTAAGTCTCTGTTTCCACCTCTGGCCTGAGGCAAGGACAGTGGGTCAACAGCAGTTTCCAGACTTCCTCAACTCCTTCCTCAGCCAACAGTTGCCTGGCCTCCCCAGCAAGTTTCCAGTCCCCACACTCTGGTAATGGACACAACAGATTAGGCTGGAATGTCTTAAAGATTTAAAAATCAGCACCTCAGGCTCACTTGGGTGTCTGTCTATCTTGGTAATGGGGAGACCCAGCATGCTAGACTTCAACAGAATAAAACAGTCTTTGTGTTTACATATTATTTGAGTCCAGGGTGTCATTCTTCAGTGAATCATGGACTCTTACAAAGGAACTTCTATTTCACCAGAGTTTGGGACTGGGGTGGTCTAGGGGTGAGCTAGGGGAAGCCCTTAACCTGGAAGCCAGGATGTATTCTCCTTTGGTTCTGCTGTGGTTCCCTCCCTACATTTGGCCAAGAAGGAATCTGAAGAGCAGTTTGAGCATGATCCCCAGGGTGTCCCAATTCTTTCAGAAATGCCACCCTGCAAACAGTGATTCACACACTCTTGCATTTGAGTCCAGGGGCAAAACAGAGCCCTCCCACACAGGCGTGGGCTTGGTTTTGGCTTTCTTTTGTGAGTCTTATGTGATAACCAGATTCTCATGAAAAAAAGAGAAACTGAAAGCTGCAACATTAATACAACTGCCTAGCTGCCAGTCATTTCAGACAAACCATGGAAGGGTGTGTGTGACAACCAATTCTAATGATTTACAATAACGTTTTATTACTGTGGCTTTTTCCTCCTAAGCCATCTTTGGTTTTAGAGTGTTCTAGAAGGCTGTTGCTATTTGCTACAGTTTATTTATTAAAAACTGAACTGAAGTGATATAAAAATAAGCAACCAAGCTTTCTTTTTTAAAATTACACTTTACGCGATTTAATATTGTTAAACGTTTTTATTACCAACACTGAATATCTTCCTGTTTTAGTTAAATTATATTTACTCACTTAAAGGTTAATTTCAAAGTTATAAGTTCAAAGTAATTAATAACTGCCAACCACCGACAGATTCAGTGAGACTTAATGTGTCAGCTTAGGTAGGAGAAAGAAATCCATATACAAAGCAAAAGTCCCAGCTTATTCTAGTATACCACTCTATAAAACATAAAATATTTTTAACATTTACAACCTGTGTATTTAATAATAATAATAACAATAATAATAATAATAATAGTATAGGATAAGGACTGAAAGTCAGTGTAATGGTGATTCTGCTGGCCTGCCCTCAGGGACATAGCAATTGCTTACATCATGACCTGCCATGGCTGCCAGGTGCAATAGGTGTGTGCTGTGGGATTAAAAAGGTCCCATTCCAGGTCTTTCTGTCTGTTCCAAATGTTCTTTGCACCCCCTTCTTTCTGCCCCATCTCTCTGCCTTCATCACATTTCTCCTGTATATCTGCCTGTCTACATGTCTACTTGCCTGTCTGTATCCCTTTCCAGGTATTCATGTCCAGGTACCTTAGTCCAATAATCTCTCTTACACCAGGTTGGCTGCATGGCATAGCTTCACAACTTCACAAATCTTCACTCCTTGGCATGGGTTTGCCAAAAGTACCTCCCTTCATCATTATATTTCATAACACTGAGTGTGATCAAGTGAATAAAAATACAAAGTAGGAGCATTGACAGTGATTCTATTTTTATTGTTAATTAGACCACAGAATGGAGGAATCACCATGCCTGACCTAAAGCTGTACTACAGAGCAATTGTGATAAAAACTGCATGGTACTGGTATAACGACAGACAAGTAGACCAATGGAACAGAATTGAAGACCCTGAGATCAACCCACATACCTATGGTCACTTGATCTTTGACAAGGGAGCAAAAACCATCCAGTGGAAAAAAGACAGCATTTTCAACAAATGGTGCTGGCACAACTGGCGGTTATCATGTAGAAGAATGCGAATTGATCCATTCCTATCTCCTTGTACCAAGGTCAAATCTAAGTGGATTAAGGAACTCCACATAAAACCAGAGACACTGAAACTTATAGAGGAGAAAGTAGGGAAAAGCCTTGAAGATATGGGTACAGGGGAAAAATTCCTGAATAGAACAGCAAAGGCTTGTGCTGTAAGATCGAGAATCGATAAATGGGACCTCATAAAGTTGCAAAGCTTCTGCAAGGCAAAAGACACCGTCAATAAGACAAAAAGACCACCAACAGATTGGGAAAGGATCTTTACCTATCCTAAATCAGATAGGGGACTAATATCCAATATATATAAGGAACTCAAGAAGGTGGACTCCAGAAAATCAAATAACCCCGTTAAAAAATGGGGCTCAGAACTGAACAAAGAATTCTCACCTGAGGAATAACGAATGGCAGAGAAGCACCTGAAAAAATGTTCAACATCCTTAATCATCAGGGAAATGCAACTCAAAACAACCCTGAGATTCCACCTCACACCAGTCAGAATGGCTAAGATCAAAAATTCAGGTGACAGCAGATGCTGGCGAAGATGTGGAGAAATAGGAACACTCCTTCATTGTTGGTGGGATTGAAAGCTGGTACAACCACTCTGGAAATCAGTTTGGCGGTTCCTCAGAAAATTAGACCACAGAATGGAAGCACAGCAGTTAAGTTGAAACTAAGGGTTCCACTAAGACTTGCATCAGAAAGTTCACGAGTCCCATGAACTCCCTGAAGTCATCTATAAAACGTGTGCTTGTGCGTATGTTAGGATTCCTTATGTTGCAAATCACAAGAACTGAGCCAGAAAAGTTTATCTCAAGGGAATTTAAATAAACTATAGGTACAAACTTGGATATGGTGGATGGTGGTGGGGATCTAGAATCACCAACAAAAAGAATTTTAGCTAACTGGTTTGCTATCTTCCTTGGGTTTGGCACTATGTAGTTTTACACAATTAGCTTCTTCATATTGGGTGACTTGACTCAGTTATATCATCCATAGTAGAGAAAAGCGAAGATTGATTTCTTTCTCTTCCCAAGTCAAAAGATCATAGAATGTACACAACTCCTTCTCTCATTAGAAAGCGACTATTGTGGCCAGAAGGTGTCTGGAATGAGGGATGTGATCACTTGTACAATGTAGAATAGGAAGTATTCTACAAACCCCTCAGAAAAATATATAGTTCAGCACTCTAGTGTTTGCATTCTATGCTCCAGGTCTTAGGTTCACTCACTTTAGTGTGAAAACATAATAAAAGTGGTTTAGCATTGTTCCAGGGGAACAAAATTCATACATAGGGACATTTTGTGAGAATTTTCTTTCAATCTTTGAAGTATTCATACTTACTGTAGATTAAGTAGCATATATATATATATATATATATATATATATATTTTAATTTGAGAGTTTAAAAGATGTTCCATCATGACAGATACTTGCTAATGCCACCCAACGTTTCTGTGAATATGCAAGTATTTGTTTCCTTCAGTTCTATGATGATTAAAAAAAAATCGAAGTGTGATTATGTGTAAACTTCAGAAGTCACTTAATAAATTATCAGTATTAAACAAATCATTATTATTCCAATTGCATTTTCGGGAGAACTCTGAGGTTTAGGAGTGCTCAGAATCCACTGTAAAACTGGATAGTGCTGTTTAACAAGTGCCAATTAAACCCAACAAATATTTGAGTAGTTTCTGCAGACAAGATTTGAAATGGCCAATGCCAAAAGGTAGTTGATAGAGAAAATATCTCTGTTATATGCGATGATTAACATAATAATTTCACTAGGGTATGGGCTCCATTGTGTGGTCACTCTTTGCTGTGAAGGTACTTGATACCTGTAATTCCACCCAAATACTTAGACTAGAGAAAGTAGTGAGCTACTCCTCATAGTGTGGCCTGTGTGGTAGGTGTTTTTCTGCATAAGAATCAGTGCTTCCTGAAGCTAAAAAGTAGAAACCTTGCTCCAGTTTCCATCCCATAGATATTGGATACTTACATGAATTATCAGCCTGCTGACATTCTTGACAGATTTTAAACCTACTAGTCCCCATAACTGCAAGAAGATCTTGAACCTTTTCATGGTTTCTCTCTACTCAAGACACCTGCAGCTCATTGCTATGTCAGAAATAGTGAGTTCGGCATCATATTAACACAAGCTTTATTTTACCTTCTTATGTTGGAGGCTCGAGTACCACTGGTTGGCTCTGCTGCTAGTGAGGCAGCATATTGTGATGGTATCACATAGCAAACAGAAAGTGCACACGGTGAGCTTCTGAATTAGAGAGAGAAAGGAAGAGATAAAGGGAGAAGGAGAGAGTTATGTTTTATTTTAAAAAAAAAGACTAGGATATGTTTTATAGAGCAGTATGGTGAGGTGGGAGGGGTGCCTTGGTGGGCCCCATACTGAGGCATCCCTTCCTCCTGAAGTACCAGCTGAATGTTCAGGAACACAGGCAGAGGAGAGGGGAGGGGGAAGGGGAGAAAGGTAGAAAAGGGTCAGGGAGAGAAAAAAGTCAGAAAGATAAGGGGCAGAGAGAGCAAGAAGGGCCAAACATTTCCTTTGATATCAAGACAAGCCTTTGATAGCTTTTGCTAGGTAACTATTGGGCAGATCCTAGAAGGAATGCCAACACACACACACAGAGAGAGAGAGAGAGAGAGAGAGAGAGAGAGAGAGAGAGAGAGAGAGAGAGAGAGAGAGAGAGAGAGAGAGAGAGAGTCAGAGAGTGAACCTAGGGTCCAACAATCTAATGAGGGCATATACCATAACTTCAGAATCTCAGCCCTGCCTCTTAAAGATGCAACCACTTCTTGTGATACTATGTTGGAAATGAGATATCTTGATATCTGCACTGTATCTCTGTGAAAAATCTTAGATAACACAAAGTAAACAAACAAACCAAAACCCAAACCAAACCAAACCAAACAAACAACAAACGAAGTTAAGAAAGTATCCAAAATGGGTAAAAGTTATACAACTACTAGTAATATAAGAAAAGTTAGAAGATGAAACGAAATTAAGAAATATGTCCTGTACATTCAAATAGCAAAAGCAGATATTGGATTACTTGGCCATACTCTGTTTAAACAAGTTAAGCAAAAAGTTGTGATCTGAAATGTGAATGTATATTCATCCTTTTCTCTTAAGCTTTGTCCATATATGTCTCATAAGCTTTGTTCCAGTAGCAATAAACACCCCTACAGTTTCTAAATATGGTTTTTCCATAAAATATCCCATGATAGTGGTGATCCAGCTGATTCCAGCAAGGTCTAGATCAGTAAAGGAAACATAAGCAGTAGATAGACATAATTTCATTATAGGAAATAAGGGCTTATCTAGAATCCTGGTTACAAAGCACAAGAAAGCAGAAGCTACCTGGGAAGTACTCCATTATCTTGACTGAATTAGTGTAACTAGAACTTCCAAATGAACAGCGGTAATGGAGTTAAATACAAAAAATATATTTAAAAATACCATTAGTTCCTATGAGTCACATAGAAAAAATACTCTGAGGTCATTGTTTGGAGCTCAGGAGATAATGATTTCATTACTGGTGAAATGGATACAAGAAGAGGCAAACATCCTTAGGGTCTCCTCTGTAGAAACTCAAGTTAAGGATTGTTTCAACAGAAGTGCCTATTTTACATACCAAAGCAAACCTGGCCTCTAGGTTCTTCCAGCAGTCTCTCAGTCCCAACTTGGCATACCTAGTCCCCAACCCTGAAATTTTCAGTCCAGGAGCTGGGCTGCTCTTTTCCCAGAGCCTCTTCCCTGTATAATTCAGACATTTTGGTCTCTCTCTCTCTTCTTCTGTCTTTTCTCTGCCTGTGTGTCCTTTCTCTTTTTCCACCCTCATCCCTGGCTTGGATTGGCTCATTTCACCTGTGGCAGAGAAATAATCTGTCAAGGGTAGTTAAGTAGTGTGGGTGTCCTTTTTATTTTGAAGAATCTTCTCTAATATGTAGAGCAAAAATAACAAAATAATCAATATTCAATTTCTAAATGACAAGTGTATCTGGTTAATGATGACCAATAGTCGCGAAGCTAACAGCAAAAACACTGGTGGGAAACATCTTAATGGAAGGATAAATTAGCCAGCACCTTAAAAGCAATATCTAAACAAGCAAGACAATCAGACATTGCAAGCCTGCTGATAGGGCACAAAAGCAGTATATGTACAACTGCCTCTATGGCATAATGCGCATGTGTCTGAGTAATCACACCCAAATCCATTCAAGCGTCAAAACCTACCTGCAAGTTTGCAGAGACCACAGAGACAGCAGGGAGACATATGAGCCAGATCTATATAGCTCTGGGCTGAACTTTGTAGTCTGACATGAGAAAGCTGGTGCAGGGGGTATTAGAAGGGAAGTCATTTCTGTGTTGACACATCTATACTACATGTTGGATGCCCTGCAAAAGCTGTGGAATAGCAAACAATTGCAACAATAATAAATAACAACAACAACAACTGCTTGTAGGGTTGTGGGTCCCATGCCCACTTCGGCCTAGGGCTCCACCACTTGCCAAGGCTGATGAGGGCAGTTTGACTGTTTATCCCACTGGGCCGGAGTTGGTCCCCAGGACACCACTCTGGGTGGGAAAGAACAGTCTGGTGCACAGGACAGCTGGAGCTTGCTCCGGGGTCCGCGGGATTGCGAAGAGGCTGGGACCATGGAGTTCCCAGGCTCCTGGATATCCAGGCACTGCTGGAAGTCATGGAAGAACTGAGAACAGAATCTGAGCCCCTGCAGGCTGGATCTAGGCTGGGACAGGGGTGGTGGTGGTGCTCCGGCTAGTTCCATAGGTAGAGTCTTTGGCTTGCTGAAGGTTGGCTTGGTGGCAGTTGTGACTGGAAGTGCAGAGAGGCCTTCTATTAAAGATTAGACAGTGATTTTGTAGGCAAAGCCATCTCTGTGGTTCTGCATGGCCACATCTCAGGGTGGGCCTGAGATTAAATACCTTTTGCAGGGAGAGATGTGCGGGAAGGAAAGCCTATTGGCTAAGCCTTCCAGGCCTCTATGTATCTCATTAGAATGGTGATCTCTGTCTTGAGCCTATGTGGCCACAGGTCAAATCCTTTTCCTCATATATGTCTGGGGGGCTTGGGGCATTGCCCTTACATGTCTGATGACCCCCAATCTACGGGGGATTATGGCTAGTGACAGGGACCTGGTGCCCAGGGTCAGGCAAAGCTCCTACCGATCCTTCAGGGTCACAGGGGCTTCTAGCCTTAGCTCACCTGGGGACTGATAGAACCTAGTGGGGAAACCCCCACTCAATTCCCAATTCGGCGTGCACCCAAAAAAATCACGAAGGACCATCTTGATGTAATTACATGAGGTCGTTTAATTACGGAGCTCCGGACCGATATGCATCCCACACAGGAGATAACAGATGTCAGCCACGAGGCTCGAAAGCTAGGGGGGTTTATGGGGTAAGGGGCTTAGGGGTGTGGAATTCAGCATAACGACACACTATTGGCTTATTCAAACATCAGCAGAAAAATTACATGTACGGACAGGGTGTCAGAGTTCTGTGAGTTGTTGACTCAGTTCAGATAGCCCTGTTATGTCCTCACATTCCCCTTTATCTTTAAGGTTAAGATGTTCCCAGGAATGTTTTAACTACGGGGCATACCCAGGTTTGTTTTTCTCTTTTCTCAGCCCCAGGCAGCCTCTAGACTCACAAACAACCAGCAATTTCTGAGTACTTTATAAGACTTATAGGTCTTGAAATTTCATCTTTCTTTCAGGGACCAGGCTACCTTTCATGGTCCCCCAACTGTTCATAAGTGGTTTTCAGAGATCAAGTGCTCAGTTTCTGGTCTCTCTTGCGTCCTGCTAGAAGCCTGTGTGCAATCGATTACTTTTGTCATTTCATAAGTAAAGAACACAAGGCATCAGGAAAGTTTAAGAACTTCCTGGGAGCACCCGGAACTTCCAAAGTCCAATGTCAATGACTTCTCTACTGCAGAGTACAAATTCACCAATAAGAGTATTGTTTCTATTTCTCTGGCTAATTATTCATTCGTTGTGATTTGTCCTTAGCTTGTTCTCCATACTGTATTGATTCAAATTTCAAGAACTGTAAGACTCATGATTATTTCATATACCAGAAAGTAAAAACTGCCAATCAGTTTATAACATTGTTTTATCCCTTGAAAATGGGTTTCCTATCTAGTGAAAGAACCCCACTAGTACTACGTAGACACCCATTTTCAAAATGTGAGACTTTTTCTTTGTTTCACAGATTAACTGTGAACTCCAGACATAAGCAATCTTTATGCCTTTGTCTTCCAAACACCAGAAATAGTATATAATTTCACATTGTTAGGTATGCATCTTTAGACATACGATACTAATATCTTCCTTAAAATAAATCATAGTTGTAGGATAAGGTGCCTAAAAATTCATATTTTTTTATAATCCAAACTATGATTTTCCTACCTTGCTTTTCAATACAAACCATCAAAGTCTGAGTTTCTTTGCACATTGTTCCTTGTCTTATCAAAGGTCACACTATATTTGAAGTCCATTACTCCTAGGTTCCTCAGTCAATTCTACAATCAAATAGAGGTATTTCACCCTTGAGCTCCACACAGCTTGCATAAGGCAATAGCATCCTCGATTTCCCGTGTGACATACTCAAATTGCATTTTGCAAGTTTCAAGGCTGGAACTTTTGATATTTTCATATGAAATGATAGCATTTTCATGGTTGCTGTCATCAAAGAGAGAGGTCGCTGACCAGAACTACTGTCTCAATTACAGAGATGATGAGATGGGAGCGTGAAAAATGATTGCTTGAAGATTGCTGAAGTATTATAGCTAGAAAAATTGGCTAACTATCATCAGCTCATAGAAATAGAATCATGTTAGTAGCCTGCACAACTGACACTCTTCAACTGGGAACCATGCGATGCACCTTGCTTTACTGCCATTCCTGCCCCCCCCCCCCCGCCCTTCACATGCTCTGTGGAGTATCTGTTGTAAACCCAGTATTAGTGTTTGGAGATCCTTATACAATAAAACGATTTCCACAGGTAGAAGAGTTGGTTAGTGGTTAGGGCATTTGTTGATCTTGCAGAGGACCTGGGTTTGATTACAAGCACTGTTTACAGCCATCTGTAACTCCAGTTCTAGAGGCTCTGATGCCCTGGCTGACCTCTGTGTACAACAGGTACTCATGTGGTACGTGTACAAACATGCAGGCAAAACACACATGCACATAAAATAACAGATTAATCCAAAATAGAATTCGATGAGGACTAAATTTTCATGGTGTTAGGTTTTGAAGGAAGATGATTTAAAATGATATAAATGATTACTGTGAAGTGGAAGACATTTGAGATGAACAGTCTCACACAAAAAGGCTGCCATGTTAAAATATGCAATATTTCTTGACTACTGATTTATACTATTCAGAATGTTCACGTTTGAGTTGAAATTCCTGTGTTCACGTATTATCTAAGTAGCTGATGTGTGTATGTACATGCATGCTACATTTAAAATCCAAAGTACAGTGGGAACCATTGTTTATGAACTATTCTGTATTCCTCAAGGTGAAAAAGAAAAATGCTATGTCTATTTAAGATGATGACACAGAAATATAAAAAGATAATTTACATAGAAAGTAATGCATAAATGAGACATAATTATCTTTGTTATATGTCTCTAGGGTGTTGTCTGTAGCCCACATAACCTTTTAACTTAACATATGGCTTCTTGGCCAACTGAGCCACCTTGACTGGCAGTCAAGTGTGTTATAGATTTTACTTTTCCTCTCTTAGGTCCTTTGAGAACAAAAAATGCATTTTGAACTCTGAAGTATTTCTCTGTATTCTTCTATGGAGAAAAACAATCTATTATTTTGTATAAAAATATTTTTTTTCCTTTGCTTGATCTCACATGCTAAAGAGTATGTAATTCCTCAGCAATTTAAATTTAAATGAGCCAGTGTGCTCACTTTGATTTGCTCTGTCCCTCCACAGTCACATACAGTAGTTTGCATTAATCAAATTAATAATAAGGGATTAAAGTGGCTAGCTTCTAAGGGAGGGATGTGTCATTGGTATTAATATTTGCATTTGGAATAGTTGTCCTTGCATGCTAATTATGCACTGTCTGGAATTAAAGAGACATTTGAAGGAGGGCAATTTTTACTATGTATTATTTTAATTTTGAAGGAGATCCAATAAAGGTTGAATTGTGCTGCAATGTGTTTTCTAATCAAATCGGGCATCGACTCAGATTGACTGAGACAACAAATCCTTTAAATCTACTATCAGTAGCTTTAAGCACCAGGATTTTTATAAGGCTGTTACTAAGTTACATATCAAGTCACAAGAGAAGATGGAGTCCCTTACAAACTAGAATTTGTAACATCCACAATACGAAGATTATCTCATAGGTTATAAGGTTAATTGGATTATTTGTGTCATTGACTAGCTGGTATATGTGCTGAAAAATAAGAAGAAAGCCAGAAAAAGATTATCTTTTGCACAGCACTTTTCTATGATGACTTAAAAAAAAATCATCTGCTGTCTCTTATGGATGACATACCTCAACCACCCACTTTTTCTTTTTTTACCGCTAGCTGTAAATATAATAATGTGATAAAAATAGCAACTGTCTTACTTGTTACTGTCTATATCTGGACTTTTATTTCAAAGAAACAGACAATTAAACAGAAGATGGGCTAATTTTGAATTCCTGCTCTGGGTGGAAACCTAGGCTGGACACATACATCTGAATCTCTCACAGATAGTACAAACTCTATAGTCTCAGGAAATCCTGAAGCTTTTGCTTGCTTCAGTAAGAGTCCCAGGCCAGGTGCTAGTCAGCAGCATCACCTTAAACGTAAGGGAAGACTTTGCTTTGTCTGTTCTGGTCTAGGTGTCTGGTCTGGCACAGATAGGAAGCTTGACTCTGTTCTCTCTATCCCATTTCACCCTTCCTTTGTGTCTGAAGCTTGAGTCTTCTTTGATGGGAGCCTGGGGAATGAGGAAGGAAAAGAGAAGAAAGCTAGAGAGATTCCTATTTACTGATGCCTTCACGGTTGCTGCCCTGTAATGTTAAAGCTACTTCATTCAATTAATCACATTTCCCTAGAATTTAGTACACAAGGGAGTACTGAAAGAACCAAATCAAAACGTCACGTTCATGTCCCCCCATGAATTTTAGCTGCTTTGAACCTTGTCTAGCCACATGATTGTTAACTGCAGCAGAAAGAAGAGCTGAGATATGTTGATACCTCTGGTGAAGAACATGCTTTGGAATCTTTGCCCATGACAAACTTTGACATTACTGGCCAACAGCACCTTGGGCATGCCTTTAGCTAAAATCAAGGTTGTCTGTATATTGAAATCATTCCCAGGAATATCTTTGAAGAGCTAGGCTTACATTAGCACAAGAATTAATCCACTGGAATAGTTACTACCATCAAATTAGCAGTTCCCTGACACTGCCTCTCACTATGGGAAAGAGGCTTTGAACTTATTCTTTCTAGAAGTGGGATTTTTTTTTCCATAGTTACCTAATTTGTGCTTCATAGACAATTCCAGAGCTACTTTGTCTTCAATGTGTGCATATGCATTATTTTTTATTGATTCTTTTCAGGAACCACATCCTGATCATTGATTACCCCTCCTCATCTCCCCACATATGCTTCCTTCTTTCCTACCCAGCCAACTCCATGCCCTTTCTTTCTCTCTTTCATGAACAGAGCCAACATCCACACACACACAGCTCTACACCCAGCCACCCACCCCCTTACACAGCCACAAAGAGAGAGTCCAAAAATATATAAGCAAAAGACCAATAAGACAAAAAAATGTATAAACAAAGCAATTTGAAATGAAACATCTACCAAAATACCACTGAATTTATTTTGCGTTAGGTATCAACCAACTGTTGAGCTCACAGCCTACCTGGAAATGTGATTAACATTCTCAGTGAGAAATAAGCATAGCAATAAAGAGTTCCCAAAGCCACTTTTCTGTACCCATAGATCAGCATCTTGTTTGGCCATCATCAGAGAACCTGTTTCTTTTTCAATAATTATATATATTTTTTATTGAAAATGTTTTTTCAAGCTTATATTCTGATCACAGTTCCCCTTTCTCATCTCCTCTCACACCCTACTCCTCACCTATCTAACACCTTTTTTCCCTCTCTCCGGAAGAAAAGAAAACAAACCAGGACTTTAAAAAAGAAAAACGGCACAAGAAACACACATACAGTCCCCCAAACCCAAACAAGCAAAAATAAAAGCAAAACAAAAACTCCTATAGAAACATAAAATAGAAACTATTATTTACAAACAAAAGACTAGTAATGTAAAACATGTCCAAACAAAGCATATGAAACAAAAAACTCCAAAGGTACCTTAGAGTTTGTTGTGGGTTGACCATCTACTTCTGGGCATAGGGCCTACCCTTAAGTGAGACTCTATTGGAGAAAACTAACTTTTCCTTTGCTAGTAGTTGTCAATTTGAAATAGCTTCTTTATTATGGGTGGGATATCTTGTCTCCTTCAGTCTCTTAGTGCTGGGACCCCATCTGGCTTGGTTCTGTGCAGGTCCCGTGCATATGTGTATCAGCTCTTTTGTGTCTGGAAGAGATTGTCCCCTTGATGTCATCCATCCCCACTGACTCTATTTGCCTCCTCTTCATTCAGCATAGCTCCCTGATCCATGAGTGAAGGGGTTTGATGAAGACTCACCAATTAGGACTGACAAATCCCACTCTCCTTTTCCCCCACATCATCACCACCATTATGATATCTAGGATGGGGTAAGAAGGCAGAACATTTGGGAACTTTGGTAAGCATTTGGTGAGAGCTTACCCATGTCTGGTTTTTTTTTTTTTTTTTGTAGCTCCTTTACAGCTGTTTGCCTTTAAATGGTGAAACCGTAATTTATTTCCACCCATTTCCCAAACCTACCACTGCACTGTTTATAAGACTAGAGAGAGGTACCTGATGTGGGCAAACCTAAGGAAAAAGTCAATGAAAGCAAGGATGAAATTAGGAATTTTCTTGCAGGGTCTTTTTTGCTTCACGTTTGAATTTAGTGGTTGGGGATCTGAGTGCTTGCTGACTTGTGTGATTGTCCTAATGACCAATGGCATGAATTACTGGAAACCTAATTAGGCCTTTTGAGCTGAGAATATTTTTCCAGACACTGACATTTAGTGAGGAGTGTGGTGTCAGCAGAATATCCAAGCTGAGTATAATTTCTAATTTGAGGAAAGGTATTGCCATGCAATTATGCAGGCAGATAGAGAGAGCAATTACACAAAACTATCTTGAGTGATGAACTTTGGAACAATGGAAAAGGACAAAGGCAAGACATAAACCCTACTATCATAGACTTGTATATGTAGACAGATCTCTAGATAGTTAACTGGTAGGACTAAAACTGATTTTAAGTGTTAATTCAAAAGGGTAATATACTGGAGGTAAGGGCCATGGTAGTAAGTATTGGTTTCAGAATGTTCAGAGAAGAGGAGAATATTTTCAAAGTACAAAAAGACTCAAACATATGGAGTCAATTAAACATACATCGGGTTTGTAAAACATATCGTGTTGGTAGTTTCCTGACCTAATAAGCAAACCAGAAACTCAGTTGACCCTGAAAGTAGATTTGAGTTAGCTATTACTGAGTAACAATACACACAGATCTCAGTGACCCAGAACACTAATCAATAATTAACATACCACACACATCTGTAGGCCATTTGTGAGTCAGGTTATCTGGACTTGGCTCAGACGGTCTTGTGTGCAACTCTCTTGGGGCTGTAGGTTAGGGTGTAACCTGGTATAGACCTTGGTTGGGCCTCTTCCACCCCCAAGGACTCAGCTGGCCTTTCTCATAGTGACCAAAGCACAAAGCAACAAAAGGAGACTTGGTGGACCACTTAGACTCAGCTAGCAAACCATCCTTTCACATGATTTTAGTCGCTGAGGCAAATAACTCTGGTCAAGGTTAAAAGCACAGACTCAAGTCCTTCTGAATTGGAACTATACAGTCAACAAAAATGGGTATGTACACTGTAGTGTGACGAGTTTGGGCATCTAGTGTACCACACAGGACATGCAAACCCAGAGTAGAATTTCTTGTAAAAGTATTGAAATTGGAAAGGGGTCTTATGCATTCTGTACAGAGTGGTATAGCTGAGAAAGAGCAATACTGTGGTAGTGTTTTCTAAAAAAATATTGTGAACCAGGCGCAAACATGAAAGACTGTGTAGGCTAGGAATGACACTGGAATTGTGTGCTTCATCCCTGAAGGCCAGCCTTTATAATATCTCAACTACTTGTGGTTATAAATTCACATGATTTATAGCTAAAAATCCCTGGCTGATGGTGAGGCTCAAATCATAACCTAACAGTCTCAATTTCTTTAAACCTCAGTTGCTCCATTCCAGTCTTTTATTTATAAGGTACAAAACAAAGTATATTGATAAAGCCCATTTTGTTTCATTTGCACTAATATGATTTCCCCACTGGATGAAAAATTGGAATCTTTTAATTAAAAATGTAAAGTTAAGATGGCAGCTAGAAGAAAGACACCCAAGCACCCACCCTGGCCATACCAACCCAAGTAGGTAGGCAGGAAGAAAGACACTGAAGCACCTGTTGCAGGTACCACTATGATGGATGGATATATGTATGATGAAGAGGTGGGGAAGATGGAGTACAAGTTGGAGAGATGAAAGAGAAAGAAGTGGGGGTGGGGGTGGAGTCCATACACTTGGAGAAAGGTGGAACTGGAGACTCAATGGTGGTGAGGTGCAGGCAGATATGAGGAGGCCATGGCGAGTTCCTGGCCTGGGTTGCTACCAAGAGACATGTCTGGGGACCTCGGTCTTGCTGCAGTTGGGGTCTGCAGAGATGTCTGTGGCTCAAATTACCAACAAGGGCCAAGCAGATATCTGTGGTCTGGCCTGCCACCAAGTGGATATGTGAGGGTCTGCTGCCCAGGAGGCAATGCTGATCTGAAAGGCCTGAACACAGAAGGCCACATATATATCCAGGCCCATGCTGCTGCTGAGGGCCATGTGTATGTCCATGGAATTATGTTAGCTGGGGTCTAGGTTGATGTCCCAACACCTGCATTACCACCAAGGGCCAAGCAGCTATCTGTTGTCTGGCCTGAATAGAGACCAAGTGGATATCTGAGAGTTTGCTGCCCAGGAGGCAATGGTGATCCGAGTAGTCTGAACTGCCACATGAGGACATGGGATAATATCCCATAATTCCAGGGCCATGCTGCTGCTGAGAGCTATATCTAGGTCCATGGAATTATGTCAGCTGGGCTCTAGCTTGATGTCCCAAGGCCTGCATTACCACCAAAGGCTCTGTGGATAACCCTGGCCTGGACTGCTGCCTCAGGCATTGTGTTGAACTGTCCCTGCCCCTCACTGGCCACCACTATCTGTAAAGCTGGTCTTGTCTCTATCTTGGGTAGCACCATAGAACTGACCTTGACAGCAGGGAAGCTAAAGTTCTGGCCCTACTCCTCATACACCATAGGGTGGCATGGGCAAGGGAAAGATGCCCTCCAACACCGTTCACACACTGGGACAGGCAGGTGAGCTGTTCCTAAGTTCATGAGAGCAGGAGAGTTAGCTCTGCCTTCCACTGGCTGTAGCTCTCAGAAAAATGGGCCCTGAGCCTCACCTGGGCAGCACAGTAGGGCTGTCCTTAGTGGCAAAGTGGCTCTGAGTATTTGAGAGCAGGAGAGCTGCTCCTCCCTCTTGGTGTCTGTGACACTGGATAAGTTACCTGGAGCAGTACAGGAGAGCTCTCTCTGGTGGTGTGGTTACAGAAGAGCTAGTGGGCTGATCAACTCAGAGCCCTTCCATCCTCCAGGACTCTTGAGTTGGCCCACCCCAACATGAATGGGTCTGGGGTGCATAATGTGAAATCACAAAGAATCAACAAAAGTTTTTTTTTTTTTTAGTAAAAAAAATTACAATTAAAAAATAATTATGTCATTTATCTCTTCCCCCTTTTCCCATCAACCCCTTCCATGCATCTCCTATTGATCCCAGAAATCATGCCCTTTTTTTCTGTGTTTTACACACACACACACACACACACACACACACAAATTCAACCTGCTCAGTTTACTAACTGTTACTTGTATGTATATGATTTTAGGACTGACCATTGGTATTGAATAATCAATTAAAGGGTCATCTCTGGGGAAGACCATTTCTTCTGATTTGAGCATTCCTTAGTCCCTGTAGTTTTTGTTGAAGAGTGAAGCTCTATGAATTGAAAATCAGATATCCTGCCTCCACACACACACACACATCTGTACCCTGATCTATCCTGCTGTAATGAGACTGATGCCACATACACTACTCTCTATCTGGGTGTTAGGAGACACTGGACAAGCACCCAGAGGGTACTAATATAAGCATCACACCTTCTGTGTTTCAGGAACCTAACAAAATAAGAACATTTTTTTCAATGTTCATTATATTTTTATTTATTTTTTATTAGATATCTTCTTCATTTATATTTCATATGTTATCCCATAAGTTCCCTATACCCCGACTAGGCCATCCTCTGCTACATATGCAGCTAGAGACACAAGATCTGGGGGTTACTGGTTAGCTCATATTGTTGTTCCTCCTATAGGGTTGCAGACCCTTTAGCTCCTTGGGTACTGAACATTTCTTAATCAGTGGAATTCTTTGTGTACCAATCATATTTATTATTGTTGTCTGTAGGACAACAAGAATATAATACTGTGGTGGTGACAATTTTGGAATAGGTGTTTTGAAAATACAGGCAGTTTATTCAAGTTAAACCCAAACGAATGGAAGAGTAGCAAAGCCTCTGCGGAAACCTTTAAGTTACCTTTTTCGAAAACAGACTCTGCAACCAGGGGCATGTGGGAAGATGAATTTGTTGTTTATCTGAAGCTATTGTAAATGTAAAGAAAAGCCCATTATTGTGTAAATGGTGTGTATATAATGATTAAATATGAAAACAAGGGCCCCTAGATAAAGAAAACTGGAGTGAGATTATTGTACAAGTGAACCCAAAAATATTCAAAATAATATCTATTTCCCTTGAAATCAGTATCAATAAATGATGCCCCTTTTCCCCTATAAAACACTATTTTATTTTTGGTTGTGAGCCTAATCTTTAATGGCAGAGCCATCTCTCCAGCCCTAAAACACTATTTTAAAGCTGACAGTGAACAAAGATCATCAGAGCAAGAGGGAAGACCCACCAAGGGTATACTTTTATCAGAAGTTTTGCTTTCAGGGCACCATAACACCTGCTGACAAGAGTATAAGACTTTTAAAGATTGAAACACCTTATTGTGAGGCCTCAATGATACTGAGTCCTCAATGCCTACCAATTGTATAGAGCTTACTCATGTATGTTTACTTATGTATACTTCATTGCAACTGCTGGTCTTCAAGTGGCCTTGAGCCATTGTGGAATGCCAACCATTAAAGAATTATGATGGGCTGGAGAGATAGCTCAACAGTTAAGAGCACTGAGGGCTCTTCCAGGAGTCCTGAGTTCAATTCCCAGCAACCACATGCGATCAGTAATGGGATCTGATGCCCTCTTCTGGTGTCTGAAGACACCTACAGTGTACACACACACACACACACACACACACACACACACACGTATATATATATATATATTTATTTTAAAAACAGTAGTATGATTATCTCTACTCCTTTTCTGATTCCTATGTTTTAATCTTTCAATTAAAAGTCCTCTTTTTAAATAAGCAAATCTTGATTTCTCATCTATACAATAGTATTAAAATGTTCCCTCTCCCTCTCTCTCTTCTTTTCTCTCTGTGTGTGTTCACATACATGCTCATGCGTCTATATAGGTAATTGAAGCCATTTTCCCATTCTGCTGACCTTCTGTTGCAAAGGAAAACCTTCCCAAGAGAGCGCTACCAAAAAGAGACAAGATGAATAACCTCAGCACGCGATGTGCTTTTGAAGTTTTGTGCCCATCCATTCATTTTCTAAAGAATATTTTTGCATGTAAAAGGCATTTGGAAGGAAAAATGAGGAAGGCAATTTGGGGGAAAATGAATTGGATTTGAATGAGGATGATGAATTGGTGAAGACAGAGAACCAAGAGAAAATGAGCTCCAGGTTTCTGCCTTCATGTTTTCCTAATAAAGTGCATTTTAAGGAATAGTTTATATAAGGATGCTCACATAAGCCAGCCAGCCTACTCTTAACTGAATTGTGTTCTTTTACGAAAGAGGGATGTGCATAATTCCAAGTACTGCACTCATTTCAAAAGTAAAGACACCATTAGTATCAGATTCTTGGACTTGGGACTTATAAGCAACTATCTTTTACATAAAAATTTATGCTTTCTGAAGAAAATGGCATAGCTTTTATTTATTGTCTTACTTTCAATGAGGACCAGATATTTAATAGAGGAAACAGTGGGTATTGAATGTTAGTCTATCCTTTTGGAAGTCTTCAGAAGTATTGAGAGATGTATACTTTCATAAGAGAGATAATAAATATATGATGGGTACAACCTGTCTTTTGGAATCTTGGCCATAAGTAGTAGGTCAACCCCGCCCCAACCCATTTGTGACTGTAAGCAAACTTATTCAGTTTCTCTCTATCTGTGGGTTTAGGATAGCATCATGTGTATTATGATCGTGAGAGAAAAGACCAATAAATAATAAAATAATACATCTACTTCATGTCTGTCTTATAGATACTTAAACAGGACAGCAATGTGTGTGCTTAAAATGCACTGTTGAATGGGGAGCTGAAGAGATAGTCTTCTCCAGAAAAGAGAGTGTTGAAAGATTGAGCCTATAAACATACATACTAGTGACATTATACAAATTGAACCAGTTATATTTAAGATTATATATGTAAATACATATTCATATATGCATATGTAATGATTAGTGAAAAAGAAGAGGCCATGAGTTTGAAGGAGAATGCAGAGGGATTTATAGGGAAAAAGGGAAGGGAGAAATATTATAATATAAAAGAGAAAAAACATTCCAGTGCATTTCTCTTATAGACATGTGAAGAATTACATGATACTGACAATATGGAACCATCTTAAAACAATCTTTTGGGTCCTATCAACTGATGTTTCAATCACTATCCTCCCATTTCATTATCTTGAAGGAGTATGTTTCCAGAAACTCGGAGATCTATAGTAGCCTAGACCAAGGCATCAGGCATCAGTTTTTCAGAAATGTGCTCCTGGGAGCCATGGAACTCGACCCTGAGCATCCAGCTGGGAAGTGAGACTTGTAATATGATCCATGATTGGTGAATAAAGGATTAATGAATGGCCTGAAAGAAGATAGTCCAAACTTTTTTTTTTAACTTTTTTTTTTTTTTTTTTTTTTTTTTTGCGATATGATTTTACTCTGTAGTGCAGGCTGGCTAGGAACTCACGATGTAGCACAGACTAGTATGAAACTCCTCACGCACCCATCTTAGCCTCCCAAATGCTGGGATTCCATGCTTGAGCCACCATGGCCAGCTGGCTATTCCCAAAGCATTCGTTTTCACCTCTGATGTATATAACTAGCTTCTTTTATATGAAAGACAGCACATTTCTGTGAACGATCATGTGCAATTCCAAATGGTGATACAAAGTAAGGTAAAAGAGAAATGAAAAAAAAAAGTATCCTCTTAATCAAAAGCTAGGGATAGTAAAATGGTACTGTATGTAACCCTGGTCCTGCAACCCTAAGAGTGAAGACAGGCACCGTTAGAAACTCCTGGGTAAAACCCCAAGGTACCTTAGCACAGGAAGAAGTACTGCTAGTTTTATTCTTTTATCATCCATTTTCAGAGGGATGGACAATCACATCAATGTTTCCACCTTTTATTAAAGAAAACCACTTTTTGTACATGAACATCCTATTGCAGACAAGAGGCAGACAGCTATGAGGGATATGTGAAGACATATTGTTTTAATTTTTTTTTAGGCATAAAGGGGTATGTTAATCCATTTCCACATACAATTCCTATAATTACATATAGGGGGTGAACCGTGAACCGGTTAGAAAGCTGTATCTAGTTGCCAACAAGTGCCACTGGAGAGAAGAAAGTCCAGAAGTTGAAGACTGAGAATTAGCTTCCTTCCAGTGTGACGCGGTACATGGAGGTGCTCTTGAGTGAGTGAGCTTCCTCCTTACGCAGGCGCAGACGCTGATGCAGTCCGTAGCTAGCAATCTTTTCTTCTCTTGTAAACATCTGCTCATGGGCGAGAGCTCTGAGCCAGTCATGCTGCTGTCTAGGTTCTAACAGCTGTTTGTGGACTCAGTTACCATTGCAAGTGGACGCCTTACTGGTAGGACTAGGAGTAAACGCTCTCCTCGCTCTCCCAATGCCCTGTTCCTTCTTTCTGCAAACACATCTTAGGAATAAGACTTTAAACCTTTGATCTCCCACAAAAAAAAAAAAAAAGAAAAAGAAAAAGAAAAAAAGAAAAAGAAGAGAGGGAGAGGAGAGGAGAGGAGAGGAGAGGAGAGGAGAGGAGAGGAGAGGAGAGGAGAGGAGAGGAGAGGAGAGGAGAGGAGAGGAGAGGAGAGCAGAGCAGAGGAGAGGAGAGGAGAGCAGAGGAGAGGAGAGGAGAGGAAGAGAAAGAGAGAGAGAGAGAGAGAGAGAGAAGTATTAATAGGGAACTAATCTCACTGTAGTGTTCATGGCTTATTGTGGAAAGCAGGTGTTTAAAACTTTTAGAATTTCTTTAACAAAATTCTAAACAAAAAAAAAATCATAATATTTACAGAGATAAACTGAATGTCGTAACCAGGCAAAACAAAGAACTTTGGTTTGGTTTTGGTTTTCCCTTTTCCCTTTGGTTTAAATATTGATCAAGATTCAATTTCTTTTTTCTTGCCAAATAAAACTTCAATAAATCAAAGTTTAGAGGCAAAATAACATGTTCTCTTTACAGCATGAAATCTAATAGAATATTTTATGTATTTAATCCATACCAATGTACTATAGGAAGCTTTTATTAAACTGAGACACTATTGCTCAGATATCAAATGGTTACACGTGTCCAATGACACATCTCTCAGTCTGCAGAAGTGGCAAAAAATTATCCCCAACCTCCAACAGAGATTAATCTTTGATTAGTTTCTCATTGCCTTCAAAATAATTTTATTGTTTGTGTCTAAAAGGAAACACCATATTTCTTTTCCCTCTCAAAGAACACAGTTCTATACCTGGAAATCTAATAGTCATATTTTTTTTTTCAGTTAAAGTTATACACATAAATCTGGGTCAAAATGGCGGTGCAGTGTGATCCCAGAAACGAAGCCTCCACCTGAAAGAGCAAAGTTTAAAGTCTAGTCGCAAGTCGCTACTGGCCCTTATCCAGTCTACTTCAAAAAGGTCCCATGTACACTACCTTCTTAAAAAGTACCTCAGGCAGAAAACATGTTTATAAAGTTACAAATCTGAATGTAACTAAAGATACATAGACATCTTATTATTACACTTTCATGTACTGCTTGATAAATTATGTACCAGTTAAAAACACTAAATTATCTCAAGGTGCATTCAATATCTGTAGCGTAGTTAACAAAAACACACACGAAAAAAATATATATTCTATATTCTGTGGAAAATAACACAGCTTTAATAATGACCACTGTTAAAAATCTGCAATTCTGACTGATATCTCTTATTTTATTTTCTTTTTTAAGGAAATAAGTATCATTTTAAGGCAGTGGAAAACCCAAAGGATTTAACACCAATTTTAATTACAGTGATTTACATCGTGATCTGCGACTATGGGGATACGAGCTTCCAACTTTCTCTGACACTTTTCTCTGATATTTTTTTTCCATATTTTTTTTTCTAATTTTTTTCTTTAAACAGAATGTCATTTCCTAGCAAGTGTCGGTAAGTAAATGTGATACACACTCTGTGTATGTCTTTTTCAGAGAAGAAAACATTGTCAGTTTGAGAGTACCATTCTCGAGTGGTGTTGCTGTATGTGTTTGTGACTCGCTTTGGGGAGCCTGTTGGCAGCACATAGACCATCATATCCTATGGTGCTCCCTATTCTCAAGATAAGAAACAGCTTCTGATTGGGCAAGATATGTGTCCCAATCTCACAACTGCCACCTTTGAGGTTCAGGTCAAAGTATGTTCAAAGAAAGTATGGGGTGTTATTGATAGCAATCAGAATCAGAACCGTACCTGCTCAGACTATCCATATAAACAATTGAAATAAAACATTACATTATACATCCAATTAACAGCCACTCCCAGAACAAAGCTTACAGTGTATAAAAATAGCTACGTAAAAAATTTACAGAAAAGGCAAACTGAAAGAAACCCTTAGTGCAGACATTTACAGAAAAAAAAAATCAAACGAAATACAACATATGACCTATTATCATGGCTGCCAAATCTTGTAATTTTATTTTATAACTTTATTTCATTGTTTTACTTGAGATAATTCTCTAAGATCCTGTGACAGCTTGGTAGAATGAACTGCTTAATACTTGAACCATGAATTGCTGTCATTTGTCTTTGTATATGTCTTAAATACAATCCACGTTCATGCTTCAATTTGTTTATATGTTTTTTCCTCTGAAATGATGAAAAGACATAAAGTAGAAACGTAAGTTACCATAACAATCAGTTTTTTTTCATCAACAACAGATCATTTGTACTAAAGTGACAATAATTACATCATAGAAGGGATTGTTTAAAGAAACCTCATGTCCTGGGTTCACCTGTAAACACTGCCCTTTTCATTTTACAATAGAGTTTTGGAATTCATGACTCCTTCATTTCTTTTATCCTCCTTCCATTCTTCCTCCCTTGCCCCCTCCCTCCTTCTATAAGACATGGTTAATTCATATAAAGAGAGGGGAATAAAGATGTTTCACGACAACATTTCATTACATTTCCCTTCAAATTTAAAATTCATCCAACCCTATAAATCACAGTCTAATTTGAGGACTTGTCTTCAGTTTTACACGGAGATGAAACTTAATCCAATTTTGAAGGAAACAGAGTTGAGAATGAATAGATTGTTAAGAAGGAATTGAGGAAAAGAGAGTAGAGTGGTGGAGAAGGAAGCGTAAAATTGCTGCTAGGTATTTGGAGCTCAGTGAGCAAAACAGAAGAATGAAATGGATCTGCCAGAGTCTACAAATTGATCTTACTTCAATTATCCGACATTTCTCTCCTAAGTACAGCCTTCCAAAGGCAATTCTTTCCCATGCCCTCCATCTTTGGCATGGAATTAACTCAAAGGATTCATTCAGACTGTCACTTGTGGTTAATCTATACTAAACCTAAAGTTTACAGCAGTTGGGCTTTTCACAAGGTGGTAGAGGTAGCAGTGACCTCCATGACACACAGGCTAGTTGATCCAAAGGATGCCTTTGCTGGTGTCAAGAGGCACACAAGAAGAATGGTTAGGTTATAATTGTTAATACCGTTGAGTCATACATCGTTCTGAGGCTGCCTTAATCATATAGGTACAGCTAATAAATGTGAATATATGCAACTTTCATAGCACTGACACCACATACATTATGTGCACATATGTGCACATGTAGGTACTTGTATGCATACATACACTAACATAATATACATGTACTCTCGAGAAGATAGTCTGTGTGTGTATGTGTGTGTGTGTGTGTGTGTATGTATGTATGTATGTATGTATACTAGCTTGTCAGTCTTTTCATTAAAATGGCTTGGGATGGCTGTATAAATATACTGACAATTATGCCATATCTTTAAAGTATTTATATATTAAAATTTATTCTAATGGGTTTTAAAAATGAATTTAGAGTTTGCGCTTACTGAACCCAAATACCATCTTAGAAAATAATGCTTCTTCCAGCAAAATTTTTGGCATTAGAAAACAATATGCAAATGAGATGCTAAGAATCTCAGGAGTGGGTTGTATTATTCAATGGATAATAACCACATTGAGCAGGTTAAGGAGGCTGGGAAGAGCCCATTGGGGAGCTGTAATTAAGAAGTTTCTACAGGTCAAGCTTGGGTTTTATCCCCACGGGGCTTCCCCATTTCTTAGGAGTGACTGCTACAATCAGCCACCCGCCCATTCCACTTACCAGGCTATCCAATCCACTCCTCGCTTAGGCTTCTGTTTTGTGATTGTTTTCCTCCAGCTTTTTATTTTCCTCCATATTACCAAGGTCCTTGTTTACATGTTTTGATGCAGTTCTATAAGAGAAAGAAAATAAATATCACATAGTCACTCTAATAAAAATAATGTTCTAGTTTGAAAATACTTCTGAAAAGTAAGGGTTAGGAATGGGAAATTACAGATCTGTAAAGATTGGCTGAGAACAACACAGTGGAAAGAAAAAAATAAATGAGTCTTTAAGCTGTATGTATTAACCAACCTTGAAACCAGATTGTACAACTTTGTTGCACTCTGGCATAAGTTGAACTAATTTTCCTCATGTTTCCAGAGAAGTAATTGTTATCATTTCTAATAAGATTTTTATTCTTGGTGTAAAAAAATATTTTGATGGCTCTTCATTATTTCAATAGACATGCATTGCCATTAATTTCAACAACCCCAAACCAGTGAATAGAGGTAATGATGGATGAAAACTGTAACTATAGGGTCAAAGTAGATTCTTTTCCTTCTTTTCTCATTTATCTCAACTTTTTCCATTCCTCCGCCAAGCCAAGTCTGACTGCTATAAATTATAGATATAAGGGTGGGGAGGTGAGTTTGGATGATTTCTCAGGCTTTCAGTACATCTGTGAATCCTTGGAAAAGTGCTGTATTGAACAATAATATCCACTCAAGCTAGTGCAGCTATCTGAGAAAAAATTGGTGAATTTGGAAAAATTATCTACACAAATGTAAAGAATTAAAGCAGTGACAGACCTTTACATTTCCCCTGTTACTGCTTCCTCCCCAAAGTAACCCACACTCAGCTTCCACGGGATAGTTTTAGCTGTTCATGTAACTCATTGACTAATAGAATCGTAGTACAACGGTTCATTGGTATTTGACTTCTTAGTGAAAGTCAAAGAAGTCTGTGGGGGTAGTGGACTGTGCCAGAGAACTTGGTGAATTTGAGTGGGTTCAGAAGCTCTGGCACCCACCTGAGGACGGTAGGAGTTTCCCAACTTCTGACCAGATTCCTGGCCTGGAACACACGACCACACTTCCACATAAGAACATGAGCACTGGTCATGTAGCCAGGAACAGAGTTCTCCATGCTAATGAGGTATCTAGGTGAGCCCTGAGGGTTTAGCCAATGAGCTTCCCTTCCTGGACATTCCTTCCTGCAAAAGGTATGCCGTCTCTGGTGTATCCGAGGAAGTTGTATGTATCCGTTTACCACGATGAACAGTAAATATATAGCATGGACAAGCCAGGACTGTCCGTGGGGAATCACAGTTGAGAGTCTGGAGGAAGCCTTCATCTACAGAGTTGCACTGCCTAAGTCTCCCACACAGGCCCCTCCACGTTCCTGGAATTCAGCCCCTGCGCTAAGCTGGAGCTCTCCCTTACCTTACCCAGGGCTCATCATCCTCAGCCTGTGGACACCCTCTGTTTCCAACTCCATGGGATTTCCAGCGGCAGCTTCTGGATGTCCGGGAGTTTGGGAATCCCTGACTCTTTGGCCTCTGCCTACCTTGTTTCTCATCCTGGCTGAGGTCCACATCCTAGGCTGCATTCTCCCACCCCCTGAGTGGTACATGGAATTTCCTTCAAGCCCATCACCCGAAGGTGGCGTAGGGAAAATACAGTCTAGTGTTCTGCATTTTGTCTGCCCAAGCAGAGTTCACACGCCCCGGAGATGAGGCAGAATGCAGAACCACAGTAGTCATGGGTAAAAATAGTACCCATTAAAAGTATATGCACCTAATAGAAATATGGGTTGAACCTGTATGGGCTGCTTGCTGCTTAGTCTTTCTAGGCCTTCAGAGACGTAATTGAGGCGGTTCATGTGGGACTGGTATGTTTCTTATGTTCATACTTGCTTCTCCTCATTTGATTACTGGATATTTAATACAACATTCATAGATATTTTACCTTTCTTACTTACTAGCTGTAGCGGGTCCATTATCTAGTTATTTGTTTCCTTGCTCTAATTTTTCTGTTGATTATTTATTGTATGTATTTACTTCATGCTTATCCAGTACTTTTTTTTTTTTTTAATGCTAACACTGTATAAAAACAAAACAACCTGTACTGACTCCACACATGCAGTTTTCCCAAGGGAATACCCAGCCTTTCTGTTGTTAAATACAGATGATGAGAGAGTAACCACTGTATTTCTACCAGGGATCCGGCTAGTGTGCAAGCTTAATACGGCTCATTCAACCTGTGGTCTGTCCCTTTCCTAAGCAACAGCACACTCAGGCATCCCAAGACCCTGCATATACCCCTTCCTTTTGCCCTGCAATATAAAGACATGTTTCCCTTCAGCATCTGACCTGAGCTCTCCAGTCATCTGCCATGCATAGTATCACATGTGAATAAACTCCTTAGATTTTGTTTTTGATAAAACAAAAGATCCTTGACAATAAGGGACATGTTTAACTTATATTTTATCCACAATGCATAACATATTGGATAGAATATGGGTGGAGCACAGAGCCATTTATTCTACTGCATTGACCAACCCAACACATTATATCTCAATTTTCACCTTCTAATCCTTATGACACTACTGTCAAATCCTGCTCCTGTCACATGTAGGGGAAGTTAAAACTCCTAGACTTCAATGACATAACTAGAATGATACCATACTCCACGATTTCAGGGGGTGCTGCGATCACACAGACAGGGAGGGTACCCTGGATATCCTATCAGATGCTAATCATATACTTTAATAACTATAGTTTTTATACACCCAAGAAATCATGGCAATCAAGAAAACACATTCTATCTCAGCATCATCACTTATAAAATTGATTGCTTTTATATTTTGGGATCATGATGTAATTATATCATTTTCCCACTGCATTTCTGTTCTACGCTATATGAGATGCTTCTTAAACATGGAGTTAAATAATTGAATGGAGTTAAATAAAAAAATGAAAACTGCATACTTGTGCTTAGTATAGCTGTGTTAATGTCTGACAATCTGAAACTCATAATGAGGCACATTGGTAGGTTACATTTTATCTGCAATAATAAATTTTGATACATCAAGAAGTCATACCAATTAAAAGAATATTTACCTAATAAGAATATAAAGTAAAGTTAACAGAACTACAGGGTGAATAGATACAGAGTAGAATTCAATATACCTTTCGCAATAACTGAACAGACACATTCGATGAATAATTAGTGTGTGAGAGCATGCAGAAATAATATGTACCAGGCTACCTCTCTGCTCACAGATATGTTAAAATATTTTTTAAAAAATGAACACTTCCACTTTCTGTTGAGGTGTGGGAAACAGGAATAAAACATGTCTGTGATTTCTAAGAGAAGAAAATCAGATGAGCTGTCCTCTCTGATCATGCAGACTACATGCCAGGAGGCACTTTCTGGAGTTTGCTTCAAAAATTACCGTGCAAGCAAAGCACAGACTCTCAGGAAAAGTACAATTTGGTTCCAGAAGGAAGTCAGGGGAATTACTGCAGACACATGAAACTGTGCAGAGATAGATGAACACGGGAAATTCACAGGAGGCTTTCCTTGATTCTTTGCCTGTATATGACATTGCATATGCCTATCCTAATGAAATTTAAAGTGAACCTTCAAAGGTATTAGGCTGATTCATAAGCAGTTTAAGTGTGACTCGAAACAGAAATCAGTGTGTAACAACATAATGCCAAAATGCCCAGTGACTAATAAATAAAAATATTACTGAAAATAAGTAGAACAAATGTCATTCTAACTGCCTGAAAACTGGGTGAATACAGACTTAAGTAATTAAATCGGCAGTCGAGCCTTATAAAAGGGGAAGTAAAATGTTTGCAAAATTATAAAGAAAAAGATGTATGGAAACAAGGAAATTCTAAAACTAAATCAAATACCTTGAACCTAGAACTACAAATTAGAAATTGCAAAATCATTGTAATTCATCAGATGAGTTTATTAAAACCTCAGTAAGATAGAAAGATACTTAAAAATGATATAACTATAAAAATAGTTCAATTTTAATTCTAAAAGGAAAAAAGCAAAGTTTTGTGGATGTGTATGGGCGTGCCTCTGTGCACATGTGTGTGTGTGTGTGTATGTTTGTGTGTGCATGCATGCACATGTGTGTATGTGTATGTATATGTGTGTGCGTGAATGCATGTGTACACATGTGTGTGTGCATTCAGCATTCACAGGTGTGTGTGTGTGTGTGAGTGCATGTGGAGCCTAGAGAAAAACCTGGATGTTTCTACAGGAGTTTCACCCACCTCTGTCTGTCTGTCTGTCTGTCTGTTGTCTGTCTAAGCCTCTCACTGGTCTGGAACTTGAGACATCTTTAAATTGCTCAAGATTCCAAAGATTGAAGACATGAAAATCTATACAAAAGAGAATATATCCAAGATAACTGAAAGTGGGAGAATATCATGACTGTAAAACAATCTTATGTAACTTCCTGTCAGTAGACATGCACACCAGTGAGGTAAAGGTTTTAGACTACAGCAGTGGTTCTCAACCTTCCTAATGCTATGACTCTTTAATATAGTTCTTCAGGTCGTGGTGACCCCATCCATGAAGTTATTTTCCTTCTACCTCATAACTGTAATTTTGTTACTGTTATGAGCCATAATGTAAATATCTGATATACTGAGTATGTGATATGTGGCCCCTATGGAAATGTCATTCGAGGTGCTGTGGCCAGGAGCTTGAGTACAAATGGACTAGAGAAAAGTAATGTCATAGACGTGATGTCATAAACGTCTTAGATCCATTAAAACAAATTGCAGCTCTAGAAGGAGGAACAGCCAAGTGTATTGAAAAGTATACTCTTCCTTGATCTAAGAAACACTAAACTGGGCATGGTGGTAAACAGCTTTGATCTCAGTAATAGAGATGCTGAGGCAGAAGTGGACTAGTCTGAGACCAGTGTGTGCTACACAGTGACATCCTACTTTAATGACAATCAAAGGGAAAAAATGTTAGAGCAAAAAAAAATCATAAGATTGTGAGGATTATAAGTATGTCAATATAAGAAATATCCTTTTGTCTCAGCTCCAAACTTTGTCTCTGTAACTCCTTCCATGGGTGTTTTGTTCCCAATTCTATGAAGGGGCAAAGTGTCCACACTTTGGTCTTTGTTCTTCTTGAGTTTCATGTGTTTTGCAAATTGTAACTTATATCTTGGGTGTCTTAGTCAGGGTTTCTATTCCTGCACAAACATCATGACCAAGAAGCAAGTTGGGGAGGAAAGGGTTTATTCAGCTTACACTTGCATGCTGCTGTTCATCACCAAAGGAAGTCAGGACTGGAACTCAAGCAGGTCAGGGAGCAGGAGCTGATGCAGAGGCCATGGAGGGATGTTCTTTACTGGCTTGCCTCCCCTGGCTTGCTCAGCCTGCTCTCTTATAGAACCCAAGACTACCAGCCCAGGGATGGTCCCACCCACAAGGGGCCTTTCCCCCTTGATCACTAATTGAGAAAATGCCTTACAGTTGGATCTCATGGAGGCATTTCCTCAACTGAAGCTCCTTTCTCTGTGATAACTCCAGCTGTGTCAAGTTGACACAAAAATAGCCAGTACAATTGACCCCTTGTCAACTTGACACACAAACACATCACTAGTAAGCCTCAACCCTTACATTCTTACTCATCCCCAAGATCTAAATAACTTTAAAAGTCCCACAGTCTTTACATATTCTTAAAATTTCAATCTCTTTAAAATATACATCTCTTTTAAAATCCAAAGTCTTTTTACAATTAAAAGTCTCTTAACTGTGGGTTCCACTAAAACAGTTTCTTCCTTCAAGGGGGAAAATATCAGGGCACAGTCACAATCAAAGCAAAAATCAATCTCTAACCGTCCAACGTCTGGGATCCAACTCACGATCTTCTGGGCTCCTCCAAGGGCTTGGGTCACTTCTCCAGCCATGCCCTTTGTAGCACACACGTCGTCCTCTGGGCTCCAGATGCCTGTACTCCACTGCTGCTGCTGCTCTTGGTGGTCATCTCGTGGTACTGGCATCTCCAAAACACTGCATGACCCCTTCAGTCCTGGGCCTTCAATTGCAACTGAGGCTGCACCTTCACCAATGGCCTTCCATGGCCTCTCACAGTGCCGAGCCTCAGCTCCTCTGCATGGCCCCTTCATGCCTTCAAAACCAGTACCACCTGGGTGACCCTTACACATTACCAAGTCCCACTGCAGAAGGAGTACAACCTTGCCTATCTCTGGAACACAGCCTCTTTGTGCTTTCAGAAAACACTTCCCAGAAGATGTCACCTCAACGATGCTGGTCTCTTCTTAATCACCGCTAATTTCTTAGCTCCAGCTAACCAGCATCAATAGTCCCAGTAATGCAAAGTTTTTGCTTTAGTAGTTCTGGTATCTTGTTAATCACAGCTGATTCTTCAGCCCCAGCTAACCAGAACTACAAAATCTTCACAATAAAAACAGCAATGGCCCTGAAGAGAGTCTTTAATTTTCCCTCTGAAATTTCACAAACCAGGCCTCCATCTTCTGCACTGTTCTAAGCATTATCTTCCAAGCTCCTACACAACATCTGACAGAGCTCTTAACAACGAATGGATCTTCAAGCCCAAAGCTCCAAAGTCCTTCCACAGTCCTCCCCAAAACATGGTCAGGTTGTCACAGGAATACCCCACTCCTGGTACCAATTTGTCTTAGTCAGGGTTTCTATTCCTGCACAAACATCATGACCAAGAAGCAAGTTGGGGAGGAAAGGGTTTATTCAGCTTACACTTGCATGCTGCTGTTCATCACCAAAGGAAGTCAGGACTGGAACTCAAGCAGGTCAGGGAGCAGGAGCTGATGCAGAGGCCATGGAGGGATGTTCTTTACTGGCTTGCCTCCCCTGGCTTGCTCAGCCTGCTCTCTTATAGAACCCAAGACTACCAGCCCAGGGATGGTCCCACCCACAAGGGGCCTTTCCCCCTTGATCACTAATTGAGAAAATGCCTTACAGTTGGATCTCATGGAGGCATTTCCTCAACTGAAGCTCCTTTCTCTGTGATAACTCCAGCTGTGTCAAGTTGACACAAAAATAGCCAGTACATTGGGTATCCTAAGTTTCTGGGCTAATATCTACTTATCAGTGAGTACATATAATTTGAGTTCTTTTGTGATTGGGTTACCTCACTCAGGATAATGCCCTCCAGGTCCAAAAGGATGGACCATCTAGAGACTGCCATATCCAGGGATCCATCCCATAATCAGCCTCCAAACACTGACACCATTGCACACACTAGCAAGATTGTGCTGATGGGACCCTGATATAGCAGTCTCTAGTGAGACTACTCCGGGGCCTAGCAAACACATAAATGGAAGCTCACAGTCAGCTATTGGATGGATCACTGGGCCCCCAATGGAGGAGCTAGAGAAAATATCCAAGAAGCTAAAGGGATCTGCAACCCTATAGGTGGAACAACATTATGAACTAACCAGTACCCCGGAGCTCTTGACTCTAGCTGCATATGTATCAAAAGATGGCCTAATCGGCCATCACTGGAAAGAGAGGCCCATTGGACTTGCAAACTTTATATGCCCCAATACAGGGGAATGCCAGGGCCAAAAGAATGGGAATGGGTGGGTAGGGAAGTGGGGAGGGGGTATGGGGGACTTTTGGGATAGCGTTGGAAATGTAATTGAGGAAAATACGTAATAAAAAATATTTTTAAAAAAAGAAATATCCTAAGTGGAAAAAATATGTACTGGAAACATGAAAGTACATGCTGCAAATTTCTCACATTATACGGCATATAATTTCATATATTTGAAGATACATAAAGGACTAAGAGGATTTAAATGGTTATTTTTCACTTGACCCTGATCATTCCAGAAGACTTCACCCATGCATCACAAATGCTCTTTTGTTTCAAGTGCTCTTAGGAATCACTTGGAATCCAACAAATCCTGATGTATCTCATGAATAAAATGCTTACTGGAGCAGACAGTGTTAACAGCAGGAACTAAAGTTAAATGACAAATATCTGGGATTTAATAGACCACTAGTCATGTGATTACAAAGAACACACTGAGGAATTTAAAAAAGTATTTTGAACCTAATAAATAGAAAAACACAGCATATTGCTATTTATGGAATATAAGTAGCATGGTAGTGAGCAGGAGCAATGGCTAGGCTGGGTAGTTAGGACCACTGCCAGCTCTTGCAGAGGACCTGGATTTATTTTCTAGTACCCACATGGTCACTCACAGCCATCCATAACTCCAGTCTCACATCATCTTCTGATCTGTGTGAGCACCAGGCACGCACATGGTACACATACATACCCATAAACAAAATATCTGCATACTTAAAATAAGTAAATAAAAAATTAAAAACAAAACACTTAAACAACAAGTGATACATTACTCTGTGTGATATTGGTGGTTTAAATGTTGTGGTATAAAACACAAAAGCTTAAAAATCCATGTTCTCTATTTTTATTTCAAATAAAAGCAATAGTGAGTGAAAAAATATCTATGCTTGAGAAGAACGAAATTGAAGGAACGGGGCAGGTACAACAACAAAGCCCATAGGATTTTAATTTCCAACCTACTTACTTTATAGGTCATTACAGTGGCCAGAAAATTCATTGCAATTTATGTGATTCCACAAAATACAAAAGAAAGGAAGGTGCCAAGATGAGAGTGGTGAATGAATTTTCTGGAGGGAAATTATAATCCTCAGGACAAATGCCTGCATCCTTCAGTGTATCTATCCAGGCAAAAGAGGTGGGACCATCCTTGCTTGCAGTATGGGAAAAGGGTTTGTTACATATAGCATGAAACTTGCATTGTATTTATGGCACATATGTTGGACAGCTTGGGACCAATGTCTTTTAAAGTTTATAAATGGATAGGAAACAAACCAATAAAGAATAGCAAAGAGAGGAAGAGTTAACAAGGACTTTCTCCCTTCTTGTCTTAATGCCACTTTCTGACACTGTCACCGCTAACACTTAGAAGGCCAAGTGTTACGTGCACGGCGCTGTTTATTCTTAGCACATTTCATTTTTACAAGGAAATCACTAAGCCTGTTTGCAGTCACGTGGCTGGCAAGTAGCAAGGGCAGGAGTCCGACTCCAGCATCGTTGAATCTAGGTTCAATACACAGCTCTGCACAGTTGTGCAACTCCGCTAAGCTGTACCACAGTCAGGTAGGCTGATAGTGAGCTGGGAGGAGTTTATGGACAGGTAAGATTCACACATACTTTATTGAGAACTTCTCTCTCGTCTCTTACTTTCGCTTTAACAGTTTTTTTTTTTTTGTTTTTGAGTTTATAATATAATTACATCATTTCCTTTTTCTCTTTCCTCCCTACAAAATTTCTGAATGTCTCTCCTTGTTCTTTTTCAAATTCATGGCCTCTTTTTTTTTTAATTTTTAATTGGTCATTTTATTTATTTACATTTCAAATGTTATCCCCCTTCTCAGTTTCCCCTTCGAAAACCCCCTAATCTATCCACTCTTCCCCTGCTTCGATGATCTGCCTCCCACCCACACACCCACTCCCGCTTCACTGCCCTTGCATTTCCCTACGCTGGGACATCAAGCCTTCACAGGACCAAGGGCCTCTCCTCCCATTGATGCCCTGAAAAGGCCATCCTCTGTGCATATGTGGCTGTAGCCATGGGTCCTTTTTTTTTTTTGCGGGGGCGGGGGGGGGTTCGAGACAGGGTTTCTCTGTGTAGCTCTGGCTGCCCTGGGAGTCACTCAGTAGACCTGGCTGGTCTCGAACTCAGAAATCTGCCTGCCTCTGCCTCCCAAGTGCTGGGATTAAAGGCGAGCGCCACCTAGGGTCCTTTTGATGGTTTAGTCCCTGGGAGCTCTGGGGGGTCTGGTTGGTTGATATTGTTATTCTTCCTATGGGATTGCAAACCCCTTCAGCTCCTTCAGTCTTTCCCCTGACTCCTCCGAATGACCTCTTTTTTTTTTTTCATTAGATAGAATTTTATGGAATATGTATCTTTTAATCTCAGAAAGTTTCCAGAGATTTGAAAGAATTGCATAGGTTAGAACTCCATTTGCAACTAAAAGAGATAAGATTTTCTTTAAGTCACTCTCTTTAGCAAAGTATATATTAACTGATTAGAAGGACAAAGCACTTATAAAGCATTTGTCCTTTATATATGGATTAAACTATAAATTATGATCACTGCTTTATTAAATATTTTTTTTTCATCCGTAAGTTTTCCATAACTTAGGTTGTAAGAGAAAATCGAAATAATAAAATCTTAATAAATGAAGATGGGAGTGGAATGAGACTCTAGGTTAAACCATAAAGTGTAACTTGTGAGGTAGAGAGGGGAGGCTTGAGCTTCGTGGATGTCCTGGCTAGTTTTATGCCATCTTGACACAGATAAAGTCATCTAATGAAGAAAACCACAACTGAGAAAGACGGGCTGTAAGGAAGCCTGTAGTGGCAGGTGCCATGCAGAAGGAACTGCAGTGGGTAGGTGAGCTTCCTAGCGATAGCCCACTCTTGGACAATTTTCCTGCACATGAATATGAAGACAAACTTTCATAAAATAATATTGTTTAGATGAATTAATGATTTTACAGAACTCTTGATTTGATTTGGTTTTTAGGAAGTTAGGGTAACTGATAGAAAATTTAAGGAGATGGTTGAAGTTGTTTTGCCAGAAACATATAATAAAGTTAGAATTAAGAGCAAAAAGTGCTCCCTGCCTTGCAGAATAGTGAGGGTTGTATAGGTTAGGAAAGGAGCACAGGAGCATTCATGCCTTGCAATCACATAACTCTACTAGGAAGAGGGAAATAGGCTTGGGACAAGTTAATGATCAAAGACAAAAATTTCATTCTAGGTTCTGTCTGAGTTCCTGGATTTTGTGATCTCAGCATGTGGCCACAGGTTTTGGTGTGCACCATTGGCCCAGTTATGAACAAAGAATAAATCATTCTGAGCACAGCATAGAGAATAGATGATTAGTCTAGCTGAACTAGACTTCAAAAATAAGATGAGGTAAGATAGATTATCCATTTCTTAGTAACTACAAACTGTTGTCAGATAGATTATCCATTTCTTAGTAACTACAAACTGTTGTCAGCTAAGCATAGGAAAATACTTGCTACTATAGACTTGGCTTACTTATACTTTGTTAATCAATGGCCAAAGGATTGTTGCTCAGGGGTTATGATGAACTTGTGGAGAACAAGGTAGATGAAATGTTTAGTTAGGTATGAGTTTCAAAAGAGGAATACATAATCAATAATCCTGTTGTAATTTCCTTTTGTGTAATGATGTTAATCTTTTTTGAAGTGTATGCTTTTGTGATTGTTTTTAGAGAATGCGTAACATGTGGCTATGAAGTAACTGTTTTCTTCCATAGAGAACATTGTTGTGGATGCGTCTCTTGTGAGACTATGCTGGGGCCTGGCAAACACAGAAGTGGATGCTCACAGTCAGCTATTGGATGGATCACAGGGCCCCCAATGGAGGAGCTAGAGAAAGTACCCAAGGAGCTAAAGGGATCTGCAACCCTATAGTTGGAACAACATGATGAACTAACCAGTACCCCGGAGCTCTTGTCTCTAGCTGCATATGTATCGAAAGATGGCCTAGTCAGCCATCACTGGAAAGAGAGGCCCATTGGACTTGCAAACTTTATATGCCCCAGTACAGGGGAAAGCCAGGGCCTAAAAGTGGGAATGAGAGGGTAGGGGAGTGTGGGGGGAGGGTATGGGGGACTTTTGGGATAGTATTGGAAATGTAATTGAGGAAAATACGCAATAAAAAATATTTAAAAAAAAGGTTAAGGAAAAATAAAGTAGTTGGACCCTGTTCATTGAAACTTTGCTCTATCCACCAAATGCATGTATGTAAAGTGGTTAGAATTTTGCTCAAACCATGAAATATGAGTATCTGTATGTATGTATATATGTAAAGTGGTTGGAACTTGACCATTGGAGCATGCTTCATCCACCAAGTGAGTGTGGCTGTGTGCCTGCTTTAAACCATAGCTGACCCCACATCCCTTCCTTGGATCACTGAACACATTGTTGGAGCTGGTATTTGATGCTATTTTCTTAATTAGTGATTGATGGGGGGGGGGGGGACAAAGCCCATTGTGGGTGGTGCCATTCCAGGGCTGTGGGTCTTGGGTTCTGTAAAACAGCAGGCTGAACGAGTCATGGCAAGTAAGCCAGTAAGGAGGTTCCCCTTTATGGACTCTGTATCAGCTCCTACCTCCAGGTTCCTGCCCTGTTTGGTTCCTGTCCTGACTTCTCTCCATGAAAAGCAGTGACTTGTAAATGTAAGCCACATAAATGCCTTCCTACCCAAGTAGCTTTTGTCATGGTGGTCTGTTGTAGCAATAGTAACCCTAACAAAGACAGTGAACATTGATGTCAGTTTTGAGCTATAAGATCCTGCTCATACCCTCCCTCCTAAATGATGTTCTTCTCTATAAACAGAGGAAAGAACAGCACACAGGGCTGTTGTGCGGCTCAACATGAGCGTTCGGAAGAAATCTGTAGGTAAGGAACAGATCCCAGCAACCTGAGGTCACAGAGTTGTTGCCAAAGGCCACATGAGTACTAGGCAGACCAGTCTAAATCTACATCTCAGCTATGCATCTGAAAATGCAGTGCTGTGAAGGATCTAAAGTTGTTTTTTAATAACTTCTCAAGAATGTATTACTTCTCAAGTAGCTCTGTCGAATGATATCATTGAGTGATTATATGCTTGCTTTTACTTCTCTAGGAAAGAAGGTAGAGAAGTCATCTGTGCTTCTCTCTATAGATGGCTTTATTTTAGCAACATTTTAATGGCGGTGGGGCAGTGGGAAACTGAAAAAGGTTCTTGAGCATGTAAATTCAAAAAATATAGCTCAATGCTGCAAGGTATCACTGAAATAAATAAATAATAAATAAATAAATAACCCCAGAATTTTATATTTGAAAAACAAAATCCTTTATATTGCAACTATTTAATAAATTTTATAGTTTTCAAAACCAGGCATGTGTTAACTCTTCCTGACTGCAGGGTTAAATTCTGTGATTTATATTTTATAGTGTGCCTAAATAATACTACATAAAGGTGTCAGGACTATGAGTTTCAGGACAGCTACCTTGGCAGTGGAAAATTGACACTGCCAGCAGACTGACCATTGAATCCTGGGCAGGTGATTAAGGGCATAGCCAAGATAATACTTATTTTCCCCTTTTCCCTGGTCACAGCTGTCAGCAGAATGAGTCTGCTCTTGTGCCAACCTTAATGAAAAACCAGAGGTGGAGGAGAGAGCTCTAATACCAGCTGAGTGGGGGCAGCAATTTCTTGACTTGGAGAACAAATAGTTAGGTGTATTGCTACCACTTTCCATTTGCAGTCCTTAGACTTTGAGACTGGTCTGAGAAATTCCTCACTAAAATAAGGAATGCTTATGTCTTCTGCTTAAAAAAAAGAAAGAGAGAAAAAAAAATCAGGAGATAGCCTTTCCAGTTTAGCTAAGAGTGACTATTTGCACCTTACAGGAAACAGAATATTGAAGGATGAATATGAAGATAAAAACCCCGAGTCTCCATGAAAACAAGATGCTATTGCATTCCACAGCATGGCTCTGTGTCTGTTACCATTATAATCCTGATACAGAGAATAACCTGGCTCAGGGCAAGGAGAGAGATGTTTCCCTTACCTTGGAAAAGATAACAAAAACAACAATAATTTTCCCTTTTTGAGGGTTTCATTTAGAAGTTCACACAATACAAATACTTAAAAGGCACATATTTCTTACTTGCTACAGAGGTAAAAATTGAGTTTGTGAGATATTAATAACTTCAATTTCTCTTATACACACACAGATCCAAGGTTACTCATGACAAGGTCAGGTAGTTATAGTTTTCGTCAGAAAGCAAACCATGGTCTTTTAAATATATAAATGCTCTATTTTGATATGAGCCCTTTCCTCTGAGGTCTTTCAGGTCAGAACAGTATGAAGAGCGGAGCCCTGGGTCTGCACTTAGTGTCAATGGCACTGTAATTAAGACATGCCAGCATATCCTCTTTATTCTATTTACCTCTTACTTTATTATTTATAATTTTTGGTTTGAGGGAATAATGGAACATTTTACCCCCTTTTGGATGCTTGCCAAATTATAAGAAGAAGAAAAAAGGCAGGGGACCAACTTGGACAACCCCTTATTTTAATTCAAATGGAGAGTCCATACCATCCCTAACCTTGTGGCATGTTCTCCCATGACAAGATTCTAAATGTTCAGAGGCAAATTTTAATTTGATGAGGAATCTTAATTGAAAAGCAGTACTATTGAGATAACAGAATGCATATGAATTTATATGGGATGCAAAACCCACTAAATATACAAATGAATGTATTCGTCAATTTTACTTGGCAATATTTTTTTTCTCATATCTTTCCAATGATGTTTACTGTAAATAATTCAAAGAACATCCCTCTAATGTTGAGACAACTCCATTGCTTTGCTGAGTGCATTGCAAAACCTGGTCTTAAAGATTCCGAACTGAAATCTGTAAGAATGAGTCAGCACTTCCTGTGCCAGTATCTGAAGGGGTTAAACACTCACTTATATTGCACAAATGTCAGCTTATTCCCGAGGCTCAGGCAAGGGATTAAAAGCATTTAGAAATCTGAAGCATCCCACACATTCTTCATAAAAGTCTCCCTGATACTTAAAACGACAGCTGAATTTTATTTCACTGGTTACCAATTATATTAAGCCCATCACATTTGGTACACTTTTCAGTTAAGTAGTAGTCACATGTTAAGACTGGCCCTTAATTTAAAGGGAATACTGGAGGCCTAACCTTATGACATTAGTAAACAAAGTGTGCAGCATTTATTTATCTGTGATTTGGAGTTTCGGTTGTCTTATGTAACACAGGACACATTTCTTATATTCATAGAATATTCAATGTCTGATGTGACATTAACAGAGAATGGTTAAGATGTTGAAGGTTCTCTTAGGACTTAAAATTCATTTAACCATAATACAGAGGACCGACATCTATGTCTCAGCTTGTTTTGTTTTCTTTCTTCCTTCCTTCCTTCCTTCCTTCCTTCCTTCCTTCCTTCCTTCCTTCCTTCCTTCCTTCCTTCTTTCTTTCTTTCTTTCTTTCTTTCTTTCTTTCTTTCTTTCTTTCTTTCTTTCTTTCTCTCTCTCTCTCTCTCTCTCTCTCTCTCTCTCTCTCTCTCTCTCTCTCTCTTTCTTTCTTTCTTTCTTTCTTTCTTTCTTTCTTTCTTTCTTTCTTTCTTTCTTTCCACAGAGAAATTTTAATGTCATTTCTTAAAAAAGAAGTCCAAGTAGAGTGAATGGATCCTAGATGCTAAGTTTACAGATGTGTTTATCGCCATGCATTTACGAATTAAAGTGTATTTTTGATCATAAAGAAACTTTTGCAAACCCAGGGAGAATTTGTATAAGATTACAATATTACTGTATTAGAATGCCTACTTCTTGGCAATTTTGCATTTCTTCTCACATGATATAAGCAGTCCTCTTTAGATTTTACATAGGTCCCGTAACTGTATTGGTATGTTTGTAGGTTAAATGTTCATATATAATATTCATTGTCAACTGTAATGGTTAATTTTATATATTAACTTGATTGGGCTATATCATGTTCAGACATTTATCAAACAGTATTCTATTGTGTCATGGGGTATTTCTAAATGCGATGAACATAGCTATCAGACCTGATAAAGCAGCTTTTTTTCTCTTATGTGTGTTTGTCATCTGATCCTTAAAGGTACCAGGAGAATGGAAAGGTTTAGCAGGGAAGAAAGACTACCTCCAGCCCCAGAACTTACTCTGGAACATGTCCTACTCTCTAGGCTCAGGCTGATACTCTGACCCTTCACACTCTCCATCCCATTGAGTCTAGATTAAAACTTAGCCAATCAGTTCTCCTGGTCCTCAGACTTTTGGACACAGGCTCGAGCTGGACACCTGTTCTCATGCACCTCTCTGGATTCCTGCTTACAAGACCTGGAGACTGCAGCTTCAATGACGATGTAAGGTAATTCTCTACCCCTGCCTCTCCACTTTTTCTCCTTCATTCCCTGCCTCCTGCCCAACGTGTGCCAACACACACATTCAATTCCCTGAAAATAGTCTAAGCAATATACCAGCTGTTTGGGAGAAATGCACTAAAGCCGTGGTTTTCAACCTATGGGTTGTGATCCCCTTGGGAGTCAAATGACACCTTTATACGACAGGGGTCAACTGTGACCATCTTCATATTTACATTACAACTCATAACAGTAGCAAAATTACAGTTATACAGTAGCTATAAAAATAAATGTATGGTTGGGGTCACCGCAACACGAGGAAAACTATATGAAGGGACTGCAGCATTAGAATGGTTGAGAAGCATGGATCTAGAAGGAATGAGGTACCATATAAAGAGGGGTGACTGTGCTCTCCAAATGGGAATGGACATCATGTATATCAATCATAATTACAACAGAAAACTTTGTATGGAAAAAGAATAGCAAACCATCCTGAGATAGGGTAAGGCCTAGTAATAGTGTCAGCATGAGAAACAATTCTTTTTTCACAGGTAAAATAATGAATATCATTGGTGTCTACAGATGTGTCAAGAACAAAAGATCAGTGTATGGTTATCATGCCTTGTGACTTCCACCTTTCCCAGCTGTGTCTCCCTGCCATGAAGCTTCACTCCGATCTGCAGCTGACACACTTATAGGGTGAGCTTAAGATTGTGTAGGTTTGTACTCACTTTATCTCTTTTAATAAGATATGTTTCTCGATATTTTTAGACTGATTAATTCAGACATAATGAAAGCATAAAATTATGTTCCAGATTGGTACTAGCTACAGACACTCTGTTGTGAAAACAGTTTATTCACTTAGAAGAGGTAAATTTTAAAGTCCTTGTTTGAAACCAGGAATGTGCCCCAGAGACACCAATGGGACTTCCAATGTTCAAAATCAAACCAAACACACAAATAAACCAAACCAAACCAAACAAACCAAACCAAACCAAACCAAACCAAACCAAACCAAACCAAACCAAACCAAACCAAACCAAACCAAAATAAATACTCCTGCAAAATTCCACATTCCATTTCCCCTTCTGCTGGTAATGTAGTCACCATGAACTCGCACAAAATGTCACTAGCCTAATGTGGGGGAGCCATCTGTCTTACAGAAATCCTGGACATCTAAATCTTGATCTGTACTTACTGCTAATCATCATCAGCTTCACCAGAGACATAGTATAAGCCCTGTTAGATCTTAAAGGCCCATCCTGCATGCTGTGCTTTATGATTCTAATCATTTTTAATCTACCCTTATCTAAAGCATTTTAAATGCATTTGTAGTATTTTATCTAATCAATGTTTTCATTAAGGCCAAAGTAATGATTTTTTCCACCTCTTAATTAGGTTCCCACACGGAATAAAGCCATTTAAGGAGAACATAGAAAATATCCTCAGTTCAGTGGCAATTTTATTTCTGGCCAGATCAGGCACTGCTCAGTCATCCATAGGCCCTGGAGTACGAACCTTCTGTGAATTAATCTTCATCAACTTCAAACAAAAACTTTAAAATATTTTATATCTAGGCCATGTGTGCTTTAGAAAAATCTACCTAGGTAGAAAGCAACAACAACAAAAATAACTGGCCTTGGAACGTTGACTAACAATGATTAAGAGACATGAGCACACCCAGGGCCACATTCTTGACGTTGGTCCCGTCCTCACTATGAAGTGAGACAAAGCTCCGTGTGCTCGATTTGGTGATGTGTTTGTATTATTCTGGAAATGACATCCCTAGCAGGAATAAGCACACTCCGCGTGCTGGATTGATTCAAGGCGGAGGCTGTGAGGAGCGAGAACCTTTCTGTACAACTCACTTGGACTTCTTCATGTACAGCCAGTAGACGACGCCAGCAACGAGGGCAGCGAGGAGGAGACCAACGACAATTCCCACAATCAGTTTTGCCTGGTCATTCACCTTTTCTCTGTTTTCATCTACAACAAAGAAGAAAAAGACCATGCGGCTATAGCCAGTGCTAAAGCGTTGAAAAGGAAGGTGGCGTTGTTATGACATATTGTTAATGATGGCTAAGAGATCACTACTGTGGGTTACATGCACATGTGATTTTTGAAGGGGAAAGTTTTTAGAATTTTGACTATCTTGTCTCATTTGGTATTGAAATTTAAGTCAAATTTTGGACAGCTAAGAAAGTCACTCAGACAAGGACACTTGATAAATCTTGAGCTGATAGGCAAGGAAGAAGGGTCTGCAGCGTAGTACCTACCACTTATATCGTCTGCCTCATCGTTCTCTGGAATACTTACTGAAATGAAAAATGTTAATATGAAATTAAAAACAAAATCTGTTGATAAATGAAAGTCACCTTTCCCATTATAGTATGATGTAATAAATACCTAGATAAGACAGCTATTCTAAAGCTGTAAGGGTAAAGAAAAATAACACTTTATAGAGCAAAAACTTCCCTACAAGGTTTGTACAGAGGAACTAATGTTATTTTAAGGAGAGGAGTGAAAAATATTAATGTTTTAATGTATTAGAGAAAATTTATAACCAACGAGCTGCAGTATTTATCTAAGATCTATATTAATTATATTAATTAATGTAATTAATTAATTAATTTCCGACTGTCTGTATCTTTCACTAGAATGTCTTTTTAGGAGGAACAAGTGGCCCCTATTAAATCTACAATACTGTTTCTCATCTGTGCTCAACTTTTTCTGCCTCTAGAAGAATTCATTTCCATTTGTTAGTGTCAAGAGCTACTAATGATGGCCTCAAGGCAGGAGTTGGGATTGAGGTTATAAACAGGGTGCTCAGGAGATTACATGGGACCCTATGTGATGTTCCAGGTTGCTGACTCTGCTATGGTTTTAGGCTACTTAAAACTCAGTGCTCTTGTGGATCATCACTATATTTACAGAAAACATTCTTCAGCATGCACGAGAGTGCATCAGAATTCTCCATGGTGTTAGATTATAAATCAGTCCCAGTGCTCAGATAGGACAAAGTTTGAAAATGACTGCTTAATACTGAGATAGCCGAACTATCTCATGCCACAGGTTAGCGTTAAAAAAAAAAAAAAAAACAAAAAAAAACATCTCTTCAGTTAAAATAAAAGAATAAGGATGGGTTCTCTCTAGGTTCTCTCTCCAAATCAATACTCACTGAATTGCATTGTGAGAAGTCAGTGATTGTATTTTTAAGTTAATTTTGTTTAGTTCTTCTCTCTAGCTAATCCACTGGGCCTTTAAGTTAGAGACCATTATCTTTTGAAAATTGTTTTGTCCTATAAATTTCCAGCTATTATATTCAAAACATACTAATGTAAGGATTCCAACCGGTGAAGAAATAGACAATTGGCAGCAGGTCAGCTAACATCCTGTCTAAAAGTGAACCTTACTCAAGGTCAGTCCTGATTTAAGGTTGCCATGGTAACAGCAATGGGCATAGTAACAGGACTGAAAATGGTGTCTAATTTTCCAATAAATCATGGTTTTCAAAATGTTTTCTCTCTCTCAAAAATATATGAGGTAGGATTTCAATATTAATAGTTACTTTAATTTTCTCTAAGATGATTTTATCTATTTCCATTATGATTCAAAATCAATGAGAGATAGAAAACTTTTGCAACCTGATTTTATTAATTCTCACATTTTTAGTACAAATTTGTTAATTGGCCAAATTTATGGCATTTCTGTATAAAATAGGGGTAGGATAAAAATATAATGAAGTTGTAACGCAAACTGACAGGCCCACAATTACAATGTGGTTTGGTCACACTAAAAATTTATCAGATGTATATACCTTTTACAAAAGTGTTTTAAAATAATCATTGAATTATCTGACTCTAGATCCATAGTATGAATTAAGTAAGATCAATTGGTTTCTTATCCTCTCTTGCTCCTGTGAGGTTTCCTCTCCTGGGAAAAGTGTCTGAGTGCTAATAAATATATGAAGTGACTTAAACTGTGAAGACAAGGGTAGTAGAAGAATGGAAACCAGGTAAAAAAGAAAACGGAACCTCATGGCGATGATATCAAAATGCCAAACAAAAGCGTGAAACTTACCATGATGCAGTACAGGGAGATGGAACTGAAGATGTTAAGCTAATGAAGAATAACTTCAAATTTTCTTACGGTTTTAATGCCAGAAATGAAATACTCACTCGCAGAGACATTCAGGGAGTTTACTGTTCTCTCCAGTTGGTTTTCTGCTGTGCAAGTTAATGTAACATTCTCCTCAGGGGAAATGATAATTTTACTATAATACCTGCCATTAATATAAGGAGACTCCTCTGTCTGGAAGGAGAAGGAAGAAGAGTTTAGAGACGGAGGTGCACTTTACAAGTCTGGGAAAGCATACTGGTAGATGACACAGGGCAAGTGTGATGTCCTACAGTCTGGTTTTAAGGATGTGTGGAAACCATAGATAAGGACTGTCCAGGTCATCTACAGCTTTACAGTGGGCAGAAATGAGATTAATAAAGCAATAATGGCATTTCTGTGTCTATGATTCTTTGGGGAATTTTAACACATCAATGAGGCTTTTCCCTCCCATCCACCCCCTCTCCCCATAGATCCTCAGTGTCTGTTAAACTTTTTTTCATGATACTTGTTTCAAAGTATGTTATTCATCTTTAACCACCAGTTTCCTTTTAGTGAACATTAGAACTTATTTGTGAATGAGGTGGTTTTTTTTTTGTTTGTTGTTTTTTTGCTGTAGGCAGCTATTCTCTTATATCAATTCTTTGCGGTGGGTATCTGTTCTCCTATCTCCTATCTCTTATCATAAAATGTTATATAAAAGTCCAATGCATATATAATTTGTTCATGGGTAAATAAAACCATTTGCTTCTCTCAACTTTTTCTTTGTCAATAAAAAAGGTGGATCTTTCAATGATGGGTTTTGGATTTTCTGAGGTACAAATTGGAGGATCTCTGGATGTGATATACTCAAACATAAGAAGCAATGCAAATAGTTTTGATCTATATTCCCTACAAGGAATATTTCTTTAAGCGCTTCTCGGCTATATCTATTTCTTTGCAATCTTTTGAGAATTCTCTGTCTAGATTTGTATCCCATTTTTTGAGGTTCTTTTGCTTTTTACTTTATAGATTTTTTGCATATATATATACATGTATATGTATATATGTGTATATATATTGTATATATGTATATATATGCAAAAATCTATAAAGTAAAAAGCAAATATATATATATATATATATATATATAATAGTTTTTACTTTTGTGTTTTTACAAGATCTCTGAGGTGAGAACATATGTGTCTATGTGTTTCTTATGCCTTTTCTTTCCCCTGATTTGCAATATTCCAGTTTGTTTCTTATCTTATTTCATTTTAATTTTAAAAAAATGCTTGTTAGTTTTCCATTGCAAGAAAGAAAGAGTGTGAATTACAGTGGGGATGGAGGTAAATAAACTGTAGAACTGTAATCAGAACATATTGCATGAAAATAGTTTTTCAATAAAGTAAATGAAAATAAAAAATAGAGGAGTACACATATCACTTGAAAATTTTCTAAAAATAATTTAAAAAATATAAAAGAAACAATGTAGTTCAGTCATTGTTAGGTTTAGACAGAAATGCAACACAGCTCAAGCAAGTATGCCTTCGTACTCTTTCTTGGTCACTTATTTTGGGTATATCCTCTGCCTTTTCTATCTTGGCTTTGTATTTAACTGTACTGTATGTATCCTGAAGCTAGGTGTGCATTAGCCTCTATTCCCTGAGCGCTACCTCATGGCTGTAAACTACTAGGTTCATCATACCTTGGAGGGGGAACAAATAAAACATTATGGATGGACCACCTCAAACCTAGAACAAGAAAAATAACATATCGTCCCTCAGGTCAGACTCAAACCTTCTCTGTGACAATGAAGAATAGCATTATTATTTCTATCCTTGTGGTAAGTGTACTGCTATGTTCCCTGAATCTTTGTGCTTGCTACTTCAGTCTTTTCAAAGTATACTTGCTTATTTCTAGCATGGTCTTTTACATTTTTATATTCATTCATTCGTTCATCTGATTTACATTTTTATTTATTTATTCATTCATTCATTCATTCATTCATTTGAAACATGTGTACTTTTTTATTTTTTACTTTCCAGAAACTACAGGTTCTTTTCAATGGCACTTATCCCCTAACTAGAGAGACAGAAAAAGTAGTGTAGGAAAGAAACATTTATAATCATTTAGCATTTGGTGCTAAAAAGTATTTCTGCACATTTTCAACAATTCAGGACTTTATTCCGAATAAAGAAGCATGCATCTTCTCAGGTTTGATTGTCTTCTTGCCTCTCTGCCTTTCCAAGCTTGGGCTTTTTATCAGTGTGTCTCTAATACAGTTAACCCAGTCACAAGTCATTGGCTTCAAGAGGGCCCACTCTGAGCGCTCTCCTTGCTTGAACATATGCATATGTATTTGTATGAATCCCAGGCAAGAGCGCAGATTCACCGTGCTTAGCAAATGACATTATAGGAGCTGAGCTAGTGGTTCATGTCTTCACAGAGGAACATGGAATTTTCATCGTAAAATTAAGTTGCAACCTTTTTGCTTTAAATGTGCCGGCTAAAACCTTAAATGGAGGTGGGGGGGAAGAGGGAGGCTATGTCCTTTACTGGTTCTATGTCTATGACTCTTTAACTGGTTCTAGTGATCTAAGGAGACACGAGGACCACTACCGAAAAAAATGTAAAGTCATATTAGTACACTAAACACTGATTAGAGGGAGTAAAGTTCTGAAATCTTAGCAAGCGGCTGATTTTTCTCTTTCTTTATGCATTTGTCTTCCTCTCTCTTTCTGCGTCTGACTTTGTATTAAGAACAAAATATTCATAGCATTTGCAAGTTGCAATCCTTTGTGGCAACTGAAGTAACTTACCAAGATTACAGATATTAAGTTTAGATTGATGTCCTCTACTGTCCAGAAGGGAATAAAGTAGATACTACATTTGGGCGGCCTTGTTCTGGCCCTAGCCCTGTAACAAGCAAACTGGAGCATGTGTTTCCAAGCAGTAACTAGGCTGGTTACTCAAAGGGCCCAGGTTAAATAAGGAATATCTTTTAAACAGTAAAAGGCAAAGTAATGACAGCTACTTATACTTTGATGTATAAGTTTGTGGTTCAGAAAAGTATATCCATTAATGATTTAATTACTTGTGTCTCAGGAATTAATGACCATGGAGAGACACTCAATTTTAATTCTTTCAAAAGCAGATACCACAACACAGTGTTTTAAAAATATTTTCCATGGGTCTTGGATTTAAATGTTTTAATCTCCTTCAGAGAAAATTATGTCAGCAAGCACTTTCTCCGAACTTTTACTGCATATTCTATGTTTCATATTCTATATTCCAACAAAACCAACCTCCACTTCTGGAATCTAAATAAAACTCAACTTGGGAGCAAACCCTAACCCTAACCCTAACCCTAACCCTAACCCTAACCCTAACCCTAACCCCGAACAAGAATTAAAATACTTGCTTGGTTTATGACGCTCCCACTGCCGGTAATGGTCCAATGTATAGCTGGCTTTGGAAACCCTTCCACATGGCAGATTATAGTTTTAGACAGTCCACTGGGGTCAGTTTTCTTAGTCATTTTGATTTGAGGTTTCCCTGAAATATTAATATGATTAGAATATCATTGTTGAAACATTAAAAGAAGCCTGATATCAAATTCTTGAAGAACAAGATAATGGCTGCTAAAGCATTTTGCTACCTTCTACAATGAGTGTCAGCGACTCCCTTTTCTTCAGTCCCTCAACCTCCTGAAGAGCAGTTTCACAGACATAGTTCCCAGCATCCTGATAATGAAGACTGGAAAATGAAGGGCTGGACCGGAGCCGGATGTTATCCTGGTAAATGCAGAGCACAGTTACTTCAGGGGTACAACAATATCATATTTATTATATATTAATGACTATGCATGGCGGTGTGTGTGTGTGTGTGTGTGTATAGTATATGTGTGTGGTACATGCGCCTACATGTCTGGATGCCTATACCTGTGTATGAGTGTGGTGTGGAGACTAGTGCCTGTCATCTAGTGTCTTCCTCTATTATCTGCACCATTATCGTCTTGAGATAGGATCTTTCAGTGAACCAGAAGCTTGCATTTTGACTGGGCTGGCTGGCTAAGAAGCTCTTGGAATCAAGCTGTTTCTAGATCCCAATATTGGGGTTTCAGACATTCCATGTAATATCTGATGGGTGCTGGGAATTTATACAAGGTCCTCACATCTTCAGTCAAGAACATGTGTTCTTCATGAACTATATTATATACAGCCTCACAACTGTGACTTCAGATGTATGTGTTCTATAATAATTAAGCCCAAGGTTATTACATGGGTCTGAATATTCTCCTTATGATACTTTGGAGTCAGGCAAAGTAGAGCTATAGTTCAGAGTCCCCTATTCTAGTGTTGGTAATTAGGAACAAGTCCATGGTTTCCTCAAACTGAGTTTCCTTTGTTTGGGAAGTAGGATCTTCTTACTGTATCTAATCATTTTGAGGATTAACTATATGAGTAGTGCAATGATTTTAGGTTGAGTGAAAGTCTTAATTGTCAAGTCTGACTACTGTGTTAACATTGTTCTGTAAGACGCCCATGGAACATAAACAGTGCTGGGCAAAATGCTCAAGATTGACTTTAGCTGACTGAGTATCACCACTGGAGTTTCATTATAAAATCACAAGAAAAGTATGAAAAAACACTACCAGTCAGAAAGTCTTACTGGTCGAATTTCAAAAATGAAAGGGCAAATATGTGTATGTTAGAAAGTTACTTGACTCTAGAGGATGATCATATTTTCAGGGCATTAAGTTAAAAAGCAGTTAATAAGAGAATTCTATGATCATAGGCCTTTGTATACTAGGATTCTCTTTTGTCTACTTTCCCATCAACAAATGATGAGTAGGAATATTGTTTAGCAGTCCTGACATTAGGGTTCAACCAATAAAGGAGAATGCACTTCATGTTTACTGTAGCAGACTTACATATCAATTAAAACACCTCTGTGTGTTTGTACCATCATTAACTGTTCTCCTTGCTTATAGATCGTCTAGTTATTTGACTGTTAGGTATAGAAATAGTACAAACTAAGGGCAAGGAAGAGCGATGTTGTAATCATTTGGGAGAAGAACATTTGTGGCAAGAGTGTGTACCAGAGAAAGTGAAAGAAAAGTGCTCGAAGGTTGAGAGGATGCTGCATGTGATACTGCACAACTTTATCATCAGAACCTTGAAGCAGGAGGCCAGCCTGGTCTACAAAGCTAGTCTGAGGTTAGTGAGTGCTATGTAGTGAAGCCCTGTTTCAGAGAGGAGAAGAGTGGACAGGAGGGGAGGGGAAGGATGGAGAAGAGGCAGAGAGACAAAAACAGAGACAAAGACAGAGATTAAGAGAGTGTTCATAGTTTTATTTGTAGTATTATTGCATTATACAATGATTTTTGTCTAGAAGAAGTCTTAGAAATTTCTGAATGATTATCATACAGATAATTTGACCTCCTGTTTGAAATGATGCATGGATATTATTTTCCCATTTTGCTGCTCCTGTCCATGCTACACACTGTGTGTTAGAAAACACTAGCCACGACATAAATGGTGACTTCATGGTCACGGACTTCTGCTTCAAGGACAAGCTGGACTCAAAACACCAATTATGTACCCTCCTTCCTCCTTCTAAAAAGGTAGAAATATCGGGCCCCAAGTTCCCTTTATTTTAGAGTTCTATGACTATGTCAGCTTACACAGGGGATTCCAAACAAGACTTTAGAATGTTCCAGGGCTAGACGTGAACAGATCTCCCTAGCATCAAAGAGCTCACAATTACAAAGAACCAGCTTTTACAGACTAAAAAGTTGTCCGGACACCAAATAGGAAAAAAAGGCGTATGGCCCCAGAACAACATTCATACTCCAGACAGCATGGGGTTGAGCCTCTCTGTCTTACTTTTCTGATCCATCTGCCTTGATTTTATTATAAATGATGGGAAAAATAATCACCAGCTACATTTTCGCAGAGATGCTACAGCCAGGATGTCAGATAAAATCAACTCTGTAAGGTTTGTCCTTAAAGCACTTAGTTGCATATGCTCGTGTGTGCGCATGCACTTGTGGATCACTCTTCATTATATAATGGTAAAGCAATTCACCAAGCTATGCTGCCACCCATCTATTAACGATGCCATGGTGTGGCTGAGTGCTGCCACAAATTACTGTGATCTGACAAACGCTAGATTGGAGGAGTGAAAGGGCACATGGATTTGATCATACATGCCATGTCTGGATATACATATTGGGTTGTAAAACAAAATACACAAGAATGCTCAGAGAACGCATGCTAAGGAACGGGGACAGCAGCAAAAGACCTGGACTTACCTTCATCCACACCACAGTCGCGTTCCTACTTGCAGATATTGTGCATGACACAGGCAGGGTATCGCCAATCTGCTTGGTCACTTCCCCACTTGGGTTTAAGGATAAATCCAAGTCTGTGAGACAGAAAAGCATGATTAAAATGAAAACTACAAGAAAGCAAGATAGTAAAAATATTTTGCACATAAAAATATGAAATAAAAACAAAAGCACCTTTTTCATCTGTACTTGAAATATCTGGATTGACTAAGTGAGGGAAGCAACTAGATTGGAGAAGATTCAGCTTAGCCTTACAACTTAGCATTGAAGTGAGCTTGGACAAATATGTGGTCGATCTAATTGATTTTGCCTTGATTTTCTGTTAACATAATGATGTTTGTGGTACATATAAGTACTTCTTTGGGAACTATTACCTTAAGCAAAACAAACCAGCTCACTTCAGGAAGGAAATAAAAATGAGTAGATAAATATTATAAAAAAAAAGAGTTGATAAGACATAGCAGTAGAAAAATCACATATATTTAGACAGCAGGTGATAAATGGAAAAAAGTATCAGATAGTGTAGATGTTTCTTCAGAGAAAATTGACAAATAGTTGAATTATTTCTGAAATGCTATTCCATTTTCTATGCGGTTGAAATTTTGAATAAGACCTATTATTGGATACACATTCAACAGATAATTTAAAAAAATACATAGGATAAATATGTCTAAGGATGCAGAGCCTTTCAGGTAAAAATTGATTTTTAAAATAAAAACTTATAGTATGATTTGGAGGAAGAAAATGCAACTCAATGGAACAAATACTGCCATGCAGCAACTATGTTCTGGGCACTAAAGGAAGATCTGTATATGAGTGCTGACCTGACATGATAGTGTGGGGGTACCGCGCACTCCACAGCAGTCTATCACCTGTGAATTCAGAACTTGGTAACAAAACTATTATACACTCCGAGATCACTAATTACTTGCTGAAATACTAAGCAGTGGCATAAGCAATGACTAAAGGAGTAGAGAGAACACAATCAAACTGAGTTTCAAAGCAAAAAGGCTTTGTATAAGAGATACTATACTGTTAGAGCCTCTTGACAACTAAGTGCTTTGGTAGGTGGGGAATCTAGGGTCAACTTTTCCACCCGGTCAAAATAAAAAAAAATGAGAGTGCTCATCATCAGGTTGTTCAGCGTTGCATCATCCAGTACTGCTAGTCAAAACTCAGAGAATGTATATCTAGCTATAGAATTAAGTCAAGACCACAGGTTTTCAGTTTTTTTTTTTGTCTCTTTCATGATTTGGTTGCAACTTACCCATGATTTTCTGTGTCATTTTAATGCCAGGGCCAAGAAGTGGGAGTGGGTGGATAGGGAGCAGGGCGCAGGGAGGGTATAGGGAACTTTTGGGATTGCATTTGAAATGTAAATAAAGAAAATATAAAAACAATTAAAGAAAATATCTAGTGCTCGCTTCAGCAGCACATATACTAAAATTGGAAACGATACAGAGAAGATTAGCATGGCCCCTGCGCAAGGATGACACGCAAATTCATGAAGCGTTCCATATTTTTAATATAGATGCAAAAATGCTCAATAAAATTCTTGCTAACCGAATCCAAGAACACATTAAAGCAATCATCCATCCTGACCAAGTAGGTTTTATTTCAGGGATGCAGGGATGGTTTAATATACTGAAATCCATCAACGTAATCCATTATATAAACGAACTCAAAGACAAAAACCACATGATCATCATAGATGCGGAAAAAGCATTTGACAAGATCCAACACCCATTCATGATAAAAGTCTTGGAAAGATCAGGAATTCAAGGCCCATACCTAAACATGATAAAATCAATCTACAGCAAACCAGTAGCCAACATCAAAGTAAATGGTGAAAAGCTGGAAGCAATCCCACTAAAATCAGGGACTAAACAAGGCTGCCCACTTTCTCCCTACCTGTTCAACATAGTACTTGAAGTCCTAGCCAGAGCAATTCGACAACAAAAGGAGATCAAGGGGATACAAAATGGAAAAGAAGAAGTCAAAATATTACTTTTTGCAGATGATATGATAGTATATATAAGTGACCCTAAAAATTCCACCAGAGAACTCCTAAACCTGATAAAGAATTCGAATCGATCCATTCCTATCTCCTTGTACTAAGGTCAAATCTAAGTGGATCAAGGAACTCCACATAAAACCAGAGACACTGAAACTTATAGAGGAGATAGTGGGGAAGAGCCTGGAAGATATGGGTACAGGGGAAAAATTCCTGAATTGAACAGCAATGGCTTGTGCTGTAAGATTGAGGATTGACAAATGGGACCTCATGAAACTGCAAAGCTCCTGCAAGGGAAAAGACATCGTCAATAAGACAAAAAGGCCACCAACAAATTGGGAAAGGATCTTTACCTGTCTTAAATCAGATAGGGGACTAATATCCAATATATATAAAGAACTCAAGAGGGTGGACTCCAGAAAATCAAATAACCCCATGAAAAAATGGGGCTCAGAGCTAAACAAAGAATTCTCACCTGAGGAATACTGAATGGCTGAGAAGCACCTGAAAAAATATTCAACATCCTTAATTATCAGAGAAGTGCAAATCAAAACAACCCTGAGATTTCATCTCACACCAGTCAGAATGGCTAAGATCAAAAATTCAGGTGACAGCAGATGCTGGAGAGGATGTGGAGAAAGAGGAACACTCCTCCATTGTTGGTGGGATTGCAAGCTTGTACAACCACTCTGGAAATCAGTCTGGTGGTTCCTCAGAAAATTGGACATAGTACTACCGGAGGATCCCGCAATACCTCTCCTGAGCATATATCCAGAAGATGTCCCAAACGGTAAGAAGGACACATGCTCCACTATGTTCATAGCAGCCTTATTTATAATAGCCAGAAGCTGGAAAGAACCCAGATGCCCCTCAACAGAGGAATGGATACAAAAAATGTGGTACATTTACACAATGGAGTACTACTCAGCTATTAAAAAGAATGAATTTATGAAATTCCTAGGCAAATGGTTGGACCTGGAGGGCATCATCCTGAGTAAGGTAACACAATCACAAAAGAACTCAAATGATATGTATTCACTGATAAGTGGATATTAGCCCAGAAACTTAGTATAGCGAGATATAAGATACAATTTGTAAAACACATGAAACTGAAGAAGAACGAAGACCAAAGTGTGGACACTTTGCCCCTTCTTAGAATTGGAAACAACTACCCATGGAAGGAGTTACAGAGACAAAGTTTGGAGCTGAGACAAAAGGATGGACCATCTAGAGACTGCCATATCCAGGGATCCATCCCAAAATTAGCCTCCAAACGATGACACCATTGCATACACTAGCAAGCTTTGGCTGAAAGGACCCTGATATAGCTGTCTCTTGTGAGACTAGGCCGGGGCCTAGCAAACACATGAGTGGATGCTCACAGTCAGCTATTGGATGGATCATAGGGCCCCCAATAGAGGAGCTAGAGAAAGTATCCAAGGAGCTAAAGGGATCTGCAACCCTATTGTTGGAACAACATGATGTACTAACCAGAACCCCGGAGCTCTTGACTCCAGCTGCATATGTATCGAAAGATGGCCTAGTCGGCCATCACTGGAAAGAGAGGCCCATTGGACATGCAAACTTTATATGCCCCAGTACAGGGGAATTCCAGGGCCAAAAAGTGGGAGTGGGTGGGTAGGGGAGTGGGTGGGAGAGTATGGGGGACTTTTGGGATAGCACTGGAAATGTAAATGAGGAAAATACCTAATAAAAAAAAAAGAGAGAGAAAAAAATGTCATTCCTGCTGGGAAAGGTCTACTCTGGCCCCTCATGTTAAATACTGATCCAGCGTTAGCCTCTCCTGATCGCCTTCAGGTATATACCCCTTCCCAACATGCTTTGCTTTCTCCTGATTTTGGTAGGTCCAATTCTTCTAAGTAAATTGCTCACTTAGTTTATGGCTGTATTCTCTCACCCATGGAACAAATTTTGATTGGTTCAACCATTGACAGTGCTTGTGAAATAACAAGTCATTGTCAAATAAATGCTAAGGACATGCTAAAAAAAAATCTAATAAAAAGAACTTAGTACCCAGTTAGAAATCATAATGGTGTAATAAATAGATGATGATAGATTTTCCCCTAAGATCAATAAAATCACTACCTTTGGCTGTTTGATTAAGTTTGATTAGTCATGCTATTCATACTGTTGCGCATGTGATAAGTAGAATATAAAAGCTGTTGATTATTGTCATGCTATCAATGACATTGTTGCACATTTAGGCATTTCTTTTTAAAATATTTTTAAAGATTTATTTATTTTATTTATATGAGTACACTACTGCTGTCTTCAGACACACCAGCAGAGGGCATCGGATGTAGGGCAGTGGGCTGCACCCAGACAGCCTCTTCTCCAGTCGAGCAAAGGTCTGGAACCCTGGGAACTTGATGGGTGGTTATTTTCACGTACATGGGACAGAAGGTGTTCAATCATGTCATGTAGGAGTAGCACCAAGCCTTCCTACACACAAATAAGTTTTCCTCCAAGCTCTCAGTCAAAGCCAATGAGAGGTACCTGCTGTAGAACCCTGAATCACCCCAAAACTGTATATAAATCCTATCCAGGGAACTAAAGGTGTGTGAGAACAAAAAATAAAAATTAAAAAAAATATATATCTTATATATGTGTGATATATGGATGTGAGGGAGCTCCTCTGCCCACTTACCCACTCTCGACTCACTGCTCTAGCATCCCCCTACTCTGGGGTATCAAGCCTCCTAAAATTATGTAGCAGAAACTTATCACTTTGGCTGTACTGGTTGGTCAGTGAGCCTTGCATATCTGGCTCTGTGTCGTTTTCCCTCTCTGCCCTCTCTAGCTCTGTGGTTACAGAATTCTACCTATGCAGGCTTTTTTTTCTTGGTCACTGGGGATTAGAATTTAAGTTCTCACAATTGTGAAGCAGGCTAAGGACTGACTGAGGCATCTCCGACCCCATCAGTGTTTTCCTCAGTGGTTGTCTTCACTGTTAAGCAGTAACTGTCATGGGAGTAATAACCACGCCTTGATTTTTCCGATATAGCCCCAATACCTGGCATATCAAGGGTTAGAGGAGTCATGGTTATTAAAAGGGTGATTAAGGAATTATACTTTATGGTTTACACTAATATTAGCAGCTGTGCCAACTTGTAGAGAAAGAGGTTTTGATAGAACATGTATGTGAACTACATTTGTATGAAAATTATAAAAAGGGAAACTTGGAAGCCTTTATTCATGGATTCAAGACCCTGTCAGTGGAAAGACACAAGATTTTAAAGGATAAAGATGGACTTTGAAGGCTGTGGTGAAGAATCTGTCTGTAAGATGTGGCAGAAGAATAATAGATGTTTCAACAGTAACTCAGAATCTCTAGGAATATGGTCACATTGTGAGCTCTGATCTGCATCCCTGTGTGTGTACTGATGTGGCTTTTCTACCTACACTTTACTTAATTTTTTATGAGACAGCAATAAATTCTGCTTTTGGAAAACAAGGAGCCAAAGAAAGTGGGCAAAATGTAATTTTCATGTTTGTATTTAGCGTAGAATAAAATGATGATGAATATTATAATTCACTATCTCTTAAGGAGACATGCAGGCTTTAGAACTCATTGTTATAGTCAATCTTTCAAAACCAGAATACATTGGAACTTAAAATGAACCAGAACTCAGGTACTTTCCCCATTATTTTGTTTGATTTTTCTGTCTGTTACATCTTCTCATTGAGGTATGATGTAGTTGCCACCAAGTCTTCTTCCTTGTAGTGTGTGGTCTAGCCATCCCTGTATGTTCTACACACCATACGCAGAATAGCTCTCCCCTCTTTAGCCCCCGCGTAGTTAACATCTTTTAAACATAAAACATGTCTAAGGAGCTGGGATATTGGTAATTAACCTCAAAATACAATAGACAAGGGTATCAGAGGACTACTCACAGACATATGAATTTATTGGGTGTATTCCCTTGCTTTCCTTCTTAGAACAGGGTTAGATAAATGGTCCCATGACTAACTGGTCCCCAGAAGAGAAAAATAGCACTATTGTTCTATGTAGACATCACTGTTTTCCCCCTAATGAGCGCCTGATGGCAGACACACTCAAACCCATGAGCATGAGGGCAGAAGAGACAGAAAACGGGCTTGGCTGTTAACAGTTTTCAACACTTCACTGTTTCCACAGGGCTCCCCAGGGTACATGTTGAACATCAATCAAAAGCAACCATCTGGTTGTATTATTGCCCACTGTGCCCTCCTGTGTCTCCTTCCAAATTTTGCTTTCTTGCCTACATGTTTCCCAAGCATTGAGATAGACAACATAGCACTGTGTGCTTGAATCGGTTTCCTTGAATGCTTTTTGACCTTGTTTCTTTCCTCTCTTTGGTCTTATCAAATTTTACTCTGATTGTATGGAAGCTCCGTGTCCCCAGTATTGCTCTCTAGTGATATTTTTGGACAACTGCTCAGTGTTTGTCTTCAGGGGATGTGGTCAAGATGGATAGTCCAGTTCCCATGCTTAGAGCTTGTGGATGTTCCAGTTCATCAGAGCCCCTGTGCTGCAGAGAATCCTTTACTAAACCACGCAGGTCATTCTCTCTGATGACTTTCAAGGCCTTTGCTTCACTACTGCTTAATCCCATTTATAAGAAAAGAAAAGAAAAGAAAAGAAAAGAAAAGAAAAGAAAAGAAAAGAAAAGAAAAGAAAAGAAAGAAAACAACACAACCACCTCACCTTTTGCTGTGTTACAACTGATCACTTCTAGGAGAAATCTTTCTGATTGCATTGTTGCATAAAAGGTTAATTCAGCCTACAGCCCCAAATAAGACTCACAGTTACCTAAAACAACGTATGAGTTCCATTCTTCCCAGGAGGTCATGTCAATAAAAAAATAAATCATTACTTTTAAAAAGCATCTGATAGGTTAATAATATGTGCTTTCATGATTTGCAACATAGAGAACTTAAGGTTCCTGGCTGTTCTTGTTCCTTTTGGTAGATGGCTTTATTTTATTGTTTTGTGTAGATGAGAGTTTTGCCTACAAGTATGTGTATGGAATGTGTGCTTGGTGCCCTCTGAGGTCCGAAGAGTGTTGGATCCTCTGGGACTAGAGTTATAGATAGTTGTGAACCACTATATGGGTGCTGGGAATTGAACCTGCATCATCTACAAGAACAAGTTCTGTTAATCAATAAGCCATCTCTCTAGCTCCCTACCTGGCTGTACTTATGCATCATCCCTGCTCCCCCATCATATTCTTGGAGGGTAAAATTAATTTTGGAGTCCTGGGAGTCCTCCAAGCAGATTAAACTGTAACAAAAGTTGTCACTCAAGGTGATTTTGAAGAGCCTCTCTTTCCTTCAATTCATTATACCTTTACAAAGGGTAAACTCAGCTAATAAATGGCTTTTAGTCACCTCTACTTCGTCTTCCAGTGCTGAATCTGTAGTAGCTCTGTGTTGCCTGAAATGGCTGCTAATATTATTCTGTAATTCACAAATGAGATATAGAACCTAACTTCTTGGTAGAATGCAAATCCTGTTAATAGCAACAGTATATAAAATGAGCTTGGGGGTACAGCTCAGTGGCAGAAGGCCTGCTTAGCATGTACAAAGCCCTGGGCTCCATCTCCAGAACTGCATAAAATAAATTATGTATATTATACATATATATTTATATATTCTGTATACATATATTTAAATATATAATGAGTTATTTAAGGTTCATATGAAAATTACTTAGTGTTACTGTTGACTGAAGACATTTAGAAGAGAAGGTTTTTACCAATGACAAGTTTGTTGCTTGCACACTTAAAGGATTCGGTACCTCAATGGTTACCTGCATGAAAGCTCAGAACTTTTTCCAATGATTTTAATAGAGTGAAACCATACAAAGTTATTTATTAAAGATAGGGCAGTGCTTAGAAAGGTTAGCCAGGTTATATTATTAGAGGACATTGAGGTAAAGCAGGTCTCCAGGAGGTGACTTACACTAACCATGATGGCTGTTGAAGCCATGGAGGAGGTGACTTACAGTGAACTGTGATGGTCGTTGAAGCCGCCATGTTCCTTTTGTCAATGAGTGAGCATTTGTAGTCCCCTGTGGCATTGCGTCTCACATCTGTCAGTGTGTAAGTATTTGAGCTTCTTATGCCTTCAGGCTGTCCCTTTAGACAGAGGAAAAGTGTCAGATGGTTACACTTGGTAGCTACAATGAGAATGTTTATAATTCTTGGGGAAAGATGCCATTTTTCTCAGCTATTTAAAAAAAAAGGAACCATACTTTTCAAATATACACGAATGATTAAAATCTGTTCTGCAAATATTTGAGAAATAATTCATAGTTTGGAACTAAATTTTGAAGAGATAATTCATATTGTAGTAATGAAATCTGTTTTCTGAGAGTATAGAGTTTGATTTTTAAAGCAGGTATTTAAAATATCCATTATCATTTTTTTTTGTCGTCTTCTCTACATTGACTAAAAGACTTGAGACATAAAAGAAAACATGTACTCAGTCTTGGGATACATCCCCTTACTTGCAGCACTCAGGATTTGAAAGCAGGAGGACTGCTTGTTTTAGGATCGGCTTGGTGGCATATTGAGTTTAAGGTCAGCCTAAGCTGTATATTGAGGCTATATAGTGAACCATGGAACAGGAGTGTAGTTTAATGGCAGAGAGCTGCCTAGCATGTGCAAGGTCCTTGGTGTCATCCCAAGTATGAGGTAAAGAGAGGGATGGAGGGGGAAGACAGAGACAGGTCAAAGAAGAGACAGAGATAGAGATAGAGTCAGAGAGAGTCACAGACAGGGAGACAGAAAGAGACAGAGAGAACAAGAGAGGGGGTGGAGAAGACAGGAGAGGAGAAAAAGGGGACAGGAAGGGAGAGAAGAGAGGACAGAGAAAAACAATCAAGCTGATGAGAAATTAAGTTATATATCCAAATAGCAATACTAGACAGAAATGAAGGAAGTGTGGAGAAGAAGGCAAAGCAGGAAAAGCAGGAAGGAAGAAAGTGATTTAAAGAAAGGAAAGGAAAGCAAGCAAGGCAAATACAGACATGCAGAACAACAAAGAAAACCAGCAGAAGGTATCTCTAAAGCCAGAACACAAGCTTGGCTCTGTTATCCTGGATGGCCAAAGTGAAACCTCCATTTCAAAAATCTTCATTGTAAATCAGACAATGTTAGTATGTACATTCGACAGGGGGAGCAATGTTGTCTGCCAACATTTATGTTTGTAAGTTGTTTCTTATACATGTCTTCTGAGTAATGCCTTGGGTGATACCGTGAAATATTAGCGTCATGCTAGGAGTAATTCTCCAGTAATCCCACGATTGCAGGAAATGCACTATTTAGTAGCATTATATCTTGTTTTTCAGCAAGAGGACCGTGAAAACACTGCTCTACCAGTTAGACCACCCTCCCATCACTAGGAATGCAAATATTTAGAGGAATTTCCCAAAGTCTCCTGCACGTGGACCATTTCTTTCAAGGATGATAAAAGTACAGTGATAAAGAGCCCACATGATTATTTCATCCAGCAGAACTGTCTTGGCTTTAAACCATCTTAGCATGTTCAGAGACCCCTGTGGACAGATTCTCATCCACATCAGTCCCTTTTCAAGCATCCCTTTTGACTTGTACCGTGATCAACTTCTGCACAGCAGATTTTATGTCTTATTTGGATGATTATACCCTGAGCTTCTGCAATTATGGTTTCCTGTGGTTGCCTCTTTTTCCTCTTTGTCTCTGAATTCTCTAACCACTGATGAAAAATAAAAATAAAAATAAAAAACCCAGGGGTCTGGTGCCACAGAAGCTTTCAATGGACATTTCTCCAGGTGGTGTTTTCTTTCTTTTGCTGTTCCCAAGAATAGCACTTTTTCTTCTTCCTCACTTAAGCTTCCCAAGTGCGCACAATTGTTAATGTCAGTTAGAAGCCAGACAATAGGACAAAATGATAGTAGTCAGGTTCCACTAATGCTTAAGCACTTACTGGTAAGTAAAACATGAACTCCTCAGGAGGTGGGTTGCCATTCCCCAAGCACTGAAGGGTGATGTTGTCCCCTTCTTTGATGGCATTTTTTGGTGGCAGCACTTGTATTGTCACCTGCTCTGTAGGATCTGCAAGAGTCATGAGCAGAAGTTAACCATTTTTGTCAAGTACCAAATTACTCTGTGCATACAATGTAAATGACTAAATTATACACAATTTTCTCAAGAAGCTAGTAATGGTAATTACTTAAATGTATCTTTTTATGGAGGGATTGAAGTTAATAGCCACTTGCTACACCAAGTACTAATCTTGGTTAGAGCAAACTACAAAGAACTGTGTTACATAAAAATCAATTTCTTCTTAGCAAAATGTCTTTAACTGAGGTGGCAATGACTGTAATTATTTTATGTGTAAAAGACCAGTAGAACAATCTCGCTGTGTGACTTCATTATAAGGAAATTGAATGGTGTTATATGAATCTTATAGCTTCGAAAGTCTAAATCAGGTAGCCAAGCCCCTAAAGCTACTGGATAGAATCGTGCTCTTACTATACAGTAATAAAAATAAAATGAAGAGACATGAGCTAAACAATACCAGATGTGTTTTCGGCATGCCGAAGAATAAATCTATTTGATAAAAATAACTCTATGAACACATACACATGCAGAGAGAGAGAGAGAGAGAGAGAGAGAGAGAGAGAGAGAGAGAGAGAGAGAGGAAGACAGAAAGACAGAGACAGAGAGACAAAGAGACAGTGAGGCAGAAAGACAAAGAAGGACAGAGATTGAGACTGAAATTGCTATATAGTCATCAGCACCACAAATATGTTGTAATTTTATCCTGCATTTTTAAACAAAGCAGGATATAACTTCCATTACACTCTAGTTAATTTTTTTTTTTTGCAGAGTAAATAGAGATATTGAGCATTTTTAAAATGTACTTTACTACTCAACAGTCAAGTGCCAAATGAATTAAACGTTCCACACAGTGGGACATTATCAAGTAAACAGGACGTGAAAGAAGGTAGCAATGACTTTATAAATGTTTGACTTTCTAACGTCCATGCTTTACACTGCTGGCTACTGCCATGAAGAGGGAACTTGGAAAATGTCTGATTTAGAAGGAAAGACAAAAATGAATAATGATTGACTTATCCACCTCTTTTCAAATTTGTGAACAAAACACTCTACCTAGGAAGACCTATTATTAGCTAAGAAGGTGAAGCTGATGAGTTGTGGCTTCAGAAGCTCCCTTCATTTCTTGCCGTCATCTATGCACCTCCAACAATTAAATTGCAGAGAAAAATAATTTCTCTACCTTCTACAATTAAATGGCAGAGGAAAATTTAGAAGGATTGTTGTAGACTGCCTCTTTGACACTAATCCTTTTGTGGCTATCTAGGCATTGTCAGTTCTAAGACTAATCAGTGAGGGTCCCACACTGATCAGGGTTTTTTTTTTTTTTTTTACATGTGTTTATTAGATAGCCCTCCAACCAGCAGGCTCCAGTGGAATCGAAGAAGTGAGTAAAGCTTGCTTTTGGCAAGTCCAGAAAGCTGCCATTTCTGGGTTTTCTCCCCACACTTCTTTCTTCTCTTTCTTTCTTCCTTCCCATTATTTGTTTGTCTGCTTTCATTGTATGATGTAGTAGGATCCATCCTAAGACTTTCTGTTGTGTGTTAGGTTTAAGATTTAATGTGGCCCTTTCTCAGACTGTGACACCTATACATCTCTGATCAAGGCTGATACTAGGACAGCCAGAACCACATGCCTCACTTCCTCTTCTACTCCAACTTTTCATCTCTGCACTGCTTTTCAATCTGTTCTTTACTAGAGAGGTGAGGAACTAAGATGTGGTCACAGAATTCTTGTAACATATTTGCATTTTTATGGTAGCATTCTGGGTAGTCACACTCTTAACAAAACTGATGATCACTTTTCGATCCTTTGTTCTGGACTTTGGATTTTACTCCTTTTATTCATGATGAGTCATCATTCTTTCCATTGCTCTGACTTTCTGGTTTCTAGCCTGCTCTAGCACCAGGACTCAGTGGTTTGTCCTTTAGTATGTTTTATATTTGATTCTCCCCATTGAGTCACACTTAGCATTTTCCTTCACTATGACTCGATTAACCTATTATACCCTAGACACTGCCATCAGTTTCATTTGCTCCTTCACCCTGTGCCTTTCTTTTGCTTTTTATTCTTCTATAACTATTTCCTCTAAATTAGTTTTCTGAAACAATTATTTGACTATTATAATGCTATTCAGAATCCTTCACACTTTTCCTACACATAAGCATTTGAAATGGATACTCCTTTAGTATACATGGTTATCTAGAATGTACATCAAGTGAGGTTGTTGTATCTTCCCACTTTACATGAATGCCTACCAATATGCTCTATTCATATTTTTCCTCTTCCTATTCCCCTACTTATCCTTCTACCCAGTTAAAGACTTGATAGTTTAGGATCAATGTTACAAATGTAACGTACAAAGATCATACAGTTGAAATACTGTGCTCTCCAGTGATTTCTCTCTATTTATGGGAAAAACAATTGTAACAATTCATACTGTTATATTACATACTGCAGGAAAAGTAAAACAGATGTGTGAGTCTAAGAAGCGTCCAAAGGAATGAATTCCTTTGTTTGAAAGAGCTGTGTTTTAAAGACGAAGAAGGAGCTGACTCCATGATAAGGGCAAGGCATAGAGAACTCACAGGAAGGTATGGGAATTGTATTCTCCCAGAGGAATGTGAACAACAGATAGGGATGAAGTGTGTAAGATGTGGTGATGAAGTGGGTGCAGTGCATGGTGGTGACTGAAACAGACTCTGAGAATACATCAAGCAGGAACAGGAAGATGAATCTAAGCACTCTGAGGTGTCAGTGAAGAAGGTCAGTCACTGCAGGAATGCTGAAGCTATGGGTGTAGAGAGAGACTTCCGGTGGCAGCTTCAGGAGCAGTTTGTTTAGGGAGAGCAGAGAGAGGTAAGCAGTAGCGAATTCCATTTTGCCAATTGTTGCCAAAAACACTGGGAGCAATGATGGTGGGGTGAAGTCAGTACCAGGGCCAGAAATCAGATGAACATAAAGATTGAGGCTGGGGAAGACTAGTGTGTCCCTCTAAGGTTCTCTCAGCTTGAATTCTTCCATCCATCTTCCTTGAATGTCCTCTTCTATCATTTAGATCTTTCCTCTGAAGTCTCCCTACAGCAGTGGTTTTCCACATCGGCTCCTTTTATCATCAGTAATATTACTATGTTACTTTTTTAATAGTAAATTCACTATGCAGCATCTCTTTACCTCCTCTGGATTGTTCTACTTGAGGAAAGTCCAGTAATCTGTGTTCTAGCAAATCCTTCATATTTCACTAATGTCTTCAAGAGTCTCAGAATCACTGTCCTTGGGCACCTGACCTTTCAGGAACAGCCCATCTGTTCCCGTGACATTTATCACTTGCAACACCACACTGACAAATTCCTTCTGATGTAAGTGTCTTGATTCTCAGCTGGAATAATAACCTCTTTGAATGAGCAATGTCGTACCATCATCAAGAGGTTCAATAGTGCTTTTGTTGTCTTCTAATTGCCAAACACTCTCCCCACATGCCTGTGGCATTGCTGTGTCAATCTCATGGATCCAAGGATTCATCCACCAATCCATCTGTCTTCCTGCCAATCACATGCATACCAGTTCCTTCTGAAGCTGACTTCACAAGTCTTATTCGCCTTGGTAATGCTAAACTTAGGAAGTTAGCCAGGCATAAGACAATGTTCACCTTTTTAAAATTTTGTTTTAGGAAATGGTCAGGAGGCATTAGGAATTCCTATAAAACACATGGCAATAAGCTATGGGTGGAGAGTGTCAGAAGGAATTGTTTAAGTTACAGGTCAAATCTATAAGAAAGATAGCACAGCATAGAGAACCAAACACATATTGGTAAATGAGATAGCAGGAAACAGAGTCTATTCTTAAGTGGTGAGCAGTTTTTTCTATAGGTTTTCCAAGGAAGAAAAGATTATTTGTGTATCAGAGTTTTGTGATAAGGACGGGCAGCAGAATATTAAGAGAAACTGAATCAGGCTTGTGGAGGTTTAAAGTATTTGAATATTATTTCTAACACATTAAATCTATACAATTATCATTTGGGTACTTACAGTAAATATCAAAGATTTCTTGTTCGGAATAAATTGTTTTCTGGCCGGAGGGTCCATAATATGTCACAGAACAGGTGAATGGCATTTGTATGTCAGACCTGGTTGTCTTGTACTCCAAGGAGGAAGTCACGGTAGACAGCTGAGTTCCTGGATCAATCTCCTTTTTAAAAAGTATGGCCACCTCTAAAGAAAGTAAAGAACATCAATGATAATATCTTTCACTGGAAAATCACAATCCATAATTGAATATCAACACCCTTGAGATATGAGTTTGTCCTTCTAATTAATTGAATTTAGCAGGAGAGAAAGTTGAAACTCAGTGAGGTAAGATGTCATTCAAGATGGAGAATCAGAGACATAGGCAGAAATAGAATCCTGGAATCCCATCGCCCACTCAATTGAATTAACTTCCAGAACATGCCATATATAGAAATATTCTATTCTGCTTTTGACTCTTCTACACAAGGAATAAAATGGTGTCAAAAAATTGTCCAATAAGTTAAAGGGCCCTTAATTTAACTGAAACACAGACTTTTAAATAGAGAAGGGGGCAGCTGGTTTGATTCTGGACAAATGATAGGATGACTAGCCTATATAATATCATAGATGCTACAGGAAGTCACTGCCTGCCTCAGACTTACCTCCTTCCACAGGTTGCAGCACTTTGCCGTTCCTGTACCACGTGATGTTGCCATCTGGGTAACTGTCTCTTGAAATGCAGTCACCTAACTGAAAAATGTAAAGGAAAATTTCCTCACTTCAAATAGTTTCAAATCCTTATTTCAACATGGAACCCACAAAACTTTAGCAAATGGAGTGTCTTCAACCATTTATTTCCCAACTCTAAGAATCACACTATGAATCTTACATAAAAATAAATGCTTAGATATTACAGTCTTACCCATTTTGAAATATACAATAAAACTTTCCACTATGCATAAAATCACATCCCCTTAAAGGCATTACCAAATTCATTTTGATGCTATCCATTTTTAATATTAACTAAATGACATTATAACTATATTAATATTGATTATTGCTGTGGTTCATAGATCTTCAAATGCAAGAATCATTTAGTGTTAAAATGTGGCACCTCTCCAATTCCATTTTCATTTCACAGTATAAATACTTGCCACATTCGATAATCCTCAGTTCAGTCTTCAAGTGAGTTTTTAACTACATTATTTAACATTTATCAAATACTGGGTAATAAAAATAAATGGTATTCAAAATATTTGATCTTATGCCCCTACACAAACACAAAGGAATATTGAGGTATTTTAGTTAATGAAGATGAAATTATTACCCAATTGATGTGCTCACCTGTGGAACTCCATCTCTGCCTGCCTATTATCCCTACTTCTTCTCACACCTGTGATAATGTGATTGTATCTGCTTTCTCTCACTGTGTACTTCAAACTTACCGTGATCCACTTTAACAGAATAAAGTTTAAATGTTACACAAATCTTGATTAATCTGAGAACTTTTTATGTCTCCATGTTCATCTCCCAGGGCTCTCTCTTGCCTTGAATTTTAATGACTAAAGCTTCTGAAATACCGCAGGTTAATGTCCACCAGACACACCACTCTCCTTCTCATCAGATGACTTTATTTAGTTAGAAAGCCTCCCCTTGTTTGGATTGTAGGGAATCCACTTATTCTTCACTAATTCTAGCAAGCATTTGGTTCATTTACATCATAAAGATTCTCCTCTTGAGGAATGACTGTGCATTCCTTCCACATATCCATTGTCAAGATCAAAATGAGTGGTCACATTATTCACACTTTGTGCCCTCTCTGATTGCACATGAAACATTGTAACCTCCATAAGAGCAAGCTCATCTTGTTTGTCTGGACAGCTAGGGGCACCTAGATGGAGTAAAGCAGTTAGTCAAACAACTTCTCACCTTTTTCAGCTGATCTGTTTCAAGAAAGGGTGCTTTGTTTACAATTTCAGGTTTAGATGGTTGCTCTAAAGTTAAGTAGAAAAAGGGTTAAGTATACTGGAAGAGATAAAGGACATGCATGAGTATGAAAAAAAGAATCCATATACTCAAGACAAAATCGTGAACAATAAAGAACGGATTATTCCCAAGTATTCTAGATTTATGCAACACAGTACATATAACCTGTGAAGTAAACTATTTGCTTTATGACTTTAAATATTGTTTTAAGAGCTTGTAACTCCTTTGAATAAAATATCTCCAGTGTTTTCTAAATGTCTTATGAGATGAATATAGTTTGGATGATAAGCACAGGCCAGTGTTCTACTTGTGGTATATTATTTCTAGTTGGTAAGCATGGGTACTTTCTGCTTATTTAGGAAGAAAGCCTCCAACTTATTAGCTGGGGATGTTATGGCGCATGAATCCAAATCACAATGATTTCTTTTTTTGGAAGCCCACATTTCTGAGGCTTAAAGCAGCCTCTAGGATCTCCAGGGAAAATCCCATTGGTCTATATTTTTTAACAAGCTCTGTCTGAGGGGACTCTTAAGCACACTGAAGTGTAAGAAACCAGACTATAAAAGATTGAGAAAGCCATGTAGTGATGTCCATGCCTCAATTTCCCAAACAAACCAATGCATAGCTCTTATCTCATCTTGGGAAATTATGAAAAGAGGAGAAAAACTTTCCAATTTGGAACGTGAGTTGGAAGAGTTTATAAAAGTTCTATAAAAAATAAAAATCTAGACGTAGCTTCAGATGAGATTGATTAACATTTCAACAATGATTTCTCAAACCAATTTAATGAATCTTACTTTGATTAGCATTGGTCAATATGATAGAAACTTTGTGACATTCGCACACAGCTTTAATTCGGAATTCGATCTTGTTCATCCTCATTTCGTCCTCTGTACTGGCCCCCACAGGTTCTTTTCCCTTTTCTAAATGAATAGTACCTTCTGCATCTTAAAATCTTATACTTTTAAGTGTGGATTTCATATATCTGAGAAAACAGCACCCATCTTTCTGAGCCTACCTTATTTCAAGGACCATAAGCTTTTTAAGTTTTCTGCAAACATAATTTCTGCAAAAACAAATCTTTTTTAATTGGCAGAGTAGTGACATTGTCATTTAGTCTCACACTATATTTTCTATGTCTGCTCATGCATTGATGTAAATCTGAGTTGAATCTACAATTTAAGTGTTGGGTATAGTGAGGTGATAAAAATGGCTGTTTAGGTATCTCTGTTGCATTCTAATTTTCCATAGAGTTCACATCTAAGGATGGTACAGTTGCATCCTATAGTGGTTCTGCTTTCAGTTCTTTGAGAAAGCATCATTCTATTTGTCATAGTGACTGTACTAATTTGTATTCCCACCAGCTTTGTTTAAAATTTCCTTTCATTTTAGTCATGAGAATTTATCGTTTGATTTCTTTAAAACAGCCATTCTCACCACGATAGGAGAGAATCTTAATGTTGTTTTGGCTTTGAATACCCTCATGGCCAAGAATGTAAAACCTTTTAATCTAATATTTATTGTCAGTTTGTACTCCTCAGAACTGTTTATTCTGTTTGCACATGTTATCGATTAGATTATTAAAGTTGTATGTTTGTTTGTGTATGTGTGTATGCTTAGTTCTTGAACTTTTTATATAGTCTCAATATAGGATTTATATTCTTCTAGTTTTCTATAAATGATGATTTTTATACTTTACAGTCAGATAAACTAAGCTGGGCATGGTGGCGCATGCCTTTATTCCCATTACTCTGAAGGTAGTAGTAGTAGATCTCTGAGTTCAAGGCTATTCTGGTTTGCAATGTATGTTCCAGGATAGTAGGGCTACACAGAGAAACCCTGTCTCAAAATCAAGCAAGCAAGAAAGCAAACAAACAAGAAACAACATTAATCTGAATAAAACTTATTGGGTAATTTTGTCAAATTTGACTACTTTTTAATTCACAAGTAGTTTCAAGAAAATATAAATCGACTCAATCTCCTTCAGAGTAGAACTATTTTTATTTTATATACATAAGAAACTAATTACTTTTTCTTTCATGGTTTTAATGTTTATATTTTCAAATATTTTTGATTGCTACACTAAACTAAATTGATATTTGTATACCTACTACTCAGTTTGGATTTCAGCTGAAAGACTTACCTAACCAGACCATACAGGGATAGAAGATAAAAACATTTTGAATTACAAACCTTTTGAGTTACAACATAGTTATCACTAGAATGTATATAAAAAAGTTACATTCCACAGTTTAAGTGACTAAAAATTAGAAAAAATTTCACAAAATTTCCCCTCAAAATAGTGACTAGTTTATGGGGGAAACATGGTATGAAGTTAAATCCTTTTGCATGGTAGTACAAGTTGAGGCTGTCAGCATTTTAATGGAACATTCCAAATTAAAACTGAATTATTGATCAAACATTGACTTTTGTTTAGAACCCATGCTATCAAAGACAAACATTTAATATATTTGAGAGATGAATGCACCCAGAATACTTAAACAAATGAAAAGTCTTGTTGGGTCTTAATGAAATAAACCAAAGTTCCCATGACCAACAAGCCAGTTCTTAAGCAATACCAACCTTTAAAATTTAAGAGACAGAACATATTAATTAATTTACTTGATTTTTTAAAAAAGAAAATGTGTCAAAATTAAGAGGAATGAAAAGAAAATGGACATTTAATTTCTTCATCAGTACTATGTTTGGAAAATATGGAGTGCTTTGCAAATTTAAATATAGGCTTTGAATAAAACTTACTGGGTAATTTTGCCAGGTTTTACTATTTTTCAATCCGCTAAGTAAAACAAACAAAAATAAGTTCATATTTGCTTCCTCTTACTACGTAGCAAGTTTACCTCATATTTCTTTTTATTATTATCTATCTATCTATCTATCTATCTATCTATCTATCTATCTATCTATCTATTTACACTCCAGATTCTACTACCCTCCCAGTCCTCCCTCTGATGTCCCCACCACTCACCTCTACCCCACCAGACTTCTAAACTCCCTGGGACCTCTACTATCTTGAGAGGTAAGCGCATCTTCTCTGACTGAACCCAGACTCAGCAGTTCTCTGCTGTATATGTGTTGGGGGCCTCATATCAGCTGGTGTATCCTGACTGGTTGGTGGTCCAGTGTCTGAGAGCTCTCGGGGGGCGGTGGTCCAGGTTAATTAAACCTGGTAATACTTTATCAATAAGCACATTATCACAAACACTGTATGCATGCCAAATTTATAAAATGCTTTGTTTGCATTAATTATTTCTAAAATTTATCAATGTTTTAACAAATGTAAGCTGTAGAAAACAAATGAAGAAAAAGAAGACCTGGTGAAAAGATGCTTAATTTTAGTCCTTAAATTTATTCATCTTTTGTTTGGAAGAGTCACTGTGAATTTTGTGATTTAATGACAATTTAATAATAGTAGCTATTCTATTTCCTTGAGTTATTTTCTCATAGATTCTTGCTTCAAATCCTTTGCATTAACTACATTTTTTTGTATGTAATTTTCTTTTATATTAGTTTGTAACAATCAATGAATATTAGTTGGAGGACCATTAAAAGGACACATACTATTTTAGCAAAATTGCATATCGATTCCCAAGAAGTGTTTTTGTAAAACGAATACTTCATGTGAATTATGTCTTAATATGATTCAAGGATCCATAACCAAGTATAAAATCAAAAGAAAAAGCAACACCACAAATTTGTTTATAGCATTAATATAATCAAGTTGAATTATTTAAAATTAAGCCAATGTTTGCTTCAGAACATTCCGGAGTTAATCTCTCTGAAATATTTTACTGGACCATGTATCAATTATAGAATTATATCATAGTTCATATTTTTCTTCCTTGCTGGCCTGTCTGTCTCAACTGAAGTAGTGACGAGTATAATATAGGGACAAATGTGGTGGTACATTAAAAATTAGAGGACAGGGAGATTTTTAAAAGCAAATCATATAGTAAGTCCTAGACAGGGCAGCAATTTGTTGCATGTGTATGTTTGTGTGTGTGTGTGTGTGCCTGTGTGTACCTGTGTGTGCGTCAGTTTGTGTGTGCCTGTGTATATCTGTGTGTAAGTGTGTATATGTGTGTGATTCTCTCTCTCTCTCTCTCTCTCTCTCTCTCTCTCTCTCTCTCTCTCTCTCTCTCTCTCTCTCTCTCTCTCTCTCTGTGTAGGTTTTGGCTTCATGTGCCATATAGCAGTATCTATAACAATGGAATATAATTCTAAGCCTGAAATGATAGAATTCCACCGGTTTTGGCAACAGAAGCTTTGCTTTTCCAGTCACTTCTTTTTGTTATGTAACAGGTTTTTCTGGAGAAGTAGTCACTGGTCCAGAGATCAGGACTGATCAAGAATAAATGTACTAAAATACATACCCGAATTCCTAGCTCTCACTCTCAGGCTACAAAGTTAGGGAATTCTATGAATATTGATTTTCAGAAAAAAGTAGAAATCAATACCTTACTAAAAGTTATAGTTTAGGCGCCCAGCCCTCTACTAGACAGATTAAGATGTAGTTCTGGGTAGAAAATTGCACTTTATCACACATGATATCCTTGCCTTAGTCTATAGACCACACGTGGATCAGCTCAGTCAGAGAGCAAGAAGAAACAAGTGCCCTGGCAGGTTTGTGCAGGGGCAAGACTCTAAGTTCCTGTTTTCAATCAGATTCCTAATAAGTTACCGAACACGGAAGCTAGTGCATCTATGAAACAATGTTTGATTTTTCTAACTATGTTGGGAAATGTTATTATCATTCTTCTTCTTTTTTTTTTTTTAGTATTGAAAGAATCAAAGTGACTTGAGTATAGTGATACACATGTAATTTCAATACTTGGAAGATGAAAGGAGGAAGAAGAGTTCAAGGGCAGCCTTAGCTATAGAACATGTTTGTGGAACAGCCTAAGCTGTGTGTGACCATGTTTCTACTACCCTCATTAATCTCCCCTGCGAAATGGAAGAATGGAATTGTAACACACAGTTTAGGTCTTATTTGTTAAATGCATCATTTTCTATTTCTCTCTCCTTGAACATATTTCTTTACTATTTTCTGGTTTAACAATTTCTACTGGAGGGAGGAGAGATTCTCAATTTTCCAATTCGATGAAGCATTAAGAATCATATCCAAGTAGGACCTTTGAAATTATGTGTGGAGCCAGCATTGGCCAACTCTTTGAAATCTGGCCCACTGTACATGGACCAAGTCCTGGAAACTGGCTTTCTTCTAATACCACAACTCACTGCAGAGCACAGAGAACTGGAAAATTAAGACCAAAGTTTCACTTTAGATGTTTTAAAAAAAAATCAAGATGGGTCTTTTTATATTTCCCATGCTGACTCTGAATTTGGATCTGACCTCCTAAGTGTCTGAGGCTGCCTTTTCTTTTTCTTTTCCTCAAGTAGTTATTGCAAATAACTGAAACAGTGAATAGGATTCTAACCACTTGAATAGAAGCAGCTCCTTAGCAAGCTAGACCCCATGGTTCCTGGACAGGGCTCTAACAGCAGTAGAGGAGAATCCTTCCATGTAATCTAAAGCATTCATTTTACTCAAGAGGTCATTTCAACCCCAGGCAGGTGAAGAGACTTGCCAAGGTCAGAGCTTAGTGGCAGCCCTGACAGAGCAAGGTCTTCTGGTGACTAGCTCACAGATTTTTTTCCATCACATCAATGACAGCCATTTGGTGCTCTTGGCACCTGTTTGACCTCTGAGCCTTTTGCACAGTCATTTGAATGGATGTCTGGGAACTTTCAAAGGTCTAATCTTGCTTCCAAACAGTTTTATTGCTCTCAAATGTGCACTAAATTCGAAGGCAGTTTGATTTTGATGCCATTCACGAGCCGGTTAGCGGTGACAAGGCACATTATTTGCTTGGACTGGGGTTGGCATGTAGATATAATTTCTTACATCAGAGATGTAGGTTAAAACAAAATACACAAACCTACATTGAAGGTAAAATCATCAGTCAGGCCCTCTGGCTTGAATAAAAGCAAGCTGAATAAAAAGATTTTGCTCCTGGGGCTGGCAGTACACAGACGCTGATCTGAGATTGGCTTACATGAGCCACACTTGATGCAGTGGTACATGGTTCATGTTGCTAGGTAATTCAACAGAAACAGAGGACTGATTGATGAGCACAGTAACTCCTAAGTGACTGAAATATATACACGCATAGGATGAAAGTCTCCCTGCCACAGCTGCTGCTGGATTCACAAAAAGGTGGCCTGAGTTAAGTTCAGGATTCAATGAAGAGAAGAGAGGTTCCTACACGACCTGGTCGGACTGCCATGATCATCAGGGTTGTCATTAATTTTCTTAGATTTCGAGGGGCTTTTGTGGCTTCTCTGATGCAATGCCACTTTCAAGAGTGTGTAACTTGCTATGTAAATTCTCTCTGGCCCACATCCTAGAATGCAAATTCTGTTTCTTAGAATTGCTTCCTCAAAAGAGCAGGAGGCAGGGGGTACTGGAGGTGTGTGGCATGTGACTCTGTTTTAAGCATCACCGAAAGCCTCTGCACTCTAAATTAGCTTACAAGTTTTATTACATTAATTTGTACTCTTAGATATTTACATAGCATGTTTTTTTTTTAGAAGAAAACTTGGAAAATGTCTCAAATGATTCTTCGAAGTAGAAATCAGAATATGCTTGACTGTGTGCTATAGCGATGTTCGATAATTTCAAGCCAATTTACAGAAAATTGAAATGGCAAATTCATTTACATAATGATTAGCATTGTGAGTTAGACTACCTACATTCTTGATATTTATGATATCAAAGCCTATTGGTAATTTTGTTGTTTTTATTGTTGTTATTCTGGTTTTAGGGGGAAATGCCATTAGCAAATCTACTGTCCATCTCTCTAATAAAAGCAAAATAGAAGAAAACTAAAAAAGAGAGAGAGAGAAAAAAGAAAACTAAAAAGCCAACAGGGCCAATGGCAAATTCAGAACACCAGTTCTTCATCTATCCCATGGAAGCAGGCTAGGCTGGTAAACAGTTGGGACTGAACTTGAATAAAATTATAATAGAGAAGTGTAGATGGCCTCTAGAAAGTGCCTTCTAAGCTAAAAGGTAATCAACTGAAACATGTAATATACATTTACAAGGCTTTTCTGGAGAACAAAGGTTTCCTCTGACAGTGTTAGTACTCTTTGAATCCACATCGTGAACCCATTGGAGCTTTGATGTCTACATAAATACTTAAGGGATAGCCCTACTTAGCTGCATAGGTTATTAAAGAGAAACACGAAAAATCCATGGTGGCTTGCTCAAGTTGGAGGCCTCCAGGGTTTCTTTCTTTACTATTTATTGGAATCATTACTAGGAACTGTCAAACCATCAGAAACAAGATTGGGAAAGTGGGAAAGTAAAACTTTTCTTTCCTAATTAAGCAATATTGATATTCTGAAATATTTGAGACCTGCTTTTTCTTCCTGTAATTTCTAAAACAGTATGATGTAACTGAGGTGGGACCTTTTATTTGAATCTTAAAAGAAGATCTCCCTTAATTATACATTGGAAGGCATTCATTTGCTATTTGCACAGTAACATTAACTATATATAATTAGGTGAAGTTACTGTGTCATGGTAACTATAGTAATTATGTTGAGTCTCTTCTACTAGTCTCTTTTCTTCTAACCCTACTTTATCTTTTTTGGTGTATTCTGATTCACATTCTCAATGTGCTGGGCACATTATTATTTTAGGGAAAATTTATTAACCATTTGAACAGGTTAAAGACAGAATCAATAAACGTTGAAAGTCAGAAAATGCTCACGCACACACACACACACACAAACACACAAACACGTTACATATATGTATATTACAAATAGAGTTTCTTAGATCTCTCGTACATAGAATAGCTTCAATTTGTATTTTTCCTTTTACATATTAAAATGACAATTTCATTTGATTCACTCTACCCTGTATACATTTGTATGATATGCATGAGTAGGTATGTGTCCTATTATCCTCATAAAGATTACTCTTTATTTTGACAAGTCAATGGAAGTTAGAGGGCATATGCCAGTTGTCACTGGTAGCGAGGGAAAGTTACAGGGCAAACAAAACAGAGTATTGTTCTAACTTTTCACTGCACATCTCCCATCAATGCTGCACGTATCTTCCTCGCTAGCAGCATGCACAAGTAGATTAAGAGCTCTAGAAAGTGCCTGTGAAGAGGCATTGCAGAGACTCAAGCATCCACCTGGAGAACACCTCCTACCACCAGCCAACAACCCCACTTCCCGGATCTACTGCAGTCTACTTACTGAACACCTTGACTAGGGTAGGTGCTTCAAACACATTGTCCTCGGTCACTAGCATGCACACAAATCTCTTCTCATCACTGATCTTAGCATTGGCGATAGACAAAGTGTAGTTTTCTGAGAGGCTCAGTCTGTCCTTGTACTCTGGGACATCATCATACTGCACACTTTTCTTCGTAGAAGATCGGAATGCAATAAATACTGGGGAACCATCAGGCTTTTCCTGAAAGTCAAAATAACAAGACACGTTGAAAATACACATAATTCATGTGTTTCAGCATCATATGCTGACCCTTTGTCATGCTATTTTATATAGAATTTTGTTGATGGTGGTATTGAAGCATGTTGGTTTTTAGGCACCAGCATCACTTAAAGCTTCGCTTTGCTTACAGAAAGAAAAATCACATGGAATGAAACTGTTGGTTCTCTCACAGGTTCATACAAAGGGGTGAAATGAAAAGACCAAGCTCTCTGAGGTTGAGTTTAACTCACATCTGTGGGACATGAATGGCTGTTTTGTTGGGGGTGATGTAGTCTTTAATATACATCTAAAAAGTAGATAAAAAACAAACATAGGATGCAAAGAAAATGTTCAGGAAAAAAAAAAACCACTGAAGTGGTCGGTCACAGAGTTGAGCTTGCTATCTGACCTTAGGAATGTCAAGTAGCAATATTGGAAACATTTATTGTTTAATCCCCACAATTTAAGTGTTCATATCTGACAACTAGCATTGATGTGGTTGCCCCATATACCATGTACTCAATTTTCATGAAGGAGAACAATTCCCCCTGGCAAACCATCCTTTTCACTAAACAAGACTGAGATTAAGCACTGAAACCTTGAGTGTTGCACCTAAGGTTTAAAACTTACTTTGAACGGTATCATGAAAATGTTATCAATGTAAGATAGAATCTGTCATGGGAAATAGTGGCAAGGGCACTGGTCCATATGGTGACTTTTCCCTCGGGAGGCAGAGGCAGGCGGATTTCTGAATTTGAGGCCAGCCTGGTCTACAAAGTGAGTTCCAGGACAGCCAGGGCTCTACAGAGAAACCCTGTCTCGAAAAAACCAAACCAAAAAAGAAAAAAAAAAAAAAAAGAAATTGCCTTACCTAGAAAACAAGTTAGACTAAGATAGGGGCCAACTATCCCCCGTTATTTACCTAACAAGGGTTTTGAGAACCTAATGTATGAAGGAACATGGTTAAGATCTAAGCAAATATCAAGATTCCATAGAAGCTTATTAGTTTGATTGGTTTCGTTTTTAAGTAACTATTAGTTGTGATTGCAAAGCTTATTTAGGAATTCAAAAGGTTTCGTTTCTTATGTATGTATGCACATATGTAAATATATCAAGACCATTTGTCTTAAATTTTTAGTCTTATCCCAGTTTTACAGCTACAAATCCTTGACTTAAGTTATTTCTTTACTGTCGGGTATGGATATATGTTATCAGGATACCTGAGGTTTCCATACTCATTCTCTTTGCAATAGATAATAATCATTAATGTTTTAGTACTTAATCACATGGCAGGTGCTTTTTCTAGGTTATCTGTGAAGTGATTAGTGGGTATAGCTTTCATAACAAATTACTGTAAATTAGATTTACAGTATTAGTGTCACTAGTAGGTTTTCCAATGAAGGTAGCATTTTGGAGGATGACTTCCGAAGGTCCCCACCAGGAAAGAGCAGAGATTGGAGAGCAGCATGGGTACCTGTAGAGTACACTTGAGGAATCCTGACAGTGGTGAGATGCCTCTTCTGTATCAGTCACTGTGGCAGATGCTTATGAAGAAGGGTAGGCTTAGGAGGGGTGACAACTCTTGTCTCCACCCATGGGGAGTCTACAGAGATGGGGGAAATCTAGCTTTCTTCTCTTTATCTATGCTCACTTTCAATTTTTCCAAACCTTCTGCTCTTCTTCCAGCTGATTACATTAAATTAGAGCATGCACAGTGTTTCTGCAAATCAACACTGACTTGAGAGTCACTCAAATGCATCTCATTAATTTATTCCTGGAGCTTTTTTGCTTAGCTAACAATTTGAAAATAGCCCTTATTGATTGGCTTCCAGCACTATTGTGTCAATTCAGCTGGTGTGGAATCTGGCCCCCTATGTTTTTCTTAAGATGCGTTATTATCACACGAGTTTATTATTCTTTCAGTTGATTCCATTAATTTTGGTGGACATTTTGTTCCATGAGTACATTACATGGTAGACTCCAAGACTTGGAACTTGAGGACTTCAAATAGACTCTTTTCTCAGCAGCAATCCTCTGCATTTACAGAGAACAAGAAATGACCTGGAGTGACCCGATAACAAGTTCGTACTAATGACAAGTGTGATGTATTACCTACCTTTCTAATTTCATTCTCTTTTTTTTGACACATGTGCACAGTGTGACTGGGGAGATGAACCTCACAGTTATAGTAGCTGACTTCTTAAGTCTGTACTTCTTAAGTCAAGGACTGCTACTGCTAAGTATATTGCTATGAATTAATCACTTAACCCTCATAGCAACACTGTGAGGGAGATATCTCATTTTCATAGTAAGAAAATAGGCTTAATTCACCTGTTAATGGAAGACTTGAGACTCCATTGGTCTAATTTCAGAGCTGATATTAGAAATAGCTATGCCTGTTTATCCCTTGAGTGCAAGCTTAGGCACTTTTGCCAAAGTGTATTTAGTATAACGTATTTTTTATAGGAGATATTTTACATAAAAAGTTTGTGGTCAAATAAACCTAACAAGTTGATATAACCAAGGTCTCACACAATTCACAATGCATTTAAACATAACTACTACTTTGAGAAATGTTGTCGCAAGTAAACAGTTAATAAACCATCTGGAAACCAACAATGTTCTTCTTATGCAAATGTCTGCAAGTATTCAGGGACTAGGGAAATATGCTATTGTATTCCAGGAAGTATCTATGTACTTGAACCTTGCTCACTGGTGCAAGTCTTTTGTGGCCTTGCCTTGGGAAACTGTACCACAAAGACACCTTTTGTTGATCGGTGTTCAACGGAGGCATCAATCTTTGATAAGTCAACTCCCATATCCACCTGCTGGGATCCCTACTCTCCATTTCCAGACCTATCTGCATTGTTTTACCTGACATACTATGATGGACTCAAGTGTAAGCAATGGCTCAAATCAGCAGTTAAATGTACAGTTGTTCTGTAATATCAACACACAGAAGACCCAGCAACAGAAACAAGGCTGATTGCCAGCTCCCATGGAAATCCAAGTTCTCTACCCTCTCTAGATAGCTAGATCTACCTAGGCTTTGCAGTAACTGCATCACTCAGAAACCAGTAAAGAGAAAGTGATCTCTGTAGAACTGTGCTCTACACTCCCTTGATAGGATTCCAGAACCTTGCCTTTCCCTGTGCCTCTAACACTTACGGACAGATCGTTCAGACAAAGATGATCCTTCTATAACTGTGGAATTATTAGATGCATTTAAAATAGCATTAGTTATATAAGCATGAATTTTATTGACATATTCAACATATTACATTTTTCTATATAAGTATGCACAGATAAATATTACTATTATGTCAGTGTTATATACAGAGAGAGAGAGAGAGAGAGAGAGAGAGAGAGAGAGAGAGAGAGAGAGAGAATTTTTATTTTAAAAGCTGGAGGCAATTCACCAAGTCCCAGAAGGCTCACACTTACATATTTCCATTTACCAAACATGAGGTTCTGAGGTACGTCGAGACGGCAAGGCATGACAATGGTGTCTCCATATGCTGAGTTGACAGTGTACCATCCAAGGCCTTTGGGCAAAAGGGAAAAGAGATGCTGAGTATTGTCCTGAAGCAATAGCAGAGGAACACAGGAAAATTTACAAGCTGATTATCTTCTTCACTGTACTTACTAGGAATATATTTCACAGAAACATGAAGCTGTGCCAGAAATAACATGTTCAAAGATCTCAAAATAGCTTGAAATACATTTTCATGGAACGGGTTATCAAATTTACCTCTTAGAAAATTAATATTAAGTGACAAGATTTAAAAAAATAGCTCAAGTTAGAACAAATTTCAACTTTATCTGGATGGAGAAATGCTAGTATTCAAGTAGCTGATTTTTTTTTTCTTTTGTCTTTTGGATTTTCTCTGTATAGCCCTGGCTGCCCTGGAACTCACTTTGTAGACCAGGCTGGCCTCGAACTCAGAAATCTGCCTGCCTCTGCCTCCTGAGTGCTGGGATTAAAGGCGTGCGCCACCACATCAGGCTCAAGTAGCTGATTTTATAGACAAAAAACCCTACTAAATTTTAACTTTTCATAAAATATTAATATGCTAAAATTATAGCACAAAAATTCTGTCTTCACAAGGAGTTATTCACAAAGTGGTTAGCTGCTGCATTAGGGAATCAATCTAATTTAAAATGTTGTTTGTTAGTCTGGTACACAAAAAAAGAAACGGGTCATTTCATTCTTTAATGAGCTAAGTAATAAAAAATTACAATGTGAAAAGAATAATTTTGATTAGGAACATAAAAATATTTTTTGTATCTATTTATAATCCTGGAGTTTTGAAAAACCTTAAGGCTTTACGGACAGAAAAACAAACTCTTTACGGTCTTTCTTCAAGGGCAGTGTGAAAATACATTAGTAATTACATAACCTAGAAAGAGGAAGAGGGAAGGGGAGAAGGATGATTAAAACAAAACAAATCAAAACAACCAAGCAACAGATAAAAGGGGTAACATCCGGTCCTGAGGAGCCCAGCAGCGTGCCATATGCTTTATAAGGAACTGGATGAGAGCCGCTTACACATATGAATCCATATGAAGAAACAGAACTGCCCTTTATCCTGATTCTATCAGAATATAGTATGTATACATGTAGACACACATCACATCCTACTCTCTAAATACATAAAACTTATATGTGCTAACTAAAAAGAAAAAAAAACCCCACTTTGATACTTGCATTGCCAATAATAGCAAGGAAACATGTCAGACACCTCAACTTATCAGGTTTACAGAGCTCTTTAAGGTTTAAGAAGCTCGTGGGTGGATATCCATTAAGGAAGACCCTAGGTGGTATAGAGCATGAAGGGGCTATTCTAATCTGCAGGGGAAAAGCATAAGCAGAGGTTATTTCGTCCAGCAGGTGGTGCTCAAGGGCAAAGCTAAGGCAATCAGCAACACACAATAAATAAAACCATCTTGGGACTTTCTGAACAGGAGCACCCGTGGGTGGATGGATGGTACTTTTCCCACCCATCAACTGTACGGTATACATAAGAGCTTTACACTGGGATAGAAATCACTAATGTTATTAAGGAAGGGAGGTGACACAATTCCTATTCTAAAATTCAACTGGTCAAGAGGCTACTTCCTCTCTAAACATGTCTCTGTGAACAAGAATAGAAGGAGCCACTGTGTAGCACAAACTGTTCGAGCACTTTTTTTTACCACTGTAAAGATACAGGATAGTATGCAGAAGCAACGAGACTGTATTTCCATTTTGTATTTGAAAATGAAAGAATACATACAATTGTTCACCATATACCCAGGATCTGTTAAAATAACCTTAAAACTTTCCCATAATTTTGTTATCCTCATGCTCAGATTATTACTCCCTTTGACATTAAACCATCGGATATCAGAGGATCATAAAAGAATAAATAGTATTTTGCTCTAGTTTTTATTTCATATATTTTGCAATGCTAAGGATTAAACCCAGGGCTTCAGGCATGCAGGCAAGTGAGCACACCAACTCTAATACTGGACTTTCTTTGTTATTTTATAATTTTTTTAAAAAATTGAAAATAGATTTTTCTTTCATACAATACATCCCAAGTACAGTTACCCATCCCTCCATTCCTCCTACCTCCCCAACCTCCCCCAGATCCACTCTCCTTCCTTTTATTTTTCAGAAAAGAACAAACCTCCAAAACGACAGCCAAACTGGACAAAATAAGATACAATAAGACAAGATGAGCGCCCTCTTCTCAAGGCTGAACAAGGAAGGCCAATAGGAGCAGAAGAGTCCAAACAGCATGCAAAAGAGGTATGCTGGCTCCCACTGTTAGAGGTCCCACAAAAAAACACCAAGCAAACACCCATAACATGCATGCAGCAGACCTGGTGCAAACTCACACAGGCCCTGTACCTGCTGCTTCATCTCTATGGGCCCATGTGACCCCTGCTTAGTTGATTCAGTGAGCCTTGGTCTCTTGGTGTCTTCCAACACCTTTGACTCCTAAATACTGGACTTTTATATGTGTGATCCCTAACAGGCATATTAACCTTGAATAGGCTGTTCTAATAAGATACAGCTCTGGTTTTCTCTATCAGGTTCTTGCATGTGGTAATTTTAGCATGTATTTTAATTTGAGGCTAAGCATAGATAATGCAGATCAACAAAGCCACAGGTGACGTGTGATCTCACCTTCTACAGTAAAGCACTTGCATGTGATGGTGGATTGACATTTCACCTTCATCTGTGTCAGGTTGCACCCGGATAATTGGCTCACGTTTTTATAGAACACCTTCTTTTGACAATTGGTGGTGATTCCGAGGTAGACCAAGCAATGCAGTTTGCAGAGAGCTCAGGATCCCTTGATGTCAATCCTTCATAAGGCAAAGGGAAGCAAGCAAAGGCCTTTCCCAAATGTTGATCACTGATCTTCCCAGATACTATTCTTCTCTTCTACCCTCATGGAAGATTAATGTTCTATACATATGCCAGATTTTATGACAGATTTTAAAGTTGCATGAATCTGAAGTTATTACCATGATCAGAGCACAATAGTGGTAGAGAAAACAAGAAGCATTCTTAAACTCCATATTATGACATTTAAAAAATTTAGTAAAATGATTTATCATTTGCATGTGGTGACATCCTTTTCATTTTACTTATCTAATATATTTGGAAATCAGAAATAACTTATAGCAATGGAACTTTGAGGTATTCTTATTGCTTCATCATATTCTAAAAGCATTATATTTTGCATGGGCTGAGAACATGGATTTTTTGTTTTGTTGTTGTTGTTGTTGTTATCTATTGTGATGAAGAGAAAAAACCTAAACATGAAAACAAATACATTTCATGGTAGTTCATGGAAGCCTCTCTTCCATCTCTCACGAGATTAAGAACCATTTCTGCTCTCTGATTTACAGATGATGCATCTCGTGAGACCACAAAGCAAAGTGTTGACACTTCAACTGTTTTGACAACTCAGGGGTCACATCTTAGAGTGACAATGCCAAATTGAATTCAGCTATGACAGGACTCTAATGAGAGAAGAAATTCAAAGGAAATAAGACACATGACAGAAACAGGGACAACAGCAAAAGACAAACAGTCAGAGACAGAATATCTGTTCCACAGACTCAGCAAAGGATCAGTACATTGGATCATGTGAGGAGCCAAAATAATGCTTATGTTGGGATCAATTTTCTAGTTGGCTACAGCCATCAACTTGCTTCTAGTAAGGTCGTATGACTTCCTGGTTCATCTGGGTGAAAGATGCAGGGTGTGCCTCTGTGGGAGAGCTAAGGTGTTTAACCTCCTAGAGATACAGTAACTACAAAGACCATGGTGATTTGGTAATGAATTAGCGTCTCTAACTCCTAGAGATGTCTAGAAGGGGCAGCAAGACCCAGAAAAACCTGTCACCCTGAGTGACTCTGTTTGCACCTTTCGTAGAAGAAAAAGCCTTTTATCTTTAAACTACCAGATCTGAAAATTGAGTTTGGCTTACTAGAATTCTCCCGCAGTTTCCTTCCTGTAATAGTCATTAACTAAATTATTGAATTTTGTGCTCTACAGATTATTTGGCACTATTAGAAATACAAACTGTCTGTCAGATATTTCATTAAGATGCTGAACTTACAACATAACATAGTAGACTGTGGATGTGCACAATATGTATATGAGCATCCATATCCACAAGTGTATATGTTATTTGTGCCTGCAGGTGTATCTCTGTGTGAATGGATGTGCATATCTGGAGAATAAAGGACAATTTCAAGTGTCTTTCTTCAGGTGCCACCTATCATTTTACGATGCCACTATCTCACAGGGGACTAAAACTAAACAGGTATGGTCAGGAAGCACAAGAGATATATCTATTCTTACCTTCCTGGTGCTGATTCTACAAGCACTCATATGAGCCATGGTACCCGGTTTCTTCTTAACTCAGGCTCTCATGCATGCTGGACAAGCACTGTAACAACAGCATCCCACTTCTAACCAGATAATTCTGATACATAGCAGCTCAAAAAACAAACAAACAAAACAAAACAAAAACCTGAGCATAAAGTGCCCACTAACTATAATTGTATATTTTTGAAGCAAATAATTTAGAGCAGATATCAAAAGGGAAATACTAAATTGTAAGGTAAGTGAATACTTTTGACTTCCATCAAAAATAATTAAGAATGTAATGATTTTTATCACATTGGTGGCAAATGACTTTTCTATATAAATGAATTCTAAAGGTCAGAGTAATGATTCTCTTTATATTATTGATGGACTTCAGACTCCTCTCACACATTCCAAGCAGAAACAGAATAGTAGAGAAGACAGAATGAGCCGCAGACCCAGTATACTTCTGCATGCTGTAATTTAGTATGTATAATTATTATTTATTGCTCTGCTATTTTAATAGCATCTTTGTCCTTAGAAGCACTCACTGAGCTTTGTAGCTCTCTTTGGTGCCATGAAAGGGTTAAGCTGAATTATAATGGGCTCAGAGCATGTGGTGTAAGAACTAAATTACAGTTTCACTGAAATGTCACATTTAGGTGGACAAATTGCTGGTGTAGAGGTCAGGTAGAAAGATGTTCGTGATTGAGAACTACCCTTGTGCTTAGTTGGTTGATTTTGATACTCAAACCGAGCTGATGCTCTTCCTTACCATATTAATAACAGGATGGGAGCAGCTCAATTTGACATGTCGATACTTTGTAATATCAATTTATAGCAGTGTTGGTTACATCTGACATTTTAGGTTGGAGCTATCTTCATTGTAAGAGGACTGGATTCTGTCTTCTGAGGTTCTTAGGGCATCTCTGACAGTCCTCCTCTTTCCCCCTCTATGAAAATTCAAAGCTTTCAGAAGAGATAATTGTCATTTCATATGCAAAATTACCTCAAGCCCTATCCACTCAGAAAGTGGGTTAAGCTGTAACTATTGTTTTCTTACATTCCACGAAACTGTTGTTTTGTCTTCTGTTTGTTTGTTTGTTTGTTTGTTCGAGAAAGGCTCTCTCTATATAGCCTTGGTTGTCCTGAAACTTGCTCTGTAGACCAGGATGGCCTAAAACTCAGCAATCCACCTGCCTCTGCCTCCCAAGTGCTGGGATTAAAGACAAAGTTTTGTAAGGCAAAGGCTGTCATAAATAGGGCAAAATGGAAGCCTGCAGAATGGAAAAGATTTTGACTAAGTCCACATCTGATAAAGGGCCGATATACAAAGTATATAAAGAATTCAAGATTCTTGACATAAAAACCCAAATAATCCAATTTTTAAAAATGGGGTACAGATCTAAACAGAGAATTCTTGACAGAGAAATCTCTAATGGCCACAAATCAATTAAGAGATGTTCAACATCCTTAGTCATCAGGAAAATGTAAATCAAAGAGGCTTTGAGATTCCATCTTACATGCCTCAGAATAGATAAGATAAAAAAATTCAACAGATAGTTCATGCTGGAGAGGATGAGGAGCAAGGGAACATCCTTCCATTGTTGGTAGGAGTGCAAACTTACACAACTTTGAAAATTTAGGGGTTCGCAGAAAATTGGGAATAGATCTTCCTCAAGTCCCAGCTATACCACTCCTAGGCGTATACCCAAAAGATGCTTCACTATACCACACGGACACTTGCACAACTATGTTCCTAGCAGCTTTATTAGTAATAGCCAGAAACTGGAAGCAACCTAGATGACCCTTAATTGAAGAATGCATAAAGAAAATATAGTACATTTATAGGATTGAGTATTAATCAGTCATTAAAAACAATGACATCATGAAATTTGCAGTGAAATAGATATAACTTGAGCATATCTTCCTCTTGTGGGGTAAGCCAGACCGAGAAAGACAAACATGGTATGTACTCACTTATATGTGGCTATTAGTCATAGAGTACAGGATAACCATGCTATAATTCATAGATCCAAAGAAACTAAATAGCAGTGAGGAACCAATGAGGGAGATACTTGCAACTCACTAAGCAGGGGAAATAGATTAGACACTGTGGGTGGATGGAGGGAGATGACTGGATGGGGAAGGGGTTGAGATGGGTACAGGAGGGGTGAGGCCTGGGGAGGATGGAGATAGAGTACTTGGAGAGAAAACTGGATTGTGTGGGCATGTCTGAGATGAGCTAAAAATCTAGGACAATGGAAAATCCCAGACATCTATGAGAGTGACCCTAGCTAATACTCCTAGCAATGGGGAATAAAGAGCCTGAACTGACCATCTCCTGTAACCAGGCAAAATTTCTAATGACTGGGACACCAACCCTGTCATGAACCCTTAGACCTACAATTTTTCCTGGCTACAATCCATGCAGGAATAAAAATGAAGCATAAATTGAGGGACTGCCCAACCAATGAGTGACCCAACTTGAGAACCATGCCATGAGAAAACGCACCCTGACACCATTAATGGTATTCTGTGAGTGCAGTCTGGCAGAGCTGTCATCTGAGAGGTGTCATGCAGCAGCAGATGGAATCATATTCAAAGGCCCACAGCTAAACATTAAGTGGAGCTTGTGGAATCATGTGGAGGAGGAGGAGGAGGAGGAGGAGGAGGAGGAGGAGGAGGAGGAGGAGGAAGGATGCAAGGAGCTAGAAGGGTAAAGAACACCACAAAAAAAACCTACAGATTCAATTAACTTGGGCACATAGATACTCATAGGGATTAAACTGTCTAAGAGGGAGCATGCATGGGTCAGAACTAGGCCCTCTGCACATATGTAACAGTTGTGCATCTGGGTCTTCATGTGGGATTCCTAAAGCAGGAACAAAGGCTGTCTCTAACTCAGTTGTTGGCCTTTGGATCCCTTTCCCTTGGGCTGCCTTGTCTCCCCTCAACAAAAGATGGTACTCCTAGTCTTACTGCAACTTGATATGCCAATGCTGGTTGATATCCATGGGAGGCCTCCCCCCTTCTGAAGAGAAGGGAGAAGAGATATAAAGTAAATAAATACCTTAATTAATAAAGAAAAAACAGACATGTGCTATCTCCACCCATCAAAACTAGTTCCAATGAAACTGGTTTCCAGGAAAGAATTTTTTTAATTAAAATAAAATCTTACTTTAGGACAAAATAATGATTGAATTCAGGTACAGGGATGGAGATAGAAGCTGCATACAGAAACACTTACTTTCCACCAAATCTGAAGGCCCTACTTAAATGTTTCATATTACATTACGGTGGATTGCAGACTTCAGGATTTGATTTCTAAACTCTTTATAGAAATGAAAAAATTTTTAAATTCACAAATCATAGACAGTATGGATCATACCATGAATGAGTTATAAAACCATGCATTGCATATATTTTTTATTTAATATAACAAAATATCATAGTTCTAATGGTAGAGTAAAGTTCACATTTTGAATTTGTTGGTCAACCCTACATTTTTATGATTCAGTCATTGGTAGTTTTTCATCTTAGAACTGCTCTGATAACTTGTCACATTGGAATAGAGTATAAGATTTTCCACACAGTCGCATATTCATTAATTGTCACTATATACATATACAGGCAAATATATATGTGTATGTATTCACATGTGCTCATATATTTGTGTTCATGTGTGTATATTTACAATGGATGATGGATGGTGCAGAACATTTGATAAAATCTAATGTAATTTTGACAATCAGACTGAAGAACTTTTCCTCCCTTCTCCATTGTTTTTGTCAATTTTCCTTCAACTAACTTGGCTACTTAGATATTGAACTGGTCTTTGGATATCAGGAACCCTTGTTCAAAATTCACCTTCTGTGTTGCCTATCACAGGGGTTATGTCTTATCACTCATATACAACTGAGTTATGCCCATGAATAAGAAAAGTAGCAATTTTTTCCTCCCTTCCCTCTCTACTTCCTGTAATTAAAAATGTGTCATGGTAGACATTTTAGAGTAATGATCAGGTCACTGTGGAATAATACTTGGAAGGAAATGACTATCCCATTAAACTATAAATTAGCATTAGTTCCTGAGATTGTATTTTAAGATGTGTACTCTTCCTTTTACTTGCAAAATTGGCAGTTTATAGCACTCTAAGTAGTCATCATTTCATCAGATTATAGGTCAACATAATAATCCTTGTTATGTGACAGGACCACATAGTGAAGTTCAAAAAATTATATTGGGACTTGCACTGCTGTGCTGACATTACTTTTTACATATGCCTATACATGTATATCATAAGCCAACATGGAGTGGCCTGTAGTGCTAGTTAAGTTGGGATTCTTTCACTATTAAGGGTATTGGCCTATCACTTCCTCTTTTTATTTTTTCATTTTTTTCTAGCATTCTTTGACCCCATCCATTCTGTCGGATTTTCCATGCATCCTTTAAGAGGTCTGTCTACTCATCTACTAAGTCATGAATCAAGTGTTTGTTAAGCATCTGCTTCAGACAAAGTGTTAGGTTTGCTTTGGGAAGGAAATATATAAAGGAAATAAAGGGGTTGTTCCCTTAATAGTAGGTGTAGAACAACTAAAGCATGCACTGTAGGAATGTGAGAAAGGAATCCCAGCTATGAGCCTGGGGATATTGTTTGAAGCTCCTTAGAGGAAATTCCATTGGACTGGAATACTGAAAGAAGGTTTTCATAAGTGGCAGATAACAGACTGCCTAGAGGTGCATGAGGCAGGGAATCTAGAAGTGCTGGTGACACACCTTCATCTCTTAAGGTAGACTTAATATTTTTACTAATTGCCAAAGAGCAGACATTCAGTTTTCACAAAGAACATGTCCTAACACAGGCACTTTTCCAGATTCACAATCACATAGGCTTCTCTAATATAATGACACAAGATTGTAGAGATCACTACTTTCTTCTTTCTTTTGTCATCAGCATATGCACTGACATTTTATTCAGAGCAGGTTAAGAATTTTATTTAGGAAAAAAATCCAGAAGCAACATTTTAAAAATCATTTTTGTGATTATAATATAATTACATAATTTCTTCTTGCCTTTCCTTTCTCCAAACCCTTCTACATATCCTCGCTTGCCCTCGTTCAAATTTATGGTCTCCTTTTCACTAATTGGTGTTACATGTGATAACACACACACACATACACACACACACACACACACACAGACACTCCAAAATATGACCTTCTCATTCTCATAATGTTATTTGTATGTATTTTTTCAGAGCTAACCATTTGATATTGGATAACTGAGGGATATGCTCTTCCCTGGGGAAGTGAAGTCATGGATCTTGGAGAACCTAGAGCTACCACCTTACTAAACCAGCATAATCCTTAACTACTCTCTCATTTTTTGACATTATACTCACAAATAAGTAGTCATCACCCAGCTGAGAGGAAATGTCTTATTGCAACTAACAAAGACAATTACAGAAAGCCACAACCAATCAAAATGCAGATTTGGGGAGCCCAGTCTCAATGAATACACCCACAAAGCAATTCCTTCACCCTTAGGTGAAGGATCATTGTGGAAGATGGAAAAAAAGTGCCAAAGGTTCAGGAAGTTTGTTGTAAAATTATGTTTTCTAGGAATTTCAGGAGCTATACCCATGAAGTTTCATCAATGTGACTGCCTGAGTATGAGCAGATAACAATAGGCAAGACAAATTGAACTCAGAAAAGACCTCAAAGCCTCAACCACACAGCAAGAAATACAGGCAACTAAAGAAAGCTCAGAGAATGTATTAGCAAAATATATATATTTAAAGAAGAGAATAAATCGAATAGCTAAAAGTAACTCAGGTGAAGAGCAGAAACTTGAAGTTCACTCTAAGCTGAGCAGAACTTAAAGAAGCATAATTTGCTAATATCAAGCATACAAATGCCTAGCATTTCCATTACTGGAAATCTACAATAGTGTGCACATGTATATACGATCATATATAGCAGCATTACTGCAAATGCTGAACAATGAAAGAACATAAATGTATATTAATATAAAAGAGCATCTATTTACACAATTATCTCTATGAAACACCTTGGGAAGAAATGATACCAAATATACTATTTTTCTTTATTATGAAAATATTTTGGTTTAAAAATTTATAGTAATCAATCATTAATTTATTGAGCAAGGGGCAGTCACTTGGTGCCAAGGGCCCTGTAGGTAAAGTTTGAGTTATGTTTTTAAAGGATTTTAAGAAAGGGAGAAATTTTCATTTTAGTTCTTTCTGTAACCTGCCAGCTATTTGATGGCAATTCCCAGTGTTTTATTTTGAAATTTTCTGAAACACTCTAAAGTTTGGAGAAACACAGCCATAATGCTTAAGGCATCCCAACAGGGTGTTGAACATGTATAATCCAAGAACTTGGGAAATGTATCTAGGAGGAAACTAGCTACACTGCAAGTTTTAGGACAGCCTGGGCTATAGGACACCCAGTCTCAACCCTATCCCCAAATAATGTACAAGTTGAAGTCCATCTATGCAAAACTGAGAGAGAGTCTGTAACATCAATTACCCCACATCTTTTTTCTGTGTTGAACCTTCCAGAAGTCCATATACTGTTCTCTGGAAGGAGAATCTGGTTCTGGAGTGTGGAGATGGGAGCACTGTGCTGATTAAGGGGTGGACTGTGATGATTTAAAAGGAGAGAAGAGTGTGGATATGAAAGGATTGTTGTAAAATTCTTACATCAAATAAAATTAATTTAGCTTGATATTATTTAATGGACTAAAATGTACACACAAAAAACCCTAACAGATGTGAACTTTTTGCAATTTACTAATGTCTCTAATATTTTGACCTTTGTTTTGTTTTTTTCTCCAGAAACCCCACACATTGCTTTATTCTGAGAATGGAATTGAGATGTTTGTATCACAATGGTATCCTTGTGTTACAAGTTATCACTCATTCCTAAGCGATGAGATTTTGAATAAGCAATAAAAGCCATGCCAGTGTACCAAGGCACAGGTTCTTAAATAATTGACCAGCTTAAACACTTAAAAATGCTTCTTGCTCGGTTTCTTTGTGGGAATAGGTATACAGTGAACCCAAATATTTAGATTATATGTATGAAATCTAAATTTTATTTAAATTCCCATGATGAATGAAGACAAATAGGAGAAATGATTAAGTCTATTTTCTTTTATTTTGCATGTTACTCATGATAAAAGTAAAAATTATGTATGTGATTTAGAAACTTATGTGAACTGGTTACTGGCTATTTATTTTATCATCCTTCTAATTATCTAGACTCGATGCTACGTCTTTAAGATGCTGCATAAATAGAATTCTCTAGTTAGAAACTTGGCCAATATAATGAAAACAATGAACAAGATGTTACTTTACATTTGTCCATTTTCTCAATTCATTTTTTTCACATTAGATTGTTCCTTTCCTGGGGACTTTTTTTGAACTACTTGTACTAAAGAAGAAGTGGGAAAAAAAACCCTATTTTTGAACACTTCCAGGGTTTAAATAATGCAATTATTTAGGCATCTTCTCAGCAGGAAACTCCAGGTTTAACTAGTTAGGAGTATCATTGCTATGTCAATGGATAGAAACCCTGTAGAGTTTACCATGTAAGTAGTTTGAAATTGTGGGTACAGTTGAATTACTTTAGCAAGAAGAATAGCGGTACTGTACTCACATAACTATCACCAGCAGAAAGCAGCCCCAAGGCTTCACAAAGGACTTTAAGTGCATCGTGTGAGGTAATGGAAACTTCTGAAATCTAGGCGAGTCTGTCTTCAGAAAGCGTTCACATCTATTATGACATTATTAACGTTGTTTTCTTCAAATATTCTAATACCATGACAACAAAGGACATCTTGATAGGAGAAAGTCAAAGGTCTCCTTGATAGCTAAGTCAAATTCCCAAACAACAAACTTCTATTAACTGTAATAGTCCTTAATGTGCCTTAGAAAAATATATCCCAAAGAGTTTAAAGCAATAAGATCACCACTGTTTGCAGACAGCATTCACTAGTAAGAGCTTGTTTTGTGGTATTGCATTAGCATTTTTAGAAAGGTTCAACGCCATTGGAATAAGAGACATAAAGGATTTTATTTTATTATTCAATTAATGAAGTAGCAAGGTTAACAAGTGGATTGATGGGGTTCCAAATAAACTCAGTAGATATCTGCTCTGGGTTGGTTGAATGATCTTGTTTGGGATAGTGCATTTTGCATATTTCACATTAAGCATCTGAGTTGGTTTGAGGAATGTCTACATTGGTTAAAATTGCTCTTTCTTGCTTTCTCCTCATGCATCCTAATTCACATTTCCTATATCTTTCTTGGCTATAGAGCTGTGTAATCAAACACGATAAATCATAAAGGTTAAAAGCTATTTATTTAGTTGATCAACACAGCTGGTGGAACCTGCTGGATGTTTTCCAAAACTAAGATTTGTGTAAATTACATGCTTTTAATCAATATGTATCAGGACATTTTCCATATAAGTTAAAGTCTTAGGAAGAAATCACATTTCTGGGACTTTTTTTTCTATTCCTGATAAACTAAACTCAAATTATTTCCAGCTTAAAGCATGAACGCTAAGTGTAAAAGTGTGTCCAATATATGTTTTTGAGAAAGATTAAAAACACAAAAAGGACAAAAAAGAATCCCAGGATCCCAGGATTATGCATTATGACAGTTTATATGTGGTTGAAAGTTTAGTTTTGTTTTGTTTTGTTTTTTTGTCTTAGGAGATCTTGTGTAACTTCAAGGACTGAATCAGGGCAGAGAGAATGTCCATTGTAGCTTTCCTACAAAGCTCAATCGGATAATAGTAGGATGCGTGAACTTAGAGATATAATGCTGACATCTATTAATATTTGAGCAATCACTTTTCATATATTCCATTTTCTCTGACACTCATTATTCTTAATTGATGAGTGGGAGGAAAAGTGGGAAAGAACAAGATAATTTAGGAAGGTGAAGAGTAGAATAGGAAATATACGAAGTTCTATTGAAAAGTAATTTTATCATTTGTAAAGGTGTCAGAAGAGAGAAATGCTGTAAGATGGGTAAAATTTGCCCCCGGAGTTGCCTCCAGTTTTGAAACTTTTTCTTATTCTCCAAAGTTTTAACTCTTTTCAAACTTCATCTTCCAGCCCCAGAATCCAGGTCTTGTTCATAAATCACACGTATCTATACTATGATCTCAGACTGACTTAATATTCTCTCCCAGAAAAAAATCAGACAAGGCACAAATACAAAAGCAAAAGTAGAGAAAGGAAGAAATGTGGAAAGTAAACAGCCTGCACACTGTGGTTGCAGTCTGTGCATGTGGACAGTGCTATCAAGCCCTATCCATGAATTCCTCTCTGTTTACCAGGGCATGCCTGCCTCTAGTTAGATTTTTGTATAGGGTGGCATGGATTACTTGTCATCTGTCTTGATGCCACATAGCCAAGTCAAAGACATGGCTAGATGAAGAATTCATATTTTCTTCTGTTATTTAGAGTACACTTGTGGGGTTCAGTTGATATAAAAATATACACCTCCAATTTCTACCACTACGAAATGCTAACTTACCAAGTTGCTATGGCTCTATACAGAATATGTATGCTAACGCGACGTTTTCATCTAGCTCTTCCCAGCAGAAGGCTGGATAGAACAAGGATGCTAAGATGGCAAGTTCATGAGATGGGGGTTTCTCCTATGGTCATGACTCATTAGCTCACTCTTTAATGTCCCGAGACACCTCAGTCAGAGCACTTTCGAGCGCTTCCCCGCAGCCTTCTCCTCATTTTCCATCTAGGGTTATATTTATACTGTAGTCTGATGATTCCTCTATGGCCATCAACTCCCTCCTCCTTGATTCTCTCACAGGTGTTATCAATATTTGGTATCTGCCATGGAAAGCATCTCAACTAGCACATGGGAGAAACCAGGATGGTGATGATGATGTTGTTTTGCTGAAGTTAGGAAGGGATGTTAACAGAACCTAGAAAATTATAGTTTTAGTATAAAAGAAGTGAGGGTAAAATGCATCAGTGGAATTTCAAATTAAATAATACACTCACAAAAGTAGTTCAAAATAGATTGAAGGCTTGAATTTAATACCCAAAGCCATAATACCCATAAAGAAAACAGAGATGAGACATCCTTCATGTTGGTTTTGGCAAACTCCTTTTGGATTTGACACCAGGTAAACAAGCAGACAGGATTACATCAAACTATAAAGTTTCTATCAAAAATCAAACAGTAGAGAGACAACCTTTGTAATAAAAAATAATTCTAAGATTTAGGAGGTGATATTCCAAACACTGTTATTTGGTACAAGATTAATATCCAAAACTAAAAAAGAACTGCTCCTCTCAAAACCCCAACAATCCCCTAACAAAATTCAGAAGACATTCATTGTACATAATATTAGAGGAACTGGTAAATAAAAAAGGGCAAAGAGGCTATAAATAGGCATTTTCACCCAAGAAGCCTTATAAATGGCCTTCAGGTATATGAAAAAGTATTTAATGTGTCAAAGAAGAGAGATTAAAAAATAAAGCTGCTAGAAAAAATATTAACTCATATCTGTATGAAGTATACTGATAACTATACTTCGTAACATTATTTTTTAAAATTGTATTTTATAGAGAGAAAATTTATAGAGGAGATATCATTCTATTTTCATCACATATCAAAACAGTAACAATGTGAGGTGATGCAAATGTTCATTGGTTTGAAAAACTGTTCATAAATATATATATATATATATATATATATATATATGTATACATATATATATATATGTGTGTGTGTATCAACATTGTGCTGTATCAAGATGTACAAGAAAGAACATACATATTAAGTAATCCTAAGGTACTTAAGATAATAACTACACAGTAATATGTAATTTATAAGATTTTTTAAGTTGTAATATTCTTTTGCATTGTAATTTTATTTATTTTATGATTTATTATTGAGATAATTAAGTTGCTTTAGTGAACTCAGACCTGAAGTATCCTCTTTTTAATAAATTAATTAATTTATTTTCATTTATTCACTTTGTATCCAGTGCATTGCCCCCTTCCCAGTCATCCCCTCCTACAATCCTTTCTTCATCCTGCCTTCCCTTCTCGTCTAAGAAGGTGGGTTACGACCTGGGTATCCCCCCACACTTGCACATCAAGTCCCTGCAGGGCTAAACACATCCTCTTCCACTGAGGCCAGAAAAAGCAGCCCAAGAACAGGTAACAACTTTTAGGACAGCCCCCACTCTACTTGTTCAGGACCCACATGAAGACCAAGGTGCACACCTAGTACATATGTGCAGGGAGGTCTAGGCCTAGCCTGCATATGCTCTTTGGTTTGTGGTTCAGTTTCTGAGATTCCCAAGGGCCCAGGCTAGTTGACTCTGTGGAGTTCCTATCCTTGGTTCTGTAAACTTTCTCCTTGTTCTTTCATATGAGTCCCTAAGCTCCATCCACTGTTTCTCTGTGGGTGTTTTCATACATTGTAATTTTAGAGGGGGTGGGGAGTTGATCTTTACAAAAATCCTGTGAGTTGTGCAAAATTGCTTGCATAATTAACAAATATGCATAACATCTACCACACAAAGCCCAAAGATTACACCAACTACATCAAACCAGGGCATGATATATCTAGGGTTCAAAATAAAAATTGAAGTCTCATATTTACCAGAGAATAATTCAATGTTATTGATTCATTTTTGATTATGGATAATTCATTCATACACTTAAAGGGTATTTAAAAACTTTACATACTTATGCCCAAATATCTTTGAAAACTAGGGATGCGAGAGATTAGAAAGGGATTTAGCTATTTCATGTGATCACATTTCTCAATGGGATGAGTATATATGCCACAAGCAGGTCATCTAATTAGAAGACAAGACAGAACCCTTACGTGATCAAGCTTTAGACATCTTCCTAACAGGAATCAGAGAACTGATAAGGCATAGGAATGTGGATAATGGGGTCAGTGGACAGAAGTTCCATGTATGCATTTGTAACACCTACAGCAGCAGAGAGGGAATGGCTGATCACCAGGAAAAATGCTGAAGGACCCATCTTAGAATTGGAAATAGGAGTTTCCAGTTCCAAAGTCTACTGCTCTTCCTGTGCATCTAAAATACTGTTCATGATTTTGCCTTTTTTTTAAAAAAAAATTCTTTTATTTTTAATTTATTTTTTACACTCCATATCCTATTTCCCGAGCCCCCGCCATCCACCTTCTGTCTGCTCCACATCCCACACCTCCTCCCCACCCCACCCCCATCCCCTACTCCACCTAACCTCTAAACTCCCTGGGGCCTCAAGTCTCTTGAGGGTTAGGTGCATCATTTCTGAATGAACACAGATCCAGAAGTTCTCTACTGTGTGTGTTTTGGGGGGCCTTATATCAGCTGGTGTATGCTGTTTGGTGGTCCAGTGTTTGAGAGAACTTGGAGGTCCAGATTGAGACTACTGGTCCTCCTACAGGATCTCCCTTCTCCTCAGCTTCTTTCAACCTTCCGTAATTCAACAACAGGGGTCAGCTGCTGGGTACAAGGACCTGCATCTGACTCTTTCAGTTGCTTGTTGGGCCTTTCGGAGGGCAGTCGTGATAGGTCCCTTTTTGTGAGCTCTCCATAGCCTCAGTAATATTGTCAGACCTTCAGACCTTCCCTTGAGCTGGATCTTGAGATTATATGTGCTCACATGAACATGCACAAACCTTTGATAGAAACTTTTGTTTTAGTTTCCGACAATGGGAAGCAACCAAGTCTCCTTCTACCAGGGAAGTGCTAAACAATCTGTGTGACATCTACCCAGAGGTACATTTTTTAGTACTGAAAAGAGATAGCCATGCTATGAAAAGACATAGAGCAACCTGAAATGTACATGGGTAAATGAAAGAGGCCACCTGGAGAGACTGTCTATTTACTGCACAATTCTGCCATGTGACACCGTAGATAAGACAAAGCTAAGGAGAAAGTAAAGAGTAGATTGGTAGTTGATCAGTAGGTTCCTGGAAGGATGAAAGCAATGCCTGGATCAAGCACAGGAAAATTATTTTTAGGACCCTGAAAATTCTTCTGACACTGTAAAATGCATACATGTTACTAAATATACGTAAAGGTCCAAAATGGTCCAAAACGAGGAAAACCTGGGATCAACTATGGACTTTAGTTATGGACTTTGGGTCATAGATTTTATGAAATGTGCCACACAAAGCTGACCATGAGAGAGGAAAGAGGGCAGTGGCAGGGTGGCTAAAAGAAGTTTATGAGAACCTTCACTTCCATTCTGTTTCTATATAAAATATTTGATCAGGTTGAAAAGTGATGATGGACATAATTCCTTTATCTTTTCAGACAGAGTATATTTGGAGAATCTCACTTCAATTCTTTTACCCTGGGGAGGGAGCCCTCATCATAGGTGAGCCTAGTTCTAGCAGCTGAATTTTCAGGCAATGAGTGTTGACATCCAACAGCATCCACACCTTTCTGATGGGAGGGTCCTCCTGGCAGTGCAGCTTTCTCCACTGCTGTTCTATGAGGCGGTTTCCTACATATTACCTACCCCACTGAGGTGATAATAGATGCACTTTAGATTTCCACTTAAAAGAGACAATGTCTTTGCAAATTTACTCATGGTTACTGCTTAGGGAGATAATGACACTTGAAATTCCCCTAACTGGATATTATAATATTGCCTCTTTGGCACTGCTATTTTTAACAGCTTTTAAAGGCAATGGTGTCATTTAGGTTAAATAAAAGTTCACTGTTTCTTACATATTCAAAGCATGCCAGATTATAGATATGACCTATTAAGAGTTCCAGGAAGGACTGCAGGTAATAGCATGTTTTGTTTACAAATCTCATCTGGAAAGAACTAAAACTTTCCCCAGGAAATGATTCACTGCAAACCAAACAAACCACACACAGAAGATGAAAATGCTTGAACTCTGCCACTCTGCAAAATATCCAATGGTGCTTTTCAGGTTAGTGTTCTCATAAGAGTCCTAAAAAATCTATTTATTATCTATCTATCTATCTATCTATCTATCTATCTATCTATCTATCTATCTATCTATCTGTCATTTACACTCTACAAAAATTTCATTCTGTCTCATTGTCTCCTATATTCAGAACAGATAAGAACACCCCTCATATAGTTTAAAATATTTTCTGAAATAAGCAAATTCTTAACATATAAATCTGATAATTGGTATATGTCTGTCCATACATAAGATAGGAAATGTCTTCCAGGTCATTAATATGTATTCAGAGATTTGTTTGTGTAGAAATCTGTTTTGCCTCTAATTTTATTTTTCCTTTTATTGAAAATAGATTTCCCCTCCTCACATAATATATCCAAATTCCAGACTTCCTTTTCGTCTACTCTTCCCAGTTTCTCTCCACCTCCCCTCCCATCCCAATCCATTTTCTCTCTGTGTCTCATTAGTTAACAGACTTCTATGTGACAATAATATAAAATGAAACTAACACATCTGAGTTTGACAAGACAAAGCACATGAAGAAAAAGAGCCTAAGACAAGGCACAGACTCAGAGACCACTGGTATGCATTCGCAGAAATCCCATAAAAACACTAAACTGGAAGCTATATTATATACAAAGAGGACCTAAGGCAGAATCTCACAGGCCTGGGCATGCTGCTGTAGTCTCTGTGAGTTCACATGAGTTTTACTCTTGGAGATTGTTTTCTTGGTGTTCCCCAGCCCCTCAGATTCTTAAACCCTTTCTGCCTCCTTGTATGTGGGCTAAATTGAATGCTTGGGAGATGTTCCATGAAGAAAATGCCTAGCACGATATCTCTACTAACAGCTGTCAGTTTGAAAATATGTTCTATGAAAATAACAGATAGACTTGAATTTCTGAAACATATAATTGCAGAAGTTTGCAATTTTCTTCTAAACCTTTGTAACATTAAATAATTTCTGACATACACATACATACACACACAAAATGTCTAAAAAAGAAAACACAGTAAGTGTATTTTAAATTTAATGGCATTTGTTGAAATTATAAAAATACTGCAGTATATATCATTGAAATGAAAGACATCTTTATTATTGGTCATGGTGAATAGTCCTTCATTCTCAGAATTTAATGCATACACTACTACAGAGATGCTTTTCATCCATGTTAATCGCTGCTTCATTTATAATAGCAAGCAATTGGAAACAACCTAGATGTCCATCAACTGGTGAATGGATAATGAAAATGGGGTACATCTGTACAGTGGAATATTATTCAGCTGTTGAGAAAAATGACATTGTGAAATTTGCAGTTCTATGGATAGAGCTAGAAAAAAAGTCATCTCAAACGAGGTAACCCAGACCCAAAAGACAAATACTATACGGTTTCTTTTAAATATGGATGTTAACTTTTAACTTTTAGATGTGTGAACTACAATCTAAACAACTCTAGATGTTAAATATCTAGTGAGGCACCCGAGGGAGAGATCTCCCCAGGAAAGAGAAATAGAATATAGTGTTCAAGAAAGATTGAATGAGAAGGGATGAGGAAGAGAGGGATAAAGAGGGGAATATGGGGGATGGACAAAAAGACTAAAGGCTTTTTGAAAAACATATGGAAACCTATTATATTTCCTAGAACATATTCATACATGACAAAAAACTAAATAGAGCTACAATATAATAGGGGAGGCACTATTCCAATTAGATATATTATGCTACCAAGTAAAACCTCTAGTACCAAGATGCGTTATGTCCTGTTGAGTCATTGGCCAAGGAGGTGTCCCATGGAATTGTCAAACATCATAGGTGGTTGCCAAGGCTATCGGATGCTTTAGATAACCTGACAATAAAGCTCTTTTCCTAAAGACATCACTTACATAAGTCATTAAACATGATGAAGTCCCTCTGGGGCACAACTAGAAGCTTCATTCCTCTTGATGAACATCCAAGTGATGGGAAGTACTAGTCATGCTACCGGAGGTGAAACGTAATAATATTACCCAGATACAAATCATGAGACCTAGAACAGAGACCTGCTTGAGAGATATGCTGGTGTAATAGGGCACAGATGGTGTGGGAGTGACCAACTTTGTTTTGATTGGATTTAAGGACCAGTAAAGGAAACTGGACTCATATCTGATACCGCTAAAGTGTCCAAGAACTGGGAATTATATAGGTCAGGAGACTAGGGAAAACCCCATTGCTACCATTAAACTAAAGGAACAAAGGAATGGAATGATTACTAATGACACTCTGCTTTTCCCATAGATCAGGACCATACTTGACTTTCATCGGAGAAGCTCCTTCTCAGAGTAGATGGACATTAACACAAAGCCCTACAACTGGACACTATGCAACAAGTGAAGCATTCAGTACTAAATGGGATGTTATACTCAAAGTCTTGCACTCAAAGCTCAATGATATCTGTGGAAGAAGAGGCGGAAAGATTTTAAGAGCCAGAGGTAAAAGATGACTCAAGGTAACACAACAAGCTGATGAACTCACAGAGAGTGTGGCAGCATGCACAAACAAGACTTTCACTGGTTCACAGGTTCAGGCCTGAGGAGGTTTCAGTCCTGAGAGAGGCAGAGAGGGGTGAGGAGGAAAGGAGGGAAGGAGGGAAGGACGGAGGGAGAGAGGGAGGGAGGGAGGGAGGGAGGGAGGGAGGGAGGGAGGGAGGGAAGACAGAGACAGAGTGACACATAGAAACAGAGAGAGAGGAAGAGACCCAGAAACGGAGACAAAGACAGAGACACAAGGAGAGGTGTGAGCACAGGGTCCCACCCCTAACCTAAATTGATACCTTCAGGCAAAGGGAAAACCATTTTTCTTCAGTTCTTCAATGGGGTGTCACTAGATATATCAGCCACACTCTAGATCAGGATCTATACCCAGAAGTATTGGGCCAGTACACACAGACAGAAAACAAACAAACAAACAAAACACCCAACTTCCATATTTAGTTAGGTTTTTGTTTTGTCTTATTTGGGCATTTTGCACTATTATTATTTATTATTATTATTATTATTATTATTATTGTGTGTGTGCGCACATATGTGTTTGAAAGAGAAAGGATGAGGAGGGGTCTCATAAAAGATAAAAGTTGGGTGGGTAGAGAGGTGGAGAGGATCTGAAAGAAAGTTGCCGAACACACTCTCTATGGCAACACAAGTCGACCGCACTAGCAGCTGAAGCATGGTCCATGTGTTCTGAATGGTGTGGGCTTGTACCAAGCTTCCCTCCTCACAAGTCAGACAATTTCTAGAAGTTGCTTAACCAATGTGTACTTATATTGTCTGGCTATGAAATTAAGGGCAATGATGGTATCAATCCCACAGTGTTGTCACTAATGTAACAAATAACTGCGCATTAAGTTTTGCTAAGAAGTAATTGTCAGGTACCATGTCCTCACTCATGCTAGCCACCGCACCTGCCTGCCTTGTACTTATTAGGGTAATAGAAGCAGTGCATCCAGCATTGTAGGGGCAGATGAGGGGTTGATGGATAGGAAGCAGAAGGCATTGCCCTGAAAGGACATTTGTATTGAGTCCTCACAGATGAAAACTCAGTCGGGTGGAAGAAATCTGGATGAAACTCAATGAACTGGGAGCACACGTTCTCATGTGTGCAGCCAGTGCTGCCTGCGAGTTGGGTCCAGGTAGAAGCAATGGAGGAAAACACAGCTGAGAGAAATCAGGGAAAGATATCTAGAAAGTGGTTAAAGCAAAGCTTAAAGAATTTAGCTTTTTATCCCACAGTGAATGTGGAGGCAAGGAAGGGAAGTGTGAGTGATTTTGAGGATGGGAGTTATGTTCGAATGCTTTTGCTGTTGATAATTATTGTTACTAGCAATGGGGACCAAACACAGCTAGAGTTAGAGAGCCCAAGAGTGAGAGAACCCTGCCCGGAACTCCAACTTCTTATACAATTGTGAGGAAACAGGGCAGTTGGGATAAATAAAGGTAGACATAGTAAATAAAGAGACAGGATGAATGTTTCCAAAGTCAAATCGATAAGAGTTTCAGTACGTTTGCTGACTCCTCAAGCTCCAAACTTCACATTTCGCAACGTAGCTAAGTACATTGCTCACTTGAAGAACGGCTAAGGCACAGCCTCTGTGGGAGTGTATCATACACAGTGTGTGAAATCACACACTAGCTAGGCAAATCGGAATGCGGACTTTTGTGTTAGCTCTTTGGAGAAGCTTGAGACTAAATACGCAGAACAGTCCAAAGCAAATATTAACACAGGCAATGTTAGGTGCCTGGGTTTCTAAATGAAAATTGTTAATGTAGAGTGCTTTAACACCTTCCAGCCCTGTTGATTGTGTGCTTCAGATTATGGAAAGAGAAAAACTAAAAGGATGAACTTAAATAATTCCCTCCCTGTTTTATTTGAGTTTTGTGTTTACTAGTTGGAGCTTTTGACCAAGGGGCCAAAATTGAAATGGACCAAAAGCCTTAGAATTTTATACCTTTAATTTATAGTTATTTTTCTTCCTTTCTAGAAAATTCTGAATTTAGAGCCTCCAGAGTGTTTTGAAAACACTTCTGTTTCAACGGAGGACACGGCAAGTCTCTGGTGTCAAGTATAAAGACCTTGCAGTGGTGTGGCGTCTGTACCAGTTCAAGGTGACATATGACCAAGATAGTTGCCAATGACAACTGTTGCCAGCTTCACTTGCTAGAAATCTTCAAGCATAACACGACACAGAGTGCATTTCCTGTATGGAGAGCATAGAAAGCTTTACTTTTATATCTTTAACGACGTCTTTGGAATGTTCCTGGTAACTGAGGCTTAGCAGTCTAGTCTGTTCTGGTGTCTCTGTCCAAGCTGAACAAAAGGGTAATTGAGCAAACTGAGCTCTAGTCTGCCTGGAAGTCAATCCATCTGTCTAACCTGCAGCTGCCTGACTGATGGCCTTTCTTCTATTCACCCCTCAGTCACTTTTGTATTCTCTCCTCAGATGCCCTGTCTTTGAGAAGTGATTTTTTTCAAAGCATAGCATCAAGCGTCCAGAATGGCCGCCTCTGACAATCATGTGTGGATATTCCTTTTTGAAATGTCTGCCATTGAGGTTGAATAACAGATAAAATATCTTTATTGAAAATCAACCATAGATGTTTTAATGATGGTTCAGCGGTTAGAAGCACGTGCTGCCCTTTCAGTGGACCAGGGTTCCAGTCTCAGTGCTTTCATGGTGGCTCCCAACTGTCCAGAACTTTAGTTCCTGGGATCCAATACCCTCTGCTGGCTTCAATAGGTGGCAGGCAGGCACAAGCCTGAACACACACACACACACATACACACACACACACACACACACACACAAAACACATACATACATGCAGACAAAACCTGAACACACCAAAAACAGAAATAAATAAATCTTTTAAGCAACACAACAAGAAGTATCACTCGTCAGCCTACAGTTGAAAGAATACCAGCATAAGAGATCAAACAATCAAGGGTTTATTATTAAATACTTGCTTTCTTGCAACACAGCTAACTTTTGACTAACAGAACAGAAAGCATAAATGTTCTCAGATTCACACTCTCCACTATGAAGAAAGTAAAGGGTCAATTTTGTTGAGATCTGCAACTTCTTTGTTTTCTTAACTCAGTGGACAAATGCTTAAAGAGTACAGTATGTCAGACTTCTTAATTTACCATAGGAGTTTCCTAGTTACAGCTTAGTAATGCCGCTGAAATCACTTTGGCTTGAATTTCTGACTGGCTATATTTAATATATACGTGTGTGTGTGTGTGTGTGTGTGTGTGTGTGTGTTGAGTACTATTGTGTGATAGTTCAACTAGCAGAGTTCAGTTCTATTCTTCTACCATACGGGTCTTACGGGACAAACTTAGGTCATCATGCTTGTCAGCAAGAACACTTATCTGCTGAGACAGCTCACTGGCCCTGACTGTGCATCTGTTGACAAGCATTTGTAGCTATGAATTTTGCTTCCTTCAGACTGATTATTACCCTCTCTTACAAATTATTAAACATGTTATTCCATTGCTGAAGCACAGCACATGGTTTGGATGTGAAGCAAGCCCCATGGATTGGCTTGTGAGGGCAAAACCACATTGGAGACAACCCTGTCACAAGTAGAAGGCCATGAGGTCTCAAATGTAATAAGATGAATGATTATCTTAATAGCTTTCACCGGAGATAATGGAAAATTCACTTCACACTTCAAAACTACCTGGAATATTTAAGTATTCAGGACTATGTGGATATAATCACCCAAATCTTTATGACCTTTTGTGTCCCCGCACTTTAGTTCTTTAAGGTTGAGTTCGGACAGGCTCCTGGTTTCATGCTTTCCTGACATCAAGACAAACTGCATGACGATGAGAATATTTCCAAGTGCATCATCTCTTCAACCAATATTATGTGGGCTGGGAAGGAGCTTTACCATGACAACTCAATCATTTCCACCAGCGTGTACTGGGCTACAGATCTGGGACTACCTTGGAGATGATCAAAGTGAGTAAACCTATTCACTGATGTTCTGGGCAGCCCACCCAAACAGGAGTTTAGAATTCCTGTGCTGTTTCTGACCCAATTGGCTAATCTTTTCTCTCATAGTTCCTGCCAGGTGTCAGTCACTCCAGCTAATGACATCCACAAACATCTGCACAGCAGTTCCGAGCCTACAAAGCACGTTTCCATATATCTCTCCAGTCTGTTCCTTCATAGTCCCTTTCCAATTTGCCACTAAAGTGCCAGGCCTTTGAAAACAATATAATCAAACATAAAAGAGAGGCTATTTAAAGAGTAAACAGGCGCCTAGTGAGAGGCCCCTGGAGCTTCCTTAGAACAAGGCTTAGTTCATGAACATTAGCATTTATTTTGGCTACTCAGACATTTGTGTTTCCCAAGGACTCTTGGCTGTGCCTGGAATGGGTGAGGTTGGTAGATAAGAAAATGCTGGCTTTATTAAATATTTTTATTATTGTGCTTTCATAAGGGTTTGGAAATTAATCATTGTACATTCAAGTGAGACATGACTTAGAGTCTATTTAATGTAAGTTGCTCACTGTATAATTAAAGATGTAGAAGACTAGAAAATCTTAAGTGTTGAAGTCAGAGCACAGTCAAGAAAATGAATCTTTCAGCTCTTAGTCTTATATTCTTTTCATTAATATTTCCTGCTTGCCATGCTCTATATTGCCTTGATATTTTAAAAGTACTCCTCAACTGGAGGTGTATTTAATACTTCTTACGAGATGCATAGATCTTCAGATGATACCAAATCACTTACACACACACACACACACACACACACACACACACACAAACATGCACCCATGTACACATCCACACACAGGTAATGGTGATAAAATTTACATTATAAATCAAGCACTATAAGAGATTAACAATAGCATCTAAAGACAGCATTGCTTGAACAATTATAACAATATGCTGTCATAAAACCTTCATCACTACCCTTGTATAGTTAAAATTAAGTGTTACTGAACAGAAATACTAGGACATCTGTAGAATGACATTCTTTTGACTCAGACGGCTATTGCTACACTAGGCAGTATGGATACCATGCACAGCTTGGGCATCTGGGCACAAGAAACACAAGGAGCAAGGTGGCTCAAGATTTTACCACAAATACAATGAAAAGATTGTGAATTGTTTGTTCCTGAAATTTTTCATTTGCTGCAGTTTAACTTTCATGGACCATGAATAACTCTAACATTGAAAACCATGAATAAGAAAGAGTACTGTCCTGAATCTTTGGCAAAAAAAATGTCGTAATGACAGCAATACATTTCAAGTACAGTCGTTACAACACACAAGGAGGCATGTATAGGAAAAAAAAAATCACCTTTCTTACAACTGAATTGTTAACATCACCTCAGGATTTTCTTCATATATCTTAAAATTAGAGAAGCAATAAGAAAAACATTGAGTTGAAAAAAATTTCATCTAACCATCCACCGCACACAAAGTGTAGATCTTGGAAATATCAAAGCCTAAAAGGGGAAAAAAGAAGATGAGCAAGAATACAAAGAAGACAACAGGAAAGGAGCCCAGACATCATGTGCATACAATGGTGAAGATCTTCTCCCATCATACCATACACTAGACTTCGTTTGCGGTTGAAGCTTCTGTGGCTTTTCTGGCTGGGAAGGAAAGGGTAGTGAGATACGTTACATCTGCTGTATAGTGGTGATTTGATGGCAAAGCTGATGCCCCTTCCTCCTAACACTTCTCTTTTCATTCACCAACAGAATCCGCAGGCATTTCAGTGTCGAGATGAGGGTCTGTTCTTATTTCACGTGCAATTTATTTATTGGAGCCGAGAACAGGCTGAGAATTATCGTCTATTCCAACCATGAGTGCAAAAGAAAATCTGAGCAGCTAGCTTGAAATTATGCTTGAGGAAACTTTTTGAAATAAGTTTAGTTATTTAACTGCCTGACAAATACAGAAGTGGATGCTCACAGTCATCCACTGGATGGAGCACAGGGTCCCCAATGAAGGAGCTAGAGAAAGGAGCTGAAGGGGTTTGCAGCCCCAGAGGAGGAACATCAATGTGAACCAACTAATAACTCCAGAGCTTCCAGGGACTAAACCACCAACCAAAGAAAATACAAGGTGTGACCATGGCTTTAGCTGCATATGTAGCAGAAGATGGCCTAGTTGATCATCAATGGGAGGAGAGGCCCTTGGTCTTGTGAAGGTTCTATGCCCCAGTAAAGGGGAATGCCTGGGTGAGGAAGTGGGAGTGGGTGGGTTAGTGAGCAGGGGGAGGGGATAGGGGGTTTCAGAGGGGCTACCAAGAAAGGGGATAACCTTTGAAATGTAAATAAAGAAAATATCTACTTTTAAAAAAGTTTAGTTCATATAAACTTAGTATTTTATTATCTAACAACTTTGCTTTATTATCTAAACAACTTTATATGTTTAAATGTTTTTATTTTTATTTTTTTTAAGTGAAAAAAATTCCCTTGGTACTCCATTTCTATAATTGCAGCCCTGGGGAAGAACTGAATCCTTGGGTTTTTAATGGGCAGCCAGCAAATTTTGCCAAATGGGTAAATTGAGTGAGACCCTGTCTCAAAATAGAAGGTGGAACAACTTTAGGAAGCAATTTGACATTGATATCTGTGTATGCCACACTAGACACACAAATATGAACATGTAATTACATGCATACCATGCATACAAAATAAACTTTAAAAAAAAGTAAACTACTTTTTGGATATAAGCCCAAAACTTAGGATACCCAAGATATAAGATACAATTTGCTAAACGCATGAAACTCAAGAAGAATGAAGACCAAAGTGTGGACACTGTGCCCCTTCTTAGAAGTGGGAACAAAAAACCCATGGAAGGAGTTACAGAGACAAAGTTTGGAGCTGTGATGAAAGGATGGACCATCTAGAGACTGCCATATCCAGGGATCCATCCCATAATCAGCTTCTAAACGCTGACACCATTGCATACACTAGCAAGATTTTGCTGAAAGGACCCAGATATGGCTGTCTCTTGTGAAACTATGCCGGGGCCAAACAAACACAGAAGTGGATGCTCACTGTCAGCTATTGGATGGATCACAGGGCTCCCAATGGAGAAGCTAGAGAAAGTACCCAAGGAGCTAAAGGGATCTGCAACCCTATATTTGGAACAACATGATGAACTAACCAGTACCCCGGAGCTCTTGTCTCTAGCTGCATATGTATCGAAAGATGGCCTAGTCGGCCATCACTGGAAAGAGGCCCATTGGACTTGCAAACTTTATATGCCCCAATACAGGGGAATGCCAGGGCCAAAAGAATGGGAATGGGTGGGTAGGGAAGTGGGGAGGGGGTATGGGGGACTTTTGGGATAGCGTTGGAAATGTAATTGAGGAAAATATGTAATAAAAAAAAAAGTAAACTACTTTCATCTTGGGTCGAAAAACTTGGCTTGACAAAAATGCATATACCTATGCATGCCGTGCTCATGATGGTTTGTTACTGGGAGGGCAATCACAAGGATGAAATTCTATCAGGAAATAGTGTGAAGATCATGGTGATAAACCACACACAATGTTTAGAAAGAAAATTAGAAAATTTCAGTTGCAGTGAATCCTAGGACAGACAGCCATTAATGAAGACCTTACACAGAATCTACAAAGGAAGGCAGCTCCCAGGTCCCTGACCTTCAGCAAATACGTTTGGAAACAAAGCAGCTGTTAAAGATAAAGCAATTGGGATTTTTTTTTGATAGGAAGTGTATTAATTTACAGAGCCCGAAACCTATTAAGACTACAACAGTTCTAAAACTGTCATGGTAAAATCTGTTTTCCCTGACGATTTTGTAAGTGCTTGGATGTAGAATGAGGGAGAACATGGAAGAAAGAGTGGGTCTTGTTGGGATGTGTGCACTTCCAGGCAAGCTGTCTATGCCTTCTAGAGTCACATCAGCTCTCTGCCAGAAGGACCATGAGAGGATGCACTTGCTTTTATTTGCCATTCTTGCTCATGCTCATCCTCCTTAAGCATTTGCATTTATACCTGAGTAAACAATAGTATTGGGGCTGGAGAGATAGCTCCATGGTTTAATAGCACTGGCTGCTCTTCCAGTGATTCCAAATTCAATTCCCAGCAACCACATGGTGGCTCACAACCCTCTGTAATGGAATCTGACACCCCCTTCTGATATGTCTTACATAGGAAAAATAAATACATCTTTAACAAAAGAGTTTAAAAAATCGTTAAAACAAAAACAAAAACAAAAACAAAACCCAATAGTATGGAGTACCTGCAGCATCTTCCGTGTAGATTTAATCAATGAATAGGAATTAACATGTATGTAGGATGGGCATGACTTATATTTTAGACCCTTTGTAAAGGACCAAATAAATGTTTTACTCTATAGAAATCAATATATGTTTAGAAATAAATACTATATTAAACTTACCTGAGATTTTTTTTTTAAACCAGGAGTTTGGAAATAATCAATAAAAGAATAATATATCACCAGGTTAATCATGCATACTTTTTTTTTCGAGGCAATGAGCAGGTTTCTCTGATTACAACCCTGACTCTTCTGGAATTGACTTTGTCGATCATATTAGCCTGAAATCCATGGAGACTTGCCTGCCTTCGCCCTTGAGTGCTGAGAAAAAAGCAGCAAGCACCACCATACCTGACTTGTGATGCATAGAAACAAACAAACAAACAAAACCAAATAATTCTAGTACTGGGAAGTCAGAGGCAGATACAGCTCTGTGAGTTCATAGCCAGCCTGGTCTACACAGAGAGTTCCAGGCCAGTCAGTGCTACATAATAAAACCATATCCCAAAATAAGCAAACAACAAAAACACAAACTAAGAAAACACTCCCTCCAAAGAAATCAATGAAAATTTTAGACTCATTTACCAAATCAATCAACTCTATGGTAGGAAAAATTCTGTAGATGCTTTCTTCTCTTAGACTTTTAATATTCTCTGGTAGCTATAATTTGACATTATAATTTGACTTTGAAACATGCTTTAATTATCTTACTGGTACCTTGTATATCATTTTTTTCTTTTTACTTAAAATACTTGAAAATTATATGCAATATATGTACATTTAAAATGATTTTCTATTATCTCTTAGATGTTAGACAAGGCACCTTTGACTCTATGTAACTTGGAAAAACAAATTTGCTTTTGTTGTTGTTTCCTTTGCAGGACAATAGAGCCCAGGACCTACCACATGCTAGAAAGCACTTTAGCCCTGAACTACACCCCCAGCGCACACTACAGTTTTATGGTTATTTACACTCTATATTTGCCTGGGGAATTTTAATTACTTTCACTAACTCAGAAGTAGTGCAATGTTAGTGTGTTGTTGGAATTTCTGCAAACATTCGTTTGCCTGAAGAAAAGCGAGAATTATGAGTTTTCTATTACTATCTCAACGCATGATTCATAAGGTCAAGAAATCCTTGCGGGTATTAACATTTGTCTAATATGTTGGAAAAATGGGAAAGGGAAATGATAAAGCTAATATATGGTATCCTATAACTTTATAAGCTACATCTTATTTATTTATTTATTTATTTATTTATTTATTTATTTATTCTGTCTGTGAGTCTGTGCAAGCATGAATAACACAGTTGCAAAGATCAGGTAACAACTTCCAAGAGTTAGTGGTCTCTTCCCTCCATGTAGGATCTGAGAATTAAACTCAGATTGTCAGCCTTGGCGGCAAGTGCCATTCCTCTTTTACTGGTTCCCATGAGATTTCTTCCTGTCTCACCACACAATAAGGACTTATGAAAGGGTAATAATACTGACCTATATTATGGCAAGACTAATGAAGATGTATTATGATAATGAAGAGAGAACAAAAACACACGTTTGGTAAGTATGCAGCTATAGATAGCATGATAGCAACCAGCTTATCAACTTTGAGAAGCAGCACTGTGTGACTCTTCTCTACCATGTGACTCCTGTGTTCCCTACATGTGACTACTACTACTACTACTACTACTACTCTACTACATATTAATCTTTGGACAACTACCTAATATTTTATATACTTTAATTTTTATGGCCAGAAGATACAGATGGTGAAGTTGATTGTTATCTAGATAGTATGATCCCAACCTAATGCTTCATTAAAAAACGTCTGGCTTACAACTCTGATACTTTTGACTTTCCAGCTCTATAATCTCAATCATAGATTATGCACCGTTTCTCTCCTTCACAAAGTACAAAACAAGAGTAACTATACCTATATTTTATCAGTAAGTAGATGATGAATGTAAGAATTTAGTCTCTTTTACACACAATAGCTGTTTTACAAGGGATAACACTATCTTCTTTTTAAACAAAAAGACTCAAAAAATTCTGCTGGCCAACCACATGTGTTCAGTCATTAAATCTTGTACTGAAATGTTAGAACACTCATGACAACAGGCAGACAGATATATGAGTGCAATTTTGACTGGGTAATTTGGATAAACATTGCCCATGTTATAAAAAATGTAGACAACAGGTTGATAGCCGAGATTCTTTGTTTTTAATGGGATTTTATTTGCTACTGATCCCTGTAGTTTTCTCCCAAAAAACAAAAACCAGGCTCTCCAAACTATAATACCGGTATGGAAAATATTTTCTTTGGAAACATGTGCATTCCTTTTCTCAAACTATTACAAATTAAAAGGGTGGAAAATTTAGAAATACATACAGATTCTCCTGTAAACGCAGAAATACTTAGTGGATATGCCATAGTATCTTGAATATCTGGAGAATGTTTCTCTTCCATGGAGTGTCTAGATAGAAACCGTTTCTTGTCCTCAAAATATTCAGTGAGGTTTCTAAGTCTTCCTTTCTTCACAAGAATGAGTCATTGTTGTTTGGAGAGAACCCTCTCATGTGTTCTTCAGTCTGGGTGAGAAGTGCACTTCATCTGATTCTTCTCTTTAAAGTTTTATCCACTAAGAACAGCTTGAAAGTGTAAGGGGAACAGTAGGGAGGTGAAAATCCTGTTCAACCCTTTCCTTGTTTGTGGCCAATCTTATCTTTCCTGGATTATTCCTTGTGGTTTCATTTCTGTAAGTTCTGTCATATGTTGCACAGTCCCCTGCCTGCTCTATCTCTCTAGTCATGCAGATGTGTTTTAAATGAACGACAAGGATATCTAACTTCTCTGAGCAGAGTGAGCAGCAATCTTGTCTGGATGGAACTTTTCTGATAACAAAGAACCTCACAATTGTACTTAAAGATAATCTTTATCAACCTCAGTCACTCTGTTCTGATAATGGGTTGAATACCAAGAATGTCAAGAGGCCTTTTGGAGAGTGGCAAGCCAGAGCAGGCACACTAAATGATGCTTGTGGTGAGTGTCACACCACTTCTAATAGAGCTGTAGATGCTGGAGGAGATAGGAAACCAACATTTACGCTGCTGCAGTGTGGACCTGCACAGATTTTAGAAAAGTCTGTTCAGTGCTAGTGTTTATAGTACCAAATTCCCTCTTCATTTCCTTCCATCCCTTTCATGTCTTGCATTTTCTTGTATACACCGAATAAGACACAAAGCTCATTGCAAATTCCGGGAATAGAGTTGACTCTTCCTGAGTATGGTCTGAACCTTTTTTCCTCTCTCTCTCTCTCTCTCTCTCTCTCTCTCTCTCTCTCTCTCTCTCTCTCTCTCTCTCTCTCTCTCCCTCTCTCTCTCTCTCTGTCTGTCTTTCTCTCCCTCCCTCCCTCCCTCCCTCCCTCTTTTACCCTCTCTCTCTCTCTTGCTTTCTTGCTGTCTTTCTCTCTGTGATAATAAAGGTCAAAACCTCAGTCTACTATGTGTGTTGCAACTGTTTCACTTTTAAGCTGTATACCCAGCTCTGCCTTTCCACTTAGAATGACTTGGAAATAATAACATAAAGTGATATTATATAACAAGGAGAAACTCTAGAGTTTTAGTTTATCTATAAACTGAAACTCTTGGGCATGACCTTGTTTATTTAACTTGTAAACTTACCATATAGTTTACTTGATAAATATTATGAGATAAATGGAGTCACAGTGCATTATGTACTCGAGCATTGACTTGTGAAGTGCTCTACATGTGTAGAAAACCATTTACTAATCACACTTCTCAATATATCTTCTTGAAAGTGCCCACATGAGAAGAAGGACTATTTTTAAAATATGGATTTCTAAAGAGATTTGAAGGGAAGCTATCATCACTTCTGCTAACTACTTGAAGTTTATAATTAACAAAGGTGTTTATGCTTTGACAACAATCTGTCGCTAAAAGTTAGGAGAGAACATGAAAGGAAAAGCAGCCCTACTTTTACTTCTGTAAAAAGTTATGTGTTATTTAACTTAAGACAATACTTCAATTTTGAATGCCTTCAACACTTATTTTGATTAGATACCCAAAAATCTACTCTCAAGCCATTATTTGTTTCCAATCATAATGGTAATTTAATATTTGGTAATTTTAGATATAAACCAGTTTTGAATGCTTATGGTATAATATATCTTCTACTTTGTCTTAAGAACGTTAATTACAATCTCAGTTTCTTCATACAAAAATAATTGTTACTTACATCCTAATAATTTTTCTCTTTTAAAAATTGGTATTCACAAATACAGAGACCCACAACCAGATATTATGGAAAGAGAGAGAGCTTGGGACACTCAGTCCTAAGTGGGAGGTTTTCATCAAATCCTATCAGTTATGGTTCAGAGAACCCTGTAGGAAAGGAGGTAGAAATATTGTAAGAGCCAGAGGAGATGGAGGAAACCAAGGAAACTAGGCCCTCCAAATCAACAGGCTCAAATCACCTATGAACTCACAGAGACGGAGGCAGCATGCACGGAGCCATCACAGGTCTGTACCAGATAGGGTGCTAAGATGTGAAAGGTAAGAAGATACATGTATCCTCTTCTAACCTAGAAGCTCCCTCCAATTGATAACCACTTGCAAATTAAATTTAGTTATTCTCCAAGGGATTGTCATTAGGGAACCAAGTTACTCTTAAGGGTAGGCACATGCCCAGCAGTAGAAGTAGATGACCAACCTAAAATGAACTCAATGGCATCTTTTGATGCTTCATGTCTTGTAATGTTGTGTCGGGATTATTTATTTCCTTTTAAAAATTTATTATACAAATATATATATATCTTTTCCTACAGGTCCTTTGGTCCTTTGCATATATATTATGGCTTCTAATCTAGTGTATTTATGGGGTTCCTGAGTGTGCAAATAAATGTGTTTCTGCATCTGTATCCATTTTCTGTGCCTTGTCTTGGGCTCTTTTCCTTCTGTGATATGTTTTGGTTTATTTAATTAATGTCCTGTAGAAGTCTTGTTTTCTAATGAGAGACAGAAAGAGAAGGAATCAGGAAAGGCAGGGAAGTGGGGGAGGAACTGGGAGGGGTAGAGGAAGGGGAACCTATAATCAGGACATGTTATATGAGAAAACATATATTTTTGATAAAAGAAAAATAAGTAAATAAAAACTAAAAGTTGGAGTTCGACATTTCTATTCCTCGGGCTTGATACTGCCATTTTTCAACCAGGATTCAACTTAAACATTCCTCTTTTCTAAACATTCTTATCTTCTCTACTCTGAAAACCCAGCTTTCATCCTGGTCTTTCTCCAAGTAATCAAGCAAAAATGATTTTGCTCTTCAGTACTTATCAAAGGTTATCCTGCTCACAAAGAATGCAAGACACTGGTAGCCTCAAGTGTTTTCAAGTGTTTTCGCATCAAAGCTGAATACAATGAGCCAGGCCACTCTTTGGCTGTTCCAGCTTCCTGATGCGGAATGTTGTGAGGAACAGACCAGGTATCTTTCACCAGCTCTTCACATCCGATGGTACAGATGGAGTGGTGTTATTTTTGTGTCAAGGTTATATATAAGATGTTCAGAGATCCTAAGGAACATGTCATTCTCATTTTGAGTGAGTAAATGGGAAGGAAATGCATGAAAGAGGGTAGAGAATGATAAAAATTTGAGGCACAGTAGTCTCGAAAATCAGTAATGCATGTCTTTCTCAGGAGGGCACAAATCCTGCTTCTTCTGTCCTTTGAGGAATGAATTGATGATAGACTGAAAAAGAGAATAGATGGGGCTTTTAATGACATACGTCTATATCCATGGATCAGTGCTTTTACTAATTCTCATCAGAGAAATTTCTTTCAGTAGATGGTGATTAACATAGGGATCCACAACTTGTCAGTGCACAAAGCACGAGAGACTTCAGAGGACTAGGCCTAAATTGGATGACTTTTTAAAAACTCATCCTTCAGTGATCAGTGGAAGGACCTACATGGAAGAGGAAGTGGGAAGACTGTAAGAAAGAGATGGTGAATGACTCCAAGAACATAGTGCTATTCAGACATGAGGATTGATGCACATGTGACCTCACAAAGAGTGACAGCATACACAAGATCTGCACAAGTCCAAACCAGAGAAATCTCAAAATAGAAAGGGAAAGTAAAAGGAAAGAAAACACAAAGACCCACTCCTACCCAAGGTTTTGTTTCTGGAATTGATACTGGGGATAGAAAAGTCAATCACTTTTCTTCAATGGAGTGACCCTTCAGGGCAGGACCCATGCCCAGTGTTTAGCCAGCACAACACAAATTGCATGTTGGTTTTGTTTTGTTTTGTTTCTGGAGGATTTTTCTTTTGGGGGGGAGAGGCAGCAGGTAATTTTTGTGTTGTTGGGGTTTTGGTTGGTTGGTTTGATTTTTGTTTTTTGAGAAAGATTGTATGAACTTAGTAAGAGAGTTGGGGAGGATCTAGGAAAAATTAGAAGATAGGAAATACTATAATAAAATACGTTGTATGAAAACATGATGAAAAGAAGAAAGGGGGAAAGGGAAGGGAGAAGGGAGGTGACAGGCAAAAAAGGGAAGGTAAAAGGTGAATATATTCTGATGAAATAGAGTATAGTTTCTATAGTGTAGAGAATGAGAGACTGGTGACATCACTTTTACTCTTTCCTCATGAAATACTTGTATATCATTGAGTTCCTGAGAAAATTGAAAGGTTGTGATTTTAGTTTTAAAAATAAGACTAGTTTGAAAAATACCTATAACCTCCTCCTCCTTTTGGATTATTTTCAATTTGCTCACTTTCTGGTATCAATTTTTAGAGAAGAAGTTCCTTTTTATCTGCAATGAATCAAATGAACCTGGAAATTTTAAGTGTCATAGAAATATTGGAAGATTTTAAGCACATGGTCCTTAGGAAAAATGTCCAGGTATTAAATACTAGGTTTGTTACTTATGAGCTGTGAGTTTGAAATGTTAATTCCATATAAATGGTGGGAAATGTTGCTATTTGTTTCTTAGGGTTGTTGTGAGCCTTAGATGAGTGAATATAAAGAACTTGGCACAAAGTCTATTGTATATGAGTTGTTATCACTGCTATAACAAATGACAAAATACACAGAAACGCAAAAACAGTAATGTAACAGTCCTGAAGCGTATGGGGGTCAAAAATCTGACATGGGTTTCATTAGGTGAGCCCAGGGTGTCAGGTGGTTCATCCTTAGTTCTTGAGGCTCGTGGAGATTGTTCCCTAATTCTACCCCACATTTTAAAGTTGTCTGCATCTGTTGTTTTTAATCCCATTCCTCCATCCTTTAATCTAAGAATAAGTTTGTGTCTCTATCTCTTCAACTGAGGCCAGAATGTTTCCCTGTTATTAAGTGGTGGTAATGTTGAGCCATTCTAATATTCCATGACAATTACTCTACCTCAATGTCCTTAGCAATAACCACATGACAACATTTCTTGAGTACGTAAAGTTATATCTTATAAAATTTGAAGCTAAAGCATAGACATGATTGGAGAATCTTTATTATGCTTCTTAGAACATCATCATGGAGTGCTAAATAATTGTGACTTGTTAGTATCACAATCATTTTTACTACTTCATTGGCATAAGTGTGAACATACATCTTGATTTTCTTATAGAATAGGTGTTATTTAATGACTTTACATCTATACATTTCTCTGATAAATAGTCAAATAGCAAGCTATTTGAAGCCCTTTAGAGAAGGTCTTTCAGCCAGTTGATGTTGATTTTGCACAGTTCATAGCTCCTGTTAAAGTGTAGTGTTTTCCTTATTGAAGTGCTGACAAAAGTGATATAAAATTTATAGCCAATATTTACAGAGTTTAAAGCTCAATTAAAAATAATATAAAAACATCAAGATAGATTATTAAATTTGCATAATCAATGAAAAAAATCAAACCCAAATTTTACGGTACATAGAAGTTATCCTAAAACATATTAAGGTAAATGTTTCTAATTGTTAGAATCCTTGAAATAAAGTCAGAATTTAACTTAGGGAAAAGTAAAATTCTAGAGCCCCAACACTAAATTTTTATACTTGTTTTTTTTTCTGTCGCTTCTTATTTTCTTTCCTCCTTGGTTTTCATAGTCCTGAATTAATATAATTGCTTAGTGAGAAAAAATAGCACTCCGAGGTGTGAACACTTAATCTCTTTTCTAATTTATCACAGTGCCATATTGATAATACAATACTATAATATTTCTTTAGAAAGAATTTATATTGGTTCAAATGAACCGTTGGAATATTTTGTGACTTTTCTGAATAACACTTTGATAATGTCTATCCATAAACCACAGTGCTTACTTCCAATCTATCTCTAACTCTCTTCTCACCTATTCTACACACACACCACACACACACACACACACATACACACACACACACACACACACACACACACACAGTTGTATCTCAACAATCACATTTTGGCTCTATTTTAAGGATAACTAAGGTCAAGAGGGTGCTGTGTCACAATACTAACCAGAACTGGCTCTTGCATACACTTTATTTTGTGGTGTTAAAACAACTTGATCTACCATGGTCACTTGACATCATTCTTCTGGTACAAGGTGTCTGTTGAATGTTTGAGAAACGTTTGAGACGCAGGAACTCAAAAGCTTTGGCATCTAGGAAATGTGTGATAATGAAATCTTGTCAACAGTGCCTAAGTAAGGAAGTAGTGGGGAACCAAGAACCTCTCCAAAAAGGAAAAGGGGAATGAAAGGACCATTTCAAATCTCATTTCTCTAGAAGGCTTTGGTAGAGGAACAAAATACCTAAAATAGACACCACTGGTCAATCAGACTGGCAGCAAATGATGGCAACAGCACTTCAGTCACTTTCTAAAGTGTCACTGACATGGCTGGAATGTGATAAGCAACACAGGTGAAAACCAGGAGTGACCCAGTTGTGCATTCAAGTGATACACAGAGAGTGCAGACAAAGGACATTTCCCCCCCCCCCCATTGAATTTTCTGTTATGTTATTCTTTTTTATTAGATATTTTCTTTATTTACATTTCAAATGTTATCCCCTTTCCTAGTTTCCCCTCCAAAGCTCTCCTATGCCCCCCCTCTCCCCCTGCTCCCCAACCCTCCCACTTTTTACAATAGTAAGACTTTTGTATCCTCTATTTCTGCACAGCATTAAGAGAAACAAGTTCACATCATCTCAATAAATCAGATAAAATCATGCCTAAAGGCATAACAAATCTATCTATCTATTTATCTATCTATCTATCTATCTATCTATCTATCTATCTATCTATCTATCTATCTATCTATGCATCTATGTATGCATGTATCTATCTCTATCTCTCTGTATCTATGTATCTATGTATCTATGTATCTATCTATCTATCTATCTATCTATCTATCTATCTATCTATCTATAATTTTTTCTGGGTGATGAAATGTTCTGGAGGAGTAAATTTTCAAAATAACTAACATACATCCATTCACTGGGTGACAATTTTTCTTAAGTCATTGAACACTCCAATGACTTCACCAGTCTTGGCAATGTGGTGAGCCTACTGTATCCTGTTTTTCATGAGAGAGATAACCGCTGTTGTCCTGTATTTTTGAGAACAAGTGTCTTGATTCACAGCTAGTTCTGGATGACTATCTTCACCAATGCCAAATGTCTGGAATGTCAATCAATATAGTACACACACACACACACACACACAGATTTGCTTTTCACCTTAAGTCATCAAAATGTAATGTGCACTGCGGTAAGAAAGCACAGTGGTGCTTATTGACATCACAGGGGTGCACGTCAGAAATGAAACCGTCAGCACTTCTTGCCACTAGGTCCTCCTGAATCAGAATGTTGGCAATATCACAGATGCTTTGTATGCAAGTCAAGAGTGAACTAGAACACAGCAGAAGCAGAAGCTGAAGGCTTGCCTGTGATGGACTGTCTTTACCCGACACATCATGGTTTTGTTTTATTGCATCTCATTTTCTCCTTTGGATCGTCTTCAGTACACTTTCATAGAGTTTTTTTTTTAATTCAATTTTATTTCTTTTACTTATTCAGTTTATATCCTGCTCATTGCCCGCCCCCCTTTGGATTTCTCCCTCCCAAAGTCTATCCCATCTATAGGAAACATTTTTTGGGGTAGTCCATGTCCTAGTTGTTCGGGACCCACATGAAGATCAAGCTGCACATCTGTTACATATGTGTGAGGAAGCCTAGGTCCAGCCTGTGTATGTTCTTTGGTTGGTGGTTCAGAATCTGAGAGCCCCTGCATCCTACCCCCATAAAAATACTCTGCTGCTAAGTGTGGTTTAAACAAGCTACTATTTTAATTGTTTCCAAATGCATCTGCTACTAGGCTTGCTTCTGTCTTGAATCAGATGTTTTCAAGACATAAAGTAGCATTATATACCATACTGTTTTAATCCAATTCCTTCTTTCTCCAAATAGGAAACAAATCCAGAGAAGTCAAGTCTCTCATTCATCACATTAATAATACATACTCCGGGGTTTTAGGTTCTCTTCCTATAGATCTATATATTCATTGTGTTATTCAATTCCTTCTTCCCTTTTCCTGCATCCTATCTTCTCCCTTCTATGTAAATGGTGCTTAATGGATTAAGTCTAAGTTCCTTCCAACATGTTTTCACTGCCAACACCTTTATTAAAGTTCTGATTTATTATTGGCTTATATTTAGTTGTCTTTGATGTAGGAGCAGTGTGTAAACCAGAGTTTGTTTTCCCCCTGCATTTTTCTGGGTTCCATTTCTGCCTCCATTGACTTTTATACTCAGGTTGGAAGTGACTTTCAAACTCCTTGATCACTGTTGGATTAAACTAGGAGCTCTGTTAACCTTTCAACTCAATCTTTTCTACCTCTATCACTAGCTCTCCTGAGTAGATTTTGTTTTCCAACTGGATCTTTATAGTCACATCTTTGGGGTTAAGAGGAAACAGCCAAATAAACAAACAAACAACTACCACCACCAATAACAAAAGTTCACTGTATACCCTCCCTGTCCCATACTACTGTTAAAAAGTCCTAATGTTAGTTATTGCAGAGGTAGAATTGTTATGACGCCATAGCTTCTAGTGAAAGAAACATGCTTCGGATCCCTTTTCTCAGTATGTATTTCATGAGGTCTCTTCCTGCTTGTAGATTATTAATCTCTTCGCATTGTTTTTCTTGAAACTCATGTTTAGAAGATAGAGGAACATAGGAGAGGAATTCTTCATTCCCTAATCATATCTATCCCATAAATCAGAAGCTGGCACTGCTGAACTGAAATTCAGTCTAAGGCTTCTCCTAGACATATACTCTGGTGCAGGTTCAGTGCTTGTCTCGGGTAGAGGCTGCATAAGAATTAAGGTTAAACCTAAAATCATCTGTAACAAAGAAAATTAATTTATCTGGGATCTCATTTGGCAAGAATTCTTTGATCTTTCCTTTCCTTTCCTTTCCTTTCCTTTCCTTTCCTTTCCTTTCCTTTCCTTTCCTTTCCTTTCCTTTCCTTTCCTTTCCCTTAATTATCTTATATGTGAAATTACACTGTTGCTGTCTTCAGAAACCTCAGAATAGGGCACTGTATCCCATTACAGATGCTTATAAGCAACCATGAGGTTGTTGGAAATTGAACTCAGAACCTCTGGAATAGCTGTCAGTGCTCTTAACTGCTGAGCCACCTCTAGCCCCATGAGGAAGAATTCTCCCTGAGGATCTGAGAGGATCCTCAGGATACTCAGGTTGGAAGTGACTTTCAAACTTTCAAAGGTGAAAGAGGATGGAGGGAGATCTGGGGGAGAAAAGCAGCAATGGACTCAAGGACATTTCACATGGATTGATTTAAATAATCATAATTAAAAACACAACTAGTTATTTTGTCTTTGAAATTCATGACTCCTGAATCTTAGCTAGTCTCCCAATTGAAAGCTTTCCCTATTTTTAGAGCATATAGATAAAACTCTTGCAAGACTAGGCAGAAATTCTCTTGCTTCACTGGTAACCTACTTTGAATCTTAGCCTCGCAGAATAATAACTGAATAAATAAATAAGTAAGCATGTTGTATGCTGTGTTCAGAGAGATAGTATATGAGCAATTCCCTATTTAAAATAACCCAATTTTAATTCAAGTAGTTTTAAAAATATAACCTATACATTTTAAAGTTAAATTTTATGCTCCTAATTTTAATAAAAAATAAGTATTAAAAGATACATGGAAGTTATTTCCTGAAGCAAGCTTTTCACCTATACTTTTAGAAATTCTTTTGGACTAGTTCACTGTCAGAAGCTGACCTTCCTAAATACCCCTTATACTGAAAATTAATTTAGCTGTCGGTATATGTATCCTGCTCCACTGTAAATCACATTCTACAAAACAATGCAATTACAACAGATGTGCACTCTCTACGCTGCACAAGATGAGATTTTACAATGATGCAGAGTGACACATAAGAAAAGGTGAAGTGCTTTCTGTGAAACATGAAGGGCCCGGGTTCAGACCTGCAGCACCCAAGTAAAAAGTCAAGGGTAGCAGGGCACAACTTCAATCTCAGCTCTGGAGACTGGAATATTCCTGAGGCTTCCTGGCCCGCCAACCTAGACCAACATAAACCTTATTCCTAGGTACAGTTGAGGATCTTAAAGTAAGATGAGAAGCGATTGAGAAGACTGGTGATACTGATTTCTGAGCCCATGAACATGGTGCACATATGTGTACACACAGGCATATGAAGGTAGACACACATCACACACAATGATGTAGAACACACCCTTTCCTTATTAAAAAAAAAAAAAGCAAGATCAATTCCCCTTAATATGAAGTTTGTCATGCAACCTGTTCCCTTTTTACTGTCATTCTTTAAGGAGAGTGATTGAGTCACTTAAGACTAACACGAAGATACAATTGAAGCTTGTCGAATGTCCATTTGGAAGGTAAAAATATACAGGGCTTTTATCAACCAGTACAATAGTTTTATTCACCGAACAGCAATTCATGTGAAAATTTGGTAAGTGCTACAGCACCTCAAAAAGCTGAGTGCAGTAAGCATGTGCTATGCAGAAAATGCTTTTTATAAATCAAGCCGAGCTTTAGAAGTATCCATGACGCCGTTAAGCTCCCTATTCAATATAGTGGACTGATGTCTCTCTCAGTAGGACTATCACTGGCATGACAGCTCCATGGGATGCTGGCTTATGAGGCATGAGAAGATCAAAGCTTTCATCTAAAGACTTTAAATTTAGACAGCTTCAAAGTTACTAAAAATAGATAAACCCTTAATTTTAAGGACTTGTTAAAAGTTCTCCAAATCTCCCCAGTTTTGTACATAATAATTTTCTAATATAAGTTTGACCTTGGTATCAGTCTAGCAGTAGGTAAAATTCAGGAGAGAAGCCCTTACTTGTCTCATTTTAGAAAGGATTCTTTTAGGCAAATTGATATAATTTGTGCTAATCTATGCAGTCAAGCCCCAGTTTAACACGGCATGGCGTTATTTTGGTTCATTATAATTTTTTGCTTTCTTTAAGTTGCCCTTCTAGGCTATTAAATTAACATTTATCATTAGCGTGCTTAGAGATAAATCAATGTTATTTAAAAAAAATATCAAGTAGCTCTTTCACTTAAAAATAATCATGTGTGGGTAGCTTCACACTGCTTTACCTAAAATTAAGGTTAGTAAATCCACTAATTCCATTAATATCATAATCCTTCAACAGCATAGGTAGGTGGACCACAACATCTAGGAAAATGACATGACACTTTACCTACCCATCTTTTTTTCTGATTAGCATGTGTGTGTGCGTGCATGTGTGTGTGCACACTCGTGTGTGTGTGTGTGTGTGTGTGAGTGTGTGTTGCTTTGGCTCAAACCCAATCCATTCTATGCTTGGCATACATTCTTTCACATCCCTGCCTTTTTTCTTGCTTGACTTGACTTGATCACTTTAATTTTCTTATTATATGTAATATCTTCTTCTACTCTCACTCTCTCTCGCACACCCTCTCTGCCTCCTATGATGCCAAATAACACCCCTGAGTCCCAAACACACACATAAGTTGTCATCTTGATTGTCACCTAAAAAGTAAGGATTGTCTTCTGAGATTCTTTTCTCAACTTTAATCTACAATTCCTTTGAAACACTTATTAACAGCACCCTCAATGCATACCACAAGGGCTTTTCCTACCAGGATCAGTGTGTGCCTAAACATGGATGGTAGTGTTTGTACACACCATCCTAGCTGTGCTCCGTATAGCACTAGAAATACAAAACTTGGTGTTGTCAAAATGCATCTGTTTTTACTTCTATCCCCATATGTGAAGCAGCATCTAGCTAATTTCAATAACTCGAGATTTACTAGGTCAAAACCGAACCATTGAAAACAAAGCAGGTAATTGTATTTTAATTTTAGACAATTTCAGAATCTTTTCAAGATTCCCACCCCCCTTTAAACAGTCATTTCTGGTTTTAATGTTTGTCTGTGGGCTCAGTTAAAAATATTTGTTTTCCTAAGGTATGAGCAGGTGCCAGTTCACTAACCTGCCAATTGTTTTCTGGCTGAACAAAGCCTTCTTTATGGGGGCCATAGCCACAACATCTGTTTAGTTCACATGCTTCCATTGAAATCAGATTAGCCTGAGCGCCCAGGGATAATTGCTTCCATGTACAAGTGTCTCAGAGTCTAATGCTCCGCCATCTCCTGCCATCTCTCATCATTGCCTTCACCTGATATTAATAGGTACATCATCTTCAGGTCTTCACGGTAAGAATAGCTATCTGAAAGTCACCTACATAGATTTTGCTTATGAATTTTGCTTGGATATGTACTTTTCAATCTTTGTGTCCAAAGAAAATATAAAGACTATTTTGCTTCAGGAGATTGTGTTTTAATATTGACAAGTTACATGATCCATTGACCATTTTGTCATCCCAAATTAGACTAATCTTTTTTTTTGTTCCAATCCAAGTGTGGCAACTAATTGTACCAATGTGCCAATTATGGATCTTTTCCATTTATTTTCCCAATTTCTATAGAACAAAGTGCATGCATATAGTAGAAAGACATGTACTTGTTCAACTTTCCTGATAGTGCTGTTTGAGCATGTTTTTATATGGCTGCTTTTCTTATACAAAATGTGAATTTGATATTGGATGGCTGTTTATTTCCTGAGATTGCATCTGATCAGAGCTGTCTTCCTTGCTGTTTCCAATATCACATGTAATGTATTGGAATGTGGAGGGAACTTTCACATTATTTCGTCAAGTCGCCTCAGTCTTATCTTGAAGTAAGGAGAAAAGAACAAAGGGTGTCACTGAGAGACTTAACAATTCATCACTTAAAATAGTCTTCTTAATGCAGAGTTTTGTCAAACAGCAGTCAGGCTACAATCCAGCATTCAGCATGTGGAAAATTATAAAGTGAATAAAATTATTTCATTTTGTATGCCATCCATCTCATCTTCTTTTGGCTTTATTTAACCTTTGTTTACAAGTGTTCTCCTTTCACACGTCCCGCTTGTCCTTCATGAATTATGTTCACCTTTTTGCTTCTGTTCTTGCTGTGTGAGTGTGTGTCTCTGTGTGTGTGTGTGTGGGTCTGTGTGCACTTGTTCATGTATCTTTGTGGGGTTGGTGGTGGGAGCATGTACATTTGTGGGTGTAGTTGTGTATGTTCATGTGTCTTTGTGGCACTGGGCACATGTACATGTGTGTGTGTGTGTGTGTGTGTGTGTGTGTGTGTGTAGGCCATTGGATGACCTCAGGTACCAGGACTCAGATTCTGGGAATATTTTGAACTAAGGTCTCTCATTGAGTCTGGAACTTGTCAAGTAAGCTAGAGTAGCAGCCCAGCATCCTCTGGATCCCAGCGCTCTCTTTCTCCCCCGAGATGGGGTTTAATGTGTACTCTCACACTTCACTTCTCCTTTTCACATGGGTAGTGGAGATTAAATTCAGGTTCTCATGCTCTCAAGGCAAGTACTTCACTGACTGTGCCATATCCTCAGGCCCGCCCCACCTGCCCTTTCTAAGTACCTTGCCTGGGATGCCATTGACTTTATCATTTCCTGCAGGGTTCTCTCTCCATCTGCACACGCATTGCCAAACGTACTCATGGACTCTAGAACCACATGTGCCCTTATTATACATCCTCTCACTTGGGTGTTCCTGGGCTTCTTAAGCTCAACCTAGCATCCCAAATGAACTAACATTTCATGTTCTTTTATAGTTTCCTTCTCCTGTCATCAGTGGGTTTTTCTTTTTAGATTTTCTAAATGTATCTATCTATAGGGCCGAGCAAACAGGGGATGTTGGAATATCCATAGATTTGCCCATCCTCAACAGCTCTAGTAGTGGTAAGTTCAATGTACTTCTACTATCCTTAACGGATGCCTATCGTGTGCTCTGTCATTCTCCTATGATCCCACAAGACTCTGTAATGTCTAACATATAGTAGGTGCTAAGCAAATAGTTTATTGATGAATAAATTAAATAAAAAATGACTAAATGATTAAAGTGTTAGTCCCATCTTCACCCTGTTCACTGTAACACATATCACATGATGTGTGCTGGCTCCACTGTGGTGCCTGCCTGTCTACAAATGGCGTGTCTTCATTCAAGCTAAAGTTTCCTATAGGTTTTTATCTAAGGATAAAATCTTAAGATGAACGATTTAATTTATACTCTAACTAATTTTCTATGAATACCTTTAGATTTACTACCCAAACAATAGAAATGTAATGATTTCCAAAATGATCAATCTAGTTTTTCTTCATCCAGTTAGCTAGCATCTCTCTTTAAAAAAAAAAAAAGTTGGGGCTGGTGAGATGGCTCAGTGGGTAAGAGCACCCGACTGCTCTTCCAAAGGTCCAGAGTTCAAATCCCAGCAACCACATGGTGGCTCACAACCATCCGAAATGAGACCTGGCACCCTCTTCTGGAGTGTCTGAAGATAGCTACAGTGTACTTACATATAATAAATAAATAAAATCTAAAAAAAAAAAAAAAAAAAGTTGTTCTGTTTTTAATATTTATTTATTTATTTATAGATATTTTCTTTATTTACATTTCAAATGTTATCCCCTTTCCTAATTTCCCCTCTGAAAATCCCTTATCCCCTCCCCTACCTGCCTGCTCCCCAACCCACCCACTCCCATTCCTGGCCCTGGCATACAGGACCAAGGGCCTCTCCTTCCATTGATGATCGACTAGGTTATTCTCTGCAACATATATAGCTAGCATCTCTTGAAGCTCAGATTTTTCCCTCAGGGACTTCAATGCTTTGTTGTGAATAATGACTTACAGAAAAATAATCTGACCACATACTTTTGCTATAATTCATGAAAAATTCAAATAACACTGTTCTATCAATTTTAAATGAAAAGTCATAGCAGGAACAATATAATTAAAATGAGTCACATATTTTAAAATGAAATATAGGCTGTACAAATATAACACTAAAGCTACAGATTAACTTTAATCTCAGATTTATTGTGAGTTATGCTCCCATTTTGGCCTGGTCTCAACCATGTGGTTATATTCAAAATGGGCAAGCTCCTTTGATGATCTTAATGTTACATATTTATCCTGAAAGGCACAAATCATATACTGACAATAATAATGGCTCAGCTATGACTAAAACACCTTCTCTGTGTTCCATTAGTGCTTACTTGAGAATCCATAAACACATTCCTTTATAATGTTAATTAATGCTGGGAAAAAAAGCAACCAAGCTTTCAGCAAGATTTTCTTAAGTTTTATTAAAACTTCTTTTCAGAATTAGTTTATAGTCATGAAAAATAATTTGAGAACTTCATTTAAACCAGAAATCTCAGGTATAATTCACAATTTACTGAAGAAGCTAAGGCAAGTCTTCTATAGGATCTAAAGATCCAGTTGATCTTTCACATATTGACAATTGGTTCAATACTACCTTTAAGATTTTATAAAGAATAAGAAATAACCAGGACAAAAAAAAACATAGCTTTATATTTGTTCCATCAAGAAAACAACCTCTGTTGTCTGGAGACATAGGTCAGTAACCAGCTTGCTAGAGGTCATGAGATTGATCCCTTGCATTGGAAAAAAACAAAACATAAAATATGAAAAAAACCACCTTTCATGTGTAGTTACATGGAACTTTCTTTTTTTTCTATTTTTGAGGTTATCATATAATTAAATCACTTTTCAAGTCCCTTTCCTCTGACCTGGTCTCAAAACCTCCTATATACCAGTCTTGCTCTTTTCAAATTCATGGCCTCCTCTTTCATTAATTTAAATGAGGAAATACCAATTTCTTTCCTATTAAATGAGTTGGTGTATGCATTTCTGCATTCACTATATTAAGATATACTGTTCTCTTCATCTAATTATTAATTTTTAAGTTGTTCTACAAGGTAATGGGTTTCATTATATTTTTACACATGCATGTCTCACCCTTTGTCTTAATTTATCTGATGCAATCCAAGCAGAAATTCTGTAAAATGAGAGCACTCCCTGATTCAGAATATTCTTTTTGCAAAGATACAATGTAAACTCTGTCTGGGTTCTGGAGGTTTTTATAGCATTATTCTTCGCAAAAGAGATAAAGAAAACCCACTAATTCAGTACTAAATGCCACTTCAATCCACTTATCTTTAAGTATCCTAATGCTTGTTATTGTATCTCTAACATGGTAACCTCTAACCCACACTGTAAACATTCCACGCTCACACAAAGAGAGTGTAAACTACTGCTTCCATTAGTGAAAGATGAAATTATAGTTATTTCTTATATGGGAAAATGAGTAAAGGTAAGCTATAGGCAATCTAAATCTGGCATCATCCTCTTTGTGCTAAGATGGTAACATCTAATTATAGATCATAGGCTACTGTCATAGATTTAGTTTTGGGGGTTGGAAATCAACAGTTTTTAGTGTTGTATGTAAATTCTAAAAACTAGTAACATTTGCATTTCTGGTCTTGTCCAGCAAACAGAATTCGGCAATTTTGCCTTCACTTTTTGGATGAAAGACACATACCACTGTTCTCTCTCACAGCTGCTGATGCTTCCTACAGTTATAAATAGTCTTAGCAGAAGAAGAAAGAAAACATCCCGAATCTCTCATGCCTCAAGGTTGTGCTGCTTCGGGCTCCCTGGAGGGTCGAGAGAGGGCAGAAGAGGAGCGATGCATTGCCATGGTCTGAGCACAGACTCATCCATCAGACCACTGGGCTTTGCTCTCCTGTGCCTTCTTTGCACTAGAGTGGAAACAAGGGAAAGAACACCCAAAAAGCAATTCTGTTGAATTACTTTGTAAAACTGAGGTAATAAATGGCATAGCTTGTCTCTCTAGTCAGCACTTTCCCACACGAATACATCGTGCCTAGGAAATACATTTTATGTGAAATTTTATTTCACACACAAGGGGTTTAAATACCAGCATATAAAAGTGAAACAAGAAAATGAAGAAAACACCTAAAGTCAAGCTTTATGCTGTGCACAGGCAACAGTTCTTACCCTGACAAGGTTTTTTTATATTATATATTAGCCTAGCATGGCCTTGAAGAATCTCAGATGACTGTCTGCTGAAGCCAGGCTCAGGGAGGATTTGGGTCTGAGCGCTGTGATTTTCTGTTAGGTCAAAGGCTCATAATCCTACTCTTTTCCAAACCATATCTTCAGACCCATTTCTGATTTCACAGCATACACACATTCTCTCTCTCTCTCTCACGCGCACGCACACATGTGTACACACACACACACACACACACACACCTCAATTCATTTTATTTTAAAAACAGAGAGAAAAATTGACCTGAAAGCATTTTAAGAGGCTGAACATAGCATAAAACGTTCTAACTTGAATGTTTTGGAATCTGAAAGTGATGGTAGAGAGGAATGCATAGACAGAATAACGCCTGAACATTTCCTCAACTGGGAGAAGGACATAATTTTGCTGCCTTAAGAAATATAACCAACCCATGCCAGGTATTGTGGCTCGTGTTTTCATTCCAACACTTGAGAGGCAGAGGCATGCAGATCTTTGAGTTTAAGGCCAGTCTGGTGTACGGAGTGAGTTCAGCCCTGGACAACCTGAAATCCAGAAAACCCAGGCATTTAACATACAATGTGAGAACTAGAAACTTCATTATCAAACATTTTAAACACAAGGAGAAAAAAATCTTGAACTAAGCAAGAGGCAATTGATTTGTTGCTTGAAAGAGAAGAGTGAGTCATATGACTTCTGTTTTCTAATTAGAAACAACTGGTGCAAGAAGACAGACAATCAGCATCCTTAAAATATTGAAAGGAAGAAAGTCATTTCAGACCGAATTAAATAGAGAGCAAAAATATTCTATAGAATGGAAGGCTACCAGTTGTTCTCCTTTCTGAGGAGAACTGTTAGCACATAAGTTCCAACTTCAGAAGACAATGGCAGGCATTAGAAAAGGTAGTTAAGAGGTTGACTATAAAAGGTACTTCTTTTTGATGCCTATATATGAAATTGAAACCTTTTAGATGTGGGGCATAAAACTTAATAGACATTCAATATTCATGTAATTTTCTTTAATTTAGACACTAACAAATAAATGGATGTAAGTAAAAGCGCTCCCAGGATCCTACTTGGTCAACTCAAGGGACAGTGATGTCACTTACAGAGTTGACAAGTAAAGACTTGCAGAAGGGGGAAGAAGGCTTATCTGAGTGTGTGAGACATTCATAGGAACAGACTAGGTGTACAACTCAATATACAGATGTGGGCGTTAGAGAGATTCTTTGATACAGAGGTATATGTTTGGAAATAATTGGAAAAAATCTACAGAAGCCAAGTTTGTGAATGTAAATGCCTAGAAAAGAACAGTATCAAAATATGTCATGTGATACATAATATTCAGGACCTCTAAAGGACAGTTTCCCAAGAAGGTCCATGATATCCAGAATTGCTTCCCATGCAGTTACTACATTTCCATTTGGGTACATGATATCTAGGCCTGCTTCCAATGTGGGTACATGATATACAGGACTTTTAACTCTACTGATACAAAGAATGCGGCTGTTTCAAAATTAGATATTTAAGGGTGACTGGCAAAGGAAGCCAAGGATAAGAAATGACCCCATATTTGTTGCAGGCAAAAATACAGGCTTCAGTGGAAAAGCTGAACAATCAGTCATTTGTAATCCACAGAGAAATCATGAAAAGCAAAGATGGAGGAAAAGTGTCAATGGCTTGAAAAGACCAGTGCTGATGGTCTTGGGAAAGGCTAAAAGTTGACAAAAGCAGATTCTAGTAGTAGGGGGTGCAATCATGATAGACTTCATGCTTAGTAAATTGAGTTCACCTCTGAGCACAAACAGAAACAGAAACATGCAAATGAACAAAATCCCATCAAGATGACGTATGCATGGAAACTAAAGATATGGAAGCCATGATTCTAGATGGCTGACGACATGGTGTCTGACCTGAAGAAAAGGTAGATGTGAGGAGTGTGATGTGAAGGAAGGCTGTGGGACCAGTTTCATGGCAGTTACCTCCAAGAAGAATGACGCAGCCAGGATCTTGTTTAGAGAGTGAGGGTGCAGAGAAACAAGGACTGTGGAAAGTTTGACTTATTTCACCTTTAAGTTCATCCAATAAGAAAAACATTTTTAGCAAAAGTACTTTCCCCTTAAATCTACATGAACAAATGTTGTGCTGAGCAGGACATTTAAAAGTAGCTATCCTTAATCCTGGAGAACTGTATTACCAAATTATGTGTATGATGAAGTCTTCCGTATTTACAACTTATGCCTCAGTTAGCGACAAGTTATGGATATATTTTTATCCAACTCAGCAAAGGCCTTCACAAAAATAATCTAAACTTAGCTTGAAAGTCATTTACAGCAAGTACCCGACAGAAATGGGTGAACAGAAAACATATTGCAATTTACTGTTTATTTTTGCAAATTTACCTGAACGATTTCATCTCAGAAAAGGCAGATTTTTTTTGTTGTTGTTGTAAATCTCATTTTAAACTTTGCCAGTATATAAAGTATATAACACCTGAAGGGTGTTATTTGGTTATCTGTAACATTTCAAATGTACTATTTCAGTAAACTATAAAGACAAACACTAAAAGACATTGTTTGATGGTTGAAATGAAAGCCCAGGCTTCAAAACAACCACCCTGCCCACGTAAGCAAATGCCTTCAAGGAGGCAGGTAGGTGATGCTGTACCTTGTGGGCTGACAGCCACAGCAAGAACTAGGGAGGAGATGGTGGCTAAGCTTGTAAGAACATCACAGAACTCTCTGAGATGAGATGAATTCACCAACTGCATCTTAGCCATTGAATGGCTAGAAAGTCATATATCATTGTGTACAATTCATTTGCTGTGGGGATGTTCTTTATGTTGACAGATGGATACATGAACTGGCTGGAACCACTAAAGCATTTAACATGTAACTAACTAACTCACTAACTAACTAACTAAACCTGGGAAGCCTAATGCGACTCAAAAACAGTAATATTTTTTTAAAGTGAGAGACCTTTTGCCCTATTTTTTTCTTTTACTGAAAATAAAGCTTTTCCCAGACAAAATGTATACTGATTTCAGTTTCCAAGCTTCTTTATTCTTCCCATTTCTTCCTACCTCCCATTCCACTGGGTCTAATCCCTTTCTGTCTTCTGTTGCAAAACAAACAGGCTTCTAAGGGATCATGATATGATATAATTAATATGATATAATATAATATAATTAATATGATAGAATGATGAAACCCATAGTCCAGACCCATGCAGACCTGTGCAAGGCCTTGTGTATGTTGTCTCAGCCTCTGGGAATCAATATGAGCTTTGAACACATTGAGTGAGAAGGTCTCCTTGAGCCCCTATGGCTTTTATTTTCTTTCTGCCTTCTCTTCAGTGGAGTTCTCAGAATCCTGAGGGGAGAGATTTGATGGATGCATCCCATTTAGGGCTGAATGTTCCAAGCTCCCTCAGTCTCTGCACATTGCCTGTGGGTCTCTGTATCTGTTCCCATCTGCTGCAGGAGGAAGCTTCTCTGATAATGCTGAGGAGTCATTAGGAGTCATTTTATTGCTATAAAATAGCACATTTTAAAAATATTTGTATGTGTATAAGTGAGTGTGTGTGTGTGCATACCTGCATGCTTATGTGTGACTGGGTACACACAAAAAAAATGTCACAGCACACTTGTGCAGGTCAGCAGACAGCTTCTGGTGTGCATCTTGCCTGCCTACCTTATTTTAGAAGGGGACTCTTTGTTGTTCTTTGCTTGAAATACTGGCTGCTGCATGAGCTTCTGTAGGAATTCTTCTGCCTGCTAATTCCATCTTGCTGTAAAATGCCTGGGTCTACAGATGCATGTTGCTGGACCTAGCTTTATGAGGGTTCTGGATATCCAAACTCAAGTCCTTGCACTTATACAACAATGGACCACTAAGCCATTTCCCCTGATTTAAAACAGTAATTCTTATAGCTAAATTATAGTGAGGGGTTCTAAAAATAATAATTTAAATGCCTGTTTATCCATTGTCAATGCTTTCAAAATTCTTATCAATGTAGTTGATGTACACCATATGTTCATAAATATGAATCTCTTATGGATGTGAGATGGTTAACGCTGCTTCTCTATTCTTCTCTTTCCTCCCCTCCTCTTCACAAGAAAAGTATGACATTTGCAAATATTCATTTGTCATTGAAAGCAGGGTTTCTTAGCAAATTAAGCCAATTATAAATGAAGTTACATACGGTAGCTGTAAATCTCTTCAGTATTATCCACTTGTTCCAGGAACAGTTAAATCAGCCTTAACATCCTCCCATGTAACCAGAGAAATACATTAGTAGAAGATTTTCCACATAATACCTCCATCCAGTGCAAGAATGGTTTTGTTCAACGAGCCCATGCACAAATGCAGGAAGCTGTCTCACGCATACCACAGAGAGGAGTTGGCATGCACAGTGCATGCCAGCCAGTCTGTTCAGTGCCTAATTACATCTTTAATTCAAATGTATGGGGGTGGTGGTTGGTAACAGAAAAGCATCAAGATTCTTGCAACAAAGTCTACATAATCTATTTGATGTTGTTGGGAAAACAGCACATGCCCAGGGTAATTGCCAAAACCCCAAAGGATAGTTTCCCAATTACTGACAGTGTAACTAAATGCTCCCAAACCTATAGGTACTGATAGGACCACAGGTATATAGTCATGAGGATGGAGTTATTAGTTATCTAGCCATTGTCCTTTAAAAGTGTCATTTTAAACTTGACCAAAATATTTGGAATAATTGAATGCAGTAGAGATTTATGATGGCAAATGTCTTAGTGTTCTATTGCTCTGGAAAGACACCATGACCACAGCAATTCTTATAGAAGAAAGCATTTATCTGGGGCCTGTTTACAGTTTCAGAAATTTAGCCCATTGTTATCATGGCGAGAACCTGGTAGTATACAGACAGACATGGTGCTACCGAAGTAGCTGAGAATTCTATATCTGGATCCATAGGCAACATGAAGAGAAAGACTCTGGGCTTGGAATGGGTTTTTAAAAACCTCAAAGTCCACACCCAGTGACACACTTCCTCCTATTCCTTTCAAACAGTGTTACTCCCTGGTGACCATTTATTCCTGTCTATGAGCCTATGAGGCCATTCTTATTCAAACCATCACAATCAACATAGCTTAGAAAATCTTGTTATGTCTCATTACAAAAACCTTACATTTAGTGGCTTAGCTGCATTAAATGTCTTTCTAGAACTCCTATTTAAAGCCAGCTTGGTGGTACATGACTTTAGTTCTAGCACTCGAGGCAGAGGCAGAGGCAGAGGCAGAGGCAGAGGCAGAGGCAGAGGCAGAGGCAGAGGCAGAGGCAGAGGCAGAGGCAGAGGCAGAGGCAGAGGCAGAGGCAGAGGCAGAGGCAGAGGCAGAGGCAGAGGCAGAGGCAGAGGAGGCAGAGGCAGAGGCAGAGGCAGAGGCAGAGGCAGAGGCAGAGGCAGAGGCAGAGGCAGAGGCAGAGGCAGAGGCAGAGGCAGAGGCAGAGGCAGAGGCAGAGGCAGAGGCAGAGGCAGAGGCAGAGGCAGAGGCAGAGGCAGAGGCAGAGGCAGAGGCAGAGGCAGAGGCAGAGGCAGAGGCAGGCAAATCTCACAGTTTAAGATCACCCTGATCTATGAAGCAAATCCCTGGACAGCCAGGGCTACACAGAGAAACCCTATCTTCAAATGCAAAGCAGCAAACAAACAATCCAGAACCACTGTTTGAGGTAAAATTGTATATTCCATTTAAATGAAATATACAAGAAAACCTCGTGGTAGACGTCTTATGTGCACCCTTGTCATGATATATGTAGTGAAATACATGGGCACTTGGAAACATAATTCTTCTGACATTTGAGGTCATGTACTTTACCTAGGACAAGTCATAATAATTGCATGTTTTCACTCAGCTATGGTTATCAGTCTGTGTATAAGTTTGAAGAGATCAATAGCTGGGTTTAAATAATAAAAGTTTGACCCTTACTAATTACAGAAACATGGGAAATGAAAGGGACTAAGGAATTAGAGTTTATAAGGTTGTAACAACAATGAAGGCTCCTGAAATACATGTTAGCAATCAGGAAGTTGGAACAAGCTGGGGAAAGGCAAAGTACTTTAGTATTACTATGTCAAATTATTTGGGTCTAATCTAACTCAAGAAAGTAACCTATAAACATATGCTATTTTAGTAAAAAAAAAAAAAACAAAAAAAACCCTGGGATATATAAGCCAGTATTGACTCAAATAGAAATGATTAGTGTGTTAATGTATCAAGCTCCAGCTCTATTAACAACTCTATAATTTAATATACTTTGTCATGAAACACATGTTTAGGATAACTATGTATTTTTATTTATATAGAGCCCTATATTTTATTAATCATTTTTCATAAGTTGTCCCACTTAGTTACCCTAGTTATTTTTTAAATATTCTAATTTTCATCGTGGATTAGAAAGTTTAGGACTCACAAGTATAGTAGATACTGTTGGGGACAATAAAACAAAATAATACTTGAGATTTCATGTTTTACTTCTTAGAATTAGAAAAACAGTATGTGGCAAATTACTTAGTATGTTAACTCTTTGGTCAGCAAGAATCGTTTCTGTCCAGAACAACAAGCTAAATGGACAGATCTGTTAATATTTTACAACATTTGCTTCTCATTTCTCAATTCATGATAGATATGTCATACTTTGTAGTCCACATAATATAAGAATCAATACATTAAAGGCAACTAACAGGTCAATACAACCAAGAGGATGCTAGCTAATGTACTGCTTCATGGGAAAGCTAAGCCACTTGAAGGAAGATCAAAGCAACTTGCCCTTTAACTAGTGCCAAGGACTGTATGATATTAAGTCAGATTCTGAAAGATTTAAATTGAGCATTGGAGCTCCTTCCAATCTATCTTCTTCCAAAGGAATATAATAGAAATTAGGAAATGAATTCTTAGTCAAGGAAACCATCTACATATTTCCTTTCCAAGCCAGAACAATTAACTCGAAGAAATTAATTCATAAGAGAATGAGCCACAGTAGGACCACCTGGGAAAGATTAGGCCTACAAAAGGGTGATGATCTAGTTGCCATGGAGAACATGAAGTGGGTGTGAGGCCTGCTGGCCAAACATGTCTGTTCATTCTGATTCTCATAATTCAGCAATGTCTAGAGAATGTTGCCTGCATATGGTACTAGAACTTTCCCAGATGATGAGTCAGATACACACCAGCTCTTTCTGGATGAGGGCTAAGAGAACCGTACAAATAACTTATATTTATGACAAAACATAATCTAATCTTCACGTATATGTAGCCATTAAAATAGATTTAGGCTTAAGAGTAAAATAAAAATAAATATTAAAACTATCCTAAACATCTGGTTTTGCAACACGTATTAGTAATATTCACTTCCATATATACTACATGATTTTAAATAATCATAGTAACTAGTATCAAATAACTGGACATCTCAGAGCACCCAGAGACTAAGCCACAAACCAAAAAGCATACATAGGCTGATCTGTGGCCCCTGTTACATATGTAGCAGAGGACTGCCTTGTCTGGACTCAGTGGGAGGGGATATTTTTGGTCCTGTGGATGCTTGATGCCCCAGAGAAGAGGATTTTAGAGGGGTGAGGTGGGATTTAGCGGGGGGACTGGGGGGAGCATCCTCCTAGAGGCAAAGGGGAGGGAGGTGGGAATGGACTGGTGGATGGGGGACCAGGATGGGGGATAGCATTTGAAATATAAATAAATAAAATAATTTTAAAAATAAAAATAAAAAGTCTATTTTTACCTTTGCAGATAAACCTGCCTTATTTTCTGAGTTAGTAATTTCATGAGAAAGAAAAAATAAAATAAAATAGCTTCAAAAACCTAAAGGGAGTGGAAAGAAAAATTCACGCTTGTGTTCTCCAGAAGTTGTTTTTCTTCACGAATACAGTTATTTTACAAAAGAGCACAAAGTGAATCATTCTGTTAACCATGGAGAAATGCCTCACGTCAGCTCTCAGGCGATCAGCTCAACCTAACATGCCAGATATGATGACTCTACACTGAAGTAGCCTGCATGCAGAAGTTCTACACGTCACTATGCTTTCCTTCCTAGGGTTGATTCCCTTCACTTTGACCTCCTCTCTATTGGCTGATCTTGTCACAAGAGAGTAATCAGGATTTTTACAGCCAAGAGGTCCTTTAAAAAGGCTGGTTTTCCTGTCTATAAATTTAATTTTTCTTTGATTTTTTTTCCTGTTCTGTTAGCAAACCTAATTATCAAAATTAGATTTAACCTCAGCCTTCCATACTGTACCATAAAGAATCTTATTCCTTGCACTATCAAATTCATCTCTTTCTAAAGAACAAGTCTATTCAAGCAATATTCTAATTTTAAAAAAAATCACAAATCAATAAACTGCTTACATGTGGGAAAATGAACAGCTCATATATGTGCCTGTGGTTCTTTCCCCTTACATTCTCTGTTAGACAATGAAAAGTTTCTTGCCAGGAAAGTAATATAGCATAAAATTAAATGAAACCTTTCAAACAGCAACTTTTTTGTTGAAAAAAAATCTCCGTACAATAGCACATTCTAAAATTTTCAGAGATTGGGATGTTCTGGCCGTCGAATTTTCTCATGAGCTTAAGGCACACGAAAGAAAAACAAATAGCATAGTTTCAATTTAATTCTTTAAAAAAAATCTTTTGAAAATAATTTAGTCTCTTTCTTGGTATATGAAGCAGAATCTATAAAAGAGAGCAACTATTCCTGAAGAGAAAACGGTCTGAGTCAGAATCATCATTATTAGCAAGACATTTACTGTAGGGTTTGGGGGTTGGGATGCATTTGTAGTTATATATTCAACCCTCTATATAAAGTCTATTTATTACTTGATTTCTTGTGTAATTTCTCTCTTGGCTTAAAATCTGATGAAAGGAAATGACAGCAAGTGTACTCATAAAGTCTGCATACTAACCTTATAGGCAACAAATAACTTCCAGTTAGCAAGAGAGGAATTATTTTGATCATAAACACTAATCATTTATTTTCTAACTTACAGTGAGAGACTCTTTCTGTATTAATTAAGCCATTTCTTGATACATAGGTAGAACAAACTGCACACACAAAAAAATTCATTTACTGTCTGGCAAATACAGAAGTGGATGCTCACAGTCATCTATTGGATGGAACACAGGGCCCCCAATGAAGGAGTTAGAGAAAGTACCCAAGGAGCTAAAGGGGTCTGCAATCCTATAGGAGGAACAACAATATGAACTAACCAGTACCCCCCAGAGCTTGTGTCTCTAGTTGTATATGTAGCAAAGGATGGCCTAGTAGGCCATTAATTGGAGGAGAGACCCTTGGTCTTGCGAAGATTATATGCCCCAGTACAGGGGAATGCCAGGGCCAGGAAGCAGGAGTGGGTGGGTTGGGGAGCAGGGCAGGGGGAGGGTATAGGGGACTTTTGGGATAGCATTTGAAATATAAATGAAGAGAATATCTAATAAAAAATTGTTTATGAAAAAAATTCTATTTACCATGAGCAACCTTTTGAGCTATCAATTCATTAATCTCAAAGCTGCTATGGTTCAGGTTTGAGTTGTCTTTTAAGGGCTTCTGTGTGGAAGGCTTAGTTTGCAGAGTGGTGGTGATGTAACTGGACTTTTAAGAGCCTAGTGGGAGGCCTTTGAGTTATGGAGAATGCCTTCTTCTGGGATCCTGTGTTAGCCCCCGTGAGAACTACTGTGAATGATATCCTCAGCTTGAGTGCTGAGTTATTCTTACACTTCCTACTCTGCAGTGTGGTCTGCATTCCCACAAATGCTTCCACCAGTGTGGTGCTATTTTTTGTAATATACTTGTTACAGTTAAGACAACACCAGTTCCATGCCCTTGAATTCCCACAATCATAAGCTAAATGAAAGTCCTTTCTTTATAAAGTAGCCTGCTTCAAGGCTTCCACTGAAGTGATGAAAAATGGGCTCATACACAAGAGCAGGAATGAGAAATTCAGAGGACATTTTTACAGTAAGAGGACTTACCCTGTTTCTCAATCTAGAATGCATGAAAGATGAATCTCTAACTCCAAGGAGAGGGAAGGGAAGCTGCATACTCATAGAGATTTTTCAGGGGTTTTTGGTAGTAATATTTGTGACCCACTGTGTAAAAACAATTGAATTTCTGATAATAGTTCTAAAACTTTAGACGGTAACTGAAAAGTGAAATTTACAATTTAAATAAAAACTGCAGAACAGTTTTAAAATCACTCTCTGAGCATTTGTCACACAGCAACAGTAAAATATGTGTGACTTACTACATGCATGTATGACATATCATGTCCACGTTATTATTGTTACTCATTGTCCCTTAAGAAATAAGAATCATTATTTTTCATATGTATATAAAAATGCGTTCAGAAAGGACAAGCTTGGTAGAGAGTTTGTTATAATATGAGATGAAGATCACTCAGAAAATCAACTAAATGGTTGCTTCCATTTTTCTTTTAACCATCTGGCAACATTTGTTCATTCAATATAGTAATGGAAGTACTAACTAAAACATTGAGATGACAATAAAGGAGATATAGATCTATCAGGAAGGAGTCCAATATCTATGTACAGATGATATGATTTATCCACATTAGACCCTACACAGATGTCACTAGAAACTCTCAGAACTGATAAACACTTTCAGCAAAGTGTTGGGATGCAAAATAAATATTCGCACATCAATAGCCTTGTAATCCACCACCAACAAGCATGATGAGAAAGAAATAAGGAAACAACCTCTTTCACTTTTGAGAAGGAGCAAAACCATGGGAATAAATCTAACTAGGGAAGTTACAAGATCTTTAACTATGAAACCTATAATACACTCAAGGAGCTAACAAAGGTGCGAAGACCAAAGGCCTCTCTTCAGGTAGTGAAACAAAGAATACTGAGAACATGGCCATGGGACCCAAAAGCTATCTACAGATTCAACATGATTCCCACCAAGTTTCCAATGCCTTTCTTCACAGGATTAGAAAAGGAGAATCCTAATATTCATTTGGAAGCACACAAGGTCATGGATAGTCAATGCAATCCTGAGGGAGGGAAAGAACCATGTTGGTGGGGAGCTGAAAAGTTGACTCAGTTGGTAATAGCACTTGCCCGAGAGACGGAGGACTAAACTTCTAGGCCTGGAATTCCCATAAGTTGTGTACTGATGTACACTCTCCCAAGGGCATGCATATGCTTCTTGCTCAAAGTGACAATAAATAAAATTTAAAATTGAAAGAAGAAAATGGTGAAGCTACCACCAAACACATTTCAAGTTAGTTAGACAACAGAGATATAGTATTAATTAGAAAAAAAAAACCAAACACAGGACTGAAACAAACACAGGTATGTAGAACCATCGAACACAAGACACCCACATAAACTCACACAGTTCCAATTAGGTGAGTGCTTTGACAATAATGCCAAAATACATTTTGGAAAAGAGACGGCCTCTTTATAAAGTGGTGCTGGGAAACTTGGATACCTACATGCAGAAGAAGGAAGCCACTGTGTTGGGAAATCTGCACACCTTCATGTTAAAGCACTGCGCTTTCTGATGACTGTCAACTATTTGCTTTGCTTTCTTTCTAGTGCATTCAAGTTGTGTAAATAAAAGTAATGCCCTAGTGCTAATGGTTTACAAAACAGAATAGGGAATCCTGTGCAGGTGCAGAGAAAGACCTAAAGCCCTGAGAAGGGGAGTCTGGGAAGAGGTGGGGTAAATGCTAAATGTGAGTGATGCCAATCTATAGGATTCTGAACTATCCAGAAAAAAAAAATTCAGCTCAGCACACAAAATTCAGTTGTGACCCACAATGGTAGGGGTAACTTTGGAATTGTGACAAAGCATGCACACCACACACACACACACACACACACACACATTGTTTGAATGAAAATAATACAATCCAATGTTTGTTTAGTGATTCACAAAATCTAGTATATAATTCACAATTGCTCCACGAGTAATAGAAGGGAAGTATTGCTACCCAAATCTGTAGTGAGAAAAATGACCTAAGGAGACCATCTTTCCTGGGATCCAGATGTGCAAAGCAAGCAAAGGGTTTAAAGCACTTCCATAATGACACTTAGGACAAGATAGTTTATATTCAAAATGAATGAAAAGATGATGTCGGAAAATTTAAAAAAAACAAAACACAAATAGAATCCTAACACTGAAAATACAATGTCAAATGTTTAATGGTTTTCAGTAACATTTGTCCCAGTAAACATTAATATATCTAGATAAAGCAGCTTCACATTTTAAATACAAATGTGTCATAAAATTAAACTGACCATTGTTTTTACATACTTTAGATTTGTCATTATTTATGGACCCTTTCAAGTAGAGTGATAAGGAATTTTTTTTTCTTAGAAAGGTAAGAGAGATGACCTGGTAAATCATACATGTATTGGTGAGGTGTTTTATTTTATTTATTTATTGTTTTATGCCGGAAGGCTGAAAAATGGTGCTTATTTTCGAATTTTTCCATGACATCTAAGATGATGGATGATAGCCAAAGTTTCAGATGCAATCTGAGTTCAAGAAAATAAAACATAAGGCTGACTATAATTCTCTGGAAAGGTATGAAGCAATAAAAACCATTCATTGGATCAAAGCGTGACTCTGAACTCAACCAATGAACCAGTGGCTGACCAGCTGAACTCCTTTCTAGCTTATCTGTATTAAATGGAAAATTGGAAGGCATTTTTAGTATCATTTCAAACACTTTATAACATAGTTTAGTGCCAGGAAAGGATGGTAGAAAAAGACAAAAAAAAATCTGGCCAAACTTTCTGACCAAACTTCAGGCCCATGCTCGGTTTGAATCAGACCTTCTCTTTTTCCATTTGTTCTCACACACTGTGTACATAATTCAGTGATAAAATTAGTGTGTCCACCACTGTTGCTCAAGTCTGAATCTCCTACCATAGGTAAACTACTTGTGATCTAAGATTACACATTACCACTATTTTTTTTTCAGTCAGTAAGCATGAAAGAGATCCCTTAAATGTGTTTGCTAAACCCCCATCATCCCAGCAATACTGAACGGGAATGATGAAACACAAAGAAAGAACTTGTCTAGGATCTCCAGGGTAGTAATGCCAATGATGTGTAGCAATAGGTGTTGCAATGATACTTGGAAAAGTGAGAAACTTCATTTCAATAGTTTATGACATCAATTTTAATTGCTCTTGCCACACCAAAATACGTACTTTCTCTTCAGAGTGTTTGAAGAGTCAAGTGAGACTAAAGTTATAGAAACCACATCTAATTACTCCTGACAAATTTAAATCTAAGGATGGGGGAGGAGAGCCATGAAGCAGTGTTGTGTAGATATTTGTTACATGTCTGTTGAAATTATGGACACGCAATAGTAGCTGATGCCTGCTCACCACGCTGACCCAGATCTCTACTAAGGAGCTGTTGATTGTTAATGATTGTTATTGTGGAGATGTCATTTTCCTCAATCGTGTACAAGAAGGGCATTGATGGGAAAGAAAAGGTGATAACAGAATTCAAAGTGAGTCAATACTGCCATGATAAAACTGTCAAAAAGAGGAGGAGGAAGGGGGAGAAGGGGGAGGGGGAGGAGGAGATGTGTCACAAAAGTGTAGGAATCAAATTAACTAAGAATGTCACCTTCTAAGTCTGATCATAATATGAGAAGTTAGAATATTGTTAGACAAATATATACAAGGAACTATGGGATAAAGCTTGTACATTTTGCACATTTCTATAAGAGATAAAATGTTCAAGACTAGTTAGCTACAAAGATACATGCCTAGGTAGATTAACTACTATTAGTTAAATGTATTCTGGATAATAATATAGTGCAATTCCATGTTTGTCACCTGTGGTGATTTGAATAAAAATTGTCCCATATCCCCACAGGGAGTAGCATTATTAAGGTGTGTGGCCTTGTTGGAGTAGGTGTGACCTTGTTGGAGGAAGTGGCCTTTGAGAATTTAGATCTCAAGTCACACCCTAAGTGGAGGTCTGTTACTTTCTGCTGCATGCCTATATGGATCTATAACTCTCAGCTCCTTCTCTGGCACCATATCTACCTGAATGTCACAATGTTTGCCACCATGACAATAATGCACTAAACTCCTGAAACTGAAAGCCACACCCAAATGAAATAAACATTTCCATTTATGAGTTGCTGTGACCATGGAGTCTCTTCACAGCAATAGAAGGATTTAGCATTTAAACGGTAGCCTGACGTTCTAAAGGATTCTAACCACAAGTGCATCCCATGCTTACTATAGAAATGTTTTTGTTCTAAACACAGGGTTCCAGAGAAAGAAGTTACTCACATGCTGTATTTCCTGGAATTTCTTAAGAACTTCTCAAGCTAATCCCTGGAAACTCTCCCTAGAGAGTTTTACCTGAAAACTGATATAATTGCAGTTATCTCAACAAGGCGGTTTCTGATGAGCTTGTTGGTTTTACTCACTCCTCAGAAGGCGGCTCCCTATGTGAGATTTACTCTTTCCTGCTAAATACAAACTCTAACTCCTTGAAACTGTTTAGAGTCCGCACCAGGATTTCTGATAGGCAACCCAACAGCTAGGCTTCTATCATCTGAGACTGCAAGTCAAATATCTACTTGTTCATTTGACCAGATGTAGACAGAATCAATTCAGGTCATTTGCCACTAATTAATATGTGCTGAAACCATGTTCTAAACACCCTGAGTTCACAACCTTTTCATTCCACATGTCTAAGGACACGAGATTACAGCCACCCTTGATTAAATTCTATGGACAAGCTCACCTTTGACCTTCATGTGGTATAATAAAAAGAATGGCTTTGATAACTAAAGGAACTGCGGAGAGAAGGCAATTTTTTAGAGGGTGGTGGTGCTTAAGGACTTCTTGTGCACCTTCAGAATATAGTGAAGCCATAAGAATTGAATAATCATTAAATTAAAATGTGAAGATGGGCAATGATAACGAATCCTTTGACCAGGTCTATGGCCCCCTGATTGCTGAAATGTCTGCTCTTTGTACTTAGCAACATAGCCACCCAGGCCTATTTATCCATGCTTCCTTGGAAAGTGTTCAAGTTGACCAGAAATGCCCTTATTAGATAGAGAGAGTACTGTAAATGAGGGGAATCTTGACCTACAAGGACAAGAGTTCCCTCCAAATGTTGAAGAGTTAAGAGAGCATAATACCAGATCAGGAATAAAAAGGCAGCTGTTGCCACATTCTCTGAGCAGGGACTTCACTGCCAAGAAATAAATTGTAAAGGAAAAATTAATAAGAAAATGTTCGAAACTGTACACGAACTGCTTTGAATTGATGAGAAAAAGCAAACCCTAAATTTTCAGAATGTATGACAGTTTCTAGCTAGCATTACTTGGTTAGTGAAGGCACTGTGAGGCTGAGTTTCTAAGAAACACTGATCTCTTGTATTTAAACTCAGAATCTACTTCAGTTGATGTGCAATAGTCAAGATTCTGGTCTGGTCTTCTCAGAGATCTGTGAGTTTTTATACAGAACAAAAAGCTACAGAAATATCTCACATGTCCAGAAGTACTTCATTAACAACTGTGTATAAATGCTTACCTATAAAACAGTTGGAATAGCCTAAACATGAGCTGAAAAGCAACAATGGACATACCAAGTAGACAGAGGAAAAACCACGAGGCCTCTGCACCACCCATAGAACTGCAAGCAGCCAAGGAAGGCTGAAATACTCAAGAGACATAGTCTATCCCAGGGACAAGCATAGCAACTGATTATCCAACACCAAATGCTCAGTCCTGAAAACGCAGGAGCGCGCGCGCACACACACACACACACACACACACACACACACACACACACACACAGATTGAATAGGCTATATTTAGAAATATATGCATATTTGTGTTTGCGACAATTAATGAGTAAAGAAGTCATGAGTTTGAAAGGTAGTAAGGAGGTAGGTATGAGACGGTTTGGAAGGAGGAAAGAGAAGGGAGAGCAGCTGTCATTAGATTATAACCTCAAAAGTTAAAGAAATAATAAAAGAAAAAGTGTTGGGGGTAAAAATTATATTGAACCATTTCCTGAACACATTGAAGATTATCACCCATGTGTCCAGATGAAAAATATGATGAGTAATGTTGATTTACAGGATCTATCATACATAGCCTAGACAGACAAGCCTCCAGGCAAAACTGTAAGGGTTCAGTTTGGGCGAGGTCAGCCTCTAGTGATACCTGTGAAGGACTATCTAAGACTGGGTTAATTAAGGAGTTAAGAACCATCTCGTTAATATATTTATTTTAATGGTTCTAGCTGAAATACAATTGCATCATGCTCTTCTCTTCCTTCTCTCACATTCCACCCAATTATCCTTCCTTGAACCCCTCCAATGTCTTTCCATCACTTTCAGACTGAGAGTCCTGGAGTGAAGATGAAGGAGACAGTGAATTAAAAACTAGCATTGGTCAGTCTATTCTTCCACTCTGTGGATGTGATGAGCTTCCTCAAGTACCTGCAATCATGATGTGCTCAGCATGCTGTGAGCTAAAACAAACCCCTTGTCTCTTCAATTGCTTTTTGTTAGGGCTTTTTATCCCAGAAGTAGGAACAATAACTAATAAAAGTATAGTCTTTCTTTGCAGGCAAATCAAGAACTGAAGAATGATAAATTCAGACACATGGATCCAAAACCACCCAGTGTGTGAGTCAGAGATTACCATTCCTTTGGTCCTCACCCGTCTGCGCTCCCCTTCCCACAGCTTCCTCGGTCCTAACTAGCACTGCACTTTGGTCATTTCCTGTACCCATTCGCTCATGAGTCATCTCAGCCCCTTTATGTCTTCAGATTTCCCTGCATCCAGCCCCTTGCTCCTTGGAATCTTCGGGAGAAGAAAGTCATGTAACAGTTTTGCCTGATACTTCTGTGAAAGTACATTTCCACTCAGAACACTTCTGACAATTCAGAAATGCTTCTCGTCTTTGAAACCATACCAAGTGTCTGTGCCATGTTTTGAGCCTTCTACATCTTTCTTTGCCACAGCCTCTTTGAACTGTGCTCATTAGCAGTTTGGACCAGCCTCCTTTACTCTGGGAAAGTCATCCTTACCTCTCCTACTAGGTGACTCTACATGTTTTCATTTCATTCACAATCAATGACTCTCAACATATGTGAAATTATTTCATCTATAAGCTCATAGCAACCCATCCTTTGGTGACAGAAACAACTATTCCTCAAAGACTGCAAACTATTTACCAGACAGTATTCTTTGATGGCAACATGGTTTCCTCTCCCAACCAATTAGCTTTTAAAATCTTCCAGTGTTAGGGTTTTAACTACCATCTTCTCAGGCATATGCTTGTGAATATAAAAAGAATCCTTACATTAAAAATCCCATTCTATTAGAAAGTGAAGTCAGCACTTAGTGAGCTACTCCATAAATGATCAGATATTTTTATCGGTAACATACAGACTCCCCCCCAAAGAATAAAATATTTCATATTTTTCTTAAGACATATACATATCAAAAGGTCATGTTAGTTTCTAATGTGTCTACAGTTAAAAAAAGAAAATATCAAGAAACTGTGTGTCTCCTCATTCAAAGACAAAAAACTTACCAAGTTTTTATGACTGAAATTGTCCTCTCTTAGGATAACAAAGGTCTTTTCTGTATCTGTAGAAATTTCAGCTTTCTGAAATTTCTCACAAATTTCCTCCTACAAATAAAATCTGTACATATGGAGTGTATCTGTTCTGAAATCGAGATCATAATAATACTAAAACACAAACATTAATATTCTCAACATTGCTCCACTATACTGTCTTCCATAGACAAACATCCCTATGGAGAGCAACATAGTTCACAGGCAACACATGGGGAGAGGAGCAGGTATTTTGTAGATAAATTCCTGTGCTTATGGAGAATGAAAATATCTTTTCATTAAAAAGGCTTTTCTCATAAAGGATACAAATTTATAAGTTGTCACTCATCAAAGTAATGTCATTTGCAGCCTCTGAGAACCTATGTTTTCACTGATGACTAAAAGGCCCCTGGGGAAACAACGTAGTAATAAAAAAAACAAAAACAAAACAAACAAAAAACTTCTGGATAGCACTGCTTTCTTTGAATCCTCAGCCTCTTTCTCTAGGGGAAAGGCTATGTCACATGCACTGTGAAAATGGAGGAGACATATGCATTATTACCAGAAGTCAACAAAAGCAAACACATTTCAACTTCTAAGAAGAATCTATTAGCTGACCCTTGTCGTGAAAAATCCTCTTTTACCCCACAAGTCTCAAATCCACATTTTTAGATATTGTAAACTAATTAACAATAATGTTTTATATTTCATAAAAGTACCTTCATGAAAGTTCTTTAAGTTTCTTATTATCTATCTATCTATCTATCTATCTATCTATCTATCTATCTATCTATCTATCTATCTCTCTATCTATATAATGTTTTAGAATCCGAAGAGTCTGTAACTTTACGTTTTTAGCATATAGACTAAAGCTTACAGGGCACAGAAATAGACAAATTAGGTAGCAAATTCATGAAGATAAAAATTCCATCAGAGCAGGCTGTAAAATAAACGCAAGAGAGTCAGCAACAGAGAGAAAACCACGCTAATGGCTGTGGCCTGAGATAATGTTGTGCTGACACAGTAGAAACAGGGCTGCAGGAGGTGAAATATGACTGGAATCCAGAGGCTGGAATTCCTTATGGGTATACATTTTTAAATCAAAGTATTAAGTGAATATTGATTTTTTTTACCCCTTTTCATGATTGAAGTATGGTTTTCAAAAGGTCGGCGAGAAAATACCTCTAAATTGTATTCTATTTGTTATGTAGTACGTCAGTTATGAAGAGGCCGTTTTGAAAAATAATATTCGGGACGATCACACTGACACCTTATTTTTCTTGTACATATGGATCTGATCCTTCTTGATTTTCAAGTTAAATTGAGAGAGTGTGCAGCTTATATTCTGTGTGTCTTGGAAGCATGCCTGGATCGCAGGGCTCTGAGAAATAGAGAGGAAGCCCAAGCTGGCAGCAGCAGTTTTTGAATGGAATGTTATGCACTGGAAGCTATGCAAGTCCATATTTTATACTAAGTTGCTTAAACTTTCCAGCTCTTGGCATGGCTTTCAACTGTTTGATCATATTTTAAAAATAATACTAGAGTTGAGATATCAGCATAGATGTTTTGCTAACTTCATATTGTGCAGACTACTGTGCTATATCAGTGAATGTTTGAAGCAAATTTCTCCATTCATTCATTAGCTTAGTAATCACCATTTAAACAAATTATGATGCACAGTCTGGATCGTGGATCAATTGTCCTTTAACTAAATAATATACTTGACTGTAAACCAGACTGCTAGGTTTTAAAAAAGATGTTACAAGCCTTTGATATAGCTGAAAGGCCAATCAAAACATGTGTACATGGCTGCTATTTATTTCGCTATAAAATCAAATAGAGATTCAAGGGTGTTTCTTGATGTATGCTAATATTGTGTTTCTGAAATCAGATTTTTTTCTACTTACTTATCTTTCCAAATATCCATGTGCTCCCCTATACAAATGTATATAAGACCCAAGAATGTGAATTATTAACATATTACCAGGCTGATTTTAGTATGTTCTGATTAGTATCTATTCAATGACAGTAGAAGAAGATAGAATATACATTTGGCTGCTCCTACTTTGACATAATTTATGTAAAACATGACATTGACTTATTCTCTTCTGCTTTCAGAGTGTTGGACACAAATATTTCACATGGCACAGAGTACCCTTTAATCGCTCATTTCTTCAGGACTCCAGCCATTCTCACATAACTTAATCTCCATCTAGAGCATGTTAAGCATGGGGAGTATGGCTGATCATGTCCTCAAGGTGGAATAAAGTGAGATCCAATCAATGTCTGCATGTAAGAGAAAGCTTGCACATTAAATCAATCTGATGTCTATCTCGAGGTTTGAATCCATGCTGGGCACCTGACGTGTGTTTAGTACATATTTTCTAAGTAAGCATGCAGTATATCCTTTTGATTGGAGTCAGATGGGAGACTGGAGGGGGCTAAACAATGCCCTGCTGTGAAGGAGAAAGTTTCCAGGCTACTCTTCTGCTCAGAGTAATCCATATGTGCTCTGTTTATATTATCATTGCTATTATTTCTTCTTTGTTTATTCCAGCTGATAAAAACCTGGAATAACAGGTTTCAAGGACGTGCCCACTTTTCCATGGTACTTGGGCTAAACCTTTGCCCACGTTGCCTGCCTCTCTAGTCATGCACACATACAAATTCATCTATTGACTTTCATTTTCATTTCACTTGGCATCAAATGACATGATGGCTCATATACTGAATTGCTTAGCATATTATAAATCTTTTACACACTACAACCCAGTGGTTTTATCAGCCTGCAAAAATAAATTTATATTAAATGTATATTTTATTCGATAATCATGCAATCATAACTCTTAATCAATTGAAATATTCCCATGAGATTTTTTTTGGAAACAGTATTCTTGTAGGTTTTCCTTGAAAACACTACCACCACCACCCATTTATGAATCTGAATTGAATAGTTGCTGTAGTATTTATCTGAAAATTTTCCTATCTTTCAACATCTGGCTTCACTTATTTATGTTATCCTTTTGCACTCTGTATAGATGTGAGACTTAATTGTCCATAATATATCATACAAATGTACCAATATCGACATATACATGTACATATCTCAAGACTCAGCTATACCATTCTTGTCCATATACCCACAGGGCAGTCCACTGTACCACAAGAACACTTGCACAGTCATGTTCAGTGAGGCTTTATTAATAATAACCAGAAACTGGAAAAATCCTAGACATCTCTAGCAGAAGAATGGATAAAGAAAATGTAGTACACTTACACAATGGAGTATTGTGTCAGGCTGTTAAAAAAATAACATCATTAAATGTTCAGTTAAATGGATAGAAGTAAAAAAAAAATCACCCTGAGTAAGGTAACACAGACCCAGAAAGACAAATGTGGCATGTATTCATGTATGAGTGGATATTAGCTGTTTAGTGAATGATAACCAAGCTAAAATACTTAGATCCACAGAGATGAGGTAGGGATCATCTATGAATCTCTCTGGGAAGCTGATAGGGAAAAGACTGGGATGGCTGGGGATGGGAGTGAGAGGGAACAGGTAGGGGGATATGGATGGAGAGTGAGTGTCCAGAGACAGATGGAAGTGGGGGTGGGCGTGGAGCAACATTGGTTTGTAGTGTGTAAAGCTCATGGCATGGAAATATCCTGGAGTCTATGAAGGTGATTTTAATAAGGAGTCCTAGTAACAAGGAATACAGAATATCAACTGTCAATCTCATGGCCAGGCAAGGCTTTTAGTGAATGGACTGGGTTGCACTTAATTAAGTTCCAAGCAGGTCCCATGGAATTCCCCAAACAACCCAAGACCTGAGCCTAAGACCAAGGTTGGTCTACATAAACTGACAATGAGGCTAAATTCCCTAGGACAAGATCCATACAACTCACTGAACATGAGGAGGTCAAGCTGGTGCCTGCATGGAATCTTCTCCTCTAAGTTCTAGTCTCTTTGTTGCAGGAAAGTACGCTGCAGGCCACCAAAAGAGAAACATGAACCCAACCTAGCTGGAAAACCTTGACTTGCAATTTCCCCTGCCTTAACAGTAAGCTAGGGCAATGGTGGCACAGAACTTGTGGAAGTAGCCAACCAATGTTTTAATTGACTTAAAGTCCATTCCACATGAAGGAACCCACAACTGACACTGTTTACGTAGCCAGGAGCAAGAGACTAGATAGCCCAGAGACCCAGGGTAAAACCAAACAATACTAGTGTTTTTTTTTTAAATCAATAAAAACGAATAAAATGATTCCTAATGATATTGTGCTGCACTCACAGTACCTTATTCAGTCATTATTACAGAGAATTCCTGTGTTGGCATATAGAACCAGTACCAGAGACCCATAGCCAGAAATTAAACACACACACACACACACACACACACACACACACACACACACAGAGAGAGAGAGAGAGAGAGAGAGAGAGAGAGCACATCAAAGACTCTATCAAATCTCTCCCCTCAAATTCATCCCCTCAGTACTCATGAAATCCTGTAGAAGAAGAGGAAAACGGTTGCTAGTGTCAGAGAGTATGGAGGACACCAGAAAAACATGGCCCTCTGCATCAACTAAGCAGGGTGCATACCGGCTCACAGAGACTGAAGAAGCAAGCGTAGGGCAGATATGGGTCCACACCAGGTCCTCTGCATATGTATTACAGGTATCAATTCAGTATTTTTCGTGACTCCTGACTATGAGAACAAGTGAGCCTCTGACTCTTTTCTCTGCTCTTAGAACACTTTTCCTCCTCTTTGTTTGCTGTGTTCAACTTTGAGAGGAAATTTTTTGCTTCATCTTACTATATTGTCATGTCTGGTTACTGTCTCTTAGAAACCTGGTCTTTTCTAATAAGACAGAAAGAAAGTGAACCTGCAGGGAAGGGGAGGTAAGGAGGAACTGGATGGAGTAGAGGGAGAGCTAACTATAATCAGAATATAATGTATAAAAAAGGAATCTATTTTTAATAAAATAATGCACATGTATGTATACACACAACATATAAACTAAAACACATGCTCACACACCAACATATGTACAAGCATGAATGCATACATATTCCAAATATATTATAGATCCCTCAAAAGATCTTAGAACTATGTCTATACTTCTAGGCATTTTGTCTTTGAGAATAATAAAATATTTTACATTTTTTACTCCCATTTCCTATATATAATCAAAATAGAATTCAAAGCACATGGATGTTAAACCTGATTCTTGAGTTTCTTTCCCTTTGTTTGGACAAGCAGTAACTAGAGAGCCATCTGACTCCTATTGCTACATGTTGATAATTGATCATTTCTCAGGTTCTGGCAAGTCTACTGCCAGTGTGAAGAGCCATGAAGGGAAAGGGTGCTTGTTTCCTGTACTCCCTTTCTATTGCCTCTGACCCCAGAATCTGTACTTGATAAATTTGTGACACTGGGCCCCACCTCCTACGATGAGGATTATTGTCCTTAAATTTAACACAGATTCCCTATGAAGCTGTTTCTCTTTGACTCCAGATGCTGGGAACTGTTGTCAATCTGCAGTCAATAGGGAAAGAACTGTACAGCCCAACTCACATCCACGGAGCCTGCAGAATGGCATTTCAAAACATTTACAACATCTAAAGACAGTTGGGGAAGAGTTTTGGCACCAGCATGTCTGGCAGGCAGCCCTCAAGACAAGAAGCATTTTGACCTGTATCCTACTTGACTTTCTCTATTAGAGGCAGGACATGTGAGAGAAACAGGAAATCTGTGCAGCACTTTTAAAGCAATGTGGTAAATTATAAATTAATGAGGGTTTGGTATGTGAAGGGTATAGCATCTGTGGAGGAGCGGATTTCATAACGACAAAAGGGAAAAAGGTTTCCCTTAATAAAACATAACCTTTCTGCATGCCCAATCAATTCTCAATTAGTCACGGCATAGAGAGAGCCCACCACTGTCTGTCAAAGCTATCTCAATTGACTGCTCTCCTCCCACGTTGTCCTGAGTCTGTCTCCTCTTACCCAGGATGCTTCTTGAGTTGCATGCTGAAGCATTTCTTGTGAACCTTCCCTCTATCAGAAAACCCATTAAAATATGCCAATGGCATTTCTTCCTGGCAAGCTTTTACCCCTGCAGGTTGCTGTTCCTTTTTGTCCAAGCCCAGTGATCAATTAGAATGCTGCATAAGCCAGAGAGGAGAAACTTTCCTATGAAGTTAAACTATTCTTTCTGCATAGCTCTTAATAATAATACAACAGTCAGACACCTTTTTTTTTTTTTTTTTTACTTTCGAACACAGTACAGGAAAATTTCTGATGTGTTTTTTAATACTCAATAATTACAAACTGAGTCCTTGTTGTGCATAGAACACTTACAAAGTAAAATATAGCACAGGGTAGGTAACCATCTCTCCTGTAGCTAATGATAGAATTGTTAGGTAAACTAAAAAACATTTAACCACTAACCAACATTGTGGCTTGGATCATCGTCTAAGTTACTGATGTAAAGCAAGCAGCGAGTCATTCAGTCATCTCTTCAGTGGACATCATTAATTTTATATCTGCTGTTCATCACTGACATGAGATAAGCGAGATGATATCCATTCTGACCAGTTTCCTAGGTAACTTGCAAGCACCATGGTTTAATAGTAGGTACGTAGAGAAGGCATGTCTATATGAGCAATATTCTCAGAGAGGTGATATGATCTCCAGATAAAGAGACAGTTGAATATACCACAGCAGTGCCATTTCAGCAGTAAAGTGTAGCTTGTTGGATAGCTGAATGAGAAGACATGAGAAGACTCAAAATTAAAGAATTTCTGAGGCCTGTGAACAGGTAGTGCTGACTTTCATGGATGCAGAGGGAAAAAATCATGTCCAGTATTCACTTTATCATGTATTCATTAGAAGAACCTCAGGGACCAAAGGCAGATAGTGCTTATTTTAGTTTAGGTTAATTTTAAAGTAAGTTATACTTTGCACATCCAATCCGCATTGGAAACTAAAATGCTGAGTACATAGTTATCTAGAAAACACATATGAAGGATGATGGATTTATCCCCCAAAGCAAAACCTGATCCCAAAATACAACACCAAAACAACCATCTAAGGCAATCCTTATTTTTGGCATGCTTAGCGGCATTTTTATATATGTACTTACTGGAATAGCATCTAACCTTGGCCCACATAAGGGTACAGACTTGGCTGGCTTTTTTTTTTTTTAAGTCAGTGACAAAAGTCAGTGATTTAACCAGTCTCACAGGTAAAATTCTTGTTTTGTACTTAGGGAGGAACATACAATTATTAGAGTTTATAGAAATCTTAAGTTTCTTATGGCCTAACATAGATTCTGTGTTGTGTTGAAATACCTTCTTAGACTTAGTGATGATCTGCAATCCCTCCAAAAGGATTAAAGTCTTTAAGTTGGAGATTTTGGAAAAAGACACTGTGTGAGTTCAAATAAATTTGTGTGCACATGTGCTTGCTTATGTGTGTGCATGCAAGTACATACATGGGAAAATTCAGTGTACAAAAAGTTTATAAGTTACCTCTACAATATTTGTTTATATGTTTATAATAAGTATGTCTAGCAGGTTTCTTCTACATTTTACTAGTATCCTTTCACTCATTCAAGTTATATGTATTGTTTAAATGTGATTTTTTCCTAAAATTCTACTAGGTTTTGGAGATCTATAAGTAGATGCCATACAGCTGCTGTCATCAACATTTCCAAATAACTCAACAAAGGTTCCTGGCATGAGATGTATGGTGATTCTGACTTGACTCAGTTGGTCCTGTGACAGAGAAAAAATTCCTGACATCTTTCAGGAATGCCTAAGGAATTTCTGAGTGGTAGGAATGGGGGGTGTGCAATCCAGGAGGAATAGAGTGTGCAAGTGGGAGAAGATGTGAGGGCGCAGGAAGAGCACCAGTTCTGATTTCTGCACCTTTAAATAAAACATTTGCAGCCCACTACACTATCCTACTTACTGGGCTACTGGTCATATGTGCCTTTTCCCAACATATCATATCACATATCACATCATATATCCTATCCCACCATGTCATTTTATCCCACATGTATCTCATCAATTTTACTTAATATATGTCCTAGTTTCCTGTAGAACCACAGGGAAAATAGAGAAAGAAGTCCAGGAAACTTGTGCATATGAGTTTGATAGCTTGGCAGTGCTTATTCAGGTTTGAATAAACAATCATGACAAATGTGTGATAATGCTTTTTTTCAGAAATGCATAGAATATGTTATGAAAGGAAGATTGTACCTAACACACTGACATTATTTTTAAAGTTCAATTTAGTAAATGACATCATAGTGACAGTTTGCATCTTGTTGACAGTTTGTAACACGGAAAGCCATTCCACTGCATGGATATATGCTTGTTTGTAATTTGACAATTTCTGCATTGGATTTTCATATTTTAAACTATTATCTCTAATAGTTATTTCTTTATATAGATGAAACTTTGGAAAAATCTCAATATGCCTATTATAAGTCTCATATAAGCGCTTTACACTAAGTTAATGTACATACATATAATCATCCCTTTCTGTTGTTGTTGTTATTGTTGTGGACTTTGGCCTTTATTTTAATAGCTAAATGTAACAGCATCAAACCAGGATATCAGGAGGGAATAAAGCTGTGATTTAAATCCCAGGTATCATAGATGGCGATTTCATATTCAGATAACCTACAAGGAGCTAGGCATTCATAGAACTTGTTCTGCAACTACTGATGGCATTAGGGGAGGATTACGTGCTTCCCAGAGGGCAGGAAAGGCATAGATCACAGGTTTCTTCAGAGACCGGGGTTTGTATCACCCTTCACTCGCTAATGAGTGCAGGGTCACAAATTGGTCTCCCTTCAATCAGTGGTATGTTTTAAATTCCTCATCTGGAAAATCAGGAGAAAACACCCTGCTTAATAAAAAGTTGTACACTGCCTTGAGGGATCCAAGCAGGGCCAATGTTCTCTTGTTGCTTTGTCTCTTCTACTTCTCTTTAGTTTCCACCCATTACAATTTTCTGACAAATGTAAATCCTATAAGGCTGATTGGTTTGATTAACCTGATGAAGAGAAAGGATGCCAACTACTTATCAACCTTCACCTGACATTGACATAAAGTCTTTTTTGTGGCACAGTTCCTGGGTTTTGTCATTTGAAGCCCGGCGAGAAACTGCTGTGAGGATGAATAGGGCAGCCGAGCAACAGATTAATTAAACAGCATAGGGAGGATATTGAAAGGCAACTGATTAATTGAACATTGAAGCCATCTAATCAAATAGCGGACACAATAAATATGTTTCTTCGGAGATAAATTATGCACTGATTAGCATATTCATTTATACACTTGAGTTAACTCCTTGTGTGCTTTTAGTTCTGCCTGGCTGAAAATAGCCACCAGCTATAGATTATCTTTTAAGACATTCGAAACATGTCTGGAAAACATGCCTGCATGGTTTTCAAGATTTGAACAGAACATTTCTTACACGGGTAAACATTCTATTCCCAAGTTCTCAAACAGTTGAAGAAATCTTTCAAATTGATGCTCCTAAAGTCAAGCAGAGCATGGAAGACTAATAATAAAAATGGGTCAAGAGGCTATTTTATATACATTGAATATAATGAGAGAGGGGGGGGACATAGATAGATAGATAGATAGATGGATGGATAGATAGAGGCAGATCAGCTTTTGATGAACCTACCAACACAAAGGAAACATGAAGATAGTCATATGTACAAATATATGTTTTGTAGCATGAACCATGGCCTTTGGAAGTTTGTTCAATGTGAGCTTGCAGAGAGAGAAGAAACAACATAAGTATAAAAATTTCAGTAACACAGAGGTTAGATCTTAAATCTCAGGGCTTCCAAGAAGAGAGAAATCCAGAATCTAAAGCCGTTCTCTCTATCTGGAACTGTCTTCCCTTTCACCTACACTGTAGCCCTCCCCCATCTTTAACACAAGGCCATTGGCACAGCTGTGGAGCAGGATGAATAGCAAGAGCCTGCCTGCTGTGTCTGTGGGTGCTCATCATCAAAGGGGGACTGTCACCCTCTTCTCCAGAGCTGAATTCCCTGCCAGCTTGCAGAAGCATAACTTCTGGGGGGAAGGGCGTAAAATCCCAAAGATAAGATATCTTGTCTTGTCCACCCCATCCATAGTCCTGGCAGCTTCTAGCCTTAATGTAGAGTCTATACTGGATTCCCTGTCATTAACTCTATTCTAGAAACTCCAGTATTACCTATGGGAGAGCTCTCTAGGAGATGGGGTCTGTGAATGCCTCTCAGCCATTGATCTCATGTGGAAAACAGGATGAAGCCATGGCTACGCATCATTCTAAGTTGGAATTGACTAAAGGGCCACATGGCGTGAAGAAACAAGATATTATAGTGCTGTCAGTGGGGAAGGATTTAGAAGATTAAGGACTTTGCTAGATATGAAAAAATACTAGGGACCTTTTTATTTATATAGGAGGTTGTATTATTTTTGTTAGTTTAAAGCTATTCCACAAAGGCACTAAGGAGCCAATGGTACTCTGCTCCATTACACACTTAACTGGTGCTATCACTTTAAAAATTCAAACAACGGGCTTCACTGTGACACATTCACATATGTACATTACGGGCTTTGCTTCTTTTTACATCCTCTTTACCCTTTCTTGTCTTTATAGAAAAGTTTATCTTTTGGGCTTTATAAATGGTGTAAATATGGTAAAATCTATACGTGAAAATTACACTAAATTGATCAAGGGAACACACTAAATGGAAATGAAATGATTTTATGACTTTTATGGTCATAATCAGGTTAGCTTCCAATAAACATTTTATAACTAAGAACTATTTTTTTTTAAATTCAGGATAACATACTCTTTATTTTTTTAAAAAAAGATTTTATTTAGTTTATGAGTACACTGTAGCTGTCTTCAGACACACCAGAAAAGAGCATTGGATCCCATTACAGATGGTTGTGAGCCACCATATGGTTGCTGGGGATTGAACTCAGGACCTCTGGAAGAGCGCTCCAGTTCTCTTAACCACAGAGCCATCTCTCCAGCTAGATAACATACTCTTATAATACAATCATAACTTCATTTCTTTGTTTGTTTTTAAGGTTTTGTGATTACAATATAATTGCATAAATTTACTCTTCCCATTCTCTCCCAAAATTCTCTCAGATACAGCCATTCTTGTTCAAATTCATATCTACTTTTTCTTTAATTATTGTGATTTTTTGTTTGTTTGGAGCAGTGTTTTTTTATTAAAAGACTTCATGGCTTACAACTACAGTTGTGGAGAATTAGAGATAAGCATTCAAATAAAGAAGTTGAATTTAAAACATAAAATGGACAGAAGTACCAAACATCTAGTGTCTTCTTTCCCATATATTTGACACATTTCTTAGGACATTGAAAAGAGAAGAGAGATTGCAGCCTTGCATTCTTTTGGCCTCCTTTTTTTTTTAATGTAAAGATAGCCAGAAGGAGTACTGAACCATCTATTAGCAAACACCAGCATCATTTGTTAGCAAAAAATGAAGAAGTTTTCAAAACCATGCTAAAGTTTTCACAATTATACTAACAAACAGCACAAGCATGAATGTAACTGTCCTTACAGCTGGTAACTTGTCTTCAAAAAGTATAGTCTCCTTAGAATTCTGAAACACTCTTTCTCATTGAAAGTATTTTTTTAAAGCATTGCCGTATTAGATAACCTTCATAGATTTAAAAGAGAAAATACCTTGTGCATGTTAGTTCATCAACGTTCACAGGACCCGAATAATCAGAAAATACATGATGGCTGGATTCCATTGATGATCTCAGTGCGATTTCTTCTATTTCTTTCATAGTTATTACTCTCTGAGCACATTATGATACAATCAGACTGAGAATATTTGAGACTTAATCTTAGAGCCTACAGGCTACATTAGTAAAAGACATTCATTTAAATCAATAGCACATACTTTAGATATAATTTAAATTGGCGATTGTCTCCTCTATGTACATGGTGCATAGAAACTCAATACACATTTCTATGATCATAGACAGACATGTATAGGATTCCTTTCAAGGGACACTTTGAGTATTTCCAAAGTAACTTCATATTTGTTGAGGGAATGCATGTTGGCATTATAATTTATGATGACTTAAATCTGCACAAGAGATTGCTTAGCTAGGAGGGAGGTTTCTTCTCTTTAACCAGATACCAGAGTTAGGAGATAAAGAACCCAGAATACAGGTGCTTTTTACAGGTCTAAAACTTAAATCAATTATCAGGTGTTTTGGTTTAACTGCGGACATTTTTTTTTTTCAGAATGGGAGGATTTGGGAAGGGACAGGATGATTTTTGAGCTCTTCATCCATCACTTCTATATTTGTTCAATATTTTGCACATTTATAGAAGTAATCACTGGGTTTCATAACAAATACAGTGAATGAAATGCAAAAGAAAACACAACCTCCTCTATTTTGAACCTAAAAAAAGCGAAGCTTCATGCTCTATGGCAGATGTTTCATGCTATTCTGTCAAATCTTTAAGAGGTCCTCACAGAAACTAAAGATGATTTTGTTTTGTTTGGAAGGTATCACATGGGCATTGCACTGAGATGGTGTTATGAAAATTATCTACGTTTTCTTTATGGTCTACATCTGTTGGCATTGTGCTGGCAGTCGTTAAACCTCAACATGGATTGAAAGAAAGCTGGCATCACAGGAATATTTGATTTATCTCTTCAATACCATGAAAGTAACAGTTTTGAATTTAGTTCAAAGAATGAAAACTATTACTGGCCTGATTTGAGAGTAAGCTTGTCAGCAAGTATATGAACAAACCCATTGGAAGCCTGCCTCTGCCTTTGAAACAGCAAAGAGCTTTTGTAACGGAGTGGCCCAGTGCTTAAGACAGAAGTGTGTTTACCCTTGTGTTATAATCATTTCAAAAGCAGCTGTACACATTAGGTACAGCTTTCATTCTTTAAAACATATACTTTTAAAACTCCAGATAGATATTTTTATTAATGAATCATTAGATCCTATTGTAGACTTGTTATTGTTTCTCAATAGCTTTCAAATAGCTACATTTGAAGTCAATGATTCTCAATATTTTTCAGCTTTGAGGAAACTCACTTGAACAACCCACTCCATTCAGACCCCGTCCACTGGAAACTTTGTTTTTCATACAGTAGAAATGAAGAGCCAAGAAAAAAAGCCTTCTGGGATTTGAAAACTGGCTGAGGCAGAAACACAGTTGTAAAAAAATACTTTCCGTATGTGCTTGTTCTCATGTGTAAGCTGGTAAATAAATGGATATATTTTAATTTCACTTTCTAAACAGTACATAAAACATCCTAATTTAATGTGTGATATTGGAGGATGTTACACAGAGAAAAGGAATAAAAATTATTTTAAAGTGGAGAGAATCCACTTGTATTAGGCTACAATGTCTCCTTTACATAATGATATATTTGAGGGTTTTGTGTGTTTTCAAACAGGGCCTCACAATAGAGATCAGGCTGCTCTGGAATTCCCAGCAATTCTGCTGTGGCCTCCCAAGTGGTAGCCACAGGTGCGAGATACTAAGTCTGGTTTAACAATGTCGTGATGCATTGGAGGTCTCTTCCAATATGAAGACATGATTTGTTCATCCCCTCCCCCCGAGAACTACTGATTTAAAAAACAATCTGTTTATTTCAAATATTTTTTCTTCTCCCTACCCTCCTTAACTATGCTAAGCAATAGAGAGAAAATATTTTCATTAATGTATAAAAATGTAGTTGCCTAGCATCTTGCAACACTTCATTATTTAAAAAAATAAAAAACAAACATTTAAGCTTATTCTACTTAAAACAAAATATCTCTAAAAGGAAAATTCCCTGATGGTTCGCATCTGTATCTATGAAATAGAACGATGTACAAACCCCAAGAGAGATCAGTACAAGCTGGATTCTAACCTCATATAATAGTATAAAATCATAAACAGTATTAAATTCAGCACCAACCTAATTAGCAATATTTTTATCATCCTTCCCAAGATATTCACAAACACACACAGAAAAAAAATATAACAGTGCTGTCAAACATGGTTTGTTAATTTTGTTTTAATTCTTGAAAATAAATACTAAGCTGTATTAATCCAAAGGCAATAGCAGAAACAACCTCCCTGAAAGTCAACACCCACGGAATAAACACATCCTCCCTCAGGGCAATCCCTTGGAAACAATAGAGCATTCACGTAGACCTTTAAAATGACTAATTTGATTAGTTCATTATTTTACAGGCATATTTCACTAATGAGATGTGCTAAGTCTTTCTTCTATGAAATGTATAGAAAGGATTGGAGTGTATTGAGAAGGGAACATGTTTGAGAGATGACTAACCGTTGTTTGGGAAAAACAGACAGGAGGGGGTGAGCTGTGAGGGGGTGGAATACCATTCCTCTTATTGATTACAGGATGCATGGGAGGCACCAAGGTGAAAATGCAGAGTTGAGGTCAGCTGTACTTTTTTAAAAGCATCTTCAAACAGTGTTGAAGAACTACTGCCTGCCCATGTGTTTCTTCCTAAATATCTGTAAGGCCCTTTTCCTTCAATGGATTAAAGGCAAGGGGAAGTTGACAAGGAACTGATGAGGTATACATAATGAATTGGGTGGCCTTGCTTTCTTCCAGCCAGTCTTCTCTCTTATAAGAAGGAGAGCAAGAACCTCAGTACCTCCTCATGGTTTAGTCTATGGGAAACTTCAGCCATAGTAGCAATACTCTGGGATCTTTTAGTTAACTGCGTTTGCTAAGATGCGTAAAAACAGAAAACCAATTGATTACCCAGCTCAGAGTTAAGGGAAAACTTTAAAACCTTACAAAAGACTGTGATAGGGGAATGTAAACATTCTTTCCTACTGTGTCTGGTCAGTGCCATGAACCTTTTGCAAATGTTTCAATGATATTTCGCACCTCCGTTCATACTGTAATGAATATGATTGAGGCACAGAGCTGAGTCAAAAATCCAGATCTTGTTATTTCACATTAACTCACACAAAACAATTTATAGTGCATACTCTTGAAAAGGTTAAAAATACCATAGGAAGCAAGAGAGAGATGTCTTTCCCCTTGGCTTCTCTCTCCTCTACCTTCCTCTTCCTTTCTTGTTTGCATGCTCTCAACCATTTCTATTCTCTCAACCAAACAGATTCACTAGTTCTACAGGACTAGGACACCGCAGAGAATCCCCATCCAACCTTCACAATATGAAAACAGTTACCTCTCTGTCTCTGTCTCTCTTTCACACACACACACACACACACACACACACACACACACACACACACACACACATACTACCCCCATACTACACCACAAAAAGGGCATAGGTAATTAAGAAGAAAACCAATTTGATTGTCTGATGGAGGTGATTTACTGCAAGAGTGAATTTACTTAACTCTCTCTGCTTTTAAGTGAAGCTTATTAGCATGAACAGACCTTGATTAGTAACTGGAGATGGCAGGGCTTGTACTTTTTGCTAACATCTTCCCCAGGGCATTCTGGAGATAACAGGCAGAAGCTCTACCCTTTGAAGGTTGCCAGGAAAGATACTAACTTTTGCTTTTAACGGAAAGTTTCCAACCTGCTGCTCCTGAGATACAGCCTCTATCCGGGGCATTTCTTTTCAGCCTTTGAGAATCCACAACTTGGGTTTATTTTCTCAGAATGCATCTTCCAACCCACTCTAGCAACATTCAAAACAAGCCTCGAAAGCTGTGCAACTCTCGAACGGACAGTAGGCAACTTGTTCTTCAACTTCAGGCTGATCAAGGTTTGTTTATTTCCCCGTCTCAGGTATTCTTATTGGGGCATGTAGAAGGGGACTCCACTCTTGATTGTTTTTTTTTTTTTCTTGATATGTTGGTCCCTCATCTCACACAATGGTTATGGATTTTATTTCCCCCTCTCACTCATCCTGTTGAGCTTCTCTACTTTCGTGTTTGTTTACTTTGTATTCCCTGAAGGGTATTATTATTCTCATCAACTTTATCTTTATTGACTAATGCAGCTCTCCTATATATCAAGCCGCCTTTACATACTGCTAAGTAGATAATGAATCACTGACGATTTCCTACAGGTCAGAAATTACAGTATTTTGAGATAAAAAATACCTAACACTCGGTCATACCTTTAGATGACTTTGGATACAAGATGACCAGTCAGAAAGCCATAATCAAATATATAAAACCAAAAACTTAATGTACTACATAGTAAAAAATTCTCAAATTTTACTGAAACTTCAACTCAACAAAATGCTGAAAATCATTTCTGATGCATTAATTTTATGTTCACAAATACTGTAACAAAAACATCTTTGTAAATTTCTTCATATGTACAAATAAAACCAATAGGCCGTCTTCAGTCATTCATGAATTTCATTCATTCAACATTGTCTCCTATGTTTAAAGTGTCAGTAAGCACATAATTAAGAAATTATTTCTATATTTTTACTTTATGACAGAATTTATCAACATTTTAAACCCAGTAGTTTGCTTCATTTGTTATATTGAACTCTACAGCTAAACAGAGAAAATTACTATCATTATTATAATTGTCAATGCTACAAGTTGGACATTTTCACTAAAGGTATTGATTTATGTTCTGAATTAAATCTGTAGTGTCATAACAGGAAAGAAATAACATACATATTTAAAGATTATTCATTAGATTCTTTTATAATAAAGATTTGAGGTAATGAAATAAAAATCTTTTCCAAGTACTAAAAACCACAGAGGCATGTTTTTAGAAAATTTCAAAAATATATTGGTGTATCCCTATACCTGTTGATAGCATGAAGGTTTCTCTAAATAATTAAACAAATAAACAAACACACAAACTAATGTGTGATCAGCAATCTTATTAGTGGGTACTTATTCAAAACAAACAGAAACAATGTGGCTACCAAATTTGTCACAGCACTGTTAGTAACATATAAGCTGTAGCATTCCCTAAAGGTTCAACAGTGAATGTGTAGCAAAGGAAAGCGCCATAGCCTATAAAGGGTTAAAATCCTTTTATCCAGCACAAATGGATATGCATAGGCATTGCTGTGTTAAGTGAAACAATGCAGGTTCAGAAAGGGAGCCAGGCACTTTCCTGAACAATCTACACAATGCTCACCTCAAAGAAGTTGAAGGTAGAACTCAGGTGACCAGATGACTGGGAAAGTTGATGGCAGGAGAGACCAGAGAGGTCTATCAAGAGATACAATGTTAACAGCAAAATACCAGCCATAAATTTAGACATTATGTTGCACAGTAGGGTGAGAAGGATAACAATCATTGCATTTTCAAATAGCAGAGAGAGGATCTGAATGTTTTCTATAGAACAAATAAATATTAAGGTAATATGCTGGCTACTAGGCTCTTTTCATTATGCAACAGATATAAATGTTTAGATGTATAATTTTCTATAGAACAAATAAATATTAAGGTAATATGCTGGCTACTAGGCTCTTTTCATTATGCAACAGATATAAATGTTTAGATGTATAAATCTACACATCACATTGTACCTTACAAATACATATGATTACTGTGGGTCAGTCAAAATGATGTTTAAAGGTTACTTAAAAACAAATATTGAATTTTCATGTTAAGCTTTCAGGTTTAAAAGAGTAAAATGAGATTGACTTTCACCCATATATTTATTTTTTTAAAATTAATTAGAAAAAAGTAATGTAGAAAAGATAAATTAATCTTATTTTTTAATTATCTGGCACTCATTAGCTTTTAGCCACAGAAATTTAGACTTCAATTTACATCTTTAACTTATGAAGTCATAATTCCTGATATGCATTCTGTGATGATGATTAGCCAAAACAGAAAAAGTAAAAAACAAAATTGACAAAAGGAGAGCAGGTTGGAGTCTACAACAATTGCTAGGGATTTTCACTTATATTTATTTAACGCAATCTCAAAATCAAGAAGAATTATTGGTAGACACAAACATATGGACTATTTGTGCTAGGCTGTGCCTAACAAACACAGAAGAGACACAGCTATTGTATGTGAAGTTTTGCACTTGTGGATTGTGTGGAATCTGAGACATTTTAGAAAAAACATTGAACATGAATGACCTGTGTTATTGTCATTATTCCCTAAGCAGTAAACAATGCATTTACATAGCATTTCATTGTATTTACTACTATAAGTAAGCCAGGGATTATTTTTCCTGGACAGGAGGATTGATACGGGTCTTGCAAATACCATGTCATTTTTCATAAGGGACTTAACCATCCATGGATTTTGGTATTCAAGTTGAAAGCCTTTTAGAACAAACTCCCTTGAAATACTGAGAAATGACTCTACATATTACTTGAGAAAAATAAATTATAGCATCAGAATGGTTTTAATATGTAGTAGCCGGACTTTTGAGGATTCTCATATATTAACATTGGGATATTTCCACATTGTGATGGTTTGTATATCCTTGGACCAGGGAGTGGCACCATCTGAAGGTGTGGCCTTGTTGGAATAGGTGTGACCTGGTTGGAATGGGTGTGTCACTGTGGGTGTGGGTATAAGATCCTCACCCTAGTTGCCTGGAAGTCAGTCTTCTACTAGCAGCCTTTGGATGAAGACATAGAACTCTTAGCTCTGCCTGTACCATGCCTGCCTGGATACTGCCATGCTCCCACCTTGATGATAATGGACTGAACCTCTGAACCTGTAAGCCAGCCCCAATTAAATGTTGTTTTTATAAGATTTGCCTTGGTCATGGTGTCTGATCACAGCAGTAAAACCCTAACTAAGACATAAGTTGGTACTGGGAGTGGGGTATTGCTGTGATAGGCCTGACCATGCTTTTATTTGAAATAATGTGGATTTTGGGACTTTGGATTTGGAAAGCAGTGGAATGCTTTAAATGGGGCTTAATGGGTCATCCTAGTAGGAATATGGAAGACTTTGTTGCTGGGAGTAATTTGAACTGTGTTGACCTGGCCCAAGAGATTTCAAAGGAGAAGAATTTCAGAATGTGGCATAAAGACTGGTTTTGTGGTATTTTGGTGAAGAATGTGGCTACTTTTTGCCCTTGTCTGAAAAGTTTGCCTGAGGCTAAGGTGAAGAGACTTGGATTAATTGCATTGACAAAAGAAGTTTCAAAAAAGCCCAGCAGAGACTTTGTTCTCTGGTTAAGTCTTATGAAGAGAAGTTTGAACAAGCATAGCAAGCTTAGAAAGGAAAAATATAAAATATATGGTTTGAGTATTAAAGGAGTACCAGGAAGTGAAATGGAGCAAAATCTTGTGTTCTAGGAGATAAAGATTAAGGGAGTGGGACCTTGGGGCAAGATCCTACCCAGCTAAATTAAATCCAGGCATAGTGGTACACACCTTTAATCTCAGGAGACAGGCATGCTGATCTCTGCATTCAAGGTCAATCTACAGAGCAAGAACCAGGATAGCCAAGCTTAGGCAGTGAAGGATTTAGAAAACATAAAGCTGGTGATAATGTAATAGACAAGGGGATCATGTTCTAGTTCCTGTAAGCAGCAGAACTAGGCAGCTTCAGCCATGTGGCTCTGGCTCTAGAGTTAAGAATGGAAGGAACTACTGGGAAAATTGATGCTGGTTAGCTGGAGCTAAGGAATTAGCGGTGATTAAGAAGAGGCCAGCATCGTTGAGGTGAAATCTTCTGGAAATTGTTTGCTGGGAGCACAAAGAAGCTGTGTTCCAGAGATAGCCAAGGTTGCACCTCATGCTTCGGCTGGACTTGGTAATGTGTAAGAGTCACTCAGGTGGTACTGCTTGTGAAGGAATGAAGGGATCATGGAGAGAAGCTGAGGCTTAGCACTGTGAGAGGCCAGGGAAGGCCATTGGAGAAGGTGAAGCCTCAGCTGTAGTTGATGGCCCAGGACTGAAGGGGTCATGCAAAGGATTTGAGGCTTGGCACCCTGAAGAGAGCCTATGAGAGGCTATTGGTGAAGCCTAGTTAGAGTGGAACACCCCAGTGTATTAGAGATGTCAGTACCATGGAGTGATCACCAAGAACTGCAGAAATAGTGGAGTGGATCAACCTGAGCTTAGAGTGCTACAGAGGGCAGAGCTGGAAAAGTGATGCCAGCCCTTAGGAGGAGTCCAAAAGATCAAGTGGAATCCCAGACACTGAAACAAGAAGCTGTAACATTGAAATTACCTTGGAGACTCAAAGATGTTAAAGATGCCAGAGCCATGGGACACATGCTGAGGAAAGCTGCTAACAGGGAGTGGAACCAGCCCAGGAGAAAGCAGTTTGTTGCAGTCAACAAAGATGAAAAAGGAGTGGATATCTGAAGACCGCTTTGACATCAGCCATGGAGATGCAGAGTTTGGAGTTTGCCCAGCTGGTTTCCTGCCTTGCTTTGAGATTACAGTTAATTAAGTTGGATGAATCTCAGAAGAGACCTTGAACTTTGGACTTTTAACATTGTTGTGACTGCTATAGACTATGAGGACTTTGAAAGTTGGACTAAATGCATTTTGCATTATGCTATGTTTAAGTGTGGCCCCCATAGACTCATGTTTTTGAACAAGTCTATGGGGACCAGGGAGTGGAATGTGATGGTTTGTATATCCTTGGACCAGGGAGTGGCACCATCTGAAGGTGTGGCCTTGTTGGAATAGGTGTGACCTGGTTGGAATGGGTGTGTCACTGTGGGTGTGGGTATAAGATCCTCACCCTAGTTGCCTGGAAGTCAGTCTTCTACTAGCAGCCTTTGGATGAAGACATAGAACTCTTAGCTCTGCCTGTACCATGCCTGCCTGGATACTGCCATGCTCCCACCTTGATGATAATGGACTGAACCTCTGAACCTGTAAGCCAGCCCCAATTAAATGTTGTTTTTATAAGATTTGCCTTGGTCATGGTGTCTGATCACAGCAGTAAAACCCTAACTAAGACACACATTTCCACAAAATTTTGATCAAAGATCAATAAAGTCAAGAAGAACTATAGGAAATTCTGTAGACACAGAAGTCTGTTCTCCTGAAACAACTTTCTTTTCATGAGGTTTAGCTGAGAAGACTCCTTCAGAAATTGAAAATGGGCCACAGAAATGATTCCCTCTGCCTGGTGTTGAGTTTCTTCTGTCCTGAACACTTGCTTCCCGATCTCACTATGCCTGACCTCTGCAAGTCTAGAACAAAATTGCTCCACTTTCCCTCTTTAGAACACAGGGACCTCAGAATTCCGCCCTAAGTCTAAATTCTTCGCATACTCAGGTTCCACTCCTTGGTATTGCTTTCTTCCTATTGGAATCAGAAACTGTTTTAGAATTGAACTATGTTTTATCTCCATAGTGGTAATTATAATTTATTGAGCACTTATACAGCATGAACATTCCATATGGTTTTCTATATATATGGAAAAAAGACATCTCTTATAAAGTGTTTGTTGTATGTCTTATTTTATTTACTGTTTTTTTTTTTTTTGGTTTCTTTTTTGAGACAGGGTTTCTCTGTGTAGCCCTGGCTGTCCTGGAACTCACTCTGTAGACCAGGCTGGCCTCGAACTCAGAAATCCGCCTGCCTCTGCCCCCCGAGTGCTGGGATTAAAGGCATGTGCCACCACGCCCGGCTTTTATTTACATTTTATATTATTGATAACAAACTAATGTGTATTTTAATTCCATAAGCCATCAAAAATTTAATGGTCTCAACAGAGATTTCAGTCCAAACTGAACCATTACAAGTAATAATTACAACAAGCCTATAATATATGTCTATAATTCAAATAAAATATGAAGTCTACATATGGTCCTAGGTTAAAATAATGACTATAAAATTATTTGTTCCAAATAACCATGAAATTGAAATTGCTGCCATTTATCCTAATGCCAGTCATGGCCTTAGATACCAGTGAGTGAAAAGCCATTTGTTCTTCTTTTAACCTTCAGCTGGTCACTGTGGGTGGCTCTCCAACTACTTCACATAGGCAATGAGAGCAAAGTTAATGGCCACTTTGCAATTATTATATATTCAGTTCTCATTCCTTGCTCCACCATAATATAAGATTATTTCAGTAAGATTTTATACATTGTCATCACCTACTATATCTTTGCTCACTTGAATCATTCATCAAAGGAATAAGTATATGAACTTCTTTTTTTTCAACACTAACCTGTAGTATCTGAGATAATACTCAAGTAGTAAGAATTTCAAAGAAAATAACACTTTATATCTCATAAAGATTATATTTGTTTAATACTAAAATCCAGAGTCATGTGAGAGCTAATAATTGATTTTATTTTCTACTTCTGTCTATGGGTATGGCTATGTGTGCACAGTGCAGAAAGCTATGAAGGGCAGAGGTATCAAAGACCCTTTGGGCTGCCTGATGTGGGTGGTGGACACTGAACTTGCATCTTAAGAGGAGTAAGTGCTATTAACCACTGAGCCATCTTTTTACCCTCAACTGTCATGATACCAATCCCTAAGGAAGACATCTTCTTTCTAGCATTTACACATTAAAATTTCCCTCATAGAAACGGCATGCACATGCTATTGAGTTTGCAGAGATTTGCTGCACATTTCTGAGCCCTTTTTAAAGTGTCATTAACAGTAAAGCAAGATGCTGCATGTCTCTTTGATACAAAGATAAGTAAAAACGCCAAGACATTATAATGTTGAAAACTAATTATATCAGAAGTAGTGGAAGTCATCAAATCTCAAATGTGTTAAATTGATCATAAACCATGGTAAGACTATAACCATGAAAGATTACCAGGTTCTAAAGCAAAAGACACTTAGTGGCAACATGAAGGGCACACCTTCAGGCCAGGGGTTGCAACCCTTCCTAGTGCTGTGGTCTTTTAATGCAGTTCCTCATGTTGTGGTGACATAAAATTATTTCCTTTGCTCCATCATACCTATAATTTTGCTACTGTTATGGAGCATAATATAAATATCTGTGTTTTCTGCTGATCTTGGGCAACGCCTATAAAACAGTGTTCTTATCCCCCACTCCCCCAAGAGGGTTTGTGACCAATAGGTTGAGAACCATTGCCTTAGGGGGAAGACTGCTTATTTTTTTAAAATGGCAAGTATACTTTAAACCAGGGCATACAGCTGACTTCACACTGTATGAAAGAATGGATGGAATCTTTATTTACTAACTGGCTTTACGTTTAGACCATACCTTTTCTTTTAAAATTATATGTTACCTGGATTTAACAATAATTGTTTTAAAGATGTGGTTTCCTACTATAATAGCTGAGCATTTAAGAGTTGATTCAGATACATATCTGTAAAATGAAGCTGCTTTGGCTGTGCAGAGTATACTTAAAGAATTCTATTTTACATCTGTCTGCAATTTGAAAATGTTCTCCCAGCATTGTAATGGATTTTTAGGGCATATGCAGAAACCATCTTTTTTATGTTAATTTATATACCTTTTTTGTCCCCTAAGTAGAAAATGCAAAATGAGATTTTAGAAGAGCTTATTATCTTAGGAAGGTGGGAAACCTATTAAGAGATTAGTTCCTAAAGTTTTATAGCTAATCAGAGAGTCTACCAATGGTAGTACAACCCAACCGTAGTACAAGGCTCATCAACTATAGGTGAGTTAATGAAAATGTCTTTGTCCATGAAAACTTTATTTCTTGTTAACCACTGTGGATGAATTGTCCTGATGACTTAACATTTAAGAAACAGCTATAACTTCTTTCACAAAGGACTCAAAGACTTTTTAAAAAAAATTGTTTTATTTTTATTCACTCAGAGAAGCAGAAATATGTATCCGTCTAGATACAAACAAGATCACCAAGGAATCCTCTTTTTCAAGTGTTGTGGCTGTGGGGACTGTGGAGTACTGTGAGGTGGTGGAGGAGTAGGAGGATAAAGAGAATAAAAACTAATTTTATCTTTGCCACAAAGTCATATTATTCTCATAGAAGCATTTAGTATTCAAGAAAGTGAGAAAGGGTTTCTAAAGAGCAGCTGAAGATATCTTCAGAAGGTATACAGAAATCACCACGCTCCTGAGGAGATTCAAAGACTGATAATCTATAGCGTAAGCGTTTGAAAAGTCTATAACTCCACCTTTAGAGATTTGGTGTCTAATAGAGACAATATTTAGCTATAAATATCCAGTTGTGAGAAGAATTTTATGAGGTTTTTCTCTGTGAACAGACAACATAACCAAGGCAGCTCTTATAGGGACAATATTTAGTTGGGGCTGGCTTATAGGTTCAGAAGTTCAGTCCACTAACCTCAAGGTGGGAACATGACAGCATCCAGGCAGGTATGGTGCAGGAGGAGCTGAGAGTTCTACATCTTCATCTAAAGGTTGCTAATAAAATTCAGGCCTCCAGGCAGCTAGTTTTTGGGTCTTAAAGCCCACGCCCACAGTGATACACTTATTCCAACAAGGCCACACCTCCAAATAGTGTCATTCCCTGGACCAAGCATATTTAAACCATAGCAATGCTGAAAAGTATTTTTGCTACAAGACAAAAATAAAATAATCTAGCAAAGCCAGTCTCCAGGTGAATGTAGGTCTGATAATTCACATGGATTCACAGAATTCAGCCAGAATTCTGCTTTTCCCAGCCCAGTAAACTATGTTAGGACAAGAGTTTTGCCTATGTAGGACATTTATGTCCTTAGTACATTGGACAATAGATGTACTAAAATGTTAAGAGCATAGTGCATCTAAATATGTATACATATGAGCAACACTAAATGGACTTAGTAGGTCTATATGGGGAGGGAAGGAGAGACGGAGGGAGGGAGGGGAGAGAGAGAGAAAGAGAGAGAGAGAGAGAGAGAGAGAGAGAGAGAGAGAACAATACTTAAGAAGAAGTGAATAATTTGAGAGGAAATTATTTGGGGGCATAGCAGGAGTTAAAGGTGGAGAGGAAAGGGTTAAATAGTATACAATAAAGAACTTATGTTTGAATTCTCAAAAAATTAAGGGAAAAAAGGAAAAAGAATAGTTCTTCATTTTTTGATGTTCTTTTCTTCTTCCTCCTAGGAAGTTACCGCTGGGATCAGAAGTCTAGTATAATTTCTTCCTAATACTCACCCTGTGCAGTTCAGGGTAGATGGAATATTGGTACCCTCTAGCTCTGCTAACTCCAGAGTAAAGTCCATCATGCAAAATGACCCATGTCGCTATCCATGTGGTTATGTTGCCTATTCCGTACCTAGTAGATGGGTGAAGAACTTCTTAGCATACTGTTAAGAAAGAGGCTTACATAAAGTTGCTTATATAAAGTTGCTTACATAAAGTTGCCCAGTGGGATTTTTGTTCTGCTTGACCCTCTAAAACATCGTGGAAAGATTCATTGTCCAGGTAATGGAAAATCTAGCCAGATGGTGGCAAGCAGTGCATTTTGTCCTCTTATAAGCTCTATTCTAGGGTAAAGCCTTTCTCATCATTACTTTGAAGTTACATGACCCAATAATTTCACCTTTCAATGTGTGCGTGGATAGACAAACACACACACACACCCCACATAGATGCACAGAAACCAAACCAAACAAATATTTGATTGATTTGCTTTATATTAAAAAAAAGAAAAAAAAAGATTAACTAGTTGACCTCCTTTTATACTTATTAAAGTAGAAGTAGTACTAGTAGTACTAGTTATTAGTACTACTAGTAGTAATAATATATACTAGGGTTTGAAATAGAGTCCCCCAATTTAACAACCCACCTACACAGTAATCTTCTAATACTTTATCTAATAATTTTGGCCCTCTATACAATAATCAACAGCAGGCTAATGTTGAGTCCTGCAATAATAACTGGAAGGAAATAACAGTAGGCATAGCTTTCTCTATGAAATGACCTGCATCATTTCTGTCATTCTCATTTACTCAGGTTAAATTTCAGAAGAAGGAAGAACACTCATTTTCTTGCCCACTGCCTTGGATGATATTTTCATCTCTGTGTAACGTTCCAAGAGTCAATTCAGTGTTGCTGACTGTGGCAGTGAGGTACGTTCCGGTCAAGTCTTAGTTTGTTTGACCAGTAGAAGACAACCAGGGACATGCTTCAGGAACGGAAAGAACAATGAATTTCATGAAGAGTTGGAATGTACTCATTCATGCCTGCATTTTAAAACTAAAGACGGTGAAGGGACAGGTTGATACAGTCAAGATAAGTGGCAAAGAGAAACACTGATATGACCAGGCACATTGTAACTTTTATTAGTTCCTATATGCTGCTTCTTGCAGGGGTGTTTTTAAATCACAAAAGAATTTTAAAACACAATCGGATCTTAGATTTCTAGTCACATGTGGAAAACCAATTTAGTTTCTCCATCCCTGTGATAATGCGTGAGCAGAGTGGCGAGGAATTTTAAAGTGTGCTGCACTAAATAAGAGCTGGCTAAACAGTGGATTCATTAGCACCCTCAAAATCCAATATAAACTTAATCCAAGAGTTAAGTCATAAACAGCTTCATTTCTATAGAATTAGTTATCTTTTAGGTTGATGGAACATAATTTATCTAATGCTTTGGTGTCCTGACAAATTTAATTTATCCCTCCTCACTGGTAAGAACAGGTCTATGAATTACTTTAGTAATTGCCCAAGAGGATTAAAAGGCCAATGTAGAATATATTTGCATATATTAATGTATGAAATTTTTACTGAGGGAACCTAAAGTCTGAGGCAGAATATTCTCTACAACAATATATTTTAAAAATAAAGACAAGCTATTTTGCGTTAAAGTCCACTTTGAAAGAAGCAGATGTTACAAAGCCAGCTCGCTTTTAAATGCAAGTATTAGAAATTAGATAAATTAGAAATTCCTTCTAATTTATCACAAACTCTAAAGAGATAAGAGAATTAAATAAGATGAAACGCTGTGTGTTTGAAAATTTCCCCCAAATTACACTTTGTTTTTCTCAATGTTTCCTCAGTTTGGTATTAATCATAAAAACATAAAAACATAAAAACAATTGGCAGCTATACTGCATAACCATAGTGTGTGTCAAAAAAAAAAGCCTTTTGAAATTTCCTGGATGAAAGACTCAATGTTAATACAACATATTATTAATTCCATGAGCTTCATATAATTTAAAGAGAAGCTCACTTCATGGAGAAACTAGACAGGATTTAAAAGTGGATATGAATTATAAGGAATTCCCCATGTGAATGTAACCTTAGTCTCATATTTAAGGGCAGTAAGCCTTACAATTAAGAGCTCCCTGTGTACTTCCTTTAGAAAAGGAAGTCCTGAGCAGTACTTAGTAGATGAGTGAGTAACTGATATTGGGTGGATGGAAATGGAGTACCAGCTACCTCTATTGTTCCTACTCAAGCTCTTCCCTAGCAGTAGATGCAAAAACAGTAAACAGGATCAAGGCTTAATTCTAGACCCACTCCAACAGAGAAATCCTGTCACAAAAAAACCAAATGTGTGTGTGTGTGTTTATGTGTATATTAATCATTATAATAATACCGATTTGTGGGATTTGTTTTACTCATATTATAGAGAGACCATTTTTGTTCTAGGATGAAAAGGTCAGCAACTGGATCATTAGATGTCCACCACACAACTTAAAGACATTGTCTATCATCCAGTTTTTGCATGTTATACATAACATTTTTTTTTTGAGTTGATGAAGGAAAAGCTGAATTCTGTTTAAAAGTTGAGACTTGTCCTTAGACCCAATGCTAGAGATAAAGGAGGACTTTACTTGGTGGACATGGTTCGTATGAATACACTCTGTGTAGTGATCTTTTTAAGCTCTTATGACAGGCAAATTCTGAATTATTAGAGTGTTTGAACCAGGGAATGTTTTGATGGAAAAACAGCGTAGTGAGCATCGATTGATCAATTTAGCACATTTCATCTTTAAGTTTGCCATTGGGGACTAAGTCATTGTTCATAATATTTGTGACAGACAAGCATCTTGAGTTTGCAGAAGAATTAAACTTGTAGCAGTGGTAGAAATTTATCTTACACTTTGGCATGGTCATTATAAGCTACAAGGACAAGCTTCCACTGTCTTTGCAAGATGAAAAGATGCCTGAGTGAGCCTGCCTTGAATGTCCACTCTCCTGTGTGAGCCTGCCTTGAAATACTGTGAACAGTGTTCTTCCGAATAGTATACTTGAAGATATTTTTAATGATGACATTAGTTGAAAAATTTGTGTATATCAAACTAGTTAACATCTAGGTGCATTGGCCAGGCACAGTGGCACATGGCTTTAATCCCAGCCCTTGGAAGCCAGAGGCAGGCAGATCTCTTGATGCTTGAGGATAGCATAACCTCCAGATCAGCCAGAGCTACTCAGAGACTTCCTGTCTCAAAAAGTAAACCAGAAACTAAAACAACACAACACGAAACAAAAACCTAGGTGTGTTAATCCTTGTGATGGCCAATCAATTTGTTGGTTATCACTTGCTGTGCTCCTAGTATGCAAAGACTAATTTCATTCTACAAGGCAAAGGGCAGAAAATGGGGAAAAGTTGAATAAGGCAATAAAAGTGGGTATTCTGGGAGTCAAAATATTAGTAAGGAGTTTGTTGTATGCTAACCACTGTGCTGTTTAGCATTACATTCATCTTTTAATTCTCATTAAAATTTTAGGAGATAGACATATTATTTCTAAAGTACAGATAAAGGAACGACACGGGCGTGGAATGTTTATGAGGGAAAAGAATCTAAACTTACTCTCTATAAGATGGAGAATTGGCATCTCTACCAATGTTTCCTGAATCTATAGCTGCAGAGTCTCTCACTACCAACCACCACCTCAGTCCTGAGCAGCTTTCTAAGAGCCTTCTAGCAGACACCACTTCGTTTGGGACTGCATTTAGAATATAAAACATCAACATTAAGCAATGCTTAATTATACCTTATACATTATTTTCAGAAAAACATTTCAGTTTGAGTTATTTTACTAAAAAAAGTAGATTCGTATAAACCCAAATTCTGAATTCTTAGAGGCATCACTCAAACTCTAAAACATCTGTTTTGCAAGCTGTATTCTCTGCAATCGCTCATAATTCTATTTGGAAAAGCATTTCCCTGGAGAGCTTCCTATGTGCCAGAGTCTACCCGGTTCTGAATATTAATAGATTGCTCCCGTGTCTTGTTTTAGTCTAAAAGTACATGAGAAGATTCATATGGCTGGGTTGAGTCCTGTTACAGACCTGTTCATTATTATATTTTAAGTGTTGTTGTTTGAACTCACTCATATCGGGAACAGATGCCTATTCTAAGTATCCTTTCGGTAATATTCCATCATATTATAAGATGTGTGCAGAATTGAAAAGTAAATTACTGGTTTATATTTTTAAGAGACTTGGTCATCAGTTGGGATGAAACTGCTCCTGAACTACTGTTTAATGAGAACTCTGGCTTTTCTACTTACTGTTGTAATAAGTAACATAACAGAGTGACCAGCGATCCCAGAAATTGTAAACATGCACGTGAGAGGTTAGCCATTTCCCCAGTGTGACTATGTTTGGTAGATCGACTTTCCTTCGTCGATCTCCTTTCCTATATGCTACATGGGACATGAGACTTGGTGTTTCTTCTTACCCTCTAAGACATGTGGCAGAAGTCATACTGCAGTCCTGAATCTGGGATCATCTCTGCCTTGCTTAGCCCACCAGATTGATGGATTGATGATAACCATGACTATTATCATAGCACTTTCTTTTCCTCTGCTCACTCCAACCCGTGGCTATCTCTATAAGACTGTGCTCATGCTGTGCACTTCCTGATGAGAGGCAGCCTGGTCCTGACTACATCCCACCCAGCTGAGTCACCAAAGGCATAATCAGCAACAGCTGGTCAAAGCTGACTGTGAAGCCTCCATCTTGTGCCTGCTACTCATAGATGAGTTAGAAGAGCCAAGGTCAACCAGATGTAGCACAGATTAGTTGATCCTCAGGTTTGCCACCAAGGTTGATGGCTGTGAGTAATCCCACATGACTGTGGCAGTCTCTATGCTTTATACTCCCTCACTGTGTGTCCCACAGCTCTCCCTACTCCCATGACAAGTGTAAGTGGCACTCTCCAAATAAAGCAATTTATTTTATCAAGATCAAGTGAATCTTGATAAAGAGTGATTTCCTTCTAAAACTAATAAGTAGTCCACAAGCCCATTTCTCCATTGAGATTGACTTTAAATGATAATTGACTGGATATCAACGATGCTTTTGTAAATTTCTGCCAGAAATTTTACATATGAATAAGCCCTCCCAACAATAACTTGGATGTTTGAGAAAGCAAATAACATAGTAGTTGTGAACTGAAATCCTAACTGTAACTAAATATCCTCCGACATTATAAATGATTAAAACTTAAGGTGGAGAACAGATAGACCTTTCACACAAAATAATTATAATAGATGGCCTATCATCAAAGAGGCAGGTTATGAATATTGAATATTCTCCCATTTGGGAAGAACAACTTTTTAAAAAAAAGTTCTTCTCTCACACAATTCATCCCTACTGCAGCTTCCCTTCCCTCTACTTGTCCTGTAACCTTCCACACACATTCATTTTCTCCCACACCTACTTCACTTCCATTTTCCTTCAGAAGGCAGCAGACCTCCAGAACAGCTTTTGAGACAGGAGGTGTGGGCTTGGAATACAGCCACCATATATTTAGCATTTTGTGGTGATTTCATTCCCAAAAAGTGCAAGAACATCATGAGACAGAAGAGTAACTGGAGCATTTTGACAACCACTAATTTTCCAGGTGATCTAAGTTAGCATTAATGACAGTGAGGGACCCAGTGACAGGAAGAGTAGCTACATTGGGTATTATGTGACAAGAATAATATTTTAGCCTATGTGGTTTTCTTCACCAAATAGCATTACTCTAGGGTCAATATCATCACTAGACAAATTTCCAATAAATGAATATTATACCAACCACTTGTCCAGTAACCCTCAAAATGACACAGATGCTTAAAAAAAAAAACAAACAAACAACAAAAAACAAAAAAACCCCATTTGAGTAAGTCTTATATCTTAAGAGAAACTAGTGTGACAAGATTAGTAAATGGAACAAAGAATTAGATGTCCCCTGGGGAAAATATCTTTATTGTAATTAATAAAAAGTGAATAAATATGATTTTATTAATGCTAATTAATAAATAAAAATACTAATTCATTAATATAGTGTATTACTATGATACATAAAATGTAACAAACATACCACAAGCAAATGATGCTGTTAATGATGGAAACTTGATATGCATAATGAACTATGCTCTTACTCTAGAAATTCACAAGATATTCTCAAGTTAAATTTTTGTTTAAAAGTACAGTGTCCATCAGTAATAGTGTCAGGCCTTGGAGCTTCTGCTTGAGCTGGATCCTAATTTGGGCCTGTCACTGGACCTCCTTATTGATGCTATGGTGTGCTTACAGACAGAAACCCAGCATGGATGTCCTCTGAGAGGCCCAACAAGCAGCTGAAAGAGTCAGATGCAGATATACCAGACCAATGGACAAAAGCCGAAGACTCCTGTGGTTGAATTGGGGAAAAACTGGAAGAAGCTGAAGAGGAGGAAGACCCTATAGGAAGAGCAACAGTTTCAACTAACCTGGACCTCTGAGAGCTCTCAGACACTGAACCACCAACCAGGCAGCATACACTAGCTGATCTAAGGCCCCTGGCACATACATAGCAGAGGACTGCCTGGTCTGACTTCAATGAGAGAAGATGATCTAACCATTGAGAGACTTGAGGTCCCAGGGAGTGGGGAGGTCTGGTGGGGTGGGGATTAGGGGTGGGGACATCCTCTTGGAGATGGGGGAGGAGGTATGGGATGCGGAACAGTCAGAGGGACCAGAAATGGGATAATGACTGGACTGTAAAAAAAGATTAAAGAATAATAATTAAAAAATAAAAAAAGAATGAAAAGGCCTTAGAAATTAAAAAAAAAAATACAGTGTCTAAAATGTGTGGGGCTCAGTGAGTAAGATGCTTGCACACAAGAACTTAAATTTGTATACCCAGGATTCAAGTAAAAGCGAAGCATGGTAGGACACATTTGTACTTTCACCTGTTTGAAGAAGTCAGAGGATGATAGAGACAAGTCAGATCCCCAAAGTTCATTGGCCCACGAGTCTAACCAAGCCATAGAGTTACAGGCAGAGTGAGAAATTCTGCCCCAAATACTAAGGTAGGGAGTGGTAGAAAAACAAAACAAAACAAAAAAACCTCTGATTTTTATCTCTGGCTCTTTTCCCACAAACACTCACAGTTGTGCATACACATATTTGTGTACACACATGCATACACACATACACAAAACTGAAAGGAAACCATAGTGTTCATGACAATATACACCAATAAGTGTATACATTTTTATAGTGACTAACATCTATGGATTCAAGGTTTGAAAAAACTGATTTCTCTCACTGAATTTCCTACTCACTCTGGATTTCTTTATTGCCAATCTCAGTGTCTACAGAGGGTTATTTATACTTTCAAGAGTCATTTAAAAATTTCCAAAATTTGATTTTATGTAACTGTAGCATGCAAAAATAAATCTAGTGAACTACTAATTATTATATGTAAATAAAATAAAATTCCAGTTTAAAACATAATAGAAATTTCATAGGTAAAATCAGTTTAATTCCATGATGCACTTAAATGAGTAGAATCCATTCAGTTTTTTTTAAAATAATATGCAAATTGCAGCATCAACTGCCTTTTGCTAACCGTTTCTAAAATTATTATTGAATATCACTTCTTGTCACACTCTCTCTGGAGAAGATTAATGGTATGATCACAGAGACACCAGCTGTTTCAATACTGTTTTGTATTTACTGTGTTAGCTTAATAAACTACAGATTCTCTTAGCAGCTATAACCTCTTTTAGCTAGAAATGTTTCATGCATATATTTGTGTGTGGATTATTATTTTAATACTAAGCCATTATTTCTAGCATTTAATATTATAAGGAAAAATTTCACCATTGCCACCCAACAACAGTCTGCTCATTATTTCAGTAGCTTTTAGACAATCTGGGACATCAAGAAAGCATTGGCACACGTATCTGAATGATAACTGAAACAGGTGTTGGTGACATTTAATAAAACAAATCTCTCATTTTTTTGCTCACTCTCTGTTTGGTTTCCTAGGACTCTGTTTGGCAGTGAACGATAGTGTATTTGCTCCGGGGAAATTCTTAGATTATCAGAGTCTACTGACATGGCAACCCAAAGATGGATCACAGAAACTCTGGCTAAAACCTAATATTAATTTCTAAGAGGATAAATAGCATTTTTCATGGCAGAATTAGGATTATCAACAACTAAACCTTGAGACTTATGTGGATTACGTGAGCTCAGACGATTTCTGTTTCCAAAGTCTAACCATAGGATGTAGTGGGTCACATTTACTTTGGGATTTTATCTAAATCATATAAATGCCAACATCAGTTTACCAACAATGGTGTGTGTGTGTGTGTGTGTGTGTAACAGAAATGAAGAAATGTGAATGAGTTATAAAAATAAGAGTGTTTTTTTCTTCTTTTAAGGGCTAATGCATATGTCAGCTCTAGGCTACAGGCAAACTCTAGTGCAGTAGAACACTATATTGTTTTCTCTGATGGCCTTTCTAACATGTTCTAGTTTTTTTTTTCAACTAGCGATATTCATATTAGATAACCTTGGTTTTTCAGAATGGCCCTTACATCAACATCTAATAAACTTTCACACACTAAATTTAGGAAAAGATGTAGGAAGGTACTATTTGATTTACCTTTCATAGTGACAGTTTGGAGACACTTGATATTTGGGACTACCACGTCTATCTTTGCACAGTTTTAAATTTTTAATTCTCCCACTAATGATATCAACATAAAATTAAACAATATATGTCTTATAATGTGTGTATTATGTGTTATGCATTTAAAATATTTATAGAATACACCAAACACTTCTCCCAGTAATAACCCATTGCTTTGTAAAGTAGAATTGCTCAAAAGATGTTTTTAGATAGTGTTTCAATTAAGAACAGGTAAAAACAAAGTTAAGAATCATGAATTTCATACCTGCATGGTTTTCTTTTAGAGTGTATTTCTTTGATGCTCTAAAATTTATGTGAAACATTTTCTGTCCCTTTAACATGACTTCTTAGATCTTTAAAACCTTTAGGCAAACGACTAATAATGTAATTAGAAGACTTTGTGATCATATATAATAAGTTCTGGGAGCTAACATAGATGAGGAGTGTCCCAAGTTCACACAGCTATTCCAGGCAACTTTTAGCACTTTGATATTTAATTCAAGTGCCTTGATAACAAATGAAGTAGCTGAAATAATTTACTTTCTTCTTCAACAATTTTTCTGGTCACCTGTGTGGGGAACATATGTATTTTAGTTGAGTATTTGATTTCCGCACTCTCTTATTTTAAAGGTATAGATTTTCTTGACAGTATTTGTCTGGAAACTACTTTGAATATCTTTTTTACTCATTTCCCATAATGCCTTGTGGATATAGTTATGAGGTTATTCAGAAGAGCTTGTACGGTCAGGGTCAAGTTCGGTGAAGATTTATAGGGGAAAAGCCAAGCAAGAAGCTTCTTAAAGGACTCTAAGTAGGGAATGTTGACACAAAGGCAATAGTCCATAATCCAAGACTATGAGAAAACCATGGAATCTAAAAAGACAAGGCCTTGCCTTCAACATCCTAGAGAAAAAGGGCATGCTATTCCTACAAGGATGGCCAGGAGCTTAGAGACTATGCCTCGGGCAACTGTCAGACAAGCCAAGGGGCACATGTACAGGGCCATGGATTCTGAGGAAAACCTGGACTTCTCTATCCCCAGGTTCCTCTTTCTTTCCATCTTTCTCAATGACAACTATTAGTTTCTGGCAATAAAATATGCAAGTAATGATAATAGAAAATATCATTCTGAGTGAGTTAACTCAATCTCAAAAGAACATACATAGCATGTACTCACTCATAAGTGGATATTAGCCTAAAATCTCAGAATACCCAAGATACAATTCAAAGGCCACATGAAGCTCAAGAAGAAGGAAGACCAAAGTGTGGGTGCTTTGGCCATTCTTAGTAGGTGTAACAAAATATTCACAGGAGCAAATAAGGAGACAAGGTGTGGAGCAGAGACTGAAGGACAGGCCATCCAGAGACTGCCCCACTAAGGACCCATCCCATACACAGTCACCAAACGCAAACACTATTGTGGATCCCAAGAAGTGCTTGCTGACAGGACCCTGATATAGCTGTCTCCTGAGAGGCTCTGCTAGAGCCTGACATAATACAGAGGCAGATGCTTGCAGCCAACCATTGAACTGATCACTGGGTCCCCAATGGATGGGTTAGACTGAAGGAGCTGAAGGGGTTTGCAACCCCATAGGAAGAATAAAAACAAAATAAATAAAGAAAAGAACAACAATATCAACCAACCAGAGCTCCCATGGTTTAAACCACCAACCAAGGAGTACACATGAGGGGACCCATGGCTCCAGTGATATATGTAGCAGATTATGGCCTTGTTGGGCATTAATTAGAGAAGACGCCCTTGGTCCCGTAAAGCTTGATGCCCCAGTGTAGGAAAATGAGGAGGGCAGGGATGTGGGAGTGGGTGGGTGGGTAAGGGCACACCCTCATAGAACAAGGAGGAGGGAGGATGGGAATAGGAGATTTCTGTGTGTGGGGGGGAGATCGGGAAAGGGGATAAAATTTGAAATGTAAATAAATAAAATATCCAATAAAATGACTAAGCATTAAAAATGTCTTCTGAAAGTCTTAATTTTTAATTGACATATAAGTATATATTCTTACAGTTGACTGCGAAATTTTGTTCAGTATATACATTGTGGAAAATCTCCATCAGATAATTAGTATAGCTACTACATCTCAAAGTTACCATTTTTGACGTTAGAGTGTTTTAAAGTTCATTCTTTTAGCAATTCTGAAACATAAAATTGATTATCCTTAACTGTGGTCACTGGACAGTGCAGTTAATTACTGAAAGGTTTGCCTCTACTCTGACTGCATCGTTCAGTTCTTAATCAACACCTCCTCATGATTTCTTGTCCTTTTCCCAACTGCAGCCTTTGGTACCTTATCTCTCTTTTAATGAGATCATCTTTTTAAGACATATAAATGTGTTAATATTTATCATTCTCTGACTGGATTATTGTATTTAATAAAATGTCTTCCAGTTACATCTATGTTGTCTCAAATAACTAATTTCCTCTATCATGGCTGTATGCTATGTATAACATTCACACACACACACACACACACACACACACACACACACACGATTAATTTATTATGTTTGTGGTGCAGATATATGCCCATGTGTTCACACATAACATGTTGCGTTCATGTGTGCAGGGGTGTGGAGATGAAATTGACATGAGAAATCTCTTAATAATTCTCCACTTCATTCCTGGAGGGAAGACTTTCTCACTGAAGCTGGAGATATCAGTCCCAGCTTTTGCCTTCCTATCAATTGAGATCTCAGGGTGGGTTCCACGCACTCCCAGATTTTTTGTGAGCTCTGGGAATCTCATTTCTTGTGCAGCAATCATTTCACCTGCTGGGCCATCTCCTCACAAATGGTTTAACTTACTTTTTATTCAGCAATGGCAAGGGAAATACAATATTCACCCCCACAAATATTATAGTAAGAACAAAGGTTATTTTTATATGTTTTCACTAAATTATAACAATAAAACTCTCACTCTAAAGACTTAAATTACATCCTCTAATATAGAAATGCACATTTTCTACCAAATTTCTATCTCATCCTGCTGTTTCAGAAAATGCCCTTGTGGCCAGTTGCTTCTTTCAGTGCTAACAGTAAGAATGTACACCAGAAGATTTCAGTAAAATTATACGACTTAACTATATACCATGCTGTAAAAAGAAATAGCTACTACATTTTCAGAGCATAACTTGTACAACTGTTAGTTATGAATTTAATCATTTTGAAAAGGAATATTCAGCTGTTGAGCTGTCATTCCCTCGTGTATGGCCTATGCTCACCCTTTCTGTCATTTATGCTTTTCTTCTTTGAATATTTTATGTCCCAAAAACTCTTTAAATGGCTTCAGTACAAATCAAGTACATCTGTCATAATTTCATAATTAACAGTAATTTGAACACAAGTTATTTAAAAGATTGTTCTATTTCATCATTGTTCAATATTCTCTTCCGTAATGCACCAAGGATGTTCAGTATAATACTAGTGTGAGAACACTTGCCACAGTGAACATGTTAGGATAACAGTTATAGCCCACACAACAGAGGGAAAATACCACTTTCTCTATTTATCATTTGTGACCTGGAAGAGGATATTTTTTTTTTAGTCCAAGACTACAAAATATCTTCTGGAAAAGAAAGCATCCATAAGTAGCAGATTCATTCATTGCTACCCCAAAGGTGCACTGACTCAGGTAAACTGAGAAAAAACAAGCAATCTTCCTGCTTGAACAAATTGCCACGACCACTAGAAGTAATGTAGGAATCAGTAATTGCTTTAAAGTACGTTTATCTTAGAGAAACTAAAGTTGTTCAAAACTGAGATCACCCCCCAAAATAGAAGTAAGCATGCATTGATCTTATTGTTGGTACTTTTCAATGAACCTCATTTTTGAAAAAAGTATGTGTCTTTGAAATCTGGTGTTGTAAATGCTATGCTCAATACAAGGATGAAGCTGATACATTGCAGACTTCAAATCATAACAGGTACTATTCTCATTTTTATCAATACCACCAACTTTCTCCTTATTTCTATATGTCACTTTCCTCGATTTAATTCACACAGCAAAGCTGATGGCAATAATTGAAGGCTGAACCCCACACTCAGGCTCTCTGAAAGGATTTCCTCATCTATAATTAAACAACTCTCACCCTAGAGGACTCAGCTTTATGACTGATGGAATTAAAACTTCTAGTTCTAGGAATCATTGCTTTGCATAGAGTCTAAGGAACAGGCTCATGTATATATTTTAGATCACTTACTCATAGTTATCAATCTTAGAAAGAGATTTCTCTATTATTCGTCACTATAATCCATCATTGACTTCACAGCTTAAAATGAAACCAAAGAGTGGCTAAAACTTCTATTCTCCGTCCTTCATCTACCTTCAGAGATGATAAATTCTTTGCTTTTCCTTCCTCTTTTGAACAAATAAATGTAGTGTCTGTCTCTCTTCGTAAATGTATTGCTTCCTTGTTTCAGTTCCGATATCAGTATGTCCACAATGGGTCTCAGGCTCAGAGAACATCAGAACTAGTTCAGAACAAGCCCGTTCTGCCATCAATCACTTGTAACCATTTGCTTTGCTTTCTCCCAGCCTCTTGATAATCTGGTACTTGTGTGGAATATGGTAGGATCTCTCAGAGTGACACCTACTTTAATAAATAGATTGCATTAAAAGATAGTTGTTGTCTTATGGGACAGGTATTTTCCAAAATTCAAATATTTAATTCTTATAGTACATCCAGTAAATTTATTTATTCACCTCCTTGTATAGTTAGCTCTTCTTTTTAAAAAGATTTATTTATTGCTTTTTGTTTTATATATTTGAGCATTTGCCTGCATAGATGCCAGCAGAGGCCAGGAGTGGGCATCAGATCCTCTAGAAATAGAATTACAGGTGGTTGTGAACCACCATGTGGGTGCTGGGAAGCAAATCCAGATCCCCCTCAAGAGCAGCCAGTGCTCTTACCCAACTCTGCAGCCTCTGTAGTTAGATGCCTATGGCTGATACATATAGAGAAAAAAACATCCCCAGAAGTAAACTGAGAGTAAAATTTTAAATAGTGGAAGCCAGAACAAAATATGTCCTTGAAATTCTTTTATTGAAATATAATTTTTCTAAACAAGTTATCATCATCAAAATATAAGAATGAAATAAATAACACTATTTATATACACACTGAGAACTTTTAAACATTGACAGTTTGATAAATATTTTTGAAAGAAAAAATGATAGGTTTTCTATGCATGCGCGCGTAGAAAACACACAGACACACACACAGATGGCAAACATTCACTCCACATTAGGGCAGTCTTTCCCCCCTTGCATTTGTTTCATATGATTTGTGCAATGAGAGAATATCTACATCTCTTAGGAAGCATGACATCCAAACCATTCCTATCCATGTCCTCTCAAAGATCATGACATTTGACAGACAGCCACAGAAATCTATGAACTCTCCCTTCTGGTTCTTCAGCTTTTAACTCTCCATTATATTGACTAATTTGACTTGATTTCTTTCTAGTCTACTAATCTTTCTAATTGGCTGTGTGTGTACATGCATTCTTGAGTGACTTTGTCTATGCATTCATGAGTGTGTGTGTGTGTCCATACATATGGTAGTATAGGTATATGAATATGCAACGTGTGTTCATGGACATAGAGGCCAGAAGTAAAGATCTAGTGTCTTGGTCAATCATTAGTCACCCCTAAACATCACACAAACACCATTTTTAAATTTTGAGACAAAAATCTATATAAAAGGCTTATCAATTGTGCTGAGCTAGATATTCAGAAATCCCCAGGGATTCTCCTATCTCTGCCTCCCTAGTGCTAAATTTGCAAGTGTGTGCTGCTATGGTCAATTTATCTATGGTTGCTAGGATAGAACTCAGGCCTGGTGACTGCTGCAAATCCTTTGACTGAGTCATCTCAGCCATAGAGAAATAAAATTTTCCTCAGAAATGAAAGATGAGCAGGTGCCCCAATTTTTTGTCAAAGAATTAACAGATGCTTCAGCCTGTCTGTGGAGTCCACAGCATACCCCTCTACTTCCATTAAGACAGACCACCAAAATCATGTAGGAACTGCATTTCAACTATTTATAGATGTCTCAAAATCAGTCCCATGCCAATAGACTGTTCTGTAGTTGTGAGACTTTAAATAAGCATGATTACCTAAAGAAGCTACCTCTGTGTCCAGCTGCAGATAAGTCTATCTATGTTCAGTACATTTCCTCAAAGTATTGTAAACAAGAGAAACTTCACATTGAATTCTCTTTTATTTACATTTTAAAGATAGAAGCTGTACAAACAGCTTGCTATTCTCTTTCTTTTCGGTTCAGAATAGTGAACGGGAACATTGTAAATGCCTTGAATGTTAGGAGCCTATATAGGGTGTGGTACATGTTTGCTTTATGAAACTATTATTCTAATGCTAAAGTATGTTGTATTAACCATGCTTTAGACATGACTTTATTGAAAGATCTGGTGGCTAAGCAGCTTGTATTCATCCTAGGATGCCATCAAATGCTTCTCTAGTATAACAGTATACTATTATAGTTTAATATATATAATATTCTATTATAATGGAGTAGAGCATACTCTACTAGTATATTCAAATGGATAATAATAAAATTTCCTGTAGGATTAAAACAATTAACACACTAGAAAATGTAAGTCCCAAGGAAATCTTATTTTTAAGTTGAAATGGCTTCTACTAATCTGATTTCGCAGTATATTATAGCAAAAACAATCTAAAGGACATTAGATTGGCCCTGCTTTACTTTACTAAAAGGCTCAGTGGTCTGTAAATTATATTATATCTATTTTAATATATTTTGTGAACGATGACAGTCACTGTCTCATGCATAGTCCTTGTTAATAGTGTCCACTTTCTTTTCTAACCAATTTTCTTTTACCTTATATTCAAAATATTCTTTATACATATGTCTCAACTTTGTAATTTCAACGTCCTTATATAAATGAAAATAAAAGTGAACATGAAAGATGGGAGAGACAGAGAAGAAGGGAGAGAAATGAAAAAAAGCCCAGGGAAATTCCTTCTTAGATGTAAGACAAGAAAACTCTATGATAAACTGGGAATGCTTACCCTTTTAGTAAAATACATGTAAGAGTTTAATGGCTGCTAATCTTTCTGTCTACAGTTCTCTAACAATTCCAGAATGGCAGTTATATTTGTGCCTATACAGAGTCAGAGACCTTATCTCCATTTTAGACATACCTATCTTTAATATTCATGTCTAGGGCAGTGAGTTGATGAGCTGTGTCAGGCATCCGGCTACATTTGAAAGTCAAAGTTCCCTTGGAACAATGGCCTTGGCTCCTGTGTTCACTCTTGGAGCATGTTGAGGACATCGCTGTGTGACTTTAGGAATGCTTAGCACTATCATTATTAGTTTTGTAGAGACCAGGGAAATTTAATTTCTTATAACTACTTGTTTGTCTTTGCTGCAATATTCTGCTAAATCAAATTAGTAGCAGCCACTTCAACTGGGAAAAAAGATTTCCTTGGGACTTATTTCTAGTTTGTTAACTTTTTTTTTAATTCTATAGGAAATTTTATTATTACATACTTTAAGGCTTAAGAAAGTCTGGCACTTTTTATTCATTTCCTTTTTTTGCCTCTGGACTTTGGTTGTGAAAATGAACCTTGAAAGATCATTGACTTATTGTGGTTTGGATAATGGAATCAAGGTGAACGCAGTGATGTTCTCGCTGGATTCACTTCCTCTTTTTTTTTTCTGTTAGTCTTCTAGACTCATGAGTGTCTCTCTGGTCCTTGCTCTTTGTCTTCATGACTTCTGGCCATCCCTCATCGAGTCTAGTCTTAGTAATCAAATTACTCAAGTACCTCCATGAAAATACACAGCATCAACTTGAATGGGACTCAGAAGTCATAGCTGGGAAGTTTACAGATGTTGTGGGTGGTTTGTTGTTGTTGTGGCTGTTGTTGTTTTTTTAGCTCAGTGGCTTTGATATCACTGCAGTTTCCAGGAGTTCAATAAGGAATACCAACTTTAAACTGTAAGGTCACATTGTGCCCCCTTTCAGAGAAAAATGAAGAATTTGTTTCGTATATAAAATACATTATAATAATCTCTCTAATAATTATAAAACTCAGAGACCCACTGCATGCTCTGGAATTTGATCTGAATAAAAGGTAGGAAGTATCAATTGTCCAAGGAAACCAAGGTAGGGAAATCAATAAAGGAGATATTTATTAGTAAGAAGAATATTCCGAATAGATAGATAAATGGTAACTGAGAAATGAAAAAACAAAAACTGTTCTATCCTTTGCTGTTCAAAACACAGAACCAGGGAAAGTGCCATTTGTGGCAAGCAGCTCTTGCTTCCTAGTATGAACACCTAGGTAACTAAGGAAGCCGACATTACTTTAGTTGGAATAGGGAATATTATTGGGTTTTGTCATGAGTTTATTTGTTAAAATCACAACTTTCAGCGCCTCATTTGTATTCTGATGCTAGCCTTCTAATGTCAGCTCCCTGTCACATTGTGAAGAGGATGAGCTGTGAGGCACTAAATTCACTTAAAAAAGCAAACCAAATAGAACCACAGACTTGCGAAACACAATTCAGTTCCTCACCACCATGGTGTGCTGCCTCAGGACACTTGGCTTCATGGAATTAGTGTAATCTGTCTTTAACTAGTTTTTGCTCTTGATGATGTTTTTGTTTTGTTTTCATCTATAGTATCGTGTGCAGGCTGACAGAAAGAAGCACATTTGCCTGACTGCAGATTCAAGAAGTGCATTGTACTGTAGGCAACCTCTCAGCTGATTCTAAACAGAGAATTAACTTCAAAGGCTTTTTGGACATGTAAATTCTTCCACTGCTGGTAGCTAATACGCAAAACACCCCATGCACGAAAATGAAATCTCATTTAAAAATAGATCCCCGGTAATGGTTGTATTTTAGTATTAAAAGCAAGTGTCACACCTTTAACCTCACTATTCTGGTGCTTTCCTTTTAGAAGACAAGTTAGAGACACTTTAAAAACAGGATTTACATCGGCGGTCACATGTGATGAATTTACTGAACTGTGTGTGGAAGAATGTACACAGCCACACAGTAATAGGATGTCAGGATGAGTCAGCACAAACACAGTACACAGCTCTGGCCTCACAAGCAGGAAAACGGCAGTCTCTTGGTACCAGTAGGTTAACTATTTCCCTAAACCATTTCAAACATCAGCAGCAGCAACAAATCCATGAAGAAAAGCATGATAACAATCTCTCCAATATTAAAATGACTCATCAACAGCCTTTCATAGAATACTGATTAAAAGGGGGGAGAAATGACAATCTGTATGTCCAAAGAGAATATGCAGTGAGGTAGCATGAAGTTTTCACCCAGGCAGAATGGAGGTTTCTCAACAGAATAACTGCATATAGATGGGAAATAGAGGAAGTGACATTTATAGAAAACACATTCTGAAAAAGTTCACTGCTTTGCATGTTTACCCATTTAACTCTCACAACATAGGTGAACGGACTATAATTATCTCACTATTTCCTGACCTAGGAAAAATAGAGAGACTGGTCAGCTTAAGGTAGCAGAGTGATGAAGAAGTCAGGCTGGAAAGAGAAATGGTGTCTGAAGGGAGAATTCAGTATTTCTCATTAAAGTCCACTCTGTTCATCCAACAATTACACTGTTTTGAGTATAATTATTTTATACTAATTTTTAGCCATACTTTATGTTTGGTCCAAACTGGTAGAAAAAATAAAGTTGTCTCTGTCTTCAGAGATCTTAAGAGTTAGTTTTCAAAGAATCCTCCATTGATGTAGAAAATACAACACGGTGTGTGTATGGTGGTGGTTAGACTATAGCCACAGGGTTTAACCATGGGATCATAGGATTGGATGAGGAGCCTAGGAGTATCAGAAAAACATTCAGAGAAGGTTATTAGACCTTGTGAAGAGCATCTAGGAGCTCAAAGATGTCTTCCAGGCTGAAGTGAGGTGGACAGAGGCATTCAGAGAGTAGGCTGGGTGACAGTGGGGGGGAAAGCTGAGCCTTGAGGACAAAGATGGCGCAGAACAGATGAACAAGAAGAAATTCAGCAGAAAGAAGTGCCAGGAGTTCTAATACGATGGTTTTAATAATTCTATACTTTAGAGTAGAGGTAAGAGGCAGCTGAATCATTTTAAGCAAGAAGTAATACCATTAGACTTGAATTTTCTAGAATTCCAGAAATATCATTTATCAACTACAAATGATGGAAGAGAAAAGTGGAGAGAAGAGCAGAAAAGTAAACTAGAGAAATGATGGCGGGTGGTCAGGGAGTGATAGCAACACAAATAAACAAAGCAAATAGATTGAGATGCAAGTGTTAGCAAGAAAAAATAAATAAACAGAATTTCCTGAATGAGTGTACATAGGACATAATGGACGGAAGCAAGAAGAAAATAATGTAAGAGGATGGTCTAAGGCCAGGTACACTACTGGTCTATACTTTTCTCAGCTCTTGGAAGGTTAGGTGAGAAGAATGAGAGTTCAAAGTGAAATCAATCTCCAATACATATTAAAACCCTAACCTAAAGGCTGATTCTATGGCATCCAGATAAGTAACAACAACAACAACAACAACAACAACAACACTAGAGAGTCTGTTATTTTAAAAAATGAGCAAGCCAAATTGGACAGCAAGGAGTCCATGAGGTATCAACTCCACCCAAAGAACCACAGGCAACTGAGTAAATGCAGGAGTGGGACAAGGATCCTCAAGAGAGAGGAGCAGACCAATTAACCAGTTGGTTAATTGTCCAGAGCCAAATGCTCACCACTGATAGAATACAGACAATTAGTGTTACATGACCTCAGCAGGTTAAATGTAGGAATATATAAGCGTGCAATAATAATTAATGAAAAAGGGGGATTTGTATTTGAAAGAGAACTAGAAGGGGTTTGTTTATAGGAGGGTTTGAAGGGAGGAAAGGGAAGGACAAAAGATAATTAAATTATAATTCCAAATTAAACAAACAAACAAACAAACAAACAAACAAGTACACTATAAAAAGAGTGGCCTATGACTGGCGAGGTAGTTCAGTGGATAAAGCACTTGCTGGGCAAACATAAAAACTGAAGTTTGGATTCCCATCACCCACATAAAAAGTAAGACATATGTCATAGCCACCTGTGGCTCCAGTACGTGGAGGCAGAGACGAGGGATCTTGAGAGCAAAATGGCTAGCTAGACAAGGTACAAATGACCTGTGAGTGATTCCACTTCAATAAATAACTAATTACTATTAATCTATGTCAGAAACTGACATATATATATATATATATGTATGTATGTATGTATATGTATGTATATACATATATGTGTGATAATGCATAAATGATTATAGCTCAATTTATATCAATATATAAATATATCAATATAGCTTAATAGTAAACACACAGAAATGTGATTCTTATAATGTTGAGAGGAATTTTAACCATGATGCCCTAGGCCAGGGATACAATGAACACAGCTAAAAGCAACCAACAAAATAACAAAACCAGCCATGCTCATTTTCACTGAGTCATGCATTTTCATCACTGCAGTCAGCAATTAAGGATTCATACTTCTAAAAAACGAAGTATCAAGTATATCTTGTCTTGAGATCTGTAATTCCTACACACATAACCCAGTCTATGCTTGTGGAGTGATTAAACGAAAACGAGAAACTCTCTGTAGTTAAAGGTAAGCAAGAAACACTGATAGCAAGTTTCTTGGGACTAGTTCTGACATAGGTAACGGACATTTTAAAAACAGCTTTATTGTGTAAGAAAACAACTTTCTGAATTTCATGTTTGTAAAGAGCATTCTAAGCGTCCTCAAATCTAAACTGTTTTCTAAACAGCAGAGCTTCAAGCTGTATCGGGGACCTCTCTAGTTCATCCCACTTAGAGTAATCTTTCTCTTCTAATCTCATAATACTTTGGATGTACACCTCTTCAAAGGCTTCCATTGCTCTGTTTCTGTTAAAAGAGAATTTTAAGCTACAAAATACCAGAACTGTATCTAATTTATTTACACTTTTCTTCTCCCTAGCTTATATTGGGCATGGTGCTTTGCATAAGGAAGGCATTACATCTTCTAAATTGAACTAAATAATATTTGATAAGTGACATTGGAGGGCATGAAATACCATCTTGGGCATAAGTACATGACTGATTTATAAAGCCATTTCATTTTTTAATCAGTGCAAATTTTCAATAAAAAATAATGTGTGTATTAAGTTCAATTCATGTTTCTTTTGCTTTCCTTTGACAAAGGATTGTAATTACAGGGAGTCCTATGATGATCAAATACATGTTGCAATAAAGGGGAACTGTGAACACATTACTTAGTGAATAGCAAGCCTCTTCTGTGTTAATCATAGCAACCACTAACTTGGCTTTATCCACAATTCCATGCACTGCATTAGTTTTCTTATATTACAGACCAGTTTTCTTATCTTACAGATGACTGGGAAGGGTAGAAGTGGATTAAGTAACATATTCAACCTCCTATTAGGTACCAGAGGAGAAAATAAAATTATATGGTTGATTATAGAATTGAAAGAATTTAAACTATGGCAGAACATCCCAGGTCTGCAAGATTGGACTGACATGAAAATGTATATAAAGCAAATGAATAGACAATTTCATATCTGTATTCAACAGTCAACCCAGACAGAAATTAATGCTAGAAAGAAATAGTTGTTCCTTTATAACTGTGCAGCCTTTCTTAGCCTAAATTCCAGGGCACTGCTGTCAAATATTCATTTAAAAGATGATCTTCATTGATGCATATCATATGTTGTTCACCCTATGAAGCACTTAATACATAAATTGATTTCATCCTCACAAGTGTACTGAGATACCTTTTACATATTTTACAAGTAAAAAAACAAAACAGAGGTATCATATCTAAGGTAACCACGTCACCAGGTTAAGTAACAGCAGTACTGCGATTTACAAAGTTTGTTCAAGACAAGATAGATTTCTTAACTGTGTGCATAAACTCATAGACTTCAACAAAATGTAAATATTTGAAACACTAAATTTACCAAACTGCTTTATCACTTCTTAGCATATGATAAGGAGTATGAGATTTATGATCCTTTACTATGGAATATATTTTTGGAGAAACTTGAACTATTAACCTCATTAACATACGTACTGATAGACACCCAATATGCAAACTTAAGCATAGCAGACATACATGAATATAGATTTCATAATTTTATTACCAGGTTCTCATAGCATTTTACCAACATGTTGAAGTAGAGGAGTTTTTTCAAATGACACCACAAGCACCATTTGCTTTGTGCTCACAATGACCTCAACAGTATATGTAAGTCACATTGCCCCGAAGAGAACAGCACTTAAGATTGTCAGTCATCTCAGACAAGAAACAATTCGGGGTTTGCAAAAGTCCGATTCTGAATTACAGATTGTATCTTTCTTAAATACAAGCTATACCAGAGACTTAACATTTACATATGTTAAATCAGATGTCTATGAGTCACTAAGTTTACTTGTTGAATTAAAAAACATATTCTATTTTATTTTACCTATAACCCTAGAAGCAACATATTTGCATCAATGTTGAACCGTGCATTTCCGCTTAATTATAAATGATTCAGTTCAAGCCTTATCTACCATATCCATTAACAAGGAGAAGTGCATTGGCTTCTAATACTTCCTGACCTTCATGTTCTTTTGTTACAGTCTTCAAGGTCGCTAAGGCATATATCTTCAAGGACACAGGTTCCAATTATTTGGATACGAAGATTCTTCCATCTCTTCCTGAACACAGTTCTGAGATATTAAAAAATTAAATTACTTTATAAGATTTTAGTGAAAAAAGACTCAGGAGGCTTATTCGAATTCTTCAGGCTTTACCTTTATTATTCGCTGTGGAAGCTATTAGTTCTGCCATTAAATTTCTCCAGGGAAAAAGATTCCATTTTCTTTTTAGCAACCTGTTTGAGTTTATAAAGATATTCTCACTGCGAGTAGACTTTCCCTTTGTCGTGTTTCGTCATATAGGTGTTGGTATGTGAATCAGTCCATTTTTATTCTTTCCACCTTTCTGTGAAAAATACTGTCCTCTTCTTTTACCTTCTACTTCTAGCCTCTGTTTGTGAAACCCACACTACATAGTGATCTCTATATTCTCTTCTGTACCACAGAAGCTGTCTCTGCTGGAAGATGTCAAAAGAGCCTTTGAAGACTGCTAAGAAGAGCGTGACCAGCCCCAGCCAGCACCTCTAAACTGTAAACACCATACATCTACCCATTGGCCTGTTGGTGGATGTTGATGAACTATGTTCTTAATGATAATATTCCCTAAAATAAAGAGTGTCATGATAAAGAAACCATTGTGGAAATTAAAAGAATTCTATCAAGCAAACATGTTTGAATGATGCCTGGCACACAGTTAATCGGTAATATCCATTGCTTCTGATAGTGCTGTTATTTCTCCTCATCCAGTTAAAGTCATAGACTGCTGCTATGGTATGTAGTTGCGACTGATGTCTCTGCCTCTGGTACTAATTTGCTATGAGCATTAGTACTATGATTTCTGCTTCTTCTTCTGTACATGCCTCTATTTATTCTCTAGATAGTGTACTTTCTTCCACCAAGCAAGACACCCAACTGAACTGGAATTTTGAATACCTTGTGGAATTGTGAGATGCCACCTCAGGACTCCCAATTCCTCTTAATTGTATAGTTCACCTGGGTTCTTCTTGTTCTCACAACTTTAAGACAACCACTTGACAAAGATACTTCAACAAATTTATTCAGACTAGAGGCTTCAGGTCTCTGGCCCTTCCTTTTTCTTGAGATCATTTTCTGACAGGCTGTCATATTAGATGCTATGCATTAAAGTTTTCCACTAACATGAATAATTGAAAGCTTATATAACAGAAACATCATTCAATATTGTATGATGATAACCAACCCCATTATTCAGTTAGAAAAAGAAGGGCACCTGAATATTGGGAATTGTAATGATAAATATTAAATTAAAGGTTAAATTCCATTTATAATTCTATAATGAGAAATACTGTATTTTTTGTACAAATGTCAATAGACAGCATGAAAAATAATTAACTTTTTTTCATAATAATTTGAACTTTCAAAGTGGCCCACAATCATTTTCAGGATTTAATCCTCATGGAAAGCCCTCATGGTGAAGAGAGTCTTCATCTAGTGTTTTTCACATGGGAAGAACCTAAAGCATGGCGATAAGGCAGTTTAACAGTGCTCAAAATGTAATTAGATTTCTCTGTCTAGGAGTTGGTAGCATGCTGTTAAGCCAAGTGAAGCCTGTCTGTCTCTGACAGGCAAACAGAATACAAGAGTTAACATTTAGATTTATTAGTGACTCAGTAGTGGATCATGCTCTGAGTCTGTTATCAATTCTGTGGGCAGGCAAACATACATGTTCCCTCCTCCCCTGCACATACATACAACACACTCAAAATTGACATAAACTCTCTGCCTTGATTAATTTTGAACCACCTAGTCCTCTGATGGATTTTATAGTAAATGTCACATCACACTTTTTTCTCTTTCCTCAACTAAGGACTGCATGTCTTTGTGGTTTCTGTCTCAGCCTGCCCGATCAGCTTTCCCCCTTGTACAAATTCTGGGTGACCCAGATCTGCAGTCTTGGAGACTGACCTTGCCTGTAGTACAGCTACTCAGGCATCCCCATAATATCCAAAGGTGACTATTAAGATACCAGCATTTTAAGATTACAAACATCAAATTAAAAATCATGTGGCTTCCTCTATTTTATAAATACATATGGATGTGAATATGCCTTCCTTACACCCAAAATATGTCCTCCAGGAATGAAACCCAATCTGTTCTCTCAGTTCTGGGAGATAGCGATGGATGTTTCCATGTAGGTTCCTGAGTTGTAGCATCCACATCATTCTGGTGAGGGAAAGTGGCAGGGGAGGGTCCCAGATGTGTGGCAGAGAAAACGCTCTATGATGACTCCCTGAACCACTCATTACAACTTTCTGGGAACTTAAAACTTCCCTCAAAACAAAAAATTACTAAAAGTACAGATCGATCTGATCTAAAGTTATTGTATTCATACGGTTCCTACTGACAATGCATGACATAATTGTCGTTTGTGGTAAGGACAGGGAATTCTTATCAGTGTGACAAAGTGCCTGACATACTTCTCAACAGAAAAATTCCCATTGAGTCTGAAGGAAGACACTGGAAAAGCTAAGTGAAGGTTCTTAATCACCTTCTGTGTAAATCTTGTACTTGAGATGGGGAAATCTGGTAAATTTCCCGAGTTCTATTTAGTCACTTGCTTTTCATGACATTTGTCATTACAGAATCACATGGTCATTACTATGTCTCTATTTCTCTCATGTAAGTAGTGTTTCTCAGTCATAGCTACACTACAGAGTCGGGTCCAAAGCTTCTAAAAAATATAGATGGCAGTCCCAGGCCTGTGAAGTCAGTGACTAGGATCTTCTAATTCTAGGCATACTTCCTGGAATCCACAAAGTAAAAGGAGAGAGCCAAGTCTAATGTTGTCCTCTGGACCTTCATATGTGCCCCATGGCACATACACACTCACACATACATACTCACACTCACACACACACTCATATGTACACATACACATTCACACACACACAGACACAGACACACACACACACACACACACATACACACATACACACTTCCATGGAGTTATGGAGTTGTTAGGCTAAGCAGTAATCACCTTTCCCTACTGTGTCATATCACCAGCTCATACCAGTAGATATTTTATAATGTGTTCAGTATGCCATCAGCGTGAAACTTCTTCACATTTTCTTTACTGGCACACAACACATTTGTAAGTTTCCCATGATTCTGTAAATTACCCATCATCCATGTTCCTGGAAATAATCATAGTTGAACTAATTTCTTTACACACAGAAGAAGAAAGAAAGTAAAACATAATTTCAGAAGAACGATGAGTTCAGCAGGCTTGGGAAGAAGACAAGACAGGGTAATGACAGGTGAATATGGTAAAAAAAAAACATTGTGAATATGTCATAAGGAAGCCCATCATTATTTATGATTAATAGATGTTGAGAAAAACTTTAAAAATAAATTTTAATAATAGCTCTTGCCTACTTTGTGAAATAGTATGTTTTCAAATATGATGTTATTGATTCTTGTAGAATTTCATACCTACATACAATTTATTTTGGTCATATGTAACCTAACTCCTCCCTTTCTCTGACTAACTCAGATACTAACACCTCTATACTTTACCTAATGTTTTATAACCCAGCAAGTACAAATTGTGCTGCCCAAATACTCATGCACAGTTCTCTGTATTCTGAATAATTTTGATGTGTGTGTGTCATATATATGTATTATGACTATGCATGTATGGATGTGTTTTTATCATATACATGTATATATGTTTATAATATATGTATGCGTTTGTGTGTATACACACACACACACACACACACACACACATATATATATATATGTATGTCCATGAATAAATGTATGTGTTTGTATGTGTGTGTTTGTATTTAGAAAGTTTATAGTGTGCTTCCATATGGTGCGTTCATCTCTAGTGTTAGTTTTCCCTTTTCCACACCTCCTACACCTTAACTTCTCAACCATCACCCAAATTCAACCACCCTCTCAGTCATTTTCTTTTCCTTTTCATAGCACACATTCTGAATAGGCAATATCTCCATTGTGAGACAGATATTACTTTCCCTATTTTACAGATAGAAACCAACCAACCAAACGAGCAACAACAACAATCAAATGTCTCAAATATATATGGCAAAGATAGTGAGAGCAGAAATTGGTCATTAGTCTATGTAAAGTATCTAAAATGAATAAGTTAATATCTCTGCTTAACTATGGACACCTCAACCCCTCCACATAGACACGTTCTATGCATCTCTATGCATTCCGAGCCTTTTGCCAACTCTGCTAACATGGTTAAGGTCTTTTAACATTCTTCCTTTATCTGTATCATAGCTTCAAATGTCTGTTTCAAAATGGCATTAGTAAACTCAGTATATAAGTGTAAATGATACATTATGTGGGATTAGTCCATTTCTCTGGACTTCCTTAACACCCTAAGCAATAAAATTTAAAATTCAGTTAAAATATTTGAATGACAATCCTTTAATTTGCTACTCAGAAATGAAATGACACCTAGAACGTTTAGACATTTGGCTTTCAAAGATAAGTTTTAAAACCTAATTTTAAAAATGAACAAACAACAAAACAACAAAAGGAAAACCCTACATCTATTTTATATTGGCAGAATAAAAAGCCTCAAATACTTCCAATATACTCTAAGAAACACAGTACATCATAGTGGTGAGGATCCAAAATAACAATATTTAGTTTCTCATTCTTCCTTAGGTTATTTAAATTTGCTTACAGTATTTTATTATCTTATACAACACAATGTAGTTACTTCAGTCAGCTGCTATGATTTAAGAAGAGGAGTAACGTGTAAATTCATCATAAAAATATAGACAAACATGGGTTGGAGGATCTACTAATTGCCAGAGTGATTTTTGAATGGGCCAGGCCTTGGCTTCTATTCCTAGCCCTGCAATAGTAGGAGATAAATAAAAATAAAGATAGTAACAAGTCATTGACAGAGAAGTAGTGGCTGTGAGGACGAGAGTGTGGAGATCTAGGACAAGTCTAGCTGCTCTCAGAACAGTTTCATACAAAGGGATGCAGGCTGTCTGATAAGCAAGTTAATTTTAGCCAGTAAGTGAGAGTGCTCTGTGTTCTCCAGCCCAAGGCAAATGCTGAAAAGGAGCCAAAGTTTTGCAAACAGAGTGAGTCTTGTTGTCTTTGTGTGAACAGTTCGTTTAGATTTTCCAGGGAAGACAGGTTTTGCACTGTTTGGGTGAACGGGACAAGACAATCGAAAACATTAGTCCAAAAATCATACCACTATCAAGATTTACTCTTAAATCTCAAAACGCTGAAAAAGAAATACTACAGACACTATCTCAGTACAGCTGTTGGCTTCTTTCATTAGGTTTATTGCTTATTTGTTTGTTTGCCTCAGAGAAACCCAATAAGAAATGGAAAGGATTGCAGACCATGAATGTGAGTAGACTAATCAGAGCATGTACATGTGACAGTATGTATGTGTATGTAGTGCCTGTGGAAATTCCTTATTAAGTCACTAAATTATTTTAGCTAGCTATTGACATGGGTACTAATAACACTCTGACAAATTCTATAGTATAATTTAGCTTTTTAAAGATCTGTAATGTTTAAAAGGAAAGATGAATGTTGTAAACATAGCAACCATAGACTAACTAACCCAGAAAGGCAACAGGCATTCAATTTCCTTTGAAGCTAAACTGAAATTAATAAATACTTAAATAATTAAATAAATCTCTTTTCTAGAACTTGAAGTACATTTATTTTTTGAAATAATTAAAAAAAGTAGCCAACCATAAGTAGTATATTTTTACAAGTCTTTTTTTAATCTCTACTTTAATGGGCTTTCCAATGAATCTTAAAAGAAATTCACATTTGGCATTCTCTTCCCCATTGAGAGTAAACTGCCCTTGGTTTTGTTAGAGTCATAAACCAGAGAGTTGAGAACTGGGACTAAATAAAATATTAATGTAAATAAATAAATAGCAAGAAATTAGGTTTACAGATCTTAGAAGGCTTTTATTTTCTTTTTCTACCCTGTTCCTTGGCAGAGGTAATGTAAGAGGAAATCCCAAGTACTAAGAATTAATTCATGTAGACATGAACTAATAGTTATCAAAAATTGGTAAGTATGACCAACTTCTTTATAAGGAGTGTTCTGAAACATGCTGTGGCTAATGACTTAGGATGCAAGAGACAGGACCAGAGCAGTAGTTGTAAAAGAGGCTTTCATCCCAGGGAAATAATTTACACACTAAACACAAGTGCAGTCATTCCAGCTGGCATGCTGTTATCCATCTTAATTATTGCAATAAATGAACCACTGGCCATCACAGTTAAAAGACTATGGAAAACTGGATGTTCACCAAAGATTGGAAAGAAAAGCTTTATGTTAAAATAAAGCAATGATAAAATTGGAAATTAGGACATAAATCTGAGGAAATATTTTCACAGAGTAAACAAGGAACCTTTGTCATTGAAAATTTTATTTACTTGACCTTGTAAATTTAGCAGTAATTTTGTCTAAGTTATACAGTTTGAACGACATGTAGACGTTAGATTTCTCTGATTGGCAATAACTAAACAGAAGTGGTTGTTGAAGGCTTGGGCTAGTAGAGAGTCTCAGCATATAAAGAAGAGTGCCCCTCCTCACACAGCTGCTCACACAGTGTGGGTCCAGGACAAGCCTTCTCTGCAGCATATGGACAATGCTAGAAATGCAAATTTCACACCCCCATGCCAGAAATAGGGAATCTGGAACTCTAGGAGTTGGGCTTAAAAGCTAATTTGAGTAAGCTTTGTGGTCATTCTAATGCATGGCCAAGTTTGAGAACTCCCAGACTACCAAAACATAAGGTGCCTAGAAAGACATAGTCTTCATTCTTTTTTTTCCCCCTTTGAGGTTTGTAGGTGGTGTTTTTCATTCTTTTCTTGCTAACACCTACCCCAGTACGTTGGCTGACTCTTAACAATTACTAAAAAAATAAAAAAATAAAAATATATAAACTATTGACCTCATGTCAATTTCAATAGATAATTCCAATCATTGTTGTGGGTATTTTCAGCTACTGATAGATCACTCATTTAACTTATATATTTTTTCAGCTATCTTAGAATCATTAATATGAATGAATTTTTGTTTACAACTAGAGTAAAAATTAATTTATCAAAATTATTATTTATGAGAAATTAACTTGATAAATAGTATTGAATTTGTATATGGGTGTTTTTGGCCTCTTTGACATTATTGGAAAATTTGATAAGGTAGAAGTCACGAAGCATGAATTCAGGGCCCTGTGATGATCTTTTATTGCCCTGTTATGCTCTATGATTGGCCTAACTTTTGAAAGTTAGTTAGTCACTTAATATTACAGCTGATATTCCTCGTTAATAACTCAATACAACAAACATAACATATTATGCATTTTTATTACACCAAAGGCTCTAGAACCTTGATAGGCTCAGTTTATATGTCACAGATATAACCTGCAAAATTTGTGGTTTACTTTCCCAAAGCAATGTTTATAAAGAATGAGCAAAAACAAGAGAGTGGAAGAACGAGGATGTGCCTTTATGAAGTCTCTATTTACATTCCAGCTAAATGCTGGAAGAAAAGCAAGAGCAACCTTTAGAATGCATGAGGGGTGATGCGATGGCTAGCCTCGTTTCCCAAAGCACAATTTTGGGAGACACACTTTAGTTCTGCTTGCATTATAATCTTCTGAAGAAAATGGGCGGGGCAAAGTATTACATTTCCTCTCTAGCACACCACTTGATATAACCTAACAAAAATATTATTATAAGAAAATTCATTTACAATGGGGGACTTGATGACATAAATTAAAAGTAAGATTAAACTCCACAAACAGAAAACATACAAACTCTTTAATAGTCTCTCAAGGCATATAATATTTTATATTATATGTATATTGTATATGCATATATATATATGTATATATAACCACTTCACATATTATTAAAGGAACTCTAAAACTATTAAGACATTAGTACAATCTCTTCTCTTTGAATGTTCTCTGTGGAGTAGGCCATGTCAATAATGAATGATACCATGCTTATGAATGACGGTGGAAAAGAAACAGACACATAAGCTTAGTGCTTGGAGAAGTTGTGGTCCGATCTCATTTTCACTCTTACTTGCTGCTGATGGTGAATACCCAAAACTTCCTCATGTCTGCCACAAGGGAATTTAACTTGACTTTGCCTGCTATTGAACTGTGCTCTGTGTCATTTGGTTTTATTGCTGACAACTAAGCCTATGATACAATTTCAACCATGCGTTAACTTAGTCAGACTTTAATTATTTCCAAGTGCAGCCCTTCCCCTTTAGCTTGCCTCTTCATTCTTTTTCACCCCACACATGGTTTTTGTTGTTACTGATGTCGCTCAAATATTCCAGAAGTATAAAATCGCCTAGCTTCTCAATCTAAACGCTGCCACACCCAGTACTCTATTTGCATTGTGCTTCAGTGGCTTCTTCTTCGGCTGTTGTTCTCTTGAGTATTTTGAAGCAGACCCTATGTCCCACTCATTTTATCCAGCACAGCAGTTACAGGCAGTAGCTGCCTCATAACTCTCTGTTAAATCATTTTGTCTTCCCAGCTGTCCTTTCTCCAGGTTTTCTTGAACTTGCATAGCAACCTGCCTGCTCTCCCTGCTTTCTTACAATTGTTTGGTCTTTCCTAGCACCCGACTCAAGCTGAGCCAATCAGAATCTTTCCCCTGTGCCTTTGGAATCAGACAAAATGTATGGGTTACTTTTCTGAGTGGAAAGAAAGAAGAAGAAGAAGAAAAGAGCTAAATTTAGAAGTGAATAGCTCATTTTCCCATATGATCAGGTGGGATCGCACACAGGAAGAGTGAAGACAGATAAATAAAGCGATCAGAGGTTACAAGGAAGTGGATGCTGCTACTGCCCCGGGGTCTAATTTGGTCCCCAGACCTCACTTCTAGCTTCCATGGCGTCCCTTGCTTGTATGTTTCTTCCACTCTCATTATCATAATTACAGTGAGAAATAACAAAAACAAAATCCGTGGAATATGGTCAGTCATATCAAATTTGTATTTTCCTCAGCAGTTATGAAATGACCACTGCTTCTGACAAGGCCATTGTGTTGGGTCTAGGCGAAACAACGACTGTAAACTGCAGAGTGCACGCGGTGATTCTCCAGATGATAGACAATGGCTTGGTGCAGATTTTATAGGGCCACAACTGACATTAAGGTGGGAAAGGAAAGACCAGTGCTGCTTTGATAATGAATCCATGCGTAGGAAGCTCTACAAGTGTGGTTCTTTTTGCACACCCTATAACGGTGATGTATGAACAATATATCTATGGGTACATTGTGAAAAATTTGCTTAATGTTTCCTTTGTGCTGTTTGTTCACTTGCTTGTTTTTTTAATTAGATATTTTCTTCATTTACATTTCAAATGCTATCCCCAAAGCCTCCCCCTGCCCTGCTCCCCAACCCACCCACTCTCTCTTCCTGGCTCTGGCATTCCCCTGTACTGGGGCATATGATCTTCACAAGACCAAGGGCCTCTCCTCCCTCTGAATACTGACAAGCTCTAAAATGTCCTCTTCAGTTCAGGTTTATAAATCAGCACGGGATGAAGGAATCTCAGGAACTCTCTGACACCTCAGTAAATGTAAACTGTAATGCAAAGCAGAGACCTGCCCATGTGTCTGCTGAAGGGGGAATGAGGAATTCAGAGAAGCGTGGGGAGTAGATATTTATCCAGAACTGTGGGCAATGTTTTCACAGGCTGAGACTGTGTGTTCTGCAGCTGACTCAAGTCTTAGGACACCCAAGCTGACCTTAGCTCGCCCACATCCATTTTATGAATTAGTATCTGAGGTATAAACTCACAGGTAATGAGACACGCGTAGTGGGCAGCCATGGAGAAATAGTGGAACGCACACAAGCAACCAACTGCCCCCCAGTACCCTACTTTTAAGTTTCTTCAATTATCTAAGAAATAAATCTGACTTTTCCCACCTGTGTATGTTTTACAGGCAACCTCTTAGCCCATTCATTGAGAGTACAACAGCTGGCCACTGGCACAGTACTGCTGAGAAAATACACTGACCTGTTCTGTAAAAAACACAGGCATTTTGTTTTGCTTAGGAGCGGTTAGACTTGTTTTGTGATTTGAACAGACCCACAGTGCTTTGGAACACACTCACCCCAGCTCATAACTTGGAAGCACCTTTTTACTTGAATCGGCCCAGTTTCAAGACTTAATGAGTGATGTCACTTAAAGCACGCTGGGATTGCTGATGACCTCCAGGCAGGTGCTTGCTGTATTTTTTAAATTTTAAAAAGTACAGGTTTACACCTTGTCTTAATTTTACTGTCCTTCTTTCAGGTATAGATGTATATTTATCCCGTTTCTTGGTTGTTTCTTAATAAACACGATGACATATATTTTAAAGTCTAATATCTTTCAGATTAGCATTTTCCTTACCTGTGAACGAAATGTCAGACACAAAAGAAGGCCTGGAAACCAGGGGAATTTGGATCTCTCAATGTTAAAGCAAATTCTAAAAAGAACGAAGTGACTCCTTAGACTGTCTATCATCCAAGAGCCATTTAGTAAGTGATGTTTCTAAAAGGTTCTAGAGATGGAGTCTCTCTTCATCTGATGAGTTATGCCTATATTCCATATGAATTTAAAAATAAACAAACAACAAACAAACAAAAAACATTGTTGTTATGGCTATTCCCTGAGAGATTCTACCAGTTCCTGACCAGTACAGATACAGATACACATACCCAACCATTGGACTGAGCCCAGGGACCCCAATGGAAGAGCGAGGGGAAGGACTGAAGGAGCTGAAGGGGATTGCAGACCCATAGAAAGAACAATATCAACTAACAGGACCACCCAGAGCTCCCAGAGTTGTGGAGGGGTAACTGAGAAGGAGGATCATTTGAAATGTAAACAAATAAAATGATTTTTAAAAAAGAGTTTTTAGATGTCATGGTATTTAGCTCAGCAATACTTCTCCAGTGAATCTCCAACAAAGAAGTGAGACAACACTCTTCCATATCTTTAAACAGTAGGTTAGAATAAGACAAATATTTTATAATACAGATAGCTATGGTTTGAAATGGTGTATGATTGAGAAAAATGGCTTAGCAATAAAATATCTCTGTATGCTGTGTGGTGAGGTATATTCTTGAAAACCCTAGGCTTCACTTAGGTTGGGCAAAGTATTTAACTCAACAGACAATTACCATAATAGTGATAATAACAATAATAGCAATATTTCCCCAAATGAATGATTGAATGAGCCTATGATTAGGACTTTGATAATCTTAATTAAAAGTCATGCAACAATCTTTAGATGCTTCTTATGGAAATGAAGGATAGGTTTCTTGTATATTTAGCTGATATGATTTTCTATTTTTTATTGATAATATAGAAATACAACTCTTCAAACACTAAACACCAACTAACCCTAAACCTGTTCACTATATCTTCTTGTATAACATAGTTCACTGCAAACAGTGTTTCTCAAACACTGGCTCTCAGAACATATTAAGTTAGACACAGGATTAAAATTTTAAATATCACAATGATATGAAATATTTTAGAGTTAAGAAATACTTATTCCCAGGCATCCTTTGCAGAGCATACATACCTGTTTTGTGTGTTGGTGGTGGGGGTGGGGGGGGGGGGGGCGGAGGGGGAGGTTGGTATAGGCAAATATGTAATGAGTTTGTTTTTGAATGTCCTCCACTCTTTGTTTGGTATCATCAAAGAAATGCACGTAATTCTGCCACTCTGTTTTTCTTTCTTTTTATAGTTTAGTAAATAAGGACAAACATAATTATAACAGTACAAATTTCTACTTTGCACCAGCTCCCTTCTTTCCTATTATGGTTGAGTACATTGGATATCTAACCTCTCGTTAGAAGGCCTATTATACTACAACATTCTCCTTCAGATGTTAATAACAATGGAAATAAAAACAACAATAGACAGCATCCTGAAGTCTTACTTGCCTTCACTTTGCTAATCACTTTCTAAACATTATCTCACCCTGGTCTTTCAACAAACATCTCCAGTAATTACTATTATTCTTTTCTCTTGGCAGATAAAAAAAATAGACTTAGAGACAGCATGGGGCCTGCCCAGTTATGTAACTTGTTTTAGATGTTTTTTTCTTTCTTTCTTTCTTTTTCTCTTAATAGAGTCATTTCATTCATACTATGTAAATTCTATTTTTATTGAAAATAATTTTTCATACAGTATACTCTGATCACTTCTGCTTCCCCTTTTTCCCCTAGAACCTCTGCATTGCCCCCATCCACTCAACTCCACACCTTCTTTATTTCTTTCTTTTGAAAACATTTCCCAATGAAGCCTCTTGAGTTTAAATCTGTTAAGAGTCAAGAGCCACAGGGTCTTGTGTAAACCATTTAGAATCTAGTATAAAGTTGGAAATGAACCCACTCTACAGCCAAAAAGAACAAATAAGAAATACATGGTTTCTTATTCAAAATAATTTTTAATGTTTTTAGTAATCATTTTATTTGTTTACATTTCAAATGGTATCCCCCTTTCCATGTTACTCCTCCACAACTTCTCCATCCCATCTCCCCTCTCCCCTTTCCCTATGCCTCTATGAGGGTGTTCCTCCACCCACCCTCCCACCCACTTCCGCCTCGCCACTCTAGTATCCCTCTACACTGCAGCACCAAACCTCCACAGGACCAAGGGCCTTTACTCCCATTGATGCTAGATAAGGCCATCCTCTGCTACATATGTATCTGCAGCCATGAATCCCTCCATGTATACTCCTTGGTTGGTAGTTCAGTCTCTGGGATCTCTGGTCCCGTTAGGTGATATTGTTCTTCCTGTGAGGTTGCAATCCCCTTCAGCTCCTTCAGTCCTTCTCCTTGCTTTTCCATTGAGGTTTCCCAAGCTCAGTCTGATGGTTGTCTGTGAGTATCTGCATCTGTATTGATCAGGAGCTGGTATGTTTTCTTAAGTATTTCTGTAGTCATGAACCTTTAGGTTCATCGACTCAAACATCAAGGCAAATCCACAGAACTAAAAATTGTAACCTTCCATTCTAACTACTTTATAGTTAAGGAATTCAAGGGCACGCTCACTAAATTTATCAATGATATTCTTCTTTCATATGAATTCCTAAGTTGAAAAATAATTATAAAAATTTCTACTCAGAGTATGCTCCAATAGAAAATATTTCAGGTAGAAAAGTGACTATCATATTTGGCAGTGTTATAAAAAAAAATAGTGGTGCCTGATCTTTCTTTGAAAAGTGTCAAACTACGTCAAAGGACTAGCTTTTGCTTTCATCTGCCAAATGGATTTTTAGCTGCTATCAGCCAGTTATTCTCCTTCCCTCCCTTCTCCAGCCTTTCTTCCTTACAGACAGGTATTACGTTTAATTAGTTGTAGTATTTCTCTGCAAGCCAACTCCAACTTCTCTACAGCTTTATTTAACTTGTGAAAAATGCAATAAAGCATGATGAAAAAATTATTTCGCTAGATATACAGGCACGTGCTAGTAATTGCAACTCTAAGGCGATTATGCAACAGCATTGCCCAGGCCAGCCTGGGCTACATAGCAAGCCCCTGTCTTAAAGAGAAAAATGGCAAATCATTTAAAAATATGTAGCTTTAGCATGGTATAAAGAAGAGCTTACTCCGCTCCTGGTCTAATCTAATTTCACACTCTGCTTGTAACATTTTTTTATTTCAATATTTCAATTATTTTATTTATGGTCCACTCTCACTCGGTGTCTCAATCTTTAAAGCTTTCCATGGTTAGGTCTTAATAATACATAGTTATGAGGACAAATAAAGTGCAAATAATACGGAACCGAGATGATGAAGTGATTATGTTTATATGGCAGAGGAAGAAAATCACACAATTACCATGGAAGAGAGCCAACTAGGCTACAGTCTAATATCACCGTTGAACAATACTTTGAGAAGAAAAAAAAAAAAAAAAAAAAAAACACCACAGTGACTAACCCAACTAAGTACAAGAACTAAGCCGAGTCTTTTGTTCCTTCTCCAATCTTTCCTGTCACCATATCATCAATCACTGAGGAGCCAGGAAGCGTCTATGATTCAGACTCATTATAGACACAACAGCGATAAATCAACATTCACTTTCCGTGTTTCCTAGTTAAGCCACTGAGTAATGAGGTACATGGAATGTTTGCATAAGGTCAGTTTTCTAAGTTTCTTTTCATTTTATTATGTGTGAAAAAAAACCCTTTAATAATTCAGATTTGGGGTTCATGAATATGCACACTAAGTCTGCAGTTAAGTCACTGGTACACTCAGTGTCCTGAAACATCTAAAGAGGAAAAGCTAACAGATTGGGCAATATTTTCAGAGGACAAAATAAACAAGAAAAAGTTTACATTTCAAGTGTTTGACATTTCAAGTGCTTGAGCTGTTTCAAGTTTCTCTCTCTCTCTTTCTTTTTCTTTCTTTCTCTCTTTTCTCTACCTTTTTTCTTTTTGTAGGAAAAAGGAATTCTTTACTATATTTTTATTTCCTCCTGACATTCCTGTAATAACCTCATTTGGAAGCATCCAGAGTGACTACTACTGCCTACCACTGTGGAAAACACAATTACTCCCAAGTTATCCTAGCCACTCGTGGAGAAATCACCACACTTCTATCTCAGGAAGTGAGCCATGGTAAAAATAAGAGGACAACCAACACTTTATCAGCTTGAACTTTCATCAATTAATACGATTTTAAGTACAGGCAGATTGAAACTTGGAAAAGATAACGTTCACTGGTTAATTTGCTCAGACTACCTTTGATTGCTTCGGGGTCAAAGTATGAAGTTTGGAACGAAAGCATTTGGAACCGTAGCCACTGAGCTTGACAAAGAGAAGAAAGGTGCCATTTCTTACCTATCTTGTCTGCATAACTGTGCCCACAAGTGTGCCTACAAATGTCTCTAGCTTGGTAATAGGGAATATAACTTAAGTTTACATGAAACTCTGGCGTTTTAAAAGAAAACTCCACCATTCTCAAGGAAACACAAACAGATGTTTGCTCTGGGATGAGGAATCAAGGTCTAAAGGCTAGCGAGGGGAATCATGGGAAACAGAGAAAGAGATAAGAATAAAGTGTGCAGAAAATAGAAAGCTATACAAAAACTCAGTGCGAGGAGTAATGCTCTTAGCTCCTGAAAATGGATTTAATTAAGTTCTACTTATGAATAAATCCAGACTCTAGCCTCTGTTTAAGCATTGAGGACTACCTGAGCCTCTGTGAAGCTAACTCAGAACAGAAAAAAGCAACTTTCCTAACCAGACAGGCTTGGTGGCAGCAGCCTCTGTGCACTGAGATAGCCTACCTTTTATTTTGCAGTAAATACCAAATATCATCTTTCTGCAGAGACAAGACCTCACTGTCTATCTCAGACAGAGATAAACCTGTTCCTTTCTCAGCATCTCCAGTGTTAGGACCATAGGCCTTACCCAACATGTCCAGTCTTGTGTATTTTCTGAAGGTTTGTTTTTGAGTCTTCATTACAATTTATTTGCAAATTGTAACATCAGATTTTTTCCCAACTCATATTTTATTGTTCTATATTTGATAGGTATTAGGGGTAGATGTGTTTATGTGCCCACATGACTGATTAATTTGCTCATGAAATCTCTGACTCCAGCAAGTTGTCATAGGCAACTACACTTGTCTTTAGATGCACACACACACACACACACACACACAAAGAAAATATAAACTAAAACTTAAAAAATAGAAAAAAATGAATTTCAGGCATTCTTTGCCAATTCTAGGTATGTGCTGCTAATCAGAAATAGAAATATACTTAGTTTGACTTTTCAGAAACCTACAGACACAAATAACCTGACATTAATAAACAGACCATGCAAAACAGAAGAATGTTTTTGCAAGAGCATTTGCCTATTTATCTAAGCTGTTTATTCTCGGTTAATCTGGATTGATATTTGAAAACAGACAAATGAGGTGCCATTTGTTTTTACTCGTCATTAACACATTTTACAATGGGACAATGATTTTTGCTTTTATTTTACCTTATTATTTGTTTGAGACAGGGTCTCCCTATGTAGCACTGGCTGTCCCATAAATGTGTATGTCAACCAGGCTGGCTGCAAAGTATTAGAGCCCTCACTATCTCTGTTTCCCAAGTGTACATAAGTTTTTAATTTTTTTTTTAATTTTCCTAAATTTCTCAAAGAAACTATGTTTAATTTAAAGTTACTTTGATTCATATGAGAATATATACTGTTATTTAAAATATGCTTGTGGAACAGTAAGATGGATAAGGTAGTAAGGGAATGCACCACCGAGTCTGATGACCAAAACTCCATATTGAAGACCTACATGATATGAAGAGAAAACTGATTCCTTTCTGTTGTTCTCTGGACTCCATGTGTGCCATGATACAAGATTTCTCCTCTAGATAAATAACTATAAACATAAAACTATGTCTTCTTTATTACAAAAAAACCCTGTGTTTTATTTTTTCTTATTTGATTATTCAGTGGTACAGGTACTGGGGAAATACATACCAGGATACATTGAATAGAGAAAGATTATGAGATCATTGTCCCTCTCTCCAGGAATATGGAGACTCTTGAACAAAGAGAAACAAGAATAAATAGGCAACAGGCAACAATGCAATGAACTTCAGAGCTGTTTCCAAGAACAGGAGGCTCAGGGAGACTCTTTGGAGGAAGAAAGGCCTCAGCAGCCTTCTTGAAGCTGGAAACACAACTCAGTCAGTTAAAGGCTGGTGTATAGGAGCATGGGAAGAGTGTCGCAGCATAAGAGGCCGGAGATGGGTGTAGGCAACCCAGAGAATGGAAAGGGCATAATACACTTAGATGTTTTGTTCCAACATGGACTCCAAGAAAACTGTTTAAGAAAGTCTTAAGAACCTTAAGTGCTAGGCTAAAAGCTCATCTTTACCCTAAATATACAGAAAAGCCAGGGATGTGTTGTAAGCAGGCAGTTACACAATATGACATCCCTCAAATCTGGTATCCCTCTGAAGTCACACCATGTTTGTTTTCTTTCGTTTCTTTTATATTGCTGTCGCTGTACTCCACTTTAATCTACTGGAGCTACCCAAGTCATTCTTTGTGCATCCACAGATTAGCACTCCTACTTACACACCCATGACCTAACCGGTTGCTCTCAGACACTGTGAACAATAGGCTAGAATGTGTCTTATTTGTTGCTTTCATTTTACATTCAAATTTAAATGTTGCTCCAGGTTTTCAATACAACTGTTTTTTTTCATTATCAGATAAGAACTCTATCATAATGAATATGATATTGTAATTAAAGCATAGTCTTGGAGTTTGTACATGACTTGTCTACAGTGAATAGACTCATGGTTCTGCCAAATAAATGATAACAAGGAACCTACATTCATATTCCATTTCCTGTATTGAAAAAAAGGTGAAGAGGAGAGACACTATAGCCGGCAGTTTCACAATTTTGAATAATCTGTGCCCTCTCTTCTCTGTACCAATGTGAGCACATCAATTATATTTGGACAGAAAAGTTTAAATATGAAATATATGAACAATATCCACATTTCTTAAGAACTTACACTTTGACAGGAGCAGGATTGAATAAGCTTTATATGCAGGAATATTTTATCATCAATTCCGACTACTCTATTGTGTCCAGTCACTTCAGGATGCACATCATCCTCAGAGGGTAGCAGCCTGTGTTAGGGATGGGGTGAAGCAACTCGCCCAATTACTCAGTTGGGAAGAGAAAAGTTTCAGAGCACAGTTTTTGACAGAAGCCACTTTCTGAAAGTCTACCCTATAATGGAAAACACAATGATATAAGCACTTGCCTTACTGAAGTCCAGTACATGTTTGAATTTTAGAGGTGACAATAAGAATCTACAGTTTCATGCCCCAATTGCAATCCAGTTACAAAGTAAATAAACAGATAGAATGATGTCTATCCACAGAGCAAAAATAAAGCTCTACGTGTGTACATTAAGGGAGTGTTAAAGAAAATAAGAAAGAGTAGATAAGAGTAATAAAATAATAAGAGTACAAAGTGAGGATAGACCATTCCCTTGTGGAAATCTAGAAAATTAGGAAAAATGTATTTCCTACTAGTCAGTTAAATATATTCTAATTTAATATTTATCATAGATAATTAGTGAGACCTGCAATAGTTTTGTCAATAGCAAACAACTCCTTCTTTATGCATCACTGTATCCTTCCTATCGTCTACCTGTGGTAGTTTTCTCCAATAATCTGCTATGCACAACAAAACCTGTTAACTAATTGAGTATTAAAGCCTTATTAATATTAGAAGTGGTTGTTAAGTCCCAGTACTACAGGAGACGAATGCTCAATTTTTATTATAGCTTTAAGAGTCTTCCTGTAAATGGAATACAGACCATTTGTAGCAACTGAGAGGCCAATATGTGTCAGGCATGAGGAAATGCCAGCCTAACTCACTACCTTTTTGAATATCCACATCCTCAACTTATAAATGAGAAGACCAACAAATGCCAGAAAACTAGAAAACCATCTGAAAGCCTGACCAGGGCTCCAGCCAGCTCTTAAGGGACACCCAGTGTGGAAGGCACAGCACTGGCTGTAACAAGCATAATGGGTAAGAACACAAGTGTGTATCATATCGCCTACACTGGGACATTAGAGTGCAAGGACTTCTAATGCTTTCCCTCTGAAATTTTGGATTAGTTTTAGAACATGCTCACCTCCAAAACCATCCTATGAAACTCAACACACTCCCTTTCAAACCCCTCCTTCTGACTCTGTCTCTGTGTCTCTGTCTGTCTCTGTCTCTCAGTCTCTGTCCCTCACATGGCATCAATTAGGCCTCCCATAGTGTGTTGTATCTAGAATGAATCGACACAAATATCTGGAAACCATTTGCATGTGGAAAAACAGTGACAAATACTCAAAAAGCACACGTGTAGCTTCTTCTGAATCTACCCGTTGGCCAGTCAAACTGATTCTACAGTTATGAATGGAAGAAAACATGGCTGCCAACTACAGTTTAAATTGTAGAAGCTAGGTGTTCTAGGAGTTATGTACCAAATTGTATGTAAAGAACAATGATTAAAACAAGCATACAAAGCGGGTTTCCCTTCATCAGTTTTGGCTATGTAAAATGAAGTTAGGCAAGAATTTGTAACTTCTCTATATGTACATAGTTTCTATATGTCCATTACTCTTACAACCTTATTTTCCCAATACGTTTTGAATTTATGGAATTACTTACTTTTGCTAAAAAAAAAAAATGGCAACAACACAATTATAGAAGGAGCATGATCTTTTTAAGTATGATTTTAAAATATCTCTTCAAATAATAAATATATTATTTAACTCAGCAATTCCAGTTCTAACATACTTGCTCATATGGAAAACAGCATCTGGTAGGATGGTCATAACTAAATGCATATTGTTTCAGTTTCAGGTGAGGTGGAGCAAACTTGCAGACCCAAGCATAGGTTCTTAATCTTTAGACTGTGTTGATAAAGAAAAGAGACATGTGCAAATGTTTAGATATAATGAGTCCTCGCTACTCCTAAAGGAGGGGGGTGTATATACAAATCTCTGCCACTATGTGAGTACTCAATTTCTGAGCCTCACACAGCAGACTTCCTGAGCCTCACACTGGCAAGCAAATTAGCAGGTTTGGGGGAAGTATTAAACAACCCCAAGAACACTTCAGTGTCCATGTGGACTCTGAAAGCTTGTTTAGCTTTACTGAAAAGAGACAGGTATCACTTCCCTCTGGGAGTGAGAGCTGCCTGCCTCCCTGCTCCCCCAAGTCTCCTGTTCCAGCCACTCTCTTACTGTACTAGTTTTGCTAGGTTCCTCCTCAGCACTGCTTTAGAGATCTCTTTAGAATCTTTGCCAAGTTTATCCGGACCCCAAGCAGACCCAGCTGTTGTTATGTAAACTGCTCTCTACCGTTTTGACTGTTTGTAGCACCTAGCAACCCCTCTAGCTCCAGTTACAAGCATTTCTCAAGCTTCTGTTTGCAGGCATGGGGCCTCTTGAGTAGTTAGTTTACTTCCTCAATGCCAAAGCATTGCTGCTTAGCTCTGCACACTCCAAAGACTCCGAAATTATTGGAGATTATACCTGTTCTGTAGTCACGTGAATTTTAAATTAGGATTGACCAACAATGTGATCTTTGACCAACAACGGATTCTTTATTTCCAGATCCCAAACTAACCTATGCCAGTCCTTTGACATGACATCCTTGATCTCTGTCTCTTCATGTTCACCCATATGAAAGTTCAATATTCTTATTCTTCAGATTAAGAGTTTTAAAATAAGAGATTAGTTTTTATGAAAAACACTGGTAAATCTCTGTGTGTCACACACACACACACACACACACACACACAGAGTTACATTTTGTACCTTTGACCATGTCTCTAGGTGAACAAGCTTACTACAACAGCAGGCTACAACTCTGCCTTTCCTGGAATTTACAAGAAGCAAGCTCATATCCTTTGGTTCTATTTCACTATATCTGGCATTTAAACTTTAAAAGGTTAAGAATGTGAACTTTTTCAGAGTGGATATATATATATATATATATATATATATATATATATATATATATATATGCAGTTGAGTACCATAGAGTAAATGCATAGGCAGAGGAGTTAGTAATAATTAGGCTTTCTTCCTTAGTTCTGTGTTACTATAATGAAATACCTGAGGTAATTAACTTCTAAAGAGAAAAGGTTTCCGGTCAGGGTTCTGGAGGATCTAGTTGGAATTCAACTGACATCTTTATTCTGGACCTGTGGTGACACAGTACTTTTGTGGCAAGAGGACACTACAGGACAAACCTTATAAGGCAGGGAGAAAAATGAACTAACAGGGAGGGAAAGGGCTTAGGCCAGAAAGCTGCTCAATACTTGTGCTTTGAGTAATTTTTAAGGGCCTCCATTAGGGTTCCTTTTATAAAACACCATCACTTATCAGTATTGTCACCCAAGGAACAAACCCTTTTATGCACAGTCTTCTGGAGGGTATTCAACATCCAAAATGGAGCATATGGCCCATATGACTTGTTAGCCAAACTTCACTCCTGAAGTCAAAAGTGGCAACTGAGTGTTACAGCACTTGCCTGGTAAGCGCAGGGCCCAAGGTTTCACTCCCAGCAGCATAAGTAAAGAAAAAAAAAAGATGCAAAATCCTAATGACTTTTTTAACTTTAACGGTGCACATACTTATGGACAATGGTAAAAACAAGTGAGATAAAATCTGAGACCCTGATATTAAAATCAGTCAGTCAATCAATCACTTGGCCGATCAAAACTGTACCCAGTATAGCATCACCTATACTCTATGTACATCCTGCCTTGGTTATTCCAGGCGTCATGAACATCTTATTAGTAATAAATGCCTCAGTTTCAATAACACTGAAAGGTAAATAAAATTTAACTACAGGAAGCACAAAAGACCACAAAGTGTGATCTAGAGGTGTAGCAGGAACTATCTGGAGAATGCCAGTTGACTGTGTTTCAAGAATCTGTGTGCTTTCATGGTTTCCTCCTACTCCCACATCTCTTTCAATATGGTTATATTTTCTAGTTTAATACTCAGGGAGCTACACTATACCTCTAATTCTAAGTTCTTCAGGAAAAGAAAATTTTCAACTTGTGAGTGGGTGGTGATGCCCCATAAAAAAAAAAATCTCTGTATATGGCTTTTATGTAAAGAAGGAAAAAGCAGCTCAGAAGCTTGCAGGTGTCCGTCTCCCTTGTTGTAGCACTAACAACCCACAGAAGAGGATAATGTGTGATATTGTAAAAGTTCCTGATCAAATAAGAGACAAGTAATAAATACATATTTTATTACAATGGGGCAAAGGCTTAAGACAAGTCCTAGAAAAGGGAAATGTCAAGACAGGGTTTGGTCATGACAATCCTGGTTTCATAGAAAGGCAGAAATTACATGGAAGTAATTGCAGTTCTAGCGGGAGAACCCAGTGGCCTGAAAGCCACTCCTACTGAACAGGATAGAAATCTCTATCAGACTAGGCACAGTCCAGTGGTACAGTGCTTGCACACAACAAGAAAAGCCCTGGTTGAGTCTTAGAACCAAAGAAAAGTCTCTTTATACCAATGTGAAGTAGTGAGACTGTCTTTGGATGGATGCCCCTAAAATATTGAATTGGAATGCCAGTTGATATCTTAAAAAGCAAATTTAGACAACTTCTCTTTTGAAATCATCACAATGAAGTAATTATAAAGCTCCTTTAATTCAATTTCTTCTGCTATTTATATGTCTTTACATTACTGGTGGCCACTGTTTGCAATGACCTTGACATCTCCTACATGTAGTACTGTTTTTACTAAAAGCAGGTACACGCATAGCCTTTAAAGTATCAATCTACCAAGTTGCCAAGCCAACTTAGATCAAGAAAAAGGAATTTCCTTTTTATTTATTCATAGAAGCTCATAAAACATAACAGAACAAACTTGCTAAAAAGTGGTCAGTTTCTGAAGGCAAAATCTTACCCAATCCGGAAGGTATGACTTTGTCCATTTAAGTGAGTGACACGTGATTGGACAGTTGAAGATTCAATGAAATAATGTGGCCAGAGGATGATTTCCTTGTATCTGGCAAAAATCCATGGTATTTCTACCATATGAAGTTGACCATAAAACTTAATTAGATCTAATGATATATTTAGTCTTATATCTTACTTTGATCAAGATTTCACTTTACTTTCTGAAGGGACATAGACAACAGAGAGGAAAGAGGAGACTCCAGTGGCAGAAGTTGACATCTAATTTCTGAATTATCAATTCACCGCAGACTTTGGTTTCATTATTTTTCAACACAATCAGTTCTTAGAAGACCAGATACTGGCATGCTCATTAAGTACCTCAACTTAAAGTCATATTAAATAATCCTTTCATTAGGACTGTTATCCACTGCCTGAAACTCTGATTTCCCCTTCGATGCGATGGGTAATTGAGAACTGACTAGATGAAGAAGAAGAAGCATTAAAAGCTAATTTCATTCTTGGAACATACACTACAATAATGGGCAATGATAATAGGTTACCGTAAAACAATTACTGAAAATCACAGCATTTTGGTGCCATTTTTTTTCATGAAATATATGTTGTTCTCTTCAACAACAAAGAATATAAAGAATGCCAGTTTTGCCATTTAAACAGATAATTAGCTGAATGAAAATATTTATAACTCTAAAAATAGGTAACCTTTTATATATAGTAAGAATAGTTGAATAAGTGTAGACTACAACGTTGTCAAATAGCATGTCACACACACACACACACACACATAGCTATCCACAGGGAAATGAAATTTCTGCTCAATTAAGTAAGTAAAAAGATAAGTAAAAGAAGAAATAGACACATTGCCAGTCTTTTTAGTCATTGTTGAGAAAAAAATGATCTAAATTTGATAGTAATAATCAAACAACCATGAATTTATCATCATTCCCAAGAAACTATTCTTGGTAGCTTTTGCTATTTCAATAAATGATGTAATGCTTTGTACGTCACAAAACTCTTGTGCCAGCAGTGGCATGGAGCTGTGTGAAAACTTACAAAGAAGGAAATGAACACTTTGAAGGGTGTCTACTTGCCCATACAAAAGCACACATGCACTTTGACTTTTATCATGGGGTACCTATGTGGCTCTCTTTCATGCTTTCCGGATATTCATGGCATGTGTCTACTTGATTTATAGAACCTCTTTGATCCTGTTTGATGCAAAACAAATGGTCAGAACAGAAAGAGGTGTGTCTGGACTATGCTCATAAAGCATTCAAAATACTACAATAAAAATACTGCTATTGCACACCAAAATCACGCCAGCAACTCAGATCACTCTTGCTTTCTGTAAGATCTGGGTTTAATGCAATGGGAATTGGTGGTATTCAGGGGGGAAAAAGGCCTAAGGAAAAAGAATGGAAAGATACATATTTGGCCCCTTTTAATACAGTGATAAAGTGATAAATGGAATAGATTAAAATGTCTTGTTAACAATATGTTAAAGTTTTAATAGAGTACATAAAAATTTCCAAAATGCAGCTCTAGGGAATGATTGATCTCACTACAACCTGAACCATGCCTTGCATAAAAGGAGAGTTTTGCAGATGGGAAACAAACAGGGTCAGCACACTAGCTCTCAAGGTCACAGCCGTCTTAGACGGCACAGGTAAGCATGGAACTCTGGAATACCAGCTTCCACATAAAGAGTACTTAAGACTACTGAGTGGGTTCCGGTTCACTGCCTACTTCTTAACAAGCTGACGATAAATGTGCCTTCACACAGGAATTGCCATCACAAAAACAGTGAGCTTGGATCTCCTAAAATGTCAGAAATGTTGGAAACATTAGCAATGCAAAATAAGTTTAGATTTCTATAGCTATTAAAAAAAATGACATGAACGATGGTGGTGTGTTCCAGTCTCTGTATCATATGAGTATCATCATTAGGGTGAGTAGAGCAAGCTTTGTTCCAAGAGCATTGGAGCAACAGCCAGCATTTATCCCTAATGCTAGAATTACACATGCTGTAAACAGTGAGGCCCATGGCTACACTACTAGGTTTTCTAAGATCTAAAACCTTTCCATTCCTAGATGAATGCAAGACTAATTTCCTTTTGTCACATTTTTTTTAAAAAAATATTGTTCTAATTGGAGCTGGAAAAATAAGACCAACACATTGACATGAATTCTCTTATAAAAGTCGAAAGACAGAAAGTTATCAATTGAGACACACACTGAGACCTTTCTAGCAATACAACTCAAAGGAATTTTGCCCAGAAGGCAAGCATAAGAAACAAATGTTTGGAAATTGAATCTGCCAGGGCAAATATTTTTACCTTAATACTAGAAGCAGTGTCTGAATTGGAGGGAATCTCAAGAAAGAGATTCACCAGTCCCCCCTTATTTTTGTTTTCTGTTTGTTTGTTTGTTTGTTTGTTTAAAGAAAGCTGAAACCCCAAAAGGTTTCTTGTCTTGTTCCAGTGCCTGAATGTAGACCCAGGTCCTGAGCCAAGCCTAGAAAAGCCATTTGCTGCAAACAGTTCTCCATTATGTTATAAACTGCTCTCAGATCAAATCAATCAAGCCAACAGCAACAACAACAACCTAGAGCGGCCATGAAGCCTTCTGTAGTTGGGAATTAATAAACTTTATTAATCCTGGGTGAGTAACCTAAAAGGACTTGATTTGAGTGACTGCCTTTTCCCCAGCCCTGTAAAGATGAGTTGAGAAACATGGTACTCCACTGAGAATAGCGTTATGTATCAAGTCTCAGGGTGAACCTTGTATTCTGAGAAATAGGGGTGGGGGGAAGATTCTCAGGGAGGCAGTGCTTAGAGGGCTCAGGGGAAGAAGCAGTTAACCAACCATGCCACTCCTCCTTGCAAATAACCAAGGAAAGCTTTCTTTAAAGCAGTACAAAATGTCACCACAGGCTGACGCTCTTTCTACGAGAAGAATAAGATTTTTGCCACCTAGGATGCTGAGCACACACTTCATTGCCTTTATCATACTCAGATTTTTGTTGAAGTCTTGACTCCCTCTCCTTTCAAAACAGGTTATACAAGAGGCCCCAAACCATGAATGACTGCTGTGGGGGCGACAAGTCAAAAGACCTGGAGGAGCGGCTTCTGTCCTCTGGCAACTGAGACAGTCTGTTAAAACTGTTCTAGGAACGAAGGAAGGCGGCCTGGAAATGGGCCCCAATGGATAGAGCTAGGTAATCCTTCACTCCCAGAGCTCTGCTCTGCAGTGGAGAGGGCACTGCAGGAGGCGCACTTCCAACCTAGGATTCGCTGAGTCTTCAGTCGCCGTGCCTTTAGAACTACAATCTTTTCCTTAAAAGCACACTGACATTCCACGGAGAAGTTTGCACATCAGCGCAATCATTCCGGGGAGAAGCGAATGTGAGGGTTTGTGACTTGCGAGACCCTGCAGCAGCAGGCACGCTCCTGCAGGAAAGCGCCCAGCTGGTGGCTTGGACCAGAGCCTGCGGGGTGCTGAAAGAACCGCCATCAGGTCTGAAAGCGGAACCTCTCTCCCCTCTTGGCAGTTCCGAGTGAAGCAAAACCTGTTTTTCGACGGGGCCAACTGAAAATAAATTCCAGCGCAACCGCATGAAAAGGGTAACAGCTATGTGCTGGAGTCCGGGGGTGGAAGTGTAGATGACAACCTCAGAGGCAGGTGTGAGAGGGTTAAAGCCAACACCAGAGATGGGCGTGCGGATTCCCACATTTCACAAACTGGCCCTCTTCCCATGGGTTCTAAAGTGCCCTTCCCCCATCCTATACTGGGATTCCAGAAAAAGTGAGACTACATAACTGTGCAAGAGTAGAGGTGCCTGGTGCTCCCATCCCGAGTGTTTTCGCCCTGCCCCACCTGCCTTAAAATCCAGCTCTACTCAGGCTTTAGGGTCCCCGCCCCCAGAGCCTGAGATTGGTCACTGATATTTTTTCTCAGCCTCTGAAACAGTGAGTTCATTACCTCACCCAGAAATGTAACTTTGATATAGAGATATGGAGAAACAACCTTCTCCCACTCTGACACCCACCCCTCTCCCCAACACACACAAAGCAGCAGCTCCCAAGCCCTGAGGATCTCAGGCTCCTATTGCCCTTCCTTACTCTGCTCTTCCCGGGAAGGATTCCGAGCCTTTGAATACTCCTCTGTGGCTTCAGCTCGCCAACAACTGAAGGGGTGTACAGAAATAAAAGATGGGAAAAGAAAGTGAGACCTGTTTTAACCCCTCCTTAATGTAAAACTTAAAAAGAGAGAGAAGAAGAAGAAAAACAAAAACAAAAACAAAAATCAAAACAGGCAGAAGCCAAAATAACAAGGAGTAGTTTAACCCCCAACTATCCAGGACACAGTGGGAAATCAAAACTTCAAAGGATTAGATCCTCAGGCTCCGCAGGGTAAAGTGCCTGCCGCTTGAATGAATGAGTGGGAGCGCATATCGGGCTGGGCAGGACCAAGGCATGTCAGCCAGCAGGCCAGCTGGTGGACCACGGGCCAGGGATGTCCCCTGGGGGTGAGAAAAGGGGTTCCCCACAAGATATTCTGGTTGGTGGGAATTTTGTCGTTTTTCTTTGAGGACTCTCTGTAGAAGTGAGAACTGAGGCGCTACCACTGGGTGTGGAAACCAAGAAATCCCTCGCTTCAAGGCTCCCAAACCTGGCTGCTAACCCAGTCCACGCTGCGTGACTCGGCTGCCATCAACCCTACACTAGCTACCCACTAGACAATGCAGCTTCTATTTCAGTGTTATTATTATTTTTTTTAAAAAACAGATGGTCAAAGCCCTCCTTATCCCCTGCCATCCCTCCCAGGTCTTCACATTATGACCAAGAGGAAGTTACTTAGGGGATTTATCATGACAAAGTGCCAGCAGTTATTTCACCTCAAAGCCCAGCGAAAGGAAACTGCTCTGCGTGCAGTGAATTGTACTTTGATACCAAGAGACTGGAGGGACGGTGTGGGGGAGAGAGTTCAACAGATCTTGCCTGAGGGGCTCCTGCACCCTCAAGCTAAACCTCACCCAAAGTTCCTGGAGATGTGCTCAGTGTTCAATCTCGCTGCCCAAACTTGAGCAGACCAGTCAAGCCTAAAACGTGTGACACAGGTGACTGTTCCCAGGGACAGATCTGTGTCCCCCGCGCGCCTTTATGGCTCCCATACTTTGCTAAGCACACGCTAGAGCGCACAGCCCCAGGCCTCCCAGGGAACCGCCCCCGGTCTGCAACAACCACTACAGAGGTGCTGCTCAGAGGCCAAAAGCTTACCTGGTCTGAGGACCGCGGCGGAGATCAAGAGGCAGAAAACCAGACGGCAAGAAGGGGACACCTTAGATGCCATATTCCTCCTCCTAGAAGGCCACCGACAAAGTCCACGCCGCAGGAGGGGGCGTCGTCCCCGGGCCCACGGGGCCCGCTCGCTTGTGGGTCTCGCCTTAGGGGGACAGCGACTTTTTTCCAAGACACACAGTCCCCCGGGGACTGTGGTGCTGCGCCGTCGGGTCTGTGCCACACGCAACTTTCCTCCACGCGGAACCCGCAACTCCTCCCTCCCCCCTCCACACCCTTCCTCAGCGTCTCTGGCTGCTACTCCCAGGACGGGCGACCCTCTTATTCCAGGAGACGCTTCAGTAGTCAGTCAAGGTAGACGCGGTTTCTTTTTGGCTGCTATCTTCTAGTAGTTTCTCTTCTTGCAAAGGAGAGGATAAGAAGAGTGATGAGAGTTGCACGGTGCACGGATCACCGGGAGCAGAGAAGGGTCGGCGGGGAGCGTCGCGGGGTCCCGACCGTGGGTCTCCTCAGGTGGCAGCCGAGGCAGAGGCTGTAGCGGCGGCAGCTGGAGCAGTGGCGGCGGCCGCGGGCTCGGGCTGCTCTGAGTGGAGGACGGGAAGGCGTGTGTAAGCTGCCTGTCTCCTCCTCCCGCTCCTCCTGCTCCTCCCGCTCCTCTCTCCCGCCCAGCTTCCTCGGCGGCAGCGCGGAGCAGGTGGTTGGAGCGCCGATCCGCAGCCTAGAGGCGCTGCAGGACCAAGTCGGAGACTGAGCTGAGCTGGCGGCCCCTGGTGGGAGAAGAGCCTGATGCCCCAGCCCCCCCGCGCTCTGGTGGGCGGGGCTGACATTGACCCCGCCTCCCACCGGACACGCTCGCCAATGAGGAGCGGGATCGAGAGCAAGGGGCGTGACGGGTTGGATTCGCCAGTGACTGGCTCTTACCAGGGGGTTCTCAGCGCCCCAAAGACATAGGATCTGAGATCTTTTGCTGTCCTCCCAGCCTGGCCACATAGCTGTCTTCTTGCACTCCGAAGCCCAGTCCGTACACTGGCTCACTCCTTAGGGATTTTTCTTCTCGACGACGGTACCGCCTTCACCTTCTGTAGAGTTGTTGGGGCAGCTTACTGGTAGGCGAAGAGCTCACCTTGGGTCCTCTTGGACTAGGACTGAGGAGGTGGAAAAGATGGAGATCCTCCACCCGGAGGCTCACGGAAACAGCTATTGGTGGTTGAGGGTAATTTTCCCCACTTTGAAAAGAAGGTTACTCCTTCTCGAATTCGCCGTTCTTCTGTTCCCCTAGTCCTGGCTGGCGTACACTTTATCAAAGCAAATCATTTAATCAAATATCCAGTACCGAAAAGCAGAAGAGATTTTTGTGCTCCCCCTTCGCCCCCATCTCCTTCCCCGTGAGAATTAGGACTCTAGACCATAACACACGTCGCCACACTGATTTTCAAAACGTTAAAGGAAAAAAAAAAAGGTCACGTTTACTTTTAATTAGGCGACGATTTGAAGTTACAAAACAAAATCCAGAGTTACTCAGATTAAAAGCCTACGCCTCCTGGTCCTTTCCAGAAAGCCAGGCATCCAGGAGTTGGACGGGGCTTCTCAGGCAATTTCTAAAGCTTGAACCACCACCTCCTAGGCGTAGCATCGGGAAGCCGTGTCGCTTTCAGTTCATGCAGAAAGCATGAAGGAATATTTTCCTCTAAAACACCAGGGTGGAGCTGTTGGGACCCTAAGTGGCTCTAACTCAAGATTGCAGGATCACAACTCTTAATGCCCTCAGCATAATAAAATCCTGGTCCCTGAACCACCTCGCAAGGGCATTAAATAGTCTTTGGTGCATCACAGGGTCACCCCCTGTGTGAAGCCAGTCTCCAGCAGGGAATGCTAACTAGCCTCACGGGACTTTGTCTTCAAAAGATTAGGAACCACCAGCTTCTTGCAAGTGGATATGGGGGGTGCCTAAGTGTGCAGGCAGAAGCTTCGTACACACACACACACACACACACACACACACACACACACACACGAATGCGCAAGCGCACAGACAAACACAGACACCGATCTTTGAATCCCTTTTCCTTTCGTGCTTGAAATTATTAAGCACTGTCTTCAGCTGTGATTTTTCCCCCCAGCGCCTCTCTGTCTTGTTCTCCTCGCGTTTACAGTATTGTAGGATAGATCTCTTATATTTTTCCTCTGAAAATCCTTTTTCCCACATGGTTTTAACATTTACATTTCATTTGCATCTTATGAATCAACAGGAAGTCTAAATGCTAGGGGCAAATGCCTGTTAGCTCTGCATTCGGTGCACAGAGCTAAACTGCTGGCACGCTCGTGGGAACCTGCAAGATTCCTTTAGAGAATTTTTCTTCTAACTGCAGCCAGCCTAAAATAGAGTGTTTGGAAACAAATCACTTTAATTGTTTTTCTTCTGAATCTTCAGATTATCTGACTATTTTGAGGTGAAACCTAACATAGCATATCGTTGCAAAAAAAAAAAATGGCAAAGATGGAATGTCAGATCCTGGCTTTTACAGTGTCTGATGAGCAAAGTCTAAGCCTCTCTAAGCCCCACTATCTTCACTTTTGAAAGGGGATACAGTTGTTGAAGACTCATTGGATTGATTATTCTGAGTAAATGAGATCTCCTAGGTCACTGGCCAGCCACAGTAGCAGGTGCTGGCCTTTTGGGAAATGGAACCTAAAGAAAACACTGATTTGCACTCAGTGAGTGACCTTGCTCAAAAGTCAACCTCTCACAATTAAACTGTGATGGCGCGTTAGCAAACCACTGTTCAAGGTACTTCAAAATAAAAGAAAAATTACAGATGTTAGCATGCACATCATCCTAAGCACAATTCTATGCATAGATATTTGAATATATAGTCAATTATCTTCAGAATTTCCATTAGAGAGGAATATGCTCTACTTTAGGAAAATGTCTTGGTAAACTGCTTGGAATTGAATAATAATAACTCCAAAGGCAAATGGTTCATATATAGCTACTACCACAAAAAGCAATAGGGGCACTGTTCTATATTAAATAAAACTATATATAATCAAGATAGAAATATTGCAGAAGAATGTGGTAGGAGAATAAAAATAGGAAGAGACATAGTCATGTTATATTAGCTGGAATTTGGAAATGATCCGAGTCTTTTAAAATGATTTCAATTAATTAGCAACCTTTACTGACCACTCATGTTAGACAATTACATGAAATTTATATGAATTATATGAATTTGTCCTCAATAATATCCTATTAGTATTTTACTTATAAAGAAGTCAAGGTCAGAGTAAGAAGTACCTTTCTCAAGGCTACACACAGATTCATAGCATAAACAAAACAAAACAAACAAACAAAAAAGCTAGATTTTTAGATCTAAACCTCTGACTCTAGTATTGAATTGCAGCCCACCTTGCTCATTGCATTTGGGCTACAGTAACTTTATGCCTTTGGGAATATGGAGTCTCCACTTAAACATAAATTGTTAGATCTTCTAAAAATTTTAATAAAGTCTGCTACAGTCAAACACAGTTTTGGGGAAATTAATAAGGCATCAAACAGTATGTGATTGTGCTGGGGAGGCCTTCGTGAGAAGTGCGGGAGGGAAACCTTGTCTAAGGAACAGTATGTTCATTTATGAATAAGGACTGAGAGTCAGAAGTGAAAAGGGGAATGTGAAGTCCACAAAGTAGGTTCAGTAGGTTGGTGTTCTAGCTTCATTTATGTTGTAGTGGTAAAACACCAGACACAGAACAGGGAATAGGGGTTCAACTGAAAATTTCAGATTATGATCCCTGATTGCCTAGAAGTCAAAACAGAACTTTGAAGCAAGTACAAGCCAACTATATCATAACTATAGTCAAGAAGAGAGAAAAATAAATGCACCCATATTTACTAGTTTTCTCTAGTAAAATTTCTCAGCTAGACTTCTCTTTTTATATAATTCAGAAACACTGCCTAAGAATTAGGGCTGGCCACAGTAACCTGGGTTTTCCCACACCAATTAACAAAGATAACATTTCCCTCATAGACAGCCCACAGGGCAACCTAATCTAGACAATCCCACCCTACCTGAAATCCCTCTTTAACATTCTTTTAAGATTATTTTATTAAATTTAGTACTATCACAGGAGATAATTTGTTTTTCAGAATCTAGAAAACAGGGGCTGAACATACACAGTTTTCTTGGTTCTTAAAAGGAGGGAAGCTGTTACCTGATTAAATATCAAGGATGTTTTAGTGAAGATCAAAAAATATATAACATTCCAATGATAATTGTGAGTTTAGTCTTGGCTCAGGGTATCCTGATTGATATTCCTTATTGGATGAGGTAAAAATGAATAATACTTATCCAGGATCTAAACAGTTTACATTGCCCAAAAAACATAAGAAATTTCCATTTTAAGGTATAAAATAATTTATCACCAGTCAGGATAGTATGTTCGAAGAAGTGATCTGATAATAGGACATTCCCTATTTAAGGTCTACTGAGATCAGAGCTCAGCATTCCACTTCCAAGACTCTTTTCCCTTTATAAAACCACCTACCCCATCACTATGTGGCAACACTCTCTGATAAGTTGTGGAGCGCCGCTATCTCGTAAACATCCTGTGCTGAGTCATTTCCTCAGTACTATCTCGTAAACATCCTGTGCTGAGTCATTTCCTCAATAACAACTCGTAAACATCCTGTGCTGGAAATCCCCGCCCCGGGCAGCTCCGCCTCAGGGATGGGGCAATCAGTGTTGAGCCAATCATGGCTTGCCACGTCCGAGGCAGGGAGAATTTCTTATAAAAGGGAGGGGCTCGGATTGCCTGGGGTCTCCGGTTGTGAAGCTTATGCTCTCCCTCTCAAGACGCATAAAGCTTGCTGCAGAAGAACCCTATTGTGTGTGGTGTCCTTATTCGCGGGCGAATTAGAGAACACTCACATCTGGTGCCGAAAACCCGGGAAAACAAAGAACATCGTGAGCACCGTCGGAGATCCCTCGGTGATGGGGAGGGTCCAGAACTGCAGGAACTACGTCTCGGAAAGGTATGCCTGAATTTTACCTGACCCTTTCGCACTCCCTTCAACTAACTGGGCCGTGGGAGGGATTGCCCGAGGCTTTAATTATCGTCTTCGTGGCTTTGGTTGTATGGTTCCTAGCCCGAAAGAAAGGGCAAAAGGTTTTAGAAGCTATGCAGGAAGGTATGTCAGAATCCGAGCGTAGTGAGAGGATGGGTGTGCGCACAAAAACCGTAAAAAAGGCAAAAGAGGGAAGTGAAAAAGGACCTCCCGGGAGAAATAGAAAGGGAGAGAAGGGGAGCAGCAGGCCCGGGTTATATCCGACCCGAGAACTGGCTGCCCTCCACCTAAGAGATACCTCGGATTCTTCTGAAACCGAGGATAGTAAGCTGACCTCGGAGGAAGAGGGCGAGTTAGAAGAAGAAGCAGTTAGATATAAAGGAGAAAGGTATCACCCAGATGAAGGCGGGCGACCTGAGTCAAGTAAGCCCGCGTCCGGTGTCTTCTCTAAGGATAGGAGATTGTTGGCTGCCGCCATTCCCTCCGCTCCCCCACCTTATGAGGCCCGGTCATCCACAACTTCCTTTTTTCCCCAAAGGATCCTCCGCAAGCTACACTTAGCGTTTCCTGTTTATGAACAGGAAGGGGGGAGAATCTACGCTCCTGTAGACTATAGTCAGATAAAAGATCTTGCAGAATCAGTAAGAAAATATGGTCCCAATGCTAATTTTACTATTATGATTCTTGAAAGAATGGCACAAACTGCCATGACACCTAGTGATTGGCAAATGGTGGTTAAGGCCGCCTTGCCTACCATGGGACAATACATAGAATGGAAAGCCTTGTGGCATGAGGCAGCCCAGTCCCAGGCCAGGGCCAACGCAATAGCCCTTACGCAAGAGCAGCGGGATTGGACATTTGACCTTTTAACAGGCCAAGGCCCGTGGGCCGCAGATCAAATTAATTACCATTGGGGGGCGTACGCCCAGATTTCCAGCACAGCCATACGGGCCTGGAAGTCACTTAATCACAAGGGAGAAACCACCAATCAGCTTACAAAAATTGTTCAAGGGCCCCAGGAGCCCTTTGCCGACTTCGTCGCACGCATGGTGGAGGCGGCAGGAAAAATCTTTGGGGACCCAGAGGGGATAGGACCCTTTATTGAACAGCTGATCTTTGAACAAGCCACCCAGGAATGCAGGAATGCCATTGCTCCTAGAAAATCAAAAGGGCTGCAAGAATGGCTAAGAGTGTGTAGAGAGCTTGGAGGTCCACTTAGCAATACTGGCCTCGCGGCCGCCATCATGTTAGCACAAAAGCATCCTCCACAAAAGAAGACCGGTGAACGGACCTGTTTTAATTGTGGTAAGCCTGGACATTTCAAAAGAGATTGCAAAGCCCCAGACAAGAAAGGGGGGGTCTTGACCCTCTGCACGAGGTGTGGTAAAGGGTACCACAGAGCAGATCAATGTCGCTCAGTGCGAGATATACAGGGAAGGCTTTTGCCTCCATTAAATGTTCCTGCTCCCAATGTGTCAAAAAACGGGTCACTGGGCCCACGGTCCCAGGGCCCTCAAAGATATGGGAACCGGTTTGTCAGAACATCCGGGATGGCGGAAGAAGCGACCCAGGAAGACCCACAAGGGTGGACCTGCGTGCCGCCTCCGACCTCCTACTAATGCCCCAAATGAGTATCCAACCAGTACCTATAGAGCCAATGTCACCTTTGCCCCCTGGGACCATGGGCCTTATCCTCGGACGAGGATCACTCACCTTACGGGGCCTAGTGGTCCATCCTGGGGTTGTTGACCATCTACACTCCCCCGAAATACAGGTCTTATGTTCCAGCCCCAGGGGCGTGTTTTCCATCAGTGCAGGAGATAGGATAGCTCAATTGCTGCTCCTCCCCGACACCCTCTGGGAGGGCTCCCCAGGCCCCAGTCCCAAAACGATGGGGTCGTCAGGAACTGATTCAGCCTACCTTGTTGTATCCCTGAATGAAAGGCCCAAACTCTGCCTCGAAGTAAATGGAAAAACGTTTGAAGGTATTCTTGATACCGGGGCAGACAAAAGCATTATATCCACGCACTGGTGGCCAAAAGCTTGGCCCACTACAAAATCGTCCCACTCTCTACAAGGTCTGGGATATCATTCATGCCCTGCCATAAGCTCAATGAGTTTGACCTGGAAGGCTCCTGAGGGACAAAAGGGTAAATTCGAACCTTATGTGCTCCCGCTCCCAGTAAACCTTTGGGGGAGAGACATTATGCAACATTTGGGCCTAACCCTGTCCAATGAAAAAATCGTGTCGGAGGAAGGGTTGAACAAGGCAAAAAACATGATGCTATAATTTCACATATGCCGCTAATCTTTCTAAGAGTTTGTCCCAACAGCTGCTATATAATTGGACGTCTGATTTTGATCAAACCCTCCAGAAACTTAGATTGGCCATCGTCTAAATCAATTCCACCAGACTTGACCTCTCCTTGACCGAAGGCTTTTCGTCATGGATTTCTTCTGCTGTTTCTTATTTTAAGGAATGGGTGGGGGTGGGTTTGTTTGGAATTCTCCTTTGCTTCGGATCGGTATCTAGCTTATGGTTAATTTGCAAATTATATAAGAAAAATAATAGAGACAAAATCATGATATCCCAGGCGCTTGCTGCCTTGGAGCAGGGGCAATCTGCACAGGTATGGTTGGCGGCGCTTAAACAAAATCGATTTGCACCACTGGTCGCTGGCTGCCCGCGCTTTAGCGGGTGAGCTTCAGCAGCCCTAGAGGATTGTAGAGCAATGCATCGCACAGGTGGTCCCCCCGTCCCACCTGGGGAATATGCCGTCTAGTGGGGGTTTCCTGCCCTAGTCTTCCCCTCCTCGAAAAAATGGCAGAGGGACAGGTCGGAGCAACTTCGGGTCCCACTCAAGCCTAGTTGTTGCTTGCGGACATAGTTCTTACATCTCTGAGTAAGAGGATTCGGCCAATGTTCCCGTCCTCTCATACTGGGTGTCCAGTTGGTTTTATTAGACAAAAAAGGGGGAGATGTGGAGCGCCGCTATCTCGTAAACATCCTGTGCTGAGTCATTTCCTCAGTACTATCTCGTAAACATCCTGTGCTGAGTCATTTCCTCAATAACAACTCGTAAACATCCTGTGCTGAGTCATTTCCTCAATAACAACTCGTAAACATCCTGTGCTGGAAATCCCCGCCCCGGGCAGCTCCGCCTCAGGGATGGGGCAATCAGTGTTGAGCCAATCATGGCTTGCCACGTCCGAGGCAGGGAGAATTTCTTATAAAAGGGAGGGGCTCGGATTGCCTGGGGTCTCCGGTTGTGAAGCTTATGCTCTCCCTCTCAAGACGCATAAAGCTTGCTGCAGAAGAACCCTATTGTGTGTGGTGTCCTTATTCGCGGGCGAATTAGAGAACACTCACAATAAGTATGTGTGTATTTAAAGAAGAGAGGAGACTTTTCTCTGGAACTAATCAGAACTTCTTACTGTAGATGAAATGTCACCAAAGATAATCTAAAAGCTGGAGAAACGTATTTCTTACTCTAGTATATCAGAGTGGTTTGGGTGTCTTTCTATTTTTTTACCAAAGATGTATGCAGCCCAAGAGGAGGCAACAAATTTGAAACTCATCCACATAAACCGTATTTGTGAATGCATGTGTTTATGTGTGTGATGGCTGATTTTTTTTTTTTTGTCAACTTGACACAGGCTAGGATCATCTGAGAGAAAGACACCCAATGAAGAAAAAATGCTTCCCAAAGGCCAGGCTGTATGCAAGCTTGTAGGGTATTTTCTTAATTAGTGATTGCAGTAGGAGGGCCCTTGTGGGTTGGGCCACCCCTGCCTGAGCTAGTGGCCCTGTGTGTTATAAGAAATCAGATTGAGCAGGCCACAAGGAGCAAGCCAATAGGCAGCACTGCTCCCTGGCCTCTGCATCAGTTCCTGTCTTTATGCTCCTGCCCAGTTTGAGTTCTTGCCCTGACTGCCTTGGTTGATGAACTGTGCTATCGAAATGTAAGAGAAATAAACAATTCGTCCTCCATCTCAAGTAGCTTTTGGCCATGGTATTTCATCACAGCAATGGAAACCTTAGCTAAGACAAGTTGTATTTTACAAATATACTGTACATCCCATAAATAATTGTGAATGAATGACAGGTGGTGAAGAATTCTTTACAGAATACAGACAACGGATGGCTCTAAGTTCTCACCATAAAGGGAAGCCCAGTGAAGTACAAGCTTATAATTCGTAACCTGACATCTAAAATGCTAAATGCCTGCCTCACCATTGAACTGCATTAAGTGCTAATGATGCAACAACATACAGAAGATTGTATACCTTACCTCAGAAGGCAAGTCAAAGCCAAAACACAGTAGCACCAAAAATATTATCTAAACTTTCTTTCAGGCTGTGAGTGCAGGGCATTTGGGATGGGTCCAAGTGTGTGGGAACTTATGGGTGAAGTTTGAATCAACTTTGATGAATTCATGAATTTTGTGTTGAGACCTTCAGGACAGTTCTTTATATATGTAAATATTCCAAAACCAAATAAGCAAACAAAAGTGCTCCCAAATCCAAGCCTGTTGGCCCTAAGCACTTTGGATGAGGATATCTTACCTATTCAATAATAATATAAAAAAGTTTGTTATCAGAAGAATAAAACAAAAGAATCCAGATATTGGATTAGTACATTATTTTAAGTGATGAGAAAAGAGACTGAGCTTACTATGTACTGTGTGAAAAACTGTAATACAGGACTAAGTTGGGTTTATATTAACCATTAGGAGATATAAAAATTCAAAAAGTCACAAAGACTGGCTATACATACAACATAAATCTCCTTTGTTTCTGGACTCTAAGGTTTTTTTTTTTTAAATTTTTGTTATTACGTATTTTCCTCAATTACATTTCCAATGCTATCCCAAAAGTCCTCCATACCCTCCCCCAAACTCCCCTACCCACCCACTCCCACTTTTTGGCCCTGGTGTTCCCCTGTACTGGCATGTACAATGGGCCTCTCTTTCCAGTGATGGCCAACTAGGCCATCTTTTGATACATATGCAGCTAGAGACAAGAGCTCTGGGGTACTGGTTAGTTCATAATGTTGTTGCACCTACAGGGTTGCAGATCTCTTTAGCTCCTTGGATACTTTCTCTTGCTCCTCCATTGGGGGCCCTGTGATCCATCCAATAGCTGACTGTGAGCATCCACTTATGTATTTGCTAGGCCCCGGCCTAGTCTCATAAGAGATAGCTGTATCAGGGTCCTTTCAGCAAACACTTGCTAGTGTATGCAATGGTGTCAGCGTTTGGAGGCTGATTATGGGGTGGATCCCTGGATATGGCAGTCTCTAGATGGTCTGACTCTAAGTTTTTTAAAAGTAATTTTAATTTGTTTCTCAAATTTCTCCAGATAAGTACTGAAATTAAATGGTATCTATCTTCCTGTGACATATTCTAATGGACTTACTTACTTTGTTTCACTTTTTAAAAGTAACACTGTTCATTAAATAACTAAGATACAGCTGTCCACAGCCTCAGTACTTAATAAAGATACCATAACAGCACAGGAAGGCAAAAGCTTTCAAATCTTTGGTAAACATTCAGTTCTTTTTGCAGGCTGCAGTGTGCTCAATGTTAGGTACAAAAGGACACGAATAGCTATTTCAGTGCAACTACAAATCCACTTAGTCATTTTCATTCCTGCCTCAGACATGAGGAATGGGGGAAAGAATCCTGCAGAGCCATTCGGCCATGGAACGTACACCATATAAAATGAATGTCAGAAACTTGCAGTGTGTTAAACACTCATAACTCATTAGTGTTTTTTAAGAAGTGCATAGAACTGACTCAAAAACTTTAACACAATGTGAGAGTTTCTCCTCAAAGGTTCCTAGGTGACTTTGACTTTCCACTGAGATCAACAGCGCGATTCGACTTGAGACTGCAGAAAGTAACTCCGCCCATGTGCAGAAGTCCACAGCCTGATGAGAAATTTCAACTCGGTTCAAGAAGCTCACTGGAGTCACCTCTATTTTTGTCATATGCTAAAGCTTCCTTTATCACACAAAGTCACTTACTTTGGTGATATCAGTTAGACAAATGATAATACAAGTATATTATAATCATTTATATTTCTTTTTAGAAGACCAAGCAAATCCTATGGACTTTTTAAAAGAGCAAGCAAATCATATGGACTTCTGTAAAGTCATATTAACACCAGGCTTTGGTAATCCATTCTGTTTTCCTTATAATAAGTAAGATATTTGCATTTATATGCGAATATTAAAATCCATTCTTGGAAAAATTTAAAATTCCTGAATAGTAAAGACTTTTTAAGTATCAAAACAAGATTGATAATGCTGAATCAAGGCTCAGTGGCCACATAATTCAAGTGATATTTTCTTATTTTTAACATTCTATCTTCATTGATTATTTGGAAATGTCACATAATTCTTCCTGATCACATTCACTTCCCAGTCCTCCCATGTACATCCTACACCTTTGTGACCTCCCCGAAAACAAAATAAAAAGGAGGGGGTTGAACAACAACAACAAAAACAAGTTCAATTTCTGTTGCCCATATACTCAACTGGAGCATGGTCATACTTCCAGTGGTCAGTTCCTTCAAGATAACTGAATCTGACCTCATCCTACTCCAGCCAGAATCCTCAACTGTGAAGAGCTACACTTCAGAGTTCCTATCATAATTTTGAAGAGTTCTCTTCAAACAGGACTGTAGATTCTTTCTTTGGTTTCTCTCTCTCTCTCTCTCTCTCTCTCTCTCTCTCTCTCTCTCTCTCTCTCTCTCTCTCTGCCTCTGTGTGTGTGTGTGTCTCTCTCTCCTTCCTTCCCCCTTCCTTCCTTCCTTCCTTCCTTCCTTCCTTCCTTCCTTCCTTCCTTCCTTCCTTTCTTCCTTCCTTCCCTTTCTTTCTTTCTTTATTCCCTCCTCCTTCTCCTTCTGCTTCACCTCTTCCTCCTCTTTCTTCTTCCCCTTCTCCCTTCTTCTCTCTTCTCAATTCTCGCTTCTCGCTTCTCGCTTCTTGCTTCTCCCTTCTCCCTTCTCCTTCTCCTTGTCCAGGGGAGGGTGAGGTTGGAGGAGAGAGGTTGGAGAAGACTTCTGTGCCTCTTATTCTCTACTTTGGTCCACAGTCATCAATATCACTGCATAATAAGCTGCTTTTTCCCTGATAGTCAGCAGCAGCATTGATCATGGAGTTCCTTGTAAAAACCTTGACATTTTAATGCTGTTTAGGGTCATTCAAAAAATTTTTAAATCTTCTAAAGTTATTTTAAAATAGAGCTTTTCTTCCTAATATACTTTGTTTGGAGTCCACATTCCTATCCCCCCTTATGTCCATTCAAACCACAGTGGTTTCTTCCTTGCTCCTAATTATACCAGTCATATAATCCCCCAGGGTCCTTGCACTGAATGTTTATATTCCTTGGACATCTTTTCCCCAGATGATGATGTAGATCACTCTGTTGCCACCTTTAAGGAATTTGCTCATATTTTTCCATTTCATTTAAGCTTTCCTACAACAACCATAAACATTTCCAAACTGAATCCCAACCCATCTATACTGATTTCCTGTGTTTCATGGTTTGAGTTTCCCCACAGACTGTTATCATACAGGATAATCTGTATATTAAGCACTATTTTCATTGTTATTGCCTTTCTTCTATGGCAGTAAAAGCTCAGCAAAGATAGAAGTTTGCTTCTGTTTCATTTATTGTCTTAAACAGATCACATAGAGTATGTTAATGATACTATTTGATTAATCAATTCAATAATATGTGAATGAACAAATAGATCATCGTGCAAGGTACTTAACAATCAGATAATGTTGGCTGGTGGCTCTTCTGGCTGAATTTTGATAGGCAACCTAAAGCTTTACTTCATTTTGTAGACACTCCAAGGCTTTCCAGAATAGCTAGAAAAAGCACTGAGAGGCTCTACCTGCATCATAGGACAGAGAAAGTAACACATGTCTCAAGAGTCAAAGATATAACAAAAATTCCATTGTTTTGAGTATCCCTGTTTAAATGCAAGTAAAACTATTTCAGAAACAGCAAATATACAAGACACCCTGTCACTTTTAAGTTAAAATTCCAGGGATAATAAAAAACAAAACAAAACAGGATATATATCAGACTGCTTTATCAATTTTAAATATAGCACATTTAGCCAAACTCTTTTTGAGCAAACATTGCGTAACATTCAGTATAACATTTCACTAAGGCAAGATTATGGATTCAGTACCAATATGGCAAGGTCTACAGTCTCAGTACAGCATTAAAGATTCTAAGCCTCAGTGTTCTTTTTACTTTATATGGGTTAAACTTGATACAGTTATAATTCTCAGCAATGTATTCTACAAACATAGATGACTCATAACCTATTCGGTTCACAGTGCTATTGGACAAATATTTAATTTAACTTATTGTCCAGCATATCAAGATTTCTTGCAGGTACTTAATCTGTTTACTTTTCTTTGTAAGGGCAGGGGATTCACTTAATGATTGTACCTTAAGGTGAGAAGCTTTGAGAAAAGGTAGTGAATATTAAAAGGTCTGTGGAGACAAAGATGTGAATATTATGAACATATTTCCATTGACATGAGTAGAATTAGCTACTCAGTCTACCTAACTAAAAGAAAGCAGAATAGAGCAACTTTGGTCAATGATTATGGCTTTATTTTTTATTTTTTCATTAGATAGCAAACATCTCTGGGCTTGAGAGTGATTTCTCTTGTTATATAAGAAATGGCATCTATTATCATTGCTTCTCTGATGCTTTGGTAAACACTGTACAAAAGCCACTTGAAGAGCAAACACTATATAGGCTTGAAGGTTACAGTCTACCATTAAGGAAAGTCAAGGCAGGAGCTCAGAAACTTAAAGCACTGGTCAGGTAGAAATAATCCTTACTGGCTTGCTTCTCTGATTTGCTTGGGTACCTTTCCGATACAGCTTAGGTCCATGCCCAGTGATAGCACTGCCCACAGTGGGCTGGGTCCTTCTATTTCAATTATCAACCAAAGAAATGTCCTACATAGACATGTCCAGAAGATACTCCTTTTTTTAAAAAACTTTTTTTTTTACTAATTAGGTATTTTCTTCATTTACATTCCCAATACTCCTTTTTTATTAGGTATTTTCTTTATTTACATTTCAAATGCTATCCCGAAAGTCCCCTATACCCTCCCCTGCACTGCTCCCCTACCCACCCACACCCACTTCTTGGCCCTGGCGTTCACCTGTACTGGGGCATATAAAGTTTGCAAGACCATGGGGCCTCTCTTCCCAATGATGGCCGACTAGACTATCCAGAAGATACTTTGAAGAAAGCTAATTCCCCACTGAGAGTCTGTCTTCCCAGTAATGTCTTTGTTTGTGTCATTCTGACCAAAGCAAAGACAGCTCACAAATAATAAAATGAACAGTTCTGTCCAATAATTAACACACTAGAACATCTCCAAAAATATTCTTCTCAAATTCTTGAGACTTGATATTTCAAAGGTATGTGTGTGTGTGTGTGTGTGTTTATGAGTGTCCCTATTATTTCTTGAGATTTTTAAGGCTAAGGCAAATATTGAGTTCAATAGGCATTCATTTCGTCAATTCACCCAGTAATGACAGAGAATTGTCCAGGGGAAGCTTGAGAAAAGTATGTAGCAGAGATCATACCATTCAGCATGACAAGAAGATAGATTTGGGTCACTCAGATCTTCTTCCCACACTCAGTACTGAGCCACATATTTTCATTTCTCCTGGACTACCTATGTTCTGTAGATTCCGGGATATTCAGAGCAGAATAGAAAAGTCTTAGCAGTTTATTCAATCATTTCCCATCCATACCAATTCCTGCTATGAAATTTCAAAAAAAAATTCCTATGCTGATTTGCCCTTTTCAATTCAAAGCAATTAACATCTCTTCTGTCTTTTTTCCTTCCAACTTAAAGCCATTTTTTTCAATGTTCTCTGAAGGTGGCATGTCAGGTTAAATAAGAAAGCCATAATAATTTATGTGACAGTATCAAGAATAAGTGTATGGCAATCTGTGTGCCAGCCAGGAGAAATAATATACACTAAATTTATGTCCTGTTTATATTTCAGTGATTATTAGGCTCAGTAAACCTCTTCATCCAGATTGTGTACAACAGAGCATTTTGATTAGGAAGTCCAAAAAGCGAGAACACACACACACACACAATACAAAACACAAAACAGAAACACTATGCAACTAGAAAATCTACTTTTACCTTACATTCTTTCCACTAAATTAATGGTGCAGAGGAGAAGCATTATATGCAGGTACCAGCTATTGTCTGCTCCTGTCACGGTCATATGCATCAAACATGTGTTGTTACTCTTTCTACAACGTGTGAAATGAAATGACAAAACAAAAATATTTGCAAATCTAGTTCTTTCTCCTGCATGCAAGGTCAATGTTAAATACACTCAGCCTGACAGAAAAAGTAACTTTGGAAGGTTGAGAATCAAGTAACTCCTTTCAACTTTATTTGCTTCATATTTTCTTAAGGCACAGTTTTAATCAATATTTTACCTTCAACAGTGTGGTACTTGCCCTTGCCAGAAGGGATGAGAAAAGCAGAAAAATAAAAACAAAACCTGACAGAAATTCACATTGAGCTAAGCTTTTTGACTTGTGATTAGAGTAATTTCATATGCTGTCAGTTTTAATAGTCATTAAAAGAAGAACTTGGCAGAATTTCTTAATATAAGTCATTATTTGTCTTCTTTTACTGGAGAAATGTTGATCTTTCAAGAACAGTAATCTTGAGGAAGTATCAGCTAGATCGTTCTAAACCCACTTTTCTATTTCATGTAAGCACAACTGGTTGGCTTACCTGCCTATCTTCCTTAAAATAACAAAGGAATCCCTGGTCCAGAATTCACTTGGTGCTTCTATTTCTATAAATATTAAGCCCGTTCTCTGACACTTTGCCTCTAAATCCGAGTCTCGTGTATTTCCTCCTCCATCTTGTAAGATGATAGTGGCTCCACAGAGCTAGAGGTTTGCTTCAAGTCATACATGCAGGCATCTTGGAGACCAACACGGTACAGTGTTTTTGTTCTCCTATAGAATTTGGAAATTTCTCCTATGGAAATTACCATGTATTACAAAATGTTCCTTGTTTGTTGTTGTTCCTGGTCCCATGGAACTGATCTATATTTTGACCAGTAGTGCAGTACTTATGAGCCTCAGTTAGGTGTCAGGTAAATTTCCACCTATCCATTTAGGATCTGTGCAACACTGAGAGGCTGGTTTAACCTACACATGCCACTCTTCTACAGTAATATAAAACATTTGAATCCTATGGTACAAGAAAACCCACAACAGTGGAGGTTCCCCTTCTGATCTTTTGTACCTTGCAGAGGAAGTTTGCACCATCTGTTGCATGTGGCTATCACATATGTTTTCTATTGTTCTTTTTCATAAAACTCTAGCTCTTCAAAATGATCATCATACTACCTTTCTTAGTGGATCCACATTAAATCCATTTATTAGTGTAGGCCACCAGTCAGGAATCCATGGCCAGCAGTAGTTGGAATGTATTGAGCAAAGATAAGGACAGTAGAAGCTAGTAAGGACAAGACTAGACTATGAATGAATAGGAAGGCCTAAGGTATTCAATTTCTTTAAAAAAATATATTTATTTACTCTTATTTTATATATATGCATGCTTTGTCTTCATGTATATCTGTGCACCCTTTGTATGTATTGCCTTCAGAGACCAGAAAAAGGCATTGGATCTCATTGAACTGGCGTTACAGTTGGTTGTAAGCCACCACATGGTTACTGGTGATCAAACCTGAGCCCTCTGAAATAGCAGCCAGGGATGCTAATTTCTGCCTTTGTCTAGGCATGGAATTTAAAAATGTTTATTTTTAAATAAATTGTGTGTGTGTGTGTGTGTGTGTGTGTGTGTGTAGGTAAAGACAGAGGAAAATATGAAGTGTCAAATTTTCTCATGCACCATCTACCTTGTTTATTGAGACAGAGTCTCTCAGTGGCTTGAGAATTGTCTCCTTCACTAGCCAGAGAGCCCTTTAGATCTTCCTGCCTATACTTCCTCATTGCTGGGATTACAACTTTTACCAACATGCAGGTAAAATTAAACTCCAGCTTCTATGGTTGCAAAACAGATATCTTACTAAGTTGTTCCAGCAGGCCAATGTGTAAGTTCTAAGCATAGCACATAGTATGACAACTGCAAAGTCATGATGAAGGTAAACAATACTAAAAGCTGCTAATGAGTGGCAAGTAGTCTCAGCACAGAAGGTGACTTCAGTAATTCTTCAGTGGTTAAGAGCCTGCCTTCAGTTTGCCTAAAGCCCATAGAGACATTATACCTTTTAAGTTAAAGGACACAGGTTAGAGGTGTAGCTCAGGGGTTAACCTGTGCAAGATCTCCAGCACTGCAACAACAGTTAGAGGATCACTGGGTGTTCCTAAGATGCTTTCTTAATCTGCAGGAATTCTGGGGGTTAACTCCAGCTTTTCATTCTTTTAGAAACAGATAGAAGCCTCAATGCCAATATTCTTAGGGAACAAAATCCTCCTTATTTCCCTTGTTTTCATCTTAGACCTTCATCATTACCTACATTTGTACAAAATGCTTAGAATCATTATCCTATTGCATTGCTCTTTCCATCCTCTAGAATTCTACTCATCTTCAGATGGGCAGACAAAGGGAAAACAAAAAACAGACACACATGCTCATTTCATTGTAACAGGAGAAACCTATGCTGGAGTAACTGTGCCTTCCCTAAAGAGTCCAGTGAAAGGAAGTGTGTGAATATAGTGAATGTTTTTAGATGCCTGCATCTAGTTTTTTTCCCCCATCCTTTAAAATTTTTTTCTCTCATATACTACTGCCCAACCACATTTTCCCATCTCTTCTCTCCCCTAGTGGCCACTCATTTCCAACTATGTTCTTCCCTAGATGCACTCCTTCTCTGTTTCCCTTCAGAAAAGAGCAGACCACCCAGGGATATTAACCCAACATGGCTTAACAAGTTCCAATAAAACTAGGAACCTCCCCTCATAGCAAAGCTGGAGGAGGCAACCCAATTGGAAGAAAAGGTTCCCCAAAGTAGACAACAGTGTCAGAAGCAGTCCTAGCTCTCACTGTTAGGATTCCCACAAGCAAGCTCTATAACCATTACATACATTCGTGTATATATATAGTTTTATCTCTGCCCCATTTGTTTTTGCATCTTAGCATTCTCTCATGAACTCACTGTTTCCCAAACATACCATGGCGGTGTTTCTCAACCGTGTCATTGTGTGTATTATTCCCTCAACCTGAAAATACCTCCCACTCTCATGCCTTTGTTTGCTTGAAATGTTCCTACTCATATTTCAAAACCCACCTCCCATGTCAATTTGTCTTTTAAACTCTTCCTGATTCCCTTCGGCGATGTTAGTCATTGCTGCCTCTTTATTTCTACAGCTCTGGCACTTAGCTCTTTGATATATTTATCTGTTTACATGTCTGACTCCTCCACTGAAACACTGACTCCTTAGAAGGGATGTGCAGCGAGCCTGGAGTCAGACTGTCTCGTTTACCAACACCTGCATCAACACACATTAGATATATGAGTTTGAGGCAGCTGCTCAGCTTCTTTAATCCCCAGTTTTCTCACCTATAAAAAGGAACTAATATCCTACTGTTCTCACGGGATGCTTCTAATAACAAAAAATGGCAACACACACGTAAGGCTCCCATCCAATGCCTGACATATATTTATGAATATTAATAGAAGTGATGATGATGACACTGGTGGGAGATATAGCAGGTCAGTGGGAAGAGAAAGGTGATGCCAAAGAAGCCTCATTTATATTTTTAGCTCCTGGACCAATTCCCAGTGTCTGGTACCTAAGAAGTGTCTGATGGTTGCTTATAGAACGAGTGTTTGGTAGTACCTTGAGTGACCTTACAGCAAAGCCAAAATAACTAAAACTAGATCCTTTTCTATATCAAAGTCAACAGCACTGAATTACATTTTGGAATGTCAGAATCTCAAGTGCTGGTTGAGAGAAGGAAGTAAATGAGAAAGAAAGGCAGGAAGAGGAGGGGAAATGGTAAGAGTTATTTAGATTGTAGAAGACTGACCATGATTTGCTTTTTCACAGTTTTGCATAAACGTCTGGGTTTCTTTATTGTTTTTATTAGTAGGCAATAACATAGTATTCTTTTTCCTGGTGTATGGCTTCATGTCTTGAGAGTAGCCACACTATATGTAATAACTTAGGTCCAAGTAAAATCAAAGCTAGCCTCCTTTGAAGTGCTAACACAGCCTGAAGGCAAAACAGCAGCTAGGTCATGTCAAGGAATGGAAGCTATAGGTCCTTGACAATGTGTGATCCTATGGAAGGAGGGAAGGAGGAATGACATAATCTTCACAAGAGACACACATGATGCCTAGAGAAGGACTAGGGCCTTTGGGAATAGATGTTCGCATGACCAGCCTATCTATGAAGCATTTGTGCAGATGAATACTCAATGGGCAGAAGAGAGTCACTGAGCCAGACCAACTAAGGTGAATTTTCTCTATCTGTTGAGACCATGAATGAACTAAGAGGGAAATAGAGAAAAACAGACTCAAGAACAGGCAGATAAAGAAAGCAGTCGCATTAATTTCAAAGGAGAACTTTTTAGAAATTACATATTGGATGCTTTCTAGTCCAGTTCTGGCTGATTCCCTGTGGAGCTTAGCACAGGGAAAAAGAAAACAAAAGCAAAAGCAAAAACAAACAGACAAAAAAATCAAAATGACAACAAGTTCCCTGCTGGTCTTTCTTGAGCCCTCTCCCTTAATGGGAACCTTTTTCAGCATGGGAGTCTACAAGCAAAAGTTTGTTACTGTTGATGTTTATTTCCTTTTGTTACCAAAGCCCTGGACCATGAAGCTCTTAGCTCCTCTTCAGCAGATCAGAGTCATATTTGATCAGATTAACAAACAGGCAAACAAACTGACTGGCCTTCCTCTTCTCTTCTTTTCTTGACTTTCTTTGGTCCCATGGCTCCTCTCCATCAGCCTGTCACTTGCTGTCTCAACAATAGGAGGAGAGGCAGCTAATACTTCTGAGTAGTTTTCTGTGTCTTCAACTCTCCTTCCTCTTCCTCTTCTTGATGACCATGACCACTAAACCTCACCCAGGAAGTAGAGAGAGCACAGAGTTTGGCTGCTGTCATGGGCAGGGCTGAATCACACAGTGTCTAGTTGCTGGAGTGCAACATTTAGCATTGCTTTTATCAATGATGACTTTTCTTGGAATACTGGGCCAATCACTTGTGCCTTGTATAGACGACAGTGTGTTATATAGTATGAACCACCCAACCTATGCTGGGACTTCTTCTTTCAAGGAAAAGGCCACAGCATGCTTCACTGATCACAGGACTCTGACCAATCATTTTAGGGAAGTAGAAATATTTACCTACTTAAACAATCTCACATATCTACAAATCAAAATAAGCAAGTAGAGGCCCTTTCTTTTTTTCTTTCCTACACCATGGACAGTGAGTTCAAGGTTTTCCCAGATTTTAAGTTTTTGTCTGGAGATGTCCTTGCTAGTCATACCCTTCACATTAAAAACAAGGCTAAACCAAAACAGAAAAAAAAATGTCATATCATCTGAATAATCTTTTTTAGAAATGACCATTAAATTTCAATCAACTCCCAAACTTACCTAAAGGAAGTTTAAAAACAAAAAGGAAGGAACTTATTCCTACTTTTTACTGGAAGGAATTTCTCATGACGCAGAAATGTGAAATTCTTGGAAGGCTGCTATAAGAATCCACTCTCTGCGAAACTAGAGACGGGATTGTAAAACATAAGGCACTATGGCTGAGCTGACTTTGTGAAAGATGTGTTCAGTCTTCTGGCTTCTGGGGGATTGTTTTATATTTAGTCGAGAACTGTTGGGTTGAGGCATAATTGATACATAGAAAATTATTGAGCTGATGTGGGAAACAAAATCATAAGAAATCCTTGGGCAATTCTGAAAAGGAGCATTTAATTCTCTGTCACTCAAGAAAAAAGAAGCAGTTCAGCTCTCAAAATGTATCCGCATTATTCAGTCAGACAATAAAATATAATCCCCATTCCAGCTATTAGAATAGAGCTTCGGGGAGCAGTTGGGATTTTGACTTGGTTAAAGCAAATAAAATACTGGAGAAGGAATGAAATCTAACTTGTTGAAACTTGGATTTGCAGAAATATAAGGCAGCTTGGAGGAGATGAATTCAGGTAGAAAATGACCTTTTTATTATGTTCAGGAAGGCATTAGAATGTCAGGAGAATTTCAGGAAAAAAGATTTATTACCATAAGTAGAGTTGATAAGTTCTATGTTGGCGAGTCTTCTGAACATAGAAGGGAAAACCCACATTTGGAGAGGTGAATGAGAAAAATTTCCTTTGTCTTCGGTAATCCAGGGAGACTGAATGGAGAGGAAATGTGTGCCCAGGTCTGCTCACAGGCTCCTGGGAGCTTCTGAATAAGTACACTCTTCTTAAATTTCAACCACGGACTATTCTTTTAGCCTGATAGTCTCTCTTGATGGGCTTTATAAAATGAGGGTTGGATCGAACCCAATACATATAAGTCCTTACACCTAGTGGACTTCTATCTCTGTGGAAGAATTCTCTCTACATTTTCGTGTATGTGTCTATTTCAGTGTGTATGACCATGGGTATGATTGGTCCAGACAATTAGAGAGAGTTTTGAGACTATTAATCATGTTTTATTGTAAAAACGAAATGCCATGTTTTACCTATTGAAGGCCAGGCTCAAGTTTAGTGACTCATTTGAAACCCAGTCCTATCTCAGATGACAAAGAGGGCTAACCTAATATTAGGGTTTATGTTGCAGAGATGAGGAAATGAAGGCAAGGGAAAGGAAGTGACTCGCCCAGCGACTCGCCCAGCATCCTCTTCACAGTGTGGAGAGACTTTCATGGGACTTATGACTCATGAGCATGAAGTACACCCACATGGCTTTGAACACGTCCTCTTTTCTTGATGGTTTTTTTTCTTTACTTTCCTCTTCAGATGCTTAGTGGAACTTCTATGAAGGTTCATCAGTTTCAAATTTGCATTCACCTCTTAGGCATTCTTCTTTGTTTCCTCCTTTGGTGACTATCTTAGCACAGTTTAGATCTTACACACCGATGTGTCCTGTGTGCCTTCCTGGTGCAGAGAATGCCTGGTGCAGAGAAACCAATGCTTCTAAGAACTGATTTCTGAGGAAGAGGGTCAATAGTCTTTACCCTACTAGTTCTGACTCTTAGAAAAGTGAAACCGTAGTAACACAGTCATGGCTTCTTACATGAGTGCACTCATATGAACAAATGCCTAAAATTTTCCATTGGATTTAATTGCCATGTTCTTGATACTAAATTTCGAAAAGGAAGGCAGGTTAATTAATAGTAAAAAAATAGAAATCATGAGATAAAACCATTGCAGGACCTTTGAGACTTGATGATAAATGGTATTCTTCTCTAGTTCCTTCTTTCTTGCAACAAAACATGTGACACTTGGAAGTTCATTTTAGATTACCAAGTGAAACCACTGTTAGGCAGGAACATTTTATATGTTTTATGTCTTTGCAACTTCCTACTCTCCCATCACCTCCTACAGGAACAACCTTCAGGAAGTGTCCTTTGCCTGCAAACTGTCAGCAATGTATTTTTCCTGGATAAATGCCCTGCCCTTAATTTAAGATCTTTCCAGATATTTTCTTCCATCGTGAAATTTCACCTGTCACCTTTTGCTTTCCCTCTGTTTTTTTTTCTTTCCTGTACTAGTTTATGCATCTGGGGGGAATACATTTTCAACTTGTTAGAACCAAGTAGACTCAGAATTAGAAAGCCCCATAGTAGAATTTCTTTGCTTGTGTAGGAAATCTTTTTACAGCACTGACAAGTGAGGAGTTGGGCCGGTGAAAATCCAGACTTTGGACAGAAGACAGATGTGATTTCTGCCTTTTACAAATTGTATGACTTTGGGCAAATTACTTAACCTCTCCACGCTCCAGTCCTTTCATTAGAGAATGACAAAGTCTTTCCCATCTTGTAGGGCCTTTTTGAGGATGAAGTGGGAAAATGCAGACAAAGCACATTGAATAATTCCTTGTCAGTAGTAGCATTAATAGATATTAGCCATTACTGGTAATTTCCCTGATAAACGATCTTTCTGATTCCATCTCAGCGTCCTCGATACTGGGGAAGGAGACTTCTGCATTTGTTAGTGAAACAGTTCCTTGGGAAGATATATGGTCTAACTGGTGGAGGGCCCTTTGTAATTAGTCAAAACCTTCTTTCCAGCATCTAGTCATTGTCTCTGATGAATACACATATTGGTGTAACATCTATATCTTATCTATTCCACCTAAGTTTCTTAAATTCTTTAATGTTTTTTAAGGATTTTGGTATTTTCCCATCTAGTCACCCATCTCATTGCCTTACCCATTACCTCTTTAAGATATCTCCCAAATAAGTTCCAACAACCCACTTATTGTTTAATGAGATCAAACCAGAAAGGGTTTGCTTCCTAAAACCTGGCCCTTCCAATCTTTAGCAAATGAACAGAAGCTAATATCTCAGATTCTTTAGCAAGCCTTTTAAACACTTGGGTTTATGTGTAGCTTGCCAACCACTCATCAAAAAGCCTTGTCTTTTGCTCATGAGTGATTTGAATCAGGTTCAACCTGTTCTGCACATAAGTAAACAAGAGGGCACTCAATAGCAAAGTTTAACTATTTTTTCTTTGAAATCCTGCCAAGGGAACTTCTGGAGACAATGTCTTTAGCCAGTCAGTCTCAACCTTTCTCCCCTCTCAGTACACATGAGTGATGATATGCATTTGGAGTATAATTACCCAGAGGCACACCTGTGATGACTTGTGAGTCACAGCAGCCAGTTGTACCTCTATTCTTTGCTCATCTATGAAAATGCACATCAGAAAAGGGAGCAAGTAAATGGTTGACTAAATCCAAGAGGCAACAGAGTGTGAAGCTTTTATATCAGCCTGGATGAACATCTCCATGACATCAGGATGGAGAAGGCCTTCTTATTGGTACCCAGAAAGAAAGAAATCACAAATAATAAAGTAAGAATTAGAGGCACTTCATTAAAATGGAAACTTTATGAAGATGCCATGAGGAAAATGAAAATTTATAGTTATTAGCAATCTATATGGTTTATCAAAGGCTAGTCTACCTGCCAGAATCATAAAAACCCCTTGGAAAGAGTTAAGAAGCAATCAGATTAGAAGATTAGACAACAAGGCTTAAAGCATGTACTTCACAGAAGAACTTGGATCAAACAAATATCACATGAAAAGAAACCAGGCCGTGGAAAGTAGTGAACCCCATTGAAACAGCATTTGGCACATACAGGAGCTATAAAAATAAAATGACTAACATTACCAAAAGTGAGCTAAGAGGTGCCGTCATGGTAACTTTGTGCCCTTGTGGTGGGAGTGCAGAGTGATGGAACTCCTCTGGAGTACATTCTGGAATCACCTACTCAAACGGAACACACACATGCCCAACATACTACCGAAGAGAAGCCCAAACACTGAACGCACTGGCAGTGGGTGGGTGGCATTTGCCTCACAGATGCACTGTTGTGGGAAGGTTTCAGTTTTGTGAATGGCTTCTTCACCAGGGTCATCTAAGGACCAGTTCTGTCTCATGACTTGGTCAGTCTCTTATTTTAGGCATTCTTCTAATTCCACAATAACCTCAGGCCTAACTGTAGGCACATCACTGTCACAGAGTATGGAAAGACAAACAAATACACAGAGAACACAGGTGTTTGGGAAATCAGGAGCTAGAAGAGTATGTTTTTCCATTCACTTTGCATTTCTACTTTATCAACTAGGACGTAGCTATAAGGTCACAAGTGGCTGCAAGAAGACTGGGGGATGTCTGTCTATCTATCTATCTATCTATCTATCTATCTATCTATCTATCTATCTATCTATCTATCTATCTATCTATCTATCGAGAAGAATGAGCAGAAATGAAGAGTCTCCACCAGAAGCTCTAGCATAGTGACTTTACTCCAAGTGAGGACCCAGTGCTTCTTATGGGGACCATGTGATGTATAGCACCATGGTTTTAGGACAACAACAATTACTAAGAACAATGCAAGCAATTCAGTTCATCAAAAATGAAAAGAATAAGTGATTTGTGTGCATGTATGTGTGTGTATTATATAACTACAAATTGAAAATAAAACTCAATGATAATCAACACAGCTGAATTTGCACAGATATTCTAAAAGAAACCAGGCCTATGGCTCCATTTACATAAAGTTTAAAAGGGTAATACTTAAAATATAATACTTAGAGACACCTGTGTGAATGGCAAACTGAAGAGATATAAAGGAATAAAATCACACAAGTCAAAATAATAAGGAGCAGACTTTCAGGAAGACAGGAGGGGCTGGCACAGGGGAAAGAATTCAGTTGTACTGTCATTGGTTTATTGTTGAGTGGGTCAAAGTTAGGTGAAAGGTCTGGTGAGATGGCTCAGTGGTTACAGGTTCATGTAGACAAGCCTGATGACCTGAGTTCAATCACCAGGACCCACATGAGGAAAGGAGAGAACTGACTCCTGCAAGATATCCTCTGATCTCTATGCATTCATGCATGGCATGTTTGGTGCCTAAATATTCTTTCTCCAAAATTTCACATAAGGAAAATCTAAACCCAATAGGATTACATCTGAGAAAGAGGCCTTAATTAGTTCATGGGGGTAGAACCATCTCAAGAGGGATTAGAGTTTCTGTAAGAGGGGACATGGGAAAGGTCTCTTGTTATATGAGGAAATAATAATAATGTTGTCTGAAGCTAGTAGGAAGCTTTATCCTAAGGCTGGTCATGTTCACCTCACCGAGGCTCCCAGTTCTGCAGAAAATAAGAAACTTCAATTGTTTGAAACCACCCATCTGTGGTGTACTTAGATTGAGCAACTCTAACAATGCCAGCTTTGTCAGTATGATCAATCCCTTAAATATACTATAGTTGTATAGCCCTATAGCAAGGCTGCCTTAACTTCTTTCATGTCATTATTAAGATTCTGAAGACCATAGAGGCCCCAAATATTTATCTGTAAAGTGGAAATTTAAACAGAATTGACTTTATGGGGTTATTGTGGGAGTTAAACAAAATAATACATAATCATTTCATACATGCTTATTTAATAGTACAAACTCTAAAAACTTAAAACATGTACTAATAGAAAAATTTCAGTCAGTAATTGGTTAAGAGTAAAATATGTAGGAATGTAACACATTGCCTGTCCAAATATAGTCTTTCAAAGTTTGCTACATTTTTGCAAAAGCTAGTTCTAACATGTGGCGGCCTTGGCTTACAATGGACATGCAATAAATCTTAGCTTCCTTTTATTTTAAGGTATTTGGAAACTTTGCCCCTGTTTTCTTTCGATGTATTATTATCCATGAGTCTAGTAATTAAGAGTCAGAGGTTTGTAATTACGAGGTGGGCTATCCTCACAGAGATAGTCAGTCGCAATAGCACTGTGGATATTTTTTTTTCTGAAAATGTTGTCTGGATTTCAGACTCTTAAGTGGTAAATGGTTTAAATTAAAATAGTATAAGTTACATGGAATAAGGACACACAAAGTTATAGTACTATAATGATGTATAATGAAACAATAATCTTTTTTCTCTTTCTTTTCTGTTCTTCATTTGGAGTTGGTTTATATGCTGCACCAGACTACAAAATAAATGCTTAACATGTCTTTGTCTTGCAGCTTAAGTCTGATATTTGGAAATAGCTGAAAACCTCTCAGAGCCAACAGTGTTGAATAATGTATGTGAGCAAGCTGCATAAGACCATTTTTGGTAAAGAAAACATTGCGATGAAATTAATGAGACTTCTTGCCTGGCTTGTAAAGTGTCTCTGAAGGCATTTGCAGATCGGAGTTCCACACATCATAGGGGTAGTATGGATAGCTCTTAAATAATGGGATGGTGCTGAGGAGATGTCAAAGCAGCTAAGAGCCCTAGCTGCTCTCCCAGAGGAATCGAGTTCAATTCCCAGCACCCATATGGTAGTTTATTACTATCTATAATTCCTGTGCCAGACAACCTGACTCACTTGTCTGGTCTTTATGGCCATTACATATATGTGGTGGACAGATACATATTCAAGCAAACACTCATAAACATAAAATAAAAATATATAAAAATAAATGCTTTGAAATAATGGCCAAAGCTTCATATCATTTCATCAAGTTCTATTGACAACAGTATTATGTAGCACACTCATTTTAATTACTAAAATATTGAAATAATTCCATGGCCATTACTAATAGCCACACATTTCAATCCCCCTAAATAATTCCATCCAAATTACCTAGCTACTTGCTCCAGATTAATCCATAGGTAATACTTTGTGCTATTGCTAGTGTCTAATCTGATTGTCTATACCAATGCCATTTAGTTTGTTAATTATTTTGAACATCTTCACAGGCTGGCATATTGTATGACAATCAATTTCATGGTCCTGGTAATGCTTATTTGGACATTAAGCACATTGGTAGTTTGGACAAGATAAACAATTATATCTGTCTATCTGTCTGAGATGGCTAAAATAGATAGGGGCTTTTTGAGGATCAGCAGTTTCTCTCTCCCTCTCCCTCTCCCTCTCCCTCTCCCTCTCCCTCTCCCTCTCCCTCTCCCTCTCCCTCTCCCTCTCCCTCTCCCTCTCCCTCTCCCTCTCCCTCTCCCTCTCCCTCTCCCTCTCCCTCTCCCTCTCCCTCTCCCTCTCCCTCTCCCTCTCCCTCTCCCTCTCCCTCTCCCCCTCTCTTTCTCTCTCTCTTTCTCTCCTTACATGCTCCATGGGACAGAGTTGAGATATGCCTCCTATCAACAGCCACATGCTTTTTTATTGCAGCATGGGGAGGGAAAAAAGCCTGAAGCATTGTGGAGTAATCACAACACATTTATTGATATGAAAGCATCACCAATGAACATTACATGGTCTTCCTAGTTTGATAAAAATTCGAAAAATAAACCTCCAGCTGTTTATAAGATGCAATGCACAGAATATTCAAATCGACAGATGTAATAATAAGAAAAAAAACCTTCTCAAATCCATTTACGTATTTATGGTCCATTCACCTTTACAATTTTCAGCTTTTCTGACTTAGACTAATTTCATTGATATTTTTATTGGTCACATAGCAGTGCTTGTTTCATATCTGCCACTAAACTCCCACCTTAGTGTCTCTTGCCCATTAGAGTTTCGCTACACACTAAGTGTGATGGGCAGCTATAGGTGTGAAGTAGTAACATGTTGAGGTTGAGTCAGAAAACACACAGAAACATAAACACTGGTATATATGTGGTTGCCATGACACTTGTCCCTATCTGTTCTTTACATACACCTGAAATTGTATCTCTTGTTCTTTTCAGGAAAGAGAAAAAAGGAAAAGAAAAGGAAGGAGAAGAAAGCCAAAGTGTTGTCAGTGTTCATGAGCCTAACACAGGATTTGGCACAGCATTGTGTCCTGTCAATGACAAATAAAGGGAGAGTTGTTTCAGTATAGAACTCAGGGCCTGGGGTACTCATCACCATTTTGGAGCACTTGGCTGGAGGCCTCATGGCAGCATGGCAAGAGTGGTGTTTGGAGACTGGAGGACTCCATCTCTCCTGCATTCTCACTTTTTAACTTACAAGAACTGAATGGTAAACGATATGCAGCTCTGGGCTCTGTTGTTAAAAGCTTTCTCGTGTTCTAGAAAAAGCCCCTTATAAAGCTATGAGGGAGAACATTAAAACAGAGAGACCACAGACCATACCCATAACATCCCACAGTGCTAGGTTTCAAAGTTATTGTAGACAAGGAGGAAGAAATGGAAACAAAGATAATATTACATTTATAGACAACATTGAAGTAAATTAGAACCTTGCATGACACTGTGATGAAACATTGGCTTGCTGTTCTAAAGAGGATGGCGCATGGACATTATGGAAGTTGTGAGAATAAACTTAGAGTGATGTCTGTCAGACTCTAACAAACATAGGCAAAAAGGTGTGAGGTTTTGAGGGACAGGAATATCATGAAACTGTACCCAGTGCCACAAATTACCACAGAAGGCTCTGCCAGAACCATAAACTGTCACAAAAGCCACTGTAAATACTAGGAAAATCAGAACAAAAATCATGTTTGCCAAGGTGTCTGCCTAGCAGCAGTCCATCCATCCTTTAACTCACATTAAACTTGTTAGCAATCCTCATAGCCAAAGGTAACTATTTCAAAACAGCTTTTCTTCTGGCTCTGGAAGACCTTTGTCTTTCTTTGCTCCATGGCCAACATATTTCTCATCACAGGGTTCATTGCTGACTAAATTGTTATCTTTGGCAATTGTGTTGCTCTTGTATATAGATTGATAATGTTGTAAGAAGACCGTGTAAGTTGTCACCTTGTGTCTGAGGATACACATTTGGTGCTTAGTCAACAGATGGTTTGGAGTAGCAATCCCGTGGAACAAAACTCAAAGCAGAAAGGCGTTAGTTCCCTATCAGTGCACAAGAATTGCCCTAGTTGTTATTGTTGCCTAAAAGGAAAGCAAACATTTGTTATCTCTACTTTTGTGGGTCATGGTTTTAGAGTGGCACAGGTGAGCAACTTCTGTTTCCCCATTCTCTCTGAGGTCTGGATGCTTCCCTTCAACTGTGCTTCACACACATAATTGACAGCTTCACAGTGGTTGATGGGAGGAGCACTGGGTTCTTCCCTCTCTTGGTCTTTTCTCCATGCCACTCAAACCTCATGACCTGGCTGTCTTCTCAGTGAGAAACTGGAGAGCTTGAGACGGTAGCTGTGATGCTATTGGTAACAGAGCTGCAGAAATCATTAAAATGCTTCCTTAACACTGAATTGGCAGACAGATAAGCCTCAGTTGTCGGGAAGAGAAATGTGTGTAGAAAGGTATGAATTATCAGGAAACGATTATACTTTGGAGATCACCATGGGAGTGGGCTACACAAATGTCAACAACTTCAGTGTACGTGCTTCTGGGCAGAGCAGTGACTACACTTTGTCTTTCAAACAGGTTCTCTTCATTTTATTTACTAAAAGGATCACATTTAATTCTAACCACAAAATTGGGAGATTATGCCTCTCACTTGTAGGTAAATAAATGAAAGCTTAAAGAGACTAAAGTAATTTAGATTAGGTTACACAATAAAGAAATCATTGAGTTAGGAGTTCAATCCACTGGTGCTATATGGTTCCATTTGAAACAGTCAAACACCACACACACACACACACACACACACACACACACACACACACCGAAAATTGGCTCCTGGCTATCATTTAAGTAATAAAAATTATTTAAATTTTGAGGTAAAGACACAGTATCTGTTCTAATAAGTAATATACTGATCGAGATGGATCTCCTTTGTGCTCCTGACAAAGACAACGTTCCAGCCCTTAACCACAGAGCTTGAATAGCTTCCAACAATCAAGCCATGGCTTTGCTTGCTGCAAATTTGATTGAATTCTTAAGGTCTTAAACACCAAGTCACTTATTTGTTATTTAAGCTTACAATGCATTGATAAAATCAATTTCTAGACACTTTGCTTATGTGTTAGATATAATTGTGAGACCAATTAATTTCTTGCTTTGACCTGACTAGAATATTCTCTCTCTATAGGAAGTCATTGAGTCAGTTATACTGTTTGAGGTAACAATTTGGCAATAACACATTTCAGGGTCTGGAAATCAGGAAGATTAATTTTTGTTTGCCTATGTATAACTCTTCCAAGCAAAGAATTCCTTTCAGTTTAGAAGAGAGGTCAAGGCTGATACCACCCTGATGTCACTTGCTCCCAGGGTGTGCATGAAGAGTTTGTGGATCCTAAGGCTTATGTAATATTGGCTGCTCTATGAAGATTATAAAACAGAAGATTATACATAAAATGTTTAATGTTGTCTTGAGATGACCTCTGCAAATGAGGGACACAAGGCTTAAGTTTTCATAGCTTCACAACACACCCTCTTATGCTATAATTAATGTCAGGTATAGGAATGGAAATATGGTAAATCACTCTAAGTCACACTGTAGATTATAGCTTCAGTTTGGAAGAAACACAGCACAACCTCAAAATGGATAGTGCAGTTTAGGCTTCCAAGGAGAACTGGGAGTGTTAGATATGTAACAGCAAATCATCACAGTAGACAAGGAGCAGAGGTGGGAGAGGATGACTTGACTGAACAGCAACCTCACCTCATAGGCCTTCTTGAATCCCACTGTATAAAAGGGGATTAGCTGCCTCTCAAACAAACTGGAATCTAGTTGTAATGTGGGAGCTTGCCTACCAAATTTAGCAGAAACCATGGATATAGGCAATGCACTTTGCAGAAATTCTGTTTTGTTTTCAGTGATCAAGGTGTAATACTACCATTCATCAATATGGATGCCAGGTTTTAGGGAGCATCTCTCAGATGACAGCTTTGGTGTGTTGAGTTGCTATTTCTGTTACAAAAAATGCTTACTTTCAAAATCTTGGATGCATGCCTCCTAAAATACCGCCTTGTCTTCTGTAATGATGTGCAGACCTGGCCCAGTGAGTGTAATTGCGCTAACTGATGGTTGGAGTGGTAGACATGTAAGGTACTCATCAGAATCTGGTTTGGCTCAAAGAGTCAAAATGTTCATCCTACCCTAGTGCTCACTTAACCTTCTGTACTTGTATCAGATTGACACTGTATTTAGAGCATATTTATCCCCTACTATCATCCAACTCTCCCCAACCTCCCCCCGCCCCACATATTCTTCCCAACTTCACACCGTATTGTTTTTTGCTTCTTCCTTGTAATGAGCCACAGAGTCTAGTCAGTGGTGCCTACACACAAATGGGTGTAGTGTAGTGTTTTGACTGGTCATATTTGTGCTTTGAAAATATGTAGAAAGAGGACTCACAGTTGATTACTGGTTTAACTACTCAAAGTAGCGGCTGTATTTTTAAACCATGTATTGACAATATCTATAAAAATAGATCAGCAATGCTCATGTTCTAAGATCAGCAATTGACAAATAGGACCTCATGAAACTGAAAAACTTCTGTAAGGCAAAGAAGACTCAATAAGACAAAATGGTGACTTATGGAATAAGACAAGATCTTCACTAACCCTATATCTGGTAGAGGGGTAATATCCAAAATATACAAAGAGCTCAAAAAGTTAGACTGTAAAAAAACCAAATAACCCAATTTTAAAAATGGGGTACATAACTGAACAGTAAATTCTCAACAGAGGAATCTCGAATGGCTGAGAAGCACTTAAAGAAATGTTCAACATTCTTAATCATCAGTGAAATGCCAATTGAAATAATCCTGGGATTCCACCTTATATCAATCAAATGGCTAAGATAAAAAACTCAAGTGACAGTCCATGTTGGTGAGGTTATGGAGAAGGAGCAACACTCCTCAATTGCTGGTGGGATTGCAAATTGCTACAACCACTCTGGAAAGCAATCTGGTGCTACCTCAGAAAATTGTAAATAGTTCTACTGGAAGACCCAGCTATATCATTCCTGGGAAAATACCTAAAAGATACTTCACCATAAACCAAGGACACATGTTCCACTATGTCCATAGCAGCTTTATTTGTAATAGCCAGAAACTGGAAACAACCCAGATGTCCCTCAAACAAGGAATGGATACAGAAAATGTGGTTCATTTACACAATGGAATACTATTCATTCAGATATTATAAATGAAGACATCATGAAATATGCAGGGAAATGTATGGAACTAGAAAATATTATCCTGAGTGAGGTAACCCAGACCCAAAAGGACATGCATATTATGTACTCATAGATAAGTAGATATTAGCCAAAAGTTAAGAATACCCATGATACAACTCACAGACTGTAGGAAACTTATCAAGAAGGAAGGCCCAAGTGTGACTACCTGAAACCAACTTATAAGGGGAACAAAATAATCATGGAGGGCAGAGGGAGGGAGAAAACTGGGTGGTGAAGGATGGGAGAGAAGAGGGGCAGGGTCAGGTATTGGGAAATACAGAAAAGAAGCCATGAGGGTCATAAGAATGAATTGGAATATTCAATAGAGGGGTCAAGGGGGAGGGGGAATCTCTAGAACCTCTAGAAAGTCCCAGAGAGGCTACCAGGACTCAATCTGATGACACTACATGCCTAAATGCCTCCTGTGGGGAGATGGAACCAGAAGAGACCACATCCAGTAGATAGACATGGCTCCTAGTTAAGGCAGTGGCCACCCATCCATCTTCAAAATTTTTAACCCAGAATTATTCCTGTCTAAAGGAAATCCAAGGACAAAAATGGAGCAGAGGCTGAAAGAAAGGTCACCCAATAACTGACCCAACTTGGGATCCATCTCATGTGCACACACTAAATCCTGACACTATTATTCAGACCATATTGTGCGTGTAGACAGGAGCCTGGCATGGCTGTTCTCTGAGAGGCTCTACCAGCAACTGACTGAGAAATGCAGATACTTACAGCCAACCATTGGATTGAGGTCAGGGACCAATATGAAAGAAATAGAAGAAGGACTGAAAGAGCTGAAGGGGATTGCAACCTCACAGGAATAACAAGGCTGTCAACTAACTCGGATGCCTTAGAGCTACCAGAAACTAAATTAAAAACCAAGGAGCATACATGGGCTGCTTGCTTGCACTGGGCACATTGTAGCAGAGGACTGCCTCAGTAGGAGAGAATAAGCTTGCTTAATCCTGTGGAAACTTATGCCCTAGAGAAGAGGGATGATACTGAGGGTAAGGTGGGGGGGTTGACAGAGGTGGGAGCACCCTTTCAGAGACAGGGTGGGGGTAGGGGGATAGAGTGAAGAACTTGGGGTGGGGAACCAGAAAGAAAGGCAACTTTTGTAATGTAAATAAATAAAATAATTTAGTAAAAATACAAAACAAAAATATTTTGAAAGACAGGTCATCCTCTTGCAGATTTTCTGGAACCACAAATGTTTTGTTATTCACAATGAGATTACTTTCTAATAAAATTCCTATAAGTTGCAAATATTGTAAATTGAAAGTGCCTTTCCTACCTCTAACCTATTGGCCCTCGGTAGCAATCTAGTGCACTCTGGAGTGCCACTTGCTTATTCCCATGGACATGGACAATTGGGAACTAAGGGCAGGGCTGTTGCCTAGGTATACTGTCTCAAGAGTATATTTGCCTAGCCTGCAAAAAGGTCAAAATTCAAAATATGATGAATATCTTGATATGCTAAATATGTCTCACTTTTGCCAGTAAAACCATAATCAAATCACCATAAGCTGGAACCTTTTCAGTGTCAAAATTAATATGTATGTGAATACGCCCATTGTTCCTCTCTGGAAAAATTATGGTAGACAACCTGTGTTTTGTACATTGTTTACTATGCTCTGGTTTCAACTCTGTACTACAATATAACAGAACGTAATGCTTGAATAATGTTTTAAAAATATCAGCTTCAATCTTATAATGTATGGTGCTTCTATTAATATTAAAAACATGGCTTAAATTAATGGTATTCAGCTATATTTCATAATATCTTATAAAAGACAATTGTTTTATATTGCTTGAGGTGTTTATTACTTTAAGTAACCACTATAATAAAAGGGAGATTTGGCATAATCATACTTGGGGGGAAAGTTATGGTGTTTAAAATTTATTGATGCTATACTTTTGCTAGGCCTCGTGTCACATGATGTGATGGCATTTTTATATAAATTCATGGACCATTTCGCTGATGAAGAAGATGAGACCTAAGAGGCTAAGGAGTCAGTAAACATTCAGCAAATAATAATAAAGTTCACCAAGGTCATTCAGGATCCCAACGTGATTTCATTAATTATCTTTCTTAACAACTCTTCAAGTCCTGATCGATAGGCTGGCCAGTAAGGGAGCAGGAATGATGAGCTACTTGATTAAAAAGTAATTTCTCTGTCTGTATATAGTCTACCAATTGGAGTCAATTCTATCTAAAGAAAAGAAAAAAGAAGAAAAGAAAAATGAAACAAAAACTAAATATATAAAGACCAGTCAAATATAGCTAATAACTAGAATATTCTAAAATTAATTTTCATTGAAATTAAAATCCCATTAATCCTTCCCTTTCTTTCCTTTAAAAAAAGAGATTTATTTATTATTATATCTAAGTACACTGTAACTGTCTACAGACACACCAGAAGAGGACATTAGATCTCATTAGAGATGGTTGTGAGCCAACATGTGGTTGCTGGGTTTTGAACTCAGGACCTTAGGAAGAGCAGCCCGTGCTCTTAACTGATAAGCCATCTCTCCAGCACCTTTCCTAACTTTCAAACTATGATTACAGAAGCCTACTATTATGAACTAGGAGTAAGGGTGGCAACTTAGTTTAGAAATACTAATTATAATAACTGGTAAAGATAAGCACATTAGAAAAATATCATACATTCATTGCTGTGTTTTAATTTTTGAAAAATTGAGCAGAGGTTATTTTGAATTGATTGTTTATTTTTCTTATTTATAGTATTGTGATAAGAAATAATCATTAGGAGGGAAAGAAGAGAAGAAGGATGAATTCTAAACCACATAGCATATTTCATAAAATCAGATTCTTTCTCACAAACTCTAATGCGATATTTATTTAAGTAGGTGCTAGTTCGTTTTCTGTAACTTCAGATACTAATAGTAAAATGTCTATAGACAGAAGATTTTCAAGTATTTTTGGGACATGGATTGCTTAGTGTTTTCTTTTTATCCTTGGATAGTTTCTTTATTTACATTTCAAATGTTTTCCCCTTTCCAGGTCACCCCTTAGGAAGCCCACTTTCCCATCCCTCCTCCCCCTGCCTCTATGAGGGTGTTCCCCCACCCAGCCACCAACTTCCATCTTCCTGCCCTGGCATTCCCCTATATTGGGGCAGGCCCCAGGGTCTTCCCTCCCACTGATGTCTAACAAGGCAATCTTCTGCCACATATATTCTCAACAATAAAAGAACTTCTTGGAGAATCAGCATCTTGGACCTCAAGCTGTACTACAGAGCAATAGTGATAAAAGCTGCATGGTATTGGTATGGTGACAGGCAGGTAAATCAATGGAATAGAATTGAAGACCCAGAAATGAACCCACACACCTACAGTCACTTGATCTTTGACAAAGGAGGTAAAACCATCCAGTGGAAAAAAGACAGCATTTTTAACATATGCTGCTGGTTCAAGAGGCGGTCAACATGTAGAAGAATACAAATTGATCCATTCTTATATCCCTGTACAAAGCTCAAGTCAAAGTGGATGAAGGACCTCTATATAAAACCAGATACACTGAATCTAAGAGAAGAGAAAGTGGGGAAAAGTCTTGAACACATGGGCATAGGAGAAAAGTTTCTGAATGGAGCACCAATAGCTTATGATCTAAGGTCAAGAATTGACAAATGGAACCACATAAACTTGTAAAGGTTCTGTAAGGCAAAGGACATTGTCAATAGGACAAAACAGCAACCAACAGATTGGGAAAAGATCTTTACCAATCTTACATCTGATAGAGGACTAATATCCAATTTATACAAAGGATTCAACAAGTTAGACTCCAGAGAACTAAATAACCCTATTAAAAATGGAAAACAGTCTCTGGATGGTCCTTCCTTCTGTCTCAGCTTCAAACTTTGTCTCTGTAACTCCTTTCGTGGGTATTTGGTTCCCCATTCTAAAGAGGAATAAAGTATCCATACTTTGGACTTCCTTCTTCTTGAGTTTCAGGTGGTTTGAAAATTGTATCTTGGGTATTCTAAGTTTCTTGGCTAATATCCACTTATCAGTGAGTGCATATCATATGAGTTCCTTTGTGATTGGGTTACCTCACTCAGTACTGCCCCACCCAGAGATCCATTCCATAATCAGCCACCAAATGCAGACACTATTGCATATGCCAGCAAAATTTTGCTGACAGGACCCTGATATGGCTGTCTCTTGTGAGGCTATGCCAGTGCCTGGCAAATACAGAAGTTGATGCTCACAGTCATCCATTGGATGGAACACAGGGCTCCCAAATGGAGGAGCTAGAGAAAGTAGCCAAGGAGCTGAAGGGGTCTGTAACCCTAGAGGAGGAACAACAATATGAACTAACCAGTACCCCCAGAGCTCATGTCTCTAGCTGCATATGTAGCAGAAGATGGCCTAGTTGGCCATCATTGGGAGGAGAGTCCCTTGGTCTTGTGAAGATTATATGCCACAGTACAGGGGAATGCCAAGGCTGGGAAGTGGGAGTGGGTGGGTGGGGGAGCAGGGCGCAGGGCGCGGGGAGGGTATAGGGGACTTTCAGGATAGCATTTGAAATGTAAATGAAGAAAATATCTAATAAACTTTGTTTAAAATTTTAAAAATTGGGGAACAGAGCTAAACAGAGAATTCTCAACTGAGGAAACTTGAAGGGCTCAGAAATACCTAAAGAAATGCTCAATGTCCTTAGTCATCAGCAAAATGAAAATCAAAAGGACCCTAAGATTCCACCTCACACCAGTCAGAATGGCTAAGATGAAAAACTCAGGTAACAGCAGATGCTGGCTAGGATGTGGAGAAAGAGGAACACTCCTCCATTGCTGGTGGGATTGCAAGCTGGATTGATTGCATAATGTTACTAGTTTGCCTGTACATATTTTCATTATGTTTCACCTTCAGTCATGGCTATATATCCGTATATGATCGAATGAGTCAATTCTGATAGATATTCATATTTCTAATTTGCAAATAGAGTATTTTATAACTATATTTATCTGCTCGTAACATATAATTCATCTTTCTTTACTTCATCCCATTGCTGTATCTTATTATCAACTTTAATTAATTCCTTTTTTTACTTAATTATTAGTTGCGTTGTTGTATAGACAACTGTATATCATTTAAATTCTTAAATAAGGCTATAATACTTCAAACTACAGGACATTTATATGGGGCAATGAATATTTTTGCAAAATATTTTTCTCTGATCTTCATAGTTAATTTTGGTGAATAAAGTAATGAAGATTAAAAAAAACAGACAAAGTATAGCATCTTCCTAATTCATGCTGATGCTATGTATTTTAATGCAGTAGAAAATATGCACATATAATAATTCATTAAGAATATTTTACATAGAAAATTTAAGTTCAAAATGATAGTAATTTGACATTTTCATTTTATAAAATAAATAAGAATTGTATATGGTAAGAATAATTTCAAACTAATTTACTGCATTGTTCTGTTTTTTTTGTTTTGTTTTGTTTTAGCATTTTAGAAAACACAAATAATGATCCCTTTACTAAAAGGTAAAAATGGAGTAATACATATGTCAAACATGATTTTGATAGCTGTGTGATACTTTCCACATTTAAAAATCAAGTCATTAGTTCATTTCTCAAAGTCTCTTTCCCAAGCAGTTCAACAGATGTTTAGTAGTCAGTTTTAAATGGAGATGCATATTAAAGCACTTTAAATTATTAATATGCAATACACTTTATTTGAATATGGAAAAAACTAGATGGGGTGAGTTTCTTTGAAAATAAGGGTGTTAAAATGTCTAAGGCATTCAAGAAGTTTGAGAGGGAGGTCTACTTATCTGCCAGATATATAAGTACTTTTAACTTTTTTTCAGATTGTATTTTAATTAAAACACTTGTACCTTCCCTTTTCTCCCTTTAAACTCTCCCACACGTCCTCTTTAAAATTCGTGGCCCCCATTTTATCAGTCTTTTTTGCATGCATATATGAATTTGTATATACATATATATTCCAAAATATAACCAACTTAATTTATATAATGCTACTTGCATGTATGTTTTCAGGACAAAACATCTGATAGTGGACAACCAGTTGGTGTGCTTTTCCTGAGGAAAGCCACCTCTACCACCCACTCAATTACCTGTAACTCTTGTGGAAGGTTGAAGACACACATTTTACCCTACCTCATTTGGCATGTTCAATGGTCTCATCCTTATTCAGATCCGATTTGAGCAGTCTGGTTGGTGAACCTTTGTGGGTATAAATTCTGACATTGGAGATACTATCTCACAGCAAATTAACTGATACTCTGGCTTTTACAATCTTTCCACCCCCTCTTCCTCAACATTCCCTGAGCCTTAAGTGTGAGGGTGTTTTGTAGATGCATTCATTGAGACTAAGTTCCATAACTGGGCATACTTCATGTGTTCTTTCTTTCACCTAAGGGTACTGCAGGATAGAAACTGTAGTGTTCTTATTTCAGAGAAAACTAAAATAAAGTCATGTATTAGTCACTTTTTTTCATTGCTGAGATCAAATCAAGTTAAGGAAGGGCTTGTTTTGACTTAGAACTTACAGTTCACCACACTTTGAAAGTCATGGCAGTAGAATCTTAAGGCAGTTGGTCTTACTGTATATTTCCAGTCATGGGTAAGGAAGAGCTAACTCTCTTGTGTTTATTAAGTCTAGGACTCCAACTCATGGGACAATACAGCCTTCATTTAGGATGTATCTTCCAACCTGAATTAGCCTAATCCGGATAATACCGCATAGAAATGCTCAGAGATTTGTTTCAGTGATCATTCTAAATCCTAACAAGTTGACAAACAGACTTAGTCATCAGAGGCCCTGAAAAATATATTTCAAGCATCATACTGTAGGTATAAGGGATAATTAACTTCCCCTGCAAATGCCTCCATACTTTAGCTTACTCCCAATTTCTCCTTCTGAAATATGTTTAACCTGCTGATGGTGCGTAACCTTATATCTTTCTTCAGAAGGTGTTGGTCACGCCTAGTGTGGAGTTCTCCACTGAGAATGCTCACAAGGGGTGGACTTCTCCAGACCTAACTCACATATTGAGCTTATGTGTCATAGCTTTCACTTGCTTATTAAACTGTTGGCAAGGGTTGGTTTCTTACCTTTGATCTGAGTTGTTATTTCCCACCACACCAAATCCATTAAGAACCTTACTTCTATAATTGCAGGGCAGAACTGAATGAAAGGCAAATGGGAAAGAGAAGAAGGAAAATGACATAAAAGGGTATTTTTCCCTACATTGTTTACTGCTTCACAAGAAAACTAATTTAGTTGCACAAAATTAAAGTTATGTGGGAAAAGTACACCTTAGAGAAGTCATTATATAAATAAGAATAGTCAGAAGTTTGTTTCTCCCAATCTTCTGTCTTCTTCTTAAGTTTAGTCATTGCCTGTGATTTTTCTCCAGTCACAGTACACTATGTCCTCTGGTTCACAAAGTAGTAGAAGAGAGCATTATTTAACATTTTGATGTTTTGCTTAAATTTTTTTACTAAATTGTATTACTGAGTATATAATTTGGACTTTGAAAATATTCTTTTAAAGATGTACATTTTAGTGATCACTGAGGGTTTGTAATTTTAGAAGTTCTGTTACTGAAACAAGATCTTACTTTCTTACCCTATCCCAAACTTGCTATGCTGGTCTATAGTGACACACAGGTGAATTCTTCGTACCAGAACTCATTTGAAGAGGAAAATTTACATTTCACCCACCTGATGAGAATATCAACTCTCACTAGGATGAAAAGCAAGCCTACTACACTGAACCATTTTCATTTATCCATTTATTCATCCAGTCCCTCACTCCATCAACACTCATCTTGGCTTCAGTAAATGTTTTAGCAGATGGCTCCAAAAGCAACAGGGTAAAATTGGTATAATAATAAAACATCTTCTGTAATACCTTTTAATTATTTTTCCAGGAGTTGTATTGTTTCATGTGATTAGAATATTTGAAAAATGTCTACTATACTTAACAGAAAGCTGACATGCCATGAGAAGTCATTTACTTTCACAAAAGTTACAGATTTATAGGTGAATATCAAGAACAATGTCTATGGGCATGTCTTATTTATAAACTCTATCTTAACCTTTCAATTTTTTTGAACAAAACCAATATTCAGAGGCACAATAATAGGATGCTTTTGCTACTCTTTCAACTTATCTTTATATATGCTATGACCTTAATTTACAATGTATATTATATTTTGTTGTGTCTTAACTCATAGAATATAGTTATTGCTCATAGTATGAAGGCTGTGGCTTCCAATATCAATGTCAGGTCCAGAGTCTGAGGATTGCATCATCTTTGGTTCAGGATGGGATCTGATCACCATGTTATCACATGGCAAAGGGGGCAAAAATCAGACCAACACAATATAAAGCTTCTTTTATAGGGCAGTAATCCATTCATGATGTTGGAGATTTCAACATGAAGATAGTATACCTTCTGAAGCCATTTATACTTAATACTAGTATAGTGAAAACTAAGTTTTAACATGAATTGGGGGAGATGGTCATACCAACAGGGTTTAAGTATTTCTCCCATCCATATGCTAACCAAGGCTGATTTTTTTTAGATTCTGAGATCAAAAGAAAGATTTTAGGAGTGTTCGGGTGGTTTGGCCAAAACTAGTTTAACTATTTCTTGCATTCTTCTATTTATAACTATTTATTCATTTTCAATTGAACATTTTCTCATGACCTCATGTAAAAAACATATACATAGACAATATGATCATATAATATTTATTACTTTCAAGGTGGATAATGATATAATACTCTAAAAAACCTGTGGTTAATGATCTCTGAATATTCCTTCAGCTACACAGAGCTGGTTGAAATACTGTATAAAGTCTAAGTCCCAACTGTAGAAAGTAGATTACTATAATTCTGTAGAAAGAAAAGGATTTTGAAACAGAAGTTGCTTCTTTACTGCAGCACATAATTACTAAAACTAAGCCCCAGTTGTTCTGTATAGGTATTGAGGACATGGTATATTGGATAAAGAACAGATGCAGAATTGAATGAGTGACTGAGACCATATGTTAAGAGGAAATTCAGCATGAGCAGGTAGATATTATTTGGAATTGTTGATGTGTTGAAAAATATCCAAAGAAAAAATCCTTAGATTGTCTAAACAAAAAAACTATGAACTGTATATTGTAATGAAATTAAAAAGAATCTCTCATGTAAATTAAGGTCTCTGGCTCATTACATTTGAAGGCCAGTCAATAATTCTGCATGTCTATGATTGATAATTATGCTTTTTATCAATGGACACAAACTAGGGTTATCTTGGACGAATGAAATCAACTGAGAAAATGCCCATCAGATTGACCAGCAGGCAGGCCTCTGAGAGTTTTCTTGATCAATGATTGATGGGGCATACTGTACCTTTCCTGGGTAGAATGCCCTGGATTATATAAGAAGGAAAACACAGACAACAAGCCAGTAAGTAGAATTTCTTATGGTCTCTTGTTTAGTTCCTGTCTCCATGTTCCTGACTTGAGTGTCTTCTCTGACTTCTTGTGATGGGCACTAAGCTGTAAAGTTAAGTAATCAATTTCCTTCCCCACATTGTGTCTCCTCAGTGTCTTTATTACAGCAATAGAAATCAAGTTAATTGGAGACCCTGTGCTCCATCCAATGGATGCCCAGGGAGCTGAAGGTATTTGCAGCCCTGTACAAGGAACAACAATACGAACTAACCAGTATCTGCAGAGCTCCCTGAGACTAAACTACCAACCAAAGAAAACACATGGTAGGACTCATGGCTCCAGCTGCATATGTAGCAGAGAAAGGCCTAGTTTGTTATCAAGGGGAGGAGAGGCCCTAGGTCCTGTGAAGGTTCTATGCCTCAGTATAGGGGAAGGCCAGGGTCAGGAAGTGGGAGTGGGTGGGTTGATGAGCAGGAGGAGGCAGGAGGTGATGGGAGCTTTCAGAGGGGAAACTAGGAAAGGGGATAACATTTTAAATGTAAATAAAGAAAATATCTAATGAAAAATAAAGTGGATGGATCACAGGGCTCCCAATGGAGGAGCTGGAGAAAGTACCCAAGGAGCTAAAGGGACCTGCAACCCTATAGGTGGTACAACAATATGAACTAACCAGTACCCCAGAGCTCTTGACTCTAGCTGCATATGTATCAAAAGATGGCCTAGTCGGCCATCACTGGAAAGAGAGGCCCATTGGACACTCAAACATTATATGCCCCAGTACAGGGGAACGCCAGGGCCAAAAAAAAAAAAAAATGGGTAGGGAAATGGGGGTGAGGGGGGAGGGTATGGGGGACTTTTGGGATAGCATTGGAAATGTAATTGAGGAAAATACGTAATAAAATATATTAAAATAAAAGCCGGGTGTGGTGGCGCATGCCTTTAATCCCAGCACTCGGGAGGCAGAGGCAGGTGGATTTCTGAGTTCGAGGCCAGCCTGGTCTACAAAGTGAGTTCCAGGACAGCCAGAGCTATACAGAGAAACCCTGTCTCGAAAAAAAAAAAAAAACCAAAAAAAAAATATATATATATATATTAAAATAAAATAAAATAAAATAGAAAACAAGACAGGTTTTGTGGAGAGTTGCTATGATAGAACTGGCTATGTTTGGGAGAAGATTGTGAGAAAAGTTTGAAACTTTAGGTTGGAAAAGTGGTTGAGTGTTCAGAGCTTCAAGAGCTCTTGGGAACATGGAAAGATTATACTGAGATAGGGACAGTTGATGCAGGCCTGGCTTGTGATATTTCAGAGGGAAGTTTGAAAGCCCCTCAAAGACTATCAGAGTTATTTTATGATACTTTGAGTTAAGGATATGCGGTTTCTGGTCAGCTCAAGCTGAAGAATCAAATCTGTACTATAAGAGTCATTTGTATTGAATTAAGAGTATATGGTTTCTGGTCAGCTCGAGCTGAAGAATCAGATGTAATTCAGAAGAGTCCAGCACCAATTGAAGTGAAACTTTTGCTTTGCTGGGACAGTTGATGCTGGTTAACTCGAGTTGGAAAACCAACTGTGGTAGAGAACAGACTGGCATTGCTGAAGCAAATTCTTCTGGGAAGTTTTTCCCCAGGGTAAGCAAACAGAAGCTATGGGACAGTTGAGACAAGGCTGCATTTCAAGCTAGTTGCTGAACTTGGTAATGTCAGAATCCCTCACATGTTGTTGGTTTTGGCAGCAAGAAGCTGTAGGTTTAAGGTGTCATGGGGGATTAGTTGTATTTGGCACTATGAGAAGTCAGGAGAGGCCATTCATTGTGAAGGTGCAGCTTGTACTGCAGGAGAAAATTCTAGGGCTGAAGAGATGAAGGCAAGCACATGTTTCAGGGGTAGAGTCCTAGAGGAAAGCTCGGGAGGGGGTGGTGGTCAAAGTACAGCCCAGGTACAGTGGAGACTCTAGTATCCTGGGGATGCCAGGACCAAGAGATGACTACCAAGGACAACAGGAGGTATGGCGTGGAGCTGGCTTGAAACTGAGGCAAGCTGAGTGTGCTTCAAATACCACAGCCCAGGAGGTGGAACTTCCCAAGCCCTATGGAGCCGAGAGCATCATAGGAGAATCTAAGATGGCAGACAGTGAGATTTCAGTTAGAGCTTGGTTTTGCTTTGCTTTGATTTCACAAGTTATGCTTGGTTCTTTATTTATAATAAGAAAATTTAAACTTATTTTGTGTTTTACAAGGAGCCATAGTTGAGGGATTTGGACTTTTAGAGAGAATTTGGATATTTTAAAGAGAATGAACAGGTAAAGTATTGATCATTTTAAAAAATTATGGGACTTTTAAAATTTGGAATGATCTTGATAATTACATGAGATCTTGGGGATCATTCAGAAAAGAAAAGTTACTGGTTTGATACTGTTTACATTTGTGAGTCAAGTTGCCAAATCTTCAAAGGTGCTATTTAGTTTTTTGTCACTTTTATATATAATAGAGACACCTGGAAAGGAGGAACCCTAAGCTTGGCCTTTATACAGTCCTATAGTGCATTTTCCTTATTAATGACTAATGACAGAGAACTCAGCACACCATGGAAAATATAACTTCTGGGGAGAGAAGTCTTGGCTTTTGTAAGAATGTAGGCTGATGAAGCCAAGGGGAGAAACCAGTCTTCAGTGTTCCTTCAGGACCTTTGCTTTACTTCCTGCTCCAAGATTCCTCTCTCGAGTCCATGCCCGAACTTCCCTTCAGGATGGAGTATATGCTGTGAAGTGAACTAAACTCTCTTCTCCCCCAAGTTGCTTTCAGTCATGATGTCTTTATCATACAAATGGAAATCAACCAAGATACTAATTATTCATCACAACTCAGAAAGTAAATTTATCCATGCACTTTTTTTTTTCTAAGACAATAAAGCAAAAGATGTGTAGCTCTGGAAAGATAGCCAATGAGAAAGCCCACCACCAACTGGTCTACCCAACAAGTTCCTTATGCTAGGAAAAAACAAAAAAAGCATGAAATAATCGATGTGAGAGATTGAGTCCATTTTTTTCCTGAATCACAAACAAAATCAGATAATAGGTGTTTTCTTCACCTGGGACAGCAAAGTAGCAGCAATGGCATTTCCCGATTTGCAGAGAGAAAGAATTAAATACATTTAGAAGAAAGATGAGACAGGCATTGGGATAGCCAGTCTCCTACAACGGGGTATGTTTCATGTTTTCTAATTTTACTCTGATGAGTTATTTTGTGTTATAAATCACTAGTTATTTTATCAAAACAATGTATAGCTCTCACTCATATATTTTCTCATTTATTTAAAATTCTCTGTATATTGATGATAATCTACCTTGATTAACCATAATAAATGAATGAAGCTCTCATACATCATTCCCTGTTTTCATATGCATATTTCTAGGAACCAGAGCAAAACATAAAAATATATATTATCCTAAATTTCCCCATTAAAACAATGTCTCAGTGAAATCCATAGATACAATTCTATAATTTTGTTTTGCTATAGATGTTTAATTGATTTTAGAATCCTATCTTTGATACTATTAAAGATGCCTCATGTAATAAGTTTCTGTAACTCTTGAAAGTTTTTGATTTTTTAAAAGACTGTACTATAATTTAAAATAAAGCACATATGTCAATTATAACATGGCAAATAACAATGAATGAAGCATTGATAATTTCATCAACCAGAAATTGATGTTAATTTCAAACACTCTAAAGGAAATACTCAGGATATGTAATATTATGCCAGAACATTCTGTCATGTTTTAGTGATAGAAATTATATTGGAACTAGTGTTAATTAATTGTGATATTTTGGGCTGCTCTGATTTATTTCATGCCCCACCCTATGCTATCATTTACAGGAAAACTTCTAAGCTTAATTTTCAGTACTATGAATGAAGTTGTGTCTGTGATGAACACACCCAGAAGATCAATGATGCTCCTGTGGACAGCACTGGCCAGTCTTCTCAACATCAGTACAGTAATGGCATGGGGTCTGAGAAACTTTCAGACTAAGGAAAATGTCATCATCGTTTTCATTTAAATCCCAGTTATCTTACCATAACATTGAAAGACTCCTTTTTAAAAGATCAATTCTTAAGAAACTATTAATGCAAAACCATTAAGCAGCTTATAAAAAAAGAAATTAAAGGGCTATCCCAGAGGAAGGACCTTAGAAGCTATGTTGTAGGTTCTGAAGGACTAAGAAGAAGAGGATTACACTCTTGGATTGCATTTTGCATTTTTTTCCCTTGCAGTTTCCAAACTCACAAAGTAGAAATCATACACTAGAGATATCAATTCAGTTCACTCTTGTTAGATTGGACTTGGAAATGAAAAAATATATATATCCCACATCTTGCTGACACTGAAGACATTAGACTTTGACATAAGTAGTAACTGTCAAGTAGCCTAATGGCTCTCTGAAGCAGAATGTTGCCTGTGTGTTACTGGAAATGGGGAAAACAGCCCAGATCATGAGTTTCATGTACAAATATTTTGTCAATCTTAGGTAATGTGACAAAGTTTCATGTCAACTGGGCACAAGCTAAAGTCATCTGAGAAGAGAGAACTCAATTAAGAAAATGCCTCCATAGATTGGGCTGCAGGCAAGCCTGTAGGCCATTTTCTTAATTAGTGATTGATGGGGAGGACCCAGCCCATTGTGTGTGTGTCATTCCTGGCTTGTTGGTCCTGGGTTTTATAAGAAATTAAGCTAGACAATCCATGAGGAACAATTCAGTAAGCAATCTGTCCATGACCTCAGCTTTTGCCTATAGGTTCCTGCCCTGTTTGAATTTCTGAATGAATTTTCTTTGATGGTAAACAGTGGTGCCAAAGTATAAGCCAAATAAAACCTTTCTTCCCCAAGTTGCTTTTGATCATGGTGTTTGGGCACAGAAGTAGTAACACTGACTAACACAGAGAGAGTAAAATGATTTAAATACTTTTAAAGATTTATTTATGTGTTTTGTTTGCAAGTAGGAATATGGACCACATGCATTCTTGTGCCTGTGGAGGATGGAGGGTTGGATTTTCTAGAACTGGATTGTGGACGGTTGTGATCCACCATATGGTGCTGGCAATAGAGCTCTGGTCCTCTGCAAGAGTAACCAGAGCTCTTAAACACAGAGCCATCTTTCCAGCTCATCAAAGATGACAGAGACTGTTACAAACATGATATACTTTGCTAAATAACTTTTTGCACTACTAACAGTTGAATTTCCATTTCCTTCCAGTAATAAGGCTGACATAGCTCACATAATATTAAAAAGTTATAAAAGTGCCCATCTCTTTCCTCTAAAAGGAGAATACTCATAGCTCTCTAAATGATCCATCTCTGCTAGGGGTCTACAGTGCTGAACCAGTAAAGGACAGGTTGATTGATGGATATTTCACTCTGATGTGGTGAACATATTCTAATTGGTTAGCCTGGGACCATCACTTAATCCTGTGACATAGAGGTGCAAAAACAATCATCCCTCACAGGGAGAAACAGATGAAAAGGAGAAGATAAAACTGTTTCATTTAATGTTAAACAAAATAAATGAAATCACCTATAACTAAAAGATTTAATCATAGCATAAAATTATTTTCTTTAAATTAACCTATTAATTTTGTCTAAATATTATTTCATGTGGAATTTTATTATGCCAAATTATCATACAACCTTTTTTCACTAGGGAAAGTATAAGTACAGACATCAATTGGCTTTTAGCCTTTACCCTGAGGGCATTTGAAACTGCCTTACTGAGGTGGGTAAAACCAGCTCAGAGCTGGAGCCTTCAAAGGTAGACCTGGGTGATTAGTAACTTCTGAATGAAGAACTGGAAAAAATCAACACCAATTGATATCTTTCCCACTATCTGCAACCGCATGAAAGTTGTTTTTTAATACTAAGAACGTTTGGTCATTCTGTAAGGACTGTAGCAGTAATATATTAGTAAGGCATTCTGAAGAACTGTGGTAGGGTTCTTACCTGAGGTTGTGTTTTCTGCTTCATGGACAATCTGGAACCATTCTCATGTATGGAGGCAGGTTGTCTTAGAAACAGGCTCTTTATTATATAGTTACACTTTAGTGTTTCTAAGTGAGATTTCAGCCTTCCCCCATCCACTGAGACTGTGGTGGCCTCCTTCTTGTAGAATCCAGAAGTATTTTCTGTTTTCATTGTGTCTGTATGTCTTCTCTGAGATCTCTTCGTAATGTTTCTGACGGTAAGTCTCAGCAAATTGTATCAGTCCCACATCCATTTTTGATAATTAATCCATTTACTCAAGTTAATGATGGAAACAAAGGCTCAACTCACACAAACTGGGCTTCTTTCATTCCATTTCTGTGAGAGCACTCTTTCTTATCTTCTTCCTTCTTTCCATTCTTCCTTCCTCTCAATTACTCCCCTCCTCCCCTCCCCTCCTTTCTTCTATTCTCCTTCTTGCTTCTTTCTCTCCTCATCCTTCCCATCTTTCCTCTCTTCTCTTTTTCTCCCTCAATCTCCTTCTGTTTCATCACCTCTATGATTCTGAAACATATTCTTTGTTGTATATTTTTTCAATGCAAAAGTAATCCTTTAAGCTAACACTTTTAGTGGACTTTCTGTGACTTATACATATGAAGTACCTTCAGTTCATACTGCTATGCTTATATGATCATCCTATTGACCAGTTAAACTTGTATTACACCAATGTACATGTGCTCAAAAGTCACGTATAGCCATGCTGACCATGTCACACTCTTCAGTCTTACCATCATTCTCTGTCTCTGATTAGGTTCTCAGTCAGCTCTTGACAGCTCTTTTTATTCTACTTTGAGATAAAAATAATTTTGCAAACTAAGTAGAGAAGAAAACAAGCACATTAGGTTAATGTGCTTCCAGGAGTATCTCAGATATGCTGCTGTTACCCTTGTCTGATACTTATCTTTCCACCTTAACAGCAATTGTTGTTGCTTCCTAGTTTTTCTTGCATCTATTTGCTCCCTGTTACCACGTACATACATCATAGGCTCCTTTTGTGTACACTGATAATGAACAACACATCACACATGCAAACCAACTAACCTAAAATTCTCACCTTACTTTTCCTAGTAATTATCCACCATATTCATTTCTCTTTGAATACACTTTCTTCGGTGGACCATTGACATCTAAGTTCAATTGATTGTCCTCCACTTTTTGGCCACACATTTCCTTTTGTTAAACCCTGTTATGCCACAATCAAGCATTGGCATTGCCTTTAGGAGGATACTTTCTTTAGTAGTTCTTCCTTACATGGCAAACACCATGTATTTATTCTGTCTCATTTTTATCCTATTTTGTAGTAGTATTCACCATATAAGAAAAAAATTCTTCTAGTTCTCAAACATCCCCATTAGTATCTCATAATTATATATTTTTTCTGAAACTATTTGCTTTTCCCAAACCATAACATAAAAGATAGATTGGGCATTCAAACCTATGATTTTGAAAATGACTTTCCCCCTACACCATACTAGTCTATTTAACATAAAATAAAGTACATGTGTGCATATTTTAAAAACACCTGTCAACTGTCTCCAAGCTGATGATTATCAACTTGAAGTTCAGACTCATGGCTTACACTACTTTACACACCTCCAAATTTTGTTACAATGTTACAACATTGTTACTAATGACTGGCATTTCCTTAAACTGTACTGCTGATTTGGCTATTTCTCTATTTCATTTATCAGTAAGCTCTCATTATATGCTAACTTTTTAGTTTATTGTTATTAGAGATGAAGAAACTGCTTATCAGGGAGGTTACAGAATATGCTTGCAGACATGGAACATATAAAAGAGCCTATGAGCACATGCACTTGCATTTAGAACTTATCCTGATCCACTGCCCTCTGCAGCTTCACAGTTACACTCAGTTGCTAAATACATATACTTCCCATTCCCAAGCATTCCCTAGTATTTGAAAAAACCCCGCTGTCCAGAAGTAAAAAATATAGGTGACATAATTTGCCATGAAGACTCAGGTGGCTGAATTCAAATATATGGCATTGCATTACTGTTACTACGCTGCAGTGACTTCAGTTCATAGTGAGTCAGAAATCAAAGGAAAATATGTACAAGTAGAATCAGAGGGAAAACAGTTTGGAAATCCGGATGAAAGGATGTAATGTATGCCCATTTATTCATCTAGAACATACTTGTTATAGTCAGATTATAAACATAATCCATATTTGTGAAGTCTTACCATCACAGCTTAGATTTTGTTTTGAAATGTGAGTTGTACATTGGAACACCAACAGAAAACACAGGATTCTATGAGACACTTGGCATGAGTGGAGATTCACATAAGATTACCAAGCCTAGTATATGCATCTAGTCATATCATACCTGGGTGAAGGACATGCCATGTAGACAAGGAGCGAATCCAAGCTATAAAAGGAGGGAATACCCAGACGTTCTTGTTCCAGTCCCACAAACAGGAGAATATTTAGTATGGTAAACAATGCTATCCTTTGCACAGTAACTTGCATTTTTACAAATTAAATGTCACTGTGCAATGTATTTTATTTTCAAGCTCTCTCTTGCTTGCTTAGAGCACAGTGAGAACTATATATTTTTCTTATTGACTCCTACATAACATTGTTCTTTGGCAGTAACAAGATCACCCCTTTCACCTTTGTGTCTGGTTTAGTGAACAATATAAGTAAATAATACCATGCACAGTTAAGCGTTACAGCTCCAAAGAAGTGAAAAATAAGCAAAAATTCTAGCACATCCAATATGCATGAGTGAGAGCACTTGGCTGGTCTCTGTGACATTAGCATTTTTCAATGATCACAGTACCTCAAGCCAAAATAAACAAATGAGAACTGTTTAATGCAAATGGAAGCATTTCATTCAGACCAATCTAATGAACTTTATTTTGACAGTGGCATGAGGACTTGAGGGAAGATGCTGGAGGACATAGTACGTTGAGAAACTTGTGAGCAACAGAAACACTCTTATCTGAAATCGTCTGGCATTGGACTGGATGGTTTCCATTCTAATTCTGTAGCTAATGTTCACCCCATTCATTGCATAAGTCAACGTGGTAAAGAGTATGCCAGCACTTGCTTTCAGATAAATGACACTCGCCAGAGCTTTATAGGAGAGACATTTGGTAAAACATCCGCGAGGAGAGATTCATGGAGAGACAGCATTCTCACTTTATATTATGGTCAATTTCAATGCATATGCCCTTCATGGTTCTTCTGTGACACATAGGAATGACATCATTGGTTAAGATTTATTGTGTGTCGGGAATATACATCTGCTTGTGGTTTCCATTTGTGCAAGTACTTCAAGTTCACTTAAATGTTGTATTACTCAGATAAGTGATAAACTACATGACCAAAAGCAACTTGTAGAGAAAAAGGTTTATTCTTACAGGTTATAGTCCATTATCAAGGAATGTGAAGACTGGAGTGCAAGGTGCAAGTTTGAAGCAACAACCAATGGAGTGCGTGGCCTTGGTTCTTGGCTTGTTCTCAGGCTCTGTCTGCTTCAGCTCTCTTTCTTATGTAGATCTACTTGCCTAGGGATGGTATTACCCACAGCCCTCCTACAAAAATTCACAGTTAAGAAAGTGCCTCTGTCATATGTTGCAGGCCAATATAGTGGAAACAGTTCTTCATTTGAGGCTCCCTCTTCCTAGGATAATAAAGATGACAATAAGATTAGCCAATAGGTGTCTATCCCTTGTCATGATGACATACAAACATCACTGTTAAATTATTACCTTCTCCTGTCCCTAAAAATCTCATGTTAATAACAATATTACTCTATCAGACACAGTCAAACTTTAAAATTTCCATGGTTTAAAAAAAATTCTACCATATGTGTCTTTCTGGGTCTGGGTTACCTCACTCAGGATATTCTTTTTTTTTTTTTTCCTAATTTCATCCATTTGCCTGCAAATTTCATGATTTCGTTGTTTTTAACACCTCTGTAATACTCCATTGTCTACATGTACCACATTTTCTTTACCCATTCTTTGTTTGAGGGATTTCTAGGTTGTTTCCAGTTTCTGGCTATTACTAATAAAGCTGCTATGAACATAATTGAGCAAGTGCCCTTGTGGTAGAATGGATTGTCCTTTGGGTATATAACCAGGAATGGTATAACTGGGTCTTGAGTAAGATAAAGTGTCAATTTTCTGAGAAACCACCAAATTGATTTCCAAAGTGGTTGTACATGTTTGCATTCCTACCAGCAATGGAGGGCTGTTTCCCTGGCTCCACATCATCAGCATGAGCTTTCACTTGTGTTTTTGATCTTAACCAGGTATGAAATCTCAGAGTAACATTTTATTTGCATTTCCCTGATGGCTAAAGATGCTGAACATTTCTTTAAGTATTTCTTGCCCAGTTGCTATTTCTTTGCTGAGAATTCTCTATTTAGATCTGCATCTCATTTGGTTTGTTGATATCTCGTTTCTTGAGTCCTTTACATATTTTGGAAAATAGCCCTCCACCAGATGTGGGAAAGATCGTCTCCTATTCTGTAGGCTGCCACTTTGTCCTATTGATGGCATCCTTTACTTTCAGAGAGGCTTTTCAGTTACATGAGATCCCATTATTAATAGTCAATCTTAATGCCTAAGCTATTAGTGTTCTGTTCAAGAAGATGTCTCCTGAACCAATGAATTCAAGGCTCTTTCCTACTTTTATGTTGAGGTCTTTGATCCATTTGGACTTGAGTTTTGTGTGGGTTGATAGATATGAATCCATTTGCATTCTTCTACATGCCGGCATCAAGTTAGAGTAGCACCATTTGTTGAACATGTTTTCTTTGTACATTGTATAATTTTGGTTTTCTTGTCAGAAATCATGTATCCATAGGTGCCTTACTCAGTGTTTCTATTCCTACACAAACCTCATGTTGGGGAGGAAAGGTTTATTCAGCTTACACTTCCACATTGCTGTTTATCACCAAAGGAAATCAGGATTGGAACTCAAGCAGGTCAGGAAGCAGGAGCCTATGCAGAGGCCATGGAGAGATGTTACTTTGTTACTTTACTGGCTTGCTTCCCATGGCTTGCTTGCTTTTTTTTTTTTTTAAATTGGATGATTTCTTTATTTACATTTCAAATGTTATTTCCTTTCTGGGACTACCAGCCCAGGAATGGCACCACTCACAATGGACCCTCCCCCCTTGACCACTAATTGAGAAAATGCCTTACAGCTGGATCTCAAGGAGGCATTTCCCCAAGGGAGGCTCCTTTCTCTGTGATAACTCTAGCTCATGTCAAGTTGACCCACAAAACCAGCCAGTACAATTGACCCCTTGTTAACTTGACACACAAACATCACTAATAAGCCTCAACCCTTGCATTCTTATTCTTATTCATCCCACAGGCTTTACAATTTTTACATATTAAAATTTTTACATGTTAAAATTTCAATTCCTTTAAAATGTCCAATCTCTTTTTAAATTCAAAGTCTTTACAATTCAGTCTCTTAACTCTTCATTAAAATATTTTCTTCCTTCAAGAGGGAAAAATATCAGGGCACAGTCACAAAAGCAAAATCAAACTCTAACCATCCAATGTCTGGGATCCACTTATGATCTTCTGGGCTCCTCCAAGAGCTTGGATCACTTCTCTAGCTCTGCCCTTTGTAGCACATACCTTGTCTTCTAAGCTCCAGCTGCCTGTACTCCATGGCTGCTGCTCGGTGGCCATTTCATGGTCCTGACATCTCCAAAACACCGCTGTCTTCTGTTGTATCCAGACTTCAAGGATAGCCTCCCATATGCTCTCTTCATGGTGCCAAGCCTCAACTCCTTTGCATGACCCCTTCAGTCCTGGGCCATCAATTGCAACTGAGGCTGCACCTTCGCCAATGGCCTTCCTTGGCCTCTCACAGTGCCACACCTCAGCTCCTTTTCATGACCCCTTATGCCTTCAAACCAGTACCACTGGTGTGACTCCTACATATTACCAAGTCCAGCCACAGCACAAGGTACAACCTTGGCTATCTCTGGAACACAGCCTTTTTGTGCTATCAGAAAACACTTCCCAGAATATTTCACGTCAATGATGCTGGTCTCTTCTTAATCACCACAAATTTCTTAGTTCAGGCTTACCTGCATCCATAGTCCTAGTAAGGCAAAGATTTCATTTTAGTAGTTCTGGTATCTTGTTAATCACAGCTGATTCTTCAGTCCCAGCTAACGAAAACCACAGAATCTTCACAATCAAAACAGCAATGGTCCTGAGAGAAGTCTTTAATCTTTCCTCTGAAATTTCACAATCCAGTTCTCCATCGTTTGCCCTATTCTTTACTATTATTATTATTATTATTATTATTATTATTAGGTATTTACTATTCTTAACATTATCTTCCAAGCTCCTACAGAACATCCTACAAAGCTCTTAACCCCCAATAGCTCATCTAGCCCAACGTTCCAAAGTCCTTCCACATTCCTCCTCCAAATATGATCAGGTTGTCAACAGGAAAAATAGGTGTGTGGATTTTTTGTCTTCGTCTTCAATTTGATTCCATCAATTCATCTGTTTGATTTTTTGTTTGTTTGTTTTTGCCAATACCGTGTAGTTTTCATTACTACTGCTCTGTAGTACAGCTTTAAATCAGGGATGGTGATTAGATGCCTATGTAAAAATAATGAGCAAAACATAAATAATTTAAAAGAAATCAAATGTCTTTATTAGCACCATTGTACCTGCATTTTGAAGACTACTCATGTGCCCTGACACATTTATGTGTCTTGCTTACCCTTGCTCTTCTTTATTTTTCCCATAAGGAAGTGTGTACTAAAGAAGAAAAACCAAATAAAATGAAAGGTAAAGAGAACAAACCTCCTGCTGTGGTTTCTAGTCTAATGTCACTTGCACATTTTTGGTCCAAGGGATTGAGAGCTGATTCTTGATGTGGCTCAATCCTTCATCTAACACAAGGCGTTTCTGCCTTTCTTCCTCATATGGATCCATGGCGTTGCTTTAAAACCAGACAGGTGGATCCGAGGAAAAATAAAAAAATTCATTCACTTAAAAGTCCTAGTTATGTTCAAAAATTAAAGTCCCATATTTGTGGTCTTGTAAAACAAAACAAAACAAAACAAAACAAAACAAAACAAAACAAAACAAAACAAATCAAAACAGACAGACAAAAAAATCAGATTATGTGCCAGAGCCTGAAAACAATCAGATAAATGCAACCTCCTAAATCTAACACTGTAAATCAAACCCTATATTTCTGTATCTTGTATCTGGGAAATTCTCAAAATCTCCTCCGCTCCACAGGGCTTGGGAAGCTCCTTTAATACTTTTATCAGCTGCATAAAGTATTTATCTAGTAGGCTCAGATTGTCTGTACTCCACAACCGCCTCTGCTCTTCATGGCCATCCCATAGCCCTGGCATCCTGAATAAGCTAGGAGCTCCATTGCAACTGAAACCACATCTTCTCTTCAGGACCTCCAGTTCTGCCATACAATGTAAGAACTCAGATGTTCCCCATGAAATCCTTAAACTTTCTTCTCTCCAAAACATGTACTTCATAGATTTGTATGTCGCCATATCCAGCTGCCAGTTAGAGGTGCAGCCTTGGACCCCTAGACCACAGAGCTGCTGGGTTTGAAGAAATAGTTCTCAGATATTGCCTCAGTGGTGCTGGTCTTTAATCACAGCTTATTCTTTTTTTAATTTTTTTAAGATTTATTTTATTTATATGAATACACTATAGCTATTTTCAGACATACCAGAAGAGGACATCAGATCCCTTTACAGATGGTTGTGAGCCACCATGTGGTTGCTGGGAATTGAACTCAGGGCCTTTGGAAATGCAGTCAGTACTTTTAACCACTGAGCCATCTCTCCAGCCCCATGGCTTATTCTTTAACCACAGCTGACCAGCAACATTGTTCCAAGATTTGTGCCTTGAGTTCCAATTTTCCAAGAAATCAAAGATTTTCCTTCCATAGATTCTTTATTTAAAATGTCATAAAAACAGACCTCATAGAGGCCTCACTTCATTCTTTTCAGCATTCTTATCCTCCAGGATCCCACTAGAACAGACCATTAAGTTCTAGTAATGGATGGTTTTCTAGTCCAAAGTTCCAAATGTTTCCACAATCCTTGCAAAAAAAAAAAAAAAATGTAAGTCCATCCCGGTAAAAGCCTCATCTACTCCAGTGGTATCAATATCTAGTCTATTTGATATTTGTTTCTGTGAAAAAACAATATGACTGAAAACAAGCTGACCAGGAAGTGGCTTATTTTCTTTTAAATAACAGACCACCATTGAGGGGGATCCAAATCGGAAACTTGAAACAGAATCCATGGAGACACACTGATTACTGGCTTGATTTAATCCTCAAGTTTAGCTATCTTTCCTAAACAGTCAAGTCCTACCTGCTTAGGGATGGTACCACCTATAATGGGCTGGACCCTCCTATGTGAATTAACAATTAAGAAAATGGCCAATAGATGTGGGTGACCAAGGCCAACAGTATCACCTAACTTGGACCCCTGGAAGCTCTCAGAGACTGAGTCACCAACAAAAGAATATACATAGGGTAGACCTAGGCACTTGGCACATATGTAACAGAAAACTGCCTTGTCTCCTTAGTGGGAGAGGACGGGCCTAATCCTGCAGAAACTTGATGTGGCAGGGTTGCAAGATACCTGGGGAGGGGCACCCTCTCAGAGGCAAAGGGGAGGGGGCAGGAAGAATATGTGTGTGAGTGTGGGGGGGAGGGGGCGGCAACTTGAATAGGGCAGAATTTGGGATGTAAATAAGAAATTTAATTATTTAAAAAGAACTAAAGACATGTCCACAGGTCAATATGATGTAGGAAATTCTTCATTTGAGTGAGGCTCCTTCTAGCAGTTGTATTACATTGATAAGCAAGATTAGCTATAACACCATTTTATGACGTAGGAAATGTGTCTAAATGATTATCTCCAACAAAGGCCTAACATTTTTTCTTAGTACCAACTACCTATCGCATGATTTTGGATGCGATTGTAATCACTGATTTACAATGTGATCAATGATTTTAGAAATGATTGTAATCACTGTTGCAAACGATCCTAATCCCTTTACATGTACTTTTTCTCTGATTTTTCTCTTGGTCTCACTGAAGGATGGATGAAGGTAAACATGGACAGATTTGCTTTTATATCATCAGTCAGTAGTGTTCTAGGTTCAAGCAGCTATGAGAAATCTTCTCAGCTGTCTTTTAGAAATAGTTGTTGATAGGTTGATAGGAAGATTCAATGAATCTGTACTAACTCAGGATTCCCAGACTCATATTTTAATCAACACTTACAGGAAGCTAAAAAAAAATAGTATAAAATGTAATTAAAATAATTGGCAAAGCTTGGGAGACAACACCTAATAGGAACTCAGATGAAGTCACACATAACTATGTTAGTTTATATTCCTTTAAAACATAACATATTCCTTTATAAATTGAGTTAATCAAGGAAAGGCATGGGCTTAGCCATCAGGTCCAATTCATTAATAGTAGCAAAATATAAAATGCTGTGACTCATGGAAGTACATATGTAATATGAATGATTGATTAAAATCATCTAGTGATGACTTGCGTCTTGTTCCTCTAGGTTTTAAAAGTTTGATGAAATATTCATTTGCATTCTCTAAATTCTAGGCTTCCTTGCTTGCTTTTAAAATAATCTCACTGACTTTAAAAAAAATAATATTGGCTTTGCCAATATATACATGGTTGTTGTACCATCTACTAGTTAGAACACAGATAGCTTTTCAGGGGACACCACCCGCAAGAAAACAGTCTGTTCCTCTCCCAGCACTCAACAATTGCCAGTGGTTTCTCAGATAAATGTAGGACTTTGCTAGTATTATATGCATGGATAAAATTCTCAAGCCATAAAAAACCATAAAATTAAAATTGAAAAAGACATAAATATTTTAAAAAGGGATTTCTGTAACTTAACACATGTTCTTAAGATCATATCTTTGTTATTGTAATTTACTTTTCAAATACATACTTTCCTACGGACTAAAATATGCTTAGTAATATTGAGAAATATTTTATCTACTTTCAGATATGAAGGCATTTTACTCTAGATATTTTCTCAAAATATAATGCTCACAGCTTTGTGAATAAATTTTAAAATTAAGTAATAATATATCATTTCCATAGTGCTGATGTATAATCCAGTATTAATTTTTGATACACTTTACATAAATATATACAAGAAGTATTCAAAATTATATGGGGGACTATAAAAAGTTAAAATTAATTGATCAGTGTAAGAGTTTATTCATTATAAAGTTAGGCTAACCATTAGTTGGTATATGCAGTCTTGACAGAGATTTAGCTGTTTGTTTTAAGTTAAATTTATATGTTATCTATGCTCTTAAAGTTAATGTAAATTTTGGGCTGGAGAGATGGCATAACAGGTAGAAACATTGACTGTTCTTCCAGAAGACCCAAGTTCAATTCCCAGTACCCACATAGTAGCTCACAATCATGTGTTACTTCACTCTTAGGGGATCTAACTCCCTCTTCTGGCCTTCACACAGCATGCACACACACAGGGAAGAAAACATCCATGCACATAAAATGAATGAGCACCAATTTAAACATTAACATAAAATTTTAGTTTAGCTGCTAAAAACAGAGATGCTTCACATAACAAATATATTGCCTCAAACTATATCCATTTATCCTTATAAATGGATATAGCATTAAACTGACTTCTAATGATTTATCCTCATGCCCATAGATTTGTGCATCTGTTAGTCCTCATCAGAGAAGATTCTTTTTACAGTAGATTGCGATTAACACAGATAGGAATATCTGGTCAACCAGCACAGACTATGAGATTGTATAATGTTCATCCATAAAGGGACATCTATATCATCCCTTTTCTCTTAAGGCTCGGGGATGATCTCAGAAGTGGAAGTGGAAAGATTGTAAGAGCCAGATGTAGTAGATGCCTATAAGAAAACAGTATTTCTCAGACTCAACAGAGTAGACACTTATATGAACCCACAGCAGTTGAAAAACTGCATTAAGACCCGCACAAGCTCAAGCCAAGCAAAATACCAGCCTTGGGGGATGTGATGCTGGGCAAAACATCCCACAATTAGCTAAGGAGCTATTGCTAATGGATAGCTGCTTGGAGAAGGAGAGGCTACTGTTTTAAAGACTGTGACTTTGTTAAGTTAACCAACCTTTGGTGGAAGTTCACATATCTAAGAATACAAGGAAAATATATACTGAGTTCTATTGGGTAAAAGAAAAAAGGATGGGAAGTTGTGTACATAAGGAGGTGGGGTAGAACAAGGAGAAGTCAGAGGAGGGGTGAATGTGATTAAAATAAATTGTATGAAATTCTCAAGGAATTAATAACATATTATTAACAAATCATTTTCTGTATCTCTTCACATGTCTACATTAAGTTGTGCTTCTGGCGCCATTTTAAAGAAGCTCAGATAAAAGCTCTCCAAAGCTAACCCTGATGCATTTATTGTTACTCTCCCAAGTTTAGAAGAAAGCACAAAAGAGTAGCTCTGATGATGTCAGTTGCAGTTTTAGGTAAATATTCCTCTCGGGCCTTTATCAATGTTTGCTTTGAACAGACTTGTGGGTAACAGTGACTTTGTGCTGGTGCAGAGGCTTGAAGGCATATCGAAATGAACTATTGGTCCAGATACCCTGTACTCAGCATAAGGAAACCATTTGCTCTCGGTGTAAACTGTGAACTGAATTATTCATGGTATTTGTTTTGGTTGTGTTTTACTCCTCGAAGGTATCACCGACCTGCCCAGCCTTTCCTTCTGTAATCTGTCTCTTCAGAACCACCATCACCCAGTTTCAGCTTAGAGACAGAGTTTATGCTTGTCCACTGAGGGATTTGTATAGATTCAGCAAGGGGGAAAGTGAGTCCAGACTGTGTGCACAGTTCCGATTCACCCAGATATAGTTCAGGATGTTTCCTTTGCCAAGAATGTGACAGGCTTCAAAATTCTGAAAGCAGATTTGCCAGCTGCCTGCATGTTTGGCATCTACAATGTTAGGATTTCTTTCTAATAAACAAAACATAATATCACTTCTTCAGGCAATGTCAGGAAGTCTAATCAAGAGCTGACTGTGAGCCAGCAGTTGCCATCAGTTCTGCTGATGTACCGGTAACAGAGGCTAAGAATATATTAACTATTCATTGCTCTGGGTCCTTCAAGTCACTCACAGAATCTCTGTATCAAACCAGACCTGCCGGAATAACATGCCTGAGTGATATTACCTTTAGTTTCTTTCAGGAACAGTATTTAGAAAAATAATCTAACCTTAATACTCTGAGGCTTTATAGAGAGCCAATAAAAGAAATGTCTATGTGGACAACATTTCTTCATTCTTGAAATATAATATTTGAAGACATAGTCTGTCATGCAACCTAAAATCTCTGTACAAAACTCACAGAGTAAAGACCTCCTTAAGTTTTTGGCGGGTGGGGAATAAGAGTGACTTACAATTCAAACTTGTATGAATTGGTTTCTAAAATCTTGGTAGGATTTTGATTTCACTTACATTACAGTATACAAAGAAATGGGCTTGAGAAGAAAGCAGCATGATTTCCCACGAAAGGCCCTGTATCACATCTTATCAAGATGTCTACCAGTAAGGTTCTTTAAGTCATAATGCTGATTTGAATATAAGCCCCTCTCCTACTCCATGCTTTAGGAAAGTAGAAAGTGGATGATAACAAAAAGGATGGCAAGTCCTCTCAGATTTGTATCCATCAATCCCCCCCCCCTTACATAAACTTGGTGAAGAACAAAGATGCCCTCATTGAAAACTGATGATTTGGATTCTATTAACCATGCATCATATCAAGTATTGACTTGGGCCCTAAAATGAATCAGTCTCTCTCTCTCTCTCTCTCTCTCTCTCTCTCTCTCTCTCTCTCTCTCTCTCTCTCTCTGATTTAACATGGGAATAATACCACATTTGCATCTTCCTATTATACATAAAGTAATTTACTGGAAATATTAACATGCCTCTATACACACAAGGCTTAAGCTTCAGGTGCTATATATGCTGCACTTATGAAAGCATTAGGCAGTGATACTGGTGGTAATTATGGAAGCATGATGATAATTATATTGATGATACTGTATCTACCTGAAGACAACTCTTTTGGTTCACAGACTTCGTAGCTCAGACCATGGGCCTAAGAGTTTACATTTCTGCTGAGGAAACAATTTTACTCATGGCCAAAATAGGACTAGACAAACAGTTTGAAAGTGTCTTCAGATTATGACTTTGCTTTCAGGGTGTTGTTTAAAATGTTGTATGTTTTCAGTCTCTAATCCATGAAAAGGCAAGTAGATTAAGCTTTCTTCTTTGAGATTCTTGCTACCTGTGAAAGCAGAAGTCCTGGTTAATCTGGAGGATAAAAGGAATAAGGTTCTATTTTAGCATTTGAGGAAGAAATATAGAAGGGAGTCTTTGAAGTTCACGCATGGTCTACTGGCATTGTAAGGATGGATGACCACATAAGGACTTGTGCAGAATTCATAGACAGTTGAGGACACTGTGTATCTCCTGGAGCAGTTGTTATTAGATATTTTGATCTCATGACCCTTGAAGGAAAAATGGACTGTCAAAAAGAGGACTTTAAATTTAAATTTTAATCCTTGATACTAACAGCACTGGATATTAATGTTGAAATTTAAACTACTTATTAACATTTAAAAACAGTAATAACTAACACATTGCATATTAACATATAAATACATTTGTGAGAAGAAGAAGGAAGAAGGAAGAAGTCATGAGCTATGATAGTACTTTCCATTTTTTTAATCTAAGAAAAAAAATGATAATGCCTGGCTCAGGAGAAGCCAGCTGAATGTGCATAATCTGTTTTTCTGTCTGCTTGTGGTGCATGGTGTATCACTTGAATCTAACAATAAAGTGGCAATGCTCCAAGCAGAAGTAGTAATAAAAGGGAGGCAGATTTTAGCAGCTTTCAAGCGGGCTTTACACATTCCCTTCCAGGCTACTCGGGAGCCTTACTTGTAGCTACTTCTCAAAAGCAGTAACAATGGAGAAACTGAAACCATATGGATGAAAACTCCACTCTATTAACACTACATTACAGTCCTCAGACCATCTCTGTCTATCCAGTGATGCTTAATTTTGTAACATCATGCCTCAGCCATTTGGAAAATGTTGGTCCACTGAATTATGCAGTGCCTCCAAATGTTGAAACGTTTTATTATACATTATTAAATAGTAACATTTGTTAATCTCATTAGAGGAGTCTGTATTGAGAAGCTGTCAAAATTGTAACAGATATAAATTTCCCAAAGTTCTGGCTTTTGCTTGGAAGCTGGGATTGTGTCCTTGCCAACAACTACTGTCAGTTGTTTCATTGAGATACCAGGCTCATTTTATTTAGTTTGGAAACTATGTCTACCAAATGCCAGTCTCAATAACTACCATTTGTAAATCTATGCTTCCTTCAAGTAAACTGAATTATTGATAAACAAGGTAACTAGTTTATCTCGGAAGTCAATTTCATAAGCAAATTTCCTTGTGACAACACTGTTGTGTTAATGCCAAGGTGATTAACGTTACGCACCCAGTTACCTGAAGTTGATGACAACAAAACTAATAACCTTTCCTGATCATCACGGACATTAGTTAGCAGAGCTGCTGCTTTTGTCAGAAATGCCCAGCACTGGAGGGGAGAATGGCTGCTAATTCAAACATTTTCTACTTATTCATGTTGAATGGTTTCAATTTTTTGTTGTATTTTTTTCAACTATACACGATGCTATAGTCACCTACAGTCTACTGAGGATTGTAGAACATGTTGCTTCTATCAAGCAGATACTAACCTGTGAACGGAGCTCTGTACACCCTTCCCAACCAGATGCATTCTACTGTTAACGTTTATAGATCGATCTTTTTATATCTCACATGTGAAGGAGATCATGCAGGGACTATCACTCTGTACCTGGCCTACTTCATTTAGCATAAATGATATTCCTGTTATTAAGAATGAGGGGATCTTCTTGATATGGCTAAAAATGTAGGCACCGTGAATGCATGTCCTATTTTCTTTGTCTATTCATTAGTTAATGAACACTTCACCTTTTTGGCTGCTTTGGAATTTTCTGTCATAAAAAGGAAAATGGAAATATCTGTGACATGCTGCTTTGAATTCCTTTGGCTATATAAGCTGTAGTAAGATAGCTGGATAACTTGGGGAGGAGATTTAACTCTGCCTTTCATACCACAGGTACTAATATGGCCAGCAACAATTTGAATGGGGAACCCTTTCTTCCCCTCTTCACCCATACTTGTTTTCCTTATTCTTTTGGATAGTTGCCATTTTCATTGGTATAAAATAATATCATGCCAAACAGTGGTGGTGCATGCCTTTAATCCCAGCACTGAGGAGACAGAGGCAGAGGGATTTCTGAGTTCAAGGCCAGCCTGGGCTACAGATTGAGTTCCAGGATAGCCAGGACTATACAGAGAAACCCTGTCTCAAACAAAACAAAACAAAACAAAACAAAACAAAACAAAACAAAACAAAACAAAACAAAACCTAAACCAAACCAAGCCAATCCAACAACAACAAAAAAAGTCTTACCAGTATTTAGACTTTCATGTTTTTCCAAATTAGTGGTCATGACTTTGTGAAATGCCCAATTTTTATCTATTGTCTAGTATCATTTCCTATTGTTTAATTGTTTTCTTATGTTGAGTTATTTCTCATATATTCTGAAGTTCACCCTGGTGTCTGCTGTAAACTTAGCAAATATTCTGCAGTTGGTCTCTTCATTAGGCTGATTGTTTCCTTTTCCATGAAAAAAAGGAAGCACAATGTATTTTCCTAAAAATAATAACCCACTAACTCTAATGGAATGCAGACAGCCAAGCACATCATGGTTTTTCAAACTACATTTCCGGGTCAGCAGCAATGTGAGCAAGAATTTGCTAGAAAAGCAGGCCTGTGTTTTGTCCTAGACTTTTAAAATTAGCCTCCAAATTTAAGACAGTTTATGTAATTCTCATGCCTAACACCAGTTAAGAAACACTGTATTCAAAAATAGGTCTAGAGATATATGCTTTCTTTTCTTGGATTCAAATCATGTATAAAAGGCAAGACTTGGTTAGGAATTCATGCAACAGTGTTCTATGTGTAGAAATTTTTCTGGCCACAAGCTGTCTGCTTGTTTTTGAAATCATTTTTTTATTTTTTTTTTGCAATTTTTTCAATCACCAGGGTGACCATATATTTTGTCTGACACATGACTTTTCTTTTCTAGGAAGAGACGGGACATGAGGTGGTCCTGCAGGAAGCAGTGACATTTCTCTTTCCGTGTCAGTACTTGAAAAGCATTTATTACTGGAGTAGTCGAAAGGACTGGGAATCTCTTATGCTCATTTTCAACTATTGCAAAGTTTTCCCTGCACCTCCTTCTCTGTTTAAACTTGTAAAGTACTTGGTTCGATCGCCCTTCATTCTACCCCAGCTAGAATATGTTTTGAGGGTGTATTTTCTTGTTAGCTCACTATGCTGCTACATGCCTGTACCAAACCATCTCACAAGTTAGTCTGTTGAATGCTGACTGAAGTCCAGCTATGCACCACAAAGGGTCACTAGCTGGAGGCCTGTGAGATTATTTTCTACAACTCTTGTACATTATACATATATGTAGTTCACTCACACCCCCACAAGAAAATGTACTGGAAGACTTTAAAAGCCTGCTGGAGCTCTCTTCTATCAGCAACAGTGTTCAATTTTAGCATATTTATTTACTTAATGTACACACTTGTCTGAAGGTACCAGAACCAACATCCTATCTGAAACCATCTTAAATTGCTATGATCAAAAGTCCATTCTGTTGACACTTCCAGCAGTATCCCTTTAGGTATAGATCCCAAAATGATATATACTGACATAAATTCCCATGACTGATATATTGGCCTGCCCTTGGTTGTTTTATGTCTTAATGCTAATTTTAGTCTCAGTAATAATTTATCTATAGGAAATTCATATTATTTATTTGCAGTCAAATTGTTTAAATACTGTGTGGGTGGACTTAGTCCCACAGTGGTATTGATGAACTTAAACGTAGTCCTACAGTGGTATTTTAAAGATATTTATTTGTTTATGATCCTGTGCTTAATAATAAAAACATGCTATCCCACTAAGGCAGACATCCATAAATCAAAATTATGTTGTTCCCATTCACAGGCCTCTTTGCAAGCTCATGTTTGGAAATCCCATCATGTTTATGGTTTTCTAAGTGTTCCTAGGAATTATTCACCAGAAGTTTTCTCAGTGTTGAAGGCAGAGTCCAAGAGGTCATGGACATTCATTTGGGGATTCATTGTTTCAGAAGGACAGAGCTCATGATTGTCATGTATGGCAACAGGCAGGCAGGCATGACATTATAGTCCTAGATAAGAAATGTGTACAACTGATCCAGTAGCATGACACAGGAAAAAACAAACAAACAAACAAACAAAGCTAACAGGAAATGGCATGGACTTTTGAAATCTCCAAGTTCACCTTCAGTGGCATACCTCCTCCAACAAAGCCTCACCTCTTAATCCTTCCTACGAGAGTTCCACCAAGTGAGGACCACATACATAAGCATAAGAGCCCATGTGGGCATTTTCATTTAAACAGCCACATGTTACACTCTATATATGTCTCCTTGCTGGTTTTCAAATTCACCAATTGTTGCTATATACAGTCTTACCCAAGGAAGAACACACCAATTGGTTATCCAAGAACCAATTATTCATTCCTGAAAGCATACATATTTTTATTTTATAAATCAATATTATGTTTTCATATATCATTGTATTTTGTTCACATTTGCCATATATGCTTTGTAATTGTGCTGAGATGTGAGCTCTTGTGGTTGTAAAATCATAATAAAATTTTGTAATAAGCCTATTAATATAATAAATTTATTTAAGGAAAAAATCATACCCTTTTAAACTACTGTTGTATACAGAACATATCTGGCTGTTGTGGTTAACCTTCCCAAAATGAATATGAATGTAGCATGAAAACATAAAGAAAGCCATGGTAGGGTACAGACCATAGAGGCAAGGGCCTGATAGGCTGTGGAGTCTATGTTCTCAGGGCTCCACACAGCTCCATAGTCCTTCCTGACCACTCACCTGAACATCTGAGAGTACCAGAGCTAATATGTTTGTATCCTTTGGGAACATATTCAGCATGGATATCTTTCTATTATTGGCTGTGATTGGCTGTGATGATGATGTGGTGGTGGTGGTGGTTTCTGAAATGACTGTCTGATGTTTTATCAGCAAATATTTATGGATAAGTGCATAAAACTAGAGCCAAAATCAAGTAATCAATTTCAAAGTCACCTAATCATTAGAGAAATAGAAGCAGTAATTTAAAAACAAAAACAGCCAACCATCAAAACAAACAAACAAACAAAAGAATGCCCAAGGCCATATGATTTTTAGCCTAGACTTCTACCAGACTTTCAAAGAAGAGTAAATGTCAAACCTCCTCAACCTATTAGATTTGTTTTATCTTTATCGTCAGCATCATCATTAGCACCATCATCACCACTATCATCATTATTAAAGCCAAGATGTTGAAAATGGAACAATATTTGAGCTGTTCTGTCATAATTCTCTTTCAAAAGCCCCAAAGAAAACTATTAACAAAAGGGGGGGATCAATACTTTTTCTCTGTAGAAATTTTAGTGACTCAAATCCACTGTCTCTTAGTCCACAATTACTGGGCTTAGATACTAAGGTTTAGTTTCAGCTCTGCAGATCTCTTATTCTTTCTTTCATTCACTCAATTTCTGGTTATCCAGGTAGCTTTGTATCTGAGGGCTGTCTGTCTGCTCATTGTAGTTACAATGGCTGTATGTTTTCACCACCCTACAGGTCAGTATGAACTCCTTCAGACAGGACTGGTGGCAAAAGATCCTAGAAGAGCAAGAACAGTCACTAGGACTGGTGAGGATTTGGTTTGTATTTTTCAATGTTAATTTATTAAATTCTAGGAATCCAGGCAAACACAAACAAGCTGGATTCAAGAAGTGAGGAAATTGATTTCATCCTTTGATAAGAGAAGCAATACCAGTGGCTGTTAATTCTGCAAATTACAAGTATCCAAGTGCTAGCTGAAATAACAGAGGGACCAAACAAAGGCAGGTAAACAGGGTAGGTTCTGTAGGTTTCAGGATCATTTGGTACAAGACCTCTAGTAATGCATAATTATACCCAATGGACCTGTAGCACTATGCCACTGCTTGAGAATAAACATTCTATAGATTTTTCCAGAACCCCAAGATTCTGTATGGTAATGAACATTAAAGTGATGATTTTCTTCTTGATCTGGAGAGTACACTTTGATATACCAGCTATCAGAGCAAGTACTATACGTTCAATGTACACTGAAAACATCTAGACCAATTGTAAGAAAAGATTCTCCTAGATTTATGTTCTTGGCTAATGAATAAGTGTGTGAAAAAGACTCCCAAATCCTTGCTTTGACAAATTTTCCTATGGATTCTAATGTATATCTATAGACTCGATATGTAGTGTACTAGAGGGTATTGTGTAGACAAAGGCACATAGCAGGGGAGAAGAGAATTATAAGAAACTCAAACTATAGAATGTGTAAGTTTTGTTCAAGCAAACCTGAATCCTGGTCATTCCAAGAGCACATGTCAACTATGAAGAATAATACCAAACTTAGGGGGTAGGAGAAATGTACTACATGCTCAGGAAGAAAGAGATGACTAATGGTGGCTAGCAAAAACCTGGAGAAGAATGACCTGTGTTTTTCAGTATGGTTTGGCAGTAGTCTAGAGTTGACCCTTCCTGGGATATGTTTTTATTAATGTTCTCATAGTGAACACTGAAGGAAAGCCTGTCTTGAAGATGACTGTGAGTCTAATCAATCAGGGCTCAGCCATGGTTTACTGCTGTCAGGAATGATTTGTTTTTTTCATTTTCTAGCCACAGAATTCTGATAAATTCATTGAAAGTGATCCACCACAGGTCAAATACACAGAAGTAGCGCCATAGCTTAAATTTAGTGCAGCAATGAACACAGTGCCTGGCATAGAATGGACATGCATATCTGACTGGGGATCTTGCATAGAACCTATAGAGTTCCATAATACTCACTTGCACACTGTGATTTAACATCAAGCTGTATGTTGGGGAGTTTAAACATTTAGTTGAAAATTAACAAGCTTATCCCATTGATCTGCGTATATGTGGAATGCAGGGGGACTCAATGAGTGTAGGTTTCAAACTATTCTGTTTTTTTCATACTTCAGAATTGTTTTGACCATTACTTCAACTGATGGAGACTTTTGTTCAAATCATTTTATACTGGTGTTTTTCTTCTTAAAATTAGACCACATCAACCATACTAACTAGCTCTGCTGGCTCTCTATATTTCCTTTTAAAGGTTAAAAGAAACTATTAGTATTTGATTCATCTTATGGAATTTTTATCCCGTTTTTCTGAAAGAATTTGGAATTTAAACCTGAAACTGCTAAATAGAGGAACTGAACCTGACAGAGGGAGAAGAATTCTGTGTTCACACATTTCATCTGCTGGTAGATTGTGCAAGTCTCTTATTTCCCGGACTTCTAGGTACTGCTTTCTGTCCTATGAAAATGTCTAGTGACACTAGAGATTGATACCAATGCCAAAAAGGGAAAACAGTCCGGAGTGATTGGCTTGTCCTCAAATTCCCTACCCTCAACATTACCATGATGACCAGAGTCAATTTAGATATTTGGCTGAGTGGAGAGAAAAAATAAATCTAGCTGTGTTATCATGCTATCTGGCTCTCATGCTTCTCACGTTTAAGTCAAGAAGTTTTCACCCAACATAAGGGTCCTGTCAGTAGAATAAAGGGCTAAAATACTATTTTCGAATGCTATAGTTTAATGGAAATTATAGACTTTGAATTTTTCAGGGTTTGGTTTCTTTCTGGAGAAACCAGTTTGGTCATTGTTTGGTTATTTCAAAGTATCTAGAGTCTAATTTTTTAAATAACTATACTGTATTTGGCATTGTAAAGAAATTTCTTCAATTGCTTCCCATTTCTGGTCATTTCTTAGAAAGAAAATGGCTATGTATGTGATATCCCACATCCCAGTATTCAGAGGAGCTTAGCAGTGCTAATTCATAGTCACACTCACAGCCTGTCAGTCTCCAGTTTTCTGTATGCTTCTTATATTCTGTTTAGAAATGGCTGTGGCACCAAAGGCAGTTTGACACAATGCCACAAAATCTTAAATTTATCATCCATCTTCATGGTTTTCTTCCTTTTATCTCTCTTTTTTTTGTACTTTTAAATCTTTGAATTCTTAAGAAGGGTCAAAGAATAACACTAATAAATTTTCTTCTAACAAAAAACTACATGGGCCACTCTTCTGAGGAGTCTCCTAATCTCTGAGATGCTAGTCACATTAGCATTAATTTCTGCAAATATAAAAATTGCAAGACAGAACTTTGGCAAATTTTCATACTCGCTATTATTATGCTTGAGACTGATAAAATACTCATAAAATAGCAAAGAATGTATTGTAGAAAATCTGTACCGATAAAGCAAATTGCAGGTAAGAAGATGGAACTAGAAAAGATTATGCTGGGTGAGATAACCCAGATCCAGAAACAGAAATGCAACATGATCTTCTACCTGAAGTGTCTAGCCCCAAGCCCTCAGGTGCAAGTATGAACAAAGGGAGGGATTGCAGAAGCCAGGAATGGAGGGTGGAAAAGCTTTAGAGGCAAATGACTGGATATGTGGGGTGGAACATCAGGAGGAAAGGTTTAACTGGGGAGGGGGAAGGGAAGTGAATTCTGAAGAAGGAAGGAGAGAAAATAACACCAACATTGTTCGACAAAGCCTCAAAGAATCACATTATTTTATATTTATCTAAAATAGCACATAGTGCATGTGTGTGTGTGTGTTAAAGTTGACATTGGGAGTCTTGATTACTCTCCATCTTGCTTTTAATACAGGGTCTCTCAATAGAATAACATGCTCACTTGTATGGCTTTCTTGTTATAAGCATGCTCTGCTTCTACGTTCTAAATTCTGGCCTGAGTGTCCCCTTGCCCATTTGCCATTTACTATGGTTCAGACAATCAGTATTCCTGGTCTCTCTGTTGCATGATTGCTATTTTAATCACTGAACTATCTCCTCAGTTCCTGGTTATGATTTTTAAAAATCACTTCTTCAGTGTCAAAGGTTTGTATCATTGGCACATGTATCTCTCCACATGTGTTTTCTATACTTGAAACCCTACTAAAGAACCTGTATAGAGAAATTCTCATTTTATCAAAACTTAACAAGTGTAAGTTCTCGACAAAGTTCATTTCTGGTAGATTTGAAGTGTGGATTTATATGCAAAAACCCAAAACTCTAAATTAATCATGAGTTATTTTTCCATCTGCTTATCTGAAAGAATCATTATTCTCTCTAGTTACAGCTTGATTTGTCTCAGAAATGCTCCAACACAATGCTGGTGCTTAGTTCATGCCTCTGCAGCTTTGGATTTCATAGAAATTCATGATTAGAGGAAACTAATGAGGACCCTCAGGTTTTCCCTGCTGTTTAGCTTGGGTGGGAGGTAGGGAAAATTTGGGCACTCACTAAGATCAAGGCTCTCTGGTGTTCAGAAAAGAGATGCATTATTTAAAATATTTAGCATGTTTTCAGTCAGAGATCTTTATCTGATTTCATCTGTGTCCTCAGTACTTATACCACCGTGTTCGAGTGGCTGAGCAGGCACGGCTTGGGAAGTCCCACTTGGCACATTGCATCACAGCATGCATGCTCCACCCAGCTGTTTACTGAGAACATCACACTACAGTCCTGGAATTAACTTTCTCTGGAATTAATTTTCTCTTAAATAGATTTTTAAATTAGCCTGGAATTCTTAGGAACGCTAAATGTTTCTTGGGTTATCTATCTTATCAGTTTAGTTTGCTACTTTCTTAGAACTGGATTGTTTTAGACTTCATGGCTGTTTATAAGTAACAAATTCAAATATTTCTTCATTAGTATGATAACCTAAGATCCCCTTTGCTTAAAACTTCTGCCATTATTTTAATTACAACATGTTTGGCTTTGTTTTTTGGTACTTGAAATCATGCCTAATTTGAGAGTATAAAGAGCTCCCCAAACCCTCTGAAATACTAATATTACCTATAACTACTTCTTTCCTTTCCTGACCTAGCCAAATTCTAGAGTACTGTGTCAGAAGCTAACCATGTTCAAATAGATAAAGAGGCTTTAGGTCTTAGAAATGATAAGTTGGTAGAGTAAATATGATTATCAGCCTTATTAAAATGTAGCAGGTCACTTTCTAGAATGATGTTCCTGTCACAAACAGATGGTATCTTCAAAGGGTGACTGAAGAGAGTTTAATGAAGGCAGCATTTACATTTGTGGTGGGGACTAAGGGAAAGTGAGAAGGCTGATGAAGCACTGTAGGACTAGAAACAGAAGAAAGAAATGATTATACTGGTGCTCAAAGACACAAAAATCTGTGATGTGTAGTAGAGGCCATGGCATTTGCTAGTGTGTTCCTTCCTACCTTTGATCCCCTTACAAAGCCTTCTATCAACTGATACTAACCAGAAGCCACAAGCAAGGGAGGACCTCAGAACAAAGAGTAGATGAAAAGTGATGGAGTGTATCTAATGGACAGAATATTCGACACACCCTAAGCCATTTGGACCTGCACACTCATTCTTGACACTGCCTTTGCTGGGAAATCCATTTCCTTCTTCACAGGGAACACAGATGTCCTAGTCAGCTACTATGCCACCATGGAATAAATTTAGCCACACACGTAGCAGACAAGGAAACCTCTAACCTTGCTAATATGTTTAATATGAAGTTGTACATCCTTTACTACGCATTGCATTCACTCCCTAACTAACATTTACTCCTTCTGTGGGACTAAATCCCTAGCACATGAATTGTTCAGAACCGAGGATTGAACTCAGATTCTTGCCATGCATACTATGCTTGTCACCATTGATCTATATCACCCACAGCCAAGACTATAAATGTCTATCGATCTTTGTCTTCACTGGATTGTTTCCATTGATCAGAGCCACGTGTAAAGGAACACAGAACAGAGCTTTTTGCAAACTCACAAGTTCCAGCCACTGCCCCTTTTGCTATCACTGCAGGTAACTAAGACATTTCCACTGGGTAATTGAGATCAATTACCAATTGAGTAGGATGAAGTCTCTCTGTCCCCAGTGGTTCAGGGAATAGCACAGAATAGCTATCTTTTATTCCCCTACTAACACTTAATGGAATGCTATCCACAATCCCTTGGTAGAACCATTTGTTCCTCAGGTGAGAACTATTAAATTTCCCATGCTCCATATCTCCAGGACAAGCACATACTCTTGAAATGAATTACTAGATAAAAATCACAAGAAAGGACGGTCACCTAGGCCTGTGTTCTTTCAAATTGGCCTATGATTACATTAGCATCTCATATTCACTACACAGTTCAAATACTTATACCATATATGCACAGACTACATCCAACTGAAACATGTAGGATGGAGTAACAAATGAATAACTAGTGAGCTTTCAGATAAGCCTTTCCCTACTTTTAGATACCAGATGTTTCTAATTAAGGCACCATGATGTGAGTTTGAGCCAATTGCAATAATTCTTGCACGATAACTTTCTTTTCCACAGGGATGTTTTGTGGAATGAAGGGGTAAAATGGAAGACATTCTGTAAGTCCACATATGATGAAGTCTCAAGGAAAAATAACCACACTGCAGAACATCAGTAAAAGATCAGAAGAGTAAATATTTCATTTCCCTCTTTTGTGTTTTCTTCTGGTCATACTCTAGCAGATTCCCGAAGACAGTGGAGCCCCTCTGGCATAATGAAAGACAGTGTCTACGTTATAGGATGTACATTTATGTAGCAGGAGGGGCTACATTTATTTTTCCTTAGCAAGTTTTACACAGTCCTGGGTATAAGTATATGTAAACTGAGTATATAAAACAATAAATCGCAAAAATGGATTAAAATTTACTTTTAGCAATTTTGACAATATACAGATGTGGACTCTGCATCCCCCGGGGGGAATCTGAGAAGGAAAATTATTTTCCGTTTTGTTTTGATTTTTTTGTTTTGTTTTGTTTTGTTTTGTTTTTTTGAGACAGGGTTTCTCTGTATAGTCCTGGCTGTCCTGGAACTCACTCTGTAGACCAGGCTGGCCTCGAACTCAGAAATCTGCCTGCCTCTGCCTCCCGAGTGCTGGGATTAAAGGCGTGCACCACCACTCCCGGTTCCAGAAAATTATTTTCTAAATACAGCCCGGCGGATGCAGAGTCCACATCTGTATATTGTCAAAATTGCTAAAAGTAAATTTTAATCCATTTTTGCGATTTATTGTTTTATATACTCAGTTTACATATACTTATACCCAGGACTGTGTAAAACTTGCTAAGGAAAAATAAACTTTCAGGACAAAAAAAACCCCAAAACCCCCCCAAAAAAACCAAAAACAAAAAAACCAAAAAACAAACAAAAAAACCCTCAAAAACTTCAAGAACATTTGGGCTGCCAAAGCTGGAACTTACTTGAAATTTTCCTCCTTAGGACTAGCTTTTGTAGCACTAGAAGGTACCATGCAAGCTTCCAAAGGAGGGAGGCAACCAACAGTCCTAGTTGGCTATGATGCCTATATACTACATCAATGAGCAGCACAGCATAACAGATCTAAGAGTGTACTTGTGGCTTGTCAGCCTTGGCTCTAGCCAATAGCTCTCTAAGTGGAGTCATGATCCACTCAACCAGAGTGAAGCAACACTTGGTGCAGAAAGGAACAGCTCACTACTCAGTGCTAGGGAAATCATGTATGTTGGAGAAGAATATAGAAGCAGTAATTTACTAAACCAGCATAACCCTTTAAAACCTGCTAACATTTATCCTTATACCCATAGATATATGTGGAGTTTACTCCTAGTCAAGGAAATTCCTTTTTCCAATGGACAGAGACCATTACTAAAAACCATAACACTTCAAAATGTAGTTTTCAAGCTCAGTCCCAAAAGATACACGTTCCAAATATGCTTTCACCTAAGGTACACGTTACATTCTGAAAGAAGAGACTCAGAAAGACTGTAAGAGACAGTGGACCATGGAGTTTGGTGTGAGATAGTGTCTTTTGGAAATGTATGAAGCTATACCTATAAAGTATCACTAACATGACTATCCAAATATGAACTGAACAAGAAATGCATCAGTGGACATGTCAGTGTGGAAAAGTCCATGAAGTCTCAAACTTACAGAAAGTACTACAGGTGAATAAGGAAAGCTGGGCCTGGTAGAATAATGTTCTACACTAAAGTGTTTATATATGTATATATGAGTATATGTGTGTGTGTGTAATAGGAATATATACTTGAGAACTATTAACAATTACATATAAGAGCAATAACAGTTAATGAATAAAGAGTTCATGTATTTGAAAGAGATCAAGGAGAGGATATATGGGGTTTCAGAGGGAGGAAAGGGAAGATAGAAATATTACAATCATATTATAATCTCAGAATTAAAAAAATAGTTCTAGGTTAGATGGTGCTGTGATATCATGATTCAGATATGAATAATATCTCATTGACATGGAATATACTTGACGCTCTGAATGACTCAGATCTAATAAATTTCAAACCTTTAGAGAGAATATATAGTTTCCCAAAAATGGAATTATGCCTTGTGTCTACAATGAGGAACTCCTGCCCAAGCTGCCAGACCTGGCCTGTCCCAAAATTTAAGCTTGTGATGATGCCATCAGCTCTTCTGTATCTAAAATGTTTGCCTATTCTACACATTTCAAATTCAGAACTCAGGCATGACCCTTGCTGCCTTTCTGTTATTTTGTCCTCTGCATGTATTCTTTACTGTTCAATATACATACAGTAGCAGGTATTGGTTTATTCATCCATTCATCCATCCATCAATTCAACAATTCTTCCACCCATCTGTCAATCTTACAGTTTTCTCATTTTCTCTGCAGAACCCTGATTGATACATGTGTTAAAAGCATAATCGTACTCTAGGTGTTGTCCAGATGAAGATAGAATGACCATGTAGGTGTGGTCCAAATTGTGTGATTCCATTATAAGAAGCAAATCATCTAACCTAAACTGACTTTTGTAAATAATGTCTCATATTGTGATTTTTTTTCTAAGATGTCCCCCAGTGTAGTGACCGCTTGCTGAAGAGTATTTTTTTTAAAAAACCGTTAGGCATGACTTGATCAAGTACTTGTGTATGTGTTTCCATGACTTTTTAAAAGCTTTAGATTATTTTTTAAATTATTTACAAGAGGAAAATATCAGCATATGGATTATGACTTTATATCTGCATATTAAATGATTCAGGCAGGAGAGATGACTTTTGTTTGGAGTGTCAGAATTAGTTCTGATAGTCACCAGGTTTGAGGTATCTGTATATGATTATCTCTAAAATAATCATTATTCATGTATTTTTGATACAGTATACAATAACTGGAATGTCTTGATATACTTATCACATCTCATGAATTAGAGAAATTCTAAAATCTCAATAGGTAGTTGGGTTTTTTTTTTTGTTTTTTTTTTTTTGTTTTTTTTTAATGAGAATGGATAGGATGGTGTCAGAAGTGGTGACAGGTTGGAACCTCTAACACCGGTGGTGGCCTGAGTGAGAACTGTCCAAAATGGGCTCAGGTATTTAGAGAGTTGGTTGTGAAACCTTTAGGTGACCTTAACAGGGAAAGCATGTCATTAGGTGTAGGCTTTGAGATGTCAAAGCCTTGCCCCACTTGAGTGTTTGATTGGAGATGTGATCTGCTGGCTTTCTGCTCTGTGTGCCTTCTGGCATGTCTTCCCCACCATGGACTCTTCCAGGAAACACTTTAGCCTAAATAAACTTTGCCTTTGTTCATGCTGTTTATCATAGCAACCGAGGTTTAACTAGTATAGCACCTTTCTTGCTTTGTTTCATTTCCCTTTTCAAGACAAAGTTTCTCTGTGTAGCCCTCTCTATCTTGAAACTTACTCTGTAGACCAGGCTGGTATCAAACTCAGAGATCTGCCTGCCTCTGGCTCTAGGATTAAAGGCCACCACACCTGGATTAATATAGAACTTAAAAAAAAATATTTAACATAGGAGCATCTATTACTATCTACTCAAGATTATCCCTGAAGTGAAATATTTTCTCATAGATTCTCTAACTGGGGAGAAGTGTAGTGAGACACAAAGTATACAACTGATAATTAAGAACTTAGACTAATAACAGAGAAGAAAATTTCTGGGACACAGTCATCACAAAATAGCAGTTTCTCATTTCAGCTAAGAAGAAAAAAAACATAGCTACCTGATTTCTCCTACTGACAACTAGAACTCTTGAAGAAAATATTTAAAAATAACTACATAATGTCCTTTTGAGATAAGTTAGAGTTCTTTTTGTTTATTTGTTTGGTTTTTTGTTTGTTTGTTTGTTTGTTTGTTTGTTTGTTTGTTTTTCGAGATAGGGTTTCTCTGTGTAGTCCTGGCTGTCCTGGGACTCATTTTGTAGACCGGGCTGGCCCGGAACTCAGAAATCTGCCTGCCTCTGCCTCCAGAGTGCTGGGATTAAAGGTGTTCACCACCACGCTCTGCTTTTTTTTTTTTTTTTTTTTTAGTTAGCGTTCTAAGATTCAGAACAGAAACACAAATTTCAGGGCTGGAGAGATGGCTCAGTGGTTAAGAATACTAGCTGCTCTTCCAGAGATGGGGAGTTCAATTCTCAGCAATTACATGGTGGTTCACAACCATCTGTAAAGTGGTCTGGTGTATCTGACAATGGCTACAGTGTACTCATACACATTAAACAAACAAACAAACAAACAAATCTTTAAAATAAATACAAATTTAAAAAATGAGCAACACAGTTGTGATTTCTGTTGTTTCCCTCTTCTTTCCCATAACTTCTTGCCAGTCCTAAATCCTGCACGCAACAGAAAAGTTTCAGTGAAAACCACCCTCATTCATGCTAGAATCCATGTAGGGCTTCTCTAAGAGTATAGGCAAAGGATAACAACAATGGTGCTCTCTTTAGCAAATACTCCCAAGTTGAACAGTTTGCCAGTCACACAGGGGTGCATTCTGTTCACCTAGCTTCTCTTTTGGTTATACCTTACTTCTCTTTTGGTTCATATTTTGTTCAGAGGATCATCCAATTATGGACTGTATAGATGGAATAAGGAGGTTGAAAATGTTTGTCTATATAGGCAAAGTTCCTGGAAAGGAACTCCATGAATATAGAAAATGGAATAGGAAGAAGAGAGTTAGAGAAATCAAGTCTTCAGAGGAAATCTGTAGGCCAAAGATTATCAGTAAGAATTGAAACAAAAGCACAGTAGTGAAGACTCTAAAACAGAATGTTGGTGGGCTCCATTGCCAGGTCCTCAAATTTTTCTCCTGTGGGCACATGCAATGTGGGCTTTGAAAATTAAACAGATGTTGGAGCCAAATCCACTAAAGACAAATTGGGATTTGTGGTCTTCACCGAACTCGGTTTGATTACAAACAAATATAAACAAACACATTGTTAATATGTCCCTGGATTTTAAACAGCAATCATAGTCCCATAACATTTAAACTATGTAGTATACATTCTAAAACTATTTATAACCAAAGAATGAACATCATCATAATTTTCTCAAAGAAAATGGTGGCCATCTACATCAACAAAGTTAATCTGGCTCCAGTGGTAGAAATAGAAAAAAAGTTAAATTTCTCAAACTTCACTCCATAATACGAGATCAAATATTCTTCTGTGTATGTGTGTATGTGTGTGTGTGTGTGTGTGTGTGTGTGTGTGTGTGTGTGTGTGTTTATGCCCATATAAATAAGGTATGGACTAAGGTACATGTGTGGCTCAGAGAGCAGCCTCATTTGTACATCTTTTTCTTTCAGCCTATTTTGAGATAGTGTCTTATTGTTGCTGAGTAGGTCTAATTGGTCCATGAGCATCTAGGAATTGTCCTGTATCTACTTGCCATGTCTTTGGAAGTACTGGGAATAGAGGCCATCACACCATGCCCTCAACTTCATGCTGGTTATAGTATTCAAACATAGGACCTCATGCTTGCCTGTCTAGCACTTTTACCAACTGAGCTATCTCCCACCCGAAAGCAAACTCATTTTGATATTAATCATTTAATTTATATGACGAAGGAAACACCACATACTAATGAATTGAAGTTTGTAGAATTATAAAATTATGTCAGACTTCACATTTAAGATTGAGGGTATGGGAAATAACAAATGTAAAAAAACCAAGGACATTTTTATTTTTAGGGCACCAAATTTAGTGGTTGAGTATGAGTATATCTTTAAGAAGTGTGATCTGGAGAGACCCCTCAGTGAGTAAGGGTTCTCACTGTATCAGCAGAAGGAGAGATCCCTCAGTGAGTAAGGGTTCTCACTGTATCAGCAGAAGGAGAGATCCCTCAGTGAGTAAGGGTTCTCACTGTACCAGCAGAAGGAGAGATCCCTCAGTGAGTAAGGGTTCTCACTGTATCAGCAGAAGGAGAGATCCCTCAGTGAGTAAGGGTTCTCACTGTATCAGCAGAAGGAGAGACCCCTCAGTGAGTAAGGGTTCTCACTGTATCAGCAGAAGGAGAGATCCCTCAGTGAGTAAGGGTTCTCACTGTATCAGCAGAAGGAGAGACCCCTCAGTGAGTAAGGGTTCTCACTGTATCAGCAGAAGGAGAGACCCCTCAGTGAGTAAGGGTTCTCACTGTATCAGCAGAAGGAGAGACACCTCAGTGAGTAAGGGTTCTCACTGTATCAGCAGAAGGAGAGACCCCTCAGTGAGTAAGGGTTCTCACTGTATCAGCAGAAGGAGAGACCCCTCAGTGAGTAAGGGTTCTCACTGTATCAGCAGAAGGAGAGACCCCTCAGTGAGTAAGGGTTCTCACTGTATCAGCAGAAGGAGAGATCCCTCAGTGAGTAAGAGTTCTCACTGTATCAGCAGAAGGAGAGACCCCTCAGTGAGTAAGGGTTCTCACTGTATCAGCAGAAGGAGAGACACCTCAGTGAGTAAGGGTTCTCACTGTATCAGCAGAAGGAGAGATCCCTCAGTGAGTAAGGGTTCTCACTGTATCAGCAGCAGCAGGAGAGATCCCTCAGTGAGTAAGGGTTCTCACTGTATCAGCAGCAGAAGGAGAGATCCCTCAGTGAGTAAGGGTTCTCACTGTATCAGCAGAAGGAGAGACCCCTCAGTGAGTAAGGGTTCTCACTGTATCAGCAGCAGAAGGAGAGACACCTCAGTGAGTAAGGGTTCTCACTATATCAGCAGAAGGAGGAGAGTTGAGATTGCTCTGTTGAGAATTCTCTGTGGAGCTCTGAACCCCATTTTAAAAATTGGGTGGTTATTTGGTTTTCTGGAGTCTAACTTCTTGAGTTCTTTGTATATATTGGATATTAGCCCTCTAGCAGATGTAGGGTTAGTGAAGATCTTTTCCCAATTTGTAGGTTGCAGTTTTGCCTACTGGCAGTGTCCTTTGCCTTACAAAAGCTTTTCGGTTTCATGAAATATGACTACATCCACCCAATTTTCCTACTCCACCTTTCCCTAGATTCTCACTTTCCTAATTGGGCTTCACACTTTATTCTCTTTGTCTTCTTAATAACCCACGGAGTCAAATTAGTCCTTTCTATATGTGTATAATATTGGGGCCATACAATAATGCACGGTCCATCTCCCAATGGACATACCTCATAGAAGCATGATTCTCAGAGAGCTTGTGGTGACATCCCGGGAAATCTAGGCTTCTGCAGAGTTTTCAGGGCGATTCTGATATGCAGTGGAAATGGAAAGCAAGTAGACCAGAGCTTTGGCAGAGTCAATATGATGACAATTATTGAGCATTTTAATAAACGCAACAGTACTGCAAGTATTTGCTTTAAGTACCTTTATACATAAAATTTGTTTATGTAGCCATGCTTTCATGAGTAGCTTCTAGGAAATCCGGTTGGAAGGTGAAGCTCTTGTTACAGAGAACTGGACTCTGAGAAGCAGTTGCTCATGTTTAGTAACAGGCAATCACTGTGTCCAGTCCTTAGTCAGGTAAACAGAAAGTCCTGGAGAACTTGTTTTCTGTTTGTATTACATGGTGTTTCTACTTAAAATGAAGTTTTCTCCCTAGAATGAAGTTATGAAGCTTTCTAAACTTAACACTATCCATGATCTGTGTATGATTAAAATGGAGACATTCCAAAATCCAGCATCACATTTGAGTTCTGAGATATAGACGGTGCTCCTTCTTTTTTTCCACTGAAACCATCTGCTATGTATTTCTTTTTTTCTTTCAGTTTTTTAAAATTTATTCTTTTAATTAGGTATTTTCTTCATTTACATTTCAAAGGCTATCCCAAAGGTCCCCCAGACCCTCCCCCGCCACTCCCCTACCCACCCACTCCCACTTCTTGGCCCTGGTGTTCCCGCCTACTGAGGCATACTGCTATCTATGTATTTCAAATAGAGTTGGGTCACAGAAGGGATTTTCACCAGATGGATATGACCATTGGTTTCCAATGTACAGAGACTCTGAGATCCTGGCTGTTCTCCATAGTTTCTTCCTAGGAATGTGCATCCACCTAGGTTCCTGAGCAGGCAACATCTTACTGCTCCTTCCAGAGTGATGCATGGAAGATGCTTTTAAATGTGCCAGGGTGGGGGTGGGGTGGGGGTGGGAGTGGATGGGTAGTTGGAATAAAACCCTCATAGAAGCCAGGGAAGGGAGGACAGGAGAGGGGATTTCTAGGAAGTGGGGGAAACCGGGAAAGGGGATAGCATTTGAAATGTAAATAAAGAAAATATCCAATAAAAAAAGGAGCTAATTTTTGTTAGAGAGTCAAGCCAACCATTGTTCATGTGATAACTCCCTGAAATTTGAAGTATTTCTGTTCCTTTATATTTTTCTTTTTTTCTTACGTACTTGAAGACAAGACTATGGATTCACACCATATTACTAACTCACACAAGAGACATATATTTTATTCTTTTTATTGGTCCACTGTTGGAAAGTTTTCCCCTACTTTTTTAAAAAAAATAAATATTCTATTCTAATTTTGATGTTTAATCATTTTCTATAATCAGGCAACTTTTCTAGCAGTGATATGTGGACAATAAGCCACAAAAGTTTTAACTTACAATCTGTTCTGCCTTCAAGATGTACTGGGATAAGGATGATGTAGAAATTGTGAAAGTGGCAAGCCAATGATCTGCCAACTTGAGGATCATGTCATGAGAAGTATCCCATGCCAGAAACAGCCCAGGTCACCAGGAACCAGAGGATGAATAGGATAGAACACAACATAATTAGGAAAAATACAGTAATTAATAATGATATTCCGCTATACTCATAGTGCAGTGTCTAACCCAATTGTCATCAAAAAGGACTTAATGATCAAATGATGGGAACAAATGCAGAGACCCACAGCCAAACACTGAGCAGAGCCAGTAAAACCTTGCAGAAGAGTACTTCAGGAGTCAGAGGAGTCAAGGGCCCCATGAAAACACAGCCCATACATAGGGCTTTTAAGATCTCACAGAGACTTCAGTGACAAACATGAATCCTGTATGCATCTGACATAGGCCCTCTGCATATACACTATGATTGTACACCTGTGACTTTGTGTGGAACTCCAGAGAGAGAAAGAGGGAGAGGGAGAGGGAGAGGGAGAGGGAGAGGGAGAGGGAGAGGGAGAGGGAGAGGGAGAGGGAGAGGGAGAGGGAGAGGGAGAGGGAGAGGGAGAGGGAGAGGGAGAGGGAGAGGGAGAGGGAGAGGGAGAGGGAGAGGGAGAGGGAGAGGGAGAGGGAGAGGGAGAGGGAGAGAGAGAGAGAGAGAGAGAGAGAGAGAGAGAGAGAGAGAGAGAGAGAGAGAGAGCGCTCTCAATGACCTTCCAATCATGTGCCAACTCCCGGGAAAGGAAAGACTACATTGGGTTTTAGGTATGACTTCTTCATTTTTAAGCTACTATCCATAACTTAAGTCCTTACTGTGCGAAGGGGAAATCACACTGTAGATTCTGGACTGTAAGTAATAGAAACTCAATTTAAAGTGGCTGTAAGCAAGACAAACAAACAAACAAACAAACAAAAAACCCGTTCTTTTAACAGTTCTGATCATATTGTTTTCAGTTGACTCTGGGCGAATACCAATTGAACTACTTGATAAAGGAAGATAAACTGTCTGATGGGACCAATGTACTCATGACACCATTTCATGTTGTGTGGTGGGGTAGGTGGAGAAAGAACAACGCCCCTTTGGTATAAATGGCATGGATTTCCCTGAGAGGACTCTGAAACATGTCACTCATTCCTTTAGTGATGTACTTATGTGATGTTGAGCTAACTGGAAGAGACCAGCCACTGTCCATCATGGAAGAACTGTACAAAAGCAAAACATGGCCATTCCAGAACTGGAAGGTTAAGTTTCATCCTACCCTACTGGAAATAATTTTATCCACAACTATAGCCTTATTTTGACTTAAAGAAGACTACAAAAATTATTAAAGTATTCTAATGAATATTTGCATTGATTTTTGCAATATTTCAAATGGATTTGAGGTAAACAATATCATTTTTGCTAAAGGCATGAATAAAGGAAGATAATGCTAGTGTATTTGAAAAATTGTTTTAATGGCCTGGTGATAGTTCTGTGGGTAAAGTCTTGCTGAGCAAGCATAAAGACCTGAATATGGATTTCCAGAACAATGTTAAAAGCTAGGCATGGTTGTATATATCTCTATTCCAGTGTTATAACACAAAGAGAGGAAGGTCCTTGGGGCTTGCCAGCAAAGCATCCACAAAACCATCCACAAAAACTAATGACATTTGGGTTTAGTAAATGACCTTGTCTCAAAAAATAAGGTAGAAAGTGATAAAGAAGAGATCAACTGCTGATCTGCATCTCTCTCCCGCCCCATAGAATCTACTAAACTCATGCATATAAAGGTGGGGTTTTTTTGTTTGTTTGTTTTTGCTCTTCCTATAGTCTGTCTCTTGTTTTAAAGACTTCTCAGTCTAAAAGTGTTCACTGGCTGTTTCTTTGTTTTAAAATTTTATTTATGATTTACATCCCAAATGCTGCCCCCTTTTGGTCCCTCCTCATAGGATTTCTCCCTCCATATTCCTCCCATTTGCCTCTGAAAGGGTGCCCCTGCAACATATTGTTTAATGAGATTGTAAGCCAGGCCTTTATAGGTGGCAGTTAGAATGGTGTGACATCTAAATTATTCTTTCTGTTTTAGCCTGCTTTCTCTAAATAGTTACTGTGCTATCCTACTGTTATGAAGCTCTGGAGTGTGTGTGTGTGTGTGTGTGTGTGTGTGTGTGTGTATCTGTGTGTATCTGTGTGTGATGCATATATGTATGTTTGTTACATATCTATATATGAGTATATTTGTGTCTGTGTGTGTTCTTGGCTGTGTGCACATGTGCAAGCCAGAGGTCTATGTCAGATGTTTTCTTCTATTTTTAACCTGTGCTTCAGACTTTTGAGACTGAATCTCCCCACTGAACCTGAAGCAGGCCATTTCAGCTAGATTGGATGACTATCAATCCTTCAACACATGCTTATTTCTGAATCCTCATAGTTCTGGGGTTTTATACATGTACTACTAGGCCTGGCTTTTATGTGGGTGTTGGGGATTTAAATTCAGTTCCTTAAGAATTTTACCTCTGGTATTTTAAACGACTGAAAAATAAGGTCTAACATTTAAAGAACTGTATGATAAATTGAGCTTAATAAAGAAGTACTTTAGAAATACTGGGGAAATAATGACTAGACACATGGATCACTTAGACTGACACATTTAACTGTGGCCATGTTCTTAAGAGATCTGAATCTGGATTTAAACAATGATGAGAGGTGAATTTTCTGAAATTTAATGAATCTACATTTGAGGAGACCTGTAAAAACATACACTGTTTACATAAGAGTGAACTATACCATATGCAATGTGTTCTGAAGGTTATAGGGTTGGTTTGATATATATAAGTTCTCATTCAAAGAAGGTGGAATTATTTCCACAATGTAGTTGGTGAACCAATAATAGCCTTTCCTACATTTTCATCTATTTTTTCCCATGACATGTTGTCTATAGTGACATCTTCTTCCAGATATCGAGATCTTATTACTGAAATCAATAGATTTTTTATCTTTAGCCATTAACCTCACTAATAGCTGTGTAACTTTATAGCTGCCACTCAAATCTGAAGGCTGTGTATCTAGGCTGCTTGAGAGGAGTTCATTTACTCTCCAGAATCCAAAAGTTCCTGCTGACCGCTGGTTTGTCCAGTTTATAGAAGGTAAAGGGCCACCTTGGGCTTTGTTGTGCATCCAAGAGAAAACCAGTTTTTCCATTCACACAACACCTGCATTTGCCCCTGGCACTTGGGTTAAGTCATTTAGCATGCTCCAGACAATATTATCTTGAGATGCTTTCATTACACATCTTTCCAATTCTGCATGAGTGTAAGTCTTATGAATATTGCCACATCCATGCTTCTGACCTCTAGTCTGTTTTTTGATTTAACATTCTTCATTATGTAGAAAAGGTAGATTAGAGAAGGTAATCTGAACATTTGAATAATGATGTGAATTTCTGGTTAGATACCCAGTAGACATCACTGTTTTCAGAAATACTGTGAAAGAACATACAAAGAATTATACTTTTTCTATACATTAGTGTAGTATTATATCTCTATCCATAAAAAATTAGATAGTCTTCAAAACTTACTGTTTTGAATTAATCATACATAGGGTAATTAGAATTTGCCTTCAATTAAGATATTAATTTTCTGACCCTATATAGTATAATGTTTTTTTAAATTGTGAAAATCATCTTTATTTTGTTACTTTATTTTGTTACTTTATTCTGTTTCACTTTCTTTTTTCTTAAAAGCATCAGTTGATTGATTAATTAATTATATCCCAAATGTTGCCGCATCTCCTGTTCCTCACTCACAGAGTTCCTCCTCTCATCCCCTCTCCTCTTTGCCCCTTGATGCCCTTTTCCTCTTCATATCCCTCCAGGTACATCAAGTCTCTGCAGGATTAGGTGCATCCTCTTCCGCTGAGGACAGATAAGACAGTCCTCTGCTACATATGTGCCAGGGGCTTTGGACCAGCCCATGTATGCTCTTTGGTTGGTAGCTCTCAGGGGTCTGGGTTATTTGATGTTGTTGGTCTTCCTGTGGGTTTGCATGTCCTTGAGGGCCTTCAATCCTTCCTCCAACTCTTCTGTGTAGGGACCCTGGCCTTCATCCAATGTTGGCTGTGAATATCAGCATCTGTCTCAGTTAGTTGCTGGTTATAGTCCCTTATTGGGCAGCTATGCTAAGCCCCTGTCTGCATGCACAAAATAACTTCATTATTAGTGTGAGGAATTTGTGACTACACATAGGATGGGTCTCAAGTTGGACATGTTACATGTTAACCATTCCTTCTGTCTCTGCTCTGTCTTTGTCCCTACATTTCTTTTAGATGAGCCACTCTCATCTCAGGTCTCTGGGATATTGTAGAGATTCCCCACCCCAACAAATCCCATAGCTGCATATTTTCATTCATTCTTTTGGCCTCTGGGCCTCTTACCTGTTTCTCCCCATGCCTGGTCCTGACCCCTATTCCTTTTGCCCTCCCCTCTCCCATACATGTTGCTCCCTTCCTCTGCCTCAAATGATTGTTTTATTCCCCTTCTAAGTGGAATTCATTTATCCTCACTTGGGTCTTCTTTCTTGTTTAACTTCTTTGGGTCTGTTCAGTATATCATGGATATTCTGAACTTTTTTGACTAATATCCACTTATCAGAGAGTACATACCATGCATATCATTTTGTGTCTGAATTAACTCACTCAGGATGATATTTTCTACTTCTATCCAGTTGCCTGCAAAATTCATGATGTCCTTGTTTATTGTATAAATGTATTACATTTTCTGTATCCATTTGGTTGAGGGCATCTGTGTTGCTTCTGGTTTCTGGCTATTAAGAATAAAGCTGCTATGAACATAGTCCAGCACATGCCCTTGTCATATGTGAAGCATCTTTTGGTATGTGTCCAGGAGCAGAATAGCTGAATCTTCATGGAGAACTATTGTCAATTTTCTGAGAAACTGCCAGATTGCTTTCCAGAGTGGTTTTACAAGTTTGCAATCCCACCAGCAATGGAGGAATCTTATATAGTTTAATGCATTATATATCATTTAGAGCCACTTTACTTTTCCTTCCCAGTTCCCAGTTCTTCAAGATGGATTGTGATTAACACCACTTCACTTTCATATATTAACATATGGAATTTTATTTCCTGGAAGATTCATTCCAACAAGTTCTGTCTTAGTATTATCAGTGTTTTTATTATTATTTTTTTTTATTTTGACTTTATGGACATGAATGCTGTTTGCTTCCATTTTAGTTACTTTTGACTAGCATAGTTGAACCATTTCATTATAGAATGGGTCTCCAACTTGATCTAAGCTTCATAATTTCTTATTTTTTGTAAGTTAGGCTGTTCTTTTCATCAGCACGGAGATGGCTATATGGTGTTAAAATAACATTTTACTCAATTCCCATTTGGATATTTTCTTCCTCTTAAAAATATTACTTAGATAGCAGTCAGTTGAGTGCTTCACTATACTCATTTATTATTCATAATGTCCCCAGCTGCTAAGGGATATTAGATGCTTGGTTTTTACCTCAGGGAAATAGTCCCATGATAGATAGAAGTCAACGGTACCTAGTAAAAGCATCTAACAGTTAAATGGGTATCCCTGATATCCTTTTTCTCAGCGGTGAGTTAGGTTCAAATTCTTTCTTCTACATCTTTGCAAGGCTCTTCAATTTGAAGTTTTTCTGAAGTATGACTTTATTAAATTGTAGCTGACAATAAAAACTCTTACAATGAAAAGGAAAACCAGTTTATTTTCTCTGTTCAGGATAATGTTGAGTTTATCAGAAATATAGAAAAAGGGATTGGGGCTTTCATAAGCAACAGAAAGGAATTGCATTTTAAGGTTTTACTTAAAAAAGGGTTCAAATAATTGCTTAGTAACTATTTGTAACTAGTCACCAAAATCTGTTGAATAAAATAATTGATGAGATATTAACATATATAGCAATATATGTTTCTTGTGCTCTGACAACATTCTATTAGTGGAACTTTTCATTTTCTATTTGGAAAATTTAAAGATTTTGTTGATGTAAACTGTACATATATAGGTTCAAAAGGTAAAAATGTATGTTTGGTGTGTTGTAATGATTATCATAATCACAGAAACTATCATGTCCAGTAATCGTGGTGAAATTGTGCAGAGGATGAAAGTACTTGCACTCACCAGATTTTAATAAAAACACCATGGTACTATTAAGTATAGACTGTTTGTTGTAGCTCCCCAGAAATTATTCATGGTTTTAGGGCCTCTATACTTTCACCACTACTCATGTTTTTCACATCCCATACTGTCAGTGACAAAAACAAAAACAAAAACAAAAGTAAACAAAATAAAAAAGATACTCTCTCCACTTCTATGATTACAGTTCTTAATTTATGCACACGAAGGAGATCATACTGGCTTTTCATATTTGATTTTGACCTATTTTCACTGAGCATAATATCTACACTGTATTTCCTCTAAAATGATTAAATTACATTTTTTCTCTCTCTCCTTTCCTTCTTGGTGTGTGTGTTTGTGTGTGTGTGTGTGTGTGTGTGTGTGTGAGAAGGGGAGAGAGAGAGAGAGAGAGAGAGAGAGAGAGAGAGAGAGATTGTCATTTCATTTCTTAGTGGACACTAGGCTATTTCCACATCTCATCTATGTGACTAATGCTTCAGTGCATGTAAGGAAGTGAATATCACATTAAGATACCAATTTTATCAAAGGAAATAACAATTTGCTATTTGTAATGAAGAATACTGAAGAGGACTCATGAATGAAGCCATCATTATGCTCTGCCATCTCACCTCAAACAAATGGCATTCCTTCATCATTCCCTTACCCATCACTGTGTGGGGATAAAAAACTGTCCATAGGATGAAGAAAAGGAAGGACATGCCATGGATGTAGTTTGCAAATGAGAGGCTTCATGGATGTCAGTCATTTTACTTTTTTTTTTCAAGTTGCCCTGCTTTACATATGTGGATATGAGTCTACTTGTAAAACCAGAATATGCCCCTGGTACTTACCAGTGATGTAGTGATGTAGTTAGTACAAGGAAAGGTGTTTGAAAGAATTCCCAATACTGAGGAACATCCTATTGTCATCTATTTTCTATTCACTCGGTCCTCTGCTAAGTTTCCAGGACATTTTACAATGCCCTTATATGCTGCTATCAATTATAGCACAAGCATCTTTCTGATTGAAATTGCATGTAAATAAAATAATCAAATCACTATGTTACTATCAGAAAACAGAAAGATGGTCTCTAAATTGCCCGACCTTTTCATTCAGTATAATTGTTTTAACAGATTTTATAAACACACACTCTGTCTCTCTGTCTCTCTCTTTCTCTTTTTCTCTCTCTCTGTCACACACACACACACACACACACACACACACACACACACACACACACACACACGAAGGTAAGAGGGAGAGAGACAGAGACAGAGACAGAGAGACAGAGACAGGAGGGAAGAGGCAGAAACACAGAGAGACAGAGACAGAGATACAAAGAAAGACACAGAGACAGAGAGACCACACACACACACACACACACACACACACACACACACACACACACACCATGCTACACTGTGTCCATTAGTTTGATATTAGTGCACTAGTGCTAAAGGGAAATTGTTTTTCTTTTTAAAAATCTCATAGTAGTGGCTGAAATTCAGCCAGACAGGAAATCCTTCTTCAACTGTAGAATAGCAGGCAGGGAAGTCTGTCACATTCAAGGCAGTAGGACGACTGAGCCTGAAGAACTATTTACCCAACCCTTAGTTTCTCCAACCTGGTTCCTTGGGCAAGGTTATCCTGGAGACCATTGCATTTGAGGAAATACATAGTGTCTACAGCCATGTGAGTACTTTAGCCTTGCTTAACAGGAGAAAAGGCTTCAAGCAAAGTCTAACATTGTGTAAAAAAAACCAAAACCCTTACTCTTCCCATACTTTCTCACTGTCTTTTCATGAATGGAAAACATTGTTCAATATGGTATTATCAATTTTAAATAGTGATTTTTTTTCTTAGGGATATATTATGTATATTAATATGTATTAATATTCTGGCTTTCATATACTTCTGCTCTCTTTATGCATTATAAGCATTATAATTTATGTATGAACTCAAGAGCTTAGGGTTGATGGTGGGTTTTAAATGTAGAGTTCCATTTAAGTATAGTTTTTCGTTTTCTATAATGTAAAGAGTAAGCTACTCAGCTCTTTGAACTAGAGGTAAAAGGTATAATTTTAATTGTTACACAAATTACAAGACATGATGCATATTATGTACTGAATAAAAGGGAGCAAGATAAAATTTTATAACATCGTCTAGAATACAGGTCATGAATTACATCCTTCTTGCCTTAGGAGTAACGTAATGTCAATTCTGCCTACCACATATGTCAGCTCCTTCTCTTTCTTGTTCTACATACGTTTTTGTATTTATAAGTATAAATACAAATAATATAAATATACATGTCCATATTATAATTGTAAATCTAATGTTCTAAAGAATATAGTTACAATGTTTACATATCAAAATTAGAAAAACCCAAAAGACCTTTTATTCTTTTCCAGTGTATAAGAACCCCCTCTAAAATAATAGATATATCTCTCAGATTTTATATGATATATGATATTTTGTGATATAAACACAAACTTTGATTTGTATGTGTTTTAGGATTCCTTTCTAATAAGAGAATTCATCTGCTACTATCAAGATTTTTTGTGTTTCTTTGCTTCTTTTATTCTTTGAAACTCCATGAAGCATATTCTAAATTACTTTTTCTTTTCTAATTCGGATGAATTTTTATTTCTGTTTGTTTGTTTTTGTGATTCAGGTCTTGCAAAAATCAAACCTGTTTGGAAATGATAGAGCAAAACTCATTCATTCCTTATATTGCTTTGCAACCAGAACACATCAAGCCTAGAACTAACCTCCTAGTTTAATGAGGATACAGTCTGATGCAGACCATAATATATCCCTGGAGTAGGAAATGAGCTATTCTCTGTTTTCTAACTGTATAGAGAGCACTCAAAGTCTTATTGTAATGAGACTGAATCTTAAGAGATCTTTTATCTCCAAATGAGAAATGTGTTTACACAAGAATGTTAACGTGAAGGACTTTGTCCTTTTTATCAAATGGTGAGGGTTGTAGAAGGAGATGAAAGCCTATTTAGCAAGAGCAACCATACTCCCTGGCAAAAGTAGTTCAATAAAATCGTTTTGCTGTTTTCAGTTTCACAATTTTATTTTATGTAAATCAGTGATTACCAAACACAGGTTTTCACAGTAACAGTAGAAGCGCCTTCTTTAGCAACCTTTCTGGCATAGCATGTCCACTATATATGATGTTTATCTCTGATCTCCTCCATTTCCCCTTTTTTTTTCATTTTTCCTGGGATCCACAGATTTTCAAGATGACTTGGGCATCTCTTTTGATCTTTCTATGTTTTGCCTGACACTTGTGTGTAAAACAAAAATAATTATAAAATTCAAGTTGACATCTCATGAGATGTAATTTAGTATTGAGTCAAGCAGTGCTCCCAATTACAAGTTTCCAATGAAAGATTCACTTTTAGAAATCTCTCTGTGATCCATCCAATAACTGTCTGTGAGCATCGACATCTGTGTTTGCTAGGCCCCGGCATAGTCTCACAAGAGACAGCTGTATCTGGGTTCTTTTAGCAAAATCTTGCTAGTGTATGTGATGGTGTCAGCGTTTGGAAGCTGATTATGGGATGGATCCCCGGATATGGCAGTCTCTAGATGGTCTATCCTTTCCTCGGATCACAGGGCCCCCTGTGGAGGAGCTAGAGAAAGTACCCAAGGAGCTAAAGGGATCCGCAATCCTATAGGTGGAACAACAATATGAACTAACCATTCCCCCCCCCCCGCCCCTGCAGCTCGTGTCTCTAGCTGCATATGAATCAGAAGATGGCCTAGTTGGCAATCAGTGGAAAGAGAGGCCCATTGGTCGTGCAAACTTTATATGCCTCAGTCTAGGGGAACGACAGGGCCAAGAAGTGGGAGTGGGTGGGTGGGGGAGTGGGTGGGGTAGCTTGTGGGGGACTTTTGGGATAGCATTGGAAATGTAAATGAAATAAATACCCAATAAAAAAAAGAAATCTCTCAGTATGTATAGTATAGGGAAACTTCACCTTTTAGTTTCTAGAACAGGTCTGCTCTCAATTTTTCTATCTAACAAAGTTATCTTTCATTTTGGGTCCGTTTAGGCCCAGCAAAGCAGGTCTCTAAGATACTGTTATTCATATGCAAAGCATATTTCATGTTTATGTAAAAAAATCACACACAAGTATACCTAGTTATTCATTGCAGATTTATTGAGGTTTAGTTCACGAGCTTTGTGGTTTTCTTTTATAAACACAGTGGAGTATGTCTTAATGTATTTTCAGAAGAATAAATGAATCACTATCTAAACTTAAAGCATTTACTTCTAACTACCCCACCCCACCAAAAGTCTGATACCCTTTAGAAGTTCCTCCTGCCTTTCCTTCAAAACAGAATTTTGTCAGCCATTAATCTCTCTATGACTGAATTTTATGTTTCTTCTAAGTAGTTGTTTCTACATTTTCTTCATTATAAACAATGCTATATGAATGCCATGTTTTCAGTTCTTTCAAGTTTTATGTAGGAATGAAATTGCCGGGTCACATGATGACTCTACAAACACTCCTGTGAGTAATACTTAACTCCAAAACTGCTATGTCTTCCATCCCTACTGTCCATGTACAAACAAATAAACAAAAAGATACATACATTTTCACAATATAAGTACATGTTTTGTCGAAATATTCGAGTGAAGGTACTCATTAAGTTACAAATAGGTTTATCTTTTACCTAAAATATATACACAATAATTAGTATATTAATAATTAGTTTATTTTCTTAAAAGGGCATTACAAAGTTGTTTCAATTAGTCAATAAATGCCAAAGATTTCTATATTGTATTTAGAACACAGTAAGGCCTTAAGCATATAATTTCTATCACAGTGGTTTTACATTTACAAAGGAGAAGTTTCTACTGTGATAAATTTGTATAGACAATTGGACTCAATATGTTCTCATGCCTAAGAAATGAGGGGCCTTTTGCAAATGCTTAGGGTAGGAATGAGTCCAGGAAAGAGTCTGGATATCATGTGCTTCTCAAATCATTGGAAAACTTACAAAAATTCACTGACATTTATGTGAGAATATTCTTCGTAGATTTTGTTGTGTAATTTCAAATTTATCAATAAATGCAACAGCAACAAACAAAACTCAGAAGTAACATTGCTTTTAGTAGTGTACAAGTTAATGTTATATCTTCATGCAATGTCATGCAAAAGAGTCCTCAAAAAGCTGTGTATCTCTGGCAAATAAACAGATGGAAGAGGATGCTAAATGCAAAATCCTTAACTGTAAAATTATAATCAAATCTCTTTATTTCTCTTGTGATATGGTAGCTCTCCAAGACATGAATCACTAGAAACTGTACAGAACAACTGTTCTTGAATTAAAGATGACACACATGGGAGAAGAGATATGTTGTTCATTTTATGGTTTCTGTAAAGTATTGAACATCATAAATACATATCTTATATTTGTCCCTTAATGAATACAAATAATGATCTTAATTAATACAATTACTTTCTCTATTCTAAGAAGAATTGGATTTAAAGGAAGAGATCTCTCTGTCTATCCATTTATCTATCTCTATCATCTGTTTATAACTGTTTATATATTTAATATCAACATATCTGTCATCTATTATTCTATCTATCTATCTATCTATCTATCTATCTATCTATCTATCTATCTATCTATCTATCATCTAACATTTATCTATCAGTCCTCTATCTTCCTATCAATCATCTATTAATCTACCTACATGCCTATAAACAAAATTGGAACAATTGAAAAAAAAAACCTATGTTCATGCTGGCATGAAGCTGATGCCATAACCAAAGTCTTTATAGTTGGAAGAATACATGTGATATCTGCTTGTCTATGTCTTATCTTTCTGTCTTCCAAACAAAATCTCTGAACTAAACAAGGTAGTTGTGAAGTTCAAGGGGTGTTTTGGGAGGCGAACTTCCATTTTGGAGTTGGCTTAACTCCTGAGAAGCTGGCATGCATCCTGCTTTGCTTGTGTCTCAATTGCCTGTGGCTAATATCCAGGGGGTGATTTAGAAATTGTACAGCCTAATTCAGCTCAGCCAAAGCAAGGGGCCTGCTCTAGCAAGGTTTTAATGTTCCCTGAGGGTTTCAAATAGAAGGCCTGAGAGAGGGAAATGGCACTCTAATGGGGCATTCTGTGCCAGAAAATCTCGCTCTCCTGCTGTCCCTCAGACACTCTGACTGCTAAGCATTTGTTATTCAGTATGCCTGTTGGCCTATTTGAAGCAGTGGCCAACACCTCAATCTGCAGTTGATAGGAAAGCCTCAAATAACTGGAGAGTGCAGTTGGGTTCTTCAGGGGCTCCACTTCAAATACAGGTAGATCAAAAATTTTAGGATATCCTACAAGGACTATTTTGGTTGGTAGGTGAAGGGAAGTGGGGACTAAATTTTAATCTACAGTGATTTCTTTGTGATACCTTATGGAGAAGAACGCATGTAAATCCTAACCTATGCTGTCTTGCTGTGTAAACAGTATGGATGCTGGTGACTGGAGCAGGGTGTTACACAGAAGGGTCAAGAATGTCTTGTATCAGCGGAGTTACTTATACTATCTGGTGATTGTCACTAGAGGCAGCTGCCACTGGCAACTATCACGTAGATGCCAGAATTTCTGATAACCAAAATCTTGTAAGCCCCAGACAGCCCTGGCACAGGAAACAAATATACCATGAAATGGCAACAGTGCTACAATTGAGAAGTATGTGAAGGCATATACATTCGCACACTGGAGTCCAGATTTTACCCTATTTTCTTTTAGGTTTTTGTTGAATGTCCTATTGAATACTGTCTCACTAGTTATAATGGAACAATGTTGGGAAAGTATTTGTGTGTGTGTGTGTGTGTGTGTGTATGTGTGTATGTATCTACTTATTATTTTAATGGGAGTAAGTGTAGCTATGGATTCATGTGGTATCCTTCCACACTGCCTTGCAGGAAGGGAGACACACAGAAGTCAGCTCTAGAAACCCCTTCAGTGTCCAACTTGTCTCTGGCAATCTTAACTTCAATGTTTCCTTCTCCCTCTCTTTTCTCTGTTATTGTGGATTTTTCTCTTGTTTCTGTCTGTGGTATATTTTAATTGCTGTTATCCTTCTTCTGGTTTCCTAATAAATTATTCTCATGGTGTTTTACTTGTTTTCTCTGGGGATTTGAGTTAAGGTCAAGGAAAGGTTCATCTTACATTGAGGCTCTTCTCTCTCCTCTCAGTCCATTCTCCATCCTGCCTTCTATTCTTAAAATTCCTTCCTTTCCCATCCCAATAAAAATGAAAGATGAAGAAATATCCAGTAATATTTACAGAAAATACCCTTTTAGATAATTTTCTGTAAAAGACAACATTAAATCATGTTATTTTGCATCCTGAACTTAAAAATTTCTACTAAATTTCCTTTTTTTTTGTTTTTTTGTTTGTTTGTTTGTTTGTTTTTTCGAGACAGGATTTCTCTGTATAGTTCTAGCTCTAGCTATCCTGGAACTCATTCTGTAGACCAGGCTGGCCTTGAACTCAGAAATCTGCCTGCCTCTGCCTCCCTAGTGCTGGGATTAAAGGTATGCACCACCACTGCATGGCTTTTTTTTTTTCCTAAATAATTTCTTATCTCATTGCCCTCAATATGAGACATGGTACTTTGTAGGGATCTAAGAAGTATCTGTATTAGTATAAAATCATTAGCATAAATGTACTTACAAGTAGATCTTCGTCTTTTAAATTAATACCTGCCTTTATTTAAACAAATACACACATACAGAAGGATGCTAATATATATAGACACACATTCTGGTATTTACAGATAAACATACTAATACACACACATACACACACGCACACACACACATGTAGTATATAAATAGAGTACACAACTATATTGGAGTTAAGTCCTATTCAGAGATAATGATACAATATGTACACACAGGAGATTCTCTTATTTTCTCAGAATGTTTCAGAGGCCTACCAATAATTTCCTCACGTGCTGGTCACTATCGAATACAGATTTCTTAATCTTGAATCAGCTATGATTGAATACCTTGAGCAGATGTATAGGCTCAAACCCGCTCAGAGTTCTCCTTGTCCTTGTGTAGGCGCTGAGTGGTTACAGGTTCTCAGAACTCAGAATGTATTTAAATCGTTAAAGACTCTTTTACCTGTTCTATGTTGGGAAGAATGAATGCTGACCTGGAAGGTGATGGTCTGGGTCCAATGTAGCTTTAAGTGTATCTGGGGGGACTGTGAAGTAGATAGAGCATGGGCTGTTCAGAAGTACTGTGCCCTTATTGTGGGTCATACATGGGTTCATCCATCAGGTTCATGCATGGGATCCTGACCTTCCATTGGCTGAAAATGAGTTATGTTTAAGATAGGTTGTGCTTTGACTGTGAGTTCAAAAATCAAATAATGTTGCCTTCTTTTGTTTGCCTGATGCCTGGCTATCTCAGTGTCTTGCATGCGGATGACTATTGAGGTGTTCATAACAGGTACAGAGATGTCAAGTGGAAAACATCTGTCCAGAGCATGGATTTAATTCGGAACCAGCTTCAGCAATACTAAAATATGTGTGTCAGGCCTCTATGTGGTTAAAATTACTAGGGTTAGAACATCTAAAAATAAGTGTGTGAAAATGCCATGGAGGGATGACCTTTCGAGAGAAACATTCCGGGTCTGAGACCTAAAGTAACAGACAGAGAGCCTGAGCCATGGGGGTCTGACAAGAAAGCATTAAAAAGCTTCCCTACTGGAGGAGAAATGGCTTTCATTCTTTTTCCATTGCTAATTGATGAGTTTCACTATTGTTTTAAAAGAAAGCTTCCTATAAGGTGTAGAGTTTAAAGGGCTCCTGCTCTTGTATAGACAGAATCTGACAGCAGGTGCATTTAGAACATGAGGCGCAAGAACTGCTCCCTTTTAAATCCACACCTCATCCATAAAATATAATTTGTGAAAATGCGTAGTCTATATTTGCCACAACTCTTTTTTGAAACTTTACTCAAGCCATTTACCATCCTAACTAATGTGCCTTGCTGCTTCCCTGCCTACCCTAGCCCCACAATGGAACACTTTTAAATATGAGGCTTTGTTCTACTTTAGATAATCAGTGGGGTAAACTGCAGGCTTCCACAATTGTAATTTCATTTGACAAAAACAAAGAAAGGGAACCTGGACTCACTCCCTAATTCCTTTTAACCATTTCCTGGAAAAGACAGCCTGTATCCATTAGCTGATCTCCCAGTGACATGAACAGCAGGTAACTACTGGCGATGGTGGCTTATGCTAACCCTAAAAGCAATAAAAAAAAAAAAAAGAGACTGCCACCTCCAGGGATTGAATGAATACATGCACAGGAATCAGTTTGAAGCAAGCTAGCCAGGTCCCGTAGTTCCTGTTCCTTGTGTGGATCTTCTGACTCTCAGCACTGACCAAAGGTGGTTTTTTTTTTTCAAATTTTTTATTAAATATTTTCTTCATTTACATTTCAAATACTATCCCCCCCCCCCTGCCCTGCTTCCCTACCCACCCACTCCCACCTCTTGGCCCTGACGGTCCCCTGTACTGAGGCATAGAAAGTTTGTAAGACCAAGTAGCTTCTCTTCCCAATGATGGCCAACTTGGCCATCTTTTGCTACATATGCAGCTAGAGACATGAACTCTGGGGGTACTGGTTAGTTCATAATGTTGTTCCACCTATCAGGTTGCAGACCTCTTCAGCTCCTTGGGTACTTTCTCTAGCTCCTATATTGTGGGCCCTGGGTTCCATCCAATAGATGACTATGAGCATCCACTTCTGAATTTGCCAGGCTCTGGCAGAGCTTCAGACGAGACAGCTATATCAGGGTTCTTTCAGCAAAATCTTGCTGGCATATGCAATAGTGTCTGGGTTTGGTGGCTGATTATGGGATGGATCTTCAGGTGGGGTAGTCTCTGGATGGTCCATCCTTTTGTTTTACCTCCAAACTTTGTCTCTGTAACTCCTTCCAGGGGTATTTTGTTCCCTAGTCTAAAGAGGAATGAAGTATCCATACATTATTCTTCCTTCTTCTTCATTTTCTTGTGTTTTGCAAATTGTATCTTGGGTATTCTAAGTTTCTGGGCTAATATCCACTTATCAGTGAGTGCATATCAAGTGACTTCTTTTGTGATTGGGTTATCTCACTCTGGATGATATCCTCCAGATACATCCATTTGCCCAAGAATTTCATAAATTCATAGGTTTTAATAGCTGCAAAACCTAGGATAGCAAAAACTATTCTCAACAATAAAAGAACCTCTGGTGGAATCACCATGTCTGACCTCAACCTGTACTACAGAGCAATTGTTATAAATACTGCATGGTACTGGTATAGCAACAGAAGGGCAGATCAATAGAATAGAATTGAAGACCCAGAAATGAACCCACACACCTATGGTCACTTGATCTTTGACAAGGGAGCCAAAGCCAACCAGTGGAAAAAAGCCAGCATTTTCAACAAATGGTGCTGGCACAAAAGGCGGTTATCATGTAGAAGAATTCAAATTGATCTATTCTTATCTCCTGTACAAAGCTCAAGTCTAAGTGGATCAAAGACCTCCACATAAGACCAGAGACACTGAAATAAATAGAGGAGAAAGTGGGGGAAAAGCCTCAAATATATGGGCACAGGGGAAAAATTCCTAAACAGAACAGCAATGGGTTGTGCTGTAAGATCAAGAATCGACAAAGGGGACTTCATAAAATTGCAAAGCTTCGGTAAGGCAAAAAATACTGTCAATAAGACAAAAAGGCCATCAACAGATTGGGAAAGGATTTTTACCAATCCTAAATCAGACAGGGGACTAATATTCAATATATATAAAGAACCCAAGAAGGTAGACTCCAGAAAATCAAATAACCCCATTAAAAATGGGGCACAGAGCTAAACAAAGAATTCTCAGCTGCAGAATATTGAATGGCTGTGAAGCACCTGAAAAAATGTTCAACATCCTTAATCATCAGGGAAATGCAAATCGAAACAACCCTGAGATTCTACCTCACACCAGTCAGAATGGCTAAGATAAAAGTTTCAGGTGACAGCAGATGTGGAGAAAGAGGAGCACTGCTCCATTGCTGGTGGGATTTCAAGCTTGTAAAACCACTCTGGAAATCATTCTGGAGGTTCCTCAGACAATTGGACATAGTACTATCAGAGGATCCCGCAATACCTCTCCTCGGCATATATCCAGAAGATGTTCCAACTGGTATAAGGACACATGCTTGACTATGTTCATAGCAGCCTGATTTATAATAGCAGAAGCTGGAAAGAACCCAGATGTCCCTCAACAGAGGAATGGATACAGAAAATGTGGTACATTTACACAGCGAAGGTATTTCTAAGAGTCCTCCATAACACCTGTTACTGAGACTAGATGCAAAGTTAACCCTCACCTGACCCTTGCCTGGAACTCCTGAAAGCTACACCTCTATTTTCCCACAGGCAGGTTTATTGGTTGGCCTGTCAGTTGCTTTTTTCTTAAATTTTCCTTTATTCAACGTTACTTGGTATTTTAAATAGCTATTTTACTGAAATCATTCCCCCCTCAAGTTAGAAGTACAAAAAATTCAATGAAGAAAATCATCATTTATTTTCTTGACCCTCTCTGTAGCACTGTATTTTAAAAGGAAAAACTACCTTACTGCAACAATTAAAGTTTATTTTGGAAAACTGATTTTTAAAAAATGAAAATAAAAGTAATAGAAATACAAACACACAGTAAACTTCATTGTTTAAGAATAAAACTTCATAATTCATGTCAAATATTATTCCCCACACAATCCACATAAGTAATGGAAAACAATTTTCATACGTATAATTGACTTCAAAAATAGAACAATGCTAGTTTTACTTTTACGTGAAATCAACAGAAGCAAATGAAGATGAAATGCATTTAAGGTGACAAGCCTCAAGTACTTACACAAGAAAAGATTTTTAATTCCGTATAAAGAAATAATTATAAAATGATTAAAATTTCAGAGCCATTGTATTTTGTAAAGCAATGTGTTCATAACTTTAAACAGTTGATGCCCTGCCACGAGAGACAGGAATTTGATACTTCCAGCACATTTTCTTGGCTTTCTTGCCTTATGTACTGGCTTATCACTCATACAATTGCTTTTTTTAAACTTTGAAATTCACATTATTGTTTGTAGCCCCGATGTTGGTGCTTCGGTGGTTGAGTCTAAGCGGTTTGCTTTCCTGAACACAAAACATTTGTTTCTCTGCATTGTGATATCTCCATCATTGAGTAAGTCCAGGAAAACTATAGATAACCAATATTTATTCCACACAATTTGATTTATCACAGTAATCTTTACTGAGTTAAATGAGTGAGTGATTATACTATAGTGGAATGAATTTAGTGTTTACTTCCAGGTCATTTAATACAGTGTGTTTGTGTTCATTTAGTGTATATATTAATTAAATCTAATTGGCTGGATGTTTTCTTTTTATCAGTGACAATAGCACACAGCTTATTGCTCACAGTTTTATATTTTAACATTTTTCTTGTGTTTGTAAATGTGTAGTGTTTGATGGGATCACATTGTGGTAAAATGAGTTGCAATAGGAACACCTTAGCCCTGTATAATCCTTAGTCCATGTCAATGTTTTTGATGGCTTATGCGGACTGTCACCAAGCTGACTTCTATTATCTTTTGGTGAGGTTACTTATATTGCTTTGATGTGAAATCAAGGATGTTGCCCATTATAAATACAACCTGCCTTCCTTCTAAGAAATACAACCTTTAATATATACATCTAGCTATTTAATTTGTATTCTGGTAATTTTATAGTGCTATATCTCTAACTGTTTTTAAATTGTGTCTTGGTATGTACTGTTTTTTTGTCTTTCCAGAAGTTTTCACTTTTTAAAAAAGTCGTAACTACTTTGTGTAAGCTAGTGGAGAAAACACCAAATAGTTTTTATAGTGGATATGTATTTACTTCTGATTGAATTTCTATTGAATGTTTGAGTACTCTCATCTAGGGCTGGATTATAAATACATTCTTGTCTTTGTGGTGTTCAATGTACTACCTCCAAGAGATATATTGAGAAATACTTCATATTAAGAATGAGAACTGGAGCCGGGCGTGGTGGCGCACGCCTTTAATCCCAGCACTCGGGAGGCAGAGGCAGGCGGATTTCTGAGTTCGAGGCCAGCCTGGTCTACAAAGTGAGTGCCAGGACAGCCAGGGCTACACAGAGAAACCCTGTCTCGAAAAACCAAAAAAAAAAAAAAAAAAAAAAAAAAAAAAGAAAAAAAAAAAAAAAGAATGAGAACTGATTGGCCATAAAGTTTCTCAACCCAAGTTTTTTGCTCATTTCTTTGTTTTATTTCAAGTATGATGGACGACTCTGGTGGAGTGATATTTTTGAGGAGAATGTGAGTTTGTACTTTTCTATTCTGATTAAACTCTCCCCTCCCTATCCTATAAAGCTGGAGTTATTTTTTAAACAACCCATTATGAATGACCAAATGTGCTTTATTTCCCCTGAAAATTAAACTTCGTATTTTATGGAGATAAAGAAAGAATAGTCCACAGAGCAGCTACTAGTAGCAGCTGTGTAATGAGAGAGACAGTTCAATTCTCTTAACAAGTGAGAGTCATGAAGCAACCGTCAGGAAAGATGAGCAACTTCTGGCATGGTTATCACCATGGTGTTAAAAAAAATTCCCAGCATTCTGTGCACACTAATTTGTTGAATGTTCTAAGCAATGTGTTCTTTCAGGTATTGTATTGTGCCTTCCTAAGATAAGAGAGTACTTCCTTGGGGTCTATCTGCATATGTTATGATCCTTTTGTGTCTGGGTCACTCATTGTCAAGCATCCAAGTAGAAATCAGAAGGCTGCCTTTGTATTTAAGGCAGTTATTGTTTTTTTTTTTTTTTTTGGTTTTTATTTTGTGTGTGTGTGTGTGTGTGTGTGTGTGTGTGTGTGTGTGAGTGATTTAAGTTCACATGGTGGAAAATATGTCTTGGTAATTTAATGTTGAGTTTTCATGTGTAACTTTCTACTTAAACAAATTTTTTCTGAAACCACTTTATTGAATAAAGTATACTACATTTTTATTTTCTGTGGATTTCCTTATTCTAAAGATGACAATAATTATTGTAATGGCACATCTTTTCTTAAGATCACTTGTTTCACTTTTAATTCTTGAAATACATTTTTTCACATCTGTATTTACATGATAACAACACTGTTCCTCAACCTTAGCCTTTATAGTTCAGTTTTAAACATTTCCATTTGGCTGTTTTCTTTCCGGGTCTTCAATTCTATTCCATTGTCTACCTACCTGCCTGTCCCAATACTATGTAGTTTTTATCACTATTCCTCTGTAGTACAGCTTGAGGTCAGGGATGGTGATTCCCCCAGAAGTTCTTTTATTGTTGAGAATAGTTTTTGCTATCCTGAGGGTTTTTTTTTTGGTTGTTATTTTAAATGAATTTGAGATATGAAGAATTGAGGTAGAATTTGATGGGGATTGCATTGAATCTGTAGATTTCAGCAAGATGGCCATTTTTACTATATTAAGTCTGCCAATTCATGAGCATGGGAGATCTTTCCATCTTCTGAGACTTTCTTTGAATTCTTTCTTCAGAGACTTGAAGTTTTCATCATACAGATCTTTCACTTGCTTAGGTAGAGTCACTCCAGGGTATTTTATATTATTTGTAACTATTGTGAAGTGTGTTGCTTCCCTAATTTCTTTCTCAGCCTGTTTATCCTTTGTGTAGAGAAAGGCCACTGATTTGTTTGAGTTCCTTTTATATCCCTCCACTTTGCTAAAGTTGTTTATCAGCTCTAGGAGTTCTCTGGTGCAATTTTTGTGGTCACTTAAGTATACTATCATATCACCTGCAAATAGTCATATATTTACTTCTTCCTTTACAATTTGTATCCCTTTGACCTCTTTTTGCTGTGTATTTGCTCTGGCTAGGACATTGAGTATTATACTGAATAGATAGGGAAACTGTGAACAGCCTTGTCTCGTCCCTGATTTTAGTAGGATTGCTTCAAGTTTCTTTCCACTTAGCTTGACCTCCTTTTATTGTGTAATTGCTGTGGCTAGGACTTCAAGTACTATATTGCATAGAGAAGGTTGAGTGGGTAGCCTTGTCTACTCCCTGATTTTAGTGGGATTGCTTTGAGTTTCTCTTCATTCAGTTCGATGTTGGCTACTGGTTTGCTCTATATTGCTTTTAGGTATGGGTCTTGACTTCCTGATTTATCCAAGACTTTTAACATGAAGGGATGTTCAATTTTGTCAAATGCTTTTTCAGCATCTAATGAAACAATCATATGTTTTCTCTTTGAGTTTGTTTATGTGGTGGATTACGTTGATCAATTTCCACATATTTAACCATTCCTGCATCCTTGGGATGAAGCCTACTTGATTATGATAAATGATCGTTTTGATGTATTCTTGGATTCAGTTTGAGAGACATTTATTGAGTATTTTTGTGTCAATATTCATAAAGGAAACTAGTCTGAAGTTCTCTATCTTTGTTGGGTCTTCATGTGGTTTTGATATCAGCATAACTGGCTTCATGGAAAGAGTTAAGTAGTGTTGTGTCTGTTTTTATTTTGTGGAATAGTTTGAAGAGTATTGGTATTAGGTCTTCTTTGAAGGTCTGATAGAATTCTGTGCTAAACCCATCTGATCCTGGGCTTTTTTTCTTTCTTTCTTTCTTTCTTTCTTTCTTTCTTTCTTTCTTTCTTTCTTTCTTTCTTTCTTTCTTTCTTTCTTTCATTTCCCCGAGACTTTTAATGACTGCTATGACTGCTTTTATTTGGGGCGGGGGGTGTTATGGGAGCGTTTAGATGGTTTATCTGATCTTTACCTTTTGTATTTGGTATCTGTCTAGAAAATTCTCCATTTCATCCAGGTTTTCCAGTTTTGTTGAGCATAGCCTTTTGTAATAGGATCTGATGATTTTTTTGGATTTCCTCAGTTTCTGTTGTTATGTCTCCCTTTTCATTTCTGGATTTTGTTAATTTGGATACTATCTCTGTTCCCTATGGTTAGTCTGGCTAAGGGTTGAATCTATCTTGTTGATTTTCTCAAAGAACCAGCTCCTGGTTTTGTTGATTCTTTGTGTAGTTCTTTTTGTTTCTATTTGGTTGATTTCAGCTCTGAGTTTTATTATTTCCTGCCGTCTACTCCTCTTGGGTGAATTTGCTTCCTTTTGCTCTAGAGCTTTCAGGTGTTCTGTGAAGCTGCTAGTGTATGCTCTCTCCAGTTTCTTTTTGTAGGCACTTAGAGCTGATCCTGTGCCATAGAACTCCATACCTCTATACCACTGGGAGAGAGCTTGTTTCCCAGGAGTGCTGACAAACCTGTGAGCACAGGTAAGACTACCACTTCTTTTTTTTCAGTCGAAAAGAACCTTTATTCTTTCTGTAGCCTCATGCTTTCTTGCCAGCTGCCTTTGGAGCAGGTGATTTCTGGACTGGATTCTTCGGACCCTTCTGACTTTTAGCAGGAGGTACTGCCTTTTGGCCTGCAGCTTTCTGCACAGGAGCCTTCTGGGCTGCAGTCTTTTTGCCTGGTCCTGTCACCTTCTTGGCTGGACCTTTAGCTTTAGCAGCCACTGCTGTCACTGCCACAATAGCAGCTTTAGGGACAGCTGCTTTTCCAAGAGAAGCTTTCAGGATACCAGCTCTTTGAAGTTTCTTTACTTCAGTCTTGATTATTCTGTTTCTCATTTTCATCACTTCTGGCCCAAGAGGGACATGCCCAGAGCCATCAGGTCACAGGAACCAAGGAACAGCCCAGGGACAGGATTCCTTTGGTTCCTGTCTGAACCCCGGGGCTGACCCGTTGCCACAGCTCTCCATACGCCTGGAGAGAACTGGTCTTCCAGGAGTGCTGACACACAGGTTTTCAGGAGGGACAAACCACAGTCGGAGACAGCAAGACCAGCTAACACTAAAGATAACCAGAGAGCGAGTGGCAATGGCCAGAACCTACGCAACAGAAACCGAGGTTATTTGGCTGTTTTATTTGATTTACTAGAGTTTGTGTCGTTAGTTAAACAGAAATCGTATTTTACTTGGCTAACAAAATAACCTTCAACAAAATACCACACTCCTTCATATAAAATAGCAATGTATTTTCTTCAGAAAGTCTGAAAATTCCAACTACCAAAGCCCTGATAGTTGATGAGTGTGTACCATAACTTCAGTGCCTGTTGTCTTTTCTCTGCATCTACACACTGTAGAAAGGACCCTCAGAACCTTCTGAGCCCCTTTAAAGAAGACATTAACAACATCCATGCCAGTCTTGCCTTCATGCCCTTCCTTCCTAAAGATTGCTTAAGCAAATTCATCATGGGAATGTGGTTCAATATACGAGTTTTGTGCAGATTTGGTTATTCAGGCTAATTTTCAGTTTTATTCCTTATTTATTCTGTTTGCATCTCAGGCTTTTATTTGAATATTTGATTTTATAAGCCAATGCCTTTATTAAATTTAATTGACATGGACAAATATCTTCCTTTCCATATGACTTACTATTTTAGTTTCTAGTTTAGCATATTTTCTTTGGAACATTTCCTGCTATACTTACTTTTTTAATATTGGAGAATTTCATACATGCACAGAATATGTTGTAATCTAATGCACCCCTACAACTTTACTTTCAGTTCTACCCCCTTCAACACGGTTTTTCCCCTCCAAGTTCATGCTTTATTTTTACATCCAGAATATTCTAGGTGCTGCCTGTTCAGGCATGAGTATAGGACCACCTACTAGAACATGTGTAGTTTCTCCTGGATCATATCTCTTAATAAAAATACTATTGATTCATCAGTAGTGATAAATTTTCCATAGCCTCCTCTGTAAGATTGGACCTTCAGAAGTTATCTTATTTACTTTTCTATTACAGTGACAAAACGCCATGGCAAATAAAACATTTAAATGTTGGCTTATTCACAGTTTTAGAGAGTGAGTTGAGAGCCATCACCATGGGGAACATGGCAGCACAGTAACAGACATGGCACTGGAGAAGTAGCTGAATGCTTGCATCTTGGTACAGTAACCACTAGGATGAATGAGGGTGTCATTTAGGATGGTTAATTAGGAAGCACAAAGCCCACTCCAAGTGACACATCTTCTTTAACAAGGCCACACCTTTTCCAGTAAGGCCATACCTCCAAATCCTTCCCAGACAGGTCCACCAACTGGGAACCTAGCATTCAAATATATGAGACTATGGGGGCCACTCTCATTCAAATCACAACATCAGCAATTCTATTCTCTATGCTGGAGATTTTTATCCTATGCAGATTTTCAATGTGTAATCACAGCCACTGTGAGTCCATGTGCACAAGCATCTATAGGTATAAAGGTAAGAATTATGAGGTGGTTTATTACTATGATCATTAAGGTTTTCCACTATATTGTAGGTGCATACAGGTTTTTCATTCAGTTAATACTACTAAGCATAACTTTCTTCACATGAAGTGGAACTAAATTTAGTCAGAAAGTTTTTGCCTGCTCCCATACATTTGTGTCTTTGTTTTACAAGTTGTCAGATCCATATAGTCTAATCCTTATTGTAACTTGAAGAGTTCACAGCTGGCTAAGACAGTTAATTAATTTCCCTCCCTAGCAGCATGCACAATAAAGAAACTCCCAACATTACGCAAGCTAACCATTAGGGATGAAGCTTCCAGGTCAGTACCTATAGATTTCTTCATGTCCTCTGACTCAACTATGAGATTCCTTTAGGGTCTTACCATCAAGTTCAAGAGGGTAGCAATAGTGATAGTTTGTATGTTTGGGGGGATGGTTATGGGGTACCACTGAGTAACAATTCAGAAAGTGGTGTCTCATACCTGACACTACACTTTGTTATTAGGTTGTTCTCTTTTATACAGTAAACAGATCTGAGCTCATTTTATATAAATATATGTGTACATTTTAGGAAGATTTTAAATTCCTTCAGATTATTTATTACCTTCTATTCTCCCTCTTCTCTTCAGTTCTTTAATTCTCCACTGCTTTTTTCTTCATTATTTACTTTTCTACCTTTATATTACCTTTGTTCTCTATTCCTTCATATGTGATACCCCAATGGCCTCTTACTTGTTTCCTGAAAATTATAGAAATTTGAATTTGAAAGCATACATATTTACACATGAAAGAGAACATGCACTATTCGTCTTTCTTGGTCTGGTTTACCTCGCTTACATTGAGTATTTCTAGATCTACCCATTATTTATGAATTTCTTTACAGGTGATAATGTTCCATCTTTCAAATGTTTTACATTTTCATTATACCTCAAAGGACATCTATATTGTTTCTAATTTCTTGGCTCTTGTGAATAAAGCAATAAGGAATCTGGATGAACAAATGTCTCTGAAGAAGGATTTAGAGTCCTTTGGGAATGGGATCAAGAGTGCTGCAGCTGAATCCTGTGGAGAATCTATTAACATATATTAAAGAGCTTCTACACCAATTTTCATAGTGACTGCAATAGTTTGTACTCCTACCAACAGTGAATAATGTTTCATCTTTGTCAACACTCAAGCCAATTTCTGTTGTCAATTTTTGTTTTCAGCTTAACCATTCTAACTAGAGTAAGCCAAAATCTTAAAGTAGTTTTAACTTGTGTTTTACTTATAGCTAAGGATGTTGAACATTTAAAAACTATTTCCAAAGCAGTGCTATTTCTTGTTTTGAGAACTCTGTTGTTTAGTTTCATGCTTCAATTAGTATTTGGGTTGTTTGTTTTCTTCTTTAGTTTTTAGTTCCTTGTATATTCAAGATATAAACCCTCTGTCAGATGTATAGCTAGTAATTTTCTCCCATTCTGTGGGTTACATCTTTACTTGAATGGTGGTATCCTTTGCTGTTTAAAAGCATGATAAGGGGAAATTTGAAATGTAAATAAATAAAATAAGCAATTAAAAAACATGGCATTTTGACTTTCCATTTGTCAATTATAGACCTCAGTGCCTCAAAGTGTCACTAATGTCCTATTTAGAAAGTCCTTTCCTGTATGAATGAGTTCATGTGGATTTTTTACTTTTACTCTTCTCAAACTAATTCTGAGTGTCAGGCCTTATGTGAGCCTCTAGATATATTTTGAGTTGAGTTTTGTGTGCAGTAAGATGCAGAGTCTTCTTTTGTTCTTTTATGTGTCACTATCAACTCTAAACATCATTTGTTGAAGATATTGTCTTTTCTCTAATGTGTACCTCTGGACTCTGTCAAAATTAGATAGCTATAGGAGTGTGGACTCATCAGTTCTATTGGACTGACCAATGAGTCTGCTTTGATGCCAATATTCTGCCATTTTGATTATGATGTCTCTGTGATATAACTTGTCATTAGGATGAAGACATCTCCAGCCCTGCTTCTATTGTTCAGTACTGCATTGTGTGTGCTGGGTTTTCTGTGTTCCAAATAAATGCATTTACAATTCTTGTAAAAAGTTGTATTAAATTATTTTAGGGATTGTACTGGAAATGTAGATTGCTTTGTGTAGGAAGGTCATTTTCATAATATAAATCTTACATACCCACAACTTTTTGCTTTGTTTTGTTTTATTGATTTGTTTGTTCTTTTTTCTCTTCTAGCATGTACTTCAATTAATTACTTTCTTCAGTGGTTTTAAAGTGTTCATTTTACATGTCTTTTATTTTGTAGGTTAGATTTACCTCAAAATATTTTATGTTTTTGATGCTGAGGTACATTGAATTATACCCCTGATTTTTCTTCTTAGTGTATTTTTCACTCACATATAGGAAGGATACTGCTTTTTTACATGTTAATTTTTTTTTACCTGATACTGTAAGTATTTATTAGCTGTAGTTTTCTACTGGTGTCCTTAGCATGTTTTGAATACAAAATCTTATCATCTACATATAAAGGTATTTTGGCTTTTCACTTCTGAATATGTATCTCTTTTTCTTGCCTGCTGCCCCAGGTAAACTTTCAAGCAATGTATAGAACAAAAATGAATATAGTGAACATTCTTGTCATGTTCTTTTGCTGAAATGATTCTAGTTTTCTCTAGCAAACATGATATTGGCTAAGGGCTTGTTGTACATTGCTTTCATTATGTTGAGATATGTTCTCTGTATCCCTAAATTCTTCAGGACTTTTATCTGAAAGAGATGCTGGAATTTGTCAGGGTCTTTTATGCTTCTAATCAGATGATTTGTGGTTTTAATCTTCCAATCTACTTATGTAGAGAATTACTTTTATTGATTTAAATTTACATCTTTGGGATCAAGCCAGCTTGACTGTGGTAGATGATCCTTTTTATGTGTTTTTGGATTTTATTTGTGACTATTTTGTTGAGCACTTGGGGAGTCTATGTTCACTGAGTAGATTAGCCTATGCTTTTCTCTTTCTTTCTTTCTTTCTTTCTTTCTTTCTTTCTTTCTTTCTTTCTTTCCTTCTTTCTTTCATTTTTAAAATTTAATGTTTATCTGATCTTTGAAAGCTCATTGGACAACAACTTTAAGAGAAAGAAACCATTCCTAGGCTTTTAGTATCTAGTGGGCATTGTTGTCCCATTATAGGTGAACTTGATTTGGGCCCTTACCAAGTACATGCATAGATATAGTTTAGGAAGCATCTACAGTTGTAGGCTTCCATATGACTGTTTTGAAGTGTTTAATTTATTTATTCCTCCCAGTATTCCCTCATTCACCATTCCCTCCCACTCCTATGCCAATTAAACTCTTCCTGTTCCATTATTACTTTTTAATTTTTTATACTATTATTTTTTATCTCCTCTCTCTTAAAATCCCCACATCTGCTTAGTAATTTCCTGACCCTTTTGGATATTTCAAATCAAACACACATCTAGGAATATTCAAAGAGAACATCTATATATGAAAGAACATATGTGACATTTGTCTTCCTATGTCTTTATTACCTCACTCATCATGATTGTTTCCAGATCCATTGATTTACTACCAGCAAATTTCATTTTTATTGCTAACTCATTAATATACTATTTTATAAATATACCACATTTTCACTACTTATTCATCAGTTAATGGACATCTAGGCTTCGTGCATATACTAATTATTGAAGAGTAGAGCATGGATGAACATATATATGTCTATAGTAGTATACAGAGTCCTTGAAGTTCACTCCCAAGAGTGGTATAGCTCAATCAAATGGTAGATATACTTTGAAAAATGTGAGGAACTTTCATACATATTCTACTTTAGCTGCATAAGTTCCACTCTCACCAGCAGTGAATAAGGGCACCCCTCCCCCCACACATACATGCCAACATTCTTTTTCCTTTTTAAACAGTTATTTTGACTTTGGTGAGATAAAATTTCGAAGAGTATTAATTTGCCTTCCTTGGTGGCTAAGGATATTGAGTTCATTGCAATTGAAAAAGCACAAACAGGATGTGTGCAGGGAAAGGGAAAGGCAGGTTTCTCTTAAGAGCATGTCCCTAGTAAGTTAACCATGCTCTAGGGTAAGGCCACACAACCAAGAATATGCGATATACATAAATTTAGCTTCATTTTAAAAATTAACATACATAAAGTGATGTGGGTACAAGAGGAAGAATGGATTTGGTAAGAGTTAGAGAAGATTAATATGATAAAACATATAGAAATTCTCAACTAACTAATAAGACAACCAACCAGAACCCCCCACTCCCACCCCAGAGCTCCCAAGGACTAAACCACCAACCAAAGAGTAAACATGGAGGGACCCATGGCTCCAACTGCATATGTAGCAGAGGATGGCCTTATCTGGCATCAGTGGGAAGATTGGCCCTTGGTCCTGTGAAGGCTCAATGCCCCAATTGTAGGGGAATGCTAGGGTGGTGAGGCAGGAGTGGGTGAGTGGGTAAGGGGGTGGGGGGATGGAATAGGTGGTTTGTGGAGGAGAAACTGGGAAGGAGGATAACATTTGAAATGTAAATAAATAAAATACCAATTAAAAAATATAATTTTTATCATTACCTTGCTTTTACCTGCATGTGATCATTGTTGCTCTCCAGGGAGAGATATTGGAATTGCATCTTCTAAGTTTAAGATAGATTTGTGACTCATTTTGTATATAACATTTAACAGATAATTTAAACATGTTAAGCTTTATTTTCCTTCTTTAAAGTAGAGATACAGTTAGCACAATTTATATTTTATGATGTTAAAGGTAGGTGACAACCTGACTTTTTAATGATTTGGGTTTTGTGTGACATTTGCATATTTAGGTAACTGGCATTGTGTAGTGCCTTGCAAAAGATGGTCAATACTTTTCAACATTTAAAATAGATTCATGTTCCAAAAGTTATATAACTAATAAACAACAGAGGTAAAAATTTCAGCCTAAGTGTCTATGTCTATCTTAAACTTCATTTCTTAATTGTGCAAATTGTTTTCCAGAGACTGAATGAGCAACACAGTAGAAGGCAAAGGATGGCTGTCCAGTGATGGGCAATTGCACTTCTGGTATTGATGCAACACTATTCCTTTGGCACAAAGTAGAAGAATATCCCATAATGTGAAGTTTTAACCTTCCAGTCCAGGTTTTTGAGCTTCTCCAGCCTTCCTGGTGGCTGTGATTTCCTCATTGGAAGTTAGTTTCTTGAGAACTCATCCCTTCCACTTACCATTGGAAAATGGGGGAGATGCTAAGGTTTGTGGTCACATTTTATTTTTCTCAATTGGATGTGTAGGCAGGCATTCAAATGCACAGTAATTTCTTGCCCAGGAAGCCTCTAGAACCATAGATCAGTTGGCAGACAGACTGTGAAACATGCAATGTTTATGATGATCTATGTTGTATAATCATATGAGATAGATTGCATATATAATGCTCATCAGTGTGGAGTCATCTGGGGAAGCATCTGCTGAATTTTGTTTGCCAGCTTGAGGAAAAGATATTGCCAAGAGGTTGGCAAAGGCATTTATGTGCTTATTGTATGAAGCGAATTTATCCATTTTACTGGGTCTCCTGGAGTGAGAGCAAAGCTGCACTTACCTCAGCACAGGAGTAACCACAAGGCCACACCCACCATTCCACACTCCACTGGAGATTCACCATATGCCACCGGATCCTCAAGGGGTTTAACAGCAGAGTGCTTTATACTAATGGATTCATTTACTTCAACGCACAGCTGGAAAATATTCTTCTTAAGCAATAAGAACATCAAAACATGCATATGACAAATACTCCCAAAGACATGAGTTTACAGCTGTGGCATTTGTTTTGATATTAGGGGACCACCCAAGTCTATAGATGAAAGAAAGATAGAAAAAGAGAAAGAGAGAGAGAGAAAGAGAGAGAGAGAGAGGAGGGGGGAGGAAAGAAGGAGAGAAGAAAAGAAGGAAAGAAGAAAAGAAAGAACAGAAGGAACTTTGAGTTTAAAGTATTGCTAGGTTTTATTCTAGTTCACTTTTCACTTAAATTGCATATATTTAAAATAGTCATTATAAAAGTATATCTACTGAAATGCAATTTTAAAGAAACTTATCAAGGCACACATTGATTTCTATATTCACAATTCTAAAATGAAGCTTCACTTTTATCCATACATTTGGAGGAAAAACTCACACTCAGTTTCTGGTGCACTATCAAACATATATATTCTCCTCATGCTGTCTTTTATCATCTTTATAGTTTATTACACATTTTTAGAACATTGAATAAGAATCCATGAACAGGAATACCTAAACATTCTCCTACCGAGAAAGTGCCACAACCTAGAAAAATAATCTTTTAAAATCTTTTTCTTAAATCCCTACATGCAATGTACTTCAATTGTTTCATTTCCATTATCATCTCTTCTCTCTGTCTTGTTACTTCCCCATCAACCTGTTCACCTACTATTTTCAAGTCTTGTTTTAGTTTGATGTTTATATTGATTAGGTTAGACTACATTCGTATGAATAGGGAGTTATTTACTGGAAGAAACAGACTTTACCAGTGGGTGCATCACTTAGGAATATAACTTTCCCTACCCCTGGAAATATTAAATATCTATAATTTCTCTGGGAGGATTAAAGTCTTATAAGACCCTCCACATTCTGTGATGAAATGTTGATTTAGACAATATTGGTTCAGATATTATAAAGACAACCACCACTGTTGTGAGTTCATGGGTGTAACAGCCATGCCATGTCCAAAAGACAGCTTTGCACTGTGCTCCTTCCCAACCTCTAGCACAAATATTCTGTTATCTCTTCTGTCATGTTTCCTGTCTCTAAAAGAGCATGACACAGATGCCTTGTCTGGGGATGAGCATTTAACAGTCACTTGTTTTTGGCACCTTTACCACTTTAACTGTCTCTCGATGCCATTGTCAGCTGCGAACTGAAGCATTTCTGACAAACTCTGAGCCCAAAATTTACTATGTTTACAAACATAAATATTTTGAATGTAGTTTGACATTATATCCATAAAGCAAAATAACAGCAGTAGGCTCCCCTGAGGTCCATGTCCTATCACTGGCTTTTGACCAGGTTGGCAGTACTAGGTATCAGATTCCCCATGGAGCAGGTATGGAATCTAGTCATAATGTGAGCTGTTAGTTCCGTAACAGTTATGGCACTATTGTTTCTAGAGGAATAGCTTTCCAAAAAGGTTGGTATTTTAGCTCATAGAGCTCACAGCTGAGTAAGGTTTTGATGATGTTCATATTCCAGCAGAATCCACAAACCACAATGCCTGTGAATAGTTATCCATAGAGACAGTGATTTTGTATATTTATTCACAAAAGTGAATTCCAACAACTTTTAAATCTGTAACCTATTTTTATTACACAATGCCTTGGTTGGTCAATTAAAATTGTTCTTTTGAACTTAGTGTGTTGGGTTTTTTGACCTTGTATGGTATTTTAGAGCCCCCTTTAATTCATGATTTTTTTATATGCCAAGTAATATGTTTTTGACATTTTAAAAATTTTTAGTAGAACTGTATAGTTCCTTAATTTTGAAGGAAACTTGTTTATTCTCTGCCCAATCCTGTTTAGCATCGTAAGAAATTGAACTAACCTTGAACTCTCTCATGGCATCCTCCAAACAGAGTACTGGAATTAAAAGTATACTCTCCTGCCTTCAACTAGCCCTTTCCTTTTAAAGACAAAATAACTGTACTCAAATTGCTTGTCTATAGTGAGTGCTACATGTAAACACATTTTCATCATGAAATCCATCATCAAGGTTTTTGTTTCCTTTAATAGGATGAGTCTATTTTGAATCTTCTTAGTCATAGACAAATTAGGACACATTTTTTTCTTCCTGATTTTTCATTGTGTTATAAATGTCTTCTCAAGAACCAATTGCACATGGCATAGTTTTAGTCTAAATAACTCTACTAGTGCTCTAATTGTATTCATCTTTCCTGTTGCTAGAATTTAGATATTATATGAGGTCATGTTCTAATTAGCTCCATTACCACTAGCTAAACTTGGGGTTTATATAACTTGACTTCATTTCTAGATGTTTGTAAAACTATGAGGCATTTGTCATATGCTGCTTTACAAAGTTCAGTCTTACATATCTAATTTGAAGTGAATTAACATGCTGGAGGTAGAAATTATAATAATTTATTTGTAAGAATTTTTCACATAAAAATTTTAGGTAAGAATTTTTAGTAAATTCTGTTGTGACATTTGATGACCTATAGAAATTTTATGGATGCTGGTGAGGTGGCAGGGAGGGTGAAGTCTGACCCCAGAAATGTACAAGGTGAGATGAAGGAACTGACCCTCACAAGTTGTCCTCTGATATGCCATGTGGCAGGCACAAATACCAATAGATACAATGAAGAAATAAGTGAAAAACCAAACTTATGATTGTGACAAACAAGGAATTTTCTTAGCAGTCTAAAGGACTTTAACCATTGAACAACATTTCAGTGAAATGTTCAACTATATGCCATATATATGCAGAACATTGTTACTAAGACTAAATGATACTCATTATTGGCACATCTCATAGTTAGTAAATGTGTTAGGAAATGTTATGGCTAATATGCTTTAACATAATGAGCTGGATATAAAGTAAGCATATATGTTCTTTGACTATACTTATGACATACATGCACATACACACATACATACACAAACACATAAACATATATGTGTTTTAATATACTCCTTAATTAAACTTCAGCTTTTAGAATTTATCTTAATTTCTAGGTTTTTTTTTACTGTTATTGATACTGCAAGTCCTGCTTAGCTGTAGTGTCAGCATCTTTTAAAATCGGTTATTTTATTTATTTGCATTTCAAATGTTGTAGCCCTTCATGGTCTCCACTTCTCAACCCCCCCCATCCCATCCTATCTCTCCTTCCAACTTTCCTATTATTAATTACTTAATTAATAATAGGTCTATTATTAATTACTTAATTAATAATAGGTCTATTATTAATTACTTAATATTTTATAAATGCATATGTGTCTATAAATGATGAACTCCAAAATCAGTAGTCACTAGCAATGGCTGCATTTAAATTGGACCAACTTAGGAGATCATCAATAGAAGCTTTATTTTCATTTTTTCCCATTAGATTCTAATATAGTTTTTAATCCACCTTCAGTCCCGGCTAGTTTTGTGTGAACTTGGCAGTAACTAATGTCATCTGAGAGAAGGAACTTCAACTGAGAAAATGCCTCCATAAGAACAGGCTGTCAGCAAGCCTGCAGAGTATTTTCTTAATTAGTGATTAATGTAGGAAGATACAGGACACTGTGGGTTGGGGCACTCCTGGGCTGATTGTTGGGAGTTCTATAAGAAAGCAGGCTCAGCAAGCCAGGAGGATCAAGACAGTAAGCAGCACCTCTCCATGGCCTCAGCATCAGACCTGCTTTCAGCCTTATGCCAGGCTTGAGTTCCTGCGTTGGGTTCCTCAATGGATTATGATCAAATAAATTATATCCTCCCAAAATGCATTTGGTTTTATCCTAGCCATAGCAACCCTGACTACAACATCTCTCTTATTCTTATTTACTTTTGATTCCTCTAAGAAAAGAAATGAACTCATAATCAAGTGGTTGAGGTTCAAGAATTAGAAGATTTATTTTATAATCTTCTACGAGTATAAAATCTATGGTGGCTATCTATTTTAGCATATATAACCAGTTAAAATGTGTGGAATGTTATAACATTTTATTATTGTTAGTGAGTGTACTAGCTAGATACCATAAAATAGATTATGCCATCAAGAAAAAAGTCAACCTTTAATCCCAGCACTAGGGAGGCAGAGGCAGGTGGATTTCTGAGTTCAAGGCCAGCCTGGTCTACAAAGTGAGTTCCAGGACAGCCAGGGCTATACAGAGAAACCCTGTCTTGAAAATAAAACAAAACAAACAAAACAAAACAAAAAAAAAAAGAAAAAAGTCAACATATTAAGATTTGTGGTAATTCTGAGATATATGCAGATTTTGTGGAATTCTCAATGTTTTTCAACAATCTTCCCTTTTTCACTGGCCACATTGCAGTTCTCTTCAAGCTACAATTAACCATAAAGACATAGGCATTTTCTCTACTTACCAGATAAGTGATCCTAGGTAAGATGTTTTAACTTCATTAGCTCCACAAACAAAATGGGAGGTATTTTTTTTCCTTATGATACCCAGTCTGTATAACAGTTTGTCCTAACTCTAGAAGAAGCAAAAAAGAAATGCAGAGGTAGATTACTTACCTCTGTGTTTGAGACTAACCCTGCCTTTCTGTTCACTCCTTCTTATAAGTGCCTCACTTAATACTTTTTGATGTGAAGTATAAATGGAAGATGGAAAATGAAATATGGAACTTTAAGAACTTTTGAAATATTTTTGAAAGTATGCTTCTGAATACAGGAAGCAGCTCACAGTAGATGAGATCTAGGCATGACAGTTGAAAATATAAAGACATATTCAAGAAGTTTTGCTGTAAATAGCTAAGAAGAAATACGAGTGCAACTTAAGGGGTGTTAAAGCCACGTGAAGATTTATTTCAAGATGAAGTATCCAGGGAAGAGGATATTTCAAGATGGGCAGGAGTCTCTGAAGTAAAATGAATGAAATGCTTTGGAAAGCATAGGATAATTAAGATCCTAAAGAAACTATATGTAAATAGAAAGCATTTAGGACCCTAGATAAACAGGGGCAGTGGACAGAGCTCTTCTCCTTACAAGTGACTGAATTCCAGTTTGAACCTTCTATGAATAGAGAGGAAAGGTATTGATCCATAGAAACAAACGGCTCTCTTTCCCTTTCTTCCTTGCTTCAGTGTCAGTATTTTAATTTTAAACATTTAAGAGAAACTAATTCTATCAAATTATAATGAACAATCTGTTGGAGTGCAGCCTGCCAATTCGTAGCCAAAGAGAAAAAGACTTAATTTCAGAAATTATGAATGGTCTAAACTTGAGTCCTGTGTCTAGAATGGACAACTTGGGCTTAGTCACTCACAGATGGAAGATGGTATCTTCTCATTCTCTGTGTTTGTGATTTGTCTTCTCATTGCATGTGAGTGTGTGTGTGTGTGCATGTGTGTGTGTGCGTGCACATGCATGCTTGGTAACATGTTTGCTTTTTGAGATGATGTCTCTTAATCTATCTAAGGCTTGCTTCAAACTCACAATCTTTCTACATATCCTTTGTGCACACTGCCTTTCCTACAGAAGCACATTTTGAATGAAATCTTGTGTTTATAGACCATGCTTATTTTTGCAACTATAAGTTGGCCTCAGTTGCCTTATAGAATATAATGTCTGTACGTTTTTGGTAAGGACCTCGAGAGACCAAATTTTAAGACACAATAGGAACTTTACTTAAGGACTGTTATGTTATTCCATACTTGTCTTTGCTTGTTTGTTTTTATTAACGAATTATTTATTAGCATCCTAATTGTTGCCACTTTTCCTGATTCCCTCTAAGAGTTATTCTCTTCATCTCCCTTCCTCTTCACCCCCAAAAGGATGCCTTCCACCCCCTGGCATTCCCTCTCCCAGAGACTGAGCCACCAATCAAACGGTTTTCCATACTCTTGACGACAGCACCGGTGCCTGGGTTTGCGTTGAGAATGAGCTGGACTGCTGTAGAACTTAGATCCAGTTTTAACATTTAAGCAACAACTGTGAAACTATGATTCCAACAGCAAAGCAAAGTCAGAAAAACCTTGCTTTGGTCAACTGACTAAGAAGACATCACATCCTATCAGCCTAAAGACAGTGGAAATTTTACTGGATTTTGTGTGTGTGTGTTTGTGGGGGGCGTTAAGGACAGACGTGAGGAGTACAGGAAATTGTGAAGAGATGGATGACTATTTATCACCAGTAAAGACAAAATATAATTCAGAAGTAATAAACATTAGGTCAAAAAAAAAAGAAAATTATATTCCACACTATAGAAACTTAAGATTTTTTTTTTTAGATTTTTTTATTGTTTCTTTGTAAGTTTCACATCATGAACCCCCGTCCTGATCATCTCCCTCTCCTCTCATAGCTGCCTTTTGCCCTTGCAACCTCCTCCCTGTCAAAGTAAAACTCTCACAAACCACCACCACAACTAACTAACTAACTAACTAACTAACTAACTAACCAAACAAACCTCCAAAGCGTGAAAACATCTCTTCATGGAATCTGCAGAGTGTCACACTGCGTCCCACAGTATAACCAACCCTCTGTCTATACATCTTTACTTGCAAGTTCATCGCAACCAGTCATTGCTTTGGTTTGAGATTTCTAGCTTCTAGGATGCCATCAATATTGGCTTCTCGCTGGGACTCTTCCTGGTTATTCTGTTGTTACCCTGTGTCATGCCGATCCTACAGCTTTGGTTCAGTAGAACTGGCCCTTTCACATTTACTGATGGTATAGATTTTGTGGTGGGCCAATTCAGAGCCCTGGATATGGGTTTGGGTAATAGCTGAGTTCCACTGCCTGCTGGCACTCTCTTATCCACACCACCAAAGCAAATTCTCCAGCTCTGCTTTGGCTAGGCCACCTAATGCTGCCATTGTCAGGAGACCGGGTCCACTATCCTACTCTCATGCCCTCAGGGAGGGCTCACCTGAACCTTCAGAGCTAGCGCCACTGTGCTGCCCAGTCAAGGTGCCAGACCCACTTTTTCAAGTGCTGCTGTCTGTGAGAAGCTGGGTCAGCTCTCTTCCTCTCACACCCTCAGGCCTGGCTCACCCTTGCCTTAGCCATCAGGGCCAGCTCAACTGAGATGCCCCAGCAAGGTGCAGAGCCCACTCAACTGAGTGCTATAGTCAATGAGATGCAGGGCAAGTCCTACAGCTTCCCGACCCCAGGATGAGGTCTCCCAGGTACTGCAGGTGAAGGGAGAGAGGTAATCACCTCTGCAGGAACACCACCTCACACCCTAAGGGTGGCAGGGCCAGCTCTTCCGCACTCTTGCCCTTATCCTCGCCGCCAGCTCCTCCATGCCCCCTCTATTAACGCCAGCTCTATCGGGATGTCCAGGATACCCGGCCCACTCTCCCGAGTGCTGCAGCAGGCAAGGGGCAGAGCCAGATCATCTGTTCTCAGGAGCCTAGGGCCTGTTCTCACAACTGGGCAAGGGGCTTGGTGTTCATAATCCCTGTGCCCATGTCACCTCACAGGAGAAGAGTGGTGGGGCCAGCTCTCCTGAGCTGTAACCCTCAGGCTGGCTCATCTACACTCCCTTAACCTCGGTCAGTCCTATTGTACTGTCTACGGGAGGTGGTGCCCGGCAGGGCTAGCTCCCTCACAGTCATAATCCTGGGATCAAGTCTTCCATCTGTCTTAGGAGGTGAGAAGCATGGGATCAGAGAGCTTCTCCTCCCCTTCAACTCTCGCCCTTGGGCAGATTCACCCCCCTCCCCATCCCCACCACCAGGGGCAGCTCCTTTGTGCTGCCTGGGTGAAGCACAAAGTCTACTCTCCAGATTGGTAAGACACTGGGCAAACTCTCAAGAGCACTGCATCATGGGAGGTAGGGGGGGCAGTTCTGTACAAGTCCTGGATATCCACATGGGTCCTGGTGGCTCCCCCTGACCAGGGACATACCCATGTTCTCTTGGGGTGATATGAGCCAAGGACATGAATAACAACCCCTGCTACTGTGTAAACAAGGACTTAGACATGGCCCTCTGAAGCATCTCAGGCTGGAACCTCACCGTGGCCTCAGGTACCAGAGCTTGGCACTCATAACACAATACTCCTTTCCATCCTTGAGTCTCCATTTCCATCTCTCTTCATAATGCTCAAACTGCTCCACTTCTTTTTATCTGTCATCTGACCAGCACATATTCCACGGACTCACTCATTGTGATGGTTCCTGTAGGCACCTGATGTGGCTGGTAGCCCCCTGGGTGGCATTCTCCATAGGTGCTGTGTGGTGTGACAGCATTAAGGTATCTATGTCCTGCTGTGTGGTGCACTGGGGGGCAGGTCTATTGGTGGTGTGGTTCTCTGCAGATCTCTGTCTGTCTGACTCCCTCACACTGCACTGTCTGGATTTGATTTGATTTGATTTTTATGAGCCCTAGGCATAAGACAGCTTTGGCCACCAAGCCAGACATCAAGCTAGGATGAATAGAGGACTACCATCTGCTCTCTGCCCCTGAATGATATAAGAACACCACCACCAACAAGGTCTTCTTTGACTTAAAAGTCTTCTTCCCTCGCCAAAATTTATGTGAAAACTTAAGAAAGAAATCCTATGAACTTTACAGTAAACATGGTCTAATGAGGAAGGATTTTAGGCAGTTTTCTGTTCCCTTCCACAGTGTGGAAGATCGACTAACTTGTTTAAGGTGACATACATAAGTGATGATGCAGCTCACGATGAGCCTCCAGGGACCAGCTACACCGTAATTAGATTGGCACCCTTCACAAAGTCGCTTTCTCGCTTGCTCGCTCTCTGAGTCTTTTAATTCCGTTAGCTTCTAAGTGGTTTAAACACACACACACACACACACACACACACATTAGAAACTTCCCCATCCTGTGAGCCTTGTAATTTAAGAAGCGTGAAAATTACCACCATCTTTCCCTTAGTTTGTTTTGTTTTTTTTTTTTCCAAGCCACTGACTTTCCTTTGCTTAAATTGATAGTGTTTACAATGCTCCCCATCACAGATCCCAACATGTGGATCAATTATCTGGATTCTGCAACAATGTGAATCCTTTTCCCTTCTGAAGACAGGGCTCACCCTGAGTGATTCTTTTCAGGCAATTCTAATGGGTAGCAGATAAGAGAACTGCTTAATACCCAAGGTTAGTTGTAAGGAATAGCCAATATCTAGGAAAGGAAAGCAAATAACTTCCTAAGTAAGAGGAATGTTGGCCACATGGATTCAAAAGGAAGCTAAATTATATGGAGAAATAGTTACAATCATGTGTCTGGGTCTTACTTTAATTCTTCTCTTTATGTGCAAGGTGCCATAGGGAAAAGCACAAGACTTCTAGGGAGTAACCAAGCTTTTCCACCTGCTCTTGATGTTACTTAACAGAGTTTGTTACTGATATACTTGAGAATGAGAATGTGTGCTGTGTGCTGTGAGCAAACCCAAAGGCATGATTCACCAGTTGAAGGAGAGCTACATGGGATCAGTAAGGCTTGCATTCTAGGTACCCTATGACAACCGTTAATATCCACTGGGGCTATCACAAAAGGTTGAAGGTTTGATTGTGTATAGCGGTAAAGACATGGGTCATAAGCATTGGTCATAGGACTCCATTTGCTGTCTTAGGGAAAAATACAGAAAAGATGACTAAAACATCACAATCTTCCAGTGGCCCGTTTTTTGACCCCATGCTTCATACGTGTCAGTATATAAATGCACATAAGCTCCTTGGCACAGAGCCTAACTGTGTCAGCCTTCCCTTGAAGTGTCATAGACTATGCTGTTACAAACAGGGCCTTATAAGTCACAGGGATACACTTTTTCACACTTGTGGAGGCTAAATGTCTAAGACTAGGGTCTGAGGTTTAATATGATATGCTGAGGGTCTTCATCTGGGTTGTAAACTGTCGACATTGTATCATATGGCAGAAAGAGGCACAGAGAGCTCTCTAGGGTCCTTGTAAAGGCACTAATCCCATCCATAAGATTTCTCTCCCCTGACTGAAATCCACTCTAAGGGCTCCATCTCATAATGACTTTACATAAAATGTTGAATTACCCGCCCATGCTATTGGAAGCAGCAAAAACATCCAGTTCTATAGAACCTCAGACTTAGCTCCTGCCTGCTTGCTTCAAATGCAGCTTTTTGATAATATCCACCTACGAGGCATCTGCACACTAAGGTTTGATAATTGCTTTGGGAGAACCTTTGCAAATTCACCTTAAGATTTATTATCTAATTTCAGAGCCCTGATTTATCTCCAGAGTGAAGGCAAATCAGGTATATTCTTTTGAATTTCCAATGGCAAATTGATTCCACATGTGAGATTCCTAGATTCCAAAGTTTATTCTCATTATACAAAATGACCTCCAGTTGTTGAAAGGAGACTGTACTCCTCTGTATTCCAACCCCATTCTGGTATAATTTTTGGAAGTGGGCACAAACTCATGTAGGAGACTAACCTCTTGATTTGAAGTTTTGATATATGCAAACATCCTAGGGAAATGATTAGCCCTGAATGAAGGCACAGAGAAAAGTGTGACAGAAGCATGTTCAAATAAGAGGAAAAAGAGGGTGCGTTCCTTGGTTCTGGACAACATAAAGGTTGTTAGAGCAGATCTTCTATCACGAGAGTGAAGTCTTATGAATGGGATCCATTCCTGTACAAGACCCTCTAGAAAGCTTTCTGTACCTCTTCTTGCTGTATGACATAGAGTTGATGATTTACAACCCAGAAGAAGACCCTCACCATAATACCTTAAAGCCTCAGACCTTAATCTTAGCCATTCAGCTTCCACAAGTGTGAAATATTAATTGGCAGAATCTATGCTGCTCTGAATAACAGCATGCACAAGTCGCTGAGGCATGTGAGAGTATAGGCTAGGACAGCCTATGCTCTCCCAGTGAAGAGAATGAGTTATGTTTCCTTGGTTTCTGTCTTTTCTGAAGAACAGAATAAATTTTTCCATCCTATATCTGAATTGAACACCATTAGTTTCCTTATAGTGCTTAGTATTTTATGAAATAAAAATACTGTTTTTTCCTCAAAAACTTTCTGCTTCTTTAGATTTAATGTTTTTCATTTCCAAAGTCTTTTTAAAAATTAAATAATTTATTTGTTTATTTTACAGTCCAGATTTTATTCCTCCACCCCTTCCACCCTTTGACTGTTCCATATCCCATACCTCCTCCCAACCACTTGTCACCATGAGGATGTCCCTACCCTGACCCCCTCCTGCCTTTACCTGACCTCTAAATGCCCTGGGGTCTATGTTCTCTTGAGGGTTAGGGGGTCATTGTTCTCTTGAGGGTTAGGTGCATTAGTTCTGATTGATCACAGACTCTGCAGTCTTCTGCTGTATATGTGTTTGAGGCCTAATATCAGCTGGTGTATGCTGCCTGGCGGGTGGTCCAGCATCTGAGAGATCTCGGGGTGGGGGGCAGATTAATTGAAACTGCTGGTCCTCCTACAGGGTCACCCTCCTCCTCAGCTTCTTTCAGTCTTTTCCTAATTCAGCCACAGGAGTTAGCAGCTTCTGTCCATTGGTTGGGTGCAAATATTTGCATGTGACTTTTTCATCTGCTTGTTGGGTCTTTCGGAGGGCAGTCATGATAGGTCCCTTTTTGTGAACGCTCCATAGCCTCAGTAATCATGTCAGGCCTGGGGGCCTCCCCTTTGGGAGCTGGACCCCACTTTGGGCCTGTCGCTAGACCTTCTTTTCTTCAGGCGCCTCTCCATTTCCATCCCTCCAGTTCTTTCAGACAGGAACAACTATGGGTCAGAATTTTGTCACTGCTTTTATATATCATAGGAGTTGATGCTTTAAGGCTGAAAAGCAATTGGCACCATTATCTTCAGATACAAGCATTGACACATTTGATGTGAGAAATAAAAGGTAAAGCTAGAAATGAAATAAGGTGATGGGGAGAGAAATGGTGGGATATTTGCAGAGGAAAGGAAAGGCCATGGTGCACTTGGGCCATGTTCTCAATGATTCCATACCTAATTGGCAGCTGGCATGCCTGCCCCTGCTTCTGATGGGGACAGTCATCAGCACCCAGAGGTGCCTCTCTCACAGCAGGTGAAGCTGACTCCCTCATTTTTGCTCTAGTTCTTCCTCCACACGATCTTTCTCTGAAGAAAGATGGCAGTCCTTCCACCCCAGTGTAGAAGGAGGGTCTCCTGACAAAGGTTTGCCATACATTTTTATACTAATTTGGATAGATTTCATGTTGTCATCACATAATGGAGGAAAGGAGAGCCAAAATGAGTGAAAATTTGAGCAGTCAGCAAACCCTCCGGTGCTCAGTTCTTAACATTTATGAGATGAAGCCATTTTCTGCATCCCCTCTGACCTGATACAGTGTCATGAATTTGGATTATATGTCAATTATCTGAATTTACTTCCCTGTGTGCTCTCCATTGAATATGAATGTGAATTTTAATTTAAAACTTTCTTTTTTTTTATGCACAAGAAGACTTCCCATAAGAGCTATGCTGTAACCACCATTCTGGGCTATTTCGTCCGCACCAAACATCTTGTCTTTCCAAGGTCGCCTGTTGCACTCCATCACTGGAAATAAAGTGGGACGTATGGTTCTGGTTAATCAAATTTCATGCTTGGCTGCCTCCATATTATGGCCTCTTTGCTAATTGATCAAGTTTTCAATTAAAATCTTCCATCTTTGTTTTAGTCCTTTGTTAAGGTTTTTACTCCATTAGATGATTTCACGAGATGGAAGCTGCTGTAAGTCTCTATTAGCATCCTATTTGATGTGGCCCATGCAGAGCAGCTAGGAACTGGAAGAACACCGTCTTGTTTCTTGTTGACATCATCCTGCTTCTCAGGATGAATTGTTTTTCCTTGGACTCTTTGCTGCATTCAGAGTTAAGCATTTTGAACTATTTGTCTAGGGGCGGATTAATTCAGTGCGTTTGTTACCAGGTTGTTTGTTTCGGAGCCCTCTTTGTGCACTTTTCAGCAGTCTAGCTCAGTAGTAATTAAGCAAATTAGGAAGGATAGCCTCTCAAGCAGCAAGAAAAAAAATGGCTGTAGTTAATAAATGGAAAGTGTGTGATGCTTGCTTTTAGGTAGGGTGCTTCTCTGTGAAGTCCTTCTAATGAGCTTTAGAATGACTTGATTACCAACCCATTTTATTGTTTCTATAGATCAGTTCGTGCTAACACATCAAACATATGTAGCTGCACATCTTACTGATTATCCCCATTTATACTTGCTAAGGAAAGCTTCACCTCCAAAACTTCAGTCAATGAATTCTGCCTTGAAATTCACTAATGGATAGTGGATTCCAATCAAGTAGTTATTAAAATCAATACTTATAAAAATGGAAAACATAGTGACTAGATCCATATAAATAAAATTTGCACGTTGAAAAAAAAATAATCCTTAATTTGAAAATGAGGGAAAGCTGACAGTGTCAGCCCCAAGGGAGAAACTCAGACACTGCTTCATCAAGGACTTTTGTAACGCATCACAGGCAGGATTAACGGTTTACTGTTTAGAGCTTTCAGAATTTGAAAATCTCAGTTTATGATAATCTCCCAGTAAAGTGTAAGAAGACCCAGAAAATATTCCCCTTCAAGAGGAAAACTTACTTTAACTTGTATTTCTGTATCTTAAATCCCCTGGTGTTGAGAGTGGACCTGAGTTTCTTGCCATTTGTCCTGAAGCCTGGAGTTGATGCTCGAGCCTTAGCTTTAGGGGATCATTCTGTTTTACAATGAACAATAATTTTAGTTAAAAATTATTCCTTTTTTTAAGCTCCTTTAGTTGACATGTGATGTGATGTTTAGCTTGTTTCATGGATCAAAAATGTCAAAGATAAAATTTTTAATGGCAGATATGACTAGAATACATGGTGTGTGTGCTAATAAGCACATTAAACCTCCGTGAAAGTTTGAGAGGAAAAACATCAACTTGTGAGAAATATTTTGAACCATGCTCAGCATGCACAGTCAACACTATGAGAATAGTAGGCCAGTGTGCACTTGGTGGTATTTTCTGGAAAGGACATAGAACTTGTTTAAAGAGGAATCTTGGGAACTATTTTAAAACATCCCTGTATTTTCAGAAGACAATACACTGAAAAAAAAGTAACATTTCCCCAAGAGTATGACTTCCTATTTTATAAAAATAGTTTTAAGTCTGAAGAAATAAAACCCTTTAACTATTCTAGTGGTTGCTTGTCTTATAAAACTCAGTTTGTTTTTTAAAAAAATGTATGATGTATTGTAGGTAATACAATTTAAAATCTACCATATCATATATTCAAAACCAATTTTATCTAAGAATACAAACTTTCAGAGGGAGAAGTATCCTCTCCAATAGTCCATTATTTCTAAGGCAGGTGTTCTCACTTTGAGGGATTAATTGGATCACTTGGGGAGACTTCTTAAGGCTCATATCAACAGACTTTCAGTATTAACTGGAAAATTATATTATTACAAGATCTCCCAAGTTCCCCACATTCCTTATCATTCTGGTGAAGGAAAATCATAAATCCTCTGCAGGCAATTCTTACAAAGGTCCTCTGAATGTACAAGAAAATAAAAACAAACAAATAAAAAGCAGATGGTTTTAATAGGTTAAGATGTTGGCTTCTGAGAAAGATGTTGAATTTTACTCAAGATTACATAACCACAGATAACTCTCTTGCTGATTATGGATTACATAACCAAGACTGTGAAGTGCCTCTTCTTACAGCTCATTTCCTAGCTGAAGTTTGACAGTTGAGGAGTGTTTACATATGGACAGTTCTCTTCCTTCATGGAAGTAGTAATTGTTAACTTACCCATGCATTAGTGATGGGCCTGCACTCATGCACATAAAGACAACATTAATTGAACCTAATGAGTTATGAAAATAGGACATGAAGTTTGAAGAGGGACATGGCAGGGGTCAAAAAATAGAAGGAGAACTGGGAGTGTCTATGACCATAAAAATTGTATACATGTACAAGATTCTCAATGAATAGATGAAAAATATATGTACCATATTTGACTTTGTGTGTGCACATATATGTGCAGAGGTAGCATTTCTGGAAATGTCATAATGGCTCGTCATTATAAACTATAAACCCACTTCAATGATTTTGACAACACAAGTAAGACTTCAACATGCACATAGCACAACTGATGAGTTTATCATAATTAACAAAAAAACGAGATGTTGTCCAAATATGCTTTCCAGTCTATGCAATGACACATGGCTGATGGTGAATGGTATTACTAGCATTTTCAGGGTCTTTAATATTATAAAATTTTTTATTTTCTATATATGGGTGTTCTGCATGAATGAACATCTGTACCCACTTGTGGTCAGTACCTACAGAGGTCAGATAGATCACCTGAAACTAGAGTTCCAGATAGTAGTGAAACACCATGTGGATGCTGGAAATCAAATCTTGGTCCTTTGAAAGAGCAGCCAGTGTTTTACATTTATAAAGCAATGCCTTGCACTTATTTGGCCACACACTATGTAATAAGCCCCATTTTATAGAAGGGAGTCAGTACTCCCTGGAGATCATAGATAACTGCTCTAATGAAATCATAACACAGCACATTATGATTCCAAAGCCTTTGTCTTTCTACTGCATGCAACTGCCTGCTATATTATTTCTACCTAGAACACTTTACAAGTTATGAATTTAGAAGAATACTGCAGACTTTTCTCCAGAGTTTTATTCCCAATATACTATCACATCATCTCTCAACATCCTAAAGGAGTGAGTACCAACATCAATATTTTACAATTGAAAATGCGGGGTTTTAGAAGTTCTTTTAAATCCAGACTCTTTCTGAAATTTGGAGAAGGCTCACCTTATATAAGATCACACTTTCTTATTTACTACAAAAGGAATATATGATGTATGATAGGTGTTATAGGAAGAACAATAATTGCAATACTAAGATAATCGTGCTCAAAAATTGATCATGTAACTCTATGTCTTTCTTTATCTAAAACTGTTATGCAATAAATTTCTTGCATCTACCTATCATGCATCTATCATCTATTTCTATCTATAGTATTTTAAATGTCTTAATGTGATCATATTCTACAACATACTAGTGAAATGACATTTATAGAGATTTTACATTTTAAAAAGACAAATCCAATTAAGAGAGAATTTTTATTTCTTAAAATTGGACCCTTTGGAATTATATGCTATTATCTAAGGCATACATCAGGGTTAATTTTGGGAAACCCCAAAGAAATCAACATTCACCGAAGTTCAACGCTTTCATATAAGATGATAAAGCATCTACATGTAGTTTACACTTTTCCTCTTAAGAAACATTAAGCAACTTCAGACTACTGAATGAGACTAGTGCAATGTAAAAAATTTAAATATCTATTATATTGTTTTGTCTAGTGAATGCAGGCAAGAAAATGCCTGCACATGTTCAGGCACTTTCCAAAACTGTAAAACAATATTGATATAAGTTAGGGCTAATTCATGGATCTGGAACTGACATATAGGATCAGTTTACTATGCATGAATAGGTATATAACTCACCTTAAACAGGTAGATATGTAAAGTCTCCATGTGTGTCTGTAGAAAGCTGTAGGAGGGTATCACAAAGAAAAATGTTTTGGGGATACAAACAGCATTTTTCAAAAGGAGCATCGGAAGAAGGAAACCAAGCAGGTAATAATTTGTGGGTATATTAGTTAATTATTACATACATCCATGAATCTACTAGTATTTGGTTGGAATTTTCCTTTTGTTCATCTTATCTTCTCCAGTGAATTCACCTTCTTCAGAACATCAGATCCAGTGAATTTTCAAAGTAGTGAGTAGTTCTCAGCCTGTGGATTGTGACCACTTTGGGGGTTTGAACAAACTTTCCCAGGAGTTGCCTAATATTGGGAAACACAGATATTTACATTTCATTTCATAACAGTAGAGAAATTACAGTTATGAAGTAGCAAGGAAAATAACTTCATGGTTGGGAATCATCACCACATGAGGAACTGTATTCAAGTGTTGCAGCTTTAGGAAGGTCGAGAACAACTGATCCAAAGAAATCAGGCTTAATAGCACATCGCTGGAAGGATCATTTTATTTATTCTGCTATAATTTTCTTGAAGTTAGTCTAACAGATCCCTCACAGACTCAAAGGGAAAGAATTGCACAGGAACATGCAAGAGGGAGTGTAGTGGGATGTTTCCTAGCAAGATAATGAACAAATAACTATTCACTCCAGAACGGGTACCTACTAAAGACCAAGGAAAAACTCTAAGCCATGTGTAGATTATTTAACTAGTGCAGCTAGTTACAAGAGGATTACAGAGGGGTTACATTGCATGGTGCCCTTGACATCAGCTGTATCACTGAAAAGGTCACCTCAGCATAATAATAAGGTCACCTCAGATAATGCTGGAAATCTGCAGCCCTTGAGCTCTGCACACAATTTGCATTGGCTCAGCTGGTTGGAGAGCTTCTATTTCCAGTAATTACTTACTGCTTTTGTAGCCTGTGGGAGGAAGTGTGAATCTTGTAAATTTGTTAACTTCCTGAACCTTGCCAGTTTCCATTTTCTTAGCATCCTGAGTCTCATTAGACTTTTTTGTTCCCTCCAGAAAGGTTAAAAGAAAACAATACATGGAAAGGGGTCACTCATCTCTGCAGGCCCCCCTGCCCATCACACATGTGTATTTTGGGAGAGAAACACAAAAGATCACTAATGGCAGATTTCCTTATCCACAGCCAGGAAAAAATAAAGGTAGAAGCTGGGACTTCTGTATGGGCCCCACTAATGGATTGTATCCAAGAAGTCTGAGTAGTTTTGGGGAGTATTGTGTCTACTTCTTGTAGCCACCTTATATACAGTGAGAGATGTATGAGAGCCTGGAGAGCTGTTCTTCAAGCACATTTCATTGGTCATGGATATGATAATAGCAGTTGCAAGTGCTCTTGGCAAGGAAGTGCAGCTCCATAATAGAGTTTTAGCCAAAATAAGGCAAGTAAGTCTTCTGCACAGCTCTCGGGAATAAAGAACCATTCCCTCAGCATCCTCTAGTTATTTACTACTTCAGCCTTAAGAGAATCAACCCAACCAAAGATGACTCAGTAAGATGTGGGTTTTCTTGAGAACCCTACAGGAAATCTACTTTGATATCTGAATGTGTTGATCTACTGACAGTTTTCCAGAACCAGAAACCAATCATTCTTCCCATTAATTAATTAATTTTACACCTTGATCATAGACTCCCCTCCTCATAGTCCGTTCTCACCTTGACCCTCTCTCACCTCTTCCCATCTACTCTCATAAGGGTGAGACCCCTCCGCTGGGTACCAACCCACCCTAGCACATCAAGTCACTGCAGTACTAGGTGCATCCTCTTTCACTGAGGACAAACAAGGCAGCCCAGTTAGAGGAACAGGATTCACAGGCAAGGCTACAAAGACAGGTACAGCCCCTGCTCTAGTTGTTGGGGGACCCACATAAAGACCAAGCTGCACTTCTCCTATGTGTGTGCAGAGTTCAGCAAAACCAATTGTTTTGAACATTATTTGAGAAATAAAAGGAGCCCTACTGACCTTTACAGATGTAGAAGAAATATAGTAGACAGTACATTAAATGAACATTTATCACATATCTGAAGCAGCATTTAAACTAAACAATTATATCCTATAATACAAAGGAAACACAGACATGTAAGATCATGGCTTAATTATCCTTTAATTGAAAATAGTTCCTGATAAAAATCTTTTTATGTTCTGAAAATGCTGGATAATAGATTAATGCTGACCTGTCAATCAGTTATTAAGTAAAACTGACACATGTAAGGTTTATGGCTTCCCTTAGCCTAGAGTAATATTCTAATGAGGGCCCCAAGCAGTAACCTAAATAACAATTCAGAAGGTGGTATTTTTATTTTCCTTTGTTTCTATATTGTTAAAGTATTGCCTTGAATCCCTGGTGAAGAATTCTGGAACTAATTAAATAGTTAAGAGAATGAAAGGCTCAAGTTAGGAGCTTTGGAGTCAAATATTAGATTTCAGAGTGAAGACTTGAGAGGTTCTGACAACAACAATAAATTCAGTTTACTAAATACGCACCTTTGTCAGTCAGCTTTTATTACCGGCCCAGATATATCACAGCTCTGCTTTTCCCCCAAAGTGCCTTAAAGACTTTAGATTCTTTTATAGAGCACATAATATCTTGTCAATTGGATTTGTGTGTTTCAGTTTTTTATTTATCTCTTTTTTTTACAATCATGAAGTGCCTACATGCCAATCTCTGACCTATGCCTTGCAGATATGGAGGTCAAAACGGTGTGATGAGGCAGGTTAGTCTAGAGAGTTTTGGGAAAACAGATATCACCTTTGCATAGACATGCTATTGAGGCAACAAGTATAGAGCTGTTATTAACAGCATCATACATCAAAAATATGCTGGTCAAATTGATTTTCATATCTAGGTCATTTTCCTGTCCTTATTATGTTGGTCTTCTCAAGCATCACACATGCACCTGCATCAAATACATTTTTTCTTTCTGTATTCTTTCCTAACTTGTTTTCTCAGACATTGTTTTCTGTGGCTTGTTGCTGAAAAAGAAGGGAAATAACATTTGCCATGCAGGATCTCTCTCTTGTGCTGTTTGGATGAAATATTACAATGATGAAATCGGTTAAGATGCTGAATCCTTGTGTGTGGCAAATGAGAAATCTCAAAGGGCAAACCATCTGGCTGGCAGCTTCGGGCAGAGCAGGGCAGTGCAGGATCTCAGTGGCATGGGCAATGAAGGCGAGGGAGGTAAAGCATTTAGGCAAGGGAAGCCGCTCTCTGAACTTAAACATGTCCTACGGGGTTGCAGAGTAGTCAGAATCCTGCTGAGGAACAAGACTTAATGGAGCGAAGGAAGGCAGTCCCAGTTTGAGAATTGCTTTTCTATATTTATGCCACTATATATTCTTGGGGCTGCTCCCTCTGAAGTTCTCTTGTCTGCTGCCCCTAGCTAATAGCTACTAGGGTGAGGATGTGTGCCATGTCTAGCAGTGCCCAGAGTGCTTCACTTAGCATCATTCCACTTAATACTTATAAAAACCCCATTGGGAAGGTACCACTTTTGCCTTCATTTTGTCAAAAGGAAAACTAAATGAAGATGGGACTAATTGCACATTTAATAAACGATGCGACAGCTTGACTTTTGGGACCTGCCTCTTGATAATTGTGCTGCCTAAATATTAGTCTCTCTTTCCCCTTATATCATTGATTGAAATTGAGAGTTACTTATCAAGTCACCAAACTAACTGAATAACTTTAGTTGTTTTTTTTCCATTCTAGAAGTATTTTTATCTATTTTTAGAAAATGCACATAAGCAAAAAGAGGACACATAACAACACATAAAAAAATTACAAAATATTACAATAGCAGACATCGCTACCTTCTTTCAATTTGCAATACATGATGATACTCAATGAGAGTTCACAATCATTGGGCATGACTTCATGCTGTCTTGTGGATACACTGTATCCTTAGGCGTAGGAACTTATATGAAAGCTTCAAGTTGCACACATACATTCAGGCTGATTAAGCTGAAGATTGTTTATGGAATGGGTTCAGAATAACAATGTAGTATGAAAGATGCCTCTGCAGCTACAGTACCTGTGCAGCAAAACTGCATAATTGTCCCAGAAACAGACATCTCATCATTCAATGTATATACTAATAAAATCTGTTCTGCTTCACTGTTTCCTTTACTGTGTGTCCACAATTTCTCATATTTTTAGACTTTTGTCCTTCTCTCTATTGTTTTTTTTTGTTTGTTTTTTTGTTTTTTGTTTTTGTTTTTGTTTGGTTTGATTTTTTTTGTTTTGTTTTTTGCTTTTTGTTTGGTTTTGTTTTTTGTTTTTTTACAACAAAATAAATGTCTCCTCTTTCTCCTGCTATTCACTGCTTCTTCTTTATGGTGACCTCTTTATGCCTCAAAATATCAGAGCAGTCTTCTTTGGTATACATCATCTCCAGTCCTTCCTCTGGCATGATTCTTGTTTGAGTGTCATATGTTGAAATCCTCCACTACATGGCCGAACTTACTACTTATAGCACCATCTAAGTCAGGACAGAAATATCCGGTTGATGGAGGTTTCATGTGCAGTGGACAATATTAACTTGGATTACCTCAGATATTTTTATATATGAGAATCCTGCATAATAATTAGTAGTGTAACTTGATAAAATATTTATCAAAGCTTTTCAGCATAGATGATGAACCATATGGTTTTGTTGTCCATAGGTTATCAGTTGCCCAGTAATGATTGGTTGTCATTTAGTGTAAATATGTCTGAGAAATAATAAATGAAGCTATTGTATTGATGTCTGTGTAAGATTGACAAAAAGGAGGCAAAAGCACTTTAAACTACATTTGAAAAGCATGAGTAATAGAGCAAAATTAGCTGTAAGTTTGAAAGAGCAGTGCAGCTGTTTCTGGAATAGCACCTGCTTTTCATGTGTTCGAGCATCTTTTCAAAAGGAGCAAGGACCGGATAAAAATTCATCTCAATGATGCTTAAAAGCTGATGTCCTATGGGTTGTTTTACGATGCATACATTAAAGTAGGACCAAATAATGAGAATGGAATTAAAATGTGCCAAATACATGATTTTAAAAGTGTTCTTTAAAGTGCCCAAGTCAGGGAAGGACTCCAGAACAAGAAAATGTAATGAAAATATAAACACAATATATAAAAAAAAATGTATGGAGTAGTGCCAAAATAGCACTTAGGGAAAAATTTATCACTCAAAATCCCTCCAATTGGGAGAACAAAAGATAAAAACAATTAGCTATGCCTTTATCCAAAGTCATAAAGAAAAAAACCTTCTAAAAGAAGGTAGGAAAAAAAAGCAACTTCTAAAATATAAAAATGAAAATTATGGAAATAAAAATCAAAATGGAATGTGATGCACAATAAAGCAAAGATTAAACACTTACGTTTAAATCCAGAAGCTGTAAATGGTGTATAAAACTACCAACACTTATTGGAAGAATACTGCAATCAATGTAGAGGAAAATCACAAAGATATGGAGACACTATTTGAAATGTATCTGATGTTCTCATTGCTCATTATGCTACTAATACTGTCTCAGCAAGAGCATAAACAGAATCTCAGGACTTTCTTCATGAAGTGTTGAAATAATTTAAGAATATATCTGGGATCCTCCATTGGGGGCCTTGTGTTTCATCCAATAGATGACTGTGAGCATCCACTTCTGTATTTCCCAGGCACTGGCATAGCCTCACAAGAGAGAGCTATATCAGGTCACTTTCACCAAAATCTTGTTGGCATGTGCAATAGTGTCTGCCTTTGGTGGCTGATTATGGGATGGATCCCTGGCGGGGGCAGTCTCTGAATGGTCCATCCTTTCGTCTTCAAACTTTTTCGGCTTCAAACTTTTTCTCTGTAACTACTCCCATGGGTATTTTGTTCCCTATTCTAAGAAGGAATGAAGTATTCATGCTTTGGTCTTCCTTCTTCTTGATTTTCTTATGTTTTGCAAATTGTATTTGGGTATTCTAAGTTTTTGGGCTAATACCCACTTATCAGTGAGTGCATATCAAGTGAGTTCTTTTGTGATTGGGTTACCTCACTCAGCATGATATCCTCCAGACACATCCATTTGCCTAAGATTTTCATAAATTCATTCTTTTTAATAGCTGAGTAGTACTCCATTGTGTAAATGTACCACATTTTCTGTATCCATTCCTCTGTTGAGGGACATCTGGGTTCTTTCCAGCTTCTGGCTATTATAAATAACGCTGCTATGAACATAGTGGATCATGTGTTCTTATTACCAGTTGGAACATCTGGGTATATGCCCAGGAGAGGTATTGCTGGATCTTCTGGTAGTACTATGCCAATTTTCTGAGGAACCACCAGTCTGATTCCCAAAGTGGTTGTACAAGCTTACAATCCCACTAGCAATGAAGGAGTGTTCCTTTTTCTCCACATCCTCGCCAGCATGTCACTTGAATTTTTGATCTTAGCCATTCTGTCTGATGTGAAGTGGAATCTCAGGGTTGTTTTGATTTGCATTTCCCTGATGATTAAGGATGTTGAACATTTTTTCAAGTGCTTCTCAGCCATTCGGTATTCCTCAGTTGAGAATTCTTTGTTTAGCTCTATACCCCATTTTTAATGGGGTTATTTGTATTTCTGGAGTCCAGCTTCTTGAGCTTTTTGTATATATTGGATATTAGTCCCTTATCTGATTTAGGGTTGGTAAAAATACTTTCCCACTCTATTGGTGACCTTTTTGTTTTATTGACCATAACCTAAGGTACCCAAGGATCTGAAGGGGTCTGCAACCCTATAGGTAGAACAACAATATGAACTAACCAGTACCCCCAGAGCTCATGTTTCTAGCCGCATATGGAGCCGAAGATGTCCTAGTTGGCCATCATTGTAAAGAGAGGCCCCTTGGTCTTGCAAACTTTATATGTTCCGGTATAGGGTAATGCTAGGGCCAAGAAGTGGGAGTGGGTGGTTAGGAGAGCAGGGTCGGGGAGGGTATAGGGAACTTTCGGGATAGCATTTGAAATGTAAATGAAGAAAATATCTAATAAAAAATTGAAAAATATATCTGAGAACTAAATAAGGTATAAAGATCCTGAAAAGAATCCTCTAGAAGAGAAACTGAAGTTGTTAATTATCCCACACAGATTCCAAGTATAAAGCAAAATTTTCTTTTTTTGGAAAGTAAATTGGTATATATATATATATATATATATATATATATATGTAATAATAAAGTTTTGAGTTTAGAAATTATGTCCATAAAATAAAAAAGAAATGGCTACCAGTAAAAAGATTGAAGTGCTCATTTTGTAAATAAAAAGGAGGTAAGTATGAATATGAAAAGTAGTCACTGTGTGTATTCCACATTTGGAATCTTTTAGCTGAAAAGGGTTCCAGATGAGGGTTGAGTGAAAAGTGAAAAACCAAAAAAAACTTTTATAAAGTGATCATTTAGCATAGTGAAAAAATCCTGAACAACATAGAAAATAATTCAAAGATATAAATGAGTTTTTCACTCCAACAGCCATTTATTTAACACCCAAGCGCATGATACTTAAAATCATGCACACCTGTCCACCAACTAACTGTGGTCAAGAAATACAAAGTAGAAAATGGGCATTAAACCACTTTGTACCAATTGAAATGGCCCACCTAAAGTTCAGTGTAATCCTTAAACATAATGAGCATTTGAAAAACAACAACAACAAAAAAACAGATTTATTTGGATCAAAAAGTATAAATTCTCCAAATCCTTTTAAACTTTTAGACTTTCACTATAATTTATATTAACTTTTTAAAAACATGGAATATATATCTAGGAGTAAGGAAACACCAACCTTGACATCAGAAGTAACTTCTATTAATATTTTATGTGTATACGTCTAAAATTCTAGTCTCTATACTCTTTACCCAAACCAATAATATATTGTGTAATCTGTTGTCATGGTACAATATACATTTTTTTTCTGTCTCAATAATAAATTTCCCAATCTTACTTTCTATTTGTTTAATCTGGTTCCACAGGAAAGGTCTACTAGGGCGCACTTGACATTTGACTCACCTTCCTCCCTTTTTTTCCTCACTGCCATCTTCAGCTTTTCACCCTCAATCTTAGCAATTTACCCAGTGAATAATAATTACATTATTTGATAGTCCAGGGCTTTCCCACAGTGGTAAGCATGTAGATAAAAGGCCTTTTCCCATAAAACTTACATAGATAGCTGTGCCAATCACCTGCATTCTTTTTTTAAAGATTTATTTATTTATTTATTTATTTATTTATTTATTTATTTATTTATTCATTTATTTATTTACTATATGTATGTACACTGTAGCTGTCCTCAGACACCCGAGAAGTGCACGTTAGATTAAGGATGTTTGTGAGCCACCATATGATTGCTGGGATTTGAACTGAGGACTTTTGGAAGAGCAGACAGTGCTTTTAACCTCTGAACCATCTCTCCAGCCCCCCAATCATCTGCATTCTTGGTTATAATGGTTTGATGCAGACCAGAGCACACACTCCATTCTCTTAAGCTGTGGTATGCTTCCTGAAGGGAACACTGCAGCTCTGCCCAAACCACTACACTGGGCTGAGTTGTAAAAGAGTTCACTGTACTCCCCGTATAACCATTGTTTCTTTTAGTCCTGCCTCGTGCTGAAATATGGAATATCTTCCTGCTTTCAGGAAAGTGTTAAGATCAAATTCACCGTGATAAGGTTTCCCTTTTATTTTTCTTTCTTTCTGTTTTTAACCTACAACATTTTTAATTGGATATTTTCTTTATTTACATTTCAAATGTTATGCCCTTTCCCAGTTTCCCTCCCACAAACCTCCTCTCCCACCCCCACTCCCCTTGCTTCTATGTTCCCCCACGGACCCACCCACTCCTGCCTCCCCACCCTTGAATTCTTTAAAGTCAGCTAAATTTGAATTGTAGCAGGGATTGGATTCGATTCCTATTTTTATTTCTCAACACTTAAAATGCATTTCTGGGGATCGCTACCCCATAGGAAGGACAACAGTATTCATTATCTGGAGCCTTCAGAGCTCCCAGAGACTAAACCACCAACCAAAGAGTACACATGGATGGGTCCATGGCTCCAGCTACATATGTAGCAGAAGATTGATTTATCTGGAATCAGTGGGAGGGGAGGCCCTTGGTCATGTGGAGGCTTGATGTTCAAGTGAAGGAGGATGCTAGACGGGTGAGGTGAGAGTGTGTGAGTGGGATGGGGAACACCCTCTTAGAGACAAAGGGAAGGAGGATAGGGTGGGAAGGTTTGCCAAGGGAAGACTGGGAATGTAAACACATAAAATTATTAATAAATAAAAAAGGAAAAAATGCATTTCTCTAAGCTCAATTTGAACACATTCTCCATTCCACAAATCTCCTTCTGCTATTCAATCCTCACTACACTGCCCAAAACCTCGCCTATATCCACAGTCACCCTTCATTCACATTAAAATCCTAATGTCTTTGTATGAAACCTATACCAGCCTCTTCCATGCCGCCTTCTTTGTCCCATCACTGTTATCTTAAGGTTGGATGAAGAATGGTACTTAGCTCTTTCATGGCTACATTTGCATCACAGCTTGGGTTGCACTTCCCAGAGCACAGATTAGCACTGTTTAATGTATATAGTTTGTTTATAAGTTTTTTGAAGAACTATATTTTCTGTGATCAGTTTTAATATATCAAGTATTGTTATGTTCTATATAAAAGATTGTATTCTTATTTTTATTCTATAATTACTGACTTTATAAAACTACTCGGTGCAGCTGTCAACTTCATTAGTATATTAATTAGATGAAAGGGATAATTTTTGATCTGTGTTCCTCTTGCATATTCCTCCAGTGGGCATATTTCCACACTACACCAATTCTCTTTACCAATAACAAATACTAACATGGCTGATTGGCTTAAAAAAATACAATATATTTTCTTGTATAAATGCCCCACTTAAGAATTTCTTTCCATTTAAAATAACAGAGCTTTATTGTCAAAAGAATTATTTGATGAAGTAAAACAGACCACTGCAAACAGAACTCCTACTGCATCTTGTTTGTAACAAAAGACATACCCTTGGCATCTTCAGCCTTCATGACCCTTGATTGCCTTGTACAATGGAGTATCTCTTAAAGATACTAGTTATATTTTTAATTTTAATAACTTCATAGTAATTATATTTAACTTGAAGGACACTAGCACAGATGGAGAGATAAGATATGATTTTTCTAAAACAATATTTCTAAAGTTGGCATTTCATACACATTTTGAAAAATTCATGAAATTCTTAGGCAAATGGATAGAACTAGAAAATACCAACCTGAATGAGGTAACCCAATCGCAAAAGAACACACATGGTATGCACTCACTGATAAGTGGATACTAGCCCAAAAGCTCCAAATAACCAAGATACAATTCACAGACCACATGAAGCTCTAGAAGAAGAAACACCAAAGTCTGGGTGCTTCGGCCCTTCTTAGAATGAGAACAAAATACTCATAGGAGCAAATATGAAGATAAAGTGTAGAGCAGAGACTGAAAGAAAAGCAACCCAGAGACTGTCCCACCTAGGGATATATCCCATATACAGCTGTCAAACCCAGACACTATTGTGGATGCCAATAAGTGCATGCTGAAAGCCAGATATAGCTGTTTCCTGAGAGACCCTGTCAGAACCTTAAAAATACAGAGGTATTGATGCTCAAAACCAACCACTGAGTTGGACTGAGTGTGGGGTCCCCAATAGAGGAGCTGGAGAAAGGACCAAAGGATGTGAAAAGGTTTGCAACACCACAGGAAGAACAACAATATCAACCAACCAGTCCCCTAAGAGCTCCCAGGGACTAAGTCATCAACAAAGGAGTATACATGGCTCCAGATGCATATGTAGCAGAGGATGGCCTTGTTATGCATTCAGAAGAGGAGAGGCCCTTGGTCCTATGAAGGTTTGATAGATGTCCCAGTGTAGGGGAATTGAGGGTGGAAGGTGGGAGTGAGTGGGTAGGTGGAGGAACACCCTCATAGAAGCTGGAGGAGGGAGGATGAGATAGGGGATTTCAGGGGGATGGGGTGTGGGGAAAGGGGATAATATTTTAAATGTAAATATCCAATTTAAAAATAAATAAATAAATAGAAAAAATGAAAAAAAAAACAATAAAATAAACAAAAAAAGAAAAGTTAGCAGAAAACAATCAAGAAAGAAACTGATTCCCGAGAAACTGGTTCCAGGGACAAGGAGCCCAAGAAATCTGTCAGTTGACTTGCATCATTACTATCCATATTTAGCTGTGGAATAGTAACACTATCTTAACGTGCAAGTTTTCTCCCTATATTTATGTTTCAGTTTTGAGCCTACTTTTGATATTGTGACCCTCCTCATTACATATGGTGTCTTCCTGTTGCAACTTGGTTGGTTGTCAGCTATGCTCACTTTAAACATTTTGGGAGCTGGATAGCTTTGTTATCGTTATCCTTCCTATATTTCTATAGTTATACTGGAATTTTGTTACGGTGTGTAGCATTTCTACTTGGATTCAGGTTTCTTTGCTTTTGAGTCTCTGGTTCTTTGGAATTGGAATATTCCTTTTGAGTGGAGATGAGCTGCTGGAGACGGACTCTCCTCTGTCCTGTGTGAGACCTATACAGTGTTCCAGACCATGTTTCTCCTTGTCTTATGTCGCCCCTTCACTTCACACACTAACTAGCACTCTGCTGAGCATCTGATGTTAACCACCCCCCCCTTTAGAATTTTAAGAATTTCTTCAAACTGTAAATAAGGTGGAGTTGACGGACTGAGAAGTTGCAAATATTGTTCTCTTCCCAAGGACACCTGCTGCCAGAGAGTTGCATTACAGCCTCTATGTAAAGAGGTCTCTATGCCCTACCTAATTGATATCTCTTGACACTTCTGTATTTCTTATCATTGCTAATTTAAAAAAAGTTAAAATGCTATTTCAGTAAAGAGGCTTTCTGGTCAGTTCAAGCTCTGGGGACTCTCGGATCTGTGGATTCTTCAGCTATAGAGACTAACTTTCCACTTCGGGGGCAAGAGGCAACCAAGGAAAATAGCAATAGTGTGTAATGTTTTGAGAGTCACTTGGAAAACCCTGTCCAATAACTCAAAAGAAAGTTTCTTATACCTGGTATTAGGGTGTTGAAAATCCTGTCCTGAGACCAGGAGGTGGGAAGCTTCTCTCTTCTTCCCCTCCCATCTCCCATCCAGTTCCCTCCCTCCATCTGCCTCAGACACTTACTTTATCATCTCTTCTAAGAAATATTCAAATATCCTCTCTTGGACTTTCCTTGTTATTTGGCATCTATGGGTCTGTGGGTTGTAGCATGGTTATCCTGTACTTTATGCCTAATATCCACTTATAAGTGAGTGCATACCGTGGCTGAGTAAAGATAGTGGTCTGAAGAAAGTCTCCCAAAGCATGTGGCCATGTGCTGGATGGTTTTTTACTGCTGCCTTGTATCCATTCTTATTTCACTGACATTGTTTCAAACATTTAGTGATGTCAGGACAAGGAATTGCTTCTGGTTTCCTTTTGCAAACTAGAATTTTTTATACTTTATTCTCAATGTAGCTTTTTTAGGTTGTATTCTCATATCACAATGTGAAGAACTAAGAATTTTCTAATATCAATAATAAATGACTTTACCAAGTATAGATAGAAAGAAAGATCTAAATCACATAGAACAGAAATAATAATGATAATATAGGTTAGTCTAATTGAAAACAGATGTCTCATAGAGGAAAATCAATAAAAGAAAGCTACTTTATTGAAATTTCAATCAAATATATGAAATCTTCAGCTAGCATCAGGAAACAGTCTCTGTAAAGGGCCAAATGTTTTGCATTTTAAGATTTACTGGCAAAGCACCTCTACCTTATTCTTTGGGTGTAATATAAAAAAACATAGGACATTGAGCAATTGTGATCAAAACTTCATGGTACTGGTACAGCAACAGACAGGTAGATCAATGGAATAGAATTGAAGACCCAGAAATGAACCCACACACCTATGGTCACTTGATCTTTGACAAGGGAGCTAAAATCATCCAGTGGAAAAAAGACAGCATTTTCAACAAATGGTGCTGGCACAACTGGCGGTTATCATGTAGAAGAATGAGAATTGATCCATTCTTATCTCCTTGTACAAAGTTCAAGTCTAAGTGGATTGAAGACCTCTACATAAAACCAGAGACACTGAAATTTGTAGAGGAGAAAGTGGGGAATAGCCTTGAAGATATGGGCACAGGGGGAAAATTCCTAAACAGAACAGCAATGGCTTGTGCTGTAAAGAGCAAGAATCGACAAATGGAATCTCATAAAATTGCAAAACTTCTGTACAGCAAAAGATACTGTCAATAAGACAAAAAGGCCACTAACAGGTTGGGAAAGGATTTTTACCAATCCTAAAACTGACAGGGGACTAATATCCAATATATACAAAGAGCTCAAGAAGCTAGACTCCAGATATTCAAATAAAGAAAGGAAGGGGTACAGATCTGAACAAAGAATTCTCAACTGAAGAATACTGAAGGGCTGAGAAGCACTTGAAAAATGTTCAACATTCTTAATCATCAGGGAAATGCAAATCAAAACAACCCTGAGATTCCACCTCACATCAGTAGAATGACTAAGATCAAAAGTTCGGGTGACAGCAGATGCTGGGGAGAATGTGGAGAAAGAGGAACACTCCTCCATTGCTGGTGGGATTGCAAGCTTGTACAACCACTCTGGAAATCAGTGTGGTGGTTCCTCAGAAAATTGGACATAGTCCTACTGGAAGATCCAGCAATACCTCTCCTGGGCATATACCCAGAAGATGTTCCAAATGGTAATAAGGACACATGCTGTACTATGCTCACAGCAGCCTTATTTATAATAGCCAGAAGCTGGAAAGAACCCAGATGTCCCTCAACAGAGGACTGGATACAGAAAATGTGGTACATTTACACAATGGAGTACTACTCAGTGATTAAAAACAATGAATTTATGAAATTCTTAGGCAAATGGATGTGTCTGGACGATATCATCCTGAGTGAGGTAACCCAATCACAAAAGAACTAACTTGACATGCACTTACTGATAAGTGGAAATTAGCCCAGAGACTTAGAACATCCACGATACAATTTGCAAAAGGCAAGAAAATCAAGCAGAAGGAAGAACAACATGTTGATACTTCATTCCTCCTTAGAACAGGGAACAAAATACCCGTGGAAGGAGTTACAGAGACAAAGTTTGGAGCTAAGACAAAAGGATGGACCATCCAAAGACTGCCCCACCCAGTGCCTGGCAAATACAGAAGTGAATGCTCACAGTCATCTATTGATGGAACACAGGGCCCCCAATGGAATAGCTACAGAAAGTACCCAAGGAGCTGAAGGGGTCTGCAACCCTATAGGTGGAACATCAATATGAACAAACAAGTACCCCCAGTGCTTGTGTCTCTAGCTGCATATGTAGCAGAAGATGGCCTAGTTGGCCATCATTGGGAAGAGAGGCCCCTTGGTCTTGCAAACTTTATATGCCTAAGTACAGGGGAATGCTAGGGCCAAGAAATGGGAGTGTGTGGGTAGGGGAACAGGGCAGGGTAGGGTATAGGGGACTTTCGGGATATCATTTGAAATGTAAATGAAGAAAATATCTAATAAAAATTGAAAAAAAGGAAATGATTCTACACAGATATTTCCCAGTAAAACTTTCTTTTCCACCACTGACCTTTACATTTCACTTAATTTTGATATCTTGTAGAGTAGTGATACAGATATTTTGTTCAACTATTTAAAACAATGAGTATTTTTTATATGTGGATTACAGAAAGATGGGCAGTAGAGAATATTTATACATGTATTATGATTTGTCCTTACCCTTGAAAGTACCTAAAATATTGACAGTAAAAATAATTACCAAACTAACAATAGAAGAAAATTGTGACTTCATCTTGAAAGCTAAATTATCTTATCCATTATGGAAACGGTCCTGAGTATATTCTAAAATAAATTGAGAAAGAATAGCATCCCTGTATAGAATGTTGTAGAAGTAAGGAGGGAATTGACATTGCATTTTGGTTTTTCTTATAAGAACTGTGTTTGGATATATACGAATATTATTTTAAGAAGAGAAAATAGTAAGTCATTATAGCTGATGAGCATAGATATGAAAATGCTAACAAAATTTTAGATTGAACCTATATATCTAGATATACATAATTTGATGTATGATTTTAAGTATGTCCTCACATACACACACATACAGGCACACACTAGCACACATACTTAAAAGAGCTTTCAATTTTAGAAACAAAAGTTTTGATTACCTTGGAATATCAACTCTATACTTTCTGGATCAGAGTAACTTTTTTTCTCTACCTTGACTGAGTAAGCTAGTCACAGGTCTCACAACTTTAAGGACCTAGCAATTTTAATATGCCAGTGTACATAAATAAAAGACACATAGTTTGAGGAAGAAGAAATAAAAATCCAAACCTCAGCCAGTTATTGGCGACTATTAAATTTATATGGGAATAGAAGTGAAATAAAAAAAATTGTACAGAAGAACCTAAATCATCATATGGGTCTTAAGGCTTTTATTAGGGCCATAATAATAAAAAATTAATGTACTATTACTGATAGAATACATACTGATGATTTAAACAATCTAGATTCAAGAAATAGACTTCACAAGTAAGTAGTCCTGAAAGTATAAACTTATAAGGAATGTATGGCCTGAGCTGAGCAGATTTTTTGTTTGTTTGTTTGTTTGTTTGTTTGTTTTGTTTTTTGAGACAGGGTTTCTCTGTGTAGCTCTGGCTGTCCTGGAACTCACTTTGTAGACCAGGCTGGCCTCGAACTCAGAAATCTGCCTGTGTCTGCCTCCCAAGTGCATGTGCCACCACACCCGGAATGAGCAGATTTTATTTATATATTTAGGAATAAACACACATATATAAGCATTGATATATATGTGTTGAAATATATAATTATATATTTATATATAAGTTGTTTACATATACATATAAGTATTATGTAATATTGTAATATATAATATTGTATACAAAATATAGATATATACATATATGTTTATATATGTTAACATATATATGTAAACTCTCAAAGACAAAGAGGCCATGATGTGAAATATAGTAAGAGGAGCCCATAAAAGTAGTTGAAAGGAAGAAAGTGAAAGGGGTAAGGTAAGTAAAAAAATGAATGTTCTATTACTGATACTGTTGTACTATAACTGACTATATTGTACTATTATAATATAATCTCAACAAATTGCTATTTCTTAACACAAGTGCTGGTGTTCTTCATTTCACTGTGCAAGTGTAGGTCATGCGACTTCAACTCTATATGGAAGCTACCAGTTTTTTTCCAAGGTTTTTGCAGCATCTTCTTTTTCCACCTTAAGCATGAGAATTTTCTCTGCCTCACCTAGTTTCTTCATCTCCTCACCTGCCTTACTATTATTAGTAATTTTAATTATAGCAGTGCTAATGTGTAAATAGTGTCATCTCATTGTGGTTTTAATTTGCATTCTCCCAATGGTTAGTGACAGTAAGCACCCTTTTGTCTACTCCAACCATCTAAGCACACTAGCATTCTTTTGTCTACTCCAAGCATCAAACACACTACTTGGTGAAATGCTTCAAACTTTTGCCCATTTGCAAGAAGCTGCTTTCTGACAAGGAAAAACTTTTTCACATATTTTGACACATTTTGTTTTAGCTAGATAAATGTATTAATAATAATTTCTTTTCTTGCGTCTTGTTTAATAATGATGTATGTGTAAAGCCAAGGTTTTATTTAATAAAACTGTGATTTATCACTTTATATTCTTTGGATTGTGTGTTATATATTTCTTTCTAAGAAATGTGTGCTAGCCACTTCAAAACTTTTATTCAAGCAAAAATTTTGGAGTAGTATTCATTAATATTAATATATATATATGACATACATTATAATATACATTATAAATGTTTGGTTAGTGTTTGCATTAAAAAAAGGGAGGCCATGCATGAAATCATACTCAACACCAGTTTAAAAGTAGCTTTATTCCAACCAGTTCCAAAGCAAAAGCTATTCAAACGCCTATCATAACTCTAAAGGATATTGAGAATGACAGTGTTTTAAGTAATGAACAATACAGCATCAGGCACAAATACACCATATATAAGTGCCAAAAATAACATTTTCACTGAAAGAAACCAGGCAGAAAATGTACATACAAAAGAATTTGATCTAAATGAAGTTCTATAAAATGTAAACTTATCTTTATTGGTTGAACTAAGAGTATGACTTTTCTGGGATTCTAAGATTGAGGAAGGAAATGGGTTTTTGAAGGAAAACGTCATGGAAGATTCTATTTATCAGTTGTGGCAATGACTTTAATAACTGCATATACCTGTGAAAAGACTTTGAATTGAACAGCTTGAATGAATTCAAATTATAGTTCATTATTATTGGTCTAATTGTAAAGAACATTTGGAAAGAAGCCTAATATAGGGAGCACAACACATGATGGTCTATTTCTGTCTATGTCTGAACATTATTTAAGTATTAGAATTTTATGGGAGAAACTTATTCTTTCATAAGCTTAAATAAAAATACAATTACCAATAAGTATATAGAGTAAAAAGTTATTTCTCATCATTCATATAAATTATTCAAAGTTTATTATCATAATAAATTTAAATAACATGAATGCTCACTAGAAAAATTTAAATGCTTAGTTTTAATGAAATACTCTCAATTTCAAGTTGAAGTGATATATAGTATCAAATATACAGTATTTAATAAAATGTTAAAATTTAAGATAGTCTTTATTACTTTGTAGAATTAATACATTGTTATTTTCATAGATAAAATCTTTAAAAATTTGGTTAACTTCTGCCTATGTGGCTCCTTTTTAGATATTTCTAATTATACTGTATGAATTGCTACAATTTACTTAGACAGTAACTCTGAAAGAAACATATTTGCAAAGTCCAAAACTAATCATCTATATCTTTTTTTGAAGTGATTTTTCACAGGTATCTATAAGTATGAATGTTTTGAGGACAAGTGTGCAAAGCTATTCACTGTAGCACTACTTATCACATTAATATCATTGAGGGCAAATCTAGTGTTTAAAACTGAATTGTATTGTTCATACACAAATTCAACTGTGGTTGATATAGTACAACTTTGTTATAGAATATTATAATGTGATAAAAATGGGAGATGGTTCTGTATATGTGTATATGTATCTGCATGTGTGGTAATTTTGTGTATATGTGTGCATATCTGCCTGTATGGTGATCTTCTGTATGTCAGCATGTCTATGTATATATGTGTGGTAGGTGATTTTCATTATTTGTAGATTCTAATTCTGTAAATTTTCTTTCTTTTTCTTTTTGTATTATTTTAATTAGTTATTTATTTCATTTACATTTCCAATGCTATCACAAAAGTTCCCAAGCCCTCCCCCAACAACTCCCTCACCCACCCACTCCCACTTCTTGGCCTTGGCTTTCCCCTGTACTGAGGCATATAAAGTTTGCACGACCAATGGGCCTCTCTTTCCACTGATGGCCAACTAGGCTGATACATGTGCAGCTAGAGACACGAGATCCAGGGGTTACTGGTTAATTCATATTGTTGTTCCACCTGTAGGGTTGCAGAGCCCTCCAGCTCCTTGGGTACTTTCTCTAGCTCCTCCATTGGGTGCCCTGTGATCCATCCAAGAGCTGACTGTGAGCATCCACTTCTATGTTTGCTAGGCCCCAGCATAGTCTCACAAGAGACAGCTATATCAGGGTCCTTTCAGCAAAATCTTGCTAGTGTATGCAATGGTGTCAGTGTTTGGAGGCTGATTATGGGATGGATCCCTGGGTATTGCAGTCTCTAGATGGTCCATCCTTTTCTCTCAGCTCCAAAATTTGTGTCTGTAACTCCTTCCATGGGTGTTTTGTTCACAATTCTAAGAAGGGGCAAAGTGTCCACACTTTGGTCTTCGTTCTTCTTGAGTTTCATGTATTTACCAAATTGTATCTTGTATCTTGGGTATTCTAATTTTCTGGGCTAATATCCACTTATCAGTGAGTACATATCATGTGAGTTCTTTTGTGATTGGGTTACCTCACTCAGGATGATGCCCTCCAGGTCCATCCATATGCCTAAGAATTTCATAAATTCATTCTTTTTAATAGCTGAGTAGTACTCCATTGTGTAAATGTACCATATTTTCTGTATCCATTCCTCTGTTGAGGGGCATCTGGATTCTTTCCAGCTTCTGGCTATTATAAATAAGGCTGCTATGAGCATAGTGGAGCATGTGTTCCCTTACTGGTTGGAACATCTTCTGGATATATGCCAAGGAGAGGTATTGCGGGATGCTACAGTAGTACTATGTCCAATTATTTGAGAAACCGCCAGACTGATTTGCAGAGTGGTTGTACAAGCTTGCAATCCCACCAACAATGGAGGAGTGTTCCTCTTTCTCCACATTCTCGCCAGCATCTTCTGTCACCTGAATTTTTGATCCTAGCCATTCTGAGTGGTGTGAGGTAGAATTTCAGGGTAGTATTGATTTGCATTTCCCTGATGATTAAGGATATTGAACATTTTTTCAGGTGCTTCTATGCCATTCTGTATTCCTCAGGTGAGAATTCTGATTCAGCACTGAGCCCCATTTTTAATGGGGTTATTTGATTTTATGGAGTCCACCTTCTTGGTTTCTTTATATATATTGGATATTAGTCCCCTATCTGATTTAGGATAGGTAAAGATCCTTTCCCAATCTGTTGGTGGTCTTTTTGTCTTATTGACGGTGTCTTTTGCCTTGCAGAAGCTTTGCAGTCTCATGAGGTCCCATTTATCAATTCTCGATCTTACAGCACAAGCCATTGTTGTTCTATTCAGGAATTTTTCCCCTGTACCCATATCTTCGAGGCTTTTCCCTACTTTCTCCTCTATAAGTTTCAGTGTCTCTGGTTTTATGTGGAGTTCCTTAATCCACTTAGATTTGACCTTAGTACAAGGAGATAGAAATGGATCAATTCGTATTCTTCTACATGATAGCCTCCAGTTGTGCCAGCACCATTTGTTGAAAATTCTGTCTTTCTTCCACTGGATGGTTTTAGCTCCCAAGTGACCATAGGTGTGTGGGTTCATCTCTGGGTCTTCAATTCTGTTCCATTGGTCTACTTGTCTGTCACTATACCAGTACCATGCAGTTTTATCACAATTACTCTGTAGTACAGCTTTAGGTCAGGCATGGTGATTCCACCAGAGTTTCTTTTAGTCTTGAGAAGAGTTTTTGCTATCCTAGGTTTTTTTGTTATTCCAGATGAATTTGGAGATTGCCCTTTCTAATTCGTTGAAGAATTGAGTTGGAATTTTGATGGGGATTGCATTGAATCTGTAGATTGCTTTTGGCAAGATAGCCATTTTTACAATGTTGATCCTGCCAATCCATGAGCATGGGAGATCTTTCCATCTTCTGAAATCTTCTTTAATTTCTTTCTTCAGAGACTTGAAGTTCTTATCATACAGATCTTTCACTACCTTAGTTATTGTCACGCCAAGGTATTTTATATTATTTGTGCCAATTGAGAAGGGTGTTGTTTCCCTAATTTCTTTCTCAGCCTGTTTATCCTTTGTGTACAGAAAGGCCATGACTTGTTTGAGTTAATTTTGTATCCAGCTACTTCATTGAAGCTGTTTATCAGGTTTAAGGGTTCTCTGGTGGAATTTTTAGGGTCACTTATATATACTATCATATCATTTGCCAAAAGTGATATTTTGACTTCTCCCTTTCCAATTTGTATCCCCTTGATCTCCTTTTGTTGTCCAATTGCTCTGGCTAGGACTTCAAGTACAATGTTGAATAGGTAGGGAGAGAGTGGTCAGCCTTGTCTAGTCCCTGATTTTAGTGGGATTGCTTCCAGCTTCTCACCATTTACTTTGATGTTGGCTACTGGTTTTCTGTAGATTGATTTTATCATGTTTAGGTATGGGCCTTGAATTCCTGATCTTTCCAAGACTTATATCATGAATGGGTGTTGGATTTTGTCAAATGCTTTCTCAGCATCTAAGGAGATTATCATGTGGTTTTTGTCTTTGAGTTTGTTTATATACTGGATTATGTTGATAGATTTCCCTATATTGAACCATCCCTGCATGCCTGGGATGAAACCTACTTGTTCAGGATGGATGATTGTTTTGATGTGTTCTTGGATTCAGTTATCGAGAAGTTTATTGAGGATTTTTGCATCGATATACATAAGGGAAATTGGTCTGAAGTTCTCTATCTTTGTTGGGTCTTTTTGTGGTTTAGGTATCAGAGTAATTGTGGCTTCATAGAATGAGTTGGGTAGAGTACCTTCTGTTTCTATTTTGTGAAATAGTTTGTGAAGAACTGGGATTAGATCTTCTTTGAAGGTCTGATAGAACTCTGCACTAAACCTGTCTGGTCCTGGGCTTTTTTTGGTTGGGAGACTATTAATGACTGCTTCTATTTCTTTAGGGAATATAGGACTGTTTAGATCATTAACCTGCTCTTGATTTAACTTTGGTACCTTGTATCTGTCTAGAAACTTGTTCATTTCATCCAGGTTCTACAGTTTTGTTGAGTATAGCCTTTTGTAGAAGGATCTTATGGTGTTTTGGATTTCTTCAGGATCTGTTGTTATGTCTCCCTTTTCATTTTTGATTTTGTTAATTAGGACGTTTTCCCTCTGCCCTCTAGTGAGTCTGGCTAAGGGTTTATCTATCTTGTTGATTTTCTCAAAGAACCAGCTCCTGGATTGGTTGATTCTGTAAATAGTTCTTCTTGTTTCCACTTGGTTGATTTCGCCCCTGAGTTTGATTATTTCCTGCCTTCTACTCCTCTTGGGTGAATTTGCTTCCTTTTGTTCTAGAGCTTTTAGGTGTGTTGTCAAGCTGCTAATGTGTGCTCTCTCCAGTTTCTTTTTGGAGGCACTCAGAGCTATGAGTTTTCCTCTTAGAAATGCTTTCATTGTGTCCCATAAGTTTGGGTATGTTGTGGCTTCATTTTCATTAAAATCCAAAAAGTCCTTAATTTCTTCCTTTATCCCTTCCTTGACCAAGGTATCATTGAGAAGAGTGTTGTTCAGTTTCTACGTGAAAGTTGGCTTTCTATTATTTATTTTCTTATTAAAGATCTGCCTTAGTCCATGGTGATCTGATAGGATGCATGGGACAATTTCAATATTTTGTATATGTTGAGGCTTGATTTGTGACCAATTATGTGGTCAATTTTGGAGAAGGTACCATGAGGTGCTGAGAAGAAGGTATATCCTTTTGTTTTAGGATAAAATGAATGTGGCTGCCCTTGTATTTGGAGCCTAGATATTCAGAATTCATAGTTCCTCTTGGAGGATTTTACCTTTGATGAGTATGAAGTGCCCCTCGTCTTTTTTGATGACTTTGGGTTAGAAGTCGAATTTATTAGATATTTACTAGATATTAAAATGGCTACTCCAGCTTGTTTCTTCATACCATTTGCTTGGAAAATTGTTTTCTAGCCTTTCATTCTGAGGTAGTGTCTGTCTTTTTCCCTGAGATGGGTTTCCTTTAAGCAGCAGAATGTTGGGTCCTGTTTGTGTAGCCAGTCTGTTAGTCTATGTCTTTTTATTGGGGAGTTGAGTCCATTGATATTAAGAGATATTAATGAAAAGTAATTGTTGCTTCCTGTTATTTTTGTTGTTAAAGTTGGCATTCTGTTCTTGTGGCTGTCTTATTTTAGGTTTGTTGAGGGATTACTTTCTTGCTTTTTCTAGGGCGTGGTTTCCATCCTTGTATTGTTTTTTTTTTTCTGTTATTATCCTTTGAAGGGCTGGATTCATAAAAAGATAATGTGTGAATTTGTCCTGGAATACTTTGGTTTCTCCATCTATGGTAATTGAGAGTTTGGCTGGGTATAGTAGCCTGGGCTGGCATTTGTGTTCTATTAGTGTCTGTATAACATCTGTCCAGGCTCTTCTGGCTTTCATAGTCTCTGGTGAAAAATCTGGTGTAATTCTGATAGGCTTGCCTTTATATGTTACTTGACCTTTTTCCCTTACTGCTTTTAGTATTCTATCTTTATTTGGTGCATTTGTTGTTCTGATTATTATGTGTTGTGTCGGGAGGAATATCTTTTCTGGTCCAGTCTATTTGGAGTTCTGTAGGCTTCTTGTATATTCATGGGCATCTCTTTCTTTAGGTTTGGGAAGTTTTCTTCTATAATCTTGTTGAAGATATTTGCTGGCCCTTTCCGTTGAAAATCTTCATTCTCATCTACTCCTCTTATTTTTAAGTTTGGTCTTCTCATTGTGTCCTGGATTTCCTGGATGTTTTGAGTTAGGATCTTTTTGAATTTTGCATTTTCTTTGATTGTTGTGTAGATGTTCTCAATAGAATCTTCTGCACCTGAGGTTCTCTCTTCCATCTCTTGTATTCTGTTGCTGATGCTCACATCTATGGTTCCAGATTTCTTTCCTAGGGTTTCTATCTCCAGCATTGCCTCACTTTGGGTTTTCTTTATTGTGTCTACTTCATTTTTAGGTCTAGTATTGTTTTGTTTATTTCCATCACCTGTTTGGATGTGTTTTCCTCTTTTTCTTTAAGGACTTCTACCTGTTTGGTTGTGTTTTCCTGTTTTTCTTTAAGGTCTTCTACCTGTTTAGCAGTGTTCTTCTGTATTTCTTTAAGTGAGTTATTAAAGTTCTTCTTGATGTCCTCTACCATCATCATGAGATATGCCTTTAAATCCGGGTCTACCTTTTCAGGTGTGTTGGGGTACCCAGGAATGGCTGAGGTGGGAGTGCTGGGTTCTGATGATGGTGAGAGGTCTTGGTTTCTGTTAGTAAGATTCTTATGTCTGCCTTTTGCCATCTGGTAATCTCTGGAGTCATTTGTTATAGTTGTCTCTGGTTAGAGTTTGTTCCTTTCGTGATTATGTTAGCCTCTACCAGCAGACCTGGGAGACTAGCTCTCTCCTGAGTTTCAGTGGTTAGAATACTCTCTGCAGGCCAGCTCTCCTCTTGCAGAGAACATGCACAGATATCTGTCATTCGGAATTGCCTCCTGGCAGAAGATGAAGGTTCGAAACAGGGCCTGTCCCAGAAGCTGTTAGCTTCTGTAGTCCACACTCTTTTCTGGTGCAGACTAGTCTCCGAGGGCACCGGGAACCAAGATAGCTTCCACAGATGCTCCGGCAAACCCTCCCAGGCGGGGTGGACACCTCTCCTCTGGCAGGGATGGTGGCCTGATGTCTGGAGCCTGAAACGGGGTCTGCCTTAGAAGCTCTGTGGCTCCCACCTGTCCCAGAAGCTGTTAGCTTCTGTAGTCCACATATTCACTTGCGCAGACCTAATTCTTTAAATTTTCTTAATTGACAAAATTTGTCTGGATCTCTCAAAGAATCCTTGAAGCACTATTGTATTTGTTTCTAGAAATAGATTTCTACAAAGGTGGAGAATATTTTAAATGTATAATGTCCATATCACTAGCTAAGACTAAATAAAGTCCTAATTTAGACTTTTGGTCTCAACTTTCATATTGTGATCTACTATCCATTTGCCATCTGTTGTTGTTGTTGTTGTTGTTGTTGTTATTGTTGTTATTGTTGTTGTTGCTGCTGCTCTCTTCTAGTGATTCACTGTTGAAAAGGGATGCCAAACTGCACATGTAGTCTAGTGTTCCTAGGCATAAGCCTGTCATGCATCTGGTGGAGAAATGGTTCAAATAGAGAAGTTACATATTAGCTGATGAAAATTATATGACCAGAGGCTTATAGGGCCTAACCCTGTAGTTTGATATGGGCAGTGCCTCAGTATTCATTCATTCAGAATCTAAAATTACTTTATAGAAATGACTCATCATGTATAGACATAGTTCACAATACTGTGTATCACTTATGTAGACAACATTTGGACCTAAATATGTTCATCAGAAAGGCAATTTATAATTCATAATTTTACTACAAGAAGAAGTAACAAGCTACTTGAGTTATTTATATATTTGTATAACCTTGCCGAAAGGCATGCATTAACATGAAGATGTAAATATCATTTGTTTTGTGATACCAGTAGGCAAAAGGAAATGAACAGATAAGAAATGCACACCATTGTACATACCATTGCGTGATAACCTTGTAGTCACTCTAACAAGTACATATCCATTACATTTATAGAGGAGAATTGCATACATTAGGAGTGTTATATATTCACTCATTCCTTCCTCTAAATTTAGCTATAGATTTATAGCAACAGTATGTAGGCAGACTGTGATGATAACAGGGAATAGTACCCCTAAAACTCATGCATATAGGACTGGGGAGTACTCTACAGCCTGCTACCAAAGAAGAAAGGTAAATACCCACACAGCTAGAAATTCTTTGGTTTATAATAGTGACATGCCTGTAATATATGGTGGTGCTATATAGGCACAGAGCATATGGGAATAACCATCCACGCTCTGATTAGTTTTAAGGCTCATTCTCTTAGATAGAACCAATATGCAACAATGCTTGCATGTGCATGAACCTTGGAACCCATGGACCTACAGGTAAACCAAGTACTTCTGTTCTGCTAAATGAAGATAACCATACTATAGCTTGTAATAGCATTCTGCTATACTCAGAGATCAGTGTCTTTCTCAGCTATCATCAGAGAAACTTCTTCTTGCAGTAGATGGGAAAAATACAGAGACCCACAGCCAGACAATATGCAGTGAGAGACCTTGGAACACCCAGTCCTATACAAGATGTTTCCATCAATTCCTACTCCTCAAAAACAAAGAGAACTCTGCAGAAATGGGTGCAGAAAGACAGTAATAGCCAGAGAAACTGGAGGATACCAAGAAAACATGGCCCTTTAAGTCAAAGTATGGAGCTGAGAAGAAAGGATGGACCATGCAGAGACTACCACACCCTGGGATCCAGCCCATAATCAGCCAGCAAACGCAGACACTATGGCATATGCCAGCATGATTTTGCTGAAGGGACCCTGATATAGCTGTCTCTTGTGAGGCTAGACCAGTGCCTGGCAAATATAGAAGTGGACGCTCACAGTCATCTATTGAATGGAACACAGGGTCCCCAATGGAGGAGCTAGAGAAAGTACCCAAGGAGCTGAAGGGGTCTGCTATAGGTGGAACAACAATATGAACTAACCAGTACCCCCAGAGCTCATGTCTCTAGCTGCATATGTAGCAGAAGATGGCCTAGTCATCCATCATTAGGAAGAGAGGCCCCTTGGTCTTGCAAACTTTATATGCCCCAGTACAGGGGAATGCCAGGGCCAGGAAGTGGGAGTGGGTGGGTAGGGGACCAGGACAGGGGAGGGTATAGGGGACTTTTGGGATAGTATTTGAAATGTAAATGAAGAAAATATCTGATAAAAAATTGAAAAAAAAAAGTCAACATGAAATCCAAGCACTAAATCAAAGAATCTATAAACTCAAGGAGACTGACACAGCAAACACAGAGCCTGAATGGGTCTGAACCAAGTGGAGAAGAAGATATATAAGTAAGGAGAAGTGAACACATATCTTCATCCCTAACTAAGAAGTTATCTCCAATTGATCACTACTTGCAAATGAAAATTTAGTTTTCTGTTTAAAGAGTCTTACTGGGTAAACAAACCACTTTTTAAAAAAGATTTATTTATTTATTATATGTAAGTACACTGTAGCTGTCTTCAGACACACCAGAAGAGGGAGTCAGATCTCATTACAGATGGTTGTGAGCCACCATGTGGTTGCTGGGATTTGAACTCTGGACCTTCGGAAGAGCAGTCGGGTGCTCTTACCCACTGAGCCATCTCACCAGCCCCACAAACCACTTTTAAGGATAGACACCATGGCCAGGAGTAAGTACATGACAACAGAGAAGGCATTCAGCAGCATCTTTTGAGGTTTTTTGTTTCAGGATGGTTTTCCCCTACTTTATATGTCTATTGCATATATATATATGTGTGTGTGTGTTATGGCTTCGGTCTTGTGCTTTTATGAGATTCCTGAGTGTGCAAACATGTACGCCTGTGTCTAAATGCATTTTCTTTGGCTATTGTTTCTTATTTGTCTTTTGCTTATTTTATCTTATTATGTTACTATACCTTAGAGGTGTGGTTGTTTTCTAATGAGAGCCAGAAAGACTGTGGATACAGATGAACTGGGAAAAAAATAGGTAAGGAAAACTAAAATCAAAACGTATTCTATGAACAAAACTATCTTCAATAAAGAATATTCTGCTCCTTGTATAATATTCTGGACTAATCAGGATAATAATTTATAATGACTGCCTCTTATTGAAAACGTGTTAAGTCATCCACTGACAAATATAATTCTATAATATTTCAGATATTAATTTCAGCTTCATTTCTCCATGAATTTCTTTACTTATAAAAGGCCTGCCCTGTTTAGTGTCTCAAAGGAGATGTGAAGAAGGGCATAAGGTGGAAAGCGTCTGCACACCTTACTGGGTTTCATGTTCCATTAGTAAAAGCCTTGAAGGAGATTAGGTAATTTACAGTCAGACTAAGACAGGAGAGTGTTAGAGTATCATGTCAGGTGCACCTCATTCCTCCTAATATTTCTTTTCTTCTACATAGTTCCATTCCCAGTTGAAGATATTTCTACACAGAAAAACCCAAAAACTTACTTTGTTTCCTCCCTTCTTTGCAAATCAAATTTGAGGTTGTGAATTAGTCATGTCTATGGTAAATTAAATACTACAATCCTGGCAGAATGTAGTCATTTGCATTCAGGTATATTTGTGTCTGTTTCTCTGTGTCTCTGTGTATGTCTCTCTGTCTCTCCTTCTCCTCCCCATCTGTCTGTCTGTCTGTCTGTCTGTCTGTCTGTCTGTCTGTCTGTCTCTCTCTCTCTCTCTCTCTCTCTGTGTTTGTCTTCTAGACATGTTTGGCTTATTCTGTCTTCTTGAATGTATCTATGATAGCTGTCATCACAGGGCCTACTCTAGGTCCTGCCTGATGTGGCCCTCGTTAATATTCATGGCATGTCCACACAGTAGTTTTACATAGTAGCAATATGCTCTCCCTCCCACATGGCACATTTTTGGTCATTGCATAACACAGAATTGCAATTTCCCTTTGTTTAGCTATGTTCTTTCTGGGTTTCATAGCCTATTCCTCATTAATATTTGGATAACAATTAGAACAAAGTCAAAAGCAAGGTTAGAAAATACTTGTCACACAGTCCACTCACTATGGTGGGTGCTAATCTGAGATTAGCAGAAAGAGTAGGAAATGAGTGACTGTGAGAAGTAGAAGAATGTAACCCCTTCAGCCCTGTGAGTTTCTGTTCCAGTGACTAGCAGAAATGCCATGAACTTTATATGCTTTACATAAGACCTAGTTCTTGAAAGAGCTACATAATGCAGCCTTCTTCCACTGCTGTTTGTAGCTGAACTGTTTATTCTAGGTCTGCTCAGACTAGTCCTACAGGCAAGCATGGGGATCCAGTTTAGCACAGACATAGGTATGAGAGTGTCAGCAAATCAAAAGTATTCCTATTCTAGCTTAGGGAATGACTTGGTGGGTAAGAGTAGTTGTTGCATGAGCACAGGTACTTGGATTTGAATTCTCAGTACCCTATAACTCCATTGCTATGGAGAGTGGCAAAAGGATTATCCCAGCCTAGCTCCTGGTGCAGTGTGAGACTCTGTCTCAAGGGAATGAGGCAGAAAGTTATAGAGCATGAAACCAGACCTCCTCCTTTGGCCTTTGACAGATGAATACACAACACAAAATATGCATGTAATGTATAGATATACAATACATTTTCTCTCTCTCTCTCCCATATATATATGTATATATATATATATATATATATATATGTGTGTGTGTGTGTGTGTGTGTGTGTGTGTGTGTGTGTGTGTGTGTGTGTATGATTAAAAACAAAGCTTAAAAATATTCCTGTACATCCTTCTCATTCAGAAACCAGGAAGGAAAGGTCAGTGTGTAAGAAACAAGCTTGGTTCGGGGCATGCTTCATTACCCAAGTCCACACATACTTTTTTTTTTTTTTTTTTAGGAAGTTCCGGAACAGAATGGACCTTCATGCCATTAAGTTTCCAAGAATCTTCCAGCCATCAACATTCCTCTACCTTTTTTACATATACTGAATAAATGATGAAAGGAATTTCTGTTGGATGATGGGAAAAACTCCTGGGTGCACTTTGATTTTTGAATCATCAAGATGATTAATTCCTTCTTTATTTTAGAGTTTCTGAAAAATGCAGATGCTAAAATCTTAACCTCATTCTGTGTCCTCTTGACAGACCAAAGCCTTTCTAAATAGAGTTTGATAACTGGTAAAAACATCTTTCTAATTTCTTCTCCATTTAGGATTCTTTCCTCTATTTGAACAGCAAATTTACAATGTAGTCATCAAAAGGTAAGTGGTTTTCAGCTGCAGATAGGAGGAAACCCATCTCTAATCTCCTAAACAGTGAAGAGTAGACTTGCATAATGTAGTTTGCTAAGTTGGGCAGTGCAGAACATTATAAAGAACCTGTGGACTTTTGGTCTTCATCTAGTGGCTCTGATCAGAAGTGTGTGTTGTGGCACCTCAACAGAGTTGGAGACAGGTCATGTCAGAAAGGATGTCTTCCTTTTTATCAGTAAGAAAACTTTCCTGACATGGCCCAGTAATCTTCCTCTCCTGGTTCAGTGGGTAAAACTGTCAAATGCTGGGTTAGAAGTTTCTTGATTTGTTCAATCAAGATTTTCTTTTGTTGATGGAATGTAGTTGGGAACAAGTTTAAAATGTTCCCATTGGCTTTAAATAAAAGAGCAGTAACAAAATGAGAAAATAGGAAAAATAATCAGTTGTTCTATATTTATTCGAGCCTTCTCAAATATTATCCTTGAAGCAATGACAGGTATATAGATCAATGAGGACCTGAAATAAAGCTATATCACTCTCTTTTCTCTCACTTACAAGTATATGATGAATTTCACTATATTGACAATTTCACTGAAATCTGAACCTTAAAGGTCTGCGGATTTGCTGTCACAAATATCAAACAACTTGTAAACAACTTGATAAATATGTTTGATAGAAAGTTTATTTCAACAAGTTTTCCTAATGGTGCTCCTGCCTAGTCAGGCATGCAGTTAGAGAGTGTTTCACTGTGTCTTTTAGCAACATAGACAGTAGAGACAGTAAGAAAAAGTGGTTTTAAAGTGTTCAAAAGATACTATGATGAAGACATCTCTGCACATGTACTGTAAAATAGAGAGGACCATGTCTGAGTAAGAAGACTGAAGTGACCAGAATGTGAGGTTATCTTTTAAATTATTTTTAAAGAGTAGTCAGGAAGACGTAGTATCATGTGCTCATGCTTTAATCGTGGCTTGATGGCTGTGAAGTGCCAGGCATCATTTACTTGAGTCTCTTTACGATGGAGAGGACTCAAGTATGGTTATAACTGTATTTAGCTTAAGCCAGGAACAAAGTGCATGAATTTGCCAGACAAAGGACTGCTAGGGAGCCCAAGGAATATTATATTTTAGAGATAATATGCCTTGCCTCTGTGAATTGCACACAATTTGAACACTGGATCTTTGCAAACATTTCGTAAAGGCATAAATAAGCCATTTGTGAGATCAAATTGCGACCATCTTGAAAAGACTGAAAGCTTTTCCAGAAAGGAAATGCCGAATTTATCTCAAGTCAGTACAAAAGGCAACACTTGTCTGTTGGCTACACTGCAGTGCTGCAGACTTGAGAGGATCTTCAGGGTTAGAATAATAGCCTCATGTTTTGTGCAATTTTAGTTTGATTGTTGACTATCTAGGGAGCTAATATAAAATCAAATATCTCTATAAAGCCGCAAGTTTTACAAATATTTTTCTATAGGATGAGCAAGATAAACAGAAAGACATAAAAACAGAGTGACATAAGAATTAAGGATAGGAGCTAGCTATTTTTGATACAGTGTTTAAAGGAATATAAATCCCTATTTCTATAGATTTCATTATTAATTTATAAAAAGTGATATGGGATTAGAAATGTAACAAATTGTACATATCACATATGGGAAAGATACTAGTTCTTCTTTAATATAAAGATATATGTTTAATAAAATATTGTAAAGCCCAAAGTATCTACTACACTGTCAGCTAGGTCAGTAAAATGAAATCTTAGGTTTGTACCATGAGTTGTTTTCAAAGATTACTATTTGTGGATCATGAGTTGCTGAAATGAAATCAAGGGCAGTTGTTGATGACTTTTTTGGCTGATTTTCTTTATGAACTATAGAACATATGGCATGTTGATGGTTTTAGGGGAAAAGAATTCTTTTCTGTTTGCTCCTTGTTGTAGCATCTTTCCTATGGAATGTATGCCAAGACAAAGTAATTTAAATAGACTGGTCTTCAAAGCAGATGTTGGACTATGTTTTTGTAATATATATATATATATATATATATATATATATATATATTACAAAAATTATATATATATATTACAGGACCATATATATATATATATATATATATATATATATATATATATATATATGGTCCTATGAGAATGAAAGAGAGAATGGTAAGAAGAAAATGGTCATCTTGCGAAAATCAGCGATGTCCCCTGTAGATCTTCTGAGATGAAGGACTGGAGGACTTGGCATAAGGTTATTTTATGCACCATCACTGTGACGTATCAGCATTAAAATCATGTGGATCATCCATTGGGATAAACCCACAAGAAGAGGACGAAGGTAAAAGACCTAATGAAGAAGAGCTGGCTTTGTGTCCTAGCAGTTTCTAATCTACTTTCTTTGTTCTCTTCTATCTTGCGGCATTTCTACATCACACTCTGTGTGGCTACAATCATCCATCATTCTTTGCGTGTTTTCTTTTCAAGTCTAGTCAGAGAGCTCCTTTGGCGAGCTGCAGCACTATTACTTTTAGAAAGCAGGTGGGAAGCTCAGTGGGAACAAAATGTCATGCAGTTTGACCCCATCACCTCGGAGAAGACCTTTAGCTTTAGACAGCTGCCATACATAGTTCATCGGAAGGTAGAACAGACGTTAGGTGATCCTGCTCTTAAAATCAGTATGGAAGCCCAGAATGACAACGCTGGAAAAGTTACTTTAACTTAGCTTCTACTTCACACGTAGCTCTACACTAGTTTTCTACTTCTCTGCCTCTGACCTGCTTCCCAATGAAATTCTCATGCCTTAAATACTTCACTCATACCTGTGTCAGTATTTTTCACTATAAATTGACCCCTTTCTCTTTTTATTTTTGTGTCAAGTTAAGTATACTATCACATTTCTGAATTTCCCAAATGAGAAATTTGACGTGCTTCTTTTTAAAACTTCTTTTCCTCACATTTGCATATTTCCCAAAAGCTAGGACATTGACTTCTTACAGTTGTTTTTATAACTTTATTTCATTGTATCTTTATAACTTCTACCACAGAATAAAACATCTTGAGAGCAAGAGATGCCCTGTAGGCTTTCTTGCCTTATTTTATTAAATATAATGTGAAATTAGCCCAGTGAGTTAACCTTGTGTCCTCCAAGTGTCTTTATTCCTGCCTGGGTTATAATTTCCTGAAAGAGTTTTAAGAATTTTAAGGTGACTCAAATAACTATTGCATGAAATATGTTGGATGTGTCTGTTGAACCAACTGCATTATCACACTTTTGAATTTCCAAAATGAATACATTTGGAGTGACTCTTTTCTTTTTCTGTTTCCTTTGTGTTTACATGCTTTCCTGAAAGAAATAAGAACAATTCTTTCACTTTTTTCTATTTTGTATTAATCATTTTATCCATTTACATTTCGAATGATATCCCCCTTCCCTGTTACCCCTCTACAGACCCCTATCACATCCTCCTTCTCCCTCTTCCCCTTTGCCTCTATGAGGGGCTCCTCCACTCACTCACCAACTCCCTCTTCACCACTCTAGCTCCCTCTATGCTGGGGCATCAGCCCTTCACAGGACCAACTTCCCCACCCGACCCTACCCCCTGCTATTAATGCCAGATAAGGCTATCCTCTGCTACATATGTATCTGGAGCCATGAATCACTCCATGTATACTCTTTGGTCTGTGGTTCAGTCCCTGGAAGCTCAGAGTGGTCCAGTTAGTTGATATTGTTCTTCTTATGGGTTTGCAATCCTTTTCAGCTCCTTCAATTCTTTCCCTAGCTCTTTTATTGCTCTGAGCTCAGTCCTATGGTTGACTGTATCTGCATCTGTATTGGTCAGGTGCTGGTAGAACCTCTCAGGGAACACCAATACCAGGCTCCTGTCAACAAGCACTTCTTGGCATGAGCAGTAGTGTCTGGGTTAGGTGTCTGTATATGGGATGGATCCCTAGGTGGAATGGTCTCTGGATGGCCTTTCCTTCAGTCTCTGTTCCTTTCTTTCTTTCTTTTTTTCTTTTTCTTTCTTTCTTTCTTTCTTTCTTTCTTTCTTTCTTTCTTTCTTTCTTTCTTTCTTTCTTTCTTTTTTTTGTCATGTCTTTCCTTTGGACAGGAACATTTCTGGGTTAAAAATTTTGAGATGCATGGCTGGCCCTATCCCTCAACTGGGGGCTATGCTTATCTACTGGAGGTGGTTAGTCCTTTAGGAAACCTTGAAGATTTCTGGCATTTACTGCATCCAAATTCATTATGCAGCTAATCAACATTGTCTCCTTTCTCAATTATTTCTATTCCCGAGAGTAGACTTTTTAGGTTCAATGTCTACTCCTCCTTGGCATTGTAAGGCTAATGTTCATGTGTGAAGCCTAGGTCCTTCTTTTGTGTTTCTGCCTCGTCTGCTTTCTATGTTTTCAGATGAGTTTACAAGGCAGTGCTTTTTATATAATTCTCCAAAATTTTAAAATATAGTGATAGGTTATAAGTTGTAGTTCTTCCAACAGATTGGGTATCTCTGATAGAGCCACTGTGATTTTTTACATTCATAAAAATATTATACAGACTCTAAGTTCCCTGAGGACGGGGAGAGAATTTTCTGTCTTTTCTGAATCCATAGCACCTGCAATTGTGAAAGACACAGAAGGTAATTGAGAAACAGTGTCTGTGTTACTTTGAGTAATGGTTCAGACATTTTCTTTCTGCCTTTGATTGTTGGTGCATTTTTGGAAAACGTCCAAGACAAAGAGAAAATAAAATTTCATTTTGTCTTTAGAATGTCTTAGAGCCTAAATTAGCTAATTAAGAATAAAATTCTCTACTTAGGAAACTGGCAAAGTAAACAGTACAGTTTTTTTTTTTTCAGACAAGAATGGTTTTTAACCTGTGTGAAGACTATTTCCTTTTTTCTTTCATTCCTTACTTTCTTGTCTGGGCTACTATGTTCTATTTGATAGTTTTCTTTATGTAAATTATTCAAAATGTATATAGTGATGTACCTTCTTCCCATTTCACCATCCCATCCAGTGTATTTTGCTTACTTCTGTAGCCAACCCAGATACCCCCTTACCGCAAATTAAACATACCAGGGTCTCTGCAGATAATTAGGACTAATTCATTAGCTGTTTTGTTTTCTCGGAATAGCCTTCTTCCTCATCTATTGCTTGTCTATATCCTGGTGGATAAATACTTGTATGTCCCTTCATTGTTCTTTCCCTTGACCATTTTGTTTAAAGAATGGCTGTGTTTCCTAAGGTTGTCTTTCGTTATATCACCTTTCCTTACACTAGCCTGAAACTACCATATGCTCTATGCTAACTCCGTTGTTGCTGTCTTGCTGCACTGGAATGTGTGCAACACTGTGGCTGTGTCCTCTTTATCTGTGCTGATCACTTTATTTCTATTACTTACCCCAGCTCCTGAGAAGCAGCAGACACTCACATCATTATCAAATGAATAATAAGGTAACCGTTTAAGCTACAAAATATATGTATTATGTATTGAGCAGTAACACAAACATCTAAAAGAAAGCTTGTATGCTCCAGATATGAAAAGCTGGCCACTTATTTATTTTCCACAGAGAGAAAAGGAGCCTCAGTGAAGTTAGTCTCCTATAATAACCCAATTACTTTGATAAAGCAGGGTTTCATTTCTCCCCAGCTGTGAAAGGACTAATGGATCTTGGGTATATGTGTTTTTCTTCCGTGCGTTTCCTGTCTATTGTATAACAGATGAAATGAAGAGAATGATTTTAATAGTTGCTAATGTTTTCAAGCAAAAGTAAAACATGTCTTGGCCTCAGAGCTCGCCAGGGTTTCTGACTCACTCTGCCAGTCAGCGTGGAGAGGAAATAAAATTTACCTCTGCAATTTCAGCAGAGTCGCAGAGATGTGGAAGGAAAACAGCCTCCCAGTTTATAGTATAATAATGTATGTGATGACATTCAATATATAAATTACACAAGCTTGCTAATCGAAGGGAACTTTTATACTGTCTCTTCTGGCCACTGTATCATATTACTCTTCTCAGCGTTGTCTGTTAGCAGTATTCTTATTTATCTCCCACAGTCAGCTGTCTAGTCCTTCCAGTATACAGCTCCTAATTCCCAGTAATGGCCTAATACTAATTTCTTCTTCCCTATCCTCACTGATACCAATTCTCTTACTTATATTACCAATTTCATTCCAAGGTCAAGCTCTAGTCCTGTATGTTGAAGGGCTTAGTTTCTTCTAAGTTTACTTTCTAAAGATTTTATTTGTTGGTATACGAGTTTAGTCTGCTTTGCAAATATTGATGTCTATTTTTTGGAAGGATTTACAATTCTCTAAAGGAGGAAACATTCCATGCCTTTCCTCTTCAACCCTCTCCCACCACTGCCTGAGCCCATTATGAATTAGGGCTCAAAACTGCCTATTGAACTGAAAAGCATTCTAAGTGATGTTGATAGGTGTGAAATGACTCCAGTGTCTCATGAAGCTCAATTAGATCTGTGTTTTCAACTTTCTTAGCTACTTCATTTTTGAGGACTTCAGAGGAGTCAGAAAACTAAATTTCCATATTGTCTTTTTGTTACAAAGTGGAGTGTTCTGATAGGAATATTTATTAAGCAAGAGCCTGTCACAGAAGATGAATTAAATTTTGGACATTGAGTAATTTACATTATGCTAATTAATTTAATCTTGTATTATAATTCTTAAGATAATAATAACCAATGGTAGAAGAGTGGAAGAGAGGGAGGGAGGAAAAAAGGGAGAGAGAAATTTATTCTGTTCTTTCTGAGGAATTCAATCTCAGAGGTTGAAAGTCACCATCTGTTGTCTGCAAGTTGGAGACCTAAGTAAGACCTAGGAAAGCGTTGCAGTGTGATGACTCATCTCATGCAGTGAGAAGAAAAAAACCACACTATTTGTTGTATTCAGGTCATCGAAGGGTGGGCTGATGACTACCCTTGTTAGTGAGGGAAATTCAGTCTTTCAATCAGTGCACTGAACCATCAGTTTTACTGGGAAAGACCAGTACAAAATAAGCAGAAATAAATCGAATTTGACAGCTCATATAGACACATAAAATGAATCATCATGTATCTTTAACTCTAAAAGTGAGAGCTAAGGAAATCTTTGAAAAGTGTCTATGTTGAAGAGATATGCATTAAAGCAAGAAATCAATGACCCCTCTGTTTTGGCTGGCATTGTGTAATTTAAAATGTCCCCTTATATATTGGGCTCTGTCTCTGTTCTTGAATCAAAGAAACTTGTATTGGCTGAGAGAATGACTCTCTAGAGTGTATATTATGAGATCCTTTCCTTCCATGTCTGAGGAAACTTCCCCTCACAGAGTCAACTCTGCATTTTGATGATGAAATGGTAGCCTTTTCAATCAACAGAAAATTTAATGACCCACAGAATTTTCTCCAAACTACAAATTTATGGCATATTTTTATTTCTCCATTTCTTATTTTCTCAACATAGCTTTTTTGGTGAACTTTTAAATCTTTTTCATAAGTCTTTAAAATTTATCTTTCCAAAGACTTTTCAAACTTCTTTTGGGAAATGCATGGGCTAAAGACTATTGTTTTGAAAAATATATATTGAGCTAAAATTAAAGTCAATGCCTTATTCTAGGAAATCAGAACCTAGGGAAAGGTTCCATTCAGTTTTCCTACTCTGGGCCATTCTGTGAATATGGCTGTCCTTTGAGTGCATAAATTTGCAGTAGAGTTTCCCAGTGACTTGGCCTTAAGACAAAAAATACCAAGTGAGTGATGCTGACTGAAATGGGAATTGAGAGTGTTAATGCAATTTCAGTGAATTATCTTTTTATATCAGCAATAAGATAAAGAATGAACCTTTACTTAGAGGTTTAACTGGGTGTATGGATAGAATTTACAGTTCTGGATTCTTGATATGTAAATCTCCCTCCACCACAAAATGAGATCAAATTCAACAGAAAAAAAGTTGATGATGGAATCTAACTTCTGTGCAGTCCCAAGCCTGCCATACCAAATTCATCTCTCTAAGAGAAACACAAACTTAGTCATCTTTATGTGTGGACTGAGGAGTCACTGTGCAGGTAAAATCAATTTTATTGTGAGGTTGACCAACAAGGAGCTGTGAGCTATTTTTTTCACTGCTTAGTAATAGGAAAGGAGGGGAACAAAACTTCTGGCTGATTAAAAAGCAACTGATCTTAGGGTTCTGGTACACAGGGTAGGCAGCCTTTGTGTTTCTTCACAAGTTACAACTCAGGGGTGCTGGTAAGAACAATATTTTGTACAGGATTTTGAGCATGAGACAGCCAGTGCTCAATGGTGAGCCTATCTGGCTTCTTTGCACATCCGTTCTTTAAATCTAAATTGTCCATGAGTGGAAACTGGAGACATCCTTCCAGGAAGGTAAGATGAGCACATCTGTAGTTCAGGGGATTACACATGGGTATGTCAAGGCCTTGGCCAGTTGCATCTCACTCTGAAACATTGCTTGCAGCACTTAAGAGTCCCTATGGTTTAATCTAAATTCAGTCACATATGGGAATCTGTTACATACGGAGAAATACCATACTCAGTCTCTAAGAGTTAGAAAAAGTCTCTACTGGAATAAACTTTAGATAGTTCTTTTATTTTATTTTATTTTATTTTTTTTTTTGATTTTTCGAGACAGGGTTTCTCTGTATAGCCCTGGCTGTCCTGGAACTTACTTTGTTAGATAAGTATTTTTATATTTACACAGTAGCACTTGATGTGTATGTAATAATAGAGAACAAATGAGTTCAGGCCAACACACTTTCTTGATAAAAACAAATTACTTTTTGTTTGTTATGGTTTCATATTTTGGTCTTTGAGATAGCACTCCATTTAAGATGTATTATTTAGTGGTTTGCTTTTCTAAAGATCAAGTAACGCTCATTACATCCCCTTTTTATTCATGACCAAAAATCACCGGAATGAAAAAAAAATAATTACTGTCTGATGCTATAATATGGAAAGACTATTTTGTCTTTAATGAGGAGAAATCTGAGGGAATTGTTTATGTAATGCAATGAGGAACTCAGTATTCTGGCGTAGAGTGAGAAAATGCTTTTCAGTAAGGGAGAAGTTAAAGGTTAAAAGATTAAAGCCGAAAGTAAATATTGAGGCACAAACAACTTCAAGGTAGACTTGCACAGGAGTCCTAAACTCAGTGCTACTGTTGAACCTTGGTGATAGATTCATAGTTTCTGTTAAAATTAAAGTGAATGGCTCAAAGCAGGCAGAACAGTCAGAGGAGCACCACCTCCCAAATGATGACGGCTGTTTTCCGCCATCTTTGTGATATACAAATGCAGCATGTAGCAGAAATATTCTGCTCTCTGCAGAGTTGCAGTAATGGCTTTCCATTATTTCCCACTTACTTTGTATCATCTCCTAGGTGTTTTGGTTCAATGCCGTGCGCAGGGGAACTTTTTGTTGCTGTTTATCTCTGGTTATAGTTTGGGTGATGAACATAGGAGTGTAGTGTTTTCATGGATACTTTTCTCAGGAGCAGGAGTCACTTTGATGACCATGTCCCTTGAAAGATTGTGGGTTAATTTTTCTGCTTCTAAAACTGAAAAATTTTTAACAGTGATATTACAGATATGATGCTGTCCCAACAGTCTTAGTGTGGGACCCAAACTATTCCCCTTCAGGCATGTCATAAGTTTAGGAATGTGTTTTTGTCCTGTGAACTCTTTCTGCTGTTAGAATAGCAGTTACCCTTTCTACACCCCTGTTCCTAAGGCAGGGCACTATAAGCCTCCCTCTGCACTCCTTTGCACCCCCTGGATCTGCTTTCAAATGGCTGGGCATATCTGGGGAGCTGTCTGGTCTTCTTGAACTTGTTTAATGGGAGACAACTTTAGGGAAACAAAAGCAAGCATCAATTTGAACATAGACAGTTTTAATCTGAGGAATAATATATTTTAACTCTCATTCACTCTGTCTTGGGCTTTCTTAAATCTAAGGAGTCCTGTTGTTTCTTGTCCCCAAAGAGATTTACTTTTCTAACTGTACTAAAACACAGGCTTGTGGAGGAATGTTCTTGAAGAACTAACTTGAGTTCTTCTATTAATACTATTAGTATTTTTTCCTCTGAAATCTCAAATCTGCTTAATTTGTAGACAGAGTGCTATCATCTACACATTTTTTAAATCCTTTTTTCCTACTTGCCTCTAGGGGAATAAAAAATTAGGGGAAATGTTGGCAGTACATTAAAGACACAAGGCAGAATAAAAATGTAGGTTCCTGAAATGTTTAAGGAAGATGGACATCATCTGCTTTTGGGAACTGCCTAACAGAATTTAGCTGGTGCATTAGTTATTCAAATTGCCCCCTTGCTTTTATCATGCTGATAATATACAGCTGGATTGCTAAATGATGTGCACTTTTCCCCCCCAAGAACAGGATTGGGCACTTAATCAGGTCAATAATTATTCACACATTAGCACGGTCTTCCTCTTAAAGTGTAGTGGTGACTCACTGGGTATATAGTCATTATTACTGATTAGCACGAAATCATTTTTGTGCATCAGTGGTTCATGTGGAAACAGCTACTTTTTAAATTTTTTTTTGTACTGAGTTATTTAACAGTTGGACTAAGTGATGAATATTGTATTACTGTTTTGGCTGAAGACTGAAATCTTTTTACAAGTCACAGTAAATAGACATCGAAGTGCAGTAACCCACCTAGCGTCCCTGCACTGATACAACCAGTTGGTGACCATTAAACACTATACTTGGGGTTAGTGAGATTGCTTGCTCAGTGGGTAAGAGCCTTGACTGCTAGTTCAGAGGACCCGGGTTTGATTCTCAGCATCCACATGGCAGTGCACAACTGTATTTAACTCCAGATCCATGGAATTTGGCACCTTCTTCTGGTCTCTGCAGGCACGAAGCATGCAAGTGGTGCACAGATGTGCCTGCAGGAAATCCCTATACACATAGAAAAGACAGTTGATAAAAAGAATAACTGCAGAGTAACTGTAGGAGGGAAATGATGTAACCAACACTGCCAACTTCTTCTGAAGTCCGATGGTTGTTGTGAACATTAGTAGTGGGCTATCTTTTACTGTAGGTGAATTTACTTGGTAAAGAAATAAATGGAGAACAAAAAAGGGAATGCCATTAGAAATATGGGCAAGATGATTTAAACAATAGAGAAGAAAACTAAAAGCTGAAAGTAAGACCGAACAGGATTAGATGTGAGAAATGAGAGACATGAATTTCAATCAATTTGAAATGCTAATTAGATGAGATGTGGTGAAAAATCTAAAATCCTTTATGATTTATACTGTTTTACTACAAATTCAAAAAATCTCATTTGACACTTGCCACAACATTACTGCTGTACCTTAAAAGGTGTAAGTTAGAAACAATATCAATAAACATCAAATTCATATTCAATTTTTTTTTCATTTATTTAACTGGGTATTTATTTGTAGTTGGCTTGTTTGAGTTAATATTGAAACAGGGTTAAAATAATGGGTTCATTTTCACCTGTCTTTCAATGTCTTGTAATATCTTTTACTAATTTTATTTTTATGCCTTTTTAAATGAAGATAAGAATATCTGCTTGTCTTTGTCTGACTCAGGTTGGGGGTTGGTTGCATTATACTTTATATGTGCTGTTATATGTTGTATTACAGGAGTGCATCTTGCTCTATTTGGTTTGAGATTATACTTAAACAATTTGGCATCTGAAGTAACATTTAATTTGAAGAAACATTAAATCATTGGCTTTTTTCCTTCACTTGCTCTTTTAGATAAAGCATTCTTAATCACTAAGAGTGAGTGATTGGTAGATTTCTACAAGTTCTTCCATACTCCCTGATGATGGTGTTTTTGAATGAGATCAATACTTTACAGATGTTTAGTGCTATTCCATTTGCCCACCTACAGTAGAAAGAAGCTTTCCAGGTTGACTCTTCCAGTGTTCTGATGTGACTGCATGGTCTTTGATAGAATCTGGGCATGCAGCTCATCTTCCATATTTTCTTTCCAGTCTCAGATGGCCCCAATAATTTCTGACTCCCATTTGTTGGGACTGGAATGTTTAGAACACAGCTGAGCCAACTTCCAACTGTTATTGGACGTAATCAATGGTCGCTATAGGCCTTTGGTCTTTTTAGAGTACATGTTGATCACTTGTTTCTTTTCTCCTTTAATTATAAATTCTAGTAAGCGACTGCAGTAACTCTACAGTTACACATTACACTATCCCCTTGCCTTTTACCAGTATTCTTGTGTGTCACTGTGAAGGTTTTCCTATTCCATTCATCTTATATGCTATTGAAGAATGAAAAATTGTATAAAAAGCTGTAAAGAGTAGCCTTGGGCCTAATTTCACCAATACTTTAAAATTTTCACTGTTTAGGACAAATCCTGGAAATTAGAATTTGTGGGACACAGAACAAATGCATATGTAATCTTTCTATGTATTGGCCATTTAAAAACAATTTTCTGTTCTAGGTGTCATGTGCGAGTATGTAGTAAAAAATGGTACAGTTCCCCAGAATACTACTTTTGAATTTGGAACATATTGGTAAGTGAAAAAATTTGTATTTCAGTATAATTTTGTTATATAATTTAATTTTTATGTTAGGTATTTAATATTTTTACTATGTGCATTTATTTTTAAACATCTATTATTTGTTTATTTAGTGTGGGCGCATATGTGTATGTGTGGGGGTCAGAAGATAGCCTGAGGGACTTCATTCTACGCGTTTACCATGTGGGTCCTGCCCATCCTTCTCAGCTTTACCAGCTTGGCATACTCATTACATGGAAAGCTGGTATTCAGTTTTCTCTCTGCTTGAACCATGGCCAGGCTCTGGCCTTTGAGAACAATGTGGTAGAAGGTATCTTGTGCCAGTCTTAATCCTAAGCTTCAGACATTCTGCTCAGTCCATTGCTGATTCAAGGCTCTCTGCGATGTAGAGGAGGCTGGGCCAGCTTGCTACAAGACAGGAAAACACAGAGCAGAGAGGAGGCCGCATTGCTGAGGACCACGTAGAAACAGAAACACCAGAACTTGAAGAAACCCTAAGAGACATAGGCTCTGTCAAAATTCAGACATCAAAATAAGAACCTAAATAAATTAGTGTGTTTAAACCCCTAAAATTGGGGTGTTTGATCAGACTTAATAAAGTCCTCGAAAGAACACTCAGTGTTCTCAAGAAACATTACAACCATTTTCCCCCAGGCTATATACAGCTTCATTAATGGCTAAACTTAATTTTTGGCTGTGAATTTCTACTTCATTTTAAATTAGCTTTTTTTTTTTTTCATTTGTTTTGACTTCTCTTTGCTGTTTGTTTTCCCACAAACTCGTGTTGTTTTAAATAGCAGCAACCACATTGGGCCTTGGATTTTATATTCTCCCCTTGTACTTTATCTGCATATCATAAACATTTTTCTGCATCTGAGTTGTGCTTGTAATTACAAACTTTAATTACAAATCCTATTCTATACCTAAGTTTACCATCATTTCCCAATCCTTTCTTCTCTAGACATTTATTTTATGGTTGCTGCTGCCACAGATAATGCAAGAGTGGACCACACTTATTTTATTGAATTGGTTCCTCTTGATAAATGGCCATGAAAGGAATTACTGTCAAAGCATATAAAAACGTTATAGTTCTGCCATATTTTGACATACAGTATTTTTCAAGGAATATAATTCCCAATGCCACCAGAGGTGTATTGCCTTAGAGTCATTTTAGTTGAGGGTCTCTGGTTTTGCAGATTAAGAAAGCTTTTAAATTATTTTCCCAAGCAAGTCTCAGAATCTGTAACCTTGTTCACAGTGTTTAACTCAGCGCCAACTCAAGCATTATCATTAGATTTCCTCCTCTACAAAAATATTTTTCTTGTTTCCTGATGTCCACTGTCCTCTGTTGTTGTTGTTGTTGTTGTTGTTGTTGTTGTTAATTCGTTTATGATGTCTGGTCAAATATTCCTATATTGTTTTATACATTGTGGTCTCATTTGTTACTCTTCAAAAGCTGAGAAATAATCTCACTTCTTTCATATTACCTTTCTGTTTGAATCTTTAGCATCAAGCTAGTCCTTTTGGTCTGAGTGCTTGTGTACCTGCCCTCTCCACACCTCTCCTTGCCTGGTCCCTGTATATGATTTCACAGCTCTTGTATGCTGGACTCAATGCATCATAAATATTGTCGTGAAGAAGATTTTCGGTGTATGTTTGGCATCTGTGGCCATTCTGTAACTGAAATTTTCTCTCCTGTAGACGTTACAAGAAGTAAAAGATACTGCACCGGTCGGAGCTCTCACTGGTGGATTCTCTTTCATCCAGGATAAAAATAGCTGGATGGCTTGCAAACTTGTCCCTGGTGGATTTCTGACAGTTTTCATCATACGGAGAGAAGGAGTAAGGCAAGAGCTCTTTGGTAGTAACAGACACAACAGTATCCGTAAGTTGACATTCTTGCTGGAAAAATGACAGGGGAATACACTGTCACACATGTCTGTTGACAGAACCACAGAGTGATTTATTTTTCTTTCCCTTCTAGTGATTCTACAAATCAACTGTATTTTCCACATAAAGTTTGTCCACATAATCATACCGAATCTCCCCTTCATGCTTGGAACTGAGAACCCTGATTGATACCAAGCTGTAGGATATACTGAATGTCTCTTATTAATTAATTAGTTTTTGCTTGAGAAGATTTTCCAGTGCCTTTTAAATAAACAGAAGGACAAACTATTTTAAGAGACTGCACATTGAAAACATGAAATTTCTACTTTCACAAATGGTAGATTTGCATCAAATCTTTACATGGCAAACCATGACTGACTAATAACTAAAAACTGCCTTTGCTCTTTGGATCACTGTTTAAATGGCTGAAACTAGTTTTGTCTAGAGTTTTTAATATGTGGTTGTTTTGTTTTCTTGTTCTCTCTCTTTATCATCATCAAAGATCTCTTTGGTCTTCAGCTAATGAGACTTTATAGTTTCAGAAACGTGTGTGTACCCGTTGCTTCGTTACGTACATCTTGGGTGATTGATGGACTTTTCAATATGGAGATTAGTTAAATGTGTCTCAAATCACTTTGTGGACTTTTTTTTGTTATTTCTTTCATATTTTTCCATTCATTTAAACAAACTGTCCCCTTTGTTCCATATATCAGCTAAGGTAATCCCCATTGGGTCCTGCCAGTTCTTTGTATATATTGGATATTATCCCTCTATTGGATGGAGGATTGGTAAAGATCTTTTCCCAATCTGTTGATTGCCATTTGTTCTATTGACAGTGTCCTTTGTCTTACAGAAGCTTTTCAATTTTATGAGGTCACATTTGTTGATTGTTGATCTTTAAGCCTGAGCCATTGGTGTTCTGTTCAGGAAAATTTCCCCTGTGTTGATGTGATCAGGGTTCTTCCCCACTTTCCCTTCTATTAGATTCAATGTATATGGTTTTATGTGGAGGTCTTTGATCCACTTGGAATTGAACTTTGTACAAGGAGGTAAGAATAGACCAATTTAAACAATCCTTTTTGTATTATTGGTGGGAATCGGGCCCCCTTCCCCTGCTTCATAACTGCATGCGGAATAGTAAAATTGAGCTTTGATCAGAATGCTTGTCTTAGTGACATCATTTTCTCTTGTCGCCTAGCCCTTCTTCTCTTCTAGGTTTCCAAAATGCCTTTCCAGCCTAGAACCTAAACATGTAGTCGGCTGGCCGGACACAACAATCCTAGATGCCCCTTTCTCTAGAGAGAGGCAGTCAGTTGCTTGAGCTCTGTGTCCTGGGTAAAGCTGCTTTGATGGTGGATTTCATTTATGGAATAACCTAGACTTTGGCTGTGCTGGACAGACCCTTGTTAGCACTATCAGTAATGATTTCATTCCTTTTCATCTAGTGTTCTTTCTGTTTTCTACAGGTGTGACAGAGACCTGAATGCTAGCCCTCTAGATAGCAAGCATTTGGACCCCTTATCTAGCACTCCTCTTACTTCTTAAACACTTCCTTTGATTCTTAGATAAGGTCCTCTGGATCTATTCTTCTCAGAAAACACACCTTCTATTTTGGCATGCATTGGTGAGATTATGTGGGTGCAGTTCTTCTGAATCCTAGATGCAGATTTACGCCTGCAGTTTCAAATCCACAAAGCAGACCCTGATCTGTTTTCTCAGATCCCTGTGTTTGGATCTGCTCAATTCTGCTTGTTAACTTTCTTCTCTCCACTCAGCCTCCTTTCCCCTTGCAGGTAATAACTGCCTGTTCAGTGTCTGAAACAAGCTATTAATGCTACCACATTTCTTTAGTTTTCTTTAACTTTGTAAGTTTTATCCTTTATTAATTTTAATGACCACAACTTTTTGGTGCTTACAATTGTATAGAAACAAATATAGATTCTGATGTTAAATTCAGGTGTTTTATCAGAAAATTTTACAAAATATCCTGCAACAAAAATCAGAAAAGTTATTCATTATGCACCCCAGTGCAGCTTGCTCCAGATGCTGGGGTGACAATGTTTACATCTGAGATGGCTAGAGCAATTCTGAATTATATAAACTATCCTTAGAAATGTTATCATATATTTGGTTTTCATTACTGGGCATTTTTTAGGACTGGTTTCTCTTAGAATATTGTATCTTCCTGTTTTATATTTTATATCTTATATTTTTATATATTATAGTTTATATCTTCCTGTTATATCTTTTAATAACTGGCATTTGAAATATGTTTTTTACTATAAATACAATGACAGGGTTTATTCATATAATAAGACATTTTTCTCACATCTAGAAGCAGTGATTACAGTATCACAGAAATTCTGTCATAGGATAAAAAGGACACACTTTACTGTAATCTTAATTTTAGCCAATATTTTCAAAAATCAATATTTAAATCAAAAGCAGACATGATAAACGTACATTATTATTTAGAATACCTAGCATGGAGGCAATAGTGATTAGTATAGAAATATGTTTTTAACAGTGGAGCTGGCCCTGATGGCTCAGGCAGAGGTAAGCTGGCCTTGGGAGTGAGGGTGTGAGAACAGGAGAGCTGTCTCTGCTCCTCACAGGCTGAAGTACCTGGAGGATCTGACCCTGTGCTTTGACTGGGCAGCACAGAGGAGCTTGCTCTGGATTCTAGGGTGCAGATGAGCCAGCTCAGAGGGCATGAAAGCAGGCAGTGCTGCCTCGTGCCGATGGCATCATTAGGTGGCCTAGCCAGAGCTGTACTGGAAAGTTTTCCAGTGGATAAGGGAGAGCTGGCAGGCTGACCAGCTAAGCTATCATGGAGGCCCAGATCCAGAGTTATGCATTGGCTCACCCCAAAAATCTAGATCACCTGAGAACTGTTGGGTCATGTGAAAAGGCTAGTCTTGCTGATCCAAAGCTGCAGGATCAACAGAATAACCAGGAAGAGTCCCAGTAAGGAGCCAATATTAATGGTGTCACAGAAGCCAGAGACCTCAAACCAGACCAATGACTCATTCCAGTGAACATTTGGAAATGAAAATGTATGTAGACAGAGTGTTACATTGTGGGACACACTGTCACACACCACGGCTTCCATGACAAGCTGTTCTCTATGCTTTGCTTTGTTTATTTTTTTTATGATTTTTAATTTGGGGGGAATGTTGCAAGGGCTGAGAATGGATGCAAGGAGAGATGAGTGGGACTGGGGTGCATGTTGTGAAACTCAAAGAATCAATAAAAAGTAAAAATAAAAAACGTCTTTGGTGAAAGCTTATTGCTTAGCCTCTTTTATCCCATGAGCCACATCATAGTGAAGCATAGCTCTTGTCAATCATACTTCATAGCAATTTATTCTGTATTTTAACTAGTTCATTAATTGAATCTCTGCTTCTGAGATTACTCTTCTACATTGTCTATGCTCCAAACTACCTCTTTTCCTTAGCCTCTTGAAATTTTATTTCCTGTTTCCTTTTATTTCCTTGGAATAATTTTATTTTCAGATAATAAACAAGTCATATTACATAATTGCTATACATTTTAGTTGTATACAAAGGGTATCCTATTTTCCATTCTATCCAAGAATAAATGAAATGTCCAGGGATGGTTAAATATTATAGACGAGAAAGAAGATTCTAAAGAAATTAAAAAGATTTATCACACACAGAGTTGTAGAAAATAAAGGAAGGAAAGAAAGAACAGAAGAGGAAATGGAAGGAGTAGGGTAGCCATTAAAAATATAGTTATACACACACACATACACACACATGCGCACACACACACACACACACATACATATATACATATATATATATATATATATATATATATATATATATATATATGATACATTCTTTCTTTGAAAATGAGCTGTTGTAAAAATACTGTTAAATTACATATGTTATTACTGGATAACCACTGAAAAAGTCAGCACCTCATACCTTAGTGTTACCATGCATACCTCATCCAAACAGGTCCAGCAGGCCTGGCATACTGCACATTGTATTTCTAATATCGGTGTAATTTGAAACATGTAGAAACACCCAACGGATTCTCTGGAATGGAGAATTTCTCTCTGTTGAAGTCTAGACAGAGGCAACACCCATCTGCCTATAAAACTGTCAGAAGGGACGAAGAGTTGGTAAAATCCTCTGTGTCTTTTACATATTTATGAAATGTTTAATATTAGTGTTTTTGTGATGCTTATCTATCTATAATAGTTTTGGCTAAGAGAAAAGCATTTATAAAGGCAGCAGAAAATGAGTGTTATGGTTCTCTTTGATTGATATACAACACCTGTTTTTAAGTAAAGATATGATTGCTAACTGCCATCTGGCACAGTTGCTGGCCCAGAATTACCACAAACACTATTATCTGTGCTTAGGTTTAGAACATGCTATGCCAATTACTGTGCCTTGGTATTTGAGTAAACAGCAGAAGTGGAAAGGCCGGTTATACCTTAACCAACTCCTTCGAAGCAGGTTGTGAAACTCAGGAAGAATTTTCTGGCATTCCACTGAGGCAGGTCATAAAGTCCTCCATTCTTCATTATAAAAATGTCCTCTCTAGAGCCAGAGCCAAAGCTCTGTTCTATGATGAAGAAGAAAAGGAACAAACAGACCTTATTCTTTTTTGATGTTTATTTGTTTATTCATATCATATTATAACTTCATGTTCATCTCTCGTTCTCGATGACCACGCACAGCTTTATCACAGCTAGTATTAAAAATTACACAAATTGCTGGATTTATACATGTATTTATTTCCTTATCAATGTCCCATGCAAGAGAAACTCATATTAAACATATTTGTATGATTTTTATCTCCATAATTAATGTCACCCATGGACATAGGATGAGGGAGCAGGGAACCTTCATTCTCTCCTGCACTGCAAAATCTGTTGCACTATGCCAGGTGAAGCTGTGAATTGTCTTGCCTTTGCTTCCAGATTGAAAACTTGTTTTGTTTTATGGTTTCAATCTTGTTTGTCTTAGGACCTGGAAATCTATTTTCTTTCATATGTATTTATTTTCCAACGAAAGGAATAAAAATAGAGAATTCCTGAAGGCAGAAGGGTCATAAATAATAGGGAAAGGCGTTTTTTCATTTGTTCCTTCTCCAGAATGCCATGTCATTCCTTGTCTAGTACTGGTACGACTTTGCCCCTGGCCACTAAATCATCAGCTTTTACATTGATTCATCTTAACATTCTTGGATTTTGTTCTTTGTATGGAAAAGATTTAGAGTAAGTACTTTACAATGTTCATGTTTTTAGAAATTCAGTGTTCAGAGAAATTCTATGTTCAAAGAACAATAAGCTATGACACTCTCTTTTACTTTCCTGTGATAGATATTTTCTTCCTCCAAGCTTCATGCCCACAATGATACTTTAGGCCACAGCTGGACACCACAGTATGAATACTGATTCTGCTCCTTTTTAGCTTATTGCTTTTCACATTTTTGGAAACAATTAACTCATTAAAAAATACCCAGATCATGACCACAAGACACATGTAGCTGTTACTCTTTCTTATCTTGTCAACTAAAGTGGTAGTGCATGTTTGGGGAATAGTAATTAGATTAATGGGTGTCTGTAATTTATTCACAAAGAACCTTTTCACCTTCTTGCACATCTTACCATCTGTAAAGCTGCAAAGCATCTACAATGATTGCATGTCCGGATTTAATTGGAGAACTCTCCCCAACCATTCCTTCTGTCCTACCTCTCTCCCTCCCTCCTGCTCTCTCCCTTGCCTTCATCCATTCCCTTCAACTCTTAACATCCTTTTCCATGACTTAGATCCATGCAAATGTGTGGTTCCTTAAAGCAGCAGGGCTACAAAGTAGCAGAGCCTCAACTGGATAGGCAAGTGTGTGAGATTTTATTTTTTCTATTTTACAGATGAGGAGACGGAGTCTCAAAAGTTTTCCAACCTAAGCAACACACCAGGTAAATGTTGGCATTTGGATGGCTATTGTTATATTCAAAGACTGTGATTATAAGGCTGTAGGGAGAGAGAATAGAGGAAACTTTGATTTTGTGGATTAGAAAAGAACTGTTGAATTTGGAAAGATGCTCTAGGTGATAAATATAAAGGGCTGGGTGATGGTTTTCTCAGACTGGTTAAGAGCTTGTACTGGTTTTCAAGAGGACTGGAAATCTTTTTCTAAAATCCATATTGAACAGTTCACAACTTCCAGTCACTTGAGTTTCAGGAGAATTGATGCCTCTTTACAAGCACAGAAAACCCATAGATACAATATTCACAGAATTAAAAATAAAATATATTTAAACATAATCTAGAAATTTTCAAAACAGTGAAAGCAAAGCAGTCCATACATGTTTATAATAGCAGTCCCTGAAGAAATGCATAAAGAGTGATTAAATAGTAGTTACTACCTTTCAGATTTACAACAATTGTTTTGTAATTCCTTGAGTAAGGTTCAAATAAAGGGACATGCTATTAACTTCACCATAAAATCTTGTGCTTAAGTGATGTGGATAATCAGAGGAAAAGGGCTTCAGCTATAGGGGATTTTCCAACCCTCCTCTGCTACCTTTATCACTAAATGAACAATCAACATCAACAACATACAGAAAGGACTTTCAAAGGATCTGCTTTCATCATCCTTATAAAGTCTCAAGGACAGAGCTTGTTACAATTTTATGGAAGAGGTTACAAGGATTTAGAAAGGTCAATAAACTTACCAATAATGGGACAGTTGGAAGATTATGAGCACTGAAGCGTAGGTCACTCAAAGCTTGCATCACTAGGGTTCTGTCTGATGGTTGAGGTAACACTCAGTGAGTAGCAAAACCCACCGAAAATGCTAAGCTCTTATGGCCAGTGGTACGAATATGCTCTCTAGATGCCTACTATGGTCATTTTGCTGCAAATACATGTATAACTATACATCAATTTGAACATATTTATTATTTTAAGGTGCAAAATATCAAAGACAATTTACTTAAAGCAAAGCCATAGTACAGGTCAAGTATACTTAGTATACTCTAAGATGGTATAGGATGCCCAAGGGCATTCTTTATAATGGCAACAAAATATAAAAGCAATACTGCCCTTTTACATCATATATTCATATGTTGGTGTTTAAATTTATAACTTGTCACTCATACTAGAAGCTCAATTTCTAAAGCACACACAATTGCTGATCGTTTCATTTATCATTTATGAGGATGTTTATGTAACATAAATACAATTTGATGTTCTATCTGCAGGAAGTTTCTTATCATGTTTTTAGAATGGAGAATGGAAGGAACTAAGAGTATAATCTTAAATACTTAGTGATAAGATTTAATAAAATTGGCTGAATTGGTTTATGACTTCTAAAAACTTAAAACATTTAATAGATACCTATCCTTAGAATAGTCTATGAATATATTTTAATGGTATAGATTGTGATGATCTAAAATAGTTGCAAATATTAATCCAGTATTCTTTGACTTTCAAAGAGAGTGATATCTTGACTTTTTGCTTTCCATTTTGTATCTCTTTCACTTTCTTTTGTTGTCTAATTGCTCTATTAGAACTTTGAGTATTATATTGAATAGATAGAGAGAGAGTGGGCAGCCTTGTTTTGTCCATGATTTTAGTGGGATTGCTTCGAGCTTCTCTCCATTCAATTCGATGTTGGCTGATGATTTGCTGTACAGTGCTTTCATTATGTTTGGGTTTGTGCTTTGAATTCCTGCCATTTCCAAGACTTAACATGAAGGGGTGTCATATTTTGTCAAAGACATCATCTAATGAGCTGATCATGTTATTTTTTCTTTGAGTTTGTTATATAGTCGATTATGTTGATGGATTTTAATATATTTTCATTTATTTTTTTATTTTGGATGAAGCCTCCTTGATTGTGGTGAATATTGGCTTTGATGTTGTCTCACAGTTTTACTGCTGTAAACAGACACCATGACAAAAGCAACTCTTATAAGGACAACATTTAATTGAGGCTGGCTTACAGGTTCAGAGGTTCACTCCATTATCATCAAGGCAGGAACATGGCAGCATCCAGACAGGCATGGTACAGGAGGAGATGAGAGTTCTACATCTTCATCTGAAGGCTACTAGCAAAATACTGGCTCCCAGGCAGCTAGGATGAGGTCTTAAAGCCCATGCCCACAGTGACACATCTATTTAAACAAGGCCACACCTCCAAATTTGCCACTCTCTCGGCCAAGCATATTCAAACCATGACAAATGTGTTCTTGGATTAGGTTTTTTGAGAATTTAAATGAGCATTTTCGCATTGAAAGTGAAATTAGTCTCAAATTCTCTTTGTTCTTTTTGAGGATTAGATATCGGCTTAACTGTGGCATCATAGAATGAATTAGATAGTATTCCTTCTGTTTCTACTTTGTGGAATAGTTTGAGGCTTATTGGTATTAGCTCTGCTTTGAAAATCTGATAGAATAACAAATTGAATTTGAATCATACAATTTTTCTTTTATTATATGGGCATAGAAGTAATCAAAACATTTTTGCATTTATACTACTGGCTGTGTTATTCTATATTTTATATATATACACATATAAATAAATATGTACATATTTATACATGTATATTACATATACATTTATAATATAATAAATAAAACACATACCATAAATAATATATAATATATATAACACATTATATAACATATATGTATTATATTTGTACATGTGTATATTTATACATATTTATGTGCATATATGTACATATGCATATATGTGTGTGTGTCTCTGTGTGTTTGAGTCTGTATATATATATTTATACTCACACATATATATATATATATATATACATACATACATATATATGTACATACATGCATGTGTGTGTATGTATGTGTGTGTGTGTGTGTCTGTATCCTAGTCAATGGGAATAATCTTTTACCAAATTATTTTACAAAATCTCATAATAAAGTCTACCTTTACTGGCATAATAAGCAATACACTTTTTTATTGGATATTTTATTTATCTACAATTCAAGTGTTATCCCATTTTCTGGTTTCCCCTCTGGAAACCCCCTATCTCATCCCCTCACCCTACTTCTGTGAGGATGCTCCCCCACCCACCTACCCATTCCTGCCACCCTGCCCTGGCATTCCCCTACATTGGGGCATCAAGCCTTCCCAGGACCAAGGGCCTCTCCTCCCATTGATGCCTCACAAGCCAATCCTCTGCTTCACATGCAGTTCTTGCCATGGGTCCCTCCATGTGTATGCTTTGGTTCGGAGTTTAGTCCCTGGGAGCTCTAGAGAGGTCTCATTGGTTGATATTGTTGTTCTTCCTATGGGGTTGCAAACCCCTTCAGCTCCTTCAGTCCTTTCTCTAACTATTCCGTTGGGGACCCTGTGCTCAGTCCAATGGTTGGCTGCAAGAATCTGCCTCTGTATATATCAGGCTTTGGCAAAGCTTCTCAGGAGACAAGTTATATCAGGCTCCTGTCAGCAAGCACTTTTTGGCATCCACAATAGTGTCTGGATTTGGTGACTGTATATGGGATGGAACCCCAGGTAGGGCAGTCTCTGGATGGCCTTTCCTTCAGTCTCTGCTCCACACTTTGTCTCCATATTTCCTCCCTTGAGTATTTTGTTCCCCCTCCTAAAAAGGACTGAAACATCCCACTTTGGTCTTTCTTCTTGAGCTTAATGTGGTCTGTGAATTGTATCTTGGGTATTCTGAGCTTTTGGGCTAATATCTGCTTATCAGTGAGTGCATACCATGTGTTTTCTTTTATGACTGGGTTACCTTGCTCAGGATGGTATTTTCTCATTTTATCCATTTGCCTAAGAATTTACTGTCGAAATCAGCCTGGCAATTTCTCAGAAAATTAGTCATAGTGCTACCTGAGGACCCAGCTATACCACTGCTGGGTATATACCAGAAAATGTTTCAACATATAATAAGGACACATGCTCCACTGTGTTCATAGCAGCCTTATTTATAATAGCCAGAAGCTGGAAAGAACCCAGATGTCCATCAACAGAGAAACAGGTACATAAAATGTGGTACCTCAACATAATGGAGTACTACTCAGCTATTAAAAACAATGTCAGCTGGGCATGGTGGCGCATGCCTTTAATCCCAGCACTCGGGAGGCAGAGGCAGGCGGATTTCTGAGTTCGAGGCCAGCCTGGTCTACAAAGTGAGTTCCAGGACAGCCAGGGCTATATAGAGAAACCCTGTCTCGAAAAACCAAAAAAAAAAAAAACCAATGTCTTCATGAAATTCTTAAGCAGTACACTTTTCATAGGGAATATTTCTTAAGGTATTTAATTTAATCAACATTTGTTAGGATAAAACAATCCGCAGTGCATGGATAATTATGTAGGTATTTAATTTCCTTTTTTTTAGTTTTGAAATTAAAAATTAAAACTAGAAATGTTGAAAGCAATTGAGTCTCCAACACAAGCAAGACCATTAATGGACAGCATCTTTATACTCCCTTATTTCATGCAGGAAATCTTGACTACTATTTACTTTGTGTATTGGTTTGTCCTTGCCTTTTACCCACCGATACAGGATTTGTTGACAAATAGATATCTCGAGCCTGCTGAGTAATTTTGAAATGACAGCCCTTCCTGTTCCTCTTCTTATGACCTGTACCTGAGCCCATTGCTTCTTAACCCTCAGTTCTATAATGCATTTGCCTGCACGTCCTCGTGCCTCAAGCTTTCTGAGCTTCTGCTGGCTTCTCACAGCTTTATTAGCTCAAACTCTCCATGAGCACAGGAGAGGGAGGCTTGATCCAAGCTCCATTCTGTCCCTGTAGAGACTGACCTTTCATGATGACAATTTAAAATGCTGACTGTCTGCTTTAGAAGAAACTTCAAGAGTCCCAGAAGGAAAGTAAAGCAACAACAAAAAATATTCTGTAATAAATAAAGCACACTGTATGTTTTATATATTTCTATTTTTTATGAATTTGTTGGTTTATGCTTTATAAATTTGGTTTATACTTTATGAAAATCAGTATTTCAGAATGCTCTAAAATATGTATTTATTATTGTTTTATTCTGGGATGATAACATGTGTATCATTTTGTGGAAGTGTGAAGGTCAGAGGACAATTTTGTGGATTCAGTTCTCTCCTTCTACCTGATTAATATGTGTTTCAGGATTTAAATTTAAAATATCAGATATTTATTTTTGATTAGAAAACATCTTTGCATATAGAGTAATCCTTCTGGCCCCTGGAATTATATACTATGCTTGATATGTGGAAATCTTCAAAACACCTTTTTTTTTATGGTGTCAGCTTTCTTGATATAAATAACATCTTTCAGTCCCTTGCGAAAAAGAGTTTTCAAGACACTGCACACTTTACAAAAGAAAGGTGTAATAATGGAAGCATGGAGTCCTTTCACAGTATGGCAAAAGCTCTCAGAAGAAACAAAGTTTTGCCTTGAATGATGGATTTTCTAGTAGTGCGAGTCTCTCCTTCTCTGATTTGATTTTACTTTATCAGTACTTCTTGTTCACACAATACATTTTGGCAATATTCTTTCCCCAACTCTACCCAGATCCTCCACATCTGACTCTCTTTCCATTGATGGCCGACTAGGCCATCTTTCGATACATATGCAGCTAGAGACAAGAGCTCCGGGGTTCTGGTTAGTACATCATGTTGTTCCAACAATAGGGTTGCAGATCCCTTTAGCTCCTTGGGTACTTTCTCTAGCTTCTCCATTGGGAGCCCTGTGATACATCCAATAGCTGACTGTGAACATCCACTCCTGTGTTTGCTAGACCCCGGCATCGTCTCACAAGAGACAGCTATATTTGGGTCCTTTCAGGAAAATCTTGCTAGTGTATGCAATGGTGTCAGCATTTAGAAGCTGATTATGGGATGGATCCCTGGATATGGCAGTCTCTAAATGGTCCATCCTTTCATCACAGCTACGAACTTTGTCTCTGTAACTCCTTCCCTGGGTGTTTTGTTCCCAATTCTAAGAAGGTGCACAGTGTCCACACTTTGGTCTTCATTCTTCTTGAGTTTCATGCGTTTAGCAAATTGTATCTTATATGTTGGGTATCCTAAGTTTTGGGCTAATATCCACTTATCAGTGAATACATATTGTGTGAGTTCTTTTGTGATTGTGTTACTTCACTCAAGATGATGCCCTCCAGGTCCATCCATTTGGCTAGGAATTTCATAAATTCATTCTTTTTAATAGCTGAGTAGTACTCCATTGTGTAAATGTACCATAATTTCTGTATCCATTCCTCTGTTGAGGGACATCTGGGTTCTTTCCAGCTTCTGGCTATTATAAATAGGGCTGCTATGAACATAGTGGAGCATGTGTCCTTTTTACCGGTTGGGACTTCTTCTGGATATATGCCCAGGAGAGGTATTGCTGGATCCTCCGGTAGTACTATGTCCAATTTTCTGAGGAACCGCCAGACTGATTTCCAGAGTGGTTGTACAAGCTTGCAATCCCACCAACAATGGAGGAGTGTTCCTCTTTCTCCACATCCTCGCCAGCATCTGCTGTCACCTGAATTTTTGATCTTAGCCATTCTGACTGGTGTGAGGTGGAATCTCAGGGTTGTTTTGATTTGCATTTCCCTGATGATTAAGGATGTTGAACATTTTTTCAGGTGTTTCTCTGCCATTCGGTATTCCTCAGGTGAGAATTCTTTGTTCAGTTCTGAGCCCCATTTTTTAATGGGGTTATTTGACTTTCTGGAGTCCACCTTCTTGAGTTCTTTATATATATTGGATAATAGTCCCTTATCTGATTTAGGATAGGTGAAGATCCTTTCCCAATCTGTTGGTGGTTTTTTTGTCTTTTTGATGGTGTCTTTAGCCTTGCAGAAGCTTTGTAGTTTCATGAGGTCCCACTTGTCAATTCTCGATCTTACAGCACAAGCCATTACTGTTCTATTCAGGAATTTTTCCCCTGAGCCCATATCTTCAAGGCTTTTCCCCACTTTCTCCTCTATAAGTTTCAGTGTCTCTGGTTTTATGTGAAGTTCCTTGATCCACTTAGACTTGACCTTAGTACAAGGAGATAGGAATGGATCGATTCGCATTCTTCTACATGTTAACAACCAGTTGTGCCAGCACCATTTGTTGAAAATGCTGTCTTTCTTCCACTGGATGTTTTTAGCTCCCTTGTCGAAGATCAAGTGACCATAGGTATGTGGGTTCATTTCTGGGTCTTCAATTCTATTCCATTGGTCTATTTGTCTGTCACTATACCAGTACCATGCAGTTTTTATCACAATTGCTCTGTAGTAGAGGTTTAGGTCCGGCATGGTGATTCCACCAGAGGTTTTTTTATCCTTGAGAAGAGTTTTTGCTATCCTAGGTTTTTTGTTATTCCAGATGAATTTGCAGATTGCACTTTCTAATTCGTTGAAGAATTGATTTGGAATTTTGATGGGGATTGCATTGAATCTGTAGATTGCTTTTGGCAAGATAGCCATTTTTACAATGTTGATCCTGCCAATCCATGAGCATGGGAGATCTTTCCATCTTCTGAGATCTTCTATAATTTCTTTCTTCAGAGACTTGAAGTTTTTATTATACAGATCTTTCACTTCCTTAGTTAGAGTCACGCCAAGATATTTAATATTACTTGTGACTATTGAGAAGGGTGTTGTTTCCCTAATTTCTTTCTCAGCCTGTTTATTCTTTGTGTAGAGAAAGGCCATTGAATTGTTCCAGTTAATTTTATATCCAGCTACTTCACCGAAGCTGTTTATCAGGCTTAGGAGTTCTCTGGTGGAATTTTTAGGGTCACTTATATATACTATCATATCATCTGCAAAGAGTGATATTTTGACTTCATCTTTTCCAATTTGTATCCCTTTGATCTCCTTTTGTTGTCGAATTGCTCTGGCTAGGACTTCAAGTACAATGTTGAATAGGTATGGAGAAAGTGGACAGCCTTGTCTAGTCCCTGATTTTAGAGGGATTGCTTCAAGCTTTTCACCATTTACTTTGATGTTGGCTACTGGTTTGCTGTAGATTGCTTTTATCATGTTTAGGTATGGGCCTTGAATTCCTGATCTTTCCAAGACTTTTATCATGAATGGGTGTTGGATCTTGTCAAATGCTTTTTCCGCATCTAACGAGATGACCATGTGGTTTTTGTCTTTGAGTTTGTTTATATACTGGATTACGTTGATGGATTTCCGTATATTGAACCATCCCTGCATCCCTGGGATGAAACCTACTTGGTCAGGATGGATGATTGTTTTGATGTGTTCTTGGATTCGGTTAGCAAGAACTTTATTGAGGATTTTTGCATCAATATTCATAAGGGATATTGGTCTGAAGTTTTCTATCTTTGTTGGGTCTTTTTGTGGTTTAGGTCTCAGAGTAATTGTGGCTTCATAGAATGAGTTGGGTAGAGTACCTTCTGTTTCTATTTTGTGGAATAGTTTGTGAAGAACTGGGATTAGATCTTCTTTGAAGGTCTGATAGAACTCTGCACTAAACCCATGTGGTCCTGGCCTTTTTTTAATTGGGAGACTATTAATGACTGCTTCTATTTCTTTGGGGGATATAGGGCTGTTTAGATCATTAACCTGATCTTGATTCAACTTTGGTACCTGGTATCTGTCTAGGAACTTCTCCATTTCATCCAGGTTCTCCAGTTTTGTTGAGTATAGCCTTTGGTAGAAGGATCTGATGGTGTTTTGGATGTCTTCAGGATCTGTTGTTATGTCTCCTTTTTCATTTCTGATTTTGTTAATTAGGATGCTTTCCCTGTGCCCTCTAGTGAGTCTGGCTAAGGGTTTATCTATCTTGTTGATTTTCTTTAAGAACCAGCTCCTTGATTGGTTGATTCTTTGAATAGATTTTTTTGTTTCCACTTGGTTGATTTCACCCCTGAGTTTGATTATTTCCTGCCATCTACTCCTCTTGGGTGAATTTGCTTCCTTTTGTTCTAGTGCTTTTAGGTGTGTTGTCAAGCTGCTAATGTGTGCTCTCTCTAGTTTCCTTTTGGAGGCACTCAGAGCTATGAGTTTTCCTCTTAGAAATGCTTTCATTGCGTCCCATAAGTTTGGATATGTTGTGGCTTCATTTTCATTGAACTCTAAAAAGTCCTTAATTTCTTTCTTTATTCCTTCCTTGACCAAGGTATCATTGAGAAGAGTGTTGTCCAGTTTCCACGTGAAGGTTGGCTTTCTATTATTTATTTTGTTATTGAAGATCAGCCTTAGGCCATGGTATCTGATAGGATGCATGGGACAATTTCAATATTTTTATATCTGTTGAGGCCTGCTTTGTGACCAATTATGTGGTCAATTTTGGAGAAGGTACCATGAGGTGCTGAGAAGAACGTATATCCTTTTGTTTTAGGATAGAATGTTCTGTAGATATCTGCCAGATCCATTTGATTCATAATTTCTCTTTTTTTCTCTGTGTCCCTGTTTAGTTTCTGTTTCCATGATCTGTCAATTGGTGAAAGTGGTGTGTTGAAGTCTCCCACTATTATTGTATGAGGTGCAATGTGTGCTTTGAGATTTACTAAAGTTTCTTTAATGAATGTGGCTGCCTTTGTATTTGGAGCATAGATATTCAGGATTGATAGTTCCTCTTGGAGGATTTTACCTTTGATGAGTATGAAGTGTCCCTCCCTGTCTTTTTTAATGACTTTGGGTTGGAAGTCAATCTTATCAGATATTAGAATGGCTACTCCAGCTTGTTTCTTCATACCATTTGCTTGGAAAATTGTTTTCCAGCCTTTCATTCTGAGGTAGTATCTATCTTTTTCTCTGAGATGAGTTTCCTGTAAGCAGCAAAATGTTGGGTCTTGTTTGTGTAGCCAGTTTGTTAGTCTATGTCTTTTTATCGGGGAGTTGAGTCCATTGATATTAAGAGATATTAAGGAAAAGTAATTGTTGTTTCCTGTTATTTTTGTTGTTAAAGTTGGCATTCTGTTCTTGTGGCTGTCTTCTTTTAGGTTTGTTGAGGGATTACCTTCTTGTTGTTTCTAGGGCGTGGTTCCTGTCCTTGTATTGGTTTTTTTCTGTTATTATCCTTTGAAGGGCTGGATTCGTGGAGAGATAATGTGTGAATTTGGTTTTGTCATGGAATACTTTGGTTTCTCCATCTATGTTAATTGAGAGTTTGGCTGGGTATAGTAGCCTGGGCTGGAATTTGTGTTCTTTTAGTGTCTGTATAACATCTGTCCAGGATCTTCTGGCTTTCATAGTCTCTGGTGAAAAATCTGGTATAATTCTGATAGGCTTGCCTTTATATGTTACTTGGCCTTTTTCTCTTACTGCTTTTAGTATTCTATCTTTATTTAGAGCATCTGTTGTTCTGATTATTATGTGTCGGGAGGTATTTCTTTTCTGGTCCAGTCTATTTGGAGTTCTGTAGGCTTCTTGTATGTTCATGGGCATCTCTTTCTTTAGATTTGGGAAGTTTTCTTCTACAATTTTGTTGAAGATGTTTGCTGGTCCTTTGAGTTGAAAATCTTCATTCTCATCCACTCCTATTATCCGTAGGTTTGGTCTTCTCATTGTGTCCTGTATTTCTTGGATGTTTTGAGTTAGGATCTTTTTGCATTTTACATTTTCCTTGATTGTTGTGCCGATGTTCTCTATGGAATCTTCTGCACCTGAGATTCTCTCTTCCATCTTTTGTATTCTATTGCTGATGCTCGTATCTATGGTTCCAGATTTCTTTCCTAGGGTTTCTATCTCCAGTGTTGCCTCATTTTGGGTTTTCTTTATTGTGTCTACTTCCCTTTTTAGGTCTAGTATGGTTTTGTTCATTTCCATTATCTGTTTGGATGTGTTTTCCTGTTTTTCTTTAAGGACTTCTACCTGTTTGATTGTGTTATCCTGTTTTTCTTTAAGGACTTGTAACTCTTTAGCCATGTTCTCCTGTAATTCGTTAAGTGAGTTATTAAAGTCCTTCTTGATGTCCTCTACCATCATCATGAGATATGCTTTTAGATCCGTGTCTAGCTTTTCCGGTGTGTTGGGGTGCCCTGGACTGGGCGAAGTGGGGGTGCTGGGTTCTGATGATGGTGAGTGGTCTTGGTTTCTGTTAGTAAGATTATTACGTTTACCTTTCGCCATCTGGTAATCTCTGGGGTTAGTTGTTATCGTTGTCACTGTTTAAAGATTGGAGCAGAAGCTGTGTTCCACTCACCAGCAGTCTCAAAATCCTGTGGCGGGGGTCGTGGGAAGCTGGTGGTACCCTGGTGCTGGTCCAGCTGGAAGAGGCCTGTGGTCCTACTCAGGCCGGTTTTCTGCTTCCCTAACTAATGCAGTCTCTGGTCCCGAGTGCAATTGGATTGGAGCAGAAGCTGTGTTCCACTCACCAGAAGTCTTAAGATCCTGTGGCGGGTGTTGTGGGTAGCTGGCGAGTGTCAGCCGACCCTGTGCGCCCTAGCTACCCCGGTGCTTTTCTGGCTGGATGAGGCCTGTGGCCCTACTCAGGCCGGTTTCTGCTTCCCTAACTAATGCAGTCTCAGGTCCCGCGCGCAATTGGATTGGAGCAGAAGCTGTGTTCCACTCACCAGAATTCTTAAGATCCTGTGGTGGGTGTTGTGCGTAGCTGGCGAGTGTCAGCTGACCCTGTGCCCTAGCTGCCCCGGTGCTTTTCTGACCGGAAGACCTCCACATCTGCATATCCATAGAAACTTATGCTCGTTCTGTTCTTTCACTCCAAATCAAAAGAAAAAAATATTTTCCCAAACCAAAAACCATTATAATCAAACAAACAGTTATGCTAGCCAGTTTTCAATTGCTGTAATGAAACGCCATGACCAAGGTAAACTGGAGAAGAAAGGATTATTATCCACATTCTAGTCCATCATCCATAGAGTCAGAACAGGAACTCAAACAGGACAGAATATTGAGGTAGGAGCGGATGCAAAGGCCATAAGTGTTGCTTACTGGGATTGTCCTCATGACTTGCTCGGTTTTTATAGAACCCAGAACCACCAGCCCAAGGATGGCATCACTACAGTGGGGTGGGCTGTCACCCATCAATCATTAAAAGAAATGCCCTGCAGCTGGATCTTATGGAGGCATTTTATTCAATAAGATTCCTTCCTTTCAGATAACTCTCGCTTGTGTTAATTGGGCATAAATTTATCCAGTACAATTAACACCTTGTCAACTTTACACACAAATACATCATTGTTAAGCCATAATACATCCTTTCCTGTTCTTCACCAAGATCATTCAATAATGTGAACATTATAATACTAACCTTTGAAATCATAAAAGTCACACCATCCTTAAAATTTTAAATAGTTAAAACTTAAATTAGTATCTTAAAATCAAAGTATTAGTATCTTTGAATTAATATCTTAAAATAAAAAATCCTCTAAAATTTAAAGTCTCTCAACTATGGGCTCTCATAAAGTCAAAAATAAATTCTTTCTTACTTCAACAGGGGAGAACCTGAGCACAGTCACACCAAGTAAAACTAAAACCGAACTCCAACAGTATAAGTAACTCAGTGTCCAATTACTGGGGATTCACTTACAATGTTCTGGGATCTTGTGGTTCTCTATTTTTGCCATGTACAGCAGACATACCCTGTCTTCCAGGTTCTGACAGGCTATTCTCTATGCTGCTGATGCTCTTGGTGGTCATCACATGTCACAGGCATCTACAAAACTACTGTGGGTCCCTTGCTCCAACTGGGCTACACTTTGATCAATGGCCTCTTCAGGGGCTCCATCTGTTACACAATGCTGTACTTCAGCCAATCTCTATGATGTTCATACCTTCAAAGTCAGCACCATCTGAGTGACCCTTACACTACCAAGTTTGACTTCTAACAGGAGATACAGCCGTGTCCATGTCTGAATCACAGATTCTGTTTGCTGACTCTCTGGAAATACTTTATAGAAGATTTCATCTCACTAATGCTGGTCTCTTCTAAACCACTGCTCATCTCTCAGCTTCAGCTGATCAGGATCAAGTATTCCAAGAAAATAAGGACTCACTTCAGTAGTTTCAGAATCTTATGAATCACTGATGACTTTTTCAGCCCAGCTAAACCAGAATCATGGAATCATGGAATTAAAAATATCAAATTGCCTTTATAGTCTTGAAAGTTACATCTGAAACTTCACAAGCCAGGCCTCTACCATCTGCATTCCTTTTATAATTCTTGTATTCCAAGTTTCTACAGGATAGTCCACTGAGATATCAATGGCTTTTCCAGTCCAAAGTTCCAAAATCTGTCTACAACCCTCCCCCAAAACACATGGTCAGGTGTCTCACAGCAATACCTCACTATCCTGACAACAATTTCTATCTTTGTTGCCATTGGATTGCTGTGATGAAACACCATGACCCAAGATGAGTTGGGAAGAAAAAGATTTACTTGGTTTACAATTCCATATTGTAGTCCATCATTGATGATTTTCCGGATAGACACTCCAACAAGGCAGGCACCTCAAGGCAGAAGCTGATGTACAGGATGTGGAGGGGTTATGCTTACTGGCTCACTTCCTGTGGCCCGCTCAAACTACTTTTTATAGAATCCAGAATGAATAGCCCAAGATGGCACCACCCATCAGTTGGTTCCTTCCCATCAATTACTAGCTAAGAAAATGCTAGATAGCTTCTTTGTATGGAGGCATTTTCTAATTGAGGTTTCTACCTTTCAGTTAACTCTAGCATGTGTTAAGTTGATACAAAACCAACCAGTACACACACACACACACACACACACACACACACACACACAGACACATTCAAAGCCCAGTCATACAAAACAAAAACTCTGCACACACACAGAAATCATGGAGCCCATTTTGTACTGGTCAACAACTTGTGACCATGAGGCTCTCCCTAAACCGAACATACTCTTAAAGTAACTGGCTGGGATGGAACACAGGTAAAGGCACAGACCTGTTACACAATACTTGCATGTGGTAATTTGAGATCGTGACGAATTTTAAGCCTGTCTCTTGCCACTATGCTAAATATGTAATCTATAAAATGAACACTGAACATCTACATTAACCTATGTAAAAATTAATGAAACATTGATCATTTACCTGTAAAAGTAAGCTTATATTATATTTTGATCTCAGTGCACTAAGAAGGATGCACTCTCGTTTCAAATTCATGTCTTCAATTAACCTTCTCCTGATTTAATTTTTTAAAGGTTGACAGTCACCAACATGACTTTCAAGTTGTCAATCTGTCTGGCCTGTTGTAAAACCCTGCCAAGAGAACATATCCCTTATGAATGCTAAGTTTCCATAAAAATCACAGCTCTTTCTTAGATCAAAAATGCTGGGATAGCAAGTTTATTGTTGGGTAGAGAAGGATGTTTCTGGGATGGTGGGTTTTATTTTGCTGTCCTGGTAAACAGGACAGGCTAAATTCTTAAACCTGGGTTTATTACTTTGAATCGTATAAAGCTTTTGGCCATCAGACATATCAGTAGTACAAACCACTGGAAGGTGGTGAATGTCTGGATGACATTTACTTTGCATATTTTCATGCCTCACGCTAATAAGTTGTATAACTAGTGCTTACATATGAGCAGTCTTTTGAAACCATTATTTCTTGTCCTAAAGTTCACAAATAGATAGCATTCTATGGAAGTAAAAGTTAAATTGAGAATTAAAGTTATCTATTCAAATGATCAAACAATTTAATGGATTTTTACAAAACATACGAAATATACTATTTCAAAGCAATGCTCGATACTTATGTAAGTATATTCCATCTACTTGACTTCAGATGAGCTACGTAGTTTTTCCCTCAATGCTGGGGTTTGGACATAAGACCCTTGCTAGGCAGGCCCTCCCCCAGTCTCAACTCCTCAACTTTATTGGTGAGCCAGGTTTATTGGTTTATATAGAAGTCTTCATTTTGTAACTTGATTGTTTACCCCAAGGATACAATCAGACTTTGCCTCTGCTTTAAAGATCGATTTCTTTTTATTTGTATCCATTCTGACTGCCTCTATGTATCTACACGGTATGCCCGTCCAGCAGCACTGGAGTTGGGAGTTAGATGGTGGTAAGCTGCCACATGGGAGCTGGCAATTGAATTGGGCTCCGTTTCGGAAGCTCTTACCCACTGAACCATTTAGCCAAACCATGCTTTGAAATATTTTTTCAATAGTTATTTTAAAATAGACATAGTAGAAGAAGAAAATAATGCTTGTGTATAGAAGATCGAGGAAGTAATCCAGAAATGACAAGCAAAGCAACATGTTAGAGTTTAACAGTTTCAAAAAAATAAAATAAAATAGACCTTACATGTTAACAAACAATAATGTTGAGGACTAATGTTGGGCTTTAAAAAATTTTTTGCATTTATTCTCTATCATCCTTTCAACGTCCAATAACTCCAAGAGGATGTGTTTGTTTCTTCTCATGTTGCTTTTTAATTGTATGTTATGTATTGGGATTAACCATTTCATAACAGATGTGAGTCTGTCAGAGTAACGTGCACCTGTGCCTAATCTGAAACTTAACACATCTTAAATGAGTGAGAAAAATAAAAACAAACAAATAAATAAAATTAAATGTCACAAAGTTTTGCAAGGTTTCTATATAATCTTCTCTATTTAGCGATCTAATGCAGTTAAATTCTTAGCCTGATATTATTTCTTTTACAGAAAAAGATTCCTGTGACCCCGGTTTTGTCTAGATTTGGTCTTAGTTCCCTAGATGCAGAGATGGGAATGAGAAGGTCTCTGAACCCTGGGCTGTTCTTGACTTGCTCTCTGTGAAGATGCACTTACCCCCTTTATCTATTATAAGTTTCTCTTTAATTATAGATCTGGTCTGAGTAAAAGCCTTACCACAACAATATCCTAGTATCCACTTCTAATGATTTGATGGCTGGATAATAATCACTATCATACCTTTTAGCTATGTTAAGTGAAAACTTTAATTCCAATTTAAAGACAATATTTTCAAAACAATGTCTTTGGAGTATCAAATTACAGAAATATTTGCATATTATTTCTATTTAGAAAAAAATATATAATACAAAATTGCATCCAACTGCAAACACATTATCCTTTGAACAATTACAACAAATAAGGAAGTTGGGATTCTGGTCAGGTCTTCTGCTAAACAGCACTTGAAAACTTGTAAATGACTTTGGGTACGTCCCTCAAGCTATTAGCAGTTATATTTCTTTATTGAGGGAAGGTGATAATAGCTGTCTTCTGGCAGTTAACCTTTGACCAATATGCAGTGCACACATTGATTCCTCTTTTATTGAAATATTAAGCTTCTTGATGTGTCCGTTTTCATAATGGGGATGAATATTTTTTAATATTCTCCCAGCTGGACTATAGAAAGAAGTATGAGAATAGATGAAAATTAATCCTCGGATTGGACTTTTTATTATTGTGAGCCATTCTGAAAAGTCATTTACCCCAGTGCAGCTACCAGAGGTTATGAAAAAGGGAATTAAGGGGACAATAAATAGGCGGTGTTTATGGTCTGCTCTTCCAACCTACACTATAGGTGCTGCTTAGAAAACTCTAGAAAGCCGATCCTTAAATGAATCCCAGATATTATTCTTCTGATTCTCAGATATGTGTGTCCCTGTAGTTTATGTGGCTCTTTTGATGTTTGATGAATGCTGAAAGCTAAGAACTACTGGCATGAAGTCCAGTGATGAAAACAATTTCAACAGAAGTCTACTAAAACTTGAAAGTAGAATTTGTGCTGTGCTAGGAATTTGCACACACACACACACACACACACACACACACATATATATGCATATTATTATGTTCATGAACCTGTAAAAATATATAAAAATCAGTAAAATTTAGCAACTTTGATCATCAAGCATTAAAATGGCAAAGCAATAGCAGCACCAAAGGCAATGATCGGTGCTGCTGAGATGTTGACTTAAGATAGATTTCTATTGTATCTTTTATCCTAAAATGAAGGTGTATATACTTGTAAGACTTAGCACATATTAAAAGATTACAATCATCAGAGGGCATTATTCTTATCCAGCACTTGTTTTTATAAATAAATGTATAATTTGTATTAAAAAAACTGATAGGTCTTGAAGTTTTGCTTAGTTCTTTGAGATTAAAGACATCAAAGACTTCACAGTGATTTATTTCATTACAAAGGGTTTAGCGCATTGATCACTTAGTGCGGGTGGTAAATCTTTGTAGTGGAAACGACTCTGTACAGGAAAGGAGAGACTCTTAAAAGAAGTTATTTTTGCACCAAAAAATATCTTTATAACTGTGGCATCTTGAAATATGCTGCTGATACCAAAACTGGAGGAGGATAATATTAGAAAAACATATCTCTTTCTTCATTGCCTGTTGCTCGTCATATACCAGTGATTGTCAAAACAGTGGTTCTGTAGAGATGATGAGCTAAGAGGTGAGTTTTCAATAGAAGCCTCGGAGTCAAATTAAACTACTTACATAGCTCAAAATGACACCGTCTTCCAATGCCTATTGGAATTTATTAAAATGGTGACCTTCGATGGCCTTTAATCTCAAAACACTGGTCTTTAATAATTCCTTATTTATTTCATTTTGTGTCATTGGTTATATTCATATATTTATACAAGGTTTCAAAATTTGTATTTTGTATTTCTGCAAAAAAAAATGAGAAAAATTGCATGAATAGTTTGTCTGATTTTGTAAGCCAAGTTATAATAATTTCCCTGGGATGAAATATTTTCTTGACGTACAGCAGACCTTCTGTTCTTCCTCATCAAGCCAGAAAAGACATGAAAGAAGAAACCATGAGAGCCTCTGAGGTGGTAGGCCTGCTTCACCAGTAAATGCATGTGCAAGGATATGGTGTTTGTTGGCTATTGCTATCCCTGCAATGGCTCCTCATAACATTTTGATACATTAATATTAATTCCTTGAAATAAATCTGTTAATATGTGCTTATGAAGGAGATTGCTTTGTGGGAGAAAATAAAAGTATGTTAGACCTCTGAACTTAAAATAACTGGCTATATGATAATAGGAAACCTCCTTAATTTGATGTACTATCAGCTTGTGACTGTCCTTAAGTCCTATTGTTTTGTTTTTTGAGTGAGGAATGGCAGGATGACCTTGGACTTACCTAGAGGTAGAGCTTGTAGTTCTGTTCCTTCTGCCTCTACCTCCCAAGAGCACTGTGAGTATAGTTTGTCACCATGCCTACTTTAGATGGATAAGGGATCCAACTCAGGGCTTTGTGCATGATACCCACACATGTTGTCAACTGAGCTATCTGGCTTACACTGTCCTTCAGTCTTTAATCTTCATGGATATATGCTTCATGGAAAGATGGGTTTGATCATCATTAATCCCCACTGAGTGTTCCAGTGAGACTACTATCTAGTATCACACTTGCTAGTCTCTGTTGCAATTCTATCAGTGTTAATAGGTGAGCTGCCAGGTCAAACATTATGAAAATATTGCATAAACATTATCCTTGAAAACATCCCAATGCAGAGGTAAAATTGTGTCAAAGTACACTCAGAGTAAACAGCATATGTGTACACCAAATTAAAAAAAATAACATAAAGTTTCAGAAATAAGATATACATTACAAAATGTTAAGCAATGGATCTACTCATTATCATGTTGCTAAAAATCCATTTGTAAATTTCTCACTCCTCATTTCTGTGGCTTTGAGAAAAAGGTTTGAAAAGTGTGTTCACAAGAATATAGTCTATAGCAATGAACTCTGGATTGTTCAGTGAATTCTGGTCTCAAGGCCTAACACACAAATTCAGAAGTATAGACTGAAGAGTTTCTGAAGAAACAAGAGCAAAGAAAATGTCCTAATGCCATGTTAAATGATTTGAATAGATGTTAGGATTTTAGGTTACTATGGTCCCAGTGGTAGTACCAGGAATACCATGTAAAAGATTTCTGACATCACTTGTAGAGTAATTTGATCATAAAATAAGTTGATCATATATCTCCTCCTGTGACAAAATATGTAAAGAAGTAATACAAGGAAGACAAGATGTCTTCCTGGCCTGCAATGTATCATAGTAGGGCAGGTATAGCTTAGGAAACCAAGGAAGATCCCTTCACAAGACAGGAAATCAGGAAGCATTAGATATACACTGGAGCCAAAGCCAGTATGACTTTCAAGGCCCAGTGCTAATGACTTACTATCTCTGATCATCTAAGACCTACATTCACCTGTCCCGCCCTCCTTCAACTGTGTCATTGGCTGAAAATTGGGAGTTCTAATAATGATCTTTAGAGTCCATTCCGTGTTCTATCCATAACTGACACTGTCTATGAGGGAAAATAGAGAATGTGTAAAGTAGGTAGAAGATGGAGGATCTATAATGTGTTGTTTTGATTGGCTGTGAGTTGGTACACAGTCCTAATGATGCAATCTCTGCACTCTTCTATAGAATAGGGCATAATGAAGAACATGCATGCTGTAGAAACTGACAGTTGGTATAATTATCGGCTTCACATGCCCAGGAGCCACTGATCAGTCATAGCTAAAGAAGTTACCTACATTACACATCAAAGGTGGCATTTGTGTTCCTGCTAAAGAAAGGTAGAAGAGGATGGGACAAAAATATCAGTAAGATTAAAAGCCTACCACATAGTGGAACATATGCCTTAGAAACTAAAAGTACTGAAGCCAGTACATGCAGCACACATACATTTTACATGATCTATTCCTATGTTGCTTATGTAGTAATTCATCTAGTTTTCTTAGTTTAAAAGGGCAAATAAATATAAATTATGAAAGAAAATATGGTTGAAATTATATCAGTATTTTGCAAGGTTAATCTTTTCCTAAAACAAGTTGCAGAACGAATTTAAGAGGAAAATCAAGTCAGTCTATTGCTTTCAATGTGAGCAGACAGAGGCATCTTCTTAAACTGTCAATTTCATCACTGTATCTTTTCACTGCATTTATTAGTGGCTTCAGTATTATTTCCTTCTAGTTCCAGTATATGGTAGGGTTTTATTTTTCTATATATAGTCCGGTTAGATCTGAAAAATACCCTAATATTTGTATTTTTTTAACAATTGCACATTTTATTGTTACTTGATAATATAGTTATATCAAGAGTACATATAATAAACATTCCTTTCTTTAACATTAGACTTTAAGTTTAATTTTAAACTGAAAGTTTAAATGTCATATATTTATTATTTTAGTTATTATGTAGGAAGTTGAGAAGTTTAAGACCAGCTTAAAAGAGGAGAAAGAGAGAGAGAAAGAGAGAGAGAGAGAGAGAGAGAGAGAGAGAGAGAGAGAGAGAGAGAGAGAGAGAGAGAAGAGAAGAGAAGAGAAGAGGAGAGAAGGAGGAGGAGGAAGAGGAAGAAGGGAGGGAGGGAGAGAAGAGGGAAGAAGGAAAGAATAAAAATAGAAAATAAAAATTGTCCCTAAAAATAGGGACAATTGGAGGGTATTAGGAAAATAATCTTTCAAAAATGTTTTGATTACTAGTAGAACTAGACAGTTTTCTTCTTTTCTTGTGAAATTCGTGTTTCTTTTTTCTCCCTTTTAAAAATTTATTCACCTTTTTCAAATATTTGAAATGCAATTTATGCTTTTTATTAATTTTAAGAGCATATATTTTTGTTAGTAATTTACTTTAATTTCTATTGTATTAAAGATTTCAATATTTTTACCAGTTTAAAAATATTTAAAGTGAATTTTTGAAAATTTATGTTGTATACTCATTTATTCCGATCCATTCAAAGTTTTGTGTGTTTATTGTAATACATATTTAATCTTTTACATTCAAATAATAAGTTGTTTTATAAAGACAAGAACTTTACCTATTGCTTTCTCCTTAATTTGATTTTACTTTTTACCTTAATTTTCTAATTCACTTTAAATGAGTTAAGGAATAATACAAGAATGACTTCAGTATCTTTTATAAATTTGTTCTTGTTTTTTCTTTCTCAGATAATGACTATCGCAATGAAAATGCCTTCTCCTTAATTTCATTCTGTCCTTTGCCCTTTGTCTTATTTATGATAATCTAATCTTATCCTTCAGTGAGTCACTTTCCCATCCAACAAAACTTACTGGTTATTACCACATACCTGATGGTATGCTGGTCAGAATCCTAATCAGGTCTGGGCTGTACCTATTGTTTCCAAGGAGAAACAAAGGTACTGTGGCATGTTAAGAAGACCCATGCTAGAGAAATTCACAAGCACTTCACTCAGTTGAAGGAACTGGAGACTTTGAGCCAGGGAATGACAGGCTTAGGCTTGTCCTTTCTCAAGCTTATCCTAACTTCTGTGTTTGAGATTGATGGCAGTGGCACAGATTATAAATCCAGTCATTCAAGTGCGACACAACACTTGACAGAACAAAAGAGATGGAGAGAAGTGACAAAGATCTGGGTTTCTATATTCTAAACACAGAGAATTTGCTAGAAGATTCCACTTGAAGTATATGTAATATACAGAACTGAGGGAAACTCTAATAGTTTCTCCTTAGCCATGGTAAAATGTTGCTTTTTTATTACCTCTCTTTCTCTCTGTCTCTTTGTGTCTCTCTGTCTCTGTGTGTGTGTTTGTTTGTGTTTGTGTGTACTTCAGGGATTTTATTTCGCACAAGCAAATGCTCAAAGACTTGCTACACCTTTGTACATAACTATCGAAGTGGCAATGAACACTTTGTACTCAGGCATGCAAAGCTTCTTGGCTGACCATACTTACTTTTACTGTAGTGAAAACAGAAGCCTAAACATTACACTGTGTCACAGGACACAGGTAACAAGAAAGAGAGGAGAAAGGGAGAGGCAGAGAGGGGAAAGAGAGGAAGAAGTGAGAGGTGGGGAAGCTGAGTCCCTGGGCATTCCCACTGAAGGAATATAATGTAAAAGAGATCAGTGAATTTTAGGAGAAGCGTATTCTCTCCCTATTGTTCTATGTCTCATTACCTCTACCTGGAATGTGTTTAAACATTGGAATAAACTTCATCTTCATTTTTCAAATGAAAAAGAAAAACTAAGAAAGGAGAGATGAATAAAGCAAAGAAGGAAAGGAGGGAGGAAGGAGAGGAGACAGTGAGGGAGGAAGAGAGGGAGGAGAGACACAAATGGGCCACACTGCAGAGGGTACCCTGGCTGTGTTACATGTGAGTTTTCAGAGATGTCAGAAGAGACTTGGAATTGTCCATTATCTGAACTCATATGGAAGTTGTTGGTGAGGTTGACAAGAAGAACTTAGTTGGATTAGTGGGACCAAAATCTGTTTGATAGAAAATAGACACAGCGACATTGAAAAGAGTCCTAATTGCCTTGAAAAATCAATGTGAAAAATAGAGATGTAAGATGTAGACTTAGAATTTCCTAAGACTAGGGGAATGATGGAATGTTTACTTCTTGGAAATAATTAGAAACAGGCACCACTGTTCTCTGATGTATGGGGTAGATTGAAATTTTTGCAACAAAGAGAAAGCTTTGACAAAATATCTACTGTGGAGACTGGCAAGTAAACATTGTGGTAGAAGATTTAAATGACTTCCCATTATTTCAGACTCTTCGGTGAATTAGGAGAGAAAGTCAGTGCTGAAAGATTCCATTTGGCTGCATGGAGGTCTACGTTAAGGTCATATGAGAAAGTACTTTCAGAGTGGGGATATGAATGGAGCATCAAGGAAGATTTGCCATCTGAGTGGTTCCCAGCGTATCCCTCTTGCCTGGGCATTACATTGATTGAAGACAAGGTGTTTATGATGCCACAAATACAAGCAGGTAGAAAAAACTTTTATTTCTCCTAGAACTTTCAAACCAAAGTACTTTTCTGTCACTTCCCACTGGACCTTAAGGGTTCAATTATGATTTGAAGCTAAAATGCCCTTTGCAGGTTCCTGATTTAAATTCTGTTGGTAAAAACTTTGAAAACTGTGGTAAGGACCCCTAGGAATATGGCCTTAACTGGTGGAAGCAGGTCACTAGACACGGACCTTTGAAGGTTAGACCTGTCCATTCCTGATCTCATCCAAGATCTCTGTGGTTCCTGATCCACAACCATGCAGACAGGTCTTCTTTCAGGTAGCTTGGACACTATGTTTCAAGTGTAACATATGCCCTATTTTTGATAATTAACTTAAATTACTCTAGTGAAATGCATGAGACAACTAACATACACAAAGAATACATTATCTAGCTCATGGTTCTGGAGTTCCAGTTTAGACCAAGCAGGCTACTCCTGTGGTTTTCTGGCAAGAGTGTTGAATAATAGCAACTTGTTGACATCATGAGTCAGGAAGTAGGAAAAGCCTCCACTTTTCCCTGTTCCCTGAGGCCCCCATACCCACTGTATGATCTAAGACTCTTTGTATGCCTGACTCTTAGGGATTCCAACACATTTCAAAAACACTATGCCGAAGGGGACAAAATATTGTTTCGTGGGGGCAGGTTGGCAGTGCTCAGATTCAAACCATAGCAGTACATGCGATAAATGCAATTTCTATTTGGCTAACTCTTGGGAACTGGGTCTCCACTGTAAGCACTGTGAAGCTCTGCCCTCACCTTTTATTCTTACAATGAAGTTATTTATAAAGGCGTGTCACAAAAACTTTTGAAAAAGAACATGATGTGCTGGTACTAAACTTCAAAGCTCCCTCTATCACATCAGCTAGATTCCCTGTGGTCTCCATCTCCTTCATCCCTTGACAGCACTGGTTGACTCAGCATCTGAAGCGATTAACAGTGTGCAGGAGAAGCTGTATTTGTTGTGGCAGGAGGAGCAACTGTTCAAATGCCACGAGGCTGCCTGTTGTTCTTTGTGAAATTACTCAGGGAGGACAATGGTGTCCATGATTGCTTAAGGATGGGTTGCTGCTGGTGTTCAAATTTATGAGAGTGGAATTCAGCTTTCCTCTATGGTTTGGGGGCATTTTTAGCTACATTTTCAAGAGACAATTGTTGGAGTAAGAATTGACGATTGAAATATGAAGAAAGATCCGTTTGATCATTGAAGGCACAGATTATATTTTGGTTTGATCGAGAGGTGAGTCATACACTCATTTCTTGCCAAAAGATGCAAGCTATATTTTAAAAATTAGGATTGTGATATAGATATATAAATGCTACAAACTAAGAATTTTTTTTTTTTTGCTAATTCTAGTAAAATTCTATCATGTACATTCCCATTATGAGACAGAACTGTTAGAGAGTGTGCTGTGTTCCAGGGATGCTCTATCTTCCTATTGCATCAATTTGTTTGATGGCATTAAATTAAAGATAAATTTATGAGTAAACAAATTTTCCATCTATTACAATATCTAAATAGCTACAAATTTCAAAATATATAGAAGAGACTTTTACAAAGAGAGGTCTCTATATTGTTTTTTTTTTATTTCACTGAGTGATTTAATCGCGCATTTATCACTTATTTTGTGATTTTGTACTAGGAATAGAGAATGTGTGAGAATTCAGAAGGACAGGATGAGATAACAGACACCAAATATATTTTACAGAGATGAAGAGAAATAAATTTAGTGAGCAGATAATAAGCACTAGCCACTGTGGGCCAGACAGCTGTGCAGATGCAATAGGACCACCCTTCTGATGTCCCATTGGCTTGTGAGGACCACACAGCTGGCGGGCTAGTATAGCTGAATGCCTCTTTAGTTAAAAATAGTGGAAAGGATGTAAAATGAATGTAGACTAGATGGCCTCCAGCTGAACAGTCAACAGCAAACTACACTTTGGAATGTGTGCGTGCACCTTGCACTTCATAGCACCTGGAGAGTTCTGTGTGATGAAATGCCATTTTAGATTTTATCTTGGGCATTTATGCAGCAAGCATTTAAGAAATTATTAAGAGAAAACTGGATGTCAGATGTAAATGCTAAGGAGTTCTTAAATTTAAATCAGAATAATTACTGCAGATAAATAAGGTAGATTTTTTTTTTCTGTTTTCATCTAGCCCTGATTACTTAGTTTGTGGACCCTCCTGGATTCATGAATGCTAGTTTTTTCAATTTCTTTTTTCTTGACTTACAAGTATATGTATTTTTTTCTGCCACTGTTTATTTTAAAAAGCTGTTCAAATTTTAATGAAGAAATAAGTTAAAATGATAAAATAATGTACTTTGTGATTGTTAGGTTTTATATCTATCATAAATATAGTATATGTATGTATATATATATATATATATATATATATATGTATATATGTGTGTGTGTGTGTGAGTGTGTGTGCGTGTGTGTGCGTATGTGTGTGTGTACATACATACATAAATACATAGTACACACAGGCTAATAGAAAGACATAAGTTACATAGAATCTATTTTTTTAATCTCAATTTTCCACTTTTCATGTTGCATTTCTATTTTAAAAGTTAAACAGTATGAAAATATATATCAAGAGTGAAATCCTCTTAAATGTTAATATGAACTTCTTTAGCTACTTTTTATTATATTACCTTTGCTCTTCATCACTTTCAATTTTTTAAACCAATGAACAGAGTATTAATTTTCTTAACAAAATATGTTCATATTTTAAAAATAAGTTTTAGAACAAACACTATCTACCCCTTTAATCTCTGAGTAAACCACCAGGGTAATAGATTTGAAGCAACACTAGACTTTTTTAAATAGCTTGGCACCACCATTGAGTCTCTGTCTGGATACCCAGAAGTTTCCATAAATTTGAGCTGATATATATGTGACACGAGGAGGGGTTCTCTTTTATGAGAAGCAGTAAGATCATGAACTCAGTGACAGAGGAAATGAAATTTCCTAAAGTTGACAGATATTCACTAAGGAAATATTTCATAACCAATTGTCAAAAAGAGAGTGGACGCAAAACTGCAAACACAAGGTTTATGTCAGTGGTTTTCAACCTTTGGGTTCAGACCCCTGCTGAGGTCACATATAAGATATCCTGTGTATTGAATGAACATTTACATTAGGATTTGGAACCGTAGCAAAGTTACAGTTATGAGGTAGCAGCAAAATATTTTATGTTTGGTGGTCACCACTACATGAGAATCTGTATTAAAGAATTATGGTTGAGAAACGCTGTTCTAGGGCATTTGCATGTGTGAAAATAAGATGCTTATGAAGTTCAGAGACTTCAGAGAATACCAAATTTGTAAGAGTTCCTAAACTGTAAGATTTTTCATAAATGCTTGCACACATTTTTACACAATGATCAACTGTTACATTGCTAAACAGGTCTATGTCCCCATGAAAACTTCTGAGCTGATCCTTTACATTTGTTTTGAGTTTGGCAAACGATTCGATAATTAATATACAAATCATGATCTTGGAATATGTGACTAAGTATCAGTAATGAAAATTAAACAGTTAAGAGTCTTTAACTGTGTGTATCTTTTTTCTGTAGTGGTATGCTTACTTAAAATTGGTTATCTGGCAGAATCTTGCCCTAATGAAGTATATTTTTTTCCCCAATGGATGGAGTCCTTTTGTAATAACACAACCTGTATTGTTGTTGTTAGAAAACAGATTTTCACAGCATTGCTGTCCAGTGAATGTCCTGTTGGTAAGAATATATACAATCCTCCAATAATGTTATTTAAGATATTAATGGTTAAATTAAGTGCACACATACAAACATACACAAACCTTATTATTACCATTGCTATATTGGGAGAGGTTGTTGCTTATGTTGTTGTTGTTTTGTTTTGTTTCTTGGTAAGAAGTTTGAATTTTCTTTGTTTCCATTTTTGCAAAATGACTCAGTGAAAATGTGTTTTTAATTATTTAATATTTAACATTTCATTTGCATGAAGTACTTAAAACAATTCAAAAGTTAAAATAAAGGTGCATTCAGTGAGATGTCTCAGAGGATAAAGCAACTTTCTGTGAGAGCTTAAATTCTTGGGTTGTATTGCCATAATCCATATAACAGATCAGTATATATGATCCTGGAAATCTGTCCTCCAACTGCCTCATGTGTGTGTACACATGAACATCAGAGAAATTATGAAATAAATTAATCTAAAAATAATTTTTAAAAATGAAAGAAGCCCCAATTACTACATTGAGCTTAGTCAAATCAGTGTTCAGGGATGTGTGTGGGTTTATTTTATTTTATTTTGACACAGTGTTTCTGAAGCAATCCAGACACATAATCTAGACATTACAGTGCAGGGCGTACCCTTGAGATAAGACTGCACATGTCCTGTGCTGGTGTAAAGAGAGGTGGGAAGAGTAGAGATAAAAGAGAATCATAGAAAAAGAGAATGCTATATAAGATGGATGGAATAACAAACACAAAGCAAAACAACAGCACCAACAACAAAACAAACATGTGTGCCTAGCATTCATTATTTCACAATAGTGAAGAGATGCTAGAGAGATGCAGTTCATCAATAGATGATGTGTTCACACTATTCAGAATAATGAATGTCAACAGAAACATACGAACTACAAACAGAATTGTGTATACATGGATTCAGCCACCAGAGAGCTAAGGACCACCAACATGGGGAAAAGAATGGTGCAGACCATGACTAATGGTTGCCTAAACGCACAAAAATCAGTACCCACTATATAACTCATGGACCACACGAAGCTCAAGAGGAAGACAAAAAGTGGATGTTTCACTCCTACTTAGAAGGGGGAACAAAATAATCAAGGGAAGTAGAGGGTGGGAGGGACTTCGGAGGAAGAGAAGAGGGGGAGAGGAAAAAGGAGCAGAATCAGGTATGGGAGGAGACTGAGGAGATGTACAGAGGGTCAAGAAATTGAACAGAGGTGTGTAGCAATAGGGGATGGGGAACTGGGAGTAGCAACCAGAAAGTCCCAGATGCCAGGAAATAAGAGTCTCCCAGGCCCCCACTGGGATGACATTAGCTGAAATAACCCACAAAGAGAAGGGAGGACCTGTCAAGACCATATCCAGAGGTTAAGCATGCCCCTCCCCCGGTTGAGGGATGGGGCCACCCACCCATATCCAAAATTTTAAACCAGAATTGCTCCTGTCTTGAGGAAATAAAGGGACAAAGAGTGAAGCAGTGACTGAAGGAAAGGCCATCCAGAGACTACCTCATCTGAGGATCCATCCCACATGTAGACAACAAACCCAGACACTATTGCTGATGCCAAGAGGAGTTTGCTGACAGGAGCCTGATACAGCTGTCTCCTGAGAAGCTCTGCCACATCCTGACCAATACAGTTGCTGGGGCTTGCAGCCAACCATCAGATTGAGTACAGGAATCACAATGGAGGAGTTAGGGAAAAGACTGAAGGAGCTGAAAGGGCCTTATCTGGCATCAATGGGAGGAGAGGCCCTTGGCCCTGTGAAGGCTTGATGTACCAGTGTAGAGAAATGCTAGAGAGGTAAGGTGGAAAAGGGTAGGTGGGTGGGGGAGCACTCTCATAGAAGAAGCAGGGTAAGCAGGTATAGGATGGAACAGGGTTTTCAGAGGGGAACCCCCCCAAAAGGGATAACATTTGAAATGTAAATGAATAAAATATCCAACAAAAAAGGAGCAATTTTTTGCAAAATTTGGTACAGCATTTAATTACCTGTGCTCTGGAAATAACCTGCTCACATTTAAATGCAAGCTTCTTCAATTACAAGCCCTGAATCATTGGACAGTCTTTTGTACTTCATTTCTTCACTTGAAGAAATGAGGTTAATCAAACTAGAGTTTCAAATCATAGAAGCTTAATAGGACTCAATGAGAATTATATATAATTGCAAAGTTGACTATGATACTGTACTGTATGCAAATATATATGGTTAAGGTAATTGCATATAAGCATATAGGTAAAATTGGTTGAATAGGTATATATGACTAAACATATATCTTATATGTGTGTGATCATTTCCATGTGTTTACATATTCATTTATCTCTGTATGTATTCATGTATATCCTTATAATTGGAAAAAATTTAAAAGATCTGTGATTGAGTGTATGACTATGAATGTGTCAATCCAAAGAGTATGTGGCTTTTATCTATACATGAATATGTATAAATATGGCACTGTGTGTAATATTGTTTACGAAATTTAAAAGCTGCTGCAAAGAAGGCAAGGAGGCACAGTGCAATCATGGTGGCAGGTGTGTATGTGTATGTATGTGTGTGTGTGTGTTTGTGTATACAGTAGTCTCAAGTAGAAATAGTAATTAAATTCTTGCCAGAGGAAATGATTTAAATACATCAACCTAGCTGATACTGGGTTTTTCACCAAATCTTTTCAATGTATTATTCACGTTTTGATAATTTCCCCTCTTTTCCAATCACTTTCCTATGCTCCATCTTCCCAAGTGATAAAGATCGCATGGGTAGTGGTGAGAGCTTCTGCCAGTTTTCTTTTTTTTTTTTTAATATTTTTTTATTACGTATTTTCCTCAATTACATTTCCAATGCCATCCCAAAAGTCCCCCATACCCTCCCCCCCTCTTCCCTACCCACCCATTCCCATTTTTTGGCCCTGGCATTCCCCTGTACTGGGGCATATAAAGTTTGCATGTCCAATGGGCCTCTCTTTCCAGTGATGGCCGACTAGGCCATCTTTTGATACATATGCAGCTAGAGTCAAGAGCTCCGGGGCACTGGTTAATTCATAATGTTGTTGCACCTACAGGGTTGCAGATCACTTTAGCTCCTTGGATACTTTCTCTAGCTCCTCCATTGGGGGCCCTGTGATCCATCCAATAGCTGACTGTGAGCATCCACTTATGTGTTTGATAGGCCCCGGCCTAGTCTCACAAGAGACAGCTATATCAGGGTCCTTTCAGCAAATGCTTGCTAGTGTATGCGATGGTGTCATCGTTTGGAGGCTAATTATGGGATAGAACCCTGGATATGGCAGTCTCTAGATGGTCCATCCTTTTGTCTCAGCTCCAAACTTTGTCTCTGTAACTCCTTCCATGGGTGATTGTTTCCAATTCTAAGAAGGGGCAAAGTGTCCACACTTTGGTCTTCATGCCAGTTTTCAATGGAGATTGAGAACTTTACTTTTTTTCCTCCTCTGATATTGTGTTAAAAGTTAGAATGTCTTAGAAACAATGTACTGTGAGGTTCCCCCTCCCCCAACCCCTGGCTTAGGAACCTTAGAACTAACCTTGTATAGTATTTCTTATAAACTTTCACTAGAAGAATTTATGTTACTAGGAAGGTAAACACAGAAGTTAAATATACCAAAACTCATATATGCTTAGAAATTAATTTTAGCTCCTCCATTTGCAATTAACTGTATATAATATATATTATCTAGGTTCTGGATGCCAGGAAACAGTCCTTCAATATAAACGAATCCTATTATACTTCTATGGCATGTAGTCTTCATATCCTGTTCTTATAGATAATGAGATAAATTCACAGATACAAACCATTACTGTGAGGGTGGTCAAGTTGAATAGGCTGATTGATAAAGATAATCACCGGGGAAGACATTAAACCAATGATAATAATGTCTGCTTTAATTTTAAATTAAAAAGCATGTTCAATCAGTTAATTGATTAGCTCACATATTAGCACTCCATAGAATTATCCTCTTAGTTCTTTCATTGAATACAAAGATTATGGTTATTTATTTTCTCTTCTATAGAAAAATTAAAAAAGCATTCCTGAAAAGCACCTAACTTCCATATTGTCTTCAGAAAATTAGACAAATGGAGAACACAAGTTTGAAAGTACGGCTAGGATAGGAATCACTGTAGGAGTAATGTGCACATTATGATTAAGAATCAATAGGACAGACTGTAATTTGTTTGGTAAGTTCAATTATTGCCTCACTGAAGATGCCTTCTTGCTGGAGACATGTAAAGAGGGGGCGTGTTCCATTCAGATATACCTATGGTAGCAGTGAATTTTTTACTTCTTGTTATAGTAGCAAAAGGCGATTTTACCAGGTTGTCCAGGGTACTTTGAATTCCTGAACCTACTTTCTCAGCCTCTTATGTGGTGGTACTGCAAGCATATAAACGGAGGTACTTAATGTAATTTCCAGACCTCTTCCTGACATATTCAATATCTATACAGAAAGTAAATCATATCCCTTGGTAATGGTCAGAGTTGTCAAATCAAATCAAATGTTGCTTTCTTCACCACAATGGCACACACATAAAAATTCTTCTGAAACAGTTGGGAAGATATTTACCCTTCTTGCCAACATCTAGGGTTATCATGCTATAGCTACTACACTGGTGGTAGAGTTAACACAAACCATTAGACTTTGCTAGTGACAATTTGCACTGAAATATTTAGTAAAATGTTTTAACTAACTATGCAACAAAGCAGATTCCTAGGGTTGAATTGACAATAGATTTTACACTTGATTTTAGCCAAAAGGCCAAGAAGTAATGGCAATAGATTTTAATTTTAATGAGAATTCTATTACAAAATGACGACTTCCTAGATTGTGAAACTAAATCAATGTATTAAAATATTACCTTATTGACAAAAAATACCCTCTGTATTTATGAATGCAATTTGTATTTGAGATCAACATAAATTTTCCTAGTGGTTCTCCTTTAAAATGAAAGCCTAAGGCCAGCAAGATGGCCAGTCTCCTTTGGGGAATTAGAGGCCATGAGCTGGCTCTTCAGTAGCTACGTGATGGAAATAAATAGCACGAACTCAAGCAAATCGCCCTCCAACTTCAACAAACACGGTGGCACATGCATGTAGATACACATACACACGCACACACACAACTATGAAAAATGGCAAAAAGTTCAAGGGAATTATTGCACGGGGCTTGGAGAGAACACAACTGTATCTAGCCAATAGAGTAGAGAACCATTGACTTCACATTCAGCTGTGGTCAGATGAAGAAATCTAGAGACAACGAGAGTCCATTAATAGTGTGATACATAGATATGTGTATGGGCATGTACATATGCATGTGCAATAAGGATTGTCATTCTGTTATAGTTCTGCAGGTTTCTGTGTGATGTCATTTCAAATCTCAATGGGAACTCTGAAGTGGGATGGTAGATAAGGTAGTCCATTTCTCAGGCTTTCTCCCCATATGTGTTCATTAGGTAGCACTGCTTCCCTTGCCAATATCCAGAGTTCTCAGAAAAACAAACAGTACAGTGGAAAGTTATAAAATCATGTACAAATTTAGATCATCTTGCATAACATCTCTGAGTCAACTAAAATAACCTGCATGGTCATTCATCACCAAATACACATAATTATGAAGTAGCCTGTGTAAGCCCCAGCTTACACTTAGCTTAAACTCTGGTTCTTTGCAATGTTACTAGATAAGGAAGTATCCAAGTTACACCATCAACCAATGTAGCCAGTTGCATCCTCTTTGGATCTCTGGCAACACTGGAAGACTGTAATTTATGTCCACCATTGTCTGAAAGAATAGAGTAATATATTTAGGGGCCAATTAGCATCAACTATTAAAAGGGTATACAGAACTACTACAACTGGAGCTTAGTTTGGTTGGCCACATTTACTGTATATTTTTTTAAACTAAGAAAAATGAGTTTTATGAGGGCTAATATTAGTTAGATGTCTTTATTGGTTATACTTCATTGGAAAATAGAACTTCATAAGAAGTTAGATTTTAGTGTCAAAATGGATTATATAGCTCACTTGTGAGTCTCCTAACAGCTCACTAGTATCCAGCCATATTGGTGATATTAAAGTGTCACAGTATCAACTCCAGGCTGCTTTCAACAACTCACCTTTAGTCACACCTCTATTTTTAGTGCATATTATTTAATCTCCAAGTGAAAAACAATGTAACACAGCCTGCATTGTTCAGGGCAGCCTGGAACCACAATCTTATGCAAATAGTCATTCCACCCCACTATGTACTTTAGATACAGAGCTATTGATTTGGAAACAGATTAATAATTGGCATAGTGTTGACTTCACAGTTATAATTTAGAACTAAATAGGGTTATGTTGGCTTTTTTTTCTAAACATAGTAGACTCCAAAAATCTAGGTTTTTTTCATTTTAATAAAATATGTCATTGACATATTAAGAATATTTAAAGTGATAGTATTTGATGAGCAGAACAGGGGCTGAAACTTAACCATTTCAAACACATACTTGGCAGCTGCAGGAGTAAAATGTCATGATACATTTTTTTTTTAAAGTAAGATAGCTTTGATCACCAAATTTTTCTGGGATTTGTCTCCATATAGAATGTATTTAAGAATTTGGAAAAAATTATTGGTTTTTAGGTCTTCTCCTTTATCAGAAAGTATTAAAGACAGAGAGGAATCTGTCTGCCTCTAAAGGCTGGTAATCTTACCACTTCTAACATCTTGTTCCACAGATCTATCTATGTGTGACCCAATCAATAATGTAAATGATGACATGTTATCTTTAGCTTTTCTTACTCAAGGAAGATCAGGTCAGCCAGGAGTTTATCACTTTTCCTTGCTACCTAGAGACTAACAGAAAATGTGCCACATCAATGGGTATCACCGGGGCTCTAGTTCGTACAAATCTGTTGTTTTCAAAAGCCATAGAAATAATAAGAGTTCCCAGCTTCTCCATTATAGAAAGTCACCTCTTTGCTGCACCCTGCAGGTAGACAGGCAAAACATAAATGTCATGGCAGCAGCAGGATGCGTGATAGGTTCCATAGGATACATTCTCAGATATTATATCCAGCCTGTATCCATCCCTGAATTATATCTTATTTGTCATTTGCTTGCTCAAGAGAATTGAAAGTTTTGGTGTTGAGTTAATCAGATATTGAGATTACTACTATTATTGTGGAAAAATCCATAATAACGAAAGTAAAATCATTATTTTTGAGAGAGAGAGAGAGAGAGAGGAGAGAGAGAGAGAGAGAGAGAGAGAGAGAGAGAGAGAGAGAGAGAGAGAGAGAGAAGAGAGAGAGAGAGAGAGAGAGAGAGAGAGAAGGAGAAGAGAGAGTGAGGAGAGAGATACATCAAGGTTTAAATGTTGTAGTTGAGTAGTACATAGGAGACTCATCAGGCCCAGCTGGTCTCAAGAGATTAAGAACATTTTTCTTAGTTATGGTGTTATGTATATAATACTGCAGAAATTATAAAAGCCTTTAGACATTGTTTTTCAGGTAGTATTTTAAGCAGTCTTATGAATGTTTTTGCAGAGCTCTGAGTAACAAAAAATATTGGTTATCAAAATAATCAAGAGATTAGCAATATTACATAAGATACAGTCCACAGAATTCGAAAGGACAAGCAAGCTGAAGTGCCCAAGTGAGGATGCCTCAGTTCTACTTGGGAGAGAGAAGAAAGCAATCACAAGTGGGGAGGAAGGGAAGGACTTGGGAGGGAAAGTGGTTGGAGGGGATCCTGATCTGGTATTGGGTGAGGGAAAAGGACTGAAGTCCCGAGGGTCAGAAGAAAGAATGTAAACCGGCAACCTCAGGAAATAGGAGGTTGGTGCACAACAGAATGCACCAGAGACCTGGGAAGTGAGAGATTCCCAGGACTCATAGGGAAGGAGCTTTGATGAAATATCTGACAGTAGGGAGAGGGAATTTATAGAGCCCACCTCCATCAGGAAGACAGGGCATCAAGTGAGGGATAGGGTTGCCATCCCACAGTCACACCTCTGACTCATAATTGTTCCTGTCTGAAAGAATTACAGGGATGAAAATGAAGAGGAGCCTGAGGAAAAGAAGGTCCAACAACAGGCCCAAAGTGGGATCCAGCTCAAGGGGAGGTCCCAAGGCCTGACACTATACTGAGGCTGCGGAGCGCTCACAAAAAGAGACCTAACATGACTGCCCTCCAAAAGACCCAACAAGCAGCTGAAAGAGTCAGATGAAGTTATTTGCACCCAACTAATGGACAGAAGCAGCTAACCCCTGTTGTTGAATTAGGGAAAGCTGAAAGAAGCTGAGGAAAAGGGTGATTCTGTAGGAGGACCAGCAGTCTTAATTAATCTGGATCCCCAAGATCTTTCAAACACTGAACTACCAAACATACAGCATACACCAGCTAATATGAGGTCCCCAAAACACTGACAATCAGATCTGTGTTCATTCAGAGATGATGCACCTAAGCCTCAAGAGACTGGAGGCCTCAGGGAATATAGAGGTCAGGTGGGGAGGGGAGGAGGTGTGGAATGTGGAGCTGTTGGAGGGTGGATGGGGAGGAGCAGGGAATGGAATATGGAATGTAACAAATGAATTACAAATAAAATTAGATTAGCAGTATTATAGAGATTTGCTTGCCTTTCCCTCTTCCTGTAAGCACCACTGCATCTTGATCCCTATTTCAGAAGGACATGTTAGTATTAGAAAACTGTGTAGTTTTTTCCTTGCTATATGCCATGCAAGTACTCTATCCATTGCCACATCCTGACCCCTACAATTTGTGTTTCATTTGACTCATGGTTGGAATCCTCTGAAAAACCCATCTTATAACACAAATCTAGGGATTAAATAAAAGCATTTAATTGATATTATTTCACAAAATATAGCGTGACAGCTAAATCAGAACTTCATGCTTACTCTCACATTCTACATAACAATATGCATTTGGTAATTGTATTCTTTGAATACAATTTCTTTGAATACACTCTGGTCAATTTTGATTGTGAGCATATAAGCCTGGAGAAAGCATCAGCTACTGCAGGATAAGGTCTGCTCCACAATGCAGATGCCAATAACACACTCCAGCTTATGATGTGGATGTTTGACTGACTAGCTTGAAATGAGAATTCCCACAACCATTTACTCATTTGACAAATTTAGCCGAACAATTTACAAGAGTCTGGGGACAACTTTGCCTACATCTACCCATTGCTTACAAAGAGTGTGGCCGAAGATGATTGGTGAACGGATAAATGGAGAACTATGTAGGATGAGTCCACATGCCCTCCCCAGCATGACACTTCTTAGAACCTTTATGTGTCCCGCAATCCAGATGTTCCCTGAACCCTGTCCACCTGACGTTTGAGGGAGGCATTACTATGTCTGCAAGATTGATTACATTATTGGCCATGGGTGATCAATTCCACTTTCAGCCAGGGGTTTGAAATAAGGTTGAAAAAAAAACCCCAAATGTCTAATTTCTGTTCCTTTGGCAAACAACACAATGCAGGAGCTCACCATGCTATAGGGTGTGCTTCATAAAAAAAAATAAAATGAAATTTCTCATACATCCAGGGAAATGCTGAGGGACTCTGAAGCTTGGTGTCAGCTGTTCCTATTACTCAGGGAGCCTCAAAATGTTTTAGGAATGCTGTTTCAGGGACTGACTTTGTCCAAAACTGAATGGAGAGCAAAAGAGCCCCTTACATAATCATCTGCAAAGGTTTTATCAGCTCATTGTCATTGTTATGACATTGGCACCATCAGAGAGCATATATTTACCATATTACAGCCTTTTATACAAATATACTAATATAATATTAGTAATGTTCAATAGAGTTAATGATTAAATTCAAAAACGTATCATGTTTTAATTCTGGGTAACACATTTTTAAGATTTCTGAGGACAGACTATTTCAAAATCCATATAATTAAGTTCATCTAAATAGACCCACATGAGTCCTGCTGCAGACAAAATGTCAATGTCTTCTAACTAACAGTAAAAGCGGTACAGCATCAGCATCACTACTGAGAAATGTCTGAGCCCCATTAGCCTCAAGCAGACAGAGAATGGTGCTCATGGGGAGCAATGTTAAGTGATGATGATGTCATTACAGACTAGATGAGGAAGGAAAGGAAGGGGAAAATAGACTCATGTGTGCATGTGCACACATGCAAGCAATCACACATACACACACACACACACACACAGAGAGAGAGAGAGACAGACAGACAGACATCGAGACAGAGGCAGAAACAGAGAGGAGAAACAGGCACAGAAAGACAGGTGAACATACATACAGAGACAGACTGAAATAGAGACAGAGAGACAGACACACATGAGAGAGATAGACAGACAGAGAGACACCAAGATAGAAGACAGAGAATGAACCAGATGGACAAACAGAGACAGACAGGCAAATATATATACAGAGACAGAAAGACAGAAATAGACACACACACACATGCGAGAGAGAGAGAAAGAGAGAGAGAGAGAGAGAGAGAGAGAGAGAGAGAGAGAGAGAGAGAGAGAGAGAGAGAGAGAGAGAACAATTTCTTGCTAAAATAAAAACCTCAAATATTAAGTTGATGGCTCCAAAGCCATGACCAGGAAATTACTTTTTGGGTAAGATGCTCCAGGGTAAAAGTATCTTTTAAAAAACAAATATTGTTTAAGGCAATGAAATCTGTTTGCCATCATTTCTGTCCTCCCAGGTGATTAAACACAGAAGAAAATAGTCATTTGATAGCCAGCGAGGCTATTTACTGAAAGTATATTCAATCACCATAAACATTATTTTTACAGCAAGACTAGCAAAAGAGACTATGGAGGTATCCCATAAAACATTTTTAAAAAGAAAAAAGTGATAGTTCCATATATTTTTATGAGGGTTTCAGAGCAATCTGTATGCAGCTGGTTTTTCCAAGTACTGGCTGACATTGCAAACTCTGGTTTTGGAGCCAGATGGCATACAATTCAGTCCCCAAGTGGGAAAAAATTTCATAGGCTAAAGAATAGATTCAGGGCTCAATGTGATGTGTGTCTCAGAAATGATTCCACTGATCTGTTTGGATAAAAGCAACCTGGAGCAAACAGGTTGAGGCTACAAATTTTAAACAAACAATAAGAAAAAAATGTAGTATGTGCATATTCCTGTCTTCTCCTTTTATATATTTCACCTAAACATTCTATAAGAAAACATGTTTACACTCAACTCTTTCATAGTCACAAGCATTTTTTAAAAGACTACATTGGGAGGAAAAAATCCAAGACAGGCCCAATTTCTCATCTCTGCCAGTCATGTTGTAGAACTCTGGGTAGCATAGGGGAGGTTTTCAGTGGATGTACCAAGACAAATTAGCTAGCACAGCCCCAGGTGGGGATAATGAGGGCATTCACTTATGTGGTTCTGAAGCAATCCTCTATTTAGGCTGTTTTACATGAAGGTGCAGCTCCCTGATGCTAAATATATCAGTCCTTTGGTTTTCACATAAGTGAGTGTTCTTTTGTCTTAGCTTCCTCTACCTCTACCTTTTAATTCTAGTCTTCATTGAAATGTGCATCCTTTTTCTTAAAAATATATATACTTATAAATATTATTTGGGATGGATTCGAGATAATTGGTTTTCTTTATCCCTGTCTTGTCATATAATTCCCTTACTGTACTAAGAAGAAATTTATCTCACTCATTTTTCCCTCAACATGGCTTCATAAAGAATCTTTTGAATGATATTAGAATCTCTTGTGCCCTAGCAGGCACACTGTGGTCAGCAGCAGTTCATAAAGCCACTTTAGTACAGTTGGGTTTGAGAGTTTTTTGCCTTGATATTTCATTCGAGAAGAAGATAAAAAAGAACATGAGGAAGGAATAGTTTACACAGAATAGTCATTTGAAACAACAAGGTTTACTTGAGTGCTTTGAAAAATTCCAGGATACCCTCAACAGGAAATTGGTATTGTGAATGACACTTGAAATAGGCAGTCCATATAGAAATGGAGGGGAGTGTTGTGCTCTTGATGGCATGGCTAGAAGGTATGCTGTATGATTTCTACCAATGTAACAATATTGATAAGCCAATATAAAGTGGAATCAAAGTCTTGGTAGATTCAGAACCAATAATATCCCGATGTTATTTATTTAATATACTGTAGAGATGTCAGCCTTCTCAAAATACAGCATTTATAGATGAGTTATTAAAAAATGATGACTTCTTTTTAAAGGTAAAGTTCATTCCATTAGCCATCCCTTCTAGATTCATTATACTAAGTATTTATGGAAGTTTAGTCCCTGGCAATGTATGTGAGTCACTCATAGCTTAATCCATGAGTTTGTCAGGATTAGTCAGTGGCATATCTCAAGCAGTAGACACTGATTCACCCCTTTTCCTCTTTGGCATCTGGTATTAGGGATTTTCATCCTATCCTAAAGTTTAAATTTCACTAATATTCCAATGACCTTCACATATTTTTTTACATTCATTTCCTTAAATTCTAGGTTTTATTTTTATTGAAATTGAATAATCCCAAGAAAATTATTCCATTGTACCATGAGAATAGACATTTCTGGGTTCTGTTTTTGTTTTTCTTCTTTATACTGAAAATCCTTACAAGGGTAATTTTTACTTTGATGCTCTTCTCGTTTTTTTGATATGTTTATCAATTAAAAAAAATGCAAGAGGCATATCAGGATCCATGGGAAAGTTAAACAGGTAAGTACAATAGTTTTAATTATATTAACAGAATCTTGAGGAAATTCATGGAATTTATGGTAGAACTGTATGAAAAATGTTCTTTCAATGTACTTGAAACAGCATAGTAGATTGATAGCATTGAAGAAATGAAATGAGGAACTCATTTGTGAAGGTATTTCATTATAAATTCATGCATTTAAAAGACCAAGTGATCATTTGGCTTAATAAACACAGCTCTTCCCTATGTAAGGCTAATAGTATATTTTTCTCTTAAGTATGTGCTGAGACTCTAGGAGACAACTGATGATGGGCTTTAATGGATTTTAATCTATAAATTTACCACATAGAGAGTTAAATTCAAAAAAGAACATTGACAATGATTTCTCAGTACTCGTCTGAAAGAAGTATTTTCCAAATGTAATTTTTATAAAGACTTCACTCTGGTCTATACCTATTTCAAAATCTTAAACCTAGGTACTATTATGTTACAAAACTATATAAATCAATTTATAGGTTTTTATTTATGCTTAAATGCTTATATTAGGATGCCTAATAGAAACTACAAAGTTATACTTTGTGTGTAAGGGTTTAATTACACATCAAGTTGTCAATATACCTTCTAGTTTTTAAATAATAATAATAATAATAATAATAATAGACGGGCATGGTGGTGCACGTCTTTAATCCCAGCCCTCGGGAGGCAGAGGCAGGCAGATTTCTTAGTTCAAGGCCAGCCTGGTCTACAGAGTGAGTTCCAGGACAGCCAGGGCTATACAGAGAAACCCTGTCTTGAAAAAACAAATAAATAATAAATAATAATAATAATAAATATAAAACCACCCTCCGGAACTAAAAACGTTAATATTGCAGAATTCTTAATAGTATAACATCTACTTTTTAAAAGACAGGCCAGCACAAAAGGTTCACTGTAAATGTTGAAAGTTCAGATAGATTTATTTTTATAAATAGATTGACTTTTTAAAAGTTTTCCTGTGCCTTGAAAGACTCCACAGCATACTTTTAGAAGCATTCTGACCACAATATGTGACTAAAGGTATGGTGTGCTCATATCCAGAGAAAAATGTAGGCTGATGTATTTTCTAGTTTGTGCTGTTTGTGTAGAGTTTGTTTTCAGGCTATTGAAGCAACATTCTATTTGATAGCACTGGCATGCAAATTGAGGGTGTAGTCCAATACCTTCCACAGTACAGGAACTAAGTATTTAGGAGAACAGGATGTCTAGTTAGGAAACCTTCTCTGAGTGATTGGTTTGCTCTCGACCCATGTGTTCTTATGAGTTGAGTATTTCCTAAGTACTTTTGAAAATAACCTAAAATGACTTCAATAAGTTAACTGTTTTTCTCAAATTAGGCAAGTTGTTTTGCGTTGTTCTTGCTTGTTCGTGGGAGTCCTATTCACCTTCTATTTTTCAGGAAATATTCTGCTCACATGATCGGAATGTTTATCTAACATCTAAATTCATGTGCAAGAAGAAACTCATGACATGGTACAGCTATTTAAAAATCTAAATGGTGATATTTTGACTTCTTCCTTTCCAATTTGCTCTTTGATCTTCTTTTGTTGTCTAATTGCTCTGGCTAGGACATCAAGTACTATATTGAATAGGTAGGGAGAGAGTGGGCAGCCTTGTCTAGTCTCTGATTTTAGTGGGATTGCTTCAAGATTCTCTGCATTTAGTTTGATGTTGGCTAGTGGCTTGCTGTATGTTGCTTTTATTATGGTTAGGTATGAACCTTGAATTCCTGACCTTTCCAAGACTTTTATCATGAACGGGTGTTGGATTTTGTCAAATGCTTTCTCATCATCTAATGAGATGATCGTGTGGTTTTTTTCTTTGACCTTATTAATATAGTGGATTACATTAATGGATTTCCATATATTAAACCATCCCTGCATCCTTGGGATGAAGCCTACTTGATCATGATGGATGATCATTTGGGAGGAGAGGCCCTTGGTCTTTTGAAGGTTCTATGCCCCAGAATAGGGGAATGCCAGGGCCAAGAAGCAGGAGTGGGTGGATTGGTTAGCAGGGAAAGGGGGAAGGGAATAGGGAATTTTCAGAGAGGAAACTGGGAAAGGGGAAAACATTTGAAATGTAAATAAAGAAAGCATCTAATAAAATAATAAAGTTTTTTTTTTAAAAAAAGGTCTTTAAAAAAATCTAAATGGAATGTTCCTTAGACAATTTAGCCAGAGGATACATAGAATGTTTTTTATTTCCTCAAACAAACAAATAAATAAGCAATAAATAGACTAAGAAAGAGATAAACATTTTAAACAAAACCATGATTCTAGAATCTATGATGAATTTGATTTACAGGACACTGAGGGCCGCTCCTTGCTGGAGAATCCAGGACTGGAGGCCACTGTATGTGAGGGCTCAGTGTGACTAGCTGTGGGTGTAGAAATGGACAAAGGAATTCTATTTGAAAACATTAAAAATGGAGTCCAAGATGAACCCTAGAAACAGACATTTTAGGACATGGAAAAAGCCATGTGGGAACCTACTGTCAGCGATCACAATTAGGAAACATTAAGAAAACTAAAAGGCATTTAAAGGGACTTTTAGTAATGCTAGACTCACTGCTTCTAATGCTTCTTCTAGAAGAAATCCATAGCTGTTAGAGAAATTCTAAACATCTTAAATAGTCTTTTCTTAGGTTTTGTGTTTCTATAAGTTATTTCAGGTGATTTCAGAAAGTCACTTTCTACTCTCTCAATTATTTTCTAATATACGCAATAAATTGTATTTATACACAGTAGACTCCATTGTATTTCTGTGGAATTTTTTGTTTTGTCTTGATTATTATTATTGTTATTATTATTATTATTATCTTATTGGTCTTTGCCAGTTTGTTTAATTTTTGTGTCCATTAGTTAGGCAGCCTTATCTTGACTTCCTATTTTGATGGGAAAACATTTCACATGTGGTTTTTTTTCTTTCCCCCGTTTCCTGAACTCTTGCTCTTGTGGTTTTTCAAAGAATAATAGACTCATGAGAAGACATATGCTATGACAGTTGTCCTGCTTAAATACTGTGAAATAAAGGCTGCTCAAAGGTTGAAATCCCTGCTGTGTTTCTTTTTATTAGGATTGGATCCTGCTCAAGATAATGTCTGTATCAGATTCCACGGGCTGCTTTAACGGAGTATCAAAAACTGATAAAATTCATCTTCAGAGATTCACTTTCTCACAGTTCTGGAATCTAGAAATCTGAGCCCAAGATATCAAGGAATTAACCTCCCCCACCTTTAATCTATGAGGGATTGTGTTTCATGTCTTTCCTTGTGTTTAGTACCTTGATATTGTCTTGGCTTTTTGTGTCTAAACACTGTCCACACTCAGTGAATCTATCACTATGTCCAGGTTATCTTTTTATAATCACAGAGTAATTTTAAATAAATGTCACCTCTATTATTCCCAGCTTAGTTTCAGCATCTGCAGAGAATCAGTTTCTAGTAAGTTCTTTTTCGTACCTACCACATGTTAGTATTTTAAGTTCTTTTTTTCATAAAATATAATTTAGACCCTAACAATGTCTTGAACATACTTATGTTCTGATGCTAGTAGAATCTATTTTTCAGTTGTTTCCAACAGTATTTAAATGTGTTCTACTTACAACAAACTTCCTTCATTTCAATCTTCATTACGATAGACCACCTCAACCTATCATTTTTACTTTTATCCCCCTTTGATTAAACTTTAAAAAGCAACTTTCCTAAGATTATATTCTTTATCCCCATATCAAACCTTCACTTTCAACTCAGTATACTTCACATTTGTGAAATAAGTCTTAATTCGATTAATGATGCTATTTCGTTAAATCCATGTCAGTTTTTGTTTTGTTTCTTTTTGGGTGTATACCTAATTGAAAAAAAATCTAAAAAAAAAAAGCTTGCTCTTGTATTAATGTGTAATTAGCATTTATAATTCTTTTTTGTTATTTATATATATATGTATATACTTTTTATAAGTTTCATTGCATTATGATGAAAAAAGTTACATAATTTCAATTTATCTGAATTTGTTAACATTTAAAAACATATTTTGAGTAAATAGACTTATATCATATTCTTCTTTCCTTTTTGTACCCCAACTCTTCCCAGAGAGCCCCTTTAATACCTGCCACACCTTTCACTTTTATCATATTCTTTAAAATTATAAAATATTATAACAATAAAAATGAGTATTATTAAAAAAAAACCTTCAGGATGGATGCATGGGAGGTATCATCTTTAGTAGGTCCTGAGCATTCTTGTGTTCTTGTAGGGTATCTGAAGAATGCAGGGTGATGACCATTCTGTTGCTAGGCTGTTCCTTATCATTGTAGACAGCTAAACATCACATCTGCTTCCTCCTTACCATAAAGTTGGTGCATGCTCTGAAGTTGCTGTTTTGTAATTTCACTCTCCCCAGAGGCAGGTATTGCTCATAATCACTTTGTATTACTCCAGGGGAGTTTAAAGAACAGAGGATCAATCATCATGTTGACCCCTGGTTACCAATTTTTGATGTGAATAAAAAAGCCTTCTGTCTCTTAAGCATGAGTCATACATCTCCTGCCAACTTTTATAAAACAGTAACAGACTGGCTCACTAGTTTACACAAGAGAAATTTCTCAGGCCCTTCACAGTGCTGGATAATAACCTGAGAATAATTTAATATGATCTCTTAGGATCAACTCTAGCCTATGACTTTGCTGACTTACTTTGCAAGTAGTTCCTTGTCTACTATGTTACTAACCTCTGGAGTTTCTTAAATATAGAAAGGAATTATTCTGTAGTCTCCAATTCAGAGATTTCAACACATATAACATTTCTAGTTACCATGGTGATACCTAAATATCTTTCTATATCCCAGTAGCTTCCTAGAGTATATTGTTATTTCCGGGTATTCACTTGACATATCAATTAGATATTTGATGGTGTTTAGAATCCATGTCATTCATTATCAGATCCACAAGCCCAGCTCTCTTTCACTATTTCTTCCAATGGTAAACATAATAATAATTTGCTTGTTTTCTCAGGTTATCTCCTTCTCTAATCTCATAATTTCCTGTTAATCTAAGAATAATAACTTCTGTCATTCCAACATCATTGCAATTTATTTCTGTCTATTGATGTTTCTCCCTTTCCTTAGTTACTCATTTTTGTTTATTGCATCTCCTAACTTGTTTCTCTGCTTTCATTCTGCTTTTTCTCCAATCTAATCATTAACTGAGGCCAGAATGAAAAATCGTATTAAAATTCACATCATTTAATGAATTGCCCACAATGAATAAACTCAAGCAATCTAATGTCCAACCTGTCAACTATAGTTGATAGAAACGTACCATGAACTCATCATTAAGATAGATTTTAAATGTTCTCAACTACAGTAACAAGACATACAAGAAGTATTGTATATATTAATCAGTGCAATTTATTCCAAAACATAATGCTGTATATCTTAAATATGTCATTTTTACTTGCTAATTAAAGAAAAACAGAAAAAATCTTTCTAGTTTTGAGTCATATCAATCTCCATGCCACACATCTAAACTTGCTTCAAAGCTTGTTACATTTAGGTTGACTATCACCAGCTAACTTCTACCATTCTTTGGATCACAGCACATAAAGAGCTTACTTGCTTCTATGTTGACCTGTCCTTACAGGCTTAGGTAAATGTTCCTTTTTTTTTTTTTCAGGGCAGTTTGAGAACAGTCATTACAGATGTTTATAATAATTAACTCATGTCTGTGTGCCTTTCCAGATATGACTCACATTTGAATTAGGTCAAATTGTATCAATATCAATTAGAAAAGTGTGTATTCCAAGCTGAGACTCAAATATATTCACATAAATGGGGGCATCAACAACTTGGAGATATCTCAACTCATTTCCCCTTAACATTTTTTTGCTTATACCTTAGCTAACAATTCACACACACCAATGGGTTATTTTGAAATTTATAAATGATTCATGTCAGTCATTCTTTACTGTACCCTAAGATCCCTATTCTTTATCATGACAAGTCTCATCCAAGATGATTTTCCTGTAGTTATGTGATTTCCTTTGTGTCTCCCTTTCTTCCATCCATTTAATAGAACCAATTTATCCATTCCTTCCATGTTCCTAGTCATGTGTCAACTCTTCTCATCATTGTTTTATTGTTGGTTCATTTTGATCCTTAATTCTAAGTTGAAATGCCTTCAAAGTTGTGCTCCCATCCAGACTTAAATAATTATTCTCATAAATAAATCATTTCCTCTCAATTTCTTTCCTAATTTGGTCATGTCCTGCTCCAACAATACATAGATTTATTTACAGCTCATGCTTTTCCTTACCTATGAACACAGAGTAATCTAATTCTTGTTTTTTCTCATTTGTTAGGAGTACAGTATTTTAATAAATGATTATTAATTCATATTACATTTAAGGGTCAGATGATTTCAAGCAATCTATCTGGATTAAAAAGTTAAAATTATTTCTTATATGAGAGTAATTAAAAATCTATCTCTGTTATAACTTAAAACAAGTTCTATCATTTAGAGTTCCTCCAAATGAGTAGGGGAAAAGTGAGCCTATGACTTTTTGATTCTTCATTAATTTTTCTCTATGAAAATGTGCCTGTCCTATCTTTGGCAAAGTAATATTCAGTCTGAGTTTCATTAATATGGTAGAATCATTTTATATCAAATTTGGGATTATTTCAAACGAGTCAAAAATCATCTGATCTTGATGAGCATCTTCTTCCGAGCATTTGGACTTAAAAGTCACAGGCTATACAACCACACTTCAAGCTGATGGGAGCAAAGGAGGACTCCAATATTTCAGCCTCTTTACGTTTAAAGCATAGAATAATGATTTCCATTTTTTAAATTCCTGAGTACTCCAAAAGGTACCTCTGGGTTGTGATCCTACGTGGGGTCATATAACTAGATGCAAAGGCCACAAAAATTTTTAGCAACAGCAAAATGATTTTGATTACAGAATGGAAAGATAGTTAATTCAAAATTAATGCATGATGAATGATGGTGTTGTATTCTAAAGCTTCGCTGTGGCTAGTTTTGAAAATACAGCATGCACTATTTGCCCTGTATATACCGCCATTTCATTCAGTAGTCATAATTGTTGCCTGAAACACCTTATATTTGTAATTATATTATATTTCCAATTACAGTGTTGTTCCTGCTCAAAGTTTTCTGATCTTGAAACAAGGAACAGAAAAAAAAACTTTTATTATCCTCCAAACATTATTTTTTAACATTTGTGAAATTAGTATATCTTTGTTTATATTACAGTAGACTACTTAATTTTAAAATTTTCTGTGTTCATAAAACACCTTCCTTGAAATTACTATCACCTATGGATCTTATAAACTTTCTACTCCTTCTTCTGAGAATCTATCTGGACATTGGAGTGGAAGGGTGTGACACACAGTAGTTTCCATTTAGGGTTCTACATTCAACACATTCTTATTATTTACACATTGATCAGGTGAGAGTTTCTGTGTTAATTCCTACCTTCTGCAAGAAGATTCTAGTACAGAGGTTAATAGATGCACTTATTTATGTGTGTATCAATAATCAACTAGGAATCAATTGCTTAAATACTCTTACAATTTAGCAGAATAGTACCAGGTTCTAGTACTAGGGCTCCATTAACAGTATCAGGTATAGATTGTATCTCTTGGAGCAGGGTTTACATCCAATGACATGTGCTTCATTACTCTATAACATTCATGGCACTATATGCCTAGTTGACATATTTTATCAGGCCAGATATTGCTGTAGCTCACAGAGTTTGTAGCTAGGTGATATTGATAATTACTTTTCTCCCTCAATAGTGTAAATAATATCTACAGATACTGTGAAAGCTAGCCAGTAGGGGTGAAATGACAGTGAGAGAGTCCGTTATCCTTAATGGTTTGGTCCTTGTAAGCTTACTACACTTTAGAGCAATCTCCATGCTCAAGATCAGTTGTATGACAAATATTATGTAATAGGCTAAGGGACAGGGAGAAGGAGAAGGAGAGGGGCAGAGGGAGGGGGAGGAGAAGGAGAGAGAGAGAGAGAGAGAGAGAGAGAGAGAGAGAGAGAGAGAGAGAGAGAGAAACTAGAAGTTGGGTGGGTATTTGGGAGGGGTTCAGTGGTAGAGTGATTCAAATACATTTTCTGAAATTGTCAAAGAATTAATACAAATATTAAAAAACTTGCTGTTTAAATTTCTGACTTAAATTTCATAAAAAAATAGGTGAATAGATTTCTGAAGTTGCCCTAAACAAACTTCTTCCATTTTGTATTGTGTAATTGAGTAGATAGGGTAGCTCCATAATAAATGATTATAAAATATCCTAGAACTAAGATGGATATAGAAATGTTCTAAGTTCGGGGGAGGCAGAAATCCGGCCTCAGTAGGGCCACAAGCCTCTCCAGTCAGAAAAGCGCTGGGATAGCTAGAGCACAGGGTCAGCTGACACCCGCCAGCTACCCACGACCCCTGCCACAGGATCTTAAGACTTCTGGTGAATGGAACACAGCTTCTGCTCCAATCCAATTGCGCATGGGACCTGAGACTGCATTAGTTAGGGAAGCAGAAAAACGGCCTAAGTAGGACCACAGGCCACTTCCGGCCGGACCAGCACCAGGGTAGCTAGAGCGCAGGGTCTGCTGACACCCGCCAGCTGCCCAGGACCCCCGCCACAGGATTTTGAGACTGCTGGTGAGTGGAACACATCTTCTGCTCCAGTCCAATCACGCGGGACCTGAAACTGCTCTGGTTGGGGAGAGAGAAATCCGGCCTACATAGGGCCACAAGCCTCTTCCAGCCAGAAAAGCACCTGGGTAGCTAGGGCGCAGGGTCAGCTGACACTCGCCAGCTACCCACAACACCCACCACAGGATCTTAAAACTTCTTGAGAGTGGAACACAGCTTCTGCTCCAATCCAATTGCACGCAGGACCTGAGACTGCATTAGTTAGGGAAGCAGAAAACCGGCCTGAGTAGGACCACAGGCCTCTTCCGGCTGGACCAGCACCTGGGTACCGCCAGCTACCCACGACCACCACCACAGGATTTTGAGACTGCTGGTGAGTGGAACACAGCTTCTGCTCCAATCTTTAAACAGTGACAACAACAACAACTAACCCCAGAGATTACCAGATGGCGAAAGGTAAACGTAATAATCTTACTAACAGAAACCAAGACCACTCACCATCATCAGAACCCAGCACTCCCACTTCGCCCAGTCCAGGGCACCCCAACACACCGGAAAAGCTAGACACGGATCTAAAAGCATATCTCATGATGATGGTAGAGGACTTCAAGAAGGACTTTAATAACACACTTAAATAAATACAAAGGAACACTGGTAAACAGGTAGAAGACATTAAAGAGGAAGCACAAAAATCCCTTAAAGAATTGCAGGAGAACACTGCTAAAGAGTTACAAATCCTTAAAGAAAAACAGGATAACATAATCAAACAGGTAGAAGTCCTTAGAGAAAAACAGGAAAACACATCCAAACAGATGATGGAATTGAACAAAACCATACTAGACCTAAAAAGGGAAGTAGACACAATAAAGAAAACCCAAAATGAGGCAACACTGAAGATAGAAACCCTAGGAAAGAAATCTGGAACCATAGATACGAGCATCAGCAACAGAATACAAGAGATGGAAGAGAGAATCTCAGGTGCAGAAGATTCCATAGAGAACATCGGCACAACAATTAAGGAAAATGTAAAATGCAAAAAGATCCTAACTCAAAACATCCAAGAAATACAGGACACAATGAGAAGACCAAACCTACGGATAATAGGAGTGGATGAGAATGAAGATTTTCAACTCAAAGGACCAGCAAACATCTTCAACAAAATTATAGAAGAAAACTTCCCAAATCTAAAGAAAGAGATGCCCATGAACATACAAGAAGCCTACAGAACTCCAAATAGACTGGACCAGAAAAGAAATACCTCCCGACACATAATAATCAGAACAACAAATGCTCTAAATAAAGACAGATACTAAAAGCAGTAAGAGAAAAAGGCCAAGTAACATATAAAGGCAAGCCTATCAGAATTACACCAGATTTCTCACCAGAGACTATGAAAGCCAGAAGATCCTGGACGGATGTTATACAGACACTAAAAGAACACAAACTCCAGCCCAGGCTACTATACCCAGCCAAACTCTCAATTAACATAGATGGAGAAACCAAAGTATTCCATGACAAAACCAAATTCACACATTATCTCTCCACGAATCCAGCCCTTCAAAGGATAATAACAGAAAAAAACCAATACAAGGACAGGAACCACGCCCTAGAAACAACAAGAAGGTAATCCCTCAACAAACCTAAAAGAAGACAGCCACAAGACAGAATGCCAACTTTAACAACAAAAATAACAGGAAACAACAATTACTTTTCCTTAATATCTCTTAATATCAATGGACTCAACTCCCCGATAAAAAGACATAGACTAACAAACTGGCTACACAAACAAGACCCAACATTTTGCTGCTTACAGGAAACTCATCTCAGAGAAAAAGATAGACACTACCTCAGAATGAAAGGCTGGAAAACAATTTTCCAAGCAAATGGTATGAAGAAATAAGCTGGAGTAGCCATTCTAATATCTGATAAGATTGACTTCCAACCCAAATTCATTAAAAAAGACAGGGAGGGACACTTCATACTCATCAAAGGTAAAATCCTCCAAGAGGAACTATCAATCCTGAATATCTATGCTCCAAATACAAAGGAAGCCACATTCATTAAAGAAACTTTAGTAAATCTCAAAGCACACATTGACCCTCATAAAATAATAGTGGGAGACTTCAACACACCACTTTCACCAATGGACAGATCATGGAAACAGAAACTAAACAGGGACACAGAGAAACTAAGAGAAATTATGAATCAAATGGATCTGGCAGATATCTACAGAATATTCTATCCTAAAACAAAAGGATATACCTTCTTTTCAGCACCTCATGGTACCTTCTCCAAAATTGACCACATAATTGGTCACAAAACAGGCCTCAACAGATACAAAAATATTGAGATTGTCCCATGCATCCTATCAGATCACCATGGACTAAGGCTGATCTTCAATAACAAAATAAATAATAGAAAGCCAACCTTCACGTGGAAACTGAACAACACTCTTCTCAATGATACCTTGGTCAAGGAAGGAATGAAGAAAGAAATTAAGGACTTTTTAGAGTTCAATGAAAATGAAGCCACAACATACCCAAACTTATGGGACGCAATGAAAGCATTTCTAAGAGGAAAACTCATAGCTCTGAGTGCCTCCAAAAGGAAACTAGAGAGAGCACACATTAGCAGCTTGACAACATACCTAAAAGCACTAGAACAAAAGGAAGCAAATTCACCCAAGAGGAGTAGACTGCAGGAAATAATCAAACTCAGGGGCGAAATCAACCAAGTGGAAACAAGAAGAACTATTCAAAGAATCAACCAATTAAGGAGCTGGTTCTTTGAGAAAATCAACAAGATAGATAAACCCTTAGCCAGACCCACTAGAGGACACAGGGAAAGCATCCTAATTAACAAAATCAGAAATGAAAAAGGAGACATAACAACAGATCCTGAAGACATCCAAAACACCATCAGATCCTTCTACCAAAGGCTATACTCAACAAAACTGGAGAACCTGGATGAAATGGAGAAGTTCCTAGACAGATACCAGGTACCAAAGTTGAATCAAGATCAGGTTAATGATCTAAACAGCCCTATATCCCCCAAAGAAATAGAAGCAGTCATTAATAGTCACCCAACTAAAAAAAGCCCAGGACCAGATGGGTTTAGCGCAGAGTTCTATCAAACCTTCAAAGAAGATCTAATCCCAGTTCTTCACAAACTATTCCACAAAATAGAAACAGAAGGTACTCTACCCAAAAACTCTTTTCAAGGATAAAAGAACCTCTGGTGGAATCACCATGCCGGACCTAAAGCTTTACTACAGAGCAATTGTGATAAAAACTGCATGGTACTGGTATAGTGACAGACAAATAGACCAATGGAATAGAATTGAAGACCCAGAAATGAACCCACACACTTACGGTCACTTGATCTTTGACAAGGGAGCTAAAACCATCCAGTGGAAGAAAGACAGCATTTTCAATAAATGGTGCTGCCACAACTGGTTGTTAACATGTAGAAGAATGCCAATCGATCCATTCCTATCTCCTTGTACTAAGGTCAAGTCTAAGTGGATCAAGGAACTTCACATAAAACCAGAGACACTGAAACTTATAGAGGAGAAAGTGGGGAAAAGCCTTGAAGATATGGGCACGGGGAAAATTCTTGAATAGAACAGTAATGGCTTGTGCTGTAAGGTCGAGAATTGACAAGTGGGACCTCATGAAACTGCAAAGCTTCTGCAGGGCTAAAGACACCATCAATAAGACAAAAAAACCACCAACAGATTGGGAAAGGATCTTCACCTATCCTAAATCAGATAAGGGACTAATATCCAATATATATAAAGAACTCAAGAAGGTGGACTCTAGAAAGTCAAATAACCCCATTAAAAAATGGGGCTCAGAACTGAACAAAGAATTCTCACCTGAGGAATACCGAATGGCAGAGAAGCACCTGAAAAAATGTTCAACATCCTTAATCATCAGGGAAATGCAAATCAAAACAACCCTGAGATTCCACCTCACACCAGTCAGAATGGCTAAGATCAAAAATTCAGGTGACAGCAGATGCTGGCGAGGATGTGGAGAAAGAGGAACACTCCTCCATTGTTGGTGGGATTGCAAGCTTGTACAACCACTCTGGAAATCAGTCTGGCGGTTCCTCAGAAAATTGGACATAGTACTACTGGAGGATCCAGCAATACCTCTCCTGGGCATATATCCAGAAGATGTCCCAACCGGTAAAAAGGACACATGCTCCACTATGTTCATAGCAGCCCTATTTATAATAGCCAGAAGCTGGAAAGAACCCAGATGTCCCTCAACAGAGGAATGGATACAGAAATTATGGTACATTTACACAATGGAGTACTACTCAGCTATTAAAAAGAATGAATTTATGAAATTCCTAGCCAAATGGATGGACCTGGAGGGCATCATCTTGAGTGAAGTAACACAATCACAAAAGAACTCACACAATATGTATTCACTGATAAGTGGATATTAGCCCAAAACTTAGGATACCCAAGATATAAGATACAATTTGCTAAACGCATGAAACTCAAGAAGAATGAAGACCAAAGTGTGGACACTGTGCACCTTCTTAGAATTGGGAACAAAACACCCAGGGAAGGAGTTACAGAGACAAAGTTCGTAGCTGTGATGAAAGGATGGACCATTTAGAGACTGCTGTATCCAGGGATCCATCCCATAATCAGCTTCTAAACGCTGACACCATTGCATACACTAGCAAGATTTTGCTGAAAGGACCCAAATATAGCTGTCTCTTGTGAGACGATGCCGGGGCCTAGCAAACACAGGAGTGGATGTTCACAGTCAGCTATTGGATGTATCACAGGGCTCCCAATGGAGAAGCTAGAGAAAGTACCCAAGGAGCTAAAGGGATCTGCAACCCTATTGTTGGAACAACATGATGTACTAACCAGAACCCCAGAGCTCTTGTCTCTAGCTGCATATGTATCGAAAGATGGCCTAGTCGGCCATCAATGGAAAGAGAGGCCCATTGGACTTGCAAACTTTATATGCCCCAATATAGGGGAATTCCAGGGCCAAAAGAATGGGAATGGGTTGGTAGGGAAGTGGGGGGCGCTATGGGGGACTTTTGGGATAGCATTGGAAATGTAACTGAGAAAAATATGTAATAAAAATATTAAAAAAAAAAAGAAATGTTCTAAGTTCAACAGTACAGAGCATTTAATCAATAATTAATTCTTTATGTAAAAATGAATGCAAATCATCTCACAATGCAATTTTGCTTTGCTCTTAATAAACACTAAAATTGTAGTTGTATAAAAACAATTTAAAAAATAAATTTCTTCATTATTTGTCATTAGTAAACATCTGAACTGTACACCTGTTTTCTATGCATATATGCCTGGGGGCATGGAATTTTCCCAGGCATTAAAATATCCCAGTGGACAATGTCTTGATCTAGCTGCACTGAGTTGACAATGAATACTTTCTTTTATATATTTCTGCCTTGGATAGGGTTGACAACACAACTCTGAATTTAAGCTGAACACTGTAGACTCCTAAGACGGAGGCAGGGGCAGGATTGGAATAAAATACTCTCCCTCTTTCAACAGTATCAATAGATGAACGTGTGCCCCAAATAGCTCAAAACCCTGCCTTTTACACACTTGCATCAGATAAAGGAACCGGAAACCCCTGATGTGTTGTTGACAAGTCTTCTGAGATGTGTCTTAGCCTTTCAGGTTTTCACTGGACAAAATTTTGAAGCATTTGAAAAATTATATCAGGAGTTTTTCTTGATTTTGATTCTGCCCATTAATTACATCCCATTTTCTGACATCTTAGCTCCTTGATTCTATCTTTGCATTGCAGTGTGCCATGTCCTGTAACTTCTTCTCTTTTTTCCATCATCAAGGTTCCTGTTGAAACTGGTTAACAAATTGAAGCTAATGAGAAGGGCTATGAAGAAGATACCTCACTCTTTGAAGAAATGCATTTATCTTTAAACCAGAGCTGTACCATGACTCAGTAGTATCTAAATGATAATTCTTAGCAAGATTTTCAAAGATTTCTTTTTTATATACTCAAGTAAGGACACACCTTTTTATCTTGAATTAGGAAAGATATATTAAGAATGGCAAATTGAACTGGATATAGTGTCATATGCCTTTAATCATAGCACCTGGGAAACAGAGGGAGACAAAACTTTTCCACCCATCTCCAATTTAAAAATAAATAAATGAAGGTGAATTTAATAATCTCAAAGACTTGTAGCAAGGAAGAGAATGATGATCACTTAGCCAATAGATTTAGTAGAAGTGCTAATAATTTTTTAAAGTTATAACTTCCAAAGGAATATTTGTAATTCAAGAGGGCACACAGCAAGAGTCCTTGTCTTGGAATTCTCTGGTTTCAAAGCATGAGTCTCGCTGGTATGGTGATACATGCCGTTAATGCTGGCACTCAGTACACAGCAGCAGGTGGATCTCTAAGAATGGTCAAAGTCCCAGGCCATCCTAGACAATAAAGCAAGAACCTGGCTCGAATTAATTATAGAAAACAGACAAGCAAAACCATATTTCTCAGAAGATAATACAGAGTTAACAAGCTGGAGAGATGGTTCAGCAGCTAAGAGAACTTGTTACTCTTGCATAAGACTTGGGTTCAGTGTCACTTTCCAGCTTTCACACAGTATCTTTAACTCTACAACCCCAGTTCCAGAGGATCCAGCAACTTCTGATCTCTATGAGCAGAGACTACATGTGGTGCACACATGCACACATGCAGTAAACAAACCCACAAAAAAACAAACACAAATAACCTTTAATTTAAAAAGAGAAAGGTAATATAGAATTGGAATATTGTTTCCAAAACTTGGACGTTTATGCAGATTCTTCTCCAAAGGGAGGCTAGATAAAGTCCTGATAAGAAAAACCAGAAATTCCTGGGTCGAAGTTCAGCAAGTGTACTTGGTCCCGTCAATGAAATGTGTAAAAAGGATGTCTAGATTCAGGTAGAACTTCATCTTTAATGCATAGCTAATTTCTATAAAAGGATGTCTGGTTGCAAAAAAGAAGCAAGAGAAATACATAAGACAAAGTAAACTTTTCCAGTTGTAATATAGAATGCCTTGATAACTCATTTTCTTATTCTCTCACATTGCCTTGAGGAGATTCAGCAAAGCTTATATTTTGTTCAGCTTCTAAAAAGCTTATATTTTAATAGTGTATATGAAAAATCAAATTTTATTTTTTCTAGGTCAAGGTTTTTTATTTGGATAATTTTTCTTTACATCCCAACTGTAGTTTCTCCTTCCTCTGCTGCTCTCAGAGCCAACCCACTTCCTGTCTCCCCTATCCACTCTTCCTTTTTTTTTTAATTTTTAATATTTTTATTACATATTTTCCTCAGTTACATTTCCAATGCTATCCCAAAAGTCCCCCATGCGCCCCCCACTTCCCTACCCACCCATTCCCATTCTTTTGGCCCTGGCATTCCCCTATATTGGGGCATATAAAGTTTGCAAGTCCAATGGGCCTCTCTTTCCATTGATGGCCGACTAGGCCATCTTTCGATACATATGCAGCTAGAGACAAGAGCTCTGGGGTTCTGGTTAGTACATCATGTTGTTCCAACAATAGGGTTGCAGATCCCTTTAGCTCCTTGGGTACTTTCTCTAGCTTCTCCATTGGGAGCCCTGTGATACATCCAATAGCTGACTGTGAACATCCACTCCTGTGTTTGCTAGGCCCCGGCATCGTCTCACAAGAGACAGCTATATTTGGGTCCTTTCAGCAAAATCTTGCTAGTGTATGCAATGGTGTCAGCGTTTAGAAGCTGCTTATGGGATGGATCCCTGGATACGGCAGTCTCTAAATGGTCCATCCTTTCATCACAGCTATGAACTTTGTCTCTGTAACTCCTTCCCTGGGTGTTTTGTTCCCAATTCTAAGAAGGGGCACAGTGTCCACACTTTGGTCTTCATTCTTCTTGAGTTTCATGCATTTAGCAAATTGTATCTTATATGTTGGGTATCCTAAGTTTTGGGCTAATATCCACTTATCAGTGAATACATATTGTGTGAGTTCTTTTGTGATTGTGTTACTTCACTCAAGATGATGCCCTCCAGGTCCATCCATTTGGCTAGGAATTTCATAAATTCGTTCTTTTTAATAGCTGAGTAGTACTCCATTGTGTAAATGTACCATAATTTCTGTATCCATTCCTCTGTTGAGGGACATCTGGGTTCTTTCCAGCTTCTGGCTATTATAAATAGGGCTGCTATGAACATAGTGGAGCATGTGTTCTTTTTACCGGTTGGGACATCTTCTGGATATATGCCCAGGAGAGGTATTGCTGGATCCTCCAGTAGTACTATGTCCAATTTTCTGAGGAACCGCCAGACTGATTTCCAGAGTGGTTGTACAAGCTTGCAATCCCACCAACAGTGGAGGAGTGTTCCTCTTTCTCTACATCCTCGCCAGCATCTCCTGTCACCTGAATTTTTGATCTTAGCCATTCTGACTGGTGTGAGGTGGAATCTCAGGGTTGTTTTGATTTGCATTTCCCTGATGATTAAGGATGTTGAACATTTTTTCAGGTGCTTCTCTGCCATTCGGTATTCCTCAGGTGAGAATTCTTTGTTCAGTTCTGAGCCCCATTTTTTAATGGGGTTATTTGACTTTCTGGAGTCCACCTTCTTGAGTTCTTTATATATATTGGACTATCCACTCTTCCTAATCAGGCCTACAAAGGTTAGCAATTAAACATGGGGAATCCTGGAGAGGATGGGCAGGGAAAATTATAGGAGGCAGGGTGTTCAACGAAACCAAGAAAGGATGGCTTCAACAGAATCAACTAGGCAGGGTTCCTAGTGACTCACAGAGACTAAAAGGCAATGACAGATGCCACAGGGTCTGTGCTAGGTCTTCTGCATATATGTCTTGGTCCTTAGTCTGGTGATTGTGGGACATCTAAGAGTGGGAGTGGCCGATGTCTCTGACTCTACTGCTTGCTCTTGGGATCCTTTTCTTCCTACTGGGTTGCTTTGCCTAGTCCAGATATGAGTTTTAACCTTGGAGACTTTTTTTGTATTTTTTTTCTTTAATCCTTTTTTACAGTCCAGTCTTCATCTCTCTCCCTGTCTGCCCCCCCCCCACCGTTCCCATACCTTCTTCCCCCACCCATTTCCAAGAGGATGTCTCCATACCCCCATCTCCACTCCACCAGACCTCCTCACACCACCAGGGCCTCTGGGGCCTCAAGTCTCTTGAGTGTTGGGTTCATCTTCTCTCATTGAGGCTAGATTAGGCAGTCTTCTGCTGTATATGTTTCAGGGGCCTCATATCAGCTGGTATATGCTGCCTGGTTGGTGGCAAGAGATCTTGGGGGTCCAGGTCATTTGAGACTGCTGGTCCTTCCTTCTACAGGGTGTCCCTTCTCCTCCTCAGCTTCTTCTAGCTTTCCCCAATTCAACCACAGGGGTCCCCATCTGCTGTCCAGTGGTTGGGTGCTAGTATCTATATCTGACTTTTTCAGCTTCCATGCTAGGCTCCTGTCTGCAAGCATACCACAGCATTAGCAACAGTGTCAGGCCTCAGGGCTTCCCCTCGATCTACATCCCAATATGGACCTGTCACTGGGCTTCCTTTCTTTTATTCTCTTCTCCATTTTTGTCCCTGAAGTTCCTTCATACAGAAAAAATTCTGGGTCATAGCTTTTGACTGTGGAATGTCAAACCCATCACTACCTTGGAGAACTTTTTAAATTAGATATAAACCTATTAGACTCTTATTATTTAAATTTAAAGGTCATAAAACTAGGACATTTATCAAAATATTAACATGACTACTCCTCCCAAAAAAATCTGAATAAAGAAGAGGCAATAGACATTCTAACATAGAAGAAGAAAAGCTCAGAAAGGTCATAAACTACAGCCAGCTCTGGGACGCTGACAACCTGGGAAAAGTCTTCCGCAGGTAAGAGGATCCAATACCAAATGGACAACCCTGAAAAAAATATATGTTACACACACGGAGAATGTTGTGTTTATTATTTTAAGGATTATATATATATATATATATATGTGTGTGTGTGTGTGTGTGTATGTATATACATATATGTGTGTGTGTATATATATATATATATATATATATATATATATACAGAGAGAGAGAGAGGGAGATACACACACACAATCTTCAAAAGCAATTAGGAGAAAGGAGTCATGAATTTGAGAGACACAATAAAATTACATGGGACAGATTCGAGGGCAGAAAGATAAGAGGGGAAATATACTTAGTATTATAATCTCAAAATTAAATACAACAGCAAACAGTAACTAAAAAATTGTTACAGTATAATATAAGAAAAGCTTGTGTACAATTTCTCATGTCTTGTGTTGGGAATGTTTGCTTCTTTAGAATCAAAGAATCCCGGTCAAGTCCTGACAAACATCATATTCTGCATGGCATCAATGAATATGCAACTTGTGTAATAAATATCATGTCCAGGCTAGACTCATCCTATATAGACAGAAATGTATCCTTAGTTGTGTTTCTAACTCAAATTTGGAATCAACTTTCTCATATCTGGAATCCAGCCTCATCAATTAAACATGCTAAAGTGATGCTGTGCACCATCTTGGCTTTTGTATTAGTAGGTCTTCAGTTTCTATACTTGCTAACTTGGAATATATCTACCGCATCATATGGACAAAGTCTGTCTAACACGAGGCCAAGCGCAGAGATGCTATGACTGCCAGAAAAATAAAAAATAGCACAGAGGCTGCAGCCCCATTTATCTGAACAGTAAGTCACCTATGTGTGTGACTCCAAAGAAGACCTTTGCAACAGCTCACTTAGTCTAAATGGCAGAGTTAGAGACACATTAATTGGTTGTAGTTTTGAAGAACTACACTTGAATGGTTTGTTACACAGCAAAAATGGTTGAATTATACTCCCAGCATTTACTTTTGAATATCTCTTTTGTGGCTGCTCAGACAACAATCATAGGTTGATTTTACTGGAAATTACTATTTTATTAATATATTAGATAACTTGTTGATTATTCCCTGTATCCAATTGGGTGTGTGACTACACACCTTTTACTTTCTTGATGTTTACAAAAGAAATAACCAGAAGACTTTGGTCCACATACATTAATAGGAGAATTCAATATTTACAAAGCATTTTAAAATTTATGTTTATATTTAAAAGATAAAGGTATATGAAGTTCACCTTTATATTTGTAAAATCATATTTTAAATTTTTTCATAATTTTTTATTTTATATTTAAACATATTTTATGTGTAGGTGTATGTATGAAATCATGTGTCTGGCTCTGGCACTCTGTACCTTATACTTCTGAAACAGAGTCTGCCACTGAACCTGGTTTGCACAGGTTCAGTGGCTGCCAACAAATCACAGGAGTCTCCTCATATCTTCCTCCAGATGGTCACACATGGGATGCAAACTTGCCCAATTTATTGTTTTTTGTGTTTGATGGGAATTTGATTTCAGTTCTTCAAATGTGGGTAGCATTCTTGTCATCCACTGAGTCAACTCCAGAGTCACCATAATACACACACACACACACACACACACACACACACACACAGACACACAATTGCAAAAGGCAGAATATTGGAAATCTAGCTACAAGGAGGAGTGAATGGAAATCAAAATGGGGATCCTGAAAGCTAAGTTTGATTTGGGCAGAGTGGGCAGAAAACATGACACTTTAAATAGTCTGGGTAGTAAACATATAAGATACAGATGAATTATGACTCTCAACCTTGTTTGGAGATTCCTTTAGTAAGGCTTTAGCATTGGTTTGGAAAGAAAAGTTCTTTGAAACGAGGGTCTGCTTTAATTTTTTTGTTGCTTTTTTTTTTATTTTGAGATTATAATATACCATCCCTTCTGACTTTCCTTTCCTTCCTCCATTTCTTACATGTACCCCTCTGTACCCCATTCTGTACCCACACTTTTCTCTTTCAAACTCCTTCTGTACTCTGTTAAGACATTTTTTCTAAATGTTTCTCTTAATCATTAAACACTCTTGCATTTTTTAGTGTTATTCATTCATTAGATAGTCACTTTTTTCCTTTTCTTTGTCTCCCACCATCTTTTAATTTATCATCTCATCTTATTTCCTTTTGTTTATAAGTACATTTGAGGAGCAGTAGAATACTGCAATTAGTCTTATGGCTGTCAAACCCCTGTCTTCCTGGCAAGGAAACTTGATAGTGTATTAGCTAATGAAATTAGTACAGAGATATGTGGAACAGAGCAACAGCTAAGGTCTGACATGAAAAATCTAAAACACAGGCCAAGTATTTATTCACAGATTACAGTTCTGGATAAAGTCAGATTATTGACAAAGAATAAACATTCAAAGAAGGCCACAGTATTTATTCAGGCTTCCTTTCCCATCCTGTCTCCACGTTCTGGAGAATTTGTGGACATTTTATTTAGAGGCCTGAATCCTTTCTGTGAAACAGGCTCTTTTATCACTATTTCATTAGATAATAATACCTCAAATTCTAGATGCCTTTCTAGAAGCTTTATTGGGTCGCTCCCATTTAACACTTTGTCTCCTCTCTAGAAGAAATGTATCACTACTTTTCATTTTTAAACAATAGTAATCAGTGTAAAATATAGGATTTCGAAATCTTAGTGGAAGATTATGAACTGTTTGTATTCTTGCTCTGTAACTAAATATTCAGTGGCATGTGAGTCACATGTTTAAGTTACATAAAGCAGAATTTAATGTCGATAATCTAGAAATTTTCTTAATATATTAGTGGATTTAAGTTATTAATAATTTTAACTGGACAGTATGTGTTATCTTCGCAAACTTTACGAAGCAATTACATCATGAACATACCAATGAATGTAGACCAGGGTCATGATTGCCATCTCCGACTGGACTTCTCCTGATGCCATAAACCCTTGCTTATCTTCTTTTTTTTTCTTAGATATTTTATTCATTTACATTTCAAATGCTATCTCCAAAGCCCCCTATACCCTCCCCCACCCTGCTCCCCAACCCACCCGCTCCAGCTTCCTGGCCACTGTACTGGAGCATATGATCTTCACAAGACCAAGGGCCTCTCCTCCCATTGATGACCGACTAGGCCATCCTCTGCTACATATGTAACTAGAGATGCAAGATCTTGGGGGTACTGGTAGTTCATATTGTTGTTCCTCCTATAGGGTTGCAGACCCCTTCAGCTTCTTGGGTACTTTCTCTAGCTCCTTCATTAGGGGCCTTGTGTTCCATCCAATAGATGACTGTGAGCATCCACTTCTATATTTGCCAGGCACTGGCATAGCTTTACAAGAGAAAGCCATGTCAAGGTCCTGTCAGCAAACTCTTTCTGGCTTATCTTCTTGAAGGAGGGGGTCATTCTCAATTCAGTTCTTAGGTTTCTGTAAGTTTTGTAATTTGGAAAACTCGTAACCATTTGCAAAACTTCCTTTTCAGAAAAGCATGCATTACACTGTAGAGGTTTGTTTCTTCCACTGAAAGCTGAACATTAGGGTTTATACATCTGGAAAGAAGACAGGACATTTTCCATAGTGAATGGCATGCACATATACTGTGCACCAGAAAGGGACCTGGAGTCCATCAATGTCCTTGCAGGGGTGCCATTCATTGTGTATTAATGTATCAGCTGGTCCTCTTTGATGCAGGTCTCTCACTAGAAAGCAGGGATTGGGAACCAGTGTCAGAAGCAGCTGATGCTTTAGGTAGTATATTGTTGTAAACACTGAAGTCCTTTGTTATTGACATTTTCTGAATGTGACAGCATTTATGAAGTATGACTGTGATCTGTGAGATGCCCGGGACTTAAAGATTTTTGATGCACCACGTGTGGGTAAGAAGAGATAGCAGTCCTCTCATCTCCACACTCACACGATGCCACTGTACACAGGCTTATACACTGACAGATCAATATTAATTTATTAATCAATAAATAATAAAGGTTCTAGAAAATTATTAGTTTTAAGTGTAACGGAAAAGCTTTTAGCCTGCATTTAGTGTAAAATCTCAGATACTTCATGTTTTTGACAAAGGATTTATTAAGAACAAGGTTGTCCCACCTGGCTAGGAATTCACTCTATAACCCAGATCATACCTTGACCATTTAACTCTTCTTTCTCCATCTCCACAGTATGTAGGATTATAAAGAACACGGCCAGGCCCAAGAGTAATAGCTATACTATACATTTTAAAGGGACTTTTGTTTTACAAAAACAAATCATAAATACCCATTTAAATACAAAATCTCCACCTAGTTTATTTCTAATTACATATATTGGTTACAAACACTATTCCACTCATAATGTCATTCATCAATTTACAAAAAAGTAAGCATTTTTTGGTTTTGTTTCGATTATTCATTGATTTGTCAATGAACATGTAGGATGATTCCATTTTCTTCCATAACATGCTAATAAACATGGATGTGCAAGTATCCCTGTCCATATAAGGATATAATGTCCATGGGAACATGTTCAGTAGTATTTTTGCTGAGTCCTAAATATGTTTTCTTCCTTCCTTCCTTCCTTCCTTCCTTCCTTCCTTCCTTCCTTCCTTCCTTCCTTCCTTCCTTCCTTCCTTCTTTCCTCCCTCCCTCCCTCCCTCCTTCCCTCCCTCCCTCCCTCCCTTCCTTCCTCCCTTCCTCTCTCTGTCTCTGTCTCTGTCTCTGTCTCTGTCTCTGTCTCTGTCTCTCTCCCTCCCTCCCTCCCTCCCTCCCTCCCTCCCTCCCTCCCTCCCTCCCTCCCTCCCTCCCTCCCTCCCTCCCTCTCTCTCTTTCTCTTTCTTTCTTTCTTTCTTTCTTTCTTTCTTTCTTTCTTTCTTTCTTTCCTTCTTTCTTTCATTTTTCATATATTGCATCCTGATTACCATTTCCTTTTCCACCCCTCATCTTCCCCATAGTTCTACTTCCTCCACCTCATGCCAGAAAAGAGTGGACTTCCTTGGGACATGAACCAAACACTGCATAACAATATACAATAGGCCAGGCACATTCAAGCTGGGCAAATGTGTCAGTGTCAGTGCTCAGTAGGAGGAAAGGCTTTCACAAGTAGGCAAAAGAGTCAAGACAGCCTCTGTTCCGACTGTTTTGATGAGTAGCTTTGTGTTCTTGTGGGAAAAGTACACATTTAATATATAAAAGTATACATTTAATAAAATATCACAGAGCTAATTGAAAATGTTTTGTAAGTCAGCATATGATCCTTGTCATTTTCCTGAACAATTTTTAAACTTTCAGCAGGGTATCATGCAAGCCTATGAACTGTTAGGCATATGGTTACATCAGTGTGGATGTATCTTATGCATACTCTGCTTGGTTGTCAGTTAGTTAAACTTTGACATTATCATTACTTCATGTGGGTGTGTATGCACAGTAACATGCATTTGCATGCTTTTCTAAAGGCAGTGATAACATGGTATAAAGAGCTTTGAAATTTTTATCTTTGTAACTCAAAGTGTGATGCCTAAGCAATGACATTCCTCTGGAGATGGCTCCAAGTTCAATCATAGACAGTCCTCCAGAGTCAGTGTCTGCATTTTAGCAGCGTTTCTAGACAATTCTTACACTCTGTGAAATTGGAAAGGCCCCGATTTAATAACATTTTGATGGTATGAATGAACTTTATTTTATTTTGTTTGTGGGAATGGGTTTTGTCTATTAAAATCAATTCGTAGCTTGTAATGCTACAAAACAGGAGGAAATAAAGGGAAAATAAAGAATGAAGGTGGGCTCTCTTTAATAGAAGTGTATTACATTCAGAGTCACTCATCTTTAACCCATCAGAGTTTAATGTGAAATAACACATCGTTAATCTTATACTTCAAGTTAGGTTAACAAGGGTAGAGTTAACCGTTGACTTGCGATAACTTGGAACTGTTTTCCTTCTCAATGGGATAATGTACCATTCTTCTTTTTTTTTTTTTTATTGTAGTTTGTCTTTTTTTTTTTTTAATATTTTTATTACATATTTTCCTCAATTACATTTCCAATACTATCCCAAGAGTCCCCCATAGCGCCCCCCACTTCCCTACCCACCCATTCCCATTCTTTTGGCCCTGGCATTCCCCTATATTGGGGCATATAAAGTTTGCGAGTCCAATGGGCCTCTCTTTCCATTGATGGCCGACTAGGCCATCTTTCGATACATATGCAGCTAGAGACAAGAGCTCCAGGGTTCTGGTTAGTACATCATGTTGTTCCAACAATAGGGTTGCAGATCCCTTTAGCTCCTTGGGTACTTTCTCTAGCTTCTCCATTGGGAGCCCTGTGATACATCCAATAGCTGACTGTGAACATCCACTCCTGTGTTTGCTAGGCCCCGGCATCGTCTCACAAGAGACAGCTATATTTGGGTCCTTTCAGCAAGATCTTGCTAGTGTATGCAATGGTGTCAGCGTTTAGAAGCTGATTATGGGACGGATCCCTGGATACCGCAGTCTCTAAATGGTCCATCCTTTCATCACAGCTATGAACTTTGTCTCTGTAACTCCTTCCCTGGGTGTTTTGTTCCCAATTCTAAGAAGGTGCACAGTGTCCACACTTTGGTCTTCATTCTTCTTGAGTTTCATGCGTTTATCAAATTGTATCTTATATCTTGGATATCCAAAGTTTTGGGCTAATATCCACTTATCAATGAATACATATTGTGTGAGTTCTTTTGTGATTGTGTTACTTCACTCAAGATGATGCCCTCCAGGTCCATCCATTTGGCTAGGAATTTCATAAATTCATTCTTTTTAATAGCTGAGTAGTACTCCATTGTGTAAATGTACCATAATTTCTGTATCCATTCCTCTGTTGAGGGACATCTGGGTTCTTTCCAGCTTCTGGCTATTATAAATAGGGCTGCTATGAACATAGTGGAGCATGTGTCCTTTTTACCGGTTGGGACATCTTCTGGATATATGCCCAGGAGAGGTATTGCTGGATCCTCCGGTAGTACTATGTCCAATTTTCTGAGGAACCGCCAGACTGATTTCCAGAGTGGTTGTACAAGCTTGCAATCCCACCAACAATGGAGGATCATTCTTCTTAATAAAATCCAGTGAGGCTAGACAGTCTACTTAGAGATTCGTCTGGTGAGAACAGTAGCAATGGTCAAAGAAGAACACATTTCATTATGAAGTTGTTGGTATTTGTGGCCTGTGCCAAAAGCTCACAGGGAAGCCTCAGCTCACAAAATATAAAACAGACATCAGGAATTGATAACAAGAGAGGCTGTGGGGTAAGCAGACTTCGAAGTATTGACAAGAAAAAGATCCAAGGAGTACTTAGGAATGTTTTGTGATTGATAATGTGAGCCTTGATACAAACAAGTTTTCAGGAAGATGGAGGTCTCCTACTCTTCCTCTCTTCACTCAGTTTTGTTTTCTCCTCTTTCTTTCTCTCTTTTATTCTCCCTTTTTTTGAACAAAGGTCTCAGAACTCACAATACAGTGAAGAGTGACCTTAAAATTTGATCATCCTTCATATGCCTCCGAAATGACCTGTTATAAGTTGTCCTTCACACTGCTTAGTCCTGCTATTTTAGTATCCGTAGTTTGTATACAAACTGAGTCATATTAACATCTTATTTATTCTTTATTCTGTAGTTAAGTATAATCCATTTGCATCCACAGGAATCATACCAAAGTTTATCCTTGACTCTAGTCCAGGAATAATACATATCATTATGTCTATGAAAGACTCTTTTATTATAACTTTGCATATTTCAATCAGATTGATGTAGCTTTGGAAAATGGCTCTTATAACTTGAATAGTATTCTTTGCCATTTGGAATTATTATATTCATCTGTTACAATTTATTGGTAAAATATAAAATAGCTCAAATGCCTCTTATTGTTATTTTTCATAATTTTTACTGATTTAATTGTTCTGTTTCCTCTGTTAATTTTTTGATAAATTCATTGTTTATAAACATTCATTTACATATCATGACTTGTTTTATGTTTTTTAATCACATGAGTTAGCACATACAATGTGCTATGTCTATTTGGAAAACCGTGGACTCTCATCATTTTCTTAACCAAAGAAATTTCAGAAAAAATATACATTTCTGGTACATGAATTTCTCTTAATAAATTTTAAAATTCAATTAAATCTTACTTAATACATTTAGCAATAATGTCTAATTTATTAGATAACTTTGAGAAATGCATTAAAGAAATGAACTATTTGTTCTTCAAGTTAAGTAACTAAATAGTTAATAGTTATAAAACAGTCCAGAAATTTTATAATACATCCTCTTTGGTTGTTTAACTTCGGAATACTTTGTGTTTCTGTGAGATCAATCCTTTCTTGCCCACAGAAATAAGGTGTTTGATGTACCTTTTGTACAGCCAACTCAGTATGACTCCTAAGCCCTAAAGTTGGTATTTAATTAGAATTTGGAGTTTGGTTGCTACTCTCACACTATTTGCAGAACCAATAGTGAGACAATCAGATCATTCTGAGTAAGGCAATTCTGTATACACTTGTCCTTTTGGTCAGACTGGCCCCTTACATGACTGGTCTACGTGTGAACACAGGTGTGGATAGAGGACAAGTGGATCTCTACCATGTTTATTGAAATGGCAGAGGTTATGAATTTTGAACGCAGTCACCACACTATTCTTGAGCTGTATAAAGAGTGTCTATATGGCCTGGAACAGGGGAAAATAGATTGAGAGCAAGGTGGGACAGGGTTTAGGAAAGAAGCCTATGGTAAAGCTTTCAGAATGGAAAAAGATGTGAATATAATTCTAAGCATTCCTTTTCCTACATTAATGAGTTTATTAAAGCATGGATAAATTGTATTCAACTTTTTATTTTCCCTTTAGAATATGGTTGTGTATATATATGTGTGTGTGTATATAACTACATATTATACTTTGTTTCAAATTGATCTACAAAGAAATCCTATAGGATTTTGCAAGTAAAATCCTCATTCATCTTTATTTGTTTGTTTCATTTGAATTTTCATTTTAATTACCTTTTATTTCCCTCAGGTTATCTATAAATATTAATATATTCCAACAGCAAATGTAATTTTTCCAGTAAGTTTTACTTTAAAACTTCTGTGATTTAATTGTGACAAGTAATAGAGCCCACTGTTTTCTGCTGTATGAAATTTACTAGCATACTGATTATTCTATAACTGAAATTTTTACACAGGCATAAAGGTATTGCTAACTATGTTATACAAATTGTCTACATTAACAGTTATTTCTTATCTTTGATTTCTGATTGCACATATTTTATCAATATTACAGTGCCACATGTGTACACCATTTCTTTGATTTATTTTAACAGGCTATATATCATTATGTGAAACATTTTGTCTGTTTTATAATAGGTTGTGACTACTGATTCTTGTGGTGACCTTTTACATTCTACTACATTTATGGTCCTAATCTTAACTCAAGTTCATCCTATTATCAAACATGGGCTCCATTTTTGCCTACTGGGATGGAGCTATTAAATAATTCGTAGCTCATGTTTACCACACTTTTCTGTGCTATAGTCTTTCCCTGTAAGTAGTGCACTGAAGCATTATTAATAGATAAAAGAAAACATATTGACATGGAAGTATCTTAATATGAAAACATACATAATATTCTGTTGCTATGAATATAATTGGAACTATTTCTCTGTGTTTTAAAGTTTCCTATTTTGCAGTTTTGGGGGTTTCTTCTGTTAATTTTCTATGATTTACATAAGCAAGTTTTCTTTGCTCCATTTTCATCTTTAGTTTCAAATTTTCCCTTGTGATTGTACACAAAATGTTAATCCTTATTTATTTTTATTAAAACAATTTTGCATACAAGGTATTTTGATTATATTTTTTCCCTTTCCAACTCCTCCTAAGGTCTTCCTCCCACTCCACAACCATGGTCCGTCTCTCTCTCCAAAACTGATAAACCATGTGTCAAAACAAATGAATGCAATTGAATAATACAAGAAATAATAAAACAGAAAGCACATTCTCTCTCTCTCTCTTTCTCTGTGTGTGTGTGTGTGTGTCTGTCTCTCTCTCTCTGTCTGTTTCTCTCTCTGTCTGTCTCTCTCTGTCTGTCTCTCTCTCTCTGTCTATCTTTCTCCCTCTCTTGTACACTAGCTCTTGCTTTCACTCTTGCTCTCCCTTCTTTCTTCTTCTCTCCCTCTCTCCCCCTCCTCCCATGAGCATGATGCACATAGACATAGATGTCTTTTTGAGATTATCTGTACATGGACACACACATATGACTCTTTTGAGATTATTTGAGATTTATGTATTGGAATACTATATCTCCATATGTTCAGAAGTCTTATCACTGATATTCAAATGTGTCTATATAGAAACCCATGAGTGCCTACTTGAACATCAGCCAGTTTGAATATGTGTGCACAAGATATAAGCAGAACCTGCCTCTGGTATCTTAATATAAATGCAGCTCCATATTTCATATTTAGCAATTTTTTTTTAGTATTTCAATAGAGGATGTATAGTAGAGTTTTCATGTAAATCGAAAGGGTCCAGTCACATTCCACCACACAGAACAGTGCTCTGAATCACAGGCAAAGAGTGGCCAATGGAGAAAATCCTTTGTGCATTTTCCTACTATTAAAACTGAAAAAATTAAACTGAAAATTTGGCTAGTATGCTCCTAAGCTTTTAGAAAGTAAACATTTGGGGCTTAACCCTACTTATAATTTCGTTTGTACAATCTGTATATACAACTCAATATACATAAAACTCAATATGAAAATAGGATGCATTGATTAATATTTGTTGATTGAATGATTAAATCGAAGTTGTAAATTTTTCCTCAGATGAAGGGATGAGATGTGCTGATACACAGCTTGGGCTGAGCCCAGAGCATATCTTTCTCTGTTGTTACTATCTTCAGGTCTAGACTTGGAAGCTTTTAGGCTCTGTACAATCTAATCTTCAAAGCTGACTGATTCAGTCTGGCATCTCTCATCTGCTGCTATGGCCTCATACTAACTTTGACAATATGTTCTAATCTTGTGGCTCATTCCCATTCTCTGGCTTGTTCTGTCTTCATCCTTGTCTAGCGTGTCTCCTCTGTAACCTGTCTCTGTCAAACTGTCCCAGTAAAACTGCCATATTCACACATCCCTGCCCCCCTCTCTCCTTTATTTGCCGCTCTCATGTGAGTTGGGTATTTTCTATCTCTGACCCTTTCTGTCAAAATTTTCTCTGATTTATCACTTTGTCTGTCCTTCCATTAGATGTCACTTTCAAACATGGCCACTTCCTTCCACAGACTAACCTAACCTCATTGTCAGGGATTAAAGGTAAATACCAAGGCTGTGTGTGTATTCCAGACAGATCATACTGTAATCCAGGGTATATCAGCATTCTGGCTAGACCACATAGACTTAGACAGTCTTTGGCGTGATCCCTTGGCAGAGCAGCCATGTTGTTGGATTAAAATTCCTCTACAAGTAGTAATCATTTATGCTTCTGTTTTTGTAACACTAACATTGGCACATGGGAGACTTTTTACTACTCTGTGTACCCTCAAAGTAAAATAAACTACAGATGTTTAATATTTCTTTATGTTTTTAAGTACTCTAAAGTTTTATTCATGTATATTAATATACAGGTAGCACAAAACACTGAGGCCATTCAGAGTCACACTTGTGTATGAAGTGATTTTATTACTTTTACCCTCTATCACATGCATATAATCTTCATGCCTCTGATCCTTTCAATTTTTGAAAATTTCTTTATATTTTTTCTACTCCATAGTTGTATACATATATTGAGATCAAGTCCACCCCATTACCCTTTTTTACTCTGCCTTGCTCCCTTTGAACCACTTATTCCCAACCAATCACCTGTTATTTTCATGTCTTTTCTGTGTTAGCAGGTCTTGCATAGGTAGCCAAGAAGAGTGTATGTTCATGATTCTAATGACTGCTATATCTAGAAGAAAGTCATTCACAGCTCTCTTTCACATTCTCCAATAGGAACAATCTTTCCACTGTCTTCTCACTTGAACAGATGTGAGTTTTTAATATCTGAACATGTTTTGGCATATAAGTAATGTCAAATCGAAACATTTTTGTTTCATCCCAGTTAACCAATCAATCAACCAATGAATCGATCTATTATCTCTATCTATCATTCATTCATTCATCTATCTATCTATCTATCTATCTATCTATCTATCTATCTATCTATCTATCTATCTATCTAACAATATCTAATCAGAGTAGAAAGCCAGTGTTCCTTAATTATTGTGGCTGAGATCAAATCATCTCTTTGTTCATTTTTATACCTCACCAGCATCATCCTTGTCATCATCATCATAAGAAGCTTTCTGTAGCAGGCATTTAGATGTTGACAGACACCTTGAGGAGTTGGCTGTCTCCTACCTTTGTTTGGCTTTCAGGGATTGAATTCTATTTGGCAGGCTTAGGTGGTAAGCTTTCTTAACCCTCTGAGCTACCTCACCCTCTGACTCATCTCCTTAGTTTAAACGTTGGCACAGATTCGTATTTAGAATCACTTGTGTTAACAATTAAATTAGTTAAATCTCAATTGGTTTACCTTTTTGTGGTCACATCTTGGCTTTATTAGTTGCTTTTTCTCCACTTTCATTGTTCCATTTTCTGGAATCACATTATCCATACACTGAACCTTTTGTCCTGTCCTCGTGTAGATGGATTATCTGAATGATTTTCGAGTCCTGCACATTGTCTCCAGTAATCAAGGTATCCATCAAAGGAACAACACATTTATTGGTATAATTTAGTGATTAGAAATGGACTTGGGGCAGAAGTAGTTTTTGAATTTGATTTACTTTAAACCACATACACAAATGTTCCACCCTATCTGAGCTGTACATAAATTAGCTCATATAATGTAACCTTTGTTGAGTTTTTAGAGACAACAGAATCAACTGTTTAAAACAACCAAAAACGATGGCATCTCCATATTTCTTGAAGAGTGTCCACAGAATGACAGTTATCCTGCAAGTCAATGGTGTTGTATGTGAAGCATCCACACAAGGCATCTGTACCAGATCTTGAGTCAAAGCTAGGTTCTGGCTTAAGTAGGCCACTGCGCACAGACACCTTCCAAGCAACGATGCTCTATGCAATTTACAAAGTACAGAATTTATTGACCCTTAGAATGCCTAAATTTGTAGAAACCTAGAGGCTACAAAATGTAATTGAGACCCAACATTTCCAAGCAAATGAAGATTTAGGGACTATTAACTGCTTATTGGAAGTACCACAGAAGCTTAATGGTAGAGATTGAAGGTGATAGTCTGCTTACTGGTTTTCTTTCTGTTCCATTAGGTAAAAGAGCTCTAAATATTTTGATGTGGAAAACTAAGAAATATTCAGTGAAATAACAAAGGCATATTAATTAAGATAACTCAATATCTGGCTTTGTAAATAATTTTAGTGTTTGGTATAATATGAAATTTAAATGTAATAAACAATCAAGACGTTATATTTTATTCTTTCAATATACATTTTGGCCTTATTTTATGTTTGTTTTATTCTTCATATAAATAATAGGGATAAAATTATTAATTGAATGACAATATCAAGTTAACAATTTTAGGTAAGTAGTAGTTTTGTCTAGTAGTTAGATGGTGGTAATTATAATGAACATCAACGTACTTCATCATAGATAAAAGTGTATATAAAAGAGTAACAGCTGACTAATGTGATGTTTTCTGAAATTTTGTTCAGTCTTTTTAGTTTACCATTATATATACTTAACTTTATTTTTTTTTCTATTTAACTAAAGGAGGTTTGCTTAGAAACAACTTTCAAAACATTGATAAATTTTCATCTTGAGAAGAAACTTTCTGCTGGTTCCACTGTTCCTTTATTTGCCACAACTTCCTGATAACATTTTAAAGAATTCTTTTTACTATATTTAAGACTGCTATCACAAGGAAAATGTTTTCATGAAAATATTCAAATTTTACTTCAGCTTTATATTAAGTTAGATTTATTTTTCAATGAATTGTACAATAGTGTTTCTTTTCTCTTTTTCTCTTTATCATGCTTTCATTTATTTTTTTGAGAATTTCAGAAGAGATATTTTGATCATATTTTTTCCATCCCCCAACTCATCCCAGATTCCCCTTCCACCCACCATTAAATTTCTCCTTTGAGTAGTATCTTCAGTGTGCAAAAAGTCACATGATGTTAAAGAAACAATACTTTCTTTATGCTCTTAAATATTATTTCAAATATTTCTATGAATAGAAATAGTATTTCCATTCAATTTATTTTTTTAAATTATAATTATTTTATTTATTTACATTCCAGTTATTGTCCTCCCTCTTCTGGGTCCCCATCCCACAGTTTCTCATCCCATTCCTCCTCCCCCTTGCCTCCAATCCCCCCACCAGACCTCCCCCTTTCCTGGGACCTCTAAGCACATTTCCAACTGAGGCCATATCAGACAGACCTCTGTTATATATGTGTCAGAAGCCTTAGAACTGCCCATGTGTGCTCCTGGTTGGTGGCTTAGTCTCTGGGAGCTCTCTGGGGTCTGAATTAGTTGAGACTGCTGGTCTTCCTAGTACAGGACCACTCTCCTCTTCAACTTCTTCAATCCTTCTCCTAATTCAAACTTAGGGGTACCTGACTTCAGTCCAATTGTTGGGTGTAAGTATCTGCCTCTGTCTCAGTCAGCTGCTGGTAGGGTCTCTCAGAGGCTAGCCATGCCAGGCTCCTCTCTGTAAGCAAATCATAGCATCGGTAATAGTGTCAGGCAGTGGTGTCCCCATTAGATGGATCCCAAGTTTGGCCTGTCATTGGCTCTTCTCCAATTTTGTCCCTTAGTTCTTATAGACAGAAACAATTCTGAGTCAGAAATGTTGATTGTGGGTTAGTAAGCAAGTCCTTCCACTTGAGTTTCTGTTTATCGACTAGAAGTGGACACTTCTAGTTTCCTCTCCTCAGTACTGGGCATTTTGGCTAAAGTCTCTCCCATTGGGTCCTGAGTGTCTCCCATCTCCCAGGTGCTTGGTCCTTTCTAGAGGATGCCTCCACCTCCAACCCCCAAGGCTGCTTACTTTCATTTATTTTCTTGGCCCTCTCGTCTTCTCCCTTCCCCCATACTTGATCCTGTTCTTCTTTTACTTTCCCCCTTCCTTCTCCCACCCAGGTCCCTTCCTCCCTCTGCCTTCCATGATTATTCCTTTCCTCTTCTAAGTGGGATTGACGTCATCAGGGAAATACAAATAAAAACAACCCCGAGATTCCATCTCACATCAATCAGAATGGCTAAGATCAAAAACTCAAGTGACAGCACATTTTGTGAGGATGTGAAGAAAGAGAAACACTCCTCCATTGCTGGTGGGATTGCATACTGGTACAGCCACTCTGGAAATCAAACTGGTGGTTCCTCAAAAAATTGCAAACAGTTGTACATGAAGACAAAGCTAGACCACTCTTGGGAAAAGAGTTGCCCATAATACCACAAGGATACATGTTCCACCATGTTCATAGTAGCCTTATTTGTAATCGCCAGAATCTGAAACAACCAGATGTCCCTTGACTGAGGAATATATACAGAATATGTGGTTCATTTATACAGTGAAATACTATTTAGCTATTAAAAATGCCATCATGAATTTTGCAAGGAAGTGGATGAAACTAGAAAATATCAACCTGAGTGAAGTAATTCAGATCCATTCAATTTCTTAAATTGAAAGAATAAATAATTTTAAAAGTGCATTTCTCATTAATCATTGTCCAATATTTGAAATTTCATAACAAAATGTGTTGTTTTCTATGCGTATGTGGTATATATGCTTGTTAGTTTGGCTGTGTGCGTCTGCATGTGCTTCAGGGATTCTTTTGTTCTTCCCCTCCATAACACACATGTGTCAGATAACAGAGAAGTATTATCAGTCCAAGCTTTATACATGGGTCGTGAAATCTGAACTCAGGACCCCAAACATATGTAATGGACACTTTACAGACATACCTGTCTTTCCATCTGAACAGAACTAATGTTTAAACTCAAGTTCTTTCTCTGCCTTTGGGTATTTGCTTTCCCAAAGATTGTTTGTTTGTTTGCCTTTTTTTGTTTTTGCTTTTTGAGACAGGGTTTCTCTGTGCAATCCTGGCTGCCCTGGAACTCACTCTGTAGACCAGGCTGGCCTTGAACTCAGAAATCTGCCTGCCTCTGCCTCCCAAGTGCTGGGATTACAGGCATGAGCCACCACTGCCCTGGTTCCCATAGCTTTCCAATGTATTTTATCACAGTGTCCATGGTACATTTTTAGTTTATAATGATTTTCTAACTCTATTTCCTTCTTGTGCTTGGGCATTTCCTATCTCAGCACTCTCAGCTGGAGAGGTAATATGTGCAGATAAGGCACCAAAGCTATGGGATGTCAAGGGAAGAAGGTGTTTCTTCATTCAGGAACTGCTGAAGGATGACAGGCTGCCCTGGCTGTTACTGCTGTTGTTGGCACTACTGACACTGAGATGGTCTCACCTCTGCCCCTTTCATTATCCTATCAGATGTCACCTAGCGATCACAAAGTCAAAGTGAAACCGAGGATATTTAAGACAGGAAGAAGAGAATGGCAAACTAAATTTGAATGAGTAGGGAAGTTGTGTGCTCTATGTCTATGTATGCCATTCATTTTATATCATAGGTCTTGAAATAGGTGAGTATAATTCACAGCCTTGAGAAAAATGCTCAGAGTCTAGAAAGAAGTTGCATGAGGTTCATTTAGAGTATCCGAATTCCAACAGAACCTTGGGGGTTTGGGGTTGTTTTTTGTTTTTGTTTATCGTTTCTGTTTTTGGTTTTGTTTTGATTTGGTTTTTGGTTATGTGTGAGGAGCAGATGTGGCAGCAGTCCCAAAAAGGCACCAGGGACTGCAGCTAAGTCGTATGACTTGCACCTGACTTCCTCATATAAACCACAAACATCGTGAGAGCTGCGCAGGTGTACCAGGATACCAGTAAATCCATTTTGGTGGAGATATGCCCCTGCTGCCCTGATTAGCTGAAGCTGCATACCTGGTGAGGTGATGTGGCCTGCTGTGAGTGGATGGGAACTGATAGTATATAAGAGTGAGAGGCCCAGGGCTCGGGGTCTTTCGCCTACACAGTCAATGCTCTCCCAATAAACGTGTGCAGAAGGATCCTATTGTGGTGTCTTTCTTGCTGGCGAGTCAGGCGTCCCACAGTTATGTTTGTTTTCTGAGGCAGAGCATCACTGTATATACCTTTAGTTAACCTTGAACTCTATTTTTGCCAAGGATAAGCCTGGGCTTGGAGAGGTTTTCCTGTGAGAAGGGGCATCTGGGAACAGTAAATCAAAGTGCTCAAAGTCAAATCCTGGGGCCAAAATGAAGGCTTACATTCTGCTTCAAACAGCTTTCTGTATTTCTCTCTCTCTCTCTCTCTCTCTCTCTCTCTCTCTCTCTCTCTCTCTCTCTCTCTCTCTCTCTCTCTCCCTCCCTCTCTCTCTCTGTCTTTTGCTTGAGACTGCATTTTTTTTTTTTTTTTTACTAATTCTAAACTGTCTGTATAGTTCACAGCTTTCAGATCAAAAGCCAGGTCTTTTAGTCTTTTATTTACATCTCAATTCAGTCTTTACCCCAGGTTTCCTTTTGATTATCCCATGAATCAACATCCCTTTAGCCCAGCTTCTAATTCTAAGAAAGAGACAGTAATCACTTTTTTTTTTGATCGTATGAAAATACCTTTATTTTTTTAAGGCATATTTTATTAGATATTTTCTGGTGGTTATCAAGTAGAAGAATGCAAATTGATCCATTTTTTCAATTTTTTTATTAGATATTTTCTTTATTTATATTTCAAATGCTATCCCTAAAGTTCCCTATACCAAAGCTCAAGTCTAAGTGGATCAAAGAACTCCACATAAAACAAGAGACACTGAAACTTATAGAGAAGAAAGTGGAGAAAAGCCTCGAAGATGTGGACACAGGGGAAATTTTCCTGAACAGAACAGCAATGACTTGTGCTCTAAGATCAAGACTCGACCAATGGGACCTTATAAAATTGCAAAGCTTCTGTAAGGCAAAAGACACTGTCAATAAGGCAAAAAGGCCACCAAAAGATTTGGAAAGGATTTTTTACCAATCCTAAATCTGATAGGGGACTAATATCCAGTATATACAAAGAACTCAAGAAGCTGGACTCCAGAAAGGGATGTGAGGGCGATCTGGCTGCGACATCTGTCACCCCATTGATCGCCAGGGTTGATTCGGCTGATCTGGCTGGCTAGGCAGGTGTCCCCTTCCTCCCTCACCACTCCATGTGCATCCCTCCCGAAGCTGCGTGCTTGGTCGAAGAGGACGACCTGCAAGATTAAGTGCAGATGAACAGAGACAGTCTGTGGTTTTAGAGTTTTATTATAGAAAGGCAGGGATAAAGAAGAGAAGGTAAAAGAAAGAGACCGGCTAAGGCCAAGAGGAGAGAAGGGGGAAAGAGAAAGAGAGAAGAAAGGCTAGAGAGTAAGAGGGAATGAGAGGAAAAGAGTGAGGGGAGAAAGGAGAGGAGAGAGGAGTAAGAACAAGAGAACAAGAGAGCAAGAGAGAAGTGAAGGGAGACACTCTTATAGAGGACTGCTTTATCTTACTGTTGCTAGGTAACTGGGGAGGAGTCTAGCCTCCTAGAAGCTTGGGCAGAAGCTTAGGACATTGCTTACATGACTACTAACCATGCTTCTCTTGTGGGGGTGCTGAGGGGGGCGGTAACTTCGACAGGAGCCAGAGTTCCAGGAGACATGAGAGAACACCTTCCATCCCATGTAGGTGAATTATCACCACCGGGTTCCTAGGTTCAGACCTCAGCTCGACGGGAAACCAGATTGTCTGTGTATAGCCCAATGCCCCACAGTATTGGTTTATGAATTATTTGAGCTTCCGGTATTTAAAGTTACAGGCTGTGGTAGTAGTTCCTATTTGTGAATTTAGTGGAAAAAAATCTTAAAAAAATTAATTTAAGAATTTACAGTACACGATAACATTAAATGTATACTCTCTAATTGTACATTAGTGGCATAATTGTTCATTTGAATTATAAGCTGCTTAGCCAGGAGGACAACTTTTTACATAATCTGCTTTTATGGCCTTACTGTCTACATACAAATACATACATACTAATCTTTATATAAATTGATGAATTGGGTTCAGTAGATATCAAACATTATGGTAATTACATCTTAAGGTGTAATTACATAGATAAAATGTGAAGATCTCTTTTATAATTATAAGTTGTTTTAATTGTTATTCTTTCTATCTTAATTATAAGATGCACATCTGCTGTGTGAGGCATGAGTTGCTGAGAAAGTTTGCCCATCAACAATGTCATGTCATATTTACACTTGAATATACCAAATATATTAATTACTGTTGTTCAAGTACATAAAAAACATAAATGATACATCTTTTCAATAAGATTGAACCTAAGGAGAAAACCATGGTTAAAAGCAATTAAAGTATTTATTTCAAAGAAAATAGAATGCACTAAAACCCTACAGAATTGCACAATAAGTACTTTTAATATAATGTTATCTTTACCTTATTTTTTAATTAGCATAGAAGGTATTACATCTTTTGAAAAAAGCATATTTCAGTAAATTCTCCTCCCTACTATCTTCCATACCACTGTCCGGCCTCTGATTGATCTTTGAAACCTGCTCCATGCCTGGTCTTTTTTTATTTTCCTATTCCTAATGTCCTTTAACCCACCCCAAACCTTCCTCTCTACCATTTTTACCCTTTCTTGGTCTCTTTCTTCATTTATTAGGGTTTACACACCATTATGCACATCCTTCCTAGCATTTATTATTACATGTCTTGACAGTAGCCATAAGAATGGAATGAATCGGTGTATCCAATCAGTTTTAAATAGCATTTCCTGACAGCAAGGGATGTTGCTTTTGAAGATTGTTATTGAGCATGTGTGTATCTTCTTTTGAAAATGTTTATTCTTTTTATTAATTCCTTTGTTTTTAGTTGGAAGTTCTAGAAATTTGTTGTTTTCTTCTGCTTTCTTCTTTGTTGTTCTTCCCTTATAGTTCTGATTAAGTTCTGGATGTTAGATACCCCCTTTCTGCCATGATAAAAAATTTCTCCTGTGGGCTGTGAGCAAATTTTTAAATTTCCTGAGTCTCATCTCTTGATTCTTGTGGCTGTTCCCCCTATGATAGGGTTCATTTTATAAAGTTCTTGCTCATATTTCAACATGCATTTCCTATGTTTTTATCTATCTGCTTCAACTCCAGGTTTGCAACTAAAGACTAAATGCATTTCAGACATATTTTTGTATAGCCTAAAGTAAACAAACAAAAAATACAAAAAAACTAATTAATTCTTTTGTCATATTGCCAACACCAGTCATGAAATAACATTTTCTTAACTACAGATTTTTGATAACTTTGTCAAAAAAATCAGATGTCCATAAAACTTTTTTGCTATAATAATAATAATAGTTATTATTACTTTACTTATTCACTTTATGTCCTTTTCACTGTCACCCCCTCCCACAATCTTTTCCCCCATCTCCCTTTTCCTTCTACTGCCCCTGGTATCCTCATACTCTGGCATGTCTGGTCTCTGTTGACATTTTTTTATGGTTCTTATATTGGGTTCTAAAGAACTATCTACCTGTTTCCGTGCCAGCATCAGGTTATCTCTTTCACTATAATTCTTTAGTATAACTTGAAATCTGGTCTGTTTTAACTCCAGTTGTGTTCTTTTGCCTAGGACTGTTTTGGGTAGTCATAGAATTTTGTGGATTGACATGGTTTATAGGGTCGTTTTATCGAGAACTGTGATGATGTGGATAGTGGAGGAAGCCATGCATGAAGATAGTCCTGAATTAATGTGTGTTTTCAAAATGTACAAGAACAAGCAATTGAAGCTTCCTTCTCCCAGATGTTTAAAGCCCAAGACTGTTGACCTAATGTGACTTTCTACCAAGACTTGCTAATCACCCACACCAAGCTGTACCTGTTAACCATGCTGAAATTTCTGGAAGTAATGGTAGCAATAGCAGAATCTCACCTGATCTCAACTTCACTCTATGTGGATCTGTGTGTTGGTCTTTTCCACATTCCCTCACTATGTCTACTCAGGGTTTTAGAATCCTAGCCTGAGGCATTGTGGCAACGTGGAATTTTGATGGGGATTGAATGAAAGTTGTAGATTAATTTTTCCAGGCCAGAAACACTGAAAACCATTACAATTTTTACTATCTTTCTTTATTTACTTTTTCAGTGTCTTGAAGTTTTTATTGTAGAGTTCTTTCTGGACTTTAGTTAATTTTGATACTAAATAGTTCCTTTTATTTGGAGCTCCTATGAAGATGGTTTTCTTCTCTGACTTTTTTTGGTATATATTAATACTGCTATTTCTACATACTGATTCTATATTCTGTAACTTTACTGAAAGTATTTATTAGAGTTAAGAATCTGCTGGTTAATTGTATAGGATATTTTAAGTGCAGAGTCATATTGTCTGAAATAGGATAGTGTAACTTCTTTTCTTATTTTATCCACTTATGACTTTATTGTCTTCTGCTGTAGCTATGACTTCAAGTGTTGTACTGAACTCAAGAGATAAGAAGGGTAACTCTTGTTTCATTCCTGATTTTAGAGAAAATGTTCCTAATTTTTCATTTCCTAGTATAATGTTGTGTTGGAGATTGGTTCTAATCATTTGAATCAATGTCCAAATGCTAATGGTCCTTGTCCCCAATTGGTTTTTGATGGATCAATAAAGATGCCAACAGCCAATAACTGGGAATATGGTGAGACCCTTAGCATTGTGCCAGCCCAGGGCATAGAGAAGAAAAGAGAATTGCTCTGACTTAGAGAAGAAGGATGGGACACATGACTGGCAAGAGATAAAGTCAACCAACCATGTGAGATTTCAGGTAAGTGGCTGCTAGCCACTTCTCAGATTGGGCCTGTGGTAGAAGGGGAAGAGAAGGGGAAGGTACAGGAGTGCCCAGCCTTTTGTTTGTGTGTGTGTGTGTGTGTGTGTGTGTCTTTCATTCATGGAGCCAAAGATAGCTCCTTGATGGGTGTGCACATGATCACTGAGAGCACAAAGCAGTGTAGCACAAACTCCCCGCTACAATGTTGGCAAGATAATATTTGTTTCATAAGATACATTTTTTGATGTTATTTCCTTCACTGTTTTGTAGAGCCATTAGAGTCAAGTGGCTCTTTATCACATAAACTCTGAAATTTCTAGAGGTCAATTCTTTGTCCCCATTGAATTCTGAGACCACAGCAGTCAAAGGTTCAAGTTCTGTCCAAACATCTTGCTGGATTACTGCTATATTAAATAAAATATCTTAAATCAACTACAACATTTAATATATGCATTATGGGTACCAGCAATGATTGTGTACCAGGACATTTATACAGATTATCATGACAAGTAATAAGCCCACCAATGTCCTTTTACTTTTATATATACTTGAAAGAATTAAAAAAGAATATGTTTTGAGAAAGAACTTAAAGATGGGTTGGTAGGAAGGATAGAGGAACTAGAAGGATTTTGGAGGAAAGAATGAGATCAAAATATATTTAAAATTTTAAATTGTTTTGAATAATAAAAAGGAAAATATAGTTATTAGTCAAAAAGAATATATTTTGTAAATCAGATGTATAATAAATTATTTTTAATTTTTAAAATGATATTCTTTTCAGCTTCAAAGTTGATTCAGTCCACATTTCTGAAGCTATTATTATTATTACTAGCACATCACAATGTGAAGTTTGAGAATAGAGCAGGCTTTCTAAACTGTACTCTAAAGAGTATCCCTTTAGAGAAGTGTTGTAGGCAAGGGGATGAAGGCAGCATTTAGAAGAAGGGGAATAATTCCATTTAAGATATAGGAAGGACTATGCATTATAAGAATTTTTAGAATAACCACTGTGACATTAGGGGAAGAGATTAATGCCATAAGGGAGCATTTTGCTAGCTAATCTAGGACATTTTTATGAGAGCAATAATTAACTGAACAATATGTGAAGGAGTTATGCTGTGAGTAGAAGTCTGACCAGATTATAAAGGGCTCTTCAACTTGTGAGAAATAAAGCTTAAAGCTAGGTCTCAACCTTACAAAAGTGCCATCTAAGCAAGGCACCATGAACGATTAAAGAAGAGTAAGAGACCCCAAAATTAACAATGACAGAAAATCTCATCCACAATATTTTTTAAAACTTTAAGACAATAAGAGAACCTTCTTTACCACATTTATTTGTCTATGACTTTATTCCTAAAATGTAATATTGTTATAAATGTAGGGAAAAGAGTCTACGAGTTATGTCTCCTGTATTCCTTTACTTCAAATGGGTTGTTATATTACATATCAACTTAAGATAAATGCACTTTGAAAAACTAGACACCAAGATAGTTTATGTTCTTAAAAACAACCAGATTTTCGGAAAACACACACAGAGCAAAACAATACATAGAAATTTTTTCGTTTGGACCTAATATTCATCTTTTTTTAGAGAAAAAAATGAATCTAATAAATCCTCCATAAAGTAGATCTTTTGTAAAAATCCCTGTAGCTACTGCCTCTGGTGAGCATCTGCAAAGAGAAGATTTGAAGGACAGATGTAGAAAAATGTTCTGAGGAACCCCAGGATTTAGTAAATAATACATTTTAAAAGAGAACACTTCTTCTTTAGCAAGTAACTCCAGTATCTGCTCTGGGGTGTCATGCTGTGGACCAGGAGGGGGTGATTTGGGCAGCAGGGCTTGAAAATGTTCTATTACTTTGATGCCCTGAAGCAATCTCTTCAATGGGACAGGTATTTTCAGAACAGCACTTGCAAAAAGAATCCATTGGCTTCGTGTAGGAGTATCAGCAGCTTGAAAACTTCTGACTTGGGTTTCATTATTGGAAAAAAATACAAATAAAACTTCTGTTGAGAGAATATAGCCTCAACAGGGGTCCTGATGTGGGTCTCTGTATAATAGAAATGAAGGTAGGCTGTGTTTTAGATTGCACTAATTTCCCAACATCTGTTTCCTATTTCGCTTCTTAGACCCAGTGCTCTTTACCTCAATGCTAAAAGTATATATTAACTTTGTAAAATAAACATGAAAAGGAATATCCCCATGTGTGTTTTGTCTGTGGGTAAAGAATATGGCTAATGCATTTGAAAAATAAAATGTCTTTATTCATGTGATTTAATTGTTAAGAGAAAGAATTTCAAATGTTCTATTTGAACATAGATGTCTTTGTGAATGCAGAGGCTCAGCATCCTCACCTATGCAATAATCACAACCCATTAGAGACCCATGGAGAAGACTGCTCAGAGTAGTGTTTCCCCATGGACCATCCAAGCATCTCAGCCCTGTGGGCAATCACAAGTGTGCTTCAGTGCATCGTGAGATGTGTATTTTTGGGTTCCTTCTGGCACTTGCTAAATTCAAGTCTGGGCAGTATTTTCAAAACTGTATTTTAGGATTTTTTACGGCTAATTGGTGTAATGAGCTTTGATTATTTCTGCCTTAATTTTAAGACAAATGTTTTGTTTTGTTCTCTAATTCTTAGTGTGTCTCTTTGTCTTTGTTGTGAATTAGAAAATAAATGAAATGTACATGCATGATTTTCTAGAGCCACCATAACAGAATACCAGAGTCTGGGTAAAATAAGCTACACAGCTCTATATCATCAGAAGCCAGATAATTCAGTCCAGATTCTGACCTGGGTTCCTTCTCTAGCCTATGGCTGCCAGTAAAATAGGCAAATTATATTTTTCTAGACACAGTGTCTCAGAATTTTGCACAGAGGCTTCAGTTGGACCTACAGATTCATGTGTCCATTGGAGGCCTTAGAACATATTTCTCATTGCAAGGTCTCTACACATTTTATTGGTAGAATTAAGTCACAAGTTTCAGCTACACTGAGATCAAAGTAATTATTCCAGAGCACAACTCAAGGGAGGCTTCTTTTGTGTATCTCCTCTACAGTAGAAATCCCCACCATGAAATTTCATAACAGAGCATCTGGAGGTCTATGTATATAAAGCTCTGTGTATGTATACTGCACATTACCATATCCTACTGACATGAATGTGGACCATGGCAGCTGCTAGGTGGTAATTAATCTTTTAATCTTGTAATATTTCACAGATTTCATAAGAGACACCAAGGCCTATATTGTGCTTATTTTGACAGATCTATGATTTTTCTAAAGATAAAATCACTAAGATTTCTCAAAAGTGAGTATAAAAATACAAATAAAATGTGCACATATATCAAATAATTAAACAGTGATAGAACTTATGGGCTAGAGGAAGAATCTAAGTGATCATTTGTCAAGGGACAATGATGGACCATTAACATAGTCACAGAAAATGGTGAATGGGTATAATAATTTCAAGCAGCCTACAGAATACTTGTCTTAATGACTTTTCTATTTCAGCAACAAAATACCATGACCAAGGCACCTTATAAAAGAACAAAGTGTTTCATTGGGCTTATGGTTTCAGATGACTAGAGTCTCTGATGGTAGATCAAAGAATCAGTGGCAGCTACAAGCTCACACCATGATCCACAGTAGGATTCAAAGTGAGGCATAATAGAAATAGCCCCACTAACTTCAAGCTTGTCCTCAGTGACACATTTCTCCTAACCTTCTAATCCTTCTCAAACAGTTCCATCAACAAAGACCAAATATTCAAACATATGAGCCAATACAGGGCAATTCTCATTCAAACCACCACAGTGACAGAAAATATTTGCATCTCAAACGACATGTTTTAAAAATGCAAAATACCAGTCTCAACATAAAACATTAAAATGAAACAAAATTAGAACAACATGGAATCAGGGCAGACTTACCCAAAATAAAAAATCTCACAGGAAAAATATGCAAATGATCATTAGACATTCACTTGAAAGTGAAATGAAGAGATAATTAATGTAGATTTCTCCAGAGGGAATAGGTCAATCTTTTAAAATTTATTGTTTAAGTAAAATTACAAATGACTGTGAGAACAGATATAAATGGCTTTTTAGGTTCTGTTACTAAGAAGAGGCGCCATATCTTTTGCTCTTCTGAGATGGCTCATGTACTAAAAAGTTTAAGCAAAACTTAGAATTAAGTTTTAATAGGTTGCACATTAAATATTGTTATGCATACAGTGCTGTGAACACAGGTAATTGGTTTACACTGTGTTAAGATTTTCAGACACCAACTACTAACTCTTATTACAGCTGGAAGATATTCTACCAACCATGTAGAGTCTCATCAGATTGTGTTCCGATGCCTGATAGAAAGTATTCAGGACTTCAGGGGAAACAACTTAATTGATTACTTTTTCATAGCTTAAATCAATTTCACTGAACTGAAACTATTAACTGTAAAAATGGAAGTATCAGTCTGATGACGATTAAGGTGTTTTCCTACCTTAGCACATTTTAGATGAAAAGAGTGAAATGTAATAAAATGTATCTTATGGATGGTTAGACATGGATGTTACCGTGGAGACAGCAGAGGGTCACCTTCTCACCCTAAACCATCTTCTCATCACTGAGAGGACCTCCTAATGTGAATAAATCTTGACAATTTAATTAACACAAAACAGAAAATATCCTATCCACAGACTCCCAATTGGGACTCAGAGCTAAGTATATAACGCTCAGGACATGGTGTAAAATAAAAATGTAAAGCCCTGTTTCAAACAAAATATTAAAAATCTCAAACAGCAGCAGTAGGAAATTCAAGCAAATTCAGGGCTGCTCTTTAAGTGCAATCCCATGTGACTTTGCAGGATGGACTGCTGTGAATCAGACCCAGGAGAATCACCTCCTTTATCCTTCTGACCCTCTAAACTTCACAAGCAGAGTTGTCCACCAGGTTAGGATAAATCTGAGTCCCTGATTCACATGCAGCTTCAATGAACTTTAGAAGGAAAGAAGAAAGGTGGACTTCAGGGAGTTTGGACAGTAGGGTTTTATCCCTTCAAAATGGTACCATGTACATCACCATGTGTTACCATGGTGCATCGCCATTTGTGTTAGCTATGGCTGTCTACACCATAGCCCAACACCATAGACACACTGCAGTGTGCTTTCTACTATGTTTAACCATTTAACTGTTCTCTTACTCAAGACACACGGGGCTTAAAACACTAATAGGCAAACTTTCCCCCCCCATACTGTTTATAAACTGTATCTTAAGTATGGTCAAAAAGTTTATTTTTAAGAAAAAATACTTTTTTATCCTATTTGTTTGAAGAGGCTGATGGCCTGTCACACATTTATCAAAACATAATGTGTGGTCATGTAAATAACCACTCTGGAGCTAGGTTTAATAAATACTCTGCTACTGCCTTATTGTTAAATCTTAGTAGACCCTCTGACTCTTTAGTTTTAGCTTGAGGTATCATAATATATATATTTAATATGCTAAGTTTGTGTAGTGTATGTGAGATTACTAACAAAGAAACACACATGGCACACTATAAAAAATCATAAGATGATAGATTTAGACTATAGTTGTTATTTCCATTTTGATTATACGTTCTTGGAATATTAATACTAGTTTTATCTTGACATAAAGATCACAAAGCTCAGAATCACAGAACTGGAGAGAACTTTAGAGGTTTCTCTGGCTTGCTAGCTCTGAAGTGTACTGAACTTATAGATCCTTTAGAATGTTTATAGAACTCAGTAGTCTCTCCTCTCCAGAGTTATACATTTCTTTGTGATTCTATTGGAGAGAATTCTTTTACACTTGAAGCTCATTATTGGTGTCTATGCACACTAGATCAAATGAGTGTATCAACCCTGACTTTGTAGCTTCATACATGTGACAAGAGTTGCCTTTGACTCTGCTGCTCCCACTATCAAAGTGGCCTGCTTCTCTCCTCTGTCTCCCCACTGTGCATCCATTTTTGCATTACCAGAGAAATGCTGAGCAGTAGAAATTAATAGCATCGGATGCTGATGCCAAGTCTTATTTCAAAGAAATTTGCAACATTTTAAAGTGCTATTTGCAGCATTTCTTAGCACTGTGAAGTTGTGTAAGTGGCTCCAGTTGCCTTCCCTTGTAAGGAATACATTTAAGATGTATCACAGGTGCTTGAAATTATGGATAGTACCAAATCATGTGTATATATTGTTACATTTGCTAAATTTCATTTAGATATTAGGCATATGTTTACATGACTTTGCCAGATAGCATACTTAGTATTCATATCGGATTGAAAGGGCAGTTACAGTCTAAAGAAAATATAGACAAACCTAGTGGACAACTGAGTTTCTTTGGCACAAAATATAGGATTATTGGTGTCTCAGAGAACTTTATGACAGAAAAGGCCACTCCAGGTTGAGTGACAATGTCTGAAACTTGTTTTCACTAGAGTTGCTTGTGCAACTGTTAGGCAGTTTCACTAAAGAGTCTCCCATGAGGCAATTCTTTACTGCCTACATAGCCTTGAGGTGAGTTCCCCGAATCATGGTGTCTCAGGCTTCCTAACTCTTGCAGGTTTCTTGTGAATGCTGAGTCTCTTGAGACCCTAAGAGTAAATGTTTTGATTATGAGGAAACAGATACAAAATAGCACAGTGAGTAATTAATAACAACTAAAATTAAAATGTGACAATTATAACAAAATTCTACAATGAAGTCATAAAGTTAGCATGTTCTCAATATGTTTATATCTTTTAAATCAGAGGAAACACTGTGGCGTATGATGAGAGTATATGAATTGAGTGCATTGATATTAATCTGCCAAGACACTATTAAGCAAGATGAGGGTTACCTCAACACCAGCACTGCTAGACCAATATCATAACAATGACCTAATAACAGAGACAGGTGGTAGATGATGCATGAACAGGTAGCAAAACTGGATAGTGGGATAATTCATGTCTTAGGCCAGATGGAGAGGGATGGTACATCATTCTCTCTGCACTGTAAATAATTTGAAACCCACGGTTTGTTTATTCACCACATAGTCTTTTTAGTATTTTCAGAGTATAGCTGGGCAGTTTGCGTAACAAATGCGTTGGCTGCTCAGCAATTACCCCAGGTTCATTCACACTCCTTGATTCACCTGTCTACTTTTCCTGTATTAGAAATTTATGACACAACAGACAGTGGTGGCAACAGACGCATCAGTGCATTTGCAAAGATAGAGTCCTCCGCACTAAACAGAGAAGACACAGGGCAATAGCATTCCAGCACACCAGATATGGCAAGCCTGTTTTTCACGTCACTGTCTGCTTATATTACTTCTTGTATCCTTCTTGTTGTGTAATCATTGCAAATGTAGAAGCAAGAGATGTATCTGTCAGGTTTAAGTTCACAATCCCTGTCCCTGAACACTTACAGAGATGCTGGGTGAAGCCTACAGTGCTGGGGTCCTGGTGGCTGTTGATATGCCATCTGCTCTTCTGCACATTGGATCTGATCAGGTGTGGCCTGAAAGACCTTTGTGAAGCCAAGCCTTACTTCTGTCCTGATTCATTAACTTTCACAGTCTTATCACAGTATGCCTCCCACTGATACTGACGTTGTTTAGTATAGAAGTAATTGGCAGGTGGTAAGTATGAGACACATACTAAAAACTTTAAATGTTCACAGCACATTTCTGCAGGATCCTGAAACTTTGACAGAGTTGCCTTATTTAACACAGTCTGGCTTAGCATGCTCAAAGAATTTGCCTGCATATTATATGTAGACTCTCTCTCTCTCTCACTCTCTCTTTCTCTCTCTCTCATCTGTGTTCCTAATTTCTTTTTTTTTTTTTTTACATCTATCTCCTGGAAATAAGTAAAAGAAACAGTTTTCATATTAAAAGTCTCAAGGCACAAATGTAAAACGTGTTGGAACTGACCTCAAGAGGAAACATGGCTGACCAATAGCCGTCGAAACACTTAATTAATGAATATTTGCAGTTTCCCGAGCAATGTTGATACTACTGGATTATAAACAAATTAAAGAGATTTAAAAAGTACCCCAAGAGCTTTCAGTGGTATACACAGCCATTTTGCAAACATGATTTTTTTATTAAATTTTCCTCATAAGCTTGACTAGGTATGGAACACCTTCTTCTACATCATGTAAAGAATCATCATCAGTATTGCACACAACACATAGATATGAACAGGCTGTGCTTTCACATCAAGAACTTAGAGAAGACTCTGTACGCAAAGCAACTGTGTTATAACTAAATAAATGATCTATTTGACTCATATCAAAGGTGATCTTTGAATGTTGCATTTTTATTTACCTAGTTTTTACTGCTTAAAATATGTGAATTAGCTGTGAAAACTATCACTATTACTGTATGCAAATCTGCATTTTGAAAAAAATCTGATATTTGCTGAGTGACTTTTCTATATTAAATAAGTCAATAAGGAAGAAGGAGTTGTGGTGATGTTACTGTTCAAATAGGAAGATGACATATATGAAATTTGTTCTGGCAGAACAGTTTTTTCCCCCCCATGGCTGTGTCACAAAGCTGCTTCTAAGAATTTAGTCTAGTAGAAGAATAATCTAAATCTTATTCAAACTATGGGAATATAGTTTATCTATCTTATTATTTTGTTGGACAATAAAGACAGAATGGCATGTTCACAGATTCAGTATTTTTCAATCAGCAGTGTTACCATGTGATCAACCCTACAATGCTCCTTGTAAAATCATTTTAAGAGTATGAATAGAAAATAGTAGTGATCGCAAAGGAATTTTTTCATTTTTGCTTTATATTTAATAAGTCTCAATTACATAAAAATATACGGAATTTTTATTTAAGAATATTTAGAATGAATGACTGCTGTTGAGGCAGGTAATGGTTTTGAATTAAGATATAATGGGACAAGTTCCTTCCTGTCCACTCCAGCACTGGGGTGCCTTGCCAGCGGAGTCTCCATACACCCGCAAGGACCCACACAGAATTCCCCAAGGGATCCTAAGACCTCTGGTGAGTGGAACACAGCTTCTGCTCCAATCCAATCGCACGGGACCTGAGACTGCTTTAACTAGGGAAGCAGACAACCCGACCTTAGCAGGGGCACAAGTCCCTTCCGGTCCACTCCTGCATTGGGGTGCCTTGCCAGCGGAGTCTCCAAACACCCACAAGGACCCACAAAGGACTCCCCAAGGGATCCTAAGACCTCTGGTCAAATCTGAGTGGATCAAGGAACTTCACATAAAACCAGAGACACTGAAACTTATAGAGGAGAAAGTGGGGAAAAGCCTTGAAGATATGGGCACAGGGGAAAAATTCCTGAATAGAACAGTAATGGCTTGTGCTGTAAGATCGAGAATTGACAAATGGGACCTCATGAAACTGCAAAGCTTCTGCAAGGCAAAAGACACCATCAATAAGACAAAAAGACCACCAACAGATTGGGAAAGGATCTTTACCTATCCTAAATCAGATAGGGGACTAATATCCAATATATATATAAAGAACTCAAGAAGGTGGACTCCAGAAAATCAAATAACCCCATTAAAAAATGGGGCTCAGAACTGAACAAAGAATTCTCACCGTGAGGAATACCTAATGGCAGAGAAGCACCTGAAAAAATGTTCAACATCCGTAATCATCAGGGAAATGCAAATCAAAACAACCCTGAGATTCCACCTCACACTAGTCAGAATGGCTAAGATCAAAAATTCAGGTGACAGCAGATGCTGGCGAGGATGTGGAGAAAGAGGAACACTCCTCCATTGTTGCTGGGATTGCAAGCTTGTACAACCACTCTGGAAATCAGTCTGGCGGTTCCTTAGAAAATTGGACATAATACTACCGGAGGATCCTGCAATACCTCTCCTGGGCTTATATCCAGAAGATGTCCCAACCTGTAAATAGGCCACATGCTCCACTATGTTCACAGCGGCCTTATTTATAATAGCCAAAAACTGGAAAGAACCCAGATGCCCCTCAACAGAAGAATGGATACAGAAAATGTGGTACATTTACACAATGGAGTACTACTCAGCTATTAAAAAGAGTGAATTTATGAAATTCCTAGCCAAATGGATGGACCTGGAGGGCATCATCCTCAGTGAGGTAACACTATCACAAAGGAACTCACACAATATGTACTCACTGATAAGTGGATATTAGCCCAAAACTTAGGATACCCAAGATATAAGATAAAATTTGCTAAATGCATGAAAGAATGAAGACCAAAGTGTGGACACTGTGCCCTTCCTTAGAATTGGAAACAAAACACCCATGGAAGGAGTTACAGAGACAAAGTTTGGAGCTGTGACGAAAGGATGGACCATCTAGAGAATGCCATATCCAGGGATCCACCCCATAATCAGCTTCCAAACGCCGACAGCAGTGCATACACTAGCAAGATTTTGCTGAAAGGACCCAGATATAGCTGTCTCTTGTGAGCCTATGCCGGGGCCTAGCAAACACAGAAGTGAATGCTCACAGTCAGCTAGTGGATGGATCACCGGGTTCCCAATGGAGGAGCTAGAGAAAGTACCGAAGGAGCTTAAGGGATCTGCAACCCTATAGGTGGAACAATATTATGCACTAACCAGTACCCCGGAGCTCTTGACTCTAGCTTTATATGTATCAAAAGATGGCCTAGTCGGCCATCACTGGAAAGAGAGGCCCATTGGACACACAAACTTTATATGCCCCAGTACAGGGGAATGCCAGGGCCAAAAAAATGGGAATGGGTGGGTAGGGAAGAGGGGAGGAGCGTATGGGGGACTTTTGGGATAGCATTGGAAATGTAATTGAGGAAAATACGTAATAAAAAATATTAAAAATTAAAAAAAACATATAATGGAAACATATAGAAATTTAATGATAGTGGAATATTATCTATGTTGTTATTTTAGTTCATGGAAGCATTTTAAAATATAATATTATAGAAGTATATTAGTTAGGTTTTCATTGTTCTGATAAAATACCATAATCCAAAACAAACTTGTGGAGAAGAAAGTTTATTTTGATTTATAATCCTACATTACAGTCCATTATTGAGAGAAGTCAGGACAGGAACTCAAGGCAGAAACATGGAGGAAGGAACTGATGCAGAAACCACGCGGGAGTGCTGCTGCTTACTGAGTTGCCTTTCATGACTTGCTCAGCTTGCTTTCTCACAAAAGTCAGGATCACAAGCCTAGAAATGTTATTCCCACTATGAATTGGACCTTCCTATATCTGTCACAAAGGAGATAATACACTACAGGCAGGCTTGCAAGCCAATCTGATGGGAACATTTTCTCCCTTATCATTGCTTCTTACCAAATGACTCTAGCTTGTGTCAAGTCAACATAAAACTACACAGCGGAAGCACAGAACCCAAACTCATAAAATGCGAACAATAAAAATTAATGACTCCTTTCAGATTTGCATGGGCGCAGAGTATGTCTGTTACTTTTACCAGGTTGCTTAACAGCACAGCTAATTACCATACATTTTTCATGGGATTTTGCTATTACAAGTCAAAAGCATTTGAATGACCAGAACTCATGACAATTTTCCCAGTTTACTTTACAATCTTTTTACTTCGCTTAGCTTTAATCCCCGACAGCACAGAAAAAGAAACTTTATTTCAAAATTATATATTGAAAGCTATTTTTTTCTTTATTTCAAAGCATATAAAGGACTCTGCTAGCTTTGAGTATTGGTAAAATAGGCATTAGGCATGGGCAAAATGACTTACTAAATATGTCTTAAATTTGAATAAACTGGTGCTAAAAGAACTCAACTGTTTTTTCTGAGTAATTGAAGGCTTAAGAGACTGAGAGTAAAAATGTCGCATAAATTCCTTTAGTTTGCTAGGGTTTGTCAATACAAAGAGGCCCCTTCCATTTTTTGTCAAGAATCATTTTAGTTCTTACAGGACCATAAGATTAAAGGCATAGACTTTTTTGGGGGGGAGGGGGGTGGTTATTTGAAAGGACTATTCTAGGAAATAAAAACATGTAAATGGTTAGCTATAGACCATGACAATTTGAATGAGATGTTTTTTCATTGCACAGTGGCAGAATATGGTATATCACACAGGGGTATCTGTGTTTGAGAGTCTGTTGCACTTGAAATTTGGATGATGAAGCTTCAATTTTTTAATATATACAATTAAAATTCACTCATTTTTATTAAACTTATTTTCAAATTTTCTGAAATTTATGTGCTTATATGCTGGGATTTAGGCACTTTGGAAACTGAAATTGTGTTGCACTTAGTTTTGGATATAAGCAGCTAAAACATGATTCATTTTTCTTGTCCACGATTGTGTGAGCTGTCTGCTGACATTTTCTCTTGGTGTGATTTGGATCATTCATGTCACATTTAACTGTAAAGCTCTTAAGGATAAAGTTGGTTAGTGTCCTGTTTTACCACATTTTATTGCACAAAGCAAGTACTAATGCCAGTTCACATTCAAAGAGAGGGGAACAAAATCACTTCTATCACCTGGTCAAAGAAATGGCAGAGCCACTTTGTAAAGCAGGTTGTCCAGCTAATGATCTGAGGGCCACACACAAAGCAGAATAGCTCTGAGTCAGGCCCAGCACAGCAGTGTAAATTTACTTACAACACTCACATGATATTTTTGAGTTCTTTGATCAGCTCATCATCATCATGGTCCTGCTCCTCCCTCCCTTTCCTGTCCCCTCCAGTCCTAATCCCTCCTCTCCCTCCCTACCTCCTCCTACTTCTTCTACTATTGATTGTGTGGGTGTTCTGCATGAACTCTGTGGATAACAATGTTTTGTCATCATGTCTTGCAAAATGAATATATGTGATATCTGACTCCCTGTTCATGTTTATAGCTTCAATGTTAAGGGGCTATGAAGATCCTAATATATTTTTGTTATTGGCACTACAGACATTGCATGAATCCATGATAATGTGATTGAAATATGCCATTATTAATACTGTTTTAATCTACCAACAAAATGATGAGCAGTTAATGTTACTTAAAGGACAAGCGATTATTTTCATGGCATGGTGAAGTGGTCTCACATTCCATCTGTATCATGTGCATGGCCCTCTGTACTGTACTTTCACCTTGTACTACATTGGCAACTCACCTTAACTTCTATTTTGCTATTAATTAGCATTTATACAAGCTGTGAATGTAGACCTTTATTTTAAAAGCAGAACTTCCTATATTCAAAGATAAATTACAGATGAAGGAAAACTGAACAGATGACATGTGACAGTTACTTTTTTTGTATGAAACCTATTAAAAAAATCATCTGTTGTGGCCCAGTGAAGTTAAGAGATTAGTCACATTGCTTATGAGAGTGTTCATGTGAGCATACAATTGTGCATATACACTCTAATACACACACATACACACACACACACACACACACACACACACACACACCACTAGCAGAGTAGGAGCTACTGTGCTGTGTGCTAGATGTTGACTCTGAAATATCTGCCAAATACGTACTTGTTAAGTACTTGGTCTCCAGTATGTGGTAATTTTGAAATCAATGGAATATTTATGAGATTAGGCATGGGTAGTGGTAGTTGGTCACTAGGGGTAGGCTTTGTGGTTTTACCCACATCTAGTTCTTGTGTATGCTTTTTGTTTTTTCGTCTATGTTATTGGAATCATTAAAGACAGCAGACAGAGACTGCTCCACCTTGCTTACCTTCACATAATTGCCTGAAACCATCTGAAAAATGAAAGGAAATATATTCTTTGTCTATTAAGTTGTTTCCGGGTGATATTTTGTCACAACAATAGAAAAAAAAAGAAATTATAAAGCAAATTTGAACTGAAAAGTAAGGTCATTTCCATGATAAATCTGACCATCCTGTTCTTAGATCTTTGCAAGTGATTTCTTAAAAGTCTGGGGAAGTGTTTGGGTAGAAGGTAAGAAAAATCCAGAATGCTGTAGACCAAGATGTATGAATCATTACAGCAAGGGTGGCGAACATGAGATAGGACTGTGGAGAGTAAAGACTGTCATAAGGTGTCATATTGTAAGACTTAACTGGGGCTTGGGCTATAAGTCATTTATGTAGGTCCTGTTAAAAATGTGTACTGTGCCTGTGTGCTAAAATGTTGACTGAGACTGACTTAAACCACAATGAACTCATTGGCTGGAGAAGTCTGAAAGACAGAATCACATTTAGGCTTTGAAATTGTTGTTCATCATTGTCTTTTTTCATGTTCACAGTGAAAGCATGTATGGGAGCCCCCAAGAATGGTATTTGAAAATGTGCAGTCTGTCAAGGGTAGAACAGTAGGTACAATATCATAGAAAAGATGCAATGTAATTACAAAAAAATATTTGTAGCATTGAAGAAGACCACATTTTTGTGTTTGAACAATATAAAAGGTGCTATGAGGCTAAAACACTATCTATAAGGACCCGAAGATATAAAAATGCAAACTCATTTGAAAGATATTAATTTGTAATGAGACCATCTGAAAAGAGAGTACTCTGGTATGCACAGCTTAAACAATGGCTTCTGAGAAAGTATTTCCTCAGTTCGACCATGCAGAGACTTGGATGCTGCCCAGGGACTTTCTCTACTCTTTGAACTGATTATTGGACTTATGAACATTCATCTAATGCTGATGCTGCAGGTAAAGAGAATTAAAACAGGATTGTGGAGGCATGTATCAAGTTCTCAGAGAAAAGCTACAGAGCTCAAGGAATGCATAGTTGGATTGGATTCCCTCAACAAAGCCCTGGAGTGGGTTGCATGGGAAGATTTGAGGATTGTCTTAGAGTTTTACTGCTGTGAAGAGATGCCATGACCAAAGGCAACTCTTATAAGGACAAGATTTAATTGGGGCTGGATAACAGGTTCAGAGGTTCCGTCTATTATTATCAAGGTGGGAGCATGGCAGTGTCCACGCAGACATGGCACAGGAGGAGCTGAGAGTTCTACATCTTCCTCTGAAGGCTGCTAGACAAGGGTCTTAAAACCTATGCCCACAGTGACACACTTCCTCCAACAAGGCCACATCTACTCCCACAAGCCCACACCTCCTAATAGTGCCACCACCTGGGCTGAGCATATAAAAACTACCACATTTCACTTCCTGGCTCCCATAGACTTGTTCACGAATGAGTCTACAAGGGCCATACCTAGCCATACCATAATGCAAAATACATTTAACCCAACTTCAAAAGTGCCCATAGTCTATAGCAGTCTCACAATGTTAAAAATCTAAAGTTCAAAGTTTCTTCTGAGATTTATGCAGTCATGCAGTCTCTTAAACGTAATCCCATTTAAAGTCAAAACTACTGGACCAAAGCAAGACAGAAAACTAGCTGGACAAACTCCAAATTCTATGTCTCCATGTCTGATGTCAAAGAGCTCTTTCACATCTCCAAAACCTTTCATCCTTGTTTACTGCAGCTGATAGATCTATCATTCAGCAGCTACAAACTTCATTCTCTAGGGCTGGTTCCACTCCCTCTTAACAACTTTCTTCAGCAGGTATTCCATGACTCTGGTGCATCTATCATCTTGGGGAATCCAAGGCAACTTGGCATGATCTTCTGGGCTCTTCCAAAGAACTCAGGTCACTTCTTCAGCTCTGCACTCTGTAGTACTCTAGGCTCAGAATGAGTCTACTTCACTGCTGTTGCTATTCTTGGTGATCACTTCATGGTTTGGACATCTCTAATTCACTGATGTCTTCCACTGCAACTACTATTTACCAATAGCTTCTCATAGGCTCTCTTCATGGTGCCAAGACTCAAATCCTTTGCATGACCTCTTCAGATCTGGGCCATCAACTACAACTGAGGCTGCACCTTTACCAATGGCCTTCCATGGTCTCTCACAGTGCTGGGCCTCAGCTGCTTTCCATTACCTCTTCCTGCTTTCAAAACCAGTACCACCTGGGTGATGCTTACACCTTAACAAGTGCATCTGCAACAAGTTTACAACCCTGGCTATCTCTGGAACAAAGCCCTGTGCTCTCAGAAAACCCTGCCCTTATTTCACTTCAGTGATGCTGGTCTCTTCTGAATCACTGCTAATTTCTTAGCTCCAGCTAACCAGCATCAATTGTCCCAGTAGCCTCCTCCTCTTGATTATAAAGCCAGAGCCACGTAGCTGAAGTTGCCTAGTTCTGCTGGTTGCTGGCACTTGAATGTGGTCCCCTTGTTCTATTACATTATCACCAGCTTTCTGTTTTCCAACTCCTTCACTGCCAAATCCTGGCTGTCCTCAAACTTGCTCTGTAGATTGACTTTTGAGATCTTCGTGCCTGTCTCCTTAGTACTGAGATTAAAATTGTGTTTTACCGTGCCTGGATTTAAACTTTTCTCTACGTAGAACTTGCTCTGTACATGGCTCACCTTGAACTCAGAGATTTATTGCCTCTGGTCTCCTCAAATTAAAGGAGTGTACCATCTTGCCTGGGCCTAAGCTTTTCATGACGACTATGACTCAAGATCCAGATCAAAAGTCTTCATCTTTCACTACTGGATTGTAGTTCATACCAAATTAAAAATACAAGTGAAAACAATAGCCAAGTAACAATAACACATAACATGATATAACTATTCCTTGTTCAATGGCAAATGCAAAAAAAAATAATAATAATCTGGGTGGGATCTTGCAATAAAGTCACCACTCTCTTAATCTGTTTATCTCCTTGAACACAGGATTCAGCTCCAGTTCACTTCCTCGTGCCCCTTTATTACTTGAACCATATATTTTATATTTTTCCTTTCTAAGTATGCTACACTTGTTCAAAGTGCTCTTCATGAGACATAACCAGAAAACAGCCTCTGTTGGACTTTTTTTTTAGAGAGTTTCTTTGTCAATGGAATTAATATAAATCTCTTTACCTTAGGCTCAGGTACACTCTTCAGACAAGGGCAAAAAGTAGGTACATTCTTCACCAAAATATCACAAAAACTGTCTCTCAGCCCCATACTAATATTCTTCTCCTCTGAAAGCCAGTCTTTCACAGCTCAAGTCACTCTCATCAACAAAGTCTTCCATATTCCTTCTAGGATGGCCCATTAAGCCCCACTTGAAACATTCCACTGCAATCCAAATCCAAAGTCCCCAAATTCACATTCTTCCAAACCAAAACATGGTCAGGCCTATCACACAATATCCCAGTCTCTGGTCCCAATTTCTATCTTAGTTAGGGTTTTATTGCTGTGAATATACACCATGACAAAGGCAACTCTTACAAGGACATTTAATTGGGCCTGGCTTATAGGTTCTGCGGTTTAGTCCATTAAAGTGGGAGAATGACAGCATACAGGCATGGTGCAGGAAGAGCTGAGAGTTATATATCTTCAACTGAAGGCCTCTAGGAGAAGACTGGCTTCCAGGTAGCTAGGATGAGGGAATTAAAGCCCATGCCCACAGTGACACACTGCCTCAAACAAGGCCATACCTCTCAATAGTGCCTGGGCCATCCATATTTGAACCACCACAAAGGGAACATCTAATTTTCACTGGGTACTCCAAGACATGGAATATACCAGAAATATTGGTATGTTTCCTCTGCTGAGGAAAGTTGAAAGTATGAGTGGCTCAAGAGAAAGGTTATGTATGCTGTAAATAGCATGGTTGTAGGATGGGGATGTCTGAACTGGTTGAATCTAAGATAATGAAAACGTGTAACATAAAAACAAAAAGACTAGGCCTTTAGGCCCAGGCTTAAGAATGTGACCTTTGTGACTCAATGCCCCAAGGCATGCTAATCATAAAACAGATAGCGACATTCCTCCACCCACCCTGTTTGTTCAAAAAAAGGTCACCCTGACCATTCCTGGAACCCACTATGCAAATGTGCTATTGTTAGAGGCTCATGGAAACTGTCTTGAGAAGTAGCCATACAATTACCAGGTATTTTTCCTTGTGACTTTCCACTTCCTCGTGACTCTTAACTGGTAGTTTTGGTATTTTCCAATAATGCCCTCCCCGTCCCACCCACCGCCCCCCCCCCCTTGGGTTGTGTGTTTTTTCCTTTAAATACCCCCTTCCCCAGCTACTCGGGGTCCACAGTCCTCTACCCCTGCATGGTGTACAACTGTGGGTCCCAGAGAGCACCTGGAATAAAAAGTCCTCTTGCAGTTTGCATAAAGGCCATTTCTTGTGAGTGATTTGGGGTGTCGCTTCTCCTGAGTCAGGAAGTGGGGGAGTCCTCACTTTGTGGGTCTTTCAATAATACCACACATTTTAGGTGCTGAATATGGAGCTGTAATAATCAGGATTTACCATCTGGATTTTGTTTTGGTTTGAAGTAACATTTTCTAGTTCTCTGCATGTTCTTCCTTTTTAATTGAAAATATTTTTAAAGACCAAGTCACTGTTGGAAATACTTAACTTCCACTATGAGTTTACAGGCACTTACAAAAAAGAGAATAGTCAGGTCAAGTATCTTTTGCTAGCTCTCAACCCCTCAATGACTATAAGCATTATAGCTGCTTTTGAAGTTGGACCCAGTAATTTTTTTCCATATAAGATAGTTAAAAGCTTTAGGATCAGATGCTAAAAATTAGTATATTGTTTTGTAACTTTATCTGGGTATATCAATTCCACCAAAAAACTACTCTACATAAAAGAACACCATTATATGAAGAATGGCATGCTACAGAATGGGAAGCTTTTGTTTTTTTTTGTTTTTTTTTTTTATCAACTACATTTCTGATAGTGGACTAATATCTAAAATATATAAAGAACTAAGCAAACTGAAAAATCAAGAAAACAAATCAAAAGAAAGTGGGATATAGAACTAAACAGAAAATTCTCAAGAGCAGAAACATAAATGACTAGGAATTACTTAAAGGAAATGTTCAGCATCCTCAGTCATCAGGGAAATGCAAATCAAAATCAGTCAGTATGTCCAAGATCAATGAAACAAATGACAGTTCATGCTGACAAGGATGCTAAGCAAGAAGAACATTCTTCCATTGCTGTTGGGAATGCAAAGTTATATAACTGCTATGGTAATCAGTATGACAGGCAGTTCCTTATGAAGCTAGAAATAGATGTTGCTCAAGGTCTAGCTATAAGACAGACATATACCCAATGGTGGTTTCATCCTATTATAAAAAACCACTTCATAACCATGTTCACTGCTACTCTATTCATAATCACCAGAAATGGAAAACAGACTAGATGATCATCAACAAATGAATAGATCAAGGAAAAAATGGCACATTTATATAATGGAATATTACTCAGCTGTTAAAAATAAAAACCAAAACCAACAAATTCACAGATAAATGGATAGAAGTAGAAAATTCATCCTGAGTGAGGTGATCTTAACCCCCAAAGACAGATATGGTTGATACTTAGGGTGTGTTTTACTATAGTAACAAGGATAGTAACTGATCCAGGATGCAAGAGACAAGTTATTGCTGTGGATACAAATGTGAGAACTATCAGGAAAGAGAGTGCTGAAGCCTAGAATTTACCCTGCGATGGTTCTGTCCTACAGATCCATTTCATGGTCCTCTTTCCTGTGATGGATCTCTTGGTATTCTGGTTAATTTTATATCAACTTGACACAAGTTAGAATTATTTGAGAGGAGGAAACCACAGCTGAGGATATGCCTCCATAAGAGTGGACCGTAGAGTATTTTCTTAGTGATTGATGGGAGAGAGACCAGTCCATTGTGCCTGGTCCACCTCTGGTCTAGTGATCTTTGGTTCTATAAGAAAGCAGGCTGAGCAATCCAGTGGGACCAAGCTAATAAGGACCAAGCTCCATGCTCTTTGCCCCCAGGTTTCTGCCGTGTGTAAGTTCCTGTAACAACTCTCTTCAGTGATGGATTCCGGATGTAGAATTGTAAGCCAAATAAACTGCTTCATCTTCAACTTGGTTTTGGACATGGTGTTTCATCGTAACACTAGTCACTAAGCTAAGGGAATAAGTTCCAACTTCCAATATTGAAAGTTCATGCCCAAGTGGAAAGGACTGTCTTTGCATATACATTACAGAAACAATAATTCTGAGTTACAAATGTCATTCACTATATCTTAATTGATTAAGCTCTTCAGTGACTTGCTTTTCTTATCGGTTAAGAGAATAAAATGTTCTATACTGTATATATTTTTATGCTGGCTTAGAATAGCCTTGCCTGTCAGTGAGACCCATCCAAGGAATTGAGAGAAAGACAAACAAGCAGGGCCCCTAACATGAGCTATGTGCTTACCTGATAGGATGGCAATATGGTAAAAAAAAAAAAAAAAAAAAAGCAAGCCAAAATATAAGCTTCTAAATTACTTTCATGAGGCATACATCCCTAGCAAATAATTTTTCATGAAAAAAAATAAATTCATTTGCCGTAATTTCACACTAAACCACCTGGGTGGAATCCAGAACGCCATGAGTGGAAGCTGAGGTTTGTGTCTGACACTTTAAATCAAGCAGGGTCGTTCAGGCTGTAATAGTGTTAAAAGATGCAGTTCAGGACTTAAGTGATTATGAAGGAAGTGGATGCTTTGGGACTGGATAATCAGAACCCTTGAATGTGTGGGCGGGAGCCTCAGTCATGTGTACTGTAGAAATATGACAGCAAATCCCAGGACGGGGCTTATAATCCCTCTGCCCTGGTGTTAAGCAGCCATTCTGATGTGGATGGATGAAAGCTCACAGGTGTATGCTGAGCCTCGGAATAAATTTTGCAGGTGCTGGTGATTGCAGTACAGGTCTCAGTCCCTTTAGAGTCCTCACCGTCTGAACAAATGGAATGATTTTGAATGCTTCTGCTTGCTACCGAGAAATTTATGAAACGATGGCATGATTTCATGATCCTTTGGATAGCTTTGTAAGAGACCCGGGCCAAGAAAATTGTTCTCCAAAAACCTGCTAAAATTTTATAATGGAAACAAATTTATTCCTTAATAAAAGTAACATTAATCTTATTTCAAATTTATTGCTGAGGAGAGTTTCTGTTCTTACAGCTAGTCTGTAACACCAGGGTTCTTTGTGTAGGCGCATTATGATAAGATGACACCCTCAGAATCTTTTAAATGAGGTAGCTTTCAATATGACACTTTTAATGTATTATTTTATATCACAGTACAAATTAGACAATGCATTTGTGTATTCTTATATAAAATAGAAACTTATTTAAGAGAATTAAATTTTATATAAAATGGGCTATCATTGAACGTACAAGAATGCTTGCTTCTGACCTTGTAATTCTATCAGTACCAATATAATACACTACATTTTTGAATGAATTAATATAATACCTTGGGTGTGAGTTGGTATGAAATTTTAATCAGTTACATTATTGTTTTTTAATGTAATTTTATTGTTTTAGATATTCACTTTACATCCCAATCACTGATCCCCTCCCAGTCACTCCTTTTCACATTCCTTCCCCAGAGACCCTCCCCTTCTCCTCTGAGCTGGTGAGATCCCATGTGTTTATCCTCCCCCATCCTGGCACTTCAAGTCTCTGTGCTTCATCTCCCACTGAGGTCAGACAAGGCAACCCAGTTAGAAAGAACATATCTCACTTACAGGCAGAAGCTTTTGGGATAGCCCATGCTCAAGTTGTTTGGAACCCACATGAAGACTAAGCTACACATCTGCTACATCTGTGCAGTGTGGCCTAGGCCCATCCCATGTGTGTTCTTTGGTTGGCGGTTCAGACTCTGAGAGCTCCAAGGACCCCGGTATCTGTTATGCTTGCAGACAGGAGCATGTTGTCCTCTGCAAGGCTCCATCCAGCAGCTTATTCAGAAAGATACAGACACCCACAACCAAACAGTAGATGGAGCTTGGGGAAGAACAGGAGGAAGGGTTGTGGGGCCCAGAAGGGAATAGGAATGCCAAAGGAAGACCAATAGAGTGAATTAACACTATTGTTTTCATGCACACCCCAATGCAGATAAACTCAGACCTTGTTTTGTAATAATGCCATAGATTTAGTCATCGTTACGATCTCAGGCTGTATGATGAAGTTATTTCCAAGAAAACAATTTTCAGTGTCTTTGAAATTCCAGGGATCCCTTCAGGCATGCCAAGTGTTTAACTCTGAGTGAGATAGGCATGCGGAAACATGAGATGCCAAACCTCAGGCTGCTTGGTAAGAAGCAGAACTTTACAATTAATGAGGTGACAAGAAAGGCCAGGCTGGTTCTGCAGGGATTCTGTAGGCTCAGTGAACTTTAACAAGATAGGAAGAAGGAATGATGACAGAAACACAGACTTGTGAGCTGTTCTTTAGATGTACACAATGCAGTGCTCGCTGTGACGGGCTTTTTCTGTTAATGCTCGACACTTCCCATCAGACTGGCAGTGGAAGTTGTTTTTCTATTATGTTCCAGTGTTAAATTAGTCCAAGTTTATAATCTGAAAAGGCATTTCTTTGTTTTGATTTGAGAGCCTTCAATAATAATCATATTCTGTAGACTCGGTGAACTTTAACAAGAAGGGAAGAAGGCATGGTGACTTCTAAACTTCAGTGACTCTAAACTTCAGTGTCAGAACACCTTTAACATTTATATCCCCTCCAAGTGGCATTGCTTTTTAGAGTATTACATCTTATTTCTTTATAAGCAACTAATTTGAGTGCTTAGTCAGCCTTTATGAAAAAACATTAAAACTAATAATCAAGTGAATCCATAAACAAAAACCCTCCCGCCAACCCCCAGAGATCAGGATCAAATGATTTTGATCTATGTCTTTATACCAGCTCTGATAATCTCATAATCCCATGTTGAGACAAAAAAGAAGGAGACTTCTTTTCAGGTCTCCTTCTTCTTATGTAAAAAGCATCATCCTCCATGTATGTCAGACATAGATCTTAGTGCTCTGCTAATTCTCTTTGCTATCCCTACATAATAGAACAAATGGCTGAGACACTCATGCAGGCTCTTATTCAGCCCAAATGTCACAGAGTCTGGACAGCATTTCTTATGTAGATTCAGAGATAGGATTCTTGCCCATATGCAGCTATACATTGTAAACATCTCATCGAGCATGGTAGCCAGAAGATGTGAGCCATTAGCTAGAACCTCATAACACTAATGGGAATTCTCTCTTATATGTCTATATTTACCTCTCTCTGCATTTCATGTGGCCTCATTGACCTTACAATTCTCATGCTTCAAAGCATCCTCTTACTAAGTACCTTATTTCAGTCAACCCTGACAAGCCTTAGCAGCCATTCTCCAAGTCTGTCTCTGAGCAGTGTCAGTGACCAGTCACCACCCTTTATCTCCTCCATCCTGAATATTCAGTCTTGTTCTGCTATCACTTTTATTTCCACTTGTTAGTCCTTCATCATCTTATAATGAAGTATTAAAGTGTCACCTAAATAGTCTCTGATTAAAACTTTCCATATTCCGGACAGCCTTTACATGGCTAAGAAGGTGGTCTCTAAAAAACAGTTGCCTAACTATACTTTTCTTTACCTTAGTAATTTCACCTTTTCACTATGTGTCTACTTTATAGACTCCAAACTCTGCTCATGTCTCCTAAATAGTCTTTCCATCATACTTGCTTGTTGTAGGAAATGCCACACATCACAGTTTGTTGCCTCTAATCATTACGCAGGATATTCCCTCTGCTTGGAGTATCCCACTCACCACCTGTCTCGAATACAAAGGCAAATATATGTGCAGTAATCACCCATCTGGATGCAACCAGAGAGACTTTTCTGGTCCAGAAGAATTAGTTATGCATTGATGCCACATCTGTCCCTTGTGCAGATTTCTGTTGTTGCATTGGCCATGATTTATTGTTATAACTCATTATATTCTGGGGTAGGCTCTGAGCTCCTTCAGGAAGCAGCGATTAACAGGAGATCAATAAATGTTAGTGTAGACAATTAGTTATGAATTTCTGTCATGGCTCATTAGTCTGTGAAAATTCTCAAAGCCAGAAAAATGGAGAAATTTCTGAAATTTCTACATCCCCGATTTGGCTCTATCTCTCATTCTTATTGCTGGTTAAAGATGAAATAGTGTGGCAGTCTGGGAAATGAAGGACAATAAAGTGTTTTATTGAAGGTGAAGAGGGCTTAGGCATCACTTGTTTCTACTTTCTCCTGAATTCACAATGAATATCTCTACTACATTAATTTATACTTCACTGTACTTCCCCTTCATTTTATATGAAATGTTAGTGTCAGTGTTGACTGTTCTTTGAATCATGGAGGGACTCCTCCACTGGTTTCTCTTCAACAGCCAACATCCCAGTCAATGTGAGGTGGTAGAACTGATTTTGTACAGTCACTGCTTGGTAGGAAAACCTAAAGGTGTTTTTTTACGAAGAAGTTTCAACAGCAGCTCTACTATGCCTTTTACTGTGAGATCATTTGTGTGCATTTAAAACTAAATTCTGATAATACGGATGAGCCAAAATTGGTTTTAATTCACTTTATATGGAGTACTGTTAATTTTAGATAAAAAAACTTTTTTTCAATCACTCAGAAACTATTATATAAGCATTTGACACTATTTCTTTGACTTTAAAGGTGACTGTGCTATGATATTTTGGAGTTTGATTATTGTATATCATAGCATTTATTATAATTCAGACATATGTTATCACAACTAATGGTGACTAACTTTTACAATTAATTTTAAGAGAAAATATAAAAAATCAGTGAATTTTAATATTAAAAAATTTCTGCGTATATATCATTATTAATTATTCACTGTTCTTATATGATCTGCACACTATTGTCCCATGTTCCTATCCACCTTTTGTTCATGTTTATTTTAGTTAGATACCCTTTACTTTTCTTATCTCATTGATTTTGTAATTTTGCTTCCCTACTCATATTTCCTATCCTTTCCTAGTGCTTTTCCTGTTTTTGTGTCTTATTCACACACACACCCCCACGATTCTTCATATGAGTGAGAACAGGTGGCAGTTGTAACTTTATGAAGTTTTATTTTGTTTTTTAATTATTTACTTATGTATAAGTGCTCTGTCAGCATGTTTGTTTGCTCACCAGAGTAGAGTATTTAATCTCATCATTATACATTTGTTCTGAGCTACCATGTGGTGCTGGGAATTGACCTCAGGACCTCTTGATGAGCAGCTAGTGTTCTTAATCACTGAAGCAGCTCTGCAATCCGCAGGTTTGTTTTTTTAATGTCATATTTAAATCATAAAGTTTTCCCTCTTCTGGTCCCCATGCAATAGATGTTCAGGAGAAATTTGGGGGAAGAGAAATGGACTTACATGTTCTATAATGGGTAAAATGAATTACTTTACATCTTATACAAGATTTCTGGTTTCCAAGGAACTAAAAATAATCTGGATTGTTTATATACAATTACTGATCATTATTTCCGGTTTTTATATTGTTTCTCTTTATCTGCTACTTTTTCACAAATCATGCTGTTGATAATGGCTTAAAATGACAATCATTTATTTTCCTTAAAATTGTGGAATTTGTTCAGGATACAAGAGGACAAATACTTTCTAACCCACAATTTGTGTGATGATTGAACTATCGACAGACAGAAATAAACTGGACAGTTCTCTGATGGTTTAAGGATTTCTCCAGGCAATTTCTCTCTCTGTTCTATTCACCATGAGATTTCGATGTGTTCAGACTTCTTACATCACATTTCAGTGCTCCTAAATATGCCTTAGCAACTTGTCTCAGAAGTCCAGCAGCAGACTATACAGGTAGCTATACTGACTCACATATAGTAAGCCCCATTCTGTTTAGGGTGACTGATTCAGAGTACAGTGGCAGGATATATACGAACTCAGACAAGCTCAAGAACAGGGTTCCATAATTCCATACCTTTGTTCCTTCCTTTTACTCCTGTTCATGTTGTTCATTTTAAACATTTAACAAGAAATTTAATGCAGGATAATTTTGATAAAGTATTCCTTGATCTAGTCACCACTCCAACCGAGGCATGCATTAACTCCATCCCAATCTTTTGAGTATCTTAGTAAATCCATTTCAGGCCCCTGACACCAACAAATATGTTTGCTGTTTGTATGAAACATATCACACATAGCCTTTTTGAGACTATTTTATTTCATCAAACCTAAACATTTTAATACAACAACACATCAGTAATATTCTTTTACATTCTGATCCCACACCCTTTTCATTCCATCCTTGCTTGAAAAAAAAAAAAACTTCTAGACTTTGGTGATTATTTTAAAAGTTGTCTAGGTATTTTATGTGTTTGTTTTAATGAATACATCAAAATGCAGAAGCAGGTTTAGAATTGGGAAATGGGTAGAAGATGGACCCTTATTGATTTATTTACTAGAGTAGGCAAGATGGGCTTAAAAGGTATGCCGGTTAAAATCAAAACACTGTTGGCGGTATTCTGGGGACTTCTAGAGAAAGCTCTATTGTACTAGAAAACACATTTGGACATAAATAGAATGTCAGTGGAAATGTGAACATTTAAAGACATTCTGTTGAAGCCTCATGCAGAAATAAGGAACATGTTACTTGAAACTGGGGAAGAGCTAATCCTTTGTACAAGATTTAACAATTCACTAAATTGTATTCTAGTGTTTTATAAGGAACAGAAATATAAGAAATGAAATTGTGGGCATGTCGGTGAGTGGAAATCTAACCACATAAATGCTGTGCCTTTGCAATATATGATATTCTGGTGTAAATTAAAAAGGGGGTGGGTAGAAACAAAAAAATTAAACAAAGTGGAAGGAAAACTGAAAGATGTAGCAGGTCCCATCACATCCCATTGTGAACATGGAGGCAGCATGCTTGCAGAAGAACATCAGTACAGTGAAGGAAGAGCCATCTTAGACGCCCGTGTGTTCTGTACAGCATGAACAAGAAGGCTCAGGTACAGATACAATTGAATGCCAAAAAGAGTTAGCTTGAACTGTTTCAGGAAAAATAAGATGAAATGAAAAGCACAATTTCTTAGAAGTATTTGAATAGCCAATCATTCCTTGTAATGCAGACTAAGCAGGTTATGTTTAGGAATATATATATATATATATGGATTTAACAATAAATTAATAAAAAGGTAATAAATTTGAAAGCGAGCAAAGAGGTACACATAGTAGAGCTAGAGGAAGAAGTGGAACAGAGGAAATTGTGTATTATAATACCAAATATAAAAGAAATAATTTAAAAATAAAAAATAATTTCTTTTTTGATATTGAAATAAATTTGTTGTCATTATGTTTTTTTCTTTTTCTAAAAAAAAAAAAATTTCTCTCATATAGCACACCCCAATCTCAGACTTCCCACCCTTTACTCCTCCTACTTCTACAATATTTATCAAGAACTTCTATAGTGTATGCTGGCTAAAATCATTAATTCTAGCAATTTGTTTTTGTGTCTAGCAATTTTGTATCTAGCAGTTTTTGGACTTTTTTTCATGATGCTTTCATACATCTGAAAAACCATGTTTATTTCTTAATATTCATTTTATTTTTGTTTTGAGGATTTCATACATTATATATGTGCTCTTTCTACCTGACATTCTTCCCCATCTAGTTCTTTCCCTACTCCTCAACTCCCCTCACCATTTTATAAGACTTTCATAATTAATTATTACTGTCTAACACACACAGAGAAATATACTGTTGAGTCAGTTTTATGTTGTTTGCATATTTATGTATCTAGGGGCATCCATTTTTGCTTAAGCAATTAGTTTACTCATCCCTAGAGAAGACTGAATCTCCTTTTAGCAACTCTACATCCCTAGAGATCCCACATACATGTTGTGTGTTAACTGCTATTGCCATTGTGAATGTCTTGTTTGACTTCAAGGTTTAGATTTCAATAGTATACTTCCATGTCTCATATGAAAGACACTCTCTTATATTAAGTGTCCTAATATTCTAGCTTTTATAGAGAGAGGACAGTACTTCATAGAAGATGCCTGGTTCTCTGACTCTTGCAATCTCTCTTACCCCTATTATATGGTCTTTGTGCTTTTGATTTTTTTTTTAATTTTCTTATCCTGACTGGAGTTTCCTAGACAATGTCGTTCTTATCCTCAGAAAAAAGGAAAAAGTCTTTTTCTTTTGAATGCCTAGGGTTTTTTTTTTAATGAATTTCAAACATCATTAAAAGTCAAATTTTATCAAACCATTTTTTTCTGAAGAGTTATAATAATTTTTCTCTAGTTTTTTGATATGTTGAGTATTTACCTTAATATTATAATATTGACTTGCTCTTTTAGTATTGATTGTAACTTAATTTGGTTGTGATGCGTTGTTTTCCAATCTATTACTTTACAAGTGCTCATTTCTTAAGGATATCTATCTATGTCCATCAATCATATAAATTTATATTATGCCTTTGGTTTTTATTATCGGGATTATATATTCTTAAAAAGAATTATGAAATTTCTATCTCTCTTCCCTCTCCTCCCTAGCCCTTCTCTCTTTCTGTATCCCATCCCTACCGTTGTCCATGTATGTAAGCAGACATGTGACACATGATGTTTGTGGAGGTCAACAGATAACTTCAGTTATCTAACCTTACATTTTACCTTGTTGGAGAGAGTGGTTCTACTTTGTTGTCCATTGCTAGATAGCTCATACTAGCTAGCTTGTATGTGAGCTTTGGGGTTTCTACTATTTGTACCTCCTACCTTGTTGTAGGAGGATCAAAAGTATACCCTACTGTGCTTGACTTTATATATGATCTGAGCATTCAAACTTATATGTGCTACATATGCTTTAGCCACTGAGGCATAATCCAGCTTCTGTTTATATTTTCCAAGCTAGTTTGTATAGATAAGAGAATATTTCTTTCCTCAGTGTGAGGAACAAATTGTCAGTGAAACTACTCTGACTTGGAATTTTAATTATTATAAGGTGTTTAACAAAAAATATATTTTAAGATTGTAAACTTTTCACTATTTTATTATTCTTATTGCATGAAAGAGTGGACTTTGGATGCCCACAGTCAGCTATTGGATGGATCACAGGGCCCCCAATGGAGGAGCTAGAGAAAGTACCCAAGGAGCTAAAGGGATCTGCAACCCTATAGGTGGAACAACAATATGAATTACCCAGTACCCCCCACCCCCCACCCCCGGAGCTCATGTCTCTAGCTGCATATGTATCAGAAGATGGCCTAGTTGGCCATCAGTGGAAAGAGAGGCCCATTGGTCGTGCAGACTTGATCTGCCTCAGTACAGGGGAGCACCAGGGCCAAGAAGTGGGAGTGGGTGGGGGGGGAGTGGATGGGGGACTTTTGGGATAGCATTGGAAATGTACATGAAATAAATACCTAATAGAAATAATAAAAAAAGAAAGAGTGGACTTTGACCTAGCTTGAATTATGTTTTAATCATTTCTAATTCAATGTGAAATTTAGTATTGATACTCCTTACCTACATTTATTGAATTTTTTCCTCTTATTTTTTAACCTTCCTTTCTTTCTTCTTTCTCTCTCTCTTCTTCCTTCCTTCCTTCCTTCCTTCCTTCCTAACTAACTTGCGAAGCCGGGGGGGGGAGGGCAGGATTGCTCATTGGTTAAGAACACTCATTATTACAGAGGACCTAAGTTTGAGTCCCAGAATTTACATGGTAGCTCATAGCCATTCATAAGTCTATAACACCTTCTTCCTTCACATATGTTACATGTACACAATGCAGCCAAATACTCTAACACATAAAATAAATAGATCCACAAACCTTTTTGAAAACCTACTATAACTCAGGCCTTTCATCTTCTATACAAAAATGTGAACACTTAGTGTAGGCATGCCACTCAAATGTTTGTGTGATATATTTTTTCCACCATTACTTTCACATTTTCAGTATCATGCCATCTTCCCGTTTTTAAAACAAATTATAAAAATATTAGACCATTTAAAATTTTGTTGAAATTCCTTCACATTTTTTAATCTTTCTCTTCTGATTTTTTTATAATTGTTTTATAGACTAGGTAATTATCAGTTATTTTCAATTATGTGTGTTTGTCTCTGTGTTTGTATAATATATGTACATGGACTCCCTTGACGACCAGAAGGGATCCTTAGACTACTTGAGCTAAAGTCACGATAATTTTGATCTCATCATGGGAACTTGGTACCAAAACTTGGAACCAAACTGACAGAACCATTTAAACTTACTCCTGAGCCATCTCTCCAGTCACCCAGCCAGGTGAGTTATAGTGACCTAATTTAAAGTTCTTTACTAACTGACTAGAATCTAGTTGTGGCCCTGACAAATTTATTCCTTTTCTGTTTATCTTTACTTTTCTAGCATTTTGCAGTTGCCCACACAATATATCCTCCATGCTCAGCTCTCAACTTTTCCTATGGTTCCCTGAGTTAGCTGCTGCAGTTTTATTTGTTTGTTTGTTTGTTTTTTTCCCTTTCCAAGAGTTAACTGCAGTTCCCTGTTGCCATTATCTCAGAGTTTAATTCTCTCATCCAAGGTCATATTTCTGGAGGGCCTGAGTGCCTTGTTGTTGGTAATATGCTTTTCGTACTCTTTTAACCCCTCAAAATCTATGACTGCCAAGTGTTTCTCTTATCTTGGTCCATTTTGCTTGGAGTAGTTTTGTTCTTCAGCTAGCAATGCGCTTCCACTTGTTCTGATGCCAATGCATGGTATCAGCCTCAACATGATTGCATTGTCTCTTTGAAAGTAGAGTTTTACTCTTTGTCCAGCCACAGGTCTTTTCGACCCTGAATGTGACAGGTCTCATTGTTTCATAGCAACAGAATGAAGGCATTTCCTTCATAGGAGAAAAATGTCCAGAGTAGCAGGATATATTTACTGGTCATTTCTTTCTATTCTGTATTCTTTCCATTCTGTATATCCAAATCCTTTCTCATGTTGTGTTATTGTCTTTCCCTCTTTACCTAGAAGAAGCAATTGTGGAACTTTTTCCAACTACCATACCCAAAAAAAACCCAGTAACCTTTTACAGGCTCTTACTTTCTTTTCTTGAATCATCTTTGTAAGTGCTTTGTTTTGTGCTATAAACCTAAGGCAGATGGAGTGGAAAGCTGCCCACTTCTCTCTGAGAGTGTGCATGAAGGGCATCAGAAAGGCTTTCTCAGCCTTCCCAAATCTTTATTCACGCTCCTTTTTTGTCATAGATGCTTTGAATTACCAAACAAACCTCCCGTAGATCGAGTCATTGCCACTATGCCTTCCCTTAGCCCCTGAAGATTCAAGATGCTGGCACACACTTAGAGTTTAACCCCTTTTATTACATATATTTATGTAGATTCTAACCACGGAAACTAGAATACATTTTCAATAATGTGTTTGCCAGGCAAGGAAAGTTGATGACCTGGGATGTGAGAGGAAACCCAGACTCAGTGTGGGTGACCTTAGCTGAAATGTCCAACAGTGGGGAGAGGTACCTTAATAGTCTATATTCAGTAGTTCAATAGGATCCTCTGTGGAGGGAAGAGGACACCAACCTACTTTTAAAATCTTAGCCCAAAATTGTTCCTGTCTAAAAGAAATGCAGGGACAAAAATGGAGCAGAGACAGAAGGAAAGGCTGACCAGTTATCCGCACAACTAGATATTTATGCCATGGGCAGGTACCAATCCTTGACACTATTACTGATACTATGTTGTACTTGTAGACAGGAGCCTAGCATGACTGTCCTCTACCAGCAGCTGACTGAGACAGATGCAGATACTTACAGCCAACCATAGGACTGGTGTTGGGGGCCTCTATGGAAGAGTTGGAGGAAGGATTGAAGGAAGTGAAGGGCATGGCAACCCCATAGGAAGACCAACAGTGTCAACTAACCTGAACCTCTGGGAGCTCTCGGAGTCTAAGCCACCAACCAAAGTGCATACAAGAGATGGTCTGAGGACCCCAGCACATATATACCCAAGAACTGACTGCCTTGTCTGGCTCCAGTGGGAGAGGATGTGCCTAGTCGTGTAGAGACCTGATGCTCCAGAGAAGGAGGATTCCCTGAGAAAGGCACCCTCTCAGAGGCGAAGGGGAGAGGTGGGGAATTCTGGGAAAGGAGGACCAGGAAGGGACTCAACATTTGGGATGTAAAAAAATAATATAATTATTTTTAATAATAATAATAATAATAAATGTATTATTGTAGAAAAATTAGGAAAATAAAAATAAAAACTAAGGTAAAAATGGACCAATATGGGGCCATGTGGCAGGAGAGCAACGAAGAAGGAATAACAGGGTACAAAAGGGGTTATCTGAAAAAAGGGAAAACTGACAGGTGAGATGATGAGGGAGATAGATACAGAAAGATTCAGAAATATAAAACAACAGTAAGCATCCCTGAAAATGTAATAAGGGATTATATAAGTAAACCTCAAATGAAACTTAAAAATATTATAGAAGTGTTGAAGGAAGATAATTCATTTAATCACATAATTTGAAATATTATATAAACTACTATTTTTGAACTTTCCATGTATAGATTAAAAATAGCACTGATAATACAGACACACATTAGAGAGGCATTATACTATCCTGGGTAGCAACCTCGAGTATTTCTTAGGAGTGATCCTTGTTCTGCTCTTGAATTTGATGCCAATAACACAGTCACAATTGTAAAGGATATGCTTAAAACATCAAATATGCATTTTTTTCCTCTCAAGATAAATGAGTTTTCTGGAAATAGAAATTAAATGTCTGGGATGTAAATATGTATTTTTCACTGAGAAACAATGAGAAGGGATATATATTTACACACACACACACACTCTCACACACACTCACACACAAATATAATAACAAACATGTGATACCATACCAAAGATATGAAGAAAGGCTATGAAAAAATTAACAGGAGTTCTTTTTTTTTTTTTTTTAGACAGGGTTTCATTGTATATCCCTGGCTGGCCTGGAACTCACTTTGTCGATCTGGCTGGCCTGGAACTCAGAAAACCACCTGCCTTGGCCTCCCCAGTGCTGGGATTAAAGGTTTGTGTCACCATGCCCAGCTAGGAGTCCTTTTCAAAGGGGATGTGGTGGTACATGCCTTTAATCCCAGAACCTGGAAGGAAGAGACAGGTCTCTGAGTTCAAGACCATCGAAGTCTACAGAGCAAGTTCCAAGACAGCTAGTGGCTACACAGATCAACCCTGTCTTAATAAAAAAGAAGCCGGGCATGGTGAAACAGAGAAACCCTGTTCTCAAAAAACAAAAAACAAAAAAAAAAACAAAACAAAACAAAGGAAAACAAAACAAAACAAAACAAAACAAAACAAAAAAAGAAGGAAAAAAAAACAAAAGGTCCTTTTCATAGTTTCCTCTAGGACACCCATGGGTGAATTTATTTACACTGGAGGAAATATTTAGACTATTAGTTGAAGGAGCAATTGTTATTTGCAGCTAAAACAGACTGACATGCTGTCTCTTAGATCAAAATCTATAAATATACTAAATTATTGATATATCAAAAAGAAAATAAGTGTTCAAGGGCAACTGAATGTCTAACAAATTTGATGGAAATACATTGGAGATAGGAATTTAATTCGGTGTTGAACTAATGTTATAATGAAGAAGCATTGGAATATTTCAAGCAAGAGAGTAAAACATGGGTTTTTCTTTTAATAATAGAATGGTGGGTTTTGTAGGGAAGGTACACATGCATACTGATTGGCTGGAAGCATGTATCACCATTAAAACCTACAGATGCGCACAAAGTTAGTGAGGAATGAGAACTTTTACAGATAGAGGCGTAGTTTTATAGAGAAGTCTCAATTAAAACCTTAGAAAAATAGATATTTAGTCAACAACAAAGAGATACTGAAAGACTCTGAGAAGAGCCCCTCGAAAAGGCCTCAGGACAATAGTGGACACCCAAGAACTCACAATAGACCGAGCTTGTTGCAAATCACATGAGGCTTTGTTCGGGGAAAGCCAGAGCTCTGGGGATGACTCATATCCCACGCAGGGGTAGAGGAGTCGACCTCGAGGGGAAAGAGGTCCCAGTTTTTATAGGCCCTCAGGGGGAAAGGAGAAGGGGGAGAGTAGGGGATTTCCAGATCTAAACAATGTCTATTCTCAAGAAATGGGTATGGGAGGGGTACAAGGAAAGAGTCTGGTGCAGGTGTAGCAACTCAGGATTGGCCAGGCTGTGGTTGCTGGGGAGATTTTCTGACTCTTTCTCAGCAACCAATATTACAAACATCTGGCAATGGGCTTCATCAGTGGGCACACACAGGTTCAAGGAGTGGCCAGAGCATTGTGCACCTCTATTTTTCTAAATCAGTGAAGCTAGTTCTGCTAACAGTGTCATCTATCTTGCCAATTTCAGGGCTTCTGTGACCTTTTACATTCTGTCAGGATCTTTCAATACTATTCTGAGTAATTTTTATTTCTAGAGGGCAATACCCTAGGTTTTCAGTACCATCAATCGATTATAATAACTTGTAAGAAGTATGTGTTTACAAAAGCAAAGACAAACCATACTGTTCTGAGCATGTTCATAGAATAAGATAAACAGTTTGCTGATCATTTAATTAGTGCAGCAAAATAGTTCGATGAATTTTGAAAGACGTAAAATTTCTTGCCCTCTACAATTGCCTTCTCTAACTATACAATTGAGTTTGGGAGATAAAGCAAAAGAGTATGTGATTAGCGGCAATACTTGAGAACAATAGAAAAAAGATTGTTCAATGCAGTTCGTGATTAATTGCTTAATGATTTACAAGTCTTAAGTAGTAGGAGGTTAATTAGAGGTGGCCAGGAAGGAAAATGATAAAAGTAAGAAAAAGTTTACGGTATATCAACTTTCCTTGGTGACAAGCAAAGGATTCACTGACTACTGGGCATCTATGACGAAGACTCAGCTTCAAAATGCTGGAGCTTAAAACCTGTGATTTGAGGTTTGCCTGGAATTCCTGTGATGGGGTAGAAGCTGAGCTGCTTCGTTCCTGCGCTGACTGGGAATGATAGTGTTGGCCTGTCTGTTCCTTCTCACACTTACAAAGGAGACGGGCAGGCTGTCATTACAGAGTAGCCTTGAAGAAGATAGGTAATTAAGAAGCAGCTGCTCCAAGACATGTTTTCTTAAATGGTAATAGTTGGGTTTATCTTACGCTAACCTGCCTTCCCACTGAGGTATAAAAATGATGCTTCTCATTAAAACTGGATTTTCACTATACTGTTATAAAAAACTATGATTTGTTCAAGGAAGGTGGTAATACTTTATATCCAAACAATTTTTTATTAGAATAGGTCATTCCCAGAAGAAGTTATCTGACAGAAAAAATGTCTTCATCCCAAACAAAGAGCAGGAGTGAGGCACTGTGCTATGACTTGTCCTGCTGTCTTGTCAGGCCATGTGCAACACTATTTGGTGGCTTTGAGTCCAGACACAGGAAATCATGTTAAGAAGTGTGACTGTCTTGATTCCAAATTCCGTTTTCTAGGTTATGGAGGGAATTCTCCAGGGAAAAATAAGTTTAAAACTGCCCCCTCTTCATGAAGATTAAATTCTGGTCCAAGAAATTATGAAATTGTAGACCAGATGAGAAAGAATTGCTTTCTGTTTATGGCGGAGTACCACAGTTGTGCTATGACATTAAATTGGTTAGAACTTAGTAGATGCTGGGATGGTATTCTTCATTTCAGTGTGCTGACAGCTGGGCATGATTATAAACGATTTTACATCTTGTATTTCTCTTATTCCTCAGTTTACATGTTTCATAAATATTGCAGCTTAATGTATAGTATGTTTTAGAAATGCAAATGGGAGCATGTTATCCATTCTCGTGTTAAGTGACTGACAGACAGTGGTGTACTACTCATTAATGGTAGGAAGAGACCTATAAGCTTACTTAATATGGCTGACCTAAAATGAGATCAAGTGGGAAAGTGACAAGCACAAAATATTTGAATCATGTAACTTGCATGCTGTTGGAGTTCTCAGAAATTATATAAAGTGGAGAAGTTAATGGAAAAATGGAATTCCTTAGATTGTTCAATATGATATCTTTGACTGAGCATTAGAGGAAAATTGAAAGTAAACCCTATTAGTTTCTGTAGAGTGTTTTAATGGAAATAATAAAACTTTATTATAATGAATATAATGAGCCAAGGCTTCAGATGACTTTTTTTAAATCACGAATGGGCATCCACACTTAAGACCTTATTAATGTTAAACTTTTCCTACTCAGAAGCATCTCTTAAGATGAAGTGTACTTTATAAACCAGAGAATTTTTGTAATTATTAGGAATCATGCAAGCAAGCAATTAATTTAAGCTTGCTCCCATTTTTAAAAATGAAAATGCAGTTCACAAAAACAAATTATGGAAATGAAACAAAATACTTGAATATATTGAAATGTTGGAACTCAATATTTTTCCATTTCTAAAGTATATAATTTTTGGCAACCCAGACCATTTTGTAGAAGAACCTGATATTAATACAGCCTTGTTGAGAGTGCTTCAAGTGTTTGCTTTTGCAGTTGATGAGACTATATCTGATTTAATTAACATTCTCCTCAGAGTAAGTCACATTGGAAATGAAAGATTAGTGGTGGGTGTGGTGAATCATAGAATTGCTCTACCCCTGTGAATGGCACAAGAATATGATAGGATTATTAATGGTGCCTGGAAAATGCTCATCAGCCTACCTTGTTTCGCGACACTTGAGAGGAGAGTGGTTTGATATGTATTACTCCAACCCTTCTGTCATCACCCTGTTATCTGTCAGAGGCAGGCTCAAAATAATTGTGGACTAAACACGCTCTTTACAACCCAGTTTGCCTTGATACAAAATAGAGCAAACATTTACTTTTCCTGTTAAGAAATACTGAAATGGGTTACAAATGTTGTGTCATCGATACTGAACGACATACCAGACAAATTACTAAGTATAGACTTACCTGCCACTCATTTTTCTTAGAGCAGTTAATAAAAGTATAGCTAACTATAAATAAAACAGGAACCGATTTTTGTCTATTTTACATCATTAACACCAGTAGACTTGTGGGAAGGTATTGAATCTTAATTAAATGAGTGAGTTTAATACCACACACAATCTCAATTAAGTAAGTAAATAGGTGGGAAAATAACTTTAAGTTGACTATTTGTCAAGTGCTTGGGTAAGGCTAAGGATGTAAGTTTGAACAAATGGTGACTGTTCTAACAGTTTTGTAGTAAAGATAAATGAGCTAGAAGTTAAATCATGCCGTGTATCATAACTTAAAGTGTGATGTAGTACATAAAAATTAAAACAAAACAAAGTAAAGCAAAAAATAGGTTCCACCTGTATGAGACGTCATTGAAGTCTATGCATAGCTAACACATAGAATTTTTTTTTTTTAACGATTTTGACCTTTATCTTATTTACTCAACAGAGGCTGAGGTAATCTTTTTGAAAGGTGACTAATTACAGCTTATGTAAATTTCAAAGTGATCTGTCTGAAATGAGAGAGGACGGTTGGGATAGACCCTGGGAAGTGCAGATTTGGGAACCATGATAGTTGTTTGCACCTATACAGAAGAATGGAAAAGGCAGAGGCTGTAGCGCCTTGTGAAGCATCTGCAAGGTGATCTGGTAGATGATAAATAAGTATAGGTAAACGGTTAATTGTGGTATGATTTTTAGTCCTTTGTGTAGGAGTGTTTTCCCTGTATGGGTGTCTGATTTTCACATTTGTCCCTAGTACCCATGGAAGTAAAGAAAGATGTTACATCCCCTGGCACTGGAATAAAAAATTGACTGTGAGCTTCCATGTGTGTGTGAGGAATCAAACTCAGATCATCAACCTTGATCCAAAGAGGACAGAAGTTATCGTGCTGGAAACTGAGGGACAAGGAGGCTGAAAATGTTGAAAGATTGCCTCAGGGCTATGAAAAATAAATGCCTGCAAAGTTCTAGATTAGAGAACAGTGCCTAAGCAATGCACATGCAGAAAGGCACATGTCTTAGTGTTTCATGACTGTGAGGAGACACCAGTCTTGTGTGACAATTCTTGTAAAAGGAAACATTTAAGTGGAGCAGGTTTACAGTTTCAGAGGTTAACTTCACTATCATCGTACAGAGAAGCATGGTGGCATTTGGACAGACACGAGGCTGGAGATGGAGCTGGAAGTTCTACATCTTGATCTGGAAAATGCAGGAGACTGTCTTCCAAACTAAGAGGAGCTGAACATATATGGCACCTCAACTCTTTACTGCACAGTGACACATTTCCTCCAACAAGCTCATACCTACTCTAAGAAGGCCACACTTCCTAATAGTGCTACTCCTTATGTGTCAAGCACTCAAACAACATGAGACTATGGGAGCCATACCCAGGCAAATCACAAAATGCTCACCCTTTTCCTCCATTCTTTACTCTAAAGCCAGAGTCACAGAGCCAAGAGCTACTGCTGGGGCTGGAACATGATCTCTGTTCTATTACATCTTTACCAGCTTTCTGTTTTTGATAATTTCCTTCACTGCCTAAGATTGGCTGGCTTGGAATTTGCTTTGGAGACTGACCTGGAACTGAGAGCTCTTCCTGCCTCTGTCTCCTGAAAGCTGAGATTAAAGCCTTGAACCATAGTGCCTAGACATAAGCATTTTCTCTAGCTCCTTTTCACAAGATGGAAGCTTAGCTATGTAGGATCTTTCTCCAAGGTCATAATTTCCTTAATTCTATTTAATATCCTTGAGCCATCCCTGGTACCAAAGGTTTAGTTTCATTCCAATTCCTGGTGCCCCTTTAAACTTTGAACCATATATATTTTTTCTGAGTTTGTCCCATTTTATCAAACACGCTTCATAAGAGGGAACCACAGGACAAAGTCTATACTAGACTACTTTGAGATTTCCTTTTCCAAGGCAATTAATCTAAATCTCTTACCTTGGCCTCAGGCAGACTTTTTAGACCAAGGCTAAATAGTAGACACATTCTTCATCAAAATGTCCCAAGAAAGATTTTCTGGCAACATATTAAAATTCTTTTTTTTTTGAAACCTCTTCAGTCAGGTTCTCATAGTTCAAATCTGTTTCAGCACTTATATTCCATGTTCCTACTACATGCCAAATTCAGTCCTGCTTAAATTATTTCACTGCTTTTCCCAAATCCACATTACTGGTACCAACTTCTGTTTTGCTGTTTCATTGCTGTCAAGAGACACCATAACTGAGGCAATTATATAAAGATAAACATTTAATTGGGGCTGGCTTGCAGTTTCAGAGGATTAGTCTATTATTACCATGGTGAGCAGCTTGGTGGCATGCAGACAGACATGGTGCTGCTGATGGAGCTTAGAGTTCTATATCTTGATCTACAGGAAGTAAAAGAAAAATGCCTTCCACACTGGGCTGAGCTTGAGCATGCATGAGACCTCATATTCTTCCTGCACAGTGATAAACTTCCTGTAGCAAGGTCACACCTACTTCAAAAAGGCCACACCTTCTAATATTGGTACTCCCTGTGACCAAGCATTTAAACATGAGTCTATGGGGGCAACCATAGCACATAATACATAATAAAATTCAACTAATTAACATAGGTCCTTCAATATGTAAATTAGCTTATACTTAATTATTTTCTTTCTGTGGTTTGCCAAATTCTAATCTCCATATTTTGGAAGCCTTTGTACAATTCCTATAGCAGTTGTATGACCAGCTATTTCGAGTCCTGTAATAGTTCTACATTTCTGCATATATGAAACTATCTCTCAGTCTCTAGCTCACAATCTTCTTTCTTTTAACCCTCCATTAGTTTCCATCCATTTCAATCATAATCCCTCACCTTCTGATGTGAAGAATCCTATGTCAATTTGGGCTAGTCCTAATTTGTAACCCACAGTTCTTTTCCTTTATGGTACAAAAATGCTGCAGTATCTTTGTGATGAATATCTGTGTGATGGGTTTGAAACATGATGTAAAACTGAAGCTTTAATTGCTACTCTTCTACCAAAGAAAAAAGAAAAAGGAAGAAAAGAGTTTCCCTATTGATGCTCAGATTCAGGCTTTTCTGTCAGTTAATAATTTACATGTAATAGGAAATAAGAGTTGAGAAAACTGGAGGAACAAATGTATAAGTTGTCAAGGTGTGTGCTTGCTTTAGACAATTATTGGTGGAATCATTTAAAAGGAAGAGAGATATGGGAAATTATGATGAACACACACTGAGGTAGACAGCGAGAACGAGGTGGAAAAGGACACAGGAAGAGACAGACATAGAAATGCCAATATTCTTTAAGAGAACCCATCTGTAAGTGCACTGGGAAAATTTTTGACTTTCTTCATCACACCTCCTTTTCTCAAACAATAATTTAAAACCTGGAAGTGTCTATTAGGTATGTCAAATTTTTCTCATGCTTTTTATTATTGTTCTTTCTCCTCAGAGTTCTGCAGTATTCCTATTGCACCTTCAATGAATTAAAATGCTACATCTATGTCAAATATTACTTACTTGCAAAATCAGGTCTCCTGTCTATTTTTAAAAATTAAAGCATGAGTACTTGATTTTTTTTTCTTTTGAGGAATAGCACTTATTTCTAGACAACTCTTTTTGTGTATGTTGCATTTTTGAAGTTTGAGGTAGATACTATGTGCACACAGTAAAAACAGTGTATTAAGATAAATCCCGTATCCTAGTCTTATGCATGGTTTTAGTTTTCCATAATGTATTAAAAGAATTAATATTAGAGGATATATACAAGTCTCCTCTATGCTTTTGTCCCTCATAACACAAAATTTTTCAGAATTATTTTTCTCATAGAAATTTAGAACATGTCATATTATAACTTAACACAAGACAATAAATTTTATTAAGATTTTAATAAAATCTTTTATAATGTTATACTATATCACATGGTATACACACACACACACACACACACACACACACACGATGGTTAAATTTTTAATCTGTTTGAGAAAACTATACACAATGAAACCTAAAGTGTATATTGTTAACTTAGAACATATACTCATATTGTCATATGTAATATATAATCTCTGAATTGCAAGTCATATGATTTAACAGGGAAAGCAGAAGCAACAGGCAAAAATACATTTTTTTAAGTAACACATCTTCACTAATTTTAGGTGAAAGATGACAGTCACATAAACTGGATGTTGAGTGATTTTTGAACACAAGGCCTAAAATTAGAGTTTCAGATCTCCTGTTGTATGACTAACATATCTGTGTTTTTTTTTTTCCCACACTTTAAAGGACATGGTAAACTATATTGTGGGAAACATTCAGATTCTTCTGGGGGAAGGGAGAAGATGTCTTCTGCCTTGGAATATAATCAAATAGCTCTCAAAAGATATGTCTCTGAATCTGTCTAGAACAACACATTATTGGTAACTTCTAAGGCTTGATTGACATGACTTCATTCCATATAATTTTCCCAGAAAGACTAACTCATGAAGACGTGAAATACTTTATAGATTTGTCTCCCTACATATTTAAGTGTGGAAAAAAACCTTACATGCAGGTACCAACTAGCATTTTAAAAGTTTATTTTAAATATAACTGGTGTTGTAGGTGGTTGTCAAGTTCTATCAAAGTAAATAACGAATACACTATGTATATATATATATATATATATATAATTAATATATAAATTACATTATGTAATGTACATTGTATAAAATTACAGTAATTTTAGTGAGCATGCTTTTCTTTTATCCATAGGCAAATATGGTTCAATATATTGAACCATATAACAATTGCCCATAACTATATCACAAAAATCTAAAATCAAACAAATATGCACATTCTATATCTAGTTGAGTAATTTAATTTTGTTTTAATTTTAATAATTTTGAGGAGTGTCTGGTATCTAATTTGTTTTGTCAATGATTATTTTTATTGGAGGTTTGTATGTCTATTTAAAAACAAATTAAGATATTTTACTATTTTCCAGTATTTATTATGGGAATTTTGATATGCTATCTATTAAATGATCTTTTTAAAATATATTCCTAAGTAAACTATTGTTTCTATTGTAACATATTTTAAATGTATAACTATGGAGAAAATTTTTACAGATGAAACACACACACACACACACACACACAATCACACACACACACACAGACTGAACTTTAATGTCACTATTTTGCCTTAATCACTTTTGACAGTTTGAACTTAATGAGACAAGACAGTCCAGAGAGAAAGCATCAAAACAATGAACATACACAGAGAAACCATTTATTCTGTAGACTTAGCACAAGCAGTTACAAATTTGCTCTCAAAGAAGCTGAAGGAAAAACAGTGACATGGTTCCACTGAAGTCTAAACCTGAGAAGCAGGCTAGCTGCTGAGATATGTTCTATTCCTAACACTAACAGGACAATACCTCTGTACCGAAAAAGCGAACTTAGGTTCATGTCCAAAGGGGATGATGAACGTCTTAGCATCAGCCAAGGCAGAAATAATCTCTTGTATCTGTCTGAGCAGCTTTGGTGTTCCAGTCAGACCGTTCTGTTGCCATGATTACTGACTGACTGAGGCTCAGTGGTTCATCTTTAAGAGAAATATTCTGGACCTGGGTGACATATTGCCTAATCAAGTTGATACAGAGTGGGTGATTTACTTTGTATATCTTTACTTATGTCACTCAGTCTGACTGTTCTGAAGTATTTTGATATTTAGTCACATTAAAAATTCCATTCTTCTAAGAGATGGTCATGGAATTGCTGATTTTCATCATGAAAAAAAAAGTCATTTCAATGAATACTCACATTCCTATGTGTGAAATACATTTTAGGATAAAATATAACTTTTAACTATGCTTAACTTAAAAAAAATAGGCTTAATATCAATATGTACTCCAGTTTACCTCAATTATTTTTTGTTCTAAAAGGATCCTTTTATTATGTTTTTATGAAGGTGTCTCCTCATAATGTCTTCCTAAAACTTTTTACCTGTTAATTCAATTGCAACTTATCTTGGGGAGATGTGTGAGTAATAAACTTATTACTTCATTATTTGGTTAGCCATATATCCTGAAAAAAAATTATTGTATATGTGGTCTTCCAGTAGTTGTTTGTATTGTGTTCCCCATCTTATGTAAGAATTTCACTTTTTGCAGGCTTATTTTTAATTTTTCTCCTTCCCTGGTGTTCTTTACATGCTGTGTGTTTTAACTGATTTTTAAATCTTTGTTATGCAATCTGTTTTTAAAAACATCTTTGTATTTTTCACTTTGTACTTCATACAAATGCATTTTGATCACATATAGATATGTCCCATAAGTTGAGATTTTTACTGTGATTAGAATGTATATCCTGGTACAGTTATTTAATGTATCATTTTTATTTACAAATACAATATTTCAGTAATTTTAAATTAATTCAAATTATTTAGAAACTATTAGTTATGACTTTAGTTGCATGCTCTTTGTAGATTTTCAATCACCTTATTCTTTCTGTGTACTGTTGTATTTACAGCTGTGTACAGGGTTTCCTTTTCTACTACAATTTTATAAATCTACTTTGGATGTCTTTCCTTTTTTGCTGTTGTTTTGCACCTTGACGATAACTGCATGTAGCTCAGGATAGTCTCCCACTAGCTATGTATGTGAGGATGACCTTGACTTACATGCATATCAGGCTGGCCTCTAACTATGTATGTAAGGATGACCTTAAAGTTGTGATCGTCTGCCTTCAAATCGCAGGACAAGAGCTGTGAGAGCTGTTGGGCTTCTCCATTCCAGCTCCATCAGAGTTCTTACATATTCATGGTCAGTCGATGGTTATGCCTTTATTTCTAAATACTGTAGAACTTATTTTCTTATTTTACTGTGATGGACTAGCGTTTTTTGTTTGTTTGTTTGTTAGTTCGTTTGTAGTAAACTTCTTTCTTGCTGGTATCCTTAACAAATCCTTTTTTAATTGGATATTTTATTTATTTACATTTCAAATGTTTTCTGCTTTCTTGGTTTCCTCTCCGGAAACCCCCTATTCCATCCTTCCATCCCCTGCTTCTATGAGGGTGTTCCGCTACCCACCCATCCACCCAAAACTGCCTCCCAACTCTGGAATTCCTCTACTCTGAAGCGTGGAGCCTTCCTACCGTTCAAGGGCCTCTCCTACCACTGATGTCCAACAAGGCCATCCTTTCTACATAGGTAGTTGGAGCCATGTGTCCCTCCATGTGCACTCCTTGGTTGGTGGATTAGAGCCTGGGGGCTCTGGGGGATCTAGTTGATAGATATTGTTGTTCTTCCTATGGGCTGCAAAGCCCTTCAGGTCCTTCAAAATTTTCTTTAACTCCTCCACTGGGGACCCTGTGCTCAGTCCAGTGGTTGGCTGCGAGTATGCAACTCTGTATTTTTCAGGCTGTGGCAGATCCTCTCAGTATACAGCTATATCAGGCACCTGTCAGCATGCACTTCTTGGTATCCACAATAGTGTCTGGTTTGGTGACTGTATATGGGATGGATCCCAGGTGGAACAGTCTCTGGATGGCCTTTCCTTCAGTTTCTGCTCCACACTTTGTCTCCATCTTTCTTCTGTTGGGTATTTCCTTTCACCTTCTAGAAGGACCAAAGCACCCACACTTTGGTATTCCTTCTTCTTGACCTCATGTGGTCTGTGAATTGCCTTGGGTATTCCGTGCTTTTGGACTAATATCTACTTATCAGTGAATGCATACTGTGTGTGTTCTTTTGTGATTGGGGTACCTCACTCAAGATGATATTTTCTTGTTCCATCCATTTGTCTAAGAATTTCATGAATTCATTGTTTTTAATAACTGCATAGTACTCCATTGTGTAAATGTACCACATTTTCTGTCCCCATTCCTCTGTTGAGGGACATCTGGGTTCTTCCCAGCTTCTAGCTATTATAAATAAGGCTGCTATGAACATAGTAGAGCACGTGTCCTTATTACATTTTGGAGCATCTTCTAGGTATATGCCCAAGAGTGGTACCTAGGAGGTACTCAGGTAATACTATGTCCAGTTTTCTGAGAAATCACCTGATTGATTTCTAGAGTGGTTGTACCAGCTTGCATTCCCACCAACAACACAATTTCAATTAGTCAAAATTCTCCTAAAAGTTTCAAGCATTGATTGGAGTCCACACCTGTCCTGGACAGTTGGGTGCATTTGAAAAAGGCAACAGAAGTAGACTTTACCTTTGTGAAGCATAAGTTCTGTGAAAAAATAATTCAACGTGCTGTCAACATTTTTATTAAGGACGTTATGAAATACAGAAGAAAATGAGCAAACATTTAAAAAGAAGTAAATGTTTAGGAAGTGATCAATTGAATGTTGAAAATAAGCCTTCAAATCGACTTTGGGATAAAGAACTCACAAACTCATTGCCAACTCTGACAAAGCAGTGTTTTAAAAAATAATATTTTAGTGATTATTTGAGAATTTCACATAATGCACCCCTGATTACATTCACTTCTCAGTCTGCTCAGGTCTACTTCCACTCTTGTTTGAGGAATTAAAGGAAATCATTTCTTGACTTTGATTGAAATGATAATGAAAAGTGATATTTTGGTGACATTATTATAATGTTTCTATCCATGTTCTGACAGAGACTTTCAGGACATAGAGTGATGCTGGTTGGAGTGAAGAGATCAACATGCATATACATATTCAGTTGCAAACAGTTCTGTAGGAATCACTCAAAGCAAAGGGGAGTGGGGCAATGTTGGAGTAGAATTTTTATGTAGTAGGGAAGGCATGATCTAAAACACACTACTGAGAGCCTCAAAGTATTATTTGTGCTCTACTTGAGACAACTGGATTTGCTAAAAGAAATCCGATAATATTATGTAACCACTCTATTTCATCCAAGGTCACTGCCAGTTAGTGTGAGGCTGGGTTTGAACCCAGGTGTGACGTCTTCAGTGGAGCCATGTTTGAATATACTTGGACCACAGGGAGTGATAGGGAGGTGTGGCCTTGTTGGAGGGAGTTTGTCACTGTGAGTGTGGGCTTTGAGACCCTCCTCCTAGCTGTTTGCAAGACAGTCCTTTCCAATTTGCCTTCAGGACAAGTTGTAGCTCCTCCAGTGCCATGCCTACCTGGGCACTGCCATGCTTTCTGCCTTGATAATAATGGACTGAATCTCTGAACCTGTAAGCCAGCACAATTAAATGTTGTTCTTATGAGAGGTGAACAGCAATTGAAAGCGTAACTAAGATAAGTCGCTGAACATGATAAGTCTCTGGTCTGATGAAGGACTTCATTGTTTATGTTCTACCAAGGGTTCATGCTATCTCTACTTGCCTTTGCTTGTCTAAAGCCAAACCCAAAAAGCTTATGCCAAAAGCAATTGCACAGAGCATTGTATAGATTAGTTTGAATTCTCATAACAAAAGTAAGTTTCTTAGATTTGAGCAGTATATTCTCTAGGATTTCAATTCTCATGCATTATTTATCAATTGCATTGTCCTGCAGTGTAAGGGTGAATCAATGCATTGACTCTGTGCTCCAAAGCTACACAAAGCAAATCTTGATATTTACTTAACACATTTTAAGAGGCATTGGTTACTTGAAACTCCAATTTTATATACATAGATATATTGTTAAATTCTCTCATCTCCATATGTATATATATATATATATATATATATATATATATATTGAACATTTATCTTTTGCAAATTTCATGTTTTCTTCTTTGATTCTTACTACTAATATTGAACCCAACTCTAACAAAATCTCATTAAAATTTCCTATGTTGAGTGTCAGTGTTTAATCTGTAGAGAATGTCTTCTCTTGCCTGATATGAATACACCTTTCAACACTTTATTGCATATTTGATTCTAAGATTGCTTGTATCTCTAGGCAACCTTCCTGAACTCACTTTCCACGCTTCCCCTAGATTTTTTTTTTACTTTTATAGTAGCTTATTATCTACTGACAAAATGATTTATAGTTGTTCTTTGGATATGTTCAGTTTTAAAAATATTCTATAAATAAGCTTTAGTTTTTTTGGAAGGCAGAATGTTTATTGATTTAAAACCTAACAGGTAAACAAAGAATAAGCATTATTTTCAGAAATTATAGTTGCATGAGGAGTATCAATTTTACCTTAAAATATATGGCAATTAGTTAATCATAATGTATGTTTCAGTACATGAGAATAAAAATGTTAGGAAAAATCGCAAAATAATTTCCTTGCAAAAGAAATGACATTAATGTGGCTTTGCACAAGATGTTTTTTCCAAATAGATCTTACTTTTTACTACCTCCTGCACTTTTCTCTCCCCTTGTCCCTTGTTTCTGAGGAGTTATTGGCAGTTCATAATTGTTGGAGGAAACAGAAATATTTTTTTCTGAGGTGTGGCCATTTGCATATTCCTCATCTCCATTGTCTATTGTATGACTCAACACACACACACACACACACACACATCAACAGTACTCATTGAGCTTAGAGGTTATAAAATCATGAAATGAACCTGGCTAGGGCATATTTTGGAAGGGATATGGGGGTATTTGAAGGGGAAATGTGATTATTTTTATCATATTTCATTGCATAGTTGTATGAACTACTCTAGAATGAAGAAAACTCTGAACTGCCTGCCTGGTGAAGATGAGATTGGAAGTAGTGAGCAACTCTGGATATTAAAGAAGCAGAAAGGATCTGTAGCAAATGTAACACACGTCAAGATAACTTTAATGAGTCAAGTTGAAACCTGACATTTTAGTGAAGTTTTAAATTACCTACCTCAAAGTGTGACGGCTGGAATGATTCCATGAAGGCAGGACCCAAAATGAAAAACTACATGTTCAGATAGAGATGTTGTCACGTCTTCACTCACTCAAAGAACTTTCCTGTCCTCATGCAGACAGTGTTCCAGGTGACACGGGAAGTTGTAGGACTTTGTTCCTAATGAACTATGAAAGACTGTTTACTTATCCTTAATAAAAAAAACTGAGTCCAGACCAAAAGGAGGCCCTAAACATCTAACTTAACCAACCAATGAACTTTTATGGGGTTACTTGTAGGAATATGGCTAATGGGTCAAATACAGGAATAGAAATGACTCAGGGAGAACTGCATCACAAAAAGTCCATGCCTGCATTGTCGTAGCACATGAACACAGGAGACCTGGGGTGCATAGTCAGCAGGCAGATCAACTGATTCCATATTGCCCTTGCCAGAAAACTCCTCTGGTCTTCACTTCTTCCAGGCAACTTGACTCATCCTTGTTTCCTTCTAGGATTTTAGGTGGTCTAAAACATAATCAAGACAACTTAGCTTCTCTGAGAATGTTCTCATCAGTCCTTATTATTTATGTACACTTGGGAAAGGAGGGGTCTAGTGAATCTCCTTAGTTTCAGAGAGTTCCTGAACTTAAAGGAGCTTTCCTGCAGGATGGAATGTTCTATGTTCCTTGAGAACTTCCCAAATCTTCAGGGGGAGTACGATGTGGGCCAGGAGGGTGGAAATGTAATGTTTTACAGACAGGTTGCAGAAAGATGCTAGACATGGGTGAAGACAGAATGAGCCAAGAATGAGAAGGAACCAGAAGATTATGACAGATTACTAGAGGTAGTTTGAGGCCCTGCAGAGCAGTTCAGGAGAAGCTGAGAAAAACAGATTGAATTAGTTAGTGTTTAGAGGAGTTTGAGCCACAAGAGCTGAGATGAGACAGCCAGATAGAGTTCAGAAAGAACTAGAAAAGATAAGCTTACTCAACAATATGCCTTTGAGATGATAATGATATCAGGTGAATAAAAGTTACATTTCAACATTCTTATATAGATGTCTTATATAAGCTATGTAACGATAAGATTTTCCCACTTTTTATGATACATGCAATTACTACATCAAGTCTACTTATTTATTAAACAATATTAGTCAATATTTTGTTTTGGAGTTCCCATCAAATAAGTATTAGTAGAATCAAATAAATAAATTCTAGTAGAATTTCTAGATATGTGTGTACAATGTTGTGATATTGGCTTATTGCTTTCTTAAAGGTTGTTTTTTTTTTTTTTTCTCTTTTAATTATGAGAAAATGCCTGGGTTGCTGAGTGGCTCATTTCTCCTCTTGCATCATACAGTCCTTGCTTCATTGGAACAAAACACTTTCACATATCCTTCTTATTGTTCTTATTGAATTTGATGGATTTACATCCATGTGACAATGAATTACATACATTTATGACTGTTAAGTAGTGTGTGTTTGTGTATGCATGCATGTGTGTGTGTAATTTTTCTGTTAGCATTTCATGGAAGACTGAGCTGTAATATTGAGGTTTTTTTGGTGTCATTCTGATGACAAGATGGAAAATACAGAACTTGCAAGCACATTTCAAACTTATTTTCTATACTTAGAATCATGTAATATATTGTACATAATAAATTACAAATGATAAAAGCTTGGTTCAGTGGTGCTTTGTTTAGTATTATAATAACTCTAATGTCTGACTGAAATCATTTTCTTGTAGTTATCAGAATTTCTGGATAATATCATTGATTTGAAGTACTTCAGTGTTCTTAAAGTATTAACACAAATGAGCAAAATTATTTAAAAACAACATCGAGAATGGAAGTTCTGAGTAAGGGTGTTTTGATAAAGAATTTGATAATCAAGGAAATATTTTAAAGTGATCTTTCCATTGATTGTTTTCAGCACATTAATAACAATAAATAATTGAACCTGGTCTCATTGACAACACATTTTGTGTAAGTTTTCTTTATAAATACTGTTGGCCATAATGATAAATAGCCATAATGTTCTTCTGTCTCCAGGCCTAAGTACTTCTGTATAGCTCTGCCTATTTAGTTATTATATATCACCTGCATCTTTGCTCTGAAGCACTTTGTGGATGGACCACACTCAATCAAATGAAGGCTAGACAAAGCAGCTCTGTCGAATAAGCTGATTCTGGAATTTCCCTCTAGGGCACACAGCCTTCAAACACAACCTGAAACAACATTCTGCTACTTAATTCATCAGCAGAAAAGTAGTTACGCTGAGATGACAGAAAGGTAGTGCTGCTTAAGTTAACATGGCTATGCTGTGCTGTTTCTAGTGAAGAGTTTGAGATGCTCAAATGTCTTCCAAATGAGGAAACAAAGAGCTAGTGTTGCAAATAAAAATGATGTTTAGATCTGATGCTCAACCAATCATTTGTGAAAACAAAGAGAGCGATATAGGAAGCTAGACCTAGGTTCTAATAACTCTCATAATATTTTAAAAATCCTGGAAGCTTCTCAGGACAGCTCAGGTAATTTGTTAGTTATGCCATCTGTTCCCAAGTGATTGGTGCTTAATTTAGTTATGTAGAGAAGGTAGTTTAATAATTAGTATGAACTGAATCAGTACTGTACTTCAAACACATTTTTCATATTTTTTCTGACTATATTATTATTAAGCTTTATACCTTACAATCAAGTTGTTTGTTTTGTTTCCACTTTAGCAGTATGGAACACAGAGAGAGAGACATCCTGTGTTCTGAATTTCAAGAAATAGATTTTTAATCATTTAAGGTACTATCAGTATCTTGGGATAGAAAGGGCCCTACAGTTTAATGGATAGCATTTCTTTCCCCTGCCTTTCTATTTTGCTATAAATAAGTGTTTTATGGGATCCATCCCATAATCAGCTTCCAAACGCTGACACCATTGCACACAGTAGCAAGATTTTGCTGAAGGACCCAGATATAGCTGTCTCTTGTGAGACAGTGCCGGGGCCTAGCAAACACAGAAGTGGATGCTCACAGTCAGCTATTGGATGGATCACAGGGCCCCCAATGGAGGAGCTAGAGAAAGTACCCAAGGAGCTAAAGGGATCTGCAACCCTATAGGTGGAACAACATTATGAACTAACCAGTACCCCAGAGCTCTTGACTCTAGATGCATATGTATCAAAAGATGGTCTAGTTGGCCATCACTGGAAAGAGAGGCCCATTGGACTTGCAAACTTATATGCCCCAGTACAAGGGAACGCCAGGGCCAAAAAGTGGGAGTGGGTGGGTAGGGGAGTGGTGAGGGAGTGTATTGGGGACTTTTTGGATAGCATTGGAAATGTAAATGAGGAAAATACCTAATTAAAAAAAAGAAATAGTATTCTTTATCCTAGACTTTCATGCTTGAACATGCTAGAAGTTACAGAATATAGAGTTGGAAACTTGATAGGGAATATTTTACTGCTCCCACAAATATGATTACTATATACATAGATGAATACCTATATGCACATAGGTATGTGTTTATGAAAAAGAAATCATTAATAAAATGGTAGAATTAAAACATCTGGAGTTTTTCCAAGTATAATAGAAACTTCTTGACTCCTTATGCAAGCCCATTCAGTTACAAAAAATGAGGTCACTCTGTAATTTTGGTTCTGGTTGCTTTCTTGCTTATTCTTTTTGCAGTTCAAGAATTATTATGGAATAATATTTGAAATGTAAATAAAGAATTTATCCAATCAAAAAGAATGACTATAAATTAAGGGATTCCATGTAAGCCCTCTTAATACTGTTGGTCTCAAGGCAGACATTTGAAATCTATTAAGAGAAGTGACTATGGGTAATTTCAATGGAATTTTGCCTTTTCTCATTGCTGAGTGGTTTTCTTGTCTCCTATACTTAGATGATTAGTTGATGTCATTACTAGAACTCTAAAACTGTGTCCCACCTATGGCACATGGCACAATTCTGGGTATCCTGTTCCTGGACCTGCAGTTTTGATTCTATTCCTACTGTTTGCCGTTCTATCAATTTGAGAATAAACAAATCATGACATGTGATGTAATCTTGAAGTTGATAATTAGATCACAAAGAAACACATTTTAAGCTTAAGAGAATCTAAAATCCCATTAGGAAGCTTTATTTTGTCTGACTAATGATGTATATAAGAACAGTGAGAGTTATGGGTGAAGGCTCCTCTTGGATAAAATCAATTACTGTCTCTTGCATTCTTACCCTCTGGGAACAGGTTGGATAGCAACAAAATTCCTATTGGCATAACACCTTGAAACTTTCCTCCTGGTTTGGCTAACATTTAAAAATGTTTCACACTTGAGAAAGAACTCCTGTTTATAGATTTCCTTTCCTATTTCCTTTCCTAGCTTACAAAAACAAAATAAATTATGCTGGATAAATACGATTCTTTTGTACACTCTGCATTGATTGATTGACTGTAACACAAATACCTTTGCTGCTTTTGTTTTACAATATGATATAATGATTGGTACTAACTTAAAATTTTGCTTCTGTTGAATTTCACGAATGGTTAATGAAGAAAAGGAGACAATGCATTAGTGCTTCTGATTCTTTGTTGTTTCAGGAGACAAATCATTGTTCCTCTGTAGATAAGACTGTACTCAGAAGTTATAATTTTTGAATTGGAAAATCATAATGTAATTATAATTTTGTCATAAGAAATCCTAAACCAATATTGGAATGCTCTTTCAAGGTTTTCTTACTGTGTATACCCATTGGATGCATGTCCAATCCAAGCAAGCTCTCAAGTGATCAATGAAGCTTAACCCTGACCATAAATATATGTCAGTTCACAAAACCGTCTGTTTCTCTAAATCCATGTTAGTTCTAAGCTTTACATTTTATGCAAATGAAGAAAGAAAGTTTGTATTGTTCAAAGGATTTCTGGAGATTACATAAACTGGGAACTACTTTGCTGAATAAAGCCATGCAAGTTCAGTCACCATAAATGTGGATTCTCCTTTTGTTTTGTTTTGTTTTGTTTTGTTTTGTTTTGTTTTGTTTTGTTTTGTTTTGTTTTGTTTTTCAAGACAGGGTTTCTCTGTATAGCCCTGGCTGTCCTGTAACTCACTTTGTAGACCAGGTCGGCCTCAAATTCAGAAATCCACCTGCCTCTGCCTCCTGAGTGCTGGGATTAAATGCGTGTGCCACCACGCCTGGCTGTGGATTCTCTTGAAAACCAGTTTAAAACATCTATGAAACAGAAAGATACTTGTTTAATATGTTCCGACTACTACTGTAGAATGTTTTAGGCTGAGTGATTTGTAAACAATAAAATTTTTTGTCTCATGGTTATAAGGATTGAGCAGTTCAACTTGTTTTCAATATTTAAGTATGATTAGGGTCCCCTTTGTAATTCAAGCCATGTTTTTGCTGAATCCTCACACATGGGAAGAAGTAAAAGAGCTCTCTCTGTTTTACTTTCTGTCCCATCTATTTATCCATTTACCTTTCTTGCTTTCTACTCTACCTCTTTATCTATCTATCTATCTATCTATCTATCTATCTATCTATCTATCTATCTATCTATCTATCTATCTATCTTCCTTTGCTTATCTTCCTGTAATCAGACTGTTGGTGCACATTTTCTGAGAAAGAGTCATGTGACAGATTGTCTTGGGGAACTAATGTTTCATGGATTCATATGTTCTGGAGAAGCTGCATACCCATAATCTCTTTGTAATTTGTAGTATACATCAATACATTGAAGAAGTAGGTCATTATTTCTTTATTTCATAGATGATTAAGGAACATATCGTGAACAAAGAGGAGAAAAATCATTGCTATATATTTAAAAATGTTATTACATTGTATATTTTACAACACATAGCATTAATGTAGCAGCTCACTTATTTGCTTTTACATGACCACATGTAAATAAATTAGAGGCATGTTCTCAAAGTTTTTATTGATGAAATGTGTGAAGAGGAAAAAAAAATGACTTTTCATTAAAGGATCTTAGAAGTTTTCCAGTAAGGCATTATTTTGAACTTGTTTCAGCATGGGTGAGTCGCTGTGTATGTATGTATCATCAATTATGATCCAATAAAACACTTTGTGAAATACTCTTTGAGAAGCCAGAGACTTACTTTCTAGACAATCTGCTTTCATTTACTGCATGTGCAACAGGGGGATGGTAATGACTTAAAATTTAGATCATGTTTTGAAAATTTAGTTATTCCTGGAAAGTTTTGACCAAAGATTATAGATATAAAGCAAATGATCAAGAAGGGACATGTGTCTTATTTTCAAATTAAGAAATTAGGCATCTTTGCATTGATGGATGCTGATCTGTTGGAACATAGAAATTTCTGGGATATAAATGGACGATGGCCTGGGTGGCAGCCAGATATCAGCCTTCACTTGCCAGTTCCATAGGCTTAGTTCCTACAGAGAGACATTTAAGAAAGATTTGGGACCAAAAGACACTGAGAACTGTATCAAAATGATCTTTGAGAGTCTGCATTCTTTTTAGAATACATGGAACATGCTCTTCTTTTGACTCTGATAACACTGTTGAGTCAGTCCAAAAGGAACACTACCTCTGCTACAGTCTAGATATAGACCTCTGACAAAAATCAATTCACAAACTGTGCCTTCAACATCAAATTAAATACTATATCCTGTAGTACTTTTTGGTAGCATTCTTTACAGTTGATACACCATATAGGTTTTTTTTTTTTCAAAAACAATTTTTATTAGATATTTTCTTCATTTCCATTTGAAATGCTATCCCGAAAATCCTCTATACCCTCTCCCTGCCCTGTTCCCCAACCCACCCACTCTCACTTCTTGGCCCTGGTTTTCCCCTTTACTGGGGCATATAATCTTTGCAAGACCAGGGGGACTCTCTTCCCATTGATGGCCGAGTAGGCCATCTTCTGCTACATATGCAACTAGAGACACGAGCTCTGGGGGTACTGGTTAGTTCATATTGTTGTTCCTCCTATACAGTTGCAGACCCCTTCAGCTCCTTGGGTACTTTCTCTAGCTCCTCCATTGGGGGCCCTGTGTTCCATCCAATGTATGATTATGAGCATCCACTTCTGTATTTGCCATTGTGGTCATCTTTCACATGCTGTTTATGAACTAGTATTGTTAGTCTAAATGGTACATGTAGGTTAATCTTTTCTCTATCACAACTCACATGGTCTAGCACAAGCTAAAGCACCCAAACTTCTTGCTAGCAAAGGACTCTTGGCTGTTCTTTCTTGTTATTACTCTTCTACACTATGAAAACACTTGGAGAAACTTAACACACACCCGCACACACACTCACACACCCACTTACACACACATACACACACACACACACCACACATACATGATAAAGGAGCTCCACTAATAAAATACATATCATGATATATAAATCTATAAGAGAACACATTACTTGAAATATGCCTGTGAGTTTCCAAACTTATCCCATATTACTCTCAGAATGTTTCAGACACACTAGCTTTCTTCCTGTTCTTTCAAGCCATTTTATGGAGAAAGCTCACTTAGAAAACTGCCTTATAGTTAAAATTGTATGTAAAATATAGAATACAATAAAAGTTAAATATGTTATTCACTCATCTTTCTTTTAGATATCTTTTGTTTCTAGTACCAGCACATTAAACTCCTACCATGCTATTATTTGAGAATTATACTATCTTCCTTTTGGAAAATACCACAAATTTCTATGACACACATACTTTAGTATTTAATAGACTATTTTAAGTTGTTTATCTCATTCCCTTTGGAGAAACACTTGTTACTTTAATGTTGCGGTTTTGTTGTTTCCATTAGACTATTAGTGTAATTGATTAGCAGAATCATGGCTGTGAGAAACCATATAGCTTAATGGAACTTGTGAGGGCCAGGAATTAAAAATTGTCCTTACTTTACATTTCCACTATTTTCAGTTTTGTACACTTATTCCTTTGGGAAATAGTGTAGGTACAATCTCTGTTATTGGGAATGTGAACTTTTATGAAACTGGGAATGTATGGATTTATCTTTTAGGTGAAACAAAGATACAGTGTCAAAGTTGGATTCAAATGTCAACTTGACACATTTGGGAAGAAAGAACCCCAGTTGAAGGATTGCCTTCATTTGGCTGGCGAAGTGAATTCTGTCAAGAATATTTTTTTTGATTCTTCAATGTTGTAGTAGTGCTCAGTCAACTGTGGCTGGCACATCCGTAGGCAGGTGGGTCAAGCTGTATTACAAAGTGAGCTGACTCAACCAGAGAAGGGAAGTCAGTAAACATCATTCTTTTGTGGTCTCTACTTCCAGGTTTCTTTTTTGTTTGCCATTGATGGTAGACTGTAAGCTAAACATGAGATAAATGATTTCTTGTCCCAAGTTGCCATAGTTTATTTTCCCCCACACCAACAGAAAATAACTAGGATAGAGAGTGAATAGGAAAAAGTCAAAGCTCCCGAATAGTCACAGTTACAACAATTCCTTTACATTTATGAGATTCTATTGTGAAAATATTTTTGGTGCCTGTGAGAATGCAAAAGAGGTATGTGCATGCAGCCCTGGGTTTTAAATATTCCCACAAGGGGAAGTAGAGATGTGATTCCTGAGAGTTGTACTTTGAACATATATGTTCTATGTGACATACTTGTATCTCAAGAGATAGAGATAGAGATAGAGATAGAGATAGAGATAGAGATAGAGATAGAGAGTCAGAGAATGAGCAAGGGAGGAGTAGAGAAAGGAAAGAAGAAAGGAAAGAAGGAAGGAAGGAAGGAAGGAAGGAAGGAAGGAAGGAAGGAAGGAAGGAAGGAAGGAAGGAAGGAAGACATTTCTGACATATAAATTAGAATGTCCTTTGAAGGACCATTCAGTTATGGCAACAAAAATCATCAAATTCTGCACTGACTTATTGTTGCTTATTAGCACCAAAACACTAATGAACTTTAAAGCACAGATAGAAAACAGAATAGTGAATTTTAGAGCATGAAGCATTTCTGAAGTCAGTGGAGCCTTAACAGGAATGCATGGTGTACAACAGGAGTTTTATTTTCCTGTCTATTCTGTTTGGTTTCTGCTAAGATACAGAAGAAATCCATTCAAGTTCAAATGACATGCACCTTGTAGAACATTTCAAAATTGCTCATCTCTGAAGATACATGAATAGAGTGTTCTTGGTGGTTTTACTGTCTAATTCTTAACTTGTCCATTGTTTCCAAAATCATACAAATTTAAAGATGGTAAATCTGTCAGTATACTGATTATGTTTTCATATCAAGCTAAATATATGAATGAAAGGATTAATGTAGGAAATTTAGTTAAAGAATTTAAAATTGCATATAATAATTTATTCTCTTCTTGAATAATGTTAAGAAAATTAAGAATCTATAAAAGAGTTTACATTTAACTTCTCTTAACTTGAACACAAAAAAGCAAACAAAAGGAATCTAGAGACGATTTCTGTTGTAACGTGAATATCTTTAAAGAAGTAGGGAGTGATAGTTAAATATATGGAGGGTTATACAGTGTTTAAAAAGAGGTAACAAGACAGTGCCTTGTGATCACTTCTTCATATGATTTCTTTATTATTGTTTATTATTAGTAATAGGGAAAATAACACTTAAATATAACTTCATGGTAACTTATGTTATAAAAAATATTCTAGACCCAACTAATAGTATATAGCATTGTTTTTACTCTCTATGATTTAGCAATTATTTACTCCTTTTTTTCCAGAATTTGAAACTTAGATCAATTGCAGTAGCTAATGAGCAAACATTTGTTTACCCAGATATCTTATACTTTGGCAGGTCTTGAGATTAGAATGATCAGTGGCAGACATAGACTAAGTCTTGGCACTCATTCACATTTTCACTTACTTCATTTTGAATGCAGAATAAGATAGTATGACTCATTTTAAAGATTATAAAACTAGTTGAGTATAACGGACGATACCTTCAGTCTAAGCTCTTGAGGAGGCACAGGCAGAATGTCTCTCAAAGTAGGGGCCATGCTGTTCTTCATAGTTCATTCCATGGAAACTTGATGAGATATTGTTAAATAAGAAGAAGCAGTAAATATATACTGTTCAAGTTAATAACAAAATAAAATAAAAATAAGAAACTGTGAAGTGTCAAAATACTCAACATTAATAAACACTGTCACATTTTAATACTTTTCATCACCTTTGACTATGTATATAATAATCATATCTGCAATATTTATTCCATGCTTTTTCTAGTCTCATTTTTGATATATCCTTAATAATTAATTGAAAATTGTGATTCATGAAGCAATTTTTTGAAAACAAAATCCTAATGACACATAGGCCAGAATACTACTCCTCTGAATTAGACCTTTTATACCTAGCTGAAGTAATTTTACATATGGAGAAAAATTTTAGTTGAACAATATGGTTGCTCTGGTAAGAGATCATATCCAAAGACCTTCTAGGTCTGTGTGATCCCGTTGGAATGCAGACCCACCACATACCTTTAATCCCTCTGGCTAGAATACACACAGACACTTAGAAAACACCCTTTTTTAAAATTGGATATTTACTTTATTTACATTTCAAATGTATCCCCATCCCTAGTCCCCCGCCCCCACCTTGGAAATCCAGATCCACTTCCTACTCGCTCTGCTTCTATGACGGTGTTCTCTCCCACCCATCCACCAACTCCCACCTCCCTGCCCTCACATCTCCCTACACTGGAGCAACTAGCTTTCACAGGACCAAGGGCCTCTCCTACTATTGATGCCCAACAAGTCCATCCTCTGATACATATGCAGGTGAAGGCATGAGTCCCTCCATGTGTACTCTTTGGTTAGTAGTTTAGTCCCTAGGAACTCTGAGGGGTCTGGATGGTTGACATTGTTCTTCCTATGGGTTGCAAAAAACTTCCGCTCCTTCAGTCTTTTTTCTAATTCTTTCATTGGGGACCCCATGCTCAGTCAAATGGTTGGCTACAAGCATCTGCCTCTGTATTTGTCAAGCTCTGGCAGAATGTCTCAGGAGACAGCTATATCAGGCTCCTGTTACTATGCACTTCTTGGCATCAACAATAGTGTCTGGGTTTGATAACTGTATCTAGGATAGATTCCCAGGTGGCCTGTCTCTGCCTTTCCTTCACTCTCTGTTCCACACTTTGTCTCCATATTTCCTTCTGTGAATATTTTGTTCCTCCTTCTAAGAAGCGCCAAAGCACAAACACTTTGGTCTTCCTTCTTCTTGAGCTTCTGTGGTCTGTGCATTGTATCTTGGGTATTCTGAGCTGTTGGGCTAATATCCACTTATCAGTGAGTGCATACTATGTGTGTTCTTTTGCAATTGGGTTATCTCACTCAGGATGATATTTTCTAGTTCCATCTATTTGCCTAAGAATTTCATGAAGTCATTGTTTTTAATTGGTGGGTAGTACTCCATTGTGTAAATGTACCACATTTTCTGTATCCATTCCTCTGTTGGAGGACATCTGGGTTCTTTCCAGCTTCTGGCTATTATAAATAAGACTGCTATGAACATAGTGGAACATATGTCCTGGTTATCTGTTGGAGTATCTTCTGGGTATATACCCAGGAGTGTTATAGCTGGGTCCTCAGGTAATACTATCCCCAATTTTCTGAGAAACCGCCAGACTGATTTACAGAGTGGTTGTACCAGCTTGCAATCCCACCAGCAATGGAGGAGTGTTCCTCTTTCTCCACATCCTCACCAGCATCTGCTGTCATCTGAGGTTTTGATTTTAGCCATACTGACTTGTGTGAGGTGGAATCTCAGGGTTGTTTTGATTTGCCTTTCCTTGATAACTAAGGATGTTGAAGATTTCTTTAGGTGCTTCTCAGTCCTTCAATATTCCTCAGTTGAAAATTCTTTGTTTAATTCTGTACTCCATTTTATTAGGGTCATTTTATTCTCTGGAGTCTAATTTCTTGAGTTGTGTTTATATATTGGATATTAGCCCTCTACTTAGTGTAGGACTGGTAAAGATCTTTTCCCAATCTGTTGGTTGGTCACTTGATATTTGAACCATCTGGTGGAAAAAAGACAGTATTTTCAACAAATGGTGCTGGTTCAACTGGAGGTCAGCATGTAGAGGAATGCAAATAGATCCGTTCTTATCTTCCTATACAAAGCTCAAGTTGAAGTGGATCAAGGACCTTCACATAAAACCAGTTACACTGAAACTAACAGAGGAGAAAGTGAGGGGAAAAAAAAAACTTGAACACATGGGCACAGGGGAAATTTTCCTGAACAGAACATCAGTGGCTTATGCTCTAAGATCTAGAATCGACAAATGGGACCTCATAAAATTGCAAAGCTTCTGTGGTGCAAAGGACACTGTCAATTGTACACACTTTTAATCCCAAATAATGAAGGTTAAGTGAGTTTGTAAATGGAGCACCCATGTTTGAAAGTGATGAATCAGAGAAATAGTTGACAAGATGAGTCAGAGATAGGATATACCCAACTCTCATGAGAACAGACAAGAAATAGAGGTTACTTAAGAGCAGTACAGGGAGAGAGAGTCAGTCAGTTTGGTTGAGTGGATTTGACTTTGGTGCAGTTCAGCTGAGTGAGTGTAGTTTAGTGGAGTTGAGTTTGCTTATGAGTTCATTCACAGGCAGTTGAAGCCAGAGATTAAGAAGGAGCCAGAAGATTAGAACAAATTGGCAGAGGTAATTTGAGGACAAGCAGAACAATTCAGTGAGAAACTAATAGAAGCCAGATTAAATCAGTTATCTTGGAGAGGAGTTTGAGCCAGAACAGCAGAGCTGAACGAGCCAGCCAGAGGTTAGAAAGTGTTAGAAAGGGTGAGCTCATTCAGGAGAAAGTCTCCGAAGCTGAAGTATTCTAGGTCCAAGTTAACAGACACAGTTTGGAAGATAGTACAGGCACTAGAAACTTCAGGCCTAGGGATAGTTAGAACAATATGTAGCCCAAGCTACATATTCACAAAGCTTGGTTGTGGCTATCATCTCATCCCATACTGAGGAAATAAAAGTAATATTTACATTTACGTACATATGTAGTACAAATAGCATATTTTTAGAGATTGGACCAATACCACTTATAAGTAAGGACATACTATGTTTGTCCTTTCTGTCTGGGTTACCTCACTCAGGATGATATTTTCTAGTTCCATCCATTTGCCTGCAAATTTCATGGTGTCCTCATTTTTAATAGTTGAATAGTATTCCATTGTGTAAATGAACCACATTTTCTGTATTCATTCTTGTGTTGTGGGACATCTGGGTTGTATCTAGATTCTGGTTATTATGAATGAGGCTGCTATGAAAATAGTGGAACATGTGTCCTTGTGATATGGGAAAGCATCTTTGGGGTATGTGCCCTGGAGTGGTATAGGAAATTTTCTCCCATGTCAATGCATTCAAGGCTCTTTTCCATTTTCTCTTCTATTAGATTCAGTGTGTCTGGTTTTGTGTTGAGGTCCTTGATCCACTTGGGTTTGAGCTTTGTACAAGATGATAAATATGGATCTATTTGCATTCTTTTACAAGCACACTGCCAGGTAGACCAGTAGCATTTATTGAATAGCTTTCTTTTTCCACTTTATATTTTGGCTTCTTTGTTAAAGATCAAGTGTACGTAGGTGTGTGGGTTTATTTCTGAGTCTTCAATTCTATTCCATTGATCAACCTGTCTATCTCTGTACCAATTCCTTGTGTGTGTGTGTGTGTGTGTGTGTGTGTGTGTGAGTTGATCTTTATTGTTCTATAGTACACTTTGAGGTTTAAAATAGTGATTTTTCCAGTTCTTTTACTGTTGAGAATTGTATTCACTATCCTGTTTTTTTGTTTTTTGTTTTTGTTATTTAATATGGAGTTGAGAATTGATGTTTCCATGTCTGTGAAGAATTGTGTTCAGAGGTGGAGGGGAAAGGTGGGGCAGGATCGGGTATTGGGGAAGACAAGAATGAAGTCAAGAGGGCCAGGAGAATCAATGGAAATATCCAGCCTCAGATGGGGCCAACATCTAGAAAGTATCAGATGCTCCCAGGACTCAGTGGGTATGACTCTACCCAAAATACCCAACAGTGTAGAGTTGGGGCCTGAAGGGACCACCTCCAGTAGATAGACATGGATAACAATGGAGGGATGGCAGTCACCAAATTTCCTTCAACATTTTTGACCCAGAATTTTTCCTGGCTAAACAACATAATGGGACAAAAAAGGAGTAGAGTTTGAAGGAACGGTCATCCAGTGATTAGGCCAACTTGAGATCCATCCCATGGTGTCTTTCCCTGAATCTATTACTGATGTCATGTCATGCTTGCAGACAGGGGCCTAGCATGGTTGTTCTCTGAGAGGTTCTGTCAGTAGCTGACTGAGATAGATGCAGATATTTACAACCAACCATTGGCCTGAGGTAGAGCACTCCTATGGAAGAGTTATGGGAAAAATTGAAGGAGCTAAAGGGGATAGTGACCCCATAGGAAGAACAACAGTATCAACTAACCCAGAATCCTGGGAGCTCCCAGACACTAAGCCACCAACCAAACAACAAGCAGAGGACTGCCTTGTCTGGCCTCAGTTGGACAGTATATGCCTAATCCTATAGAGGCTTGATCCCCAGGAAAAGAGGATGTGAAGGAGTTGAAGTGGGGTTAGGTGGGTAAGGGGAGTGGGTAAGTGAATGAGTTGGGTATGGGAATACCCTCTCAGAGGAAAAGGGGAGAAGACAAGTGGTGAAGAACTCTTGGAGGAGGGAACTGGAAGGGAGGTAACATTTGGAATGTAAATAAATAAAAGAATGAGACCAATATATTTCATAAAAGGTAAATGGCCAGCATTTTCAAATCCTTTCATAAATAAGCCAATGTTTCAAACTTAGGGTGACTTAGACATGAACAAAAGTTACCATGCTCTGAAAATTAAGTGGTAATGTTTATTTAATTCCTAGAATTGGATCGACTTCAATTTTTTTAATTTTTTATGATGAGGGAGTCTTTGAAGAAAGTCATTCATTTGACTACATGAAGTGCACTTGAAAAAAAAAATTTCCCTACTCTTTTGGTAATACCTTAGTAGATAACCATCCCATTTTCTCCTTTTAAATTTTGCTGCAAAATGAATAAAATGTATGAAAGTCAGTGAACATTACCAAGTATGTTTTAATAGGTTGGTGTGTTTGCTTTACTTTTAAGGTACGATTATAATGGAGTCTGAATATGTGAATCATATTTAAGTCAATTCTTCCCCAGGCGGTAAGTCATGTTATCAGAAATTAGATGTGGGAGATTTTATTTTAGTTGGGCCCTGGATGACAATGATGATTCTTAAAATCAGACACGATCCAGGTTTTTTATGATCAATACCTATTTGTTTTTGTTAACAGAATATTCAATGAGCACAATGTGTGGCAATTCTCAGTGGAATATTGTTGAAACATTTAACATCTGAGCTGGATAGTTTTATTTTAAATTGACAAAAGTTAAAGTCATTTGAGATGAGGGAATTTCAACTGAGAAAAATGCCCTCATAAGACTATGCCGGGGCCTAGCAAAGACAGAAGTGGATGCTCACAGTCAGCTATTGGATGGATCACAGGGCCCCCAATGGAGGAGCTAGAGAAAGTACCCAAGGAGCTAAAGAGATCTGCAACCCTATAGGTGGAACAACATTATGAACTAACCAGTACCCCGGAGCTCCTGACTCTAGCTGCATATGTATCAAAAGATGGCCTAGTTGGCCATCACTGGAAAGATAGGCCCATTGAACTTGCAAACTTTATATGCCCCAGTACAGTGGAACGACAGGGCCAAAAAGTGGGAGTGGGTGGGTAGAGGAATGGGGGGGAAGGGTATGGGGGACTTTTGGGATAGCATTGGAAATGTAAATGAGGAAAATACCTAATAAAAAAGAAAAAACAAACAAACAAACAAACAAAACAAAACAACCTGAGCTTTAGGTAAGCCTGTGAGGCACTCTCTTGAGTAATCACCAGGATAGGAGGACTTGGTCTTTTGTGGGTAGTAGAAATCCTGGGAAGTTGGTTCTGGGTTCTATAAGAAAGCAGGCTGAGAATCTATGAGGAGCAAGCCAGTAAGAAGCACTCCTCTGTAGACTGCATTGGCTCCTGCCACCAGGTTCCTAGCCTGACTGACTTCCTTACTTATCTCCAATGATGAACTGTGATGTGGAACTGTAAGAAAAATAAGCTCTTTCTCCTCCAGCTGTTTCTCATATGCTGTTTCATCACAGCAGTAGAACAACCCTAAGGTCATAGCTTTACTGAAGCTTTCCTGTCCCCTTTCTTAGCCATTTAAATATCAGATCAGTGTTCAAGCCTTTCTATGTCTCAAGGATTCATAATGCATGACACAGGTATGGGTGTGTGCACACATATGCATGTGCACACATGTTCAAATTTCAATCTTGGCTGATTGTATTGCATGATTAGGTAAGGGTAGCTCCCTATTTCTGTCCAGGTTATATATGTTTTGCATTCCCTCTGTGGTTCAGAATAAAATGTTCATTATCCCTTAGCTTACTGAACACATTGGAAATATCTATTTCTACTTTTACATATGTCTCCTCATGCTGTTGTTTTATACTTTCTCACACTTACTAATTTTTTATCATATATTTTATTCAAATTGGCATGACAATTCCTAATTGAGACTTTTCTTTCCCATTCTTTATATGTATCAGATATTTTACCAAAATTGGTGAAAACCTCACCAGTGAAGTAAATTGTTACAGTACTGCTAAGGAGGTTTGCACTGCAAAAGAAATAGTTTGTTGATAGTTTTTCCTTTCCTTGTTCCCTTCTCTCTCCCCTCTTTGTTTGCCTTGTCTCCCCTCTCTCCTTCAGGAAAATGAATTTCAAATAAATGCACTTGATATTTGTGCACAAAATTGGAATAAGTATATACATAATTTCATGTTTCCCACTTATAAATCTATACCACTGAACCTTCCAAATGCTGGGAATATTTTTGACGTAAACTGAAATGTGTTAATTGTAGAGGCAGGGCAGCCATGGGCAAATAGGACCTCAGCAGACCTACTACCCAGAGGACCTTGTTACTATTGACATTTTTTCCATTTTCTTTTTGATTTTTGCATATATACACAGAATGCATAAATGTTCATTGTGGCACCATACTGTGTAAACTATTCTGCAACCAATCTTTTAAATTTTCTATATCTTAAATTGTTTTCTTGTCATTATATGTAAATATCAATTTAAATGTGGGCATAATATCCAATTATTCATTTTTAAGCTTCTTTATCAAAAAAGCCAAAGTACCCAAAAGAACTCTTCCATTCATCCCCTTGCATAGGCCCTTGCAGTTCTCTGCTGTTTGGTTGCATTGCACAATTTATAACATGCAGAAGAAATAAAAGCAAAACAGTGAATAAATCTCCATCCTTGTTCCTTTATATATTCATTGCTCAGTATTTTATCTTAAATTCTTATTGTCATGATTTGTATTGAAACAACTATTGAGCCACAAAGATAATTAATTATTGAGTAACTTCTTATATAGATTATCTCTTTTGCTATAAATAGGACTCCTGTACACAGAAGATTGGAGACATTGTGCATATATTCTCTGAGTTGTAAGGGGTGTAGAGAGTTTTGTCTTCACAGACCTACAAAAAGCAACATTTCTTCATTAGAAACCAAGCTTCACATTTTGGGTTTATGTTATTTTTCAGGACAACATCATTGAGAATGACTCTCTTGGAGCACTGGTATAGTGAGAAACTACACCCTGTCACTTGCCAATCATGAGGCTAAATACCCTCTACTCTATGGAGTACCATGCTGCCACTGTTTTGGGATACAGATATACAATAAATTACATAAAATACTTAAGGCTTTAGCATAAAGCAGGCTGTCTCTTAAATAATTGTGCTCATGTATACTCTAATGTAACATCCAACCACAGGCTGATGTGGTCTTAGCACAGTTAAGATAGGGTGGGCTAAGGTATGCTGGGTAGTAGGTTAGATGCATTCAATGCAGTTCTCCTCGTGATATTTTCAGTTCACAGTGGATTTATCCAATAGTAACATTTTGTAAGAAGAGGAGAACTAGAATAAAGGGTGTGAGATTTTACAGACAAAGTGGAACAAATTATAATTCCCCTTGAGTATCTGTGTTGAGTGTAGCTAGAAAGAGTTCTACAATGTCATCCCTGAGCTTTGGATTCACATGTTTATAATGGTATGAATACATTAAGGCCATAGGGAGGACATACATGATAATAAATAGGAAGGCATGGATTTAGGAGCAAGAGGGGATGAGGTGAGAGGTGGGAAGGGCACAGTACAAACCTGGAGCAGTACTTCAGGGGTGCAGTGTAAGTTGTTCTAGACCTTAAGGCTGACCTTGGACAGCACTGTTCCAAGGCTAGCTCTGGATCTTGGGCCATTTAATTCTATGTGCCTTCATTAAGGAAAAAATATTATGAAGTTATTATTTTACAATTGGGTAGGAAAATGAACACTTATTTAATCTGCAAAACCATAACATGTTACAAATTATAAAATGCTAAAATATACAACAATCATGACAACACACAGCATAATCACCTAATACATTCCTTAATTAAGGGCCTGACAGACATCTATAATCATTTTGTCCAACATTTTTGGCAGCATATTCTTTGATTGCTTCTTCCTATGATAAACAATTTTTGCATATCGTCTTCTAAAGGGAATATAATGATAATTAAAGTTTTCCTTTAGCAAGGTTGATCTGAGATAGTTCCTTAATATTTATGATTTACAGGAATGTATTTTGCCACATGATTTATTAGAGATAACATCATGCAATTCTTAAGGATTGTGTCAAATTTGCAATGACCTCTTTGAGTTATCTTTCAAGTGTGAATAGGCCTTTCAGTATTTCTTTGTGCCAAGACTGAAGTTAGTCACTTCTTGAGTTAATGATCTTTCTGAATGTCCCTACCGTTCATGTCATCAATGTCCTGCCATAGAATATCACTGCTGACTTCACTGATGCAAGTGTTCATGTTAAATTTGCTAAAATATTGAAGTCATTTGCATTAGTTTATATTCGTACCTTAAATTCATTGGAACAGTCTTAAAGCATACTTATTATTTCTACTTGAATACATAATAAAAGCCAGTCTGGTTTTCCCTACTGACTTTGCCAGTTAGCAATCTGGTAGGCAGTATACTCTGGAAGTTTTTGGCATTCATTCCTAGAATTAATCCTTCTTCTTTTCTCTCTGTGTACATGTAGTTATCCTGCTGGATTTGGTTCTTTGGAAGACATTGACAAGTATATGTATGCTGATTTGTACACATTGGCTAATATAGTTTTCTTTGTTAAAAAAAGTCTTCCTGACATACTATGACTAGGTGTGATCAAAATTACATTTAGAAGGGATTATTAGCTTAGTAATTCTCTTAATAAAACATGATTTATTTGAATGAATGTATATTATGTCTTATTGGAGACATCTATACATATTGTATAGATAGATTAAATATAAGAATTTATTTTGTATCTTTTAGTTAATTAATACATAATTAATATTTATAGTTTTGTTGCACGACTGCTTTAAATTGTTTATTTACATTTTGTCAGCATTTTATCCAAAAAAATGAAAAAATGAATTTATTTCTTATAAATTTGTTATGTTACTTTTTATTATGGGAGTATTTTTCACATTTCTTATAATTTTTCAACAGAAATAAAGTTTCACATGGTACTGATGAGACATTTCCTTCATTCCTTTCCCCATAATGCTGAAATCAAGTTAAGAGTTTTATCTGGCTCTCTATTATAGAAAACAGTAGTCAGCACTTCATCCTTAAGAATGCTCATTATGATTTTATTCTCTATGCCATTAATTAAGTCGAAGAGATTTCCTTCTGTTTTTAGATCAGAAGCCATTTTTGACATTATATCAACACACTGATTGCCCAAAACAATGAGTTTATGATATTTTTTTTTATCGATGTCAATACTGTTCTTGGTAGGATGACATTTCTATTCTCATACCTTTTCTTATGTTCCCTCCTCTTTCCCTCTGAATCTCTTCTTCTTCCCAGCTAGCCTCCAGTATAATTCCATGTCTTTAAAATCAGTCTAGATTCATTCTTTCTACAAGAGAAAATAGGTAAAGGTTTTCTCTCTAATTCTGGTTTATTTCAGTTATTATGATGGGTGCCATTTCCATTCATCTTCCTACAAATAAAAGTTTTGTTCCTTCTCACTATGATTAGATGCTGAACTTATCAACTATCTTACAGGTCGAATGCAGTTATCATATAGTTTCCTCTTCATGTTTTCTGACACACATTAGTGAGCTAAATGTTTTCCTGGTACCTGTGTGACTACTTGGAACCATTAAATACAGCCCTATGAACTTCGCAAGAAATTTCTTGGTTTAATCAACCCAGTTCTATGATGTCAATTTGGATTATGGTTGATCCCCATCCAAACACTCCTGTCTTCACAACAGCAGATAAGTTGTAATCTAAGAGCACATAAAGGAAAATGCCATACATAAATGGAGGCACAGATGGAGCGATGCTTCTGTGAGCTACCAGGTGCCAAGAGTCATCAGAAATCATCAGAAATTAGGAGAGAACCATGGCACAGATGCTTTCGTAGAACCTTTCACTGTTACTAATAATTCCTTTAATTAAAACTTGAAGGAAATACCTACAATACAACCACTGTACCATGTATGAGTTGACCTTTGACAAGGCCATAATGCATGATCTGTGTATAGCACTTCTGAGACTACTGCTTAGACTATTTCAGACACCTAGAGACCCCAGCTTCACTAAGAGGAACAAGTACATGGTAAAGAAATGGAACAGAAGAGAAAGAAAAGGATAAGGTCACAGTGAAGAGAGGCAGAACTGAAAACTACAGGCTAGTGAGGAATGCTGCCTGATATGAGTAGCTGGTCATGCCACCTGGGACCACAGTGGTGGCCTGGCCTGTGCTGCCACTGAGGCTACATCTTGGTGCATGGCCCTGCAGCAGCACCCAGGCAGGTGGTCCTAGTCTGGGCTGCCCACTAGGGACATGTTGATGTCTCAGGGCTGTGCAGAATATGCCCTTCGTTTCACCTGGACATCATGAGAGAGTTGTCCTGGGGGTCATGAAAGCAGGAGAGCTGACCCTGCCACTCGTCGGTTGTAGCAGAGTAGAAATGGTTTGGTAGCAGTGGGTATTGGTGAGCTGGCCCTGAGGGCAGGAGAGCAGGAGAGTCAACAGCTTGACCAGTTCAGATACTTCTCAAGCTCAGATCCAGGGCTTTGAATTGGCCCACCCCAACACATACCCCATCGATGAACTGCTGGAGAACATGAATGGACTGGTTCTACAGATCTAAAACTACAGAATCTTCATAACACAAGGCAACTATACATTATCCTATCCAAGAGTCCCAGTAAATTTCTAGTGTCAGCAGGGTAACATAAGCCAGAAATCTTGTGCTGTGAAAGGGGCATGGACAAAGGGTATATTGTTGGACACACTGTGACACACTACAGCTTCCAAAATATAATTATTTTTTTTCCTCTGTTGAGGGGGAGGTTTCAGGGGTTGAAGGTAGGTATGAGGGGAGAGAGAGAGATGAGTGGGGTTGGTGTGCATGATATTAAATTCACAAAGAACCAATACAAAGTTTTTAAAAGAAGAAGAAAAAATTATGTCTCTTGGAAATGTAAGGTTACTCTTGGCTTTAATCATTTTCTGGCAAAAATTATATCAGCTATAGGAAATTAAGACATAATTAGAGCAGTATAAGATTTGAACTAAAACAGATATCTAGTGGTCCAAATATGAGTATAGTAATAAGTCTATTTGTGAGTCCACATTTGGTTCACTAGACATCTGTTTTAGTTCAAATCTTATTTTGCTCAAATTATGTCTTAATTTCCTGAGACTGTGGACACTGAGGTGGTCATTATTCACATCCAATACATTTTGTATTCTGAATACTTTTGCATGATTATTGGAAGATAGATGTGTAAAGGAGGTTAGACTTTGGTATAAGCAATGTAAAATTAAGAACTTGCTACAAAGTGTACTTTGGAGAAGTTCATCTTGAGAATTTTTCATGTTGCAAAAAGAAATCTGGAATTTTATAATTCTTCATGAAGTTTTTATAACTAACAGCTGAAGGGGTTAGTTGTTCAATGATGATGGGTTGTGGGATTTTTTAAACTGTACTATTACATTCAATGGCATTCCATCCTTGCACTACTTGGCCTTAGCTCTGTGCATTATTTCTGGGAGTGGTTCTCTCAGGATCTATGGACCTGTTTTCCTAGGAGAATTTCACAAGAACCTTTCAGTGAAATTAATGGGATCCTCTGCAGATGGAGCTTGTGTTCAGACTGCATTTGATACTCGTGGTCCATGGTTTAGTTATTCTTCATCCTGAGTTTCCTTCACTTACATTATCACATCTGGGACAGAACAATGCAACCCCTATTTCACAAGATTTCCTAGCTCGTTCTTACTGTGCACCTCTCAAGTTCCAGGTTTTGCACATGCCATGTATTACTTAAGGTGGTCACAGGAATAAAGATGGAGTGTTTTCTTTGACTACTTAGCTATTGTATATATGACTAAATTCTACCAATGTATAAGAATACTATAATTCATAGAATTGATTGTATTTGTTATTTAGATTTTTTTTCATAATGTATACTTATACCAATCTCAGTTGTTCTCTAAGATTTTGCCATTCTCTGTACTTCTCCCTCCGGTAGCCACTAGCACAATCACCTATTAACAATTTTTTACACCATTTTAGGCTTTATCCAAAATACAAACCACCAATCCTGCTGGTCTCCCTTCTTTCTACTTTCTAAATCCTTACTCCCCACCTCCCTACTCCCCTGATCCATTCATCCTCCACTTCACTACAAAGTAGAGCAAGTCTCCTTGGGATATCAACCAAATGGGGCATAATGACTCTTCAGAGACCCACAGGAAAACATATGGCAGATCCTATGGAAGAGGAAGAAGAAAAGCAAGAATTGGAGGAGCCAGAGGGTATGAGGACACCACAAGAACATGGCCCACAGAATGAGCTAAGCATGCCTCATAGGAGATGATTGTGATGAACAATCAGGGGGCTGATGTGGTTCTGAGCTAGGTCTTTTGTGCATATATTATGGTTATTATCTTGATGTTTTTATCATACTCCTAACAGTATATGTTGGTGGTGTCTCTCAATCTTTTGCCTGCTTTTGGGGCCCTTTTCCTCCAGCCTTGACATTAGGGAACATGAATCAAAATTTTAACTCCATTCAGCCAACGAAAGTCATGGGCAAGGTAGCTTATGAATAACAAAATGTTCAAGTGGTAGGTACATATTTTAGGGCATATTTCTTGATTTTTATATAGGATTTTTTTACCAAGTCTTAACATGTACAAATTCTTAGATATGAGGTTTACATATGAAGAATGTCAAATTGTGCATATGGTACCAACATTCCTAACAAAATAGTTTCCATTTTTGCCCATTTTTACCTGCTGGAAAAAGAGGGAGTATGTTTAAGTTAATATTTTTTTCTGTGCTTGGGACTAAAACTGAATATGCTTAATATATAATGTGATTTTTGTTATCTATTTCCTATCTTATCAGAAAGAATCATTACATAAAAGGAAATAAAATGCTATGAGATTTCAAACTTGCTTTTATTCTTTTGAGTTTTAAGAATAGTGTCAAACTGATCTTTATTCCAATTAAGAAGTACTAGTGATAGAATGGGGATCCTGTAGGCTTGTCAACTGGGGAGCAATTATCACTACATGTAGCTAGAAATTTATAAATACTGTAAATTCACCCTAAAGCCACTTTCGATAAAAGGGGTGCACATAGATGTGAATCTATGTGTGCACATCTTCTATGAGCTAAGAGCTGAAAGTTTCATTTGTCTATATGTGAAGAGATAGCAACTGTAACTGACCTTGCTGCTGGACTCACATCCTGTGAATCTCAAAGATTGAGACACTTCATGAATATGCTGAGAAAGTAGGCAGAGGAGACCTATTTACATAAGTACTGCTTGAACAAAAGTACTGCTTTAGTCAAATGGCAAGTGATCACCTCACTCTCAATCAAGCTCTGATCTGTAGGAAATCTGTTTTGATTCCTGTGTGAGCAAGCCAGTGGTGGCTCTTCTCAGGCTGAGCCTCAGGTATGATATACTGTGCTAAATCTGGTCCCCCTTTACAGTGTTATTATCTCCCCTACTGCTTTAATTTATGTATTTAATTTTAGTTTCTAGGGTGCAATATGGATAATTACTGGAGAACTGCAGAACCTTGCAAGAGAAATTTTTGCTTTTATAATTTATGCCACATCAAGTATAATAATGCACCTTTAATTTCTTCAAAAAGACGATTATATGCTAATAGAATATCTGAATAAAAATTAGTACCTTGCACTGGATTATGTTTTCTGACTACTAATTTGTATTAATACAAGTCAGTGAGGAATTTTTAATGAATCTTTAAGCCACAGGCTGGCAAGTCTGAGTACATCTTGCTGGAGCCATACCATTATTTAACACTGTAGGGAGAAAAGAATAGCAGACAGTACTGTAGTGCCAGAAATTCTATCAGTTAAAATAGCAAAAATTACCTTCTAGATATAATGTGAGAGATGGAAAATATGAAAATATGGACCTTGATGTAAAGAACAAACTGATTTTAAGGAAATTGTCATAAAAATTTTATTTTTATAATAGATTTTGTTATGCATGGTGGCCAAATAAGGGTATAGGTTTGAGCACTTGTAGCAAGAAGTTTCTTTTTTTTTTTTTTTTTTTTTTTTTTTTTTTGTCAATCACATAGTTTCAAAGGCAAAATCAGCCTGATGATAGATTGCAGATAGCTGTGCTGAGGTTAGGGATACTACAAACAGTGAAGCCAAAGTGCCTTGATATTACTGTTTTCGTTTTAATTCTCTTATTCTACATGATATATTCTATGGTTACCTGTTGTAACCTTTTAGCAAATATATCCAACCACTTAAGAACTTATGAACTAGAATGTGACTTTCAGTGCCAGAACATGTAATTAACACCCTTGTGTGGAGAGGCAGTATCAGTCACTAGTCATTGCACCGTCCATCAACACTGTGCACGGTATTAATTAGATTCCATTGCTGTGTTAATGAGAGGACTGGGTTTCTGTTATATGGCTATGTTTGCCTTTCCTTACAGGGCATGGATATCATAGGATAGAAAGAAATGTTTATTGTATTTTCCTTTCCTGTTTGTCTTTTTTATTTGGAAATGGTGAATGATATTTATCCATGTTGAGTTTACTATGGGCTATGTGTTGTCTATGTGTGGAATCACATGATGGTGGCAGAACTTAAGTATTATCCTCAGAGAGTTATATATGCATGCATTATCACAGATTTAAATTATTTATACTATAAACTAATACAACAAACGCCGTGATATTGAAAAAATAATAAAATGAATGAATAAGTAAATGAATGAATGAATGAATGCTATTAGTTCCAAGCCTCAGAATTGTAGAGTTGGCTAGGTGTAGACATTTGAGATGTAGAATTAAAGAGACTAAGGTTTCAAGTTATGAGATGTTTCATAAAAATCAAAAGTGTGTAGATCCACCTTTAAAACACATGATCAAGACCACTTCTCTGTCCTGAGACATTTGGAATGTTAAGTTAGCAGAGGTGGTCTCCCATCCAGTGAATTCAGTACCCTTTTCCTTAAAATTGGCTTATGCGCTCAAGGACTCACTTAAAATTTACATTATAATCTTAATGTGAAACACACTCCAAAGAAGCTTTGTCTAGGCTCCAGGTTCACTTGGACTTCAATAAAAACTCTGCATGCTAAAACTGTCAGGAAATTCTGGAACCTTTAGTTCAGTCCTTGTCAGTTAAGCTCACAGGATATCAATTTCTCAGAAGAAAATACGCGAATGATCCTCAAATATTGTTTTGAATTTAGCCTATGTAAGGTTACTATGTCCTTTGAAAGGTAATTGTTTCTTTCTTTGTGTTCTCCTGATACTCTGTTCATGTGTAGAAAAGAGGGGATTAAATAATTTCTTTTTTTTTACTTAAACAATTTTTATAAGATATTTTCTTCATTTACAATTCAAATGCTATCCTGAAAGCCCCCAATACCCTCCTCCATCCCTGCTCCCCAACTCACCCACTCAAACTTCCTGGCCCTGGCATTCCCCTGTACCTGGGGCATATGATCTTCACAAGACCAAGGGCCTCTCCTCCCAATGAGGCTATCTTCTGCTACATATACAGCTAGAGGCAAGAGCTCCGGGGGTACTGGTTAGTTCATATTGTTGTTCCTCCTAAAGGTTACAGATCCCTTCAGCTCCTTGGGTATTTCTCTAGCTAACTCCAATGGGGGCTCTGTGCTCCATCCAATAGATAACTGTGAGCAACCACTTCTGTATTTGCCAGGCACTGGCATATCCTCACAAGAGAAAGCTATGTCAGGGTCCTGTCAGCAAACTCTTGCTGGCCTATGCAATAGTGTCTGTATTTGGTGGTTGATTATGTTATGGATCCCTGAATGGGGCAGTCTCTGCATGTCCTTCCTTCTGTCTCAGCTCCAAACTTTGTCTGTAACTCCTCATTTGGGTATTTTGTTCCTCATTCTAAGGAGGGATGAAGTATCCACACTTTGGAAACTGGACTCCAAAAAATCAAATAACCCCATTAAAAAATGGGGCGCAGAGCTAAACAAAGAATTCTCAACTGAGGAATACCGAGTTAAGACATAAAAGTATACCTTTGATCTAGAATCATAATTCTATTATATAGGATTGTGACTGTATATGAAAGTTTATGCCAATATTAGAGAAAGAGGTGGTTAAAAAAGAATCAGAGCCTCAAGAAAAGGTCAAGAAATATGACCACAATGAAGCAAAGTTTCTCTATACTACAGAAGAATTTTAAAAAGGATTTTATCTTTTAGGTTCCTGATGATCGTTTTCTTAGTGATTTATAGTGCTTAAAAAAAGACTGAGTGAATAGTTACTAGGAGGTGGTTTTAGTTTTTTCTTAGCTTGAAGTAATAAGTAAATACATTTAAACAAACAACAAACAAATTGACAAATAAGTAAATGAATAAATAAATAGTAGAATTATACTCTTACTGGGAGAAAAATAGCACACACTGAATTTGTACATGTTCAAAGAGGCTAATCTCATTCTTTAAAAAGAATAAGAATGAATGTGAAAACTTCTTATTTCGCACAGCCAAACTTCATCTCTATGCATTTAGCTTAAGATTTACAAAATAGTGAAATACATTTTCAATTTGCCCATTTGCAGTTGAAATACCTTACCTGTACAAATTGGGTGAAATTGCCACATTTAGCAAGCAAATATTACTCAGAAGAACATTTTGCTCAATTGTGCTTTTGTTTGCTTGCTTGTTTTATTTTTACAGAGGACATCAGAGAATGAAAAACATGTTACACAGGAGAATGGATTTTGATTAGGGATCCAGTCATAGTATTGAAGCGAGGTGGTATTAGGATGTATCTTCAAAAACTACAGTGTACAGAGCAATAGGCATGGTTTCCAATCATGCTTGCATTTATCTTTTTTTGACCAGTCCTAATGCATGCCCTCTTATAAGGAGCAACCATTCTAAGCTGTAATTTCCAAAGGCACTGAGGATCAGAAATGCAATTTATTTAACAAATAAATGTTTGCAATTCTGTTCTAGAAGTCACAGTGCTTATTTACAGTAAGATTGTATAGATGTGTCTCCCTCTGTGAATCTCAGTCCCCTGGTGTGGCGGCTGCTATCTCTGACCTCTCCTAGGATGTGCATGGTAAGAGCCATTCATGAACTTCCCGTGGGAGTTAATCCAACTGTGCAGGTGTTCAAAGAACTAAAAGAAAAAAGAAAGGAAAAAATGTTTTGCCCCTAAATGTAAGTTCAAAGTCCCTATTATTTAGCTCTAGGGCACTGATCTCTTTTCTAACTTACTCAGAGATTGTGAATAGCTTCTTTACTCCATCTGTATTGTTCAGTTGGAGTTATAGATGTGATCTTGTATGTGGCAGTCCTAGCTTTCCTGTGACTTCCTGCAGAGATCTGTTGCCCACTCAGTCTTCCCTTACACTTTGTCACTTACCCTTCCTACTCACATTCCTCTTTTCATTAAACCATGCGAACCTGCTCTGGACCACACAGTTTCTTTTGATAGTCATGGCAGGACTAGGTGGCCCCTGACACTCATCAGTCACAAAGTTCTCTTATGTAGTCCTTACATTATGCCTGTGAGCTGTGTGGTTTTCTTTCTCCGATGCTAGTGGTATTTGCAAGGTAGTTAAAGTGCCCAAAGTCATAATCTAAAGCCACTCTGATTGTGGCTTTTCATAGATTAAACCTCATTGATTTCTGCCTTTGCATGCCAAGTATTGGCAGGACCTGGATACCGCATGAAGTACAGGAAAAGAGTCTTCAATTAAGGAAAAATTCATGCATCCCAGCACTGTCTCTTTTACACTATTATGCATTCTGAATTCAAAGAAAATATTTGTATAATCAATTGTAAATAGTTTGGTATGTGTGGTATTGGCTGAAATACTGTAACAAATTATTAACAGAAATGTTGTTTTTCACTATTTCCAGGAGTCAAAATTTATTTCGGATAATTTACTCATATCTGTCCCTCTTGTGAACTATGAAGCATGGAATTTCTTTGGTTTGAGGATAATGGACTCTATGGACAAAAGCCCACTAAACTATTAGAGCTTATCAAATCTTGAAGTCAGCACACAATTGATAGATATAAACAAATTATATGTTTTTGTTTTTCAGGTCTATAAAGCTGAATATGTGAGCAGGATACATTTCACAATGGTGTTGCATGGCTTTAATAAGATCACCAATATGGGTGCTTCCAAACATGTGTTTTCTGTATTTATTATGTGGTCATACAAACAACACTATTTTGGTTGGCCTGTACTTACGGGTCCTTTTGATGTGGTAAAGATATGAAAGTAAGTTACTATTAATATATTTGATCAAATGAATAAAATATTTGAAGTTCTTTGAAATATATGTTATTTGAAAAATGGTGACTATAGCCACAATACACTTTAATGGTATAACCACAATATACTTTAATGGGAGCATTTACCTTAGGTCTAATTTGCTATAAAGGCCCAAAATCTTGAGGGGAAAGAATGGAGAAATAATTGTGTTGTTCATCTTTGGAAGTTACCTCAATGTTTAATGGTACTAACACAGTGAACATTTCTAGTTTAAAAGTTAGTATAGTAACAATAGGACGGTGGCCCAGCATAATTTAACATACAATCCTAACATAAAAGTTGAATTGAGCTTGGATTCTTGCCTTAATCCATCTCTTCCCTGCCTTAGCATTCATCAAATTCAAAAAGAAATCACATCATACTAGAGAATACACATAAATAAATGAAGTGATTATTAAAATTCAAAACATCTCATTCATTCCCAAAACTCACCCAAGAATAAAGGGGTGTCACCCAACATTTTAGAGCACACTATATGCCCAGTGATAGCTATGAATGCGTTTCAACACATTTGTATTTTTTGTGTTATTTTTAAATATCAAATATATTGACACTTCATATTGGATAGAGTGGTAAATAAAATTGATAATGTCAATCATATGTATATGATTTTAGGGATTACCATTTGATATTTAATGCCAATTGTGGAGTTTGGAATCTTCTTTGGGGAAGACTCTCCTGCCTCAGCATATCTTACTGGCCTATAGTTCTTCTTATAGGGGTTAGTCCTCAACAGTATAAAGATTTTGGGACCATGGGGTATGGTGTGATGTGGTATATGTGTGTGTGTGTGTGTGTGTGTGTGTGTGTGTGTGTAGCAACAATTAAAAAAAGAGGTGAGCAGTTTGAGAGAGAAGTGTTGAATGGGGAAATGAAAATAGAGAAATGATGTAATTATGCTTATTTAAAATAGACAACATCTGAAAAAGTAGATAAAATGGATATTGATGTCTATAGGAATACTGAACAGTTCTTGGTGTCAAATTTTGTGGGTATCAGCACAGGCATGCGGTTAAGAAATACAATACTTGAAAACATCCTCATTTAATAAAATATGAAGTGGGAAGTGGGTTTTTTTTGTTTTGTTTTGTTTTGTTTTCTTGGAGTTTTCATCCTCCAACAGGAACAAATGACAACTGAGTTTTAAATTTTCTCCTATGACTGTTTTGACTGTGTTAAATTTTAGTATAATTACACTTTTAAATTATAAAAAAGAAACTAAACCTACCACAAAAGGTCATAAATAAACTGATAAGCATTTATAAATCATTAATATGAATACCTGAAATGTATTCTTTTTTTTTTTTTTTTTTTTTTTTTTGGTTTTTGAGACAGTGTTTCTCTGTATAGCCCTGGTTGTCCTGGAACTCACTTTGTAGACCAGGCTGGCCTGGAACTCAAAAATCTGCCTGCCTCTGCCTCCTGAGTACGGGGATTAAAGGTGTGTGTCACCATGCCCCGCTTGAAATGCATTCTTTTAGAAATTTTCAACCCTTAATTTGGAAGCTCTGAAATTGATCCTCCAGTTGCATAAATTAACAAATTCTAAGGTTCACCACATCCATTGGTTGATGAGGTCAAAGGAGATTGCCCATTTAGCCCAAGACAGGACAACTCTGATGCTATAGTGCAACTACAGAGTTTTTGATAAATATGGCTGAGGTTCAAGGCTTGACTGCTTTGAAGCTTGGCAGACTTATCATGCTCCCTGCACCACAATTTTACAAGAGCTCATCTAAAAGGTACTTGCTAAACTACTTCATCACTAACATCAGTGTGAGATTTGCTTGCTGGAAAAGCCAACTTCTAATACAATGATTTTACTATAGAATATGCTTTCCCCCATTTGGGCCCTCTCTTTGTTCACTAACTGATTCTAAGAGGTGATATATAATAGAATGTAAAAAGGCAGTTATTTAGCTTTTGGGCTTACATTTTCATAAGTTGATTTTGAATTAACAGGTGATCTAATAAATTTTACTTCTTTTAAGTTTATAGTTGAGTGTGAATACTCAATAGGTATTTTACTTTAAAAGCACATATGGACGGGAAGAGGCTGCCTTTTGTAGTTAGGCAGGTCCGACAGTGGAGGAACAAGGATGTCAACCCATACACAAAAATGTCAACCCAAAATTGGTCCTGCCTTAAAGAAATTTAGGGAATCAAAAAATGGTGCTGGCACAACTGGCAGTTATCATGTAGAAGAATGCAAATTGATCCATTCCTATCTCCTTGTACTAAGGTCAAATCTAAGTGGATTAAGGAACACCACATAAAACCAGAGACACTGAAACTATAGAGGAGAAAGTAGGGAAAAGCCTCAAAGATATGAGTACAGGGGGAAAATTCCTGAATAGAACAGCAATGGCTTGTGCTGTAAGATCGTGAATCAACAAATGGGACCTCATAAAATTGCAAAGCTTCTACAAGGCAAAAGACACCATCAATAAGACAAAAAAGCCACCAATAGATTGGGAAAGGATCTTTACCTATCCTAAATCAGATAGGGGACTGATATCCAATATACATAGAGAACTCAAGAAGGTAGACTCCAGAAAATCAAATAACCCCATTAAAATATGGGGATCAGAGCTAAACAGAGAATTCTCACCTGAGGAATAACAAATGGCTGAGAAGTTCCTGAAAAAAATGTTAAAAATCCTTAATCATCAGGGAAATGCAAACCAAAACAACCCTGAGATTCCATCTCACACCAGTCACAATGGCTAAGATAAAAAATTCAGGTAGATCCAGCTGGATCAGCGCCGGGGTAGCGGGAGCGCAGGGTTGCCTGACACCCACCAGCTACCCACGACCCCCGCCGCAGGATTTTGGGACTGCTGGTGAGTGGAACACAGCTTCTGCTCCAATCCAATTGCGCGGGACCTGAGACTGCATTAGTTAGGGAAGCAGAAACCGGCCTGAGTAGGGCCACAGGCCTCACCCAGCCAGATCAGCGCCAGGGTAGCGGGAGCGCAGGGTTGCCTGACACCCGCCAGCTACCCAAGACCCCCCGCCGCAGGATTTTGGGACTGCTGGTGAGTGGAACACAGCTTCTGCTCCAGTCCAATCACACGGGACCTGAGACTGCTCTGGTGGGGGAGAGAGAAATCCGGCCTACATAGGGCCACAACCCTCTTCCGGTCAGAAAAGCACCTGGGCAGCTGGGGCGCAGGGTCTGCTGACACTCGCCAGCTGCCCACAACACCCGACACAGGATCTTAAGACTTCTGGTGAGTGGAGCACAGCTTCTGCTCCAATCCAATTGCGCGGGACCTGAGACTGCATTAGTTAGGGAAGCAGAAACCGGCCTGAGTAGGACCACAGGCCTCATCCGGCTGGATCAGCGCCGGGGTAGCGGGAGCGCAGGGTTGCCTGACACCCACCAGCTACCCACGACCCCCGCCGCAGGATTTTGGGACTGCTGGTGAGTGGAACACAGCTTCTGCTCCAATCCAATTGCGCGGGACCTGAGACAGCATTAGTTAGGGAAGCAGAAACCGGCCTGAGTAGGGCCACAGGCCTCACCCGGCCGGATCAGCGCCAGGGTAGCGGGAGCGCAGGGTTGCCTGACACCCGCCAGCTACCCAAGACCCCCGCCGCAGGATTTTGGGACTGCTGGTGAGTGGAACACAGCTTCTGCTCCAGTCCAATCACACGGGACCTGAGACTGCTCTGGTGGGGGAGAGAGAAATCCGGCCTACATAGGGCCACAACCCTCTTCCGGTCAGAAAAGCACCTGGGCAGCTGGGGCGCAGGGTCTGCTGACACTCGCCAGCTACCCACAACACCCGCCACAGGATCTTAAGACTTCTGGTGAGTGGAGCACAGCTTCTGCTCCAATCCAATTGCGCGGGACCTGAGACTGCATTAGTTAGGGAAGCAGAAACCGGCCTGAGTAGGACCACAGGCCTCATCCGGCTGGATCAGCGCCGGGGTAGCGGGAGCGCAGGGTTGCCTGACACCCACCAGCTACCCACGACCCCCGCCGCAGGATTTTGGGACTGCTGGTGAGTGGAACACAGCTTCTGCTCCAATCCAATTGCGCGGGACCTGAGACAGCATTAGTTAGGGAAGCAGAAACCGGCCTGAGTAGGGCCACAGGCCTCACCCGGCCGGATCAGCGCCAGGGTAGCGGGAGCGCAGGGTTGCCTGACACCCGCCAGCTACCCAAGACCCCCGCCGCAGGATTTTGGGACTGCTGGTGAGTGGAACACAGCTTCTGCTCCAGTCCAATCACACGGGACCTGAGACTGCTCTGGTGGGGGAGAGAGAAATCCGGCCTACATAGGGCCACAACCCTCTTCCGGTCAGAAAAGCACCTGGGCAGCTGGGGCGCAGGGTCTGCTGACACTCGCCAGCTACCCACAACACCCGCCACAGGATCTTAAGACTTCTGGTGAGTGGAGCACAGCTTCTGCTCCAATCCAATTGCGCGGGACCTGAGACTGCATTAGTTAGGGAAGCAGAAACCGGCCTGAGTAGGACCACAGGCCTCATCCGGCTGGATCAGCGCCGGGGTAGCGGGAGCGCAGGGTTGCCTGACACCCACCAGCTACCCACGACCCCCGCCGCAGGATTTTGGGACTGCTGGTGAGTGGAACACAGCTTCTGCTCCAATCCAATTGCGCGGGACCTGAGACAGCATTAGTTAGGGAAGCAGAAACCGGCCTGAGTAGGGCCACAGGCCTCACCCGGCCGGATCAGCGCCAGGGTAGCGGGAGCGCAGGGTTGCCTGACACCCGCCAGCTACCCAAGACCCCCGCCGCAGGATTTTGGGACTGCTGGTGAGTGGAACACAGCTTCTGCTCCAGTCCAATCACACGGGACCTGAGACTGCTCTGGTGGGGGAGAGAGAAATCCGGCCTACATAGGGCCACAACCCTCTTCCGGTCAGAAAAGCACCTGGGCAGCTGGGGCGCAGGGTCTGCTGACACTCGCCAGCTACCCACAACACCCGCCACAGGATCTTAAGACTTCTGGTGAGTGGAGCACAGCTTCTGCTCCAATCCAATTGCGCGGGACCTGAGACTGCATTAGTTAGGGAAGCAGAAACCGGCCTGAGTAGGACCACAGGCCTCATCCGGCTGGATCAGCGCCGGGGTAGCGGGAGCGCAGGGTTGCCTGACACCCACCAGCTACCCACGACCCCCGCCGCAGGATTTTGGGACTGCTGGTGAGTGGAACACAGCTTCTGCTCCAATCCAATTGCGCGGGACCTGAGACAGCATTAGTTAGGGAAGCAGAAACCGGCCTGAGTAGGGCCACAGGCCTCACCCGGCCGGATCAGCGCCAGGGTAGCGGGAGCGCAGGGTTGCCTGACACCCGCCAGCTACCCAAGACCCCCGCCGCAGGATTTTGGGACTGCTGGTGAGTGGAACACAGCTTCTGCTCCAGTCCAATCACACGGGACCTGAGACTGCTCTGGTGGGGGAGAGAGAAATCCGGCCTACATAGGGCCACAACCCTCTTCCGGTCAGAAAAGCACCTGGGCAGCTGGGGCGCAGGGTCTGCTGACACTCGCCAGCTACCTACAACACCCGCCACAGGATCTTAAGACTTCTGGTGAGTGGAGCACAGCTTCTGCTCCAATCCAATTGCTCGGGACCTGAGACTGCATTAGTTAGGGAAGCAGAAACCGGCCTGAGTAGGACCACAGGCCTCATCCGGCTGGATCAGCGCCGGGGTAGCGGGAGCGCAGGGTTGCCTGACACCCGCCAGCTACCCACGACCCCCGCCGCAGGATTTTGGGACTGCTGGTGAGTGGAACACAGCTTCTGCTCCAATCCAATTGTGCGGGACCTGAGACTGCATTAGTTAGGGAAGCAGAAACCGGCCTGAGTAGGGCCACAGGCCTCACCCGGCCGGATCAGCGCCAGGGTAGCGGGAGCGCAGGGTTGCCTGACACCCGCCAGCTACCCAAGACCCCCGCCGCAGGATTTTGGGACTGCTGGTGAGTGGAACACAGCTTCTGCTCCAGTCCAATCACACGGGACCTGAGACTGCTCTGGTGGGGGAGAGAGAAATCCGGCCTACATAGGGCCACAACCCTCTTCCGGTCAGAAAAGCACCTGGGCAGCTGGGGCGCAGGGTCAGCTGACACTCACCAGCTACCCACAACACCCACCAAAGGATCTTAAGACTTCTGGAGAGTGGAACACAGCTTCTGCTCCAATCCAATTGCACGCGGGACCAGAGACTGCATTAGTTAGGGAAGCAGAAAAACGGCCTGAGTAGGACCACAGGCCTCTTCCGGCTGGACCAGCACCGGGGTACCGTCAGCTACCCACGACCCCCGCCGCAGGATTTAAAGACTGCTGGTGAGTGGAACACAGCTTCTGCTCCAATCTTTAAATAGTGACAACGATAACAACTAACCCCAGAGATTACCAGATGGCGAAAGGTAAACGTAATAATCTTACTAACAGGAACCAAGACCACTCACCATCATCAGAACCCAGCACCCCCACTTCGCCCAGTCCAGGGCACCCCAACACACCGGAAAAGCTAGACACGGATTTAAAAGCATATCTCCTGATGATGATAGAGGACTTCAAGAAGGACTTTAATAACACACTTAAAGAAATGCAGGAGAACACTGATAAAAAGGCAGAAGACAATAAAGAGGAAGCACAAAAATCCCTTAAAGAATTGCAGGAGAACACTGCTAAAGAGTTACAAATCCTTAAAGAAAAACATGATAACATAATCAAACAGGTAGAAGTCCTTACAGAAAAACAGGAAAACACATCCAAACAGATGATGGAAATGAACAAAACCATACTAGACCTAAAAAGGGAAGTAGACACAATAAAGAAAACCCAAAATGAGGCAACACTGGAGATAGAAACCCTAGGAAAGAAATCTGGAACCATAGATACGAGCATCAGCAACAGAATACAAGAGATGGAAGAGAGAATCTCAGGTGCAGAAGATTCCATAGAGAACATCGGCACAACAATCAAGGAAAATGTAAAATGCAAAAAGATCCTAACTCAAAACATCCAAGAAATACAGGACATAATGAGAAGACCAAACCTACGGATAATAGGAGTGGATGAGAATGAAGATTTTCAACTCAAAGGACCAGCAAACATCTTCAACAAAATTATAGAAGAAAACTTCCCAAATCTAAAGAAAGAGATGCCCATGAACATACAAGAAGCCTACAGAACTCCAAATAGACTGGACCAGAAAAGAAATACCTCCCGACACATAATAATCAGAGCAACAAATGCTCTAAATAAAGATAGAATACTAAAAGCAGTAAGAGAAAAAGGCCAAGTAACATATAAAGGCAAGCCTATCAGAATTACACCAGACTTTTCACCAGAGACTATGAAAGCCAGAAGATCCTGGACGGATGTTATACAGACACTAAAAGAACACAAATTCCAGCCCAGGCTACTATACCCAGCCAAACTCTCAATTAACATAGATGGAGAAACCAAAGTATTCCACGACAAAACCAAATTCACACATTATCTCTCCACGAATCCAGCCCTTCAAAGGATAATAACAGAAAAAAACCAATACAAGGACAGGAACCACGCCCTAGAAACAACAAGAAGGTAATCCCTCAACAAACCTAAAAGAAGACAGCCACAAGAACAAAATGCAAACTTTAACATCAAAAATAACAGGAAACAACAATTACTTTTCCTTAATATCTCTTAATATCAATGGACTCAACTCCCCGATAAAAAGACATAGACTAACAAACTGGCTACGCAAACAAGACCCAACATTTTGCTGCTTACAGGAAACTCATCTCAGAGAAAAGGATAGACACTACCTCAGAATGAAAGGCTGGAAAACAATTTTCCAAGCAAATGGCATGAAGAAACAAGCTGGAGTAGCCATTCTAATATCTGATAAGATTGACTTCCAACCCAAAGTCATTAAAAAAGACAGGGAGGGACACTTCATACTCATCAAAGGTAAAATCCTCCAAGAGGAACTATCAATCCTGAATATCTATGCTCCAAATACAAAGGCAGCCACATTCATTAAAGAAACTTTAGTAAAGCTCAAAGCACACATTGCACCTCATACAATAATAGTGGGAGACTTCAACACACCACTTTCACCAATGGACAGATCATGGAAACAGAAACTAAACAGGGACACAGTGAAACTAACAGAAATTATGAATCAAATGGATCTGGCAGATATCTACAGAACATTCTATCCTAAAACAAAAGGATATACCTTCTTCTCAGCACCTCATGGTACCTTCTCCAAAATTGACCACATAATTGGTCACAAAACAGGCCTCAACAGATATAAAAATATTGAAATTGTCCCATGCATCCTATCAGATCACCATGGACTAAGGCTGATCTTCAATAACAAAATAAATAATAGAAAGCCAACCTTCACGTGGAAACTGAACAACACTCTTCTCAATGATACCTTGGTCAAGGAAGGAATAAAGAAAGAAATTAAGGACTTTTTAGAGTTCAATGAAAATGAAGCCACAACATACCCAAACTTATGGGACGCAATGAAAGCATTTTTAAGAGGAAAACTCATAGCTCTGAGTGCCTCCAAAAGGAAACTAGAGAGAGCACACATTAGCAGCTTGACAACACACCTAAAAGCACTAGAACAAAAGGAAGCAAATTCACCCAAGAGGAGTAGACGGCAGGAAATAATCAAACTCAGGGGTGAAATCAACCAAGTGGAAACAAGAAAAACTATTCAAAGAATCAACCAATCAAGGAGCTGGTTCTTTGAGAAAATCAACAAGATAGATAAACCCTTAGCCAGACTCACTAGAGGGCACAGGGAAAGCATCGTAATTAACAAAATCAGAAATGAAAAAGGAGACATAACAACAGATCCTGAAGACATCCAAAACACCATCAGATCCTTCTACCAAAGGCTATACTCAACAAAACTGGAGAACCTGGATGAAATGGACAAGTTCCTAGACAGATACCAGGTACCAAAGCTGAATCAAGATCAGGTTAATGATCTAAACAGCCCTATATCCCCCAAAGAAATAGAAGCAGTCATTAATAGTCTCCCAACTAAAAAAAGCCCAGGACCAGATGGGTTTAGTGCAGAGTTCTATCAGACCTTCAAAGAAGATCTAATCCCAGTTCTTCACAAACTATTCCACAAAATAGAAACAGAAGGTACTCTACCCAACTCATTCTATGAAGCCACAATTACTCTGATACCTAAACCACAAAAAGACCCAACAAAGATAGAAAACTTCAGACCAATATCCCTTATGAACATTGATGCAAAAATCCTCAATAAAGTTCTTGCTAACCGAATCCAAGAACACATCAAAACAATCATCCATCCTGACCAAGTAGGTTTCATCCCAGGGATGCAGGGATGGTTCAATATACGGAAATCCATCAACGTAATCCAGTATATAAACAAACTCAAAGACAAAAACCACATGGTCATCTCCTTAGATGCGGAAAAAGCATTTGACAAGATCCAACACCCATTCATGATAAAAGTCTTGGAAAGATCAGGAATTCAAGGCCCATACCTAAACATGATAAAAGCAATCTACAGCAAACCAGTAGCCAACATCAAAGTAAATGGTGAGAAGCTTGAAGCAATCCCTCTAAAATCAGGGACTAGACAAGGCTGTCCACTTTCTCCATACCTATTCAACATTGTACTTGAAGTCCTAGCCAGAGCAATTCGACAACAAAAAGAGATCAAAGGGATACAAATTGGAAAAGATGAAGTCAAAATATCACTTTTTGCAGATGATATGATAGTATATATAAGTGACCCTAAAAATTCCACCAGAGAACTCCTAAGCCTGATAAACAGCTTCGGTGAAGTAGCTGGATATAAAATTAACTCAAACAAATCAATGGCCTTTCTCTACACAAAGAATAAACAGGCTGAGAAAGAAATTAGGGAAACAACACCCTTCTCAATAGTCACAAATAATATAAAATATCTTGGCGTGACTCTAACTAAGGAAGTGAAAGATCTGTATAATAAAAACTTCAAGTCTCTGAAGAAAGAAATTATAGAAGATCTCAGAAGATGGAAAGATCTCCCATGCTCATGGATTGGCAGGATCAACATTGTAAAAATGGCTATCTTGCCAAAAGCAATCTACAGATTCAATGCAATCCCCATCAAAATTCCAAATCAATTCTTCAACGAATTAGAAAGTGCAATCTGCAAATTCATCTGGAATAACAAAAAACCTAGGATAGCAAAAACTCTCCTCAAGGATAAAAGAACCTCTGGTGGAATCACCATGCCGGACCTAAAGCTCTACTACAGAGCAATTGTGATAAAAACTGCATGGTACTGGTATAGTGACAGACAAATAGACCAATGGAATAGAATTGAAGACCCAGAAATGAATCCACACACCTACGGTCACTTGATCTTCGACAAGGGAGCTAAAAACATCCAGTGGAAGAAAGACAGCATTTTCAACAAATGGTGCTGGCACAACTGGTTGTTAACATGTAGAAGAATGGGAATCGATCCATTCCTATCTCCTTGTACTAAGGTCAAGTCTAAGTGGATCAAGGAACTTCACATAAAACCAGAGACACTGAAACTTATAGAGGAGAAAGTGGGGAAAAGCCTTGAAGATATGGGCACAGGGGAAAAATTCCTGAATCGAACAGTAATGGCTTGTGCTGTAAGATCGAGAATTGACAAGTGGGACCTCATGAAACTACAAAGCTTCTGCAAGGCTAAAGACACCATCAATAAGACAAAAAAACCACCAACAGATTGGGAAAGGATCTTCACCTATCCTAAATCAGATAAGGGACTAATATCCAATATATATAAAGAACTCAAGAAGGTGGACTCCAGAAAGTCAAATAACCCCATTAAAAAATGGGGCTCAGAACTGAACAAAGAATTCTCACCTGAGGAATACCGAATGGCAGAGAAGCACCTGAAAAAATGTTCAACATCCTTAATCATCAGGGAAATGCAAATCAAAACAACCCTGAGATTCCACCTCACACCAGTCAGAATGGCTAAGATCAAAAATTCAGGTGACAGCAGATGCTGGCGAGGATGTGGAGAAAGTGGAACACTCCTCCATTGTTGGTGGGATTGCAAGCTTGTACAACCACTCTGGAAATCAGTCTGGCGGTTCCTCAGAAAATTGGACATAGTACTACCGGAGGATCCAGCAATACCTCTCCTGGGCATATATCCAGAAGATGTCCCAACCGGTAAAAAGGACACATGCTCCACTATGTTCATAGCAGCCCTATTTATAATAGCCAGAAGCTGGAAAGAACCCAGATGTCCCTCAACAGAGGAATGGATACAGAAATTATGGTACATTTACACAATGGAGTACTACTCAGCTATTAAAAAGAATGAATTTATGAAATTCCTAGCCAAATGGATGGACCTGGAGGGCATCATCTTGAGTGAAGTAACACAATCACAAAAGATCTCACACAATATGTATTCATTGATAAGTGGATATTAGCCCAAAACTTAGGATACCCAAGATATAAGATACAATTTGATAAACGCATGAAACTCAAGAAGAATGAAGACCAAAGTGTGGACATTGTGCACCTTCTTAGAATTGGGAACAAAACACCCAGGGAAGGAGTTACAGAGACAAAGTTCGTAGCTGTGATGAAAGGATGGACCATTTAGAGACTGCTGTATCCAGGGATCCGTCCCATAATCAGCTTCTAAACGCTGGCACCATTGCATACACTAGTAAGATCTTGCTGAAAGGACCCAAATATAGCTGTCTCTTGTGAGACGATGCCGGGGCCTAGCAAACACAGGAGTGGATGTTCACAGTCAGCTATTGGATGTATCACAGGGCTCCCAATGGAGAAGCTAGAGAAAGTACCCAAGGAGCTAAAGGGATCTGCAACCCTATTGTTGGAACAACATGATGTACTAACCAGAACCCTGGAGCTCTTGTCTCTAGCTGCATATGTATCGAAAGATGGCCTAGTCGGCCATCAATGGAAAGAGAGGCCCATTGGACTTGCAAACTTTATATGCCCCAATATAGGGGAATGCCAGGGCCAAAAGAATGGGAATGGGTGGGTAGGGAAGTGGGGGGCGCTATGGGGGACTTTTGGGGTAGTATTGGAAATGTAATTGAGGAAAATATGTAATAAAAATATTAAAAAAAAAAAATAAAATAAATGAAGTGAAAAGAATTCAACAGTTTATTTCATTCAATTAAATTATATTCACACTATTTCAACATGTCATCAACATTTAAAATATATTGACACAGCTATAGCTTATTATTTCATATTAAATCTTCAGGATTTGATATGCATTATACTTACTTTTATATTTTATATCTACATCTATTATATTAGCCATATTTTAAGTATTCAACAGCCCCATATAGTTTGTAACACCTAGACTACAGTTCTAGCTAAAAGAAATAAGACTGAATCAGCCTGTTATTGATTGCTATAAAAAAAAAATACCTGAACTAGATTACTCTATAAAGAAAAGAGTTTATGTGTCCATGACCACGTTGCTCTTAAGTCTATGTCTCCCCTGATCCCATTGCTCCCTAGGCCCCGTAGGTCCCTTGTGCTCCACACAGCTGCAAATGTGGACCACTTCAGATCCCTTAGCAGAGCCACAGAGAAAGTATAATTAGGAGGATCAGCTATTAACACCTAAAAATAGCTGCAGAAGTATAAAGTGCTAACCATTATAGAAAAAGACTTAAGGATTTTCTCTCCTTATCCTCAGAGCACCAAAGATTAAAATGAAGACAAAGCAGAAACATGTTGTGTATGTTGAAAGCTTCTATTAGCCAAAGCCCCAGGAAACCAGATCACAGCTGCTGCACTTTGGCCACTAATTGAACTGTATTTGATTTTGTTGCTGTTGCTATTGCTGCTGATGTTACTGCTGTCATTCAAGAAGCACTTCTACCCACTAACCAAAAAGGATGCTATGTAAGTGAGAACTAACTGTCCCAGAAACCCTGTGCTCTTGGGTTCCAATGTTTATTTTGCAGATGATGCATATGTGATGAGGTGATACTGGCCTCCCACCCCTCCTTCTGCTTTCTATCCTGTGAAGCTGCTTATATGCTAAGGTTCTTCATCCTTTGCCTTGTTTATTTCTTTAAGCTCTTTCGACACTAAAAATCTATCATAGCATGTGTGGGGAGCAGGTGTGGCGGTAGTCCCAAGATGGCGCCCCAGACTGCAGCCAAGTCTTATGACTTGCACCTGACTTCCTCATACACCCGAAAATAAGCCACGTCCATCGTGAGAGCTGCACAGGCACACCATGACGTAAGATCCACCATGACGCAAGATCAGACCATTTGCGAAGGCCAATGAACTGAGATTTATGTGGACTGGGCTGATGGGGCGTGGTTGAGGGGTTATATAAGGGATTGCGATTGGGGGCTAATGAGAGATTCCTGCTTGCATGTTGAAAGGTTCCTGAATAAACTGGTTTGAGAAGAAAAAAAAAAAAAATTCAGGTAACAGCAGATGCTGGCGAGGATGTGGAGAAAGAGGAACACTGCTCCACTATTGGTGGGATTGCAAGCTTGTACAACCACTCTGGAAATCAGTCTGGTGGTTCCTCAGAAAATTGGACATAGTACTACCGAAGGATCCCGCAATACATCTCCTGGGCATATATCCAGAAGATGTTCCAACCAGTAAGAAGGACACATGCTCCACTATGTTCATAGCAGCTTTATTTATAATAGCCAGAAGCTGGAAAGAACCCAGATGCCCCTCAACAGAGGAATGGATACAGAAAATGTGGTACATTTACACAATGAAGTACTACTCAGCTATTAAAAACAATGAATTTATGAAATTCCTAGGCAAATGGATGGACCTGGAGGGCATCATCCTGAGTGAGGTAACCCAATCACAAAAGAACTCACATGATATGTACTCACTGATAAGTGGATATTAGCCCAGACACTTAGAATACCCAAGATATAAGATACAATTTGCAAAACACATGAAACTCAAGAAGAACGAAGACCAAGTGTGAACACTTTGCCCCTTCTTAGAATTGGGAACAAAACACCCATGGAAGGAGTTACAGAGACAAAGTTTGGAGTTGAGATGAAAGGATGGACCATCTAGAGACTCCCATATCCAGGGATCCATAACATAATCAGCTTCTAAACGCTGACACCATTGCATACACTAGCAAGAGTTTGCTGAAAGGACCCAGATATAGCTGTCTCTTGTGAGACTATGCCGGGGCCTAACAAACACAGAACAAACACAGAAGTGGATGCTCACAGTCAACTATTGGATGTATCACAGGGCCCCCAATGGAGGAGCTAGAGAAAGTACCCAATGAGCTAAAGGGATCTGCAACCCTATAGGTGGAGCAACAATATTAACTAATCTGTACCCTGACCCCCCCCCCCAGCTCGTGTCTCTAGCTGCATATGTATCGGAAGATGGCCTAGTCGGCCATCAGTGGAAAGAGAGGCCCATTGGTCGTGCAAACTTTATATGCCTAGTACAGGGGAACAACAGGGCCAAGAAGTGGGAGTGGGTGGTTGGGGGAGTGGGTGGGAGAGTGGGTGGGGGACTTTTGGGATAGCACTGGGAATGTAAATGAAATAAATACCTAATTAAAAAATAAGAAAAGAAATTTAGAGCAAAAGATGGAACAGAGACTGAGGAAATAGCTAACCAATAACCAGCTCAACGTGGCATTCCATGGACAAGCACCAATCCCTGACCCTATAAATTATCTGTTATGCTTGCAGACAGGAACCTAGACAATTGTCCTCTGAGGGGCTCTGCACCGAAGCTGACTGTAACAGATGCAGATAGTCATAGCCAAACTTTGGACGGATGTTGGTCAGTCTTATGGAAGAGTTGGGGAAAGAATTGAAGGCCCGAAGGGGACATGAATGCCATAGGAAGATCCATAGTGCCAACTAACCCTTAGGAACTCTCAGAGACTCAGCCAACAACTAAAAAGCATACATGGGCTGGACAGAGTTCCCCCAGCTTTAGCACATATGAAGCAGATGTGCAACTCAGTGTCCAAGTGGGTCCCCCAACTGGAGTAGGGACTGTCTCTAAAACCATTTCCTGATTGTGGAATCCATTCCCCAACAGGGCTGCTTCAAAGGGAGAGGATATGCCTAATCCTGCAGAAAGGTGATATGCCATGAAGCATTGGGGGTTGAGGGGAACCTGGTGTGGAGAGAAGAGGGGACAGTGATTGGGAGGTAAAAAAAAATTAACAAATAAATTAATTAATTTTAAAAAGTTTCAGTGTGACCAAATTTTTCCCATGTAAATGTAACCATATTTAGATGGTTTGGTATGATTCATGGATATTTTAACTCATTTTATTTGTATATATGAGTGTTTATAATGTATATAAGGCTCTGTTGCAAGTGCCTGCCTGGTGCCTATGTGTGGAAAAAAGAGAACATCAGATCTCCTTGGAACTGGAGTTTCAGACTACTGGGAATTGAACTTGAGTCCTCTTGAAGAGAAGCCATGGCTTTTAATTATGGGACCATCTGTGTTACTTTGATTTACAAACACTTTGACAGTAGGTCTACAAAGCTCTTTTTCTTTGCTGTAGGACACACATACATTTACATTCTCTTAGCTCCTTGGTTCCCAAAATAACATACTTCATATCTTGTCCTTTAGGGCTTTTGCAATTTACTGACTATTTTATTCTTTATTTCTAATTGGTCCTTAGGAATTTGTTTTTAGCATTAAAGCATTTTTATTCCACCTAGACCTTCTATGCAGGAGTTACTGAAATGTAAACAATTAAAATAGCTAGTAGGTATTTACAGCAACCCTGCAGTGAATCATTTGTAGTGTGGATAATCACTTCCTAATTTATGTGTTTTCTAAACTCAGATTTATCCATTGGAATGTAGTTCTTATGCCAGGAGTAAGTGACTTTTTATAATATGTCACTTTTAAAAATATAAGTTCAAAGGTAAAATGTGGTACCATATTGTCACTCTGTGATATATTAACATCCCTAAACAATAAAATTTCTCCTTTTTCAATAAGGTGACGAGGTTTGTGCCTAAGAATAGTTTTTATTTGGCTAGAATCATTGGGAGTTCAGAGTTGTCTTCTAAGACAGTTAGTGTCAGATGATTTTAAAAAGACATAAGGCATTTTAATACCCTCCAAGAACACAGAGGAACATAGAGGTCTTATTTTATTGCTCTGAGGAAAATGTACATCACACTTTGTTTTTCCAAATGAAATGATGTAAAATTATTTCTTTTTCCATCTTATATTGCAAATATTTATTCTATCTACTAACGGTAGGGTCAAGATAAATATCAAAAGTGATGATGCATCTCAAAATAAGGAGATTTTTAAAAATTGCTTTTATTTTTTTATAGTTCAGCTATTACCCCCCTCGCAGTTCCCTCTCCCACAGTTCCTCAACCCATTCCTTTTCCCACTGTCTCCAAGAGGTTGTTCCCCACTCCCCTCTCTGCCCAGCCTCTCTACTCTCTGGGGCCTCGAGAATAGGTGCCCCTTCCTCAACTGAGGCTAGACAAGGCAGTCCTCTATGGATGTGTCAGTGCCTCAGACAATGTTCTGTATGCTGTCTGGCTCATGACTCAGTGTCTGAGAGATCTCAGGGATCCAGATAAGTTGAGACAGCTGGTCTTCCTATGGGGTGGCTCTCCTCCTCAGCTTCTTCCAACCTTTCCCTTATTCAACCCTAAGAGTCCCTGACTTCAGTCCAGTGGTTGGGTCTAAGTATCTGCATCTGTCTCAGTCAGCTGCTTGTTTGGCTTCTCAGAGGACAATCATGCTAGGCTCTGTAAGCACACCATAGTCTCAGTAATAGTGTCAAACCTCAGAGCCTCCCTTTGAGATGGATCCCATGTAGGGCCAGTCACTACATGGACTTCCTTTCCCTCAGTCTCCTCTCCATTTTTGTCCCTGCAGTTCTTTTAGACAGAAACAATTCTGGGTCAGAGTTTTTGAATATGGGATGGCTGCCCATCATTCGCTTGATGCCCTGTCTTTCTACTGGAGATGGACTCCACCAGTTCCCTCACACCACTGTTGGGCATTTCCTCTAAGGTCCCTTTGTTTGAGTACTGACAGTCTCTCACCTCCCAGGACTCTGGTGTTTTCTAGAGGGTCACCTAACCTCCTCCTGCCCCCTGCCCCCCACTGAGGTTGCATATTTCCATTCATTCTGCTGGCCCTCAGGGTTTCTCCTGAGGTCTCCCCTCACCAAATAACTGATCATGTCCCCCTTCCTCCTCCCTCTCCCATCTCTCACCCAGGTCCCTCCATCCCTCTGCCTCCCTTGATTATTTTCTTCTCCTTCCCAATCAGGATAGAGGCATCCTCACTTGGGCCTTTATACATGTTAACCTTGAGTTCTGAGGATGGTATCCTAGGGATTTTGTAATCTTTGGCTAATATCTACTTATTAGTGAGGACATACCATGTATGTCTTTTGGGGTCTGAGTTACTTCACACGGGATATTTTCCAGTTCTGTCCATTTGCCTGCAAAAATCATGATGTCCTTGTTCTTAATTACCGAATAATACTCTATTGTGTAAATGAAGCATATTTTCTGTATGTATTCTTCATTTGTGGGATATCTGGATTGTTTCCAGTTTCTGGCTATTACAAATAAGGCCACTAATAACATAATAGAGAGCGTGTCCCCGTGGCATGGTGTGGCATCTTTTGGGTATATAAGCACAGGAGTAGAATAGCTGGATTTTCAGGTAGGTTTATTTCCAATGTTCTGAGGAAACTCCATGTTCATTTCCAGCATGGTTGTTCCAGTTTGAAAACCCACCAACAATGGAGAGGTATTCCTCATTCTCCCCATCCTTGCCAACATGTGCTGTCATCTAAGATTTGATCTTAGCCATTCTGATTGGTGTAAGGTAGAATCTCAGGGTCATTTAGATTTGCATTTTCCTGATGACTAAGTACTTTGAACATTTCTTTGAGTGATCTTGGCCATTCAAGATTTCTCTCTTGTGAATGCTCTGTTTAGCTCTCTACCTTATTTTTTTCATTGGGATGTTTGGGTTTCTGGAGGTTAGCTTGCTTCTTGAGTTCTTTATATGTTTTGGATATTACCCCTCTATAGAATGTGGGGTTAGTGAAGATTTTTTTCCAAACTTGAAGGTTGCCGATTTGTCCTATTAACTGTCTTTTGCCTTACATATGCTTTTCAGTTTCTTGAGGTCCCATTTATCAATTCTTGATCTTAGAGTCTGATCCATTGGAGTTCTCTTTAGGAAATTCCCCTGTGCCAATAAGATTGAGCCTAGTTCCCACTTTCTCTTCTACTAGATTTAGTGTATCTGGTTTTATGTTGAGGTTCTTGATCCACTTGGACTTGAGCTTGTGCAAGGTGACAACTATGGATCTATTTTCATTTTTCTACATAGAAACTGTCACTTAGACCAGCATGATTTATTGAAGATTTTTTTTTTTTTTTTTTTTTTTTACCCATTGTATATTTTTGGCTTCTTTGTCAAAGATCAAGTATCTATAACTGTGTGGGGTTATTTCTCAGTCTTCAGTTCTATTCCAGCCTGTCTGTCATGTACCAGTACTATCCAGTTTTTACTGCTATTGCTTTGTAGTGCAGCTTGAGGTCAGGGATGGTGATTCCCCCAGAAGTTCTCTTATTATTAAGAATTATTTTTGCTATCCTTGGTTTGTTGCTTTTCCCTATGAACTTGCAAATTTCTCTTTCCATGTCTGTGAAAATTGTGTTGGAATTTTGATGGAGATTTTGTTAAATTTGTAGATTGCTTTTGGTAGGATGGCCATTTTTACTATGTTAATCCTACCAATTCACAAGTATGGGAGATCTTTCCATTTTCTGAGGTCTTCTTTGATTTCTTTCTTGAGAGACTTGAAGTTCTTGTCATATAGATCTTTCACTTGCTTGACTGGAGTTGCACCAGGATATTTTACATTATTTGTGACTACTGTGAATGGTGTTGTTTCCCTATTTTCTTTCTCAGCCCATTTATTTATCCTTTGAGTAGAGGAGGGGTATTGATTTGTTTGAGTTAATTTTATATTATATTCATTGAAGTTGTTTATCAGGTTTAAGAGTACCCTGGTGGAATTTGGGGGTGGGGGTTCACTTATGTATACTATTATATCATCTGTGGCCATGATACCTTGACTTGGTATTTGCCAATTTATATCTCCTTGATCTCCATTTGTTGCCTTATTGCTCTACCTAGATCTTTGAGAAATATATTGAATAGATATGGGAAGAATGGGTATCCTTGTTTTGTTCCCGATTTTATTGGGATTGCTTCAAGGTTTTTTCCTTTTAATTTGATATTGACTGTTGATATATTGATTTTATTGTGTTTAGGTATGGGCCTTGAATTCGTGATCTCTCCAATACCTTTAACATGAAGGGGTGTTATAGTTAAAAACTTTTCCAGCATCTAATGAACAGAATTATATAGCAGTGGAAGATGGGGAACTTGGGGTAGCAACTAGAAAGTCCCAGATGCCAGGGAAGCATGAGGTACCCAGGACTCAATGGTTATGATATTAGCCCAACTATCTGGGAGATAGAACTTGTCAAGACCATCTCCAGGACATAGGCACTGCCCCAAGATGAGAGATGGGGCCACCCACCAATCTCAAAAACTTTACCCAGAATTGTTCCTATCTAAAGGAAATGCAGAGACAAAAAACCGGAGCAGAGATGAAAGCAAAGGCCATCCAGAGACCGGCCCACCTATGGATCCATTCCACCTGTAGATATCAAACCCTATTGCTGATACAAAGAAGTACATGCTGACAGGAGCCTGATATAGCTGTCCCCTGAGAGGCTCTGCCAACATGTGACTGATACAGATGCAGATACTCACAGTCAACCATTGTACTGAGCCCTGGGAACCCAATGAAAGAGTGAAGGGAAGGACTGAAGGAGCTGAAGGAGATTGCAACCCCATAGGAAGAACAATGACAACCCCCCCCCTTCGAGGTCCAAGGGATTAAACCACCAGCCAAAGAGTACACACTGAGTGACCCATGGCTTCAGCTATATATGTAGCAGAAGATTGTCTTATCTGGCATCAGTGGAAGGTGAGGCCTTTGGTCATATGGAGGCTTAATATCCCCCCATAAAGGGGTGCTAGAATGGTAAGGTGGGAATGGGGGGGTGGGTAGGGGAGCACCCTCCTAGAGACAAAGGGGAGGAGTGATGGGATGGGGAGTTGCAGAGGGGAAACCGGGATGGGGACAACATTTGAAATGTAAATAAATAACACACAGAGAGAGAGAGAGAGAGAGAGAGAGAGAGAGAGAGAGAGAGAGAGAGAGAGAGAGAGAGAGAGAGAGCGACAGAGACACAGAGAGATACAGAGACAGAGATGGAGACAGAGATACAGAGACAGAGATGGAGACAGAGATACAGAGACACAGAGAAATACAGAGAGAGACAGAGAGACAGAGACAGAGAGAAGAAAAACTTGAAGCACATATGGACTCAGAGGGAAAGGCCAGACAGGAGGACTGTTAAAAGTTTCTTGCCAGCCTGGACAACATAGTGAGTTCTGGGTTAGCCTAAACTACAGAGTGAGAATCTATCTAAAACAACAATATGCAGCCCCCGTGAAAGTGCTTTTCAACCCCAAAGTAGTCGTGACCCAGAAAGAACTGCTACTCTAGAAGACCCAACCTCTGATGGTAGGAACTTACCTATTTGAACTATGAGGGAATAAATCTCTTCAACTTTTACCCAATACTTCGGAAAAGCCCAGTACCACATCCACCTGAGTCAAACCTCAGCATCACTGTTGTTTCAACTTGACGGCCTGTGACACAGTAGTGCTACAGCCCTAAGGAGTGGATAAAACCTTACATGATCAGTATCTTCTCTGTATTTAATACTTTACAATATTCCAAGATGTGAATACTATATAAAATATGATGTACAAATGAGAGGGAATTACAGAAAGGGCTTCCTCTATTACCCTTGTACTGCATATGCCCATGAGTCTAAAACTCAAATGATGCTTTAAGATAACTCCTTTTATCTCTTCCTATACCCTTACATGCGGGACTGCAAGTATCATGATAGACTAGAGGACTAACAGGATTCAAATTTAGGTTTTCTCTTCTCACAGAAATTACATATTTTCTTTTCCTTAAATCCAAAATGGATGTATTTTAAATGCTCTATAAGAATGGAAATTGGCATCTATAGAAAATATTTAAGCCAAGGAGGCGCCTTTACAAACTCTGCCACTCAACATAACTCCAACTGAGAAAGAGGGTGGTAGCTGGCATCTGTGGCTTTATAGTGCTTCAGTGTACTAAGAGGGGTAACAAATAAAAGCTACATCTGATCTTGTTTATAAGAAAAGGATTGGCTTTCTACATCCTTGGCCTGGGAAGCAATTCAAAATGATTTTTGGAACCTTTTATAGTAGGGCACACAGTGAGCAATCATGGAAGCCAGGTTTAATGCACAGCATAAGCAGAGTTCTTAAGCTTGAGATCAGCTTTGCAGGGAAAAGAGTGTGAAGAATTAGGTAATATTTATATAAACCATTTTTTTTTTCTCTACTCATTTTTTACCCTACTTTGTTGGCCAACCTTAACACCCTGGAACTTAAATGTTGGGCTTGTTAAGCTTCCTTAAATCATTACAATTTCATCAATCCTGCTCAACAGAAATAAAAAAACAAACAAACATATACTTCAACTTAAATGTTCTTATGCTTTTTGAGATCTAATATGTCATGCGCTTTATTATTGTTGTTATTATTACAATGTAACTAATACTGTTTATTTTAAGTTTTCATTACACATATTTTTGTGCTACTTTTCTTAATTACTTTGTACATGCTCTGACAAGGTGGACACCATATTGTGAAGTTTTATAAAATTGGAGATATGTTTGGAGGATAGCTGGGGTATTGTTTGCTAGTGAGATAGCTCAGTGGGTAAAGGTAATTTGGCACCAAGCAGAATGACCAGAGCCAATGTAATGGAAGTGATTAACTTACTTCTGCCAGTTTTTCTCAGACTTCCCCCCACACAAATAAATACATGTATCAAAAGTTATAAACACTCACTTTCTTATCTTGCTATGGATCATTGATAAGATCATTAAATTGAAATTTTATGATCAATTCTGGTGTGTACATGCTAGGTATTCCATGAAGTAGCTCTATAGCTGTGAACCTTTCCTCACAGAAATAGTCAGCTAAGTGGTCTTAAGAACTATTTTATGAAAATAAGAAAGATCAGTATCTTCAGTCAATGACTTAGAGTATTAAATTTCTCTTTTCAAATCCTGAAAACCAAAAATAAAACTAACAAAAACGTAAGACACATGGAAAATATATGTAACATAGTACAGGAGTTTAATTTCATTTGCAAAGACTTTTTCCATATTCAGAGATTCAAGGTAAAAATATCATATGGCTGGTTCTACAAGAAGTGTACCATAATTTAATTTACAAATATCTTTGACAGCAGGATTTCAAAAGATTTAGAGTATTTTAAGCTGATGTTTCTGGTGAAAAAGAATGAAAAGTAAGCTGAAGGCACAGCTCAGTGTCTTAACTGTGAAAGCATAACTGTGGGTGAAATAAAGAAATACAGACCAGATGTAATAATACAGGCATGGAGTTTGGGTTTAGAGTAATCGAAATTCACCATATGTGTTAGATGAATTCTCTCAAATTTCAGAGAGAACATATGGTACACGTCAATCAACTTCCTGCTGAATTTTTTTGGCATTGGTCTACAGTGAATTGGTTAAGAGACAGATCATTTATTCAGAGAGGTAGATTTTAGAATGACAACATTACCGTGCTACAAAATCTGCAGAGATGTGAGCAATATATGTACCCAAACAGAAAGAAACTTTTCAAAAATAAATGCTGTTTTTTTTCCTTAGACATTTAGAAAGTCATTCAGTGTGTGTGTAAGATCTAAATTCAGGAATTTTAAACTGCCTTAAATTATTAAGAATTCATCACTCCAAAAGTATGAGATATTTAATTTTTATGAAAGAAGATAGGTGCGAGTCTGTCGATATATTTTAGTCACTATATTATCTAGTTAGTAAGTCCCAAATATTTAATATACATAATGCAGGTTGATCAAGATGTTTTGTGGCAGTAATCATTCTGTGAGGGCCATATTTAGTTAATTATAAGATGATGTCTTTTCAACATGAACTTCTGTCTTTTTTTCTCTTGAAGTTAAGTGTGTATTCAATTGATCTAGTAGCCTAACCAGCTACCACATCCAGGAATTTACTCACTTCATGTTCTATTCTGAGATTTGGATGTGGTATCATTGCTTTTCCTATGTCGTTTACAACCACAGCAAAAGAAGCTGTATTGCTTGGAATCAGGCTCCCACCTGAATATGCCTTGAATAGAATGTTTCAAAATTCCATAGATAGCATCATTTTTATATTTAGCTTATTTTCAAAATTTTATAAAATATTTTCATTAAGATATTTATTGAATGGGTTTGTGTGTGTAAAATATTCTATCGGAATAACACCTGAATATAAATGAAACTTTATATATATATTAAATCTTTTTTGAAAGAGCATTGTGAGAATATACCTTTTTAAAAGACCTATAAAGCTGTGTTATTATAACTATCAAAGACCCCTGCAACAATGGTAATCAAAAACTATGACACTGTAAATTCTGATAATTATAATGTGTACAAATATTATTAGATAATGTTTAGTGAGTATATTATCTCTGTTTGTAAAGTTCAAATAAATATGAATGTACAATGGTTAGAAGATGTAAAGTTAGATTGGAATAAGTTATATGAACCTTTAAAAACCCACTTGAGAATATATATATATTTGTGAAGTAACATATATTAGTTACATATATAGGGTAAGAAAGATTGGATGTGGTTTTTTTGTAAAATGAAAATATGAATATTTTTCTGTAAAAATTTATGTATCAGAGAGGAAAATGAAACAAAAGTATTGACAAATAATTACTTCCAAAATATTCATAAAAATTAATCTTTTCTATCACTGTCTGGAGCAATACATCCTGAGCATATGTGACATTCTAATACCTTAATTTTCAAAACATGTAAGGGCTCATTTATGTTGGAATCTTACATGAGTGTCAATGTCCCAAACTCAAGGATATATGGTGCCCTTAATTTTGTAATTTTGTGTCTTAACATGGTAATAGTTTCATGAATTTTCCATAGAAAAAAAAAGAAAAGACTCACAAATCTATACAATGCTACTTCCAAAAATACTCATTTATTACTCTCTGCTGTGTGGATGGTACCAGACAGAGGACACCATTTAGATTTTCACCCAGGTGCACAGACACACTCCATCCTCAAAACAGAGGCAAAAGCTGCTTGGTAGATCAAGCAACACTCTGAAAGCTGTTGATATACACAGTAAAACGTACCTTAGGGCTGGCTCTCACCCATTTTTCTCAAAGATAAGCAAATTTGAGTGAATGAAGGAGTCATTCAACTTCTAGAGTTGAAAGTGTCTTTGGAAAAACTTCAAGCAATTCCACTAACATCAGGGACAAGGCAAGGCTATACACTCTCTTCATATCACTTCAATATAACACTTGAAATTCTAGCCAGAGCAATAAGGGAACTAAAAGGGATCACATTCATACAAATTGGAAAGGAAGAATTAAAAGCATCATTATTACCAGATGATATGATAGTATACATAAGTGACCCCCAAAACTCTACTAATGAAATCCTACAGCTGATACTTTTATCAGAGTAGCTGAATATAAAATTAACTTAAAATAAGTAGCTCTCCTTTATACAAACAATAAATGGACTGATAAAGTAATCAGGAAAACAACACCCTTCACAAGAGCCACAAATAATATACAATATCATGGTGTAGCTCTAACCAAGCAAGTGAAAGACCTGTATGAAAAGTACTTTACCTCTCTAAAGAAAGAAATTGAAGAAGATATTAGAAGATGGAAAGATCTCTCATGTGTATGGATTGGGGGAATAACCACCATAAAAATGGCCATCTTACCAAAGGCAATCTCTAGATTCAATGCAATTCACATTCAAATTCCAACACAATACTTTACAAACTGTGACAGAGTAGTTCTTAATTTCATATGAAAAACCAAGAAGTCCTAGGAGAGCTGAAACAATTCTGTACAATGAATGAACTTCTGGATGTATCACCATCCTTGATTTAAAGCTGTACTACAGAACATCACTAATAAAAACTGCATGATATTAGTATAGAAACAGACAGGATGAACAATGGAATTTAATCAAAGACCCAGAAATAAACCCACACACGTATGAACAGTTGATTTTTGACAAAGAAGCCAAAACCATCCAGTGGAAAAAAAAGCATCTTCAATGAAAATAGATCCATATTTATCACTCAGCACAAAACTCAACTCCAAGTGGATAAAGACCACAACATAAAATCTGATAAACTAAATATAATGGAATAGAAGGTGAAAAATAGATTTGAACTCATTGGTATAGATGACAACTTCCTGACCAATAGCTCAGACACTAAGATCAACAGTAATAAAGGAATGAATTGAAACTGAAAAGTCTCTGTACACTGTCAACAGAACAACATTGCATCCTACAGATTGGGAAAAAGATCTTCCCAAATCCTACATCTGACAGAGGGCTAATATACAATATTTATAAGGATCTCAATAAGTTAGACACTAACAACACCACTCAATTAAAAATTGGATACACTGTTAAACAGAATTCCCAACCTATAAATCTCAAATGGCTGAGAAACACTTAATGAAATGTTCAATGTCCTTAGTCTTTAGAGAAATGCAAATCAAAATGACCCTGAGATTTCATTTTATACTCATAGAATTTATAAGATTCAAAAACTCAAGCAATAGCACATGCTGGCAAGATGTGGAACACGGGAGACACTCCTCCATTGCTATCGAAAGTGCGAACTTGTAAAACCACTCTGTAAATCAATATGGCAGTTTCTCAGAAATTTGGAAACAGTTCTCCTTGAAGACCCAACTATACCACTCTTGTGCATATACTCAAAATATGCTCCACCATACCACAAGGACACACACTTCACCATGTTCATAGCAGCTTTATTCATAAAAGCCAGAAACTGGGGGGGGGGGACCAGATATCCATCACCTTCAGAATGGATAAAAGAAATGAGGTTCATTTATACAATAGAATACTACTCAGCTATTAAAATCAAGGACATCAAGAAATTTGCAGGCAAATGGATGACACTAGGAAATATCATTCTCAGTGAGGTAAGTGAGACCCAAAAGGACATCAATGGTATGCACTCACTTATAAATAAATATTAGCCATAAAGTACATAAAGGATAACCAAGCTACACTCCACACACTCAAAGAAGCTGAACAATACAACCCACAGACCATAGGAAGAAAGACCTTGGATGGAGTATGGAAGGAGTATGGCTGCTTCAGTCCTGCATTGAGGGGAGACCAGGATGGTCTCGGGAGGTAGAGGGAGGAGGGGCCTGGGAGGGAGAGAGAAAGAAAGGAAATAAGGGGGTCAGTATCAGGCACTGGAGGGGCAGGGACATAGGTATAGAAGGTCAGTAAATAGAAAAAAAATACATAGCAGTGGGGCATGAGGAATGGGGGATAGCCACTGGAGGGTCCCAGATGCCAGGAAAATGAGAGGCTCCCAGGACACTACGGAGATAACTTTAGCCAAAATGTGCAGGGAAGGGGAGAAAGAACCTGTAAAGACCACCTCCAGTAGATAGACATGGTCCCCAGGTGAGAGATGGGGCCTTCCACCCATCTCAAAACTTTTAACCTATAAATGTTCCTGTCCAAAGGATAGACAGACAAATACATGGAGCAGAGACCTTAGGAAGGGAGCAGAGACTGTAGGAAGGGCTATCCAGGGACTGCCTGACCTGGGGATCCATCCTGTCTGTAGACACCAATCCTGATACTGCTGCCTTTGCCAAGAGAAGTTTGCTAACAGGAACCGGGTGTGGCTGTTTGTTGGGAGGTTCGGTCAACAACTGCCTGATGCAGATGTGGATGCTTAGAACCAACCATTAGAGTGAGCTCGAGGGTGGGTGACCTGGTAGAAGGACTGGAGGAGAAGAGGGGGTTTGCAACTCCATAGGAAAAACAACATCTGCTGGCAGGACCACCCAATGCTCCCAGGAACTAGACAACCAAGGAGTGCATAAGGAGGGAAAATGGCTCCAGATTCATATGTAGCAGAGGATGACCTTGTCTGACATCAATGGGAGGGTAGGCGCTTGGTCCTGTGGAGATTTGATGACCCAGTGGAGGGAAATGCTAGAGCTGTAGATTGGAAAGTGAGGGAGCAACCTCATAGAGGAAAAGGGGAGGGAAGAGAGGGAGGATGTGGCATGGGGGTTTTGTGGAGGGGTAACCAGGAAGTGAGATATCATTTGAACTGTAAATGGGCAGAACTATTAAAAAAGAAGGAGGAGGAGGAGAAGGAGGAAGACGAGGAGGAGGAGGAGGAGGGCCCAAAGGCCCAAGTGATGATGCTTGAATCTCACTAGTCATAAGAGACAGACAGAGGGAAAGATCTGGGTGGCAGAGGGGAAGTGGAGGGGAGTGAGTGTGGTTCAGGTCAGGTGTAGGAAGAGACAGGAGAGAGGGCCAGAGGGGCAGGAGATTGAATCAGAATTAGCAGCAGGTGGGGATGAAGGGTCGGGTAGGGCATCTCTAGGAAGTTTCAGAGACCTGGGATAGGGAAGGCTCTCAGGAGTTTATGGGGGTGACTTTATGTGAGATAGCAGTGGGGATGTGGACCATGATGTGGCCATCTCCTGTAGCCAGAAAAGACCCACTGGGGGAGGGATAAGAACACCAATATATCCACAAAGCTTTCCACCCAAAATTTGTCCTATCTAAAAGAAATGCAGGGACAAAAATGATTCAGAGACCTAGGGAATGGCCAACCAATAACCAGCCCAACTTGAAATCCATTCCATGGACAAGCACCAACACCTGACACTACTAATCATACTCTATTATGCTTGCAGCCAAGAGCCCTGAATAACTGCCCTCTAAAAAGCTCCACCCAGAAGCTGACCGAAACAGATGCAGAGACCCAAAGCCAAATATTGGACAGAACTTGTGGCATACTGTGAAGAGTTGGGGGATGGATTGAGGGCCCCTGGTGGAGATAGAGACTCCACAGGAAAATGAACAGAGTAAAACACCCTTGACTCTTGAGGGCTCTCTGAGACTGAGATTCAAGCGTCCTCCCTTGGGAGTTCCAATAGAGGGAGGTGGACACTAACTTACCTACAAAACATTCTTCTGAAAGTTTGTCCTGACTACAAGACGTACAGGAATAAAAATGGAGCAGAGACTGAGTGAATGTCAAACCAATGACTGACCTAACTTGAGATCCACCCTACAGGAGAGAGAAGGAGGAGAAGAACACAGGGAGGAGCAGGAAAAAAAAATTTAAAATATGAATAAAATAAAAATAAGGTAAAATAATTGAATTAAAAAAGAAAATCTGACACAAAAACGCTCTTATATTTTGTTGCCCTTGAATTTCTCTGTTGACCATATGATCTTGGGCAAGAAAACTACCATTACAAGTAGTTTGTTACCTTGGTCCTGGTGAGATGCCCTTGGAAGAAAGTATTCTCTTTTTTTCATGTGTTAAGAAGTTATCAACTGGAGATTATTATTGGATTAAGGAGGAGGCCATGTATCCACTACTCCTTTAGCTCTAGGATCCATTTGGTGTAGACCTGTGCATGCTTTGTGCATGCAGGTTCAGTGTCTGTGAGTTCATTTATACATTGGCCTCCAGTGCTTGATTTCATGGTGTCCTCACTCCTCTCTGGCTCTTATAATGTTTAGGCATCCTCTTCTTTTGGGATTCTTGAGTCCCACGGAGAGAGATTTGATGAAGACTTTATTTTAGGGATGAATGTTGCAAAGTCTCTGACTATACAATATCTGTCTCAGGGTTTCTGTATTGTTCCCACCTGCTGCAGGAGGAAGCATTTCTGATGATGGCTGAACAAGACACTGTTAGAGTGAGTATGCTAGAATATCATTACAAGTCATTTTGTGGCTCAGTTTTTTTTCTTTCTTATTGTTATTGTTGGTTTTTAGACCTGTAGTATTTGGTTTTATGCGAGGTCTAACTAGTCTCCAGTTCTTGGTCACCCAAGCAAACTCACGAATTGGCGTTAAGTCAAATCATATTGGGTAGTAACCCCCACAAGTTTTGTGCCATCATTGCCCTAGAATACCTTGTAGGCAGTACACAATTGTAGATAGAAAAGTTTGTTTTTGACATTTCTCTTTTAGTAGCTTGCAGAGTACTTGCCTATACCCAAAATGGTAGCACAAAGGGGTGAAGGCTTTATGTAGATACCAGTTCAACATCTCCATATTCAATAAATTGTGTTAGTGTTGTCTTCAACATATGGTCCTAATGTATATTTGTGGAGAACAAACTATAAGGGGACCAAACCCTTTGGCCAATAACTCAGTTAAATGTACTCTAATCTTCATGCTTGCAGCTTCATTTGGTGACAAGAGATGGCCATGTGGGACTCAGTCTGCTCTATTACTTGGCAATTGCATTCAGATTGCCTTTATAGATCTATATATTTTAGGAAGCATCTATTTCATCAGGTTTTCATACTAACCCTCAAATAACTTTTAATTTTATCTGCCATACATAACATTTCTTTCCTTGTTCCATCTTTCATCTTCCCTTCTCCACTTGATTTTCCTGTGTTAGCCTCTTCTTCAATGCTCCATGATTCCATATCTATTCTATTTCTCTTTCATAGAAAGCCTATTTGTTCCTGTACTTAATCTCTTTGGTTCTAGAGACTGTAGCTTGGTTATCTTGACTTCACAGCTAATCACCATATATAAGCAAAATACAGGCCATATTTGTCTTTCTGATTTGAGACACCTCACTCATGTTGTTCTAATTCTATATATTTGCCTGCAAATTTCATTAAATAATTTTTAACAGCTAAGAAATACGCCATTGTGTAAATGTACCACATTTTCTTTATCAATCCTTTCATTGAGGGACACCTAGGCTGTTTCCAATGTCTGGCTATTATGAAAAGAGTAACCATGAACATGGGTGAGTATGTATCTCTGTATACCCTTTGGATATATACTCAAGAATGGTACCAACAAATTTTGAGGTAGATTGATTCCCATCTCTCAGAGGAAGCAGAACACCCATTTCTATAGTAGGTTATTGCATTTTCACTCTCCCCAGCAATATATGAATGCATATCTTACTCCAGACCCTTTGCTGCATGAGCTGTGACTTCTTTTGTTGATCCTGGGAATTCTAACATGTGTCAGAGAAAAACTCAAAGTAAATTTTTGATTTTAATTTTCCTAGTAGTTATGGGTGTTGATCATTTCATTAAGTGTTTCTCAGCCACTTGAGTTTCCTTTATTGAAAATTTTCTGTTTAGGTCTGTATCCCATTTGCCTGAGTAACACACCATTGTGCAATTGTACCAAATTTTCATTATCCATCTTATTTCTGTGGAGGGGTATCTAGATTGTTTCCAATTTATGTCTCTTAGGAATAGAGGAACAGTGAAGATAGTGACCCTTAGTAGTTGTCAGTGGTATTTGGAAAACAGTGTTTGCATCTCTCATTTGGCAGTTGTGAAAATGCACAGAAGTTCCAACACCTATGATATGATCTTAATGAAGACTTCATTGTCTGGTTACTGTAACATCAGAAGCTTCATGTCTGCATGTACTTGGTCTTCAGAGCACTGCACATGAATGAATAGACCCTATGTGGACTCTGTTAGGGCAGAGGTTAAAATTCCATTCCAAACACATGCCCCTGCTGATTCACTAACAAGAGTGAAGGCACCAGCAGGAGCTCTGTGGTACAGTGCTGATGAGCCTAATTGGCAGCAGATGCTCTAGTCCCTGAAAACAAAGAATGGAAGGAAATGAAAGAGAGGGAAATGAAGACTTCAAAGTATATCACATTTCCAATGTACCTTAGTGTTGGAGAAAATCCAAGTATGTGCTATTAAAAGATCAAATTGATAGTAAAGATTTGTGAGGACTCCATAACCACCAACGTTTAGATAGTTCTCCAAGGAAAACAATTTGTAATAGATTCTCTATGTGTTTTCTACTAATTTCATCAATTACTCTTGAAATTGGGTGGAAGTTTAAATTCTCCAGTTGGACAATGCTTGTTTATTAGTTTTTTTGAAGAAAGGATGAAATAATTGTCATACGGTTAAAGGGATCAATGAGATAAGGAATTGACTCCATATATGTCTTGATTATAGTGCTGCATTTTCTTCATTTATTTAGTTAATGCATTCAACTTGCAAAAAAGTTGTGCAATAATTTAATGCTTGTCATATTCTATACAACACTATTACCTTGCAGCGACAATAGAAAATGTTAGAAAATATATTTACATGTTATATAAATGAACATTCTTTACAGAGGAGATGCAAAATATTATAATTTCTTTAAATATACCTTCCATGTTGACATCTTTTAAGGTATATACAGGCTTTTATGTTCATGCTTTAATTCTACTCCATTGATCTATACTTAAATTCACATCTGAAAAACGTAAGTCTTATAAATGTTTTCTACACTGGTGACTTTCCTATTGGACATGTCTTTTGATGACAACCATTATCTCATCTGTCTTAAGTATAAAATAAATAGTGTTCATTACTAACTAGAACACATTCATGTAAGTCATAGAAGTTGGAAACACAATATTGCCTCTTATCAATCCTCTTTTTGTCTCTGAGATGTAGAAGAGAAAACACTATTGCTGAAAATACAGCCCACATTGGTTATAAAATACAGAGAAAACTATTTGGTATTAAGCTGAAACTTTCTTCCTGTTCAATAGTTGTCAAAGTGACAGAAAAGAGTGATGGAGACAGATAGCAAGAAAGGCAATAAGGGTCTTTTACAAAGCATAAGCCCTAAAGAGCAAATATGGGTCAATGTGTGCCTATGTGTATACAATAGTGCTAGAATGGTTGTTGGCTAATCAACTGTCTTCTGTTTCATTTTGTGGTCCATCTATCCATAGGAAGAAATGTATACCAGCCTCTGAAAACCTGATTAACAAGCTATGACTAGAGACATTATAGGCATATTTGAAATACTTGCTACTATTGCTTGGCTAAATTTATATATTCAAATTACTATATATAATATATATTACACACACACACACCCCACACACAAACACAAGTGTGTATATATATGAAACTATCAAAAAATGAACTCATTTATTAAAAACTGGAGACTAAAAGGATGGCAAATCCTGAAATAAAAGAATTCTGAATGTAGAAGATAGGAGAGTGGGGTGTTACTCAAAAAGTATGGCAGTTTTGGAAACAGACCTTTTGCAGATTCATAATATATTTAAGTTCCATTGATAACAGTGGTTTTCAATTTCTTTTGTTTTAATTAGATATTTTCTTTATTTACATTTCAAATGTTATCCCTTTTCCTAGTTTCTCCTCTGAAAATCCCCATCTGCTTTTCCCTCCCCCTGCTCCCCAACCCACCCACTCCTAATTCCTGGCCCAGGCATTCTCCTATACTGGGGCATAGAACCTTCACAGGACCAAAGGCCTCTCCTCCCATTGATGACAGAGTAGGCCATCCTCTGCTACATATGCAGCTAGAGCATGAGTCTCCGTGTGTTTTCTTTGAGTAGTGGTTTAGTCCCAGGGAGCATTGAGGTTACGGGCTAGTTCTTATTGTTGTTCCACCTAGGGGGCTGCAAATCCCTTCAGATCCTTGGGTCATTTCTGTAGCCCCTTCATTGGGGACCCTGCAGTCAGTCTCATGGATGACTGTGAGCATCCACTTCTGTATTAGTCAGGCACTGGCAGAGACTCTCAGGAGACAGCTATATCAGTTTCCTGTTGGCAAGCTCTTGTTGGCATCTGCAATAGTGTCTGGGTTTGGTGGTTATTTCTGGGATGGATCCCCAGGTAGGGCAGTCTCTTGATGGCCTTTCCTTCAGTCTGTGCTCCACACTTTGTCTCCATATTTCCTCCCTTGAGTATTTTGCTTTCCCTCCTAAGAAGGACTTAAACATCCCACTTTGGTCTTTCTTCTTGAGCTTAATGTGGTCTGTGAATTGTATCTTGGGTATTCTGAACTTCTAGGCTAATATCCACTTATCACTGAGTGCATATCCTGTGTGTTCTTTTGTGACTGGGTTACCTCACTTAGGATGATATCAATTTCTTATTTGGCAAGTTTCAAATAACATTGACATAGTTTACTTTTACAAATATTTTTCTACGATGTTAGTACTTTGTAACTAATAAAATTATGGAAGGCATGGTATGTATTTACCTATTTCCTTTGCTTCAAAGTAAACATCAAAATCCTTCAAAAAAAACTTCTTGTATTTAATACATAGATGAAGAGATGACTCCTGAAATATTATTTATTATTTGTGTTATGTGTTTTCAATTTAGAAATAACAATTAAAACAAGACAGCCATGAAAGTAGACAATTAATTTAGAGATATCTACCATTAATATTTTAATGTTTTGTCTCACTGGTTTAATAATTTTTCTTGGTAATCATGTGCCGTTCTTGGAGAAAGTATATGGCTAAGATAGTATCACATTTATGGGTAAACACAGTATATACATTGATAGTGAATTACTCTTAAGCTCTGCTGAAAAAAGGCTGTCTCCAATAGGATTCTCTTGGAGAACAGGTATAACCCCACATGAAATGCTAGTGAAAATGAAGCAATAGTGGTGAAAGAAATCCCCAAAGAAAATAATGCTTTCACCTATTTCCTTTGTCATTTTTGCTTTCTGACCTATGTGCTCATTACAAGAAAAATTACATACATAGACAAAAACATTCTAAAACTTCATATTTTAAAAAGTTGCTGACACATGGTACCTTGGTAGTACCCATTCAGGTGGTAAATTTGTAATTTTTTGTTAATTCTTAAAAGAAAATCAAACACATCGGATAGGAATTAGCCTGAAATGAAATCAGCTATACACAAGCAAAGTTAAGTATTATGATGGTAAGAAATAGACACCACAAAATTCTGTGACTAAACATGCCATATAATCTAGGATTTAGACAAGCTAATGTAAATTATTTCAGAATCATAGAGAGAGATTGCAGTACTTTAAGGAGATACTTTGTTGTTCGTAAGTGTGTAAATTAGCAAGACATTCATTGTCATTTTGCCAATTCAAACCATAAAATTAGTTTTGATGTTTGAGATACAGTTTTATCATCACTAATCATTAGGATTTTGAAACAAAGAGCTTCAGGGTTGAAAAGGCAACTGCCATGCCTTCCTGTGAGTCTATTTTGTATTCATTGCTTCATATTTCTGTGAGAGGCTGGGATGAAAGCAGCAATCTAACCAGGATGAAGGCAGCTTTCTGACCTCCTGAGGCTCTCTCGTCTCCTGTGCTCATCATATGGAGCTTAAACCACAGGGAAGGGCTAATGTCACATTAAAGTGCCGACTAAAGTACTTATAAGGGATGGCATGTGATGACTTGTAATGTTAGCTCTACTTCCCTTGCCCTATTCTTAAAGGATTGCGTGAACTGTAAATAATTACTGACATTTGCAAAGTCCGCTTTTCCTTTCTCCATAGGTGTGATAAGATTTTTGTACTCTAAATGGACTTCAAGGTGGTAAAACTAAAACCTCAGGAAAGAAGATGTTAAAGAAGTCTTGTGCTTAACTTAGTGTTTATCTGAAACATGTTTATATTTATATTTGACATGAACAGAGCTGTTATTTTAGCCTCTTCATAGTATAATTCTTCAGGCAAATAAATTAGTTATTTGGTAGAAAAATAATTCCCTACATAATTTTTAACGATGAGCAAATTACAATATCTTAATACCTTAAAATATCTCATTTCAATTTTTTTTAATTCTCAGTATTTGATTTATTTTGAATTGGATTAGAATTACCTATGTGGGGAGACAGAACCAAGAAGAGACTGAATGCAAGGCCATCCTCCACTATATGGCAAGTTTGAAGCCTACTTGGGCTACATGAAGACATTTTCAACAAAGAAAGTAGTATGCTTATATTGTACTGTATAAAATCTGGTGCACATAAACATGGTGTGATAATCAAATATGGCTAATTAGTATTTTGCATTCTTGAATACTGACCATTTCTTGATACTGGGAAACTTTAAACTGTTTTGTCCTATTCACAGTGAACCAAGTAAACCACAGTCACCTTGTTAAGCCCCAGAACGGGAACTCACTCCTCCTACTTGAATATATATTTGAAGCTTTCTCTCCGGTACCCATCTGTCTGCCCTAGCAACTATCTAAGTTCTAGTAACCAATACTCTGCTCTTTACTAACATGAAAACCCACATTCTTGGCTTCATACATGAATAAAAACAAGTTCCCATTAATACAGGGGAATGCCAGGGCCAAAAGAATGGGAATGGGTGGGTAGGGAAGTGTGGGAGGGGGTATGGGGGACTTTTGGGATAGCATTGGAAATGTAACTGAGGAAAATATGTAATAAAAAATATATTAAAAAAAGAAATTAATTCCAATTTTGAGACATAATATTTTGGTTTAAATACATTTTAACTCGTGGATTACTTATAGATTGTTCATACATACTAAATATATTATAGGCTATGCTATTTTCATACATGCATATTAAGTTCTTTGTAAAGAATTTTGATCATCTTCACCCTCATAACTCATTTATCTAGGTTTTCACTTCTCTTGGTCCTTGTCCTGAATAATTTAACACTTAGGTTTGTGGTTTATTTTATAGATTATAAGCATGAGAGAAAACACATGGTGCTTGTCTTTCTTCTTATTCATTTAACATGATGATCTCCACTTCTTTGTTTGGGGCACATTTTGGATTCTGCATGTTGACTACAGTGACTAGGACTATACTCCACAGTAACTATAGATATCTGATTGATTCAGTGGTTTCCTTTTTTATTAATCATTTTATTCACTTATACTTCAAATAATATGCCCCCTCCTAGTTACCCTTCCACAAACACCCTATCCCATTCCTTTCTGTCTCTCCTCTGATTTGCCTCTATGAGGGTGATCCTTCACTCCCTCACCCACTCCTGCCTCTCTGCTCTAGCATCCCCCTGTGCTGGAGCTTCAAGCCTCCATAGGACCAAGGACCTCTCCTCCCATTGATGTCAGATAAGGCCACCCTCTGCTACATATGCTTTTGGATCCATGACTCCTTCCATGTATACTCTTTGGTCAGTGGTTTGGTCCCTGGAAAAGTCCAGTTAGTTCATTTTGTTCTGTCTATGGGGTTGCAATTGCCTTCAGCTCCTTCAGTCCTTCCCCTCGCTCTCCCATTGGGGTCCCTGAACTCAGTCTGATGGTTGGCTGTTAGTGTCTGCATCTGTTTTGGTCAGGTGCTGGTAGAACCTCTCAGGGAACAACCAGACCAGGCTCCTGTAATAAAGTGCTTCTTGGCATCAGCAATAGTGTCTGAGATTGATGTCTGCAGATGGGATGGATCCCTAGGTGGGGCAGTCCTTGGGTGGCCCTTCCTTTAGTCTCTGTTCCATTTTTTTGTTTTTGGCCCCTGTCTGTCTTTTGGACAGGAACATTTCTGGGTTAAAATTTTTGAGATAGGTTGGTGGCCCCATCCCTCAGCTGGGGTCCATGCCTATCTGCTGGATGTGTTCTCTATAGGTCTTATCTCCCATTTCTTGTTTATTTTGGCTGAAGTTGTTCCCATTGGGTCCTGGGAGCCTCTCACTTCCCTGGCATCTAGGCCTTTCCTCTACATGTAACCAGGAGAATAACTGGATTGTGGGCTATTTCCAGCTTTAGATTTTTGAGAAGAATTTATGTTGTTTGTTATGACTTTCCTAACCACCATTTCCACTAAGAGTTTGTAAAACCTTCTCTAGTCTCTGCTTCAGCATTTAATGAAGCTCATGGTTTTATTGTTTGTTTCTGGTTTTCATGTTTGCCTTTTTAGTTCTAGCCATAATACAAACAAAATTATATTTCATTATGATTTAGGTTTGCATTTCTTTGGTCATCAGTGACATATCTATTAGACATCTATGTATCCTTTCTTAAGAAATATCTATTTAGGAGCTAGAGAATTGACTCAGTGATTAAGAGCACTGGTTGATGTTCAAAAAGACTTAATTCAATAATCAGTTCTTACATAGTGGCTCAATCTGCTTGTAACTACAGATTCAGCAGGCCTCACATCCTTTTCTGGCTTCCCTGGGCACCAGGCCTTCTTGTGATTCAGACATTTATAGAGACAAACATACTTACACATGGAATAATAAAAAGAAGTTTAAAGAGTCATTTGGAAAACATGTATATTTTGAGTTCAGAATGTTTTAGTGACATGTTTTGAGTCCCTTGCATATTTTGGGTTCTTATCTTTTACCTGATGAATAGCTTATCTACAAGCGATTTATGTCCTTATACTGAAGTCTGTGTTTTCATTCTGACATTGTTTCCTTTTCTGTTCAGAACCTCCTTATTTTCATGCAACCTAATTTTATAATTTTTAAAACTTTTATTTTATTATAAAATGCTTTACTACATCTATCTATTGTGATGGAATGTTTTGCTGGGTATCAAATTCTTGGCTAACATGTGTGGTCCATGAGAGTCTGTAGAATATCTGTTTAGACCATTCTACCTTTAGAATCAATGATATTTTAATAGGACTGTGTTTATATGTTACTTTGTCTTTTCCCCTTGCAGTTTTTAATATGCTTTCTTTGTTCTGGGTGTATAATGTTTTGATTATTATCTGCTGAGGGGACATTTTTCTCTTACCAATTCAGTCTATTTGGTGTTCTGCATGATTCTTATACCTTGACACTTTCATTTTCATCTTAGAAAAATTATCTTCTATGATTTTGTTGAAAATATTTTCTGTGCCTTCAAGTTGAGTTTATTCTTCTTCATCTATTCCCATTTTTCATAAATTTTGTCTTTTCATAGTGTCCAGATACTGGTACCCAGGGAAGCCAGAAGAGAATGTAAGGCCTCCTGAATCTGTAGTTACAAGAAGATTGAGCCACTATGAAGACTGAGAAGTGTCTTGTGGAACATCAACCAGTGCTCTTAAACATTGAAGCAATTCTCTGGCTCCTAAATAGATATTTCTTAAGAGAGGATACTTAGCTGTATAATCTGAATTCAACAGATTTTCTGGATGTTTTGTGTCAGTTTTCTAGAGTTAATATTTTCTTTGACAAGAATATTAATTTCTTCTTCTGTGTCTTTAGTTCCTTAGATTCTCTCTTGCATCTTTTGTATCCTGTTAGTATCTTGCTATTGATGTTCCTGTTAAAGTTCCTAAACTTTTCATTTTCAGGTTTCTCTTGGTATGGATTCTATTTTCTTTATGGAGTCTATTGTCATTTTCTGGTCTTTGCCAATTTTCATTCATTTCATGCCACTGTTTGATTGTCTTTTCATAGATTTCTTTAAGGGATTTCTTCATTTCCCTTTAAGGACATCTATCATATTCATAAAGGGCATTTTAAGGTCTTTGACTCGAGCTTCAGAAATGTTGTAGTTCTCAGGAACTGTTGTGAAAGGAATGCTGAGCACTAGTGGAGACATATTATCCTGGGTGTTATTAATTGTGTTTTATGCTGTTGTCTATGTATCTGGGTTTGGGAAGACTGTAATTTTAGGTGCTGATATTGGTCTTGACATTATTGGGTGGGTGTTTTTGTTTTTGTTTTTCAGTTGGTTTGTAATGCTTGCTCTGGTTCTTAAGAGGGCGTGGCTGCTGTGTGTTTTCTGAAAGGAAATTATTCTGGGATCTTGATCAGTATGGTCTGTAAGGTTTCCAGATCAAATGTGTTTCTAAGTATTGGAAACTGACACTTGGGAGTAGCATGGACTAGACATGGGGTCTGAATGATTCAAGGAGTGAGGAAATCAAGGTGTTCCATGTGACCTCTTCACCTGGAATGTTGGCAGATAGAGAGAGGAGATGCCACAATAGATCACTGCTACAGTGCTGGGGATGGGACTAGAGGATTGGATTTGGAGGAGAGGAGGGAGAATGAAGCTCTGAAGTTCACCTATTTGCTTGCCTAGCCTACTTGCTTCTTTGACAGGCTTGCCTGGAGGGTTTCTAAAGAATATCTGCTGGAGTCAGAGGCCTGGATAATAGAATGTGTGAGGAGGCTGGTTGGAGGAGAATGTCTTCTTGATCTGTTGGAGATGCAGGTATTGAAGAGGGTCATGCCACATGAGGAGGTCTACTACACATATGGGATTGAGACTGAGGGGTTTGACTTTGAAGAGAGAAAAGGAGATGAGGATCTGTAATTAGACTACATGCTTTCTTGGTCTGACTGTTCAGCATGATCCCAGGAAATACCTGGTGGATTTAGTATAAAGTGAAGATCTGAAAAAGGAATGTTGGAGAGAAATGTCTAAATGATCCATCCATTGATATCTGCAGTTAGCAAAGATCTGCAGTGAGTCCATATGCTTCTTTGTCTGGAATGGCCTGCACATTCCATGTGGGTACTGACATCCTTGTTTGTTTGTTTGTTTGTTTAAATAATTTTATATTACTTTGAAGACTATTGTCTATATCCTGATACAGATTATATCAATCCCCTGGTTTCCTTTAGGTAGCATTCTTAACTAAACTGGTTCTCACAATCAATGAATCTAGAGTACCTTTCTATTTTTTAAATATTTTCATTAGTTTCTTTCATTATTTTTTTTAACCTTTTTCTTTAGAGAGGTCAATCATTTTCTTGCTTGACAAAAAGCATTTCTAGCTTTTCTCTCTTCTTTCTTTGTCCTTGTTTCTTTTCTTTTTTTAATGAATACCAATTTCTTTCCCAGATTATTTAAATAAAATGTAAATAAAAAGGTTACTGGTTTTTATGCTGGCTTAGCATCCTGCAATTTACTGAATTTACTTTTCAATTTTAAGACTTTTGCATGAACTTATTCATTAAAATGGACTAAATTTATGAGGTAGAGATATGGTTCTCTGCATAAAGCCATCTTCTGCTCTTACATTATTGTTGAGAATGTTACTAGATTATGAGAGTACTACTATCATCAAAGAACCAGTCCACTGATCAATTCATAGTTGAATGGGATATAAAGATGCATGCCATATTTGGAGGAAATGTATAACTGAGAGTAGGACTGAAACTCACAAGTACATCTTATCTATCTTTTCCTCTCTTCTGTTTCATTTTTCTTTTCTTTTTGGCTGCAATATGATAAACATCTTTTTCATTCACTTTGCCTTTCTGTAATAATGTTTCAGATTTCGCAAAGGCCTAGAAGCGATGGAGGTAGATGACCTTGTACTGAACTTGTAAAACTGTGAGCCAAAATAAGTCTGTCTTTCACTGAAGCTATTTCCTTGGGTGTTTTGAGACAATAAGAAAAAAAAAAAACACAGACAGTTTGACATGGACAATGTTTTGCATCCTGAAAAGAGAACTTTTCTATTCTGTAGTTGATAGATGAAATCTATCATTTTTGTATTTGGATTCGTCATCTCATATAATCTTTTATTTTGTGTGTGTGTGTGCATATGTGTGTGTGTGTGTGATATCTAATAATGAAAGTGAGTTGTTGAGTTTTATATTATTGATTTGGATTCTAACTTCTTTCTCTTTATACCTGATAAGATTTACCAAGTTGAATGTTCCAATTTTAGTTTGATATATACATGTATATTAGCAATAACTTTCTTTTCTTGAGCTGTTCTCATTATAAAATAATCTCCTTTCTTTGCCTTCCTAATTTTGGGCATAACATCTAGTTGAGTTTCATTAAAATAATAATTTTAATACTTTTGAATACTTTGCTTTGAACCTATTTATCTGTTTGCCTTTGTGTTTCTGCTGCTGAGATAATTATGTTCCTTTGAAGTGATCATTGAAAATCCTTTTTCATGATTCTTGTGTCCCTGCATTGAAACTTGTACAACTGGTAGTTGAGTGTCCAGAATAACTTTCCCAGTAACTTACTCAGTAAATGCATTTCTTGTGAGGATGTGTCTTAGAATCTTTATGCTTACTAGATTCTGGACTCCTTGTTTCCAAGTGGGTAAAATAATGTAGTGTTTGTGCATCTTATTTAGCTAACATCACTATCATGCCAGAGGTCTAGCTGGGGTCTAAGTTTCTGGGGCTTCCAGGATTGCTCTTCCATTTCACCCTTCCCATTTGTTGGGACAATTTTTTTTTTCACCAATTCTTCACATGTTATGCCTATGTAAGGACATGACAAACCTGCCCGGTTCTGTTTGCCTTATTCAAGCCATTTTCTGCTTGTTTGCTAACAAAGATAGTGTGTCCTATCAGTTTCAAAAAATTCATGCCTGGCCAAGGTCACACTACTGTGTGCCAATATACATGGCACAGAATATAATCTTTGTCTTCTAAGGATTATACATAGGCCTTTGGGAGAATTGGGAGCTAATCTGCTCAGTGTGGCCTGTTTACCTTTTTCATGTAGTGGAGATAGGGGAACTGGCATATTTCTGGGTAGCTTCTGTCAGGTTATTTTTTTCCACAGAGGTTTTATTCATGAGAGAGATTGGAAGGGCCATGCCACTAATTTGTAAGACTGGGCTCTCAAATGCAGGCAGGTCAAGTCTCAACTAGAGGGTACTAGGTGTACAGTGGCTCAACATAATACTTGGGCCCTGGGATCCTGGCAAGGATATGTGGGGCATAGAGCAGCTCCTTTTTCAGGAGTAGTCTTGCTTTCCCAGAAGGATCTCAAATGGGTTGAGTCATAGTATTTGGATGGATCCTATGCAGCAAATACTTCAGAGTTCTGGTGGGGACTCTTACCAACTTATTGTTTTAGATCTTGACCAAGATAATAGGTGCACATTTAGTTCATTGTTTTTTATAAGGCCATTTCATGCTTATGCATTCCTTGGGGTCATGGTCATATCTCTAGTGTATTTTTATACTCTGTTACAAATACACCATAGCAACAGCAACTGATTTCACTTCCTTTCTATATTATGTTTCAGAGGAAAATATGTCAAGCACCTCCAGTCAACTATGTTGTTGATATTGTTCCCCTTGTAAAATTAATTTGTAAAATTATGTTTGAAGAAAGAGTTTTATAAAAGAATTTTAACAAAGCATGAGCTATACATATTTTTTAACACATCTTTCTCTTAGCATAGTCTAGTGTCTACAAATATTAAAGTATATTCTGTGATATTTTTAAAGGTTGTAGTTACATTTTTCTTCTTTAAATTGTCTGCAGTACAATCATAGTTCATGCCAGTAGTACCTTATTCACACCAGTAATCCAGACTGTATGAAATCAAATTGGAAGAGCAGCTCCTAACAATGGAAATATATCTATATTCCTTAGTTGAATTACTTGAAAAACTATATAATTTGCTTGTTTCTGTCTGTAAGGATTAGCCAGATTTTATGAATATAATATTGCTCTCTTTTTGACAACTGACTCAAATTTATTATCACAATTAGCATCCTATTTATTCAATAATCTGAATTCTAGCTTTTTCATAGCCAAAATTGAATGTGATAAAACTCCATCTTTCCCCCTAACACCATTGTCATGCTGGAGCTTATACATAGGCATGGGATAAAGAGAAGAAAATAATCCATGTTTCACTGAAACAATAACAGTTGAGTGGTAAAAGTTAACTCTAGGTAGAATGCTCATTTAAGGCAAACTATTCTGACTGTACTTACCTTTTAACTGCCAGAGTTGCTAAGAGTTGTGGAATTTTCAACAGCAGTATTATTCAAATTGAGAGTTGAGCTAGATAATAATAGTACTGGTATGTCTCATGTGATAGTCTAGTAAACATGTTAAACATTAGCCAGAAAAAAAAAACAAAAACAAAAACAAAAACAAACGGGGCACCTTGAAATCCAGCAGCATTATAAATATAATATGATGAGGAAGCCATTACAGCTGTAATTTCCAATCAGGGACAAATGCTGGGAAGTTTTAACTTTATAAACTAAAAGTAGCATTAAGAAAACCTTGATTATGTCACACTTACATTAAGACATGAAAGTCTATAGCCATTCTCGCCAATAAAAAATTATTTATGTCTTTTCTAGAAGAAAAGAGCAAATTTCTTTATTGTTTTGTTGTGTGTATGTATTTAAAACTTAGCACTGACATATCCAATTAATAGGCATACAGTAAATGAAACTTTATTTCGTAAGATATCTATAAATAGATAATTGAATAATAGATTCATGATGTTCTATGATTTCTTTATATTCAAATGTTTATTTCTTGAATAATTAGTGCCAACACTTTTATAAATTTTAAGAGTTCTTTGGCATTACCTTTGTGATTAAATAATGCTGGTTATCTTATACCTCTGCCTCAGAGTAGTTTCAAAAATTTAAAACACATTCTTTTTCTCTGATAGCTGTCTGTTGATACTGGACATGGATACCAGATGTCTCTAAAATTTCAAAACTGAAACTCTCTCAGTGCCAATGATGTTTCTATAATGAATAACTCCAATATTGCTACCTATACTGCTGCCTTGTAGATCTGGAAGTACCTTGCTTGACTCAAGTATCCTCAGTGCCAGGAGAAGTAAATGCTGACTCTTGGACTTCAACCACCTATGTTTTACGGTCACTGCTGAGATATGGGAAGTAGAACATGCTTTATTTTTACTGCTCAGTGGGAGCTTGGGCAGCATGATCAAATGGGCTTCTGTTTCTCAGAGCACCATGCTGTATTTTTCTCAGTCGCTTTCACAGTCAGTCAGGTATATACACTATAATCTCAATTTTACACTAATGCAGCTCTAAGACACAATGTTTTTGTCTTTATGATCCAACATCCTAACAATGATATGGTGCAATTTGCAGAATCCCTGTAGAGTTAGTTCTAGTAGAGGATGAATTCAGGTACTTTTCGCTGACAGTAGAATACACTTCCATTAGACCGGTGGTTCTGAACTTGTGGGTCATAAGCCCTTTCAAGTTTGCATGTCTCATATCCTTCATATCATATATTTACATTATGATTTATAACAGAAGCAAAATTACAGCTAAAAAGTAACAACAAAAATCATTCTATGGTTGGGGTCACCACAATGTGAACAACTGTATTAAAGGGTCTCAGCATCAGTAAGCTTGAGTCACTGCCTTAGATGAATATGGAATGTTAGCAAATAGGCCATGTATTAAAGGCCTAGAATCTGTAAGGTACTCATAGGAAATGCTGGATACTAGGTGGGAAGTACCTAGGGAAAAATCTTGTCATGTGATTGTATCTTTGAAGTAGATTACAGGACTATTCCTTTCCCCTCCTCTCCATCCTGACTTTCAGATCATGGGCATCTTCATTCAGGTGTGTGCTCTCTGGTCCCTTCCATGCTGTGCTGACCTGTCCTAGGCACAGTGGCAATGTGGCCAATTTGTCATGGATTAAAAATGGTAAAATTCTGAGCTAAAATAAGCCATACTCCTCTAGGCTAGTATCATGGTTAATATTTTACATTGAAAAATCATCACAGCATGTCTGGGACTTAAGGTTTGACCTCTTTGAACTGCACTTATAATGTAAAGGCATGCTTTGGTTCTCCTTCTTTCCTTTTCTTTTTCTCTCCTGTTTATTCTTCTTTCATAAATAATCCTGACTGTTGTTCCCCATCCCTCACTTCCTCTAAGCCTCCCCTCCCCTCCTTCCTTCCCAGATCTATTGCTTCTCTATTAACCTTCAGAAAATAGCAGGGCTCTCTCAGGGATAACAAATGAGCTCAACATAGAAAGATACATAAGACTAGAGATAGACCCCCATATCAAGGCTGGGTAACACAACCCAATATAAAGAAAATGGTCCTGAGAGCTGGCAAAAGAGGTTGAGGTAACCCCTACTCCAACTCTTAGGAGTCCAATAAAAACCACAAGCTATATAACCATAGCATGTATGCAGAGGAACCCATATAGGCCCCAATGGTTGCTATTTCATTTTCTGTCTGCCTTATAAGCCCTGTTTAGTGGATCATATGGGCTGTGTTTTGTTGGTGTCTTCAATCCCTCTGGCTCCTGTAGTTTTTCCTCCCCTTCTTCTGAATACCCCCTCCCCACAGAATCTCAGCCTAATGTTTAGCTGTGCGTCTTTGTACCTGCTTCCATCAGTTCCAGAAGGAAGCCTCTCTGATGACAATTGGGCTAGACACTGATCCTAGGAAAGTATCAGTATATCATTAGGAATCATTTCACATTTTATATACATTTTGCCAGGATTCTTTGGTCCTATCCTATGTATTAGACCTAACCAGGCTTCCAGATCCTGTCTAAAGAGACATTTGTGGGCCTGGGCTTTCTTTCATGATGTGAGACTCAGATTAGACCAGTCATTGGTTGTCCACTCCCACATACTTTGAGCCACCCATTGCTCCAGTGCATCTTGTAGGCAGGAGAAGTTATAGGTCATAGATTTTGTGGCTATGATTCTGTGTCTCATTCACTCTACTGTGTGTCTATACTGTTTATAGAAGATGGTTGTTTCTGGCTTCATATACTCTATTACTGGGAGTTCTCATTAGTAGCCCCTAACAACAGGAACAGGGAACAACAGGAAGTTTGCAGTGCATAGATTTCCACATTGCACCTTAAATGCCTAACTATATCCCTGTGTTCTCTCCCTCCATCTCTCCTACATTACCCCTCCTGTTCCCATCCTTGCCCATCTCTGTCTAACCTCAAAATAGAAGTTTTGTCTCAAAACCAAGATTTCCCAAGTGTTGCAAATGATACAGTGTGAATTTCCACAAGGGTGGTTTGATGTTGGTGTAGAACTCTTGTTTGCAGACTTAGGTGTTACATAGTGGTCTCAGTCATCATCGGTGTATTTTTTTCTTTTAATATTTCTTTCCCAAGAGCTTGGATTATCTTCATATAAATGACACATTTAAGCTAACATTTAAGGAAATTCAGGAGGTAATATAATACACTGGGGAGGTAGAGTTCTTGTGGAGTCAGCCAAGAATAGGCATCATCTGGAGGCAGCCGCGTCAGTGATAATGGAAAGAATTGTTACTGGCCTGAAAAATTAACTCCACAAAACTGCATACTGCATCCATGCAGTAGCCTAGTCAAGATATTCATTTATAATGAAAGGAAGGAAAGAACAATGAATGATGGATCTATCACTTATTAGCATGGTGGCACCAAATGAGATCAGTAGACCGTGAAGAGCAAACATTAAGAGAAAAAAAATGCTATGATATCAAAATAAAATAATGTACCCTGAAATATCTAAATAAGTGAAAGGTGATATAAGATAATGCAGGCATAATTTGTTTGCTAATTACATTTGCAAGCCTTGATTCAATGTCTCTGCTTAACAAGCACAGTAAAATTATATAATTTCCAATTGATTCAGTATTTTATTTATATTTTTATGTTAGGAACTTTTATCAAAAGAAATTCAATTATAACCACATACAAACGCTGTTGTTTGTTCTGAACAGTAAAAAAAAGGAAAACCAGACAGCATTCGCAGAAGTTGTTTTAAACAATATGTTATATTTGACATGCCCAATTTAGCACATGTCTTTTTATGTGGGGCCACATTCCCCATTCAATAAATATTTCACAAGTACTTGTTTTGTGTAGAGCTTTGTTCTAGAAGCTATAGATAGAGCCATGAATCAAGCTGCATCCCCCTTTCACAGAGTTTATGTGCTAGTGAGCAGGGCATGTCAAGAACTAAGTGCTATAAAGAATAATAAAGCTATGTAAGAGGAAGCAGAATTTCCATGGGAAAGTTCTTGGGGAAAGCATATCAATCAGAGTATGCTATCACAGCAAACAAACCTTCAGAATTTACTGGCTTTAAAGAAAGCTTGCTACTACCCAAGCAGTGTATGCACTATGGGCTGGCACCAAGCTCTGCTTATGTCACTGGGGAATCAGGATAAAGAATAGGCACCTTTTTTTTTTGGATGTTGGTGGACTTTGTTCATAAGGGATAAAGTGATTGGCAGGTTCTTAGATATTTAGATATTTCTGGATTTGTGTGTGTGTGTGTGTGTGTGGTGTGTGCTGAAGGAACAAAATTAATATTTAGGGAATTAATACATTCCACTTCCACTCATAACACACTGGACACCACAATTACACAGGAGCTAGGAAGAGGGAGATTTAGAATATGTGTCCAGGCATATCTAACATGTATACTGAAGACTGCATGCAGCCAAAAGATAGCTACAAATATGACTTCAAACAAGATTAAAGTTTACAAAAAATAGATTAAAAAAAAACGACTTTTTACAAGTAACAAGCATGAACTTCACAGATGACAACGTCATTCCACAATGTCAAAAGATTGGGCATACTTGAATACTCCTAACCTCTAAAGAAAGCATTGCTAGTACTGTGTAGAGACATGCAAATTGAGAGATGAAGGTAGTGATTATACAACAGCTGAAACATGCAGTATGTTTGACAAAAGAGTAAGAAATTAAAGTGTGTTAGATTTGTTTGAAAGTAGAAGCACATTTTAAAATAAAAAGTAATTGCTAAAAGCCAATTATATAAATATTGATGCTGAAGTAGGCATAAATAACTGTAAATATGTATCTAATTAAAAGAAATGTGCATATGATATACAAACAATGCAAGAATGTGAATAATAAGATAAACAGTGTAAGTTTCAAAATATGAGGGCATATTTGAGACATTTAAAATACACGAAGAATAACCAAAAAGTATAAACGTTTTAATGCGTCTAATCATTAGAGAAGTACAATATCAATAATTACAAGAAAGCAGGCAAAAAGCATGAGAATAGCTATAATAAAAGTAACTGGCGATTGAAGGATGTGAAAAATTGGACCCTTAACATTGGGTGAAATTCTTTTTTCTTTTCTTTTCCTTTAATTGAAAATGGATTTTTTTCGTATAATACATCTTGGTTATGGTTTTCCCTTTCTTTTTTTCCCCAGGTTCTCCTCCACCTCCCCTTCCATCCAGATCCACTTTCTTTCTGACTCTGATTGGCGCACACCTTTAATCCCAGCACTTGGGAGGCAGAGGCAGGCAGATTTCTGAGTTCTAGACCAGCCTGGTCTACAGAGTGAGTTCCAGGACAGCCAGGGCTATACAGAGAAACCCTGTCTTGAAAAACAACAAACAAACAAACAAAAAAACCAAAAAAACAAACAAACAAACAAAAAAGAGGCAAACAGGAGTGCCTTAAGAGTAAATAGTATGGAGGTTTGCAAAACTGTATAAATTCACAAAAGTACAATAAAATTAACAACAAAATAAAATGTACATTTGTAATAATTTTAGTTTGTGGTATGTAACCTATGCTTCAACAAAGGAGCCTTGAAAAGTCAAAATAAAATAAAAAAGAATATACCTATGTCGTTCTTGTATACTAAATCTGGGGCCACTGTGGGTGTTCAGCAGTGTACCAATGCCCTCACCACACCTTTGTGGATGGCATGGACTTGTCTATGTTTAGGGACTGTCAGAGAACCCTTTTGATTATTGGCAAAATCGGTTTTAATTAAGGCATTCAACACTTATTCTATGTTGACTTGATATGGGACATAGTTTAAACTAAGAATGTATTAAAGTGTTTCAGACAAGAAAATATGTCTAGTAATAGTCTCTGAGTGGGGTTGAAAGTAGATAATGCATTATTGTCTATGAGATATTAGGGTCACTATCATTCTGACATTCCACTAAAAAGCAAAAGTAATCGAAGACTGTGTTTTTCCCACTCTTAAACTCTGGCTCAACACTTCGCAAGTTGTGGTGCCAGCATTTCAGTCTGACTTAAGGCTCACGGTTCAAACAACACATACAAACAACACTGTGGATCAAAAGGGGCTTGACTGAAAACAAAGGCAAAAGCACTTTTTGGTTTTCACACGTTTATCTCTTAAAATATCAGTCAATGCTGTATTTAAATGACCGTGTAAATCTACTATTCATCCACGGTGTACTCTTTGGAACGCCTCCCTGATAACCATGCAAAAGTGCTAAGCAGAATTAGGCCAACGGACTCTAATTTTTATCATCTGTCTTGTCTAATTTGGATTACTGGTTTGATTCTCAAATAAATCAATTATAAGCTGTATATACTTCAGAGTTCAATTTTCTCTTTCTCAAAATTGAAGTGTGATTTTCTATTATAATAATGCATTTTATTTTTGAAGAATGATTTCAGAGTAATTTTAAGTAATTAAATATACTGAACAGTAATTTTGAAAATTGCCCATGTGAAGGAAATAGGTATAGCAATTTATTGTTTCTTTTTATAGGCTGAATTTATAGAACTCACCGTAAAATGTTTAAAATTTGAAAGTACAAAGAATTTGGTGAGAAGTTATAAATCTAACCTCAAGTATTTTTACATCACAGTTTTACAACTTCTTCTATTAGACATTTAAAGTTCTAGTAGAGCTCATATTATATGTAAAGAATTTCTTAATTTTTGATATTTTACAAATAGTTTAAATTAAAATCTCTGAGCAGTTGTTTAGAGGCTTACAAACCAACACTGCCTGGAAGCTTAAACTTTATGACTATTCAAAGGCTCCCTCTCATTTTTCCTTCTGAAACTCAGACTGTACTAACTGAAATAAAGTCATTTTTCTTGTATCATATTTGTAATTATTTTAATTTTTCTATGGGCATTTTACTAATTATAATTTCTCTCTAGCAAATACAGTTTTATATTAATACAAAACAAATAGCTAAACCACCCACTCTCTGAAGGAACAGGTAAATTATAGCATATTACTGACAGGAGCTAATGAAAGTCTGTTTATAACTTACATGTAAGTGCCACGGTAGATATTAACAATGACTTAAGAGGCTCTTCCTTCTATCTATAACATACTCCACATATAACTCTCTCTGTACTTCTCTGGAATAAACTGATGAATGGGAAAGATCTTGAAGGTCAATGAGAAAGTTTACTGCATCAGACTGGGAAAGCATACACGTCATTACGTTTCTTTCTTGTCCATTTTGTTGTGATTCTACTCTTTAAAAAGATGACCCATCTCTCTGTCTTTTTTTTTTATTTATTTATTTATTTATTTATTTATTTATTTATTTATTTATTCAGTAAATGGTATGAACTCACTCAGAATGCCAGAAACAATAACAAAACAATAGCAATGTTAACATTTTTTTCCATTATCAGAATGGAGGTTTCTATTACTGAAAAGCTGACAGTCTCTGTCCCAAGCATAAAGGAACATTGAATTCTTCAACTGTCTAAAGAAGGAACCCACACTATTTGTTTGACACGTAAGACAAGATGGGATGTTTGCATCATATAACTTCTTTCTATTGTGTTTTTTGGTCTGTAAAGTCTTTTTGTTGTATGCCTCATATCCAACGAAGCTTACTCTTCTATCGTATTCATTGCTCTAGAACATTTGTATTTTCATAAGGCTACAAACTCACTACTATTATCTAATTTTAAAAAGTTACATGAATCTTTAGGAGACTCATGTCAAGAGTTCAAGAACAGCTGTCATTTCATCTTCTAGATTGTTATCAACTGCTGGAAATCACCAACTCAAGTTCTCTCATAGAGTATTGTGTTATATCTGTTTTTGGACATATACTACATGTGGTTTTTTGATGTGAGACTCCTTTTATTACCTTTGAATACTTAATTTACTTGATCCCATTTTTCAATTTGAGATATAATTTTCCATATATATTTATAGGTAAAAACTTTCACTAGTCAAAACTCATTTTGTTACAAATAGCAAATTTATTTCCATCTTAAAATAAATAAATTTATTGGTTCATGTAATTGTGATATTGGTAGCATGACCATGACTTTGCCAGACAGTAAAAAATAAAATTAAATGATAAGAAGCTATTTTTAAATTCATATGATCGGTTATAGGTAAACTATTTCCAAGCTTTAACAGTAAGTTGTTATCTATGATTGAGTTTTTCAGAAAAAGTGTTTCCCTACCCCTCCTAGTTGTTAAAGTTTGGGTTATCTGCCAATCTCTTAATCAATGAGTATAGCCAGAGGATTGGTGAAATTTAGTTGGCAGAGTTTGAACCATATCATTTTAATTATTTTTACAAAGTGTGTTCAGTTTTTATTTAGGACCTGAAGGCATAATTCTTCCTAGAAAAACTCTATAACTAAGAAAACAGACAAAAAAATGGATGATTATAGTGCATTGGAAATAAAGCATTGGGTTCTAAGTTTTATTGTCCAGTCATGTGTATGTGTGTGTGTGTGTGTGTATGTATCACAAATCATCACTATTATTGCTGATATTGTCTAGAAAATCTAACAGAATTATGAAGAATAATGAAGTCCACCTTCCTGGAAGGATAGACTGTGACTGTATCAGATAGTTTGAAGAAAACAAGGAGCAAACAAGACAAACGAGATGCAGCACACAAGAAATAGTAAACACCAAGGTTCAACAACGGTAGCCACATTCTGGTGCGAGCTCACTAACTTGCAGAAGTGGAGGCTCGGAGCATTATATGTAAGAAAAGAAAGAAGCCCACCTCCTTCACAATAAAGGAAAAGGTTGCTCAATGAGAACATTAATTCACCCAAAAGTGGGACAACAATAAGTGTGGTAAATCCCTGGGTTATGCCACACCCACCAAAATGTAACTCTTTTTTCACCACTCTCCTTCCACGTAGTCAAAAATGAGAAGCATTGAAAGCTTAATAATCTTGGCTTAATTATCATTTTGACATTCATACTAATTTTATTGATAAACATTTTATCCAAGTTTAACATATTTTGGCCTCCTTTGGATCAATGTCCAATTTCCATTGGTCCTATTACATTTAGTTTGGGTCTCAATTATCTACCTCCACATCTATGTTGGGACAGCTACTCTGTTCTACTCCAGGACTTGAGAGAGCCCTGGTGTGAGTCAAGCTCCTGAGAGCTATGCACTGACATGAATGGGGCCTCTTCCATTTTTTAAAAGGAGAATATTCCTATGCCAAAGGGAGCCCAACATTATGTGAAAAACAAAATGCATGATGACAATTTTCCAAAAAGTATTTATAATAAAGGAACATTTTGTTCTGCCATTTGCTGAAGGGCTCCCACATTCTCACTTTTCTTTGAGGCTCTGTCTATATAATATGAATATGAATCAAATCTAAGTAATGCAAAAAATATGTTATTTTCTTTTTAGTCTTTATTAAAAACAAAAAAGTGTCTCTTAAAAAACTACAATTATAATGTTGTTCTATGTTTAGTACATGAAAAACAAAGTAACTTGCATACTGAGGAAATTGATACAAATATTCCCAGAGTGGCTGCCCTGTGTGTGTGCATGAATAAAGGTGGGACAGAGTTATGTATGTTCTCCAGGAAGACATGTATTCCTGGAAGATTGCAAACATAATTTCTTAAACCTAAAATTTTTGATAAGACATAACTTCAAGCTTTGCAGTGTATACCTCTCCATAAGTAGAAGGTTGAGGAGGAGGGTCATACTTAGTGAGAAACTTCTATATTCTCTGAAATTCAGAGAAGAAAGGCCAAGGAAGCATGTGTGTGAATGGAGAATGGGTGTGAATGGGGTGTGGGTATCCTGGAACAAAAAAAGACTATAAGAATACACACAGTCTTAACTCAGTCTATCCATATGTGACCGAAGACTAAAATGTTCATGTCTAGTCAAAAAGTCTCCACTTCTCCAAACCAGTGATCTCCCACCAGAATGTGGCTACTTCTTTTGACCCTTGGTGTCTACCATTTCTTGTAGACTGTCTTGTTTGTTCCTTGTTTTCTTCAAACTATCTGATACAGCAAAGCCTATCTTTCCAGGAAGGTGGACTTCATTATTCTTCACTCTAGCTAAAGCCTGTAAAATGGCTCAGGTGATGATGGCACTTGTCAGAGAGCACTGGTTGTTCCTCCAGGGGACCCAGGTTCAATTCCCAGCAACCACTAAAACAAATAGTTTAATACATTGATTGATTTATGGGGTGTGTGTGTATGTGTGTGTGTGTGTATGTGTGTGAGAGAGAGAGACAGACATACAGAGAGACAGACAGACAGACAGAGAGACAGACACAGACAGAGAGACAGACACAGAGAGACAGACACAGAGAGACAGACACAGAGAGACAGACACAGAGAGACAGACACAGAAAGACAGACAGAGAGACAGACAGAGAGAGAGGGAATGAGAGCAACACAGAATATAAGTTACTTCAGTTCCTGCAACAGATGTTGGGGAAGGGAGAACCATTCTTATTGTTCTCTGACATTCATAGAGTGCTGTGTTCTGTGTTTCTCTCTCTCTCTCTCTCTCTCTCTCTCTCTCTCTCTCTCTCTCTCTCTCTCTCTCTCTCTCTCACTCTCTCTCTCTCTCACACACACACACCATAAATCAACCAACCAACCAATGAATCAATATATTAAACTACCTTTTAGTGGTTGCTGGGAATTGACCCTGGGTCCTCTAGAGGAGTAACCAGTACTCATAAGCTCTGAGCATCTCTCCAGCCGCAACGTCATAAACTCAATGATAGGGCCAGCTAAAACCATTGCCAGATCTAAGTAAGAATTTTATACAACTAAAGAATTTAATCGAATCTTGAGTTAAAAGAATTATCAGTAACTCCAAAAGTAATAATATGTATTTAGTGTAGTAGAAATACCAAAATCTTGGATTTTAGTAATTTTCCATTGGCCATGTTTAGGATAAAGTTCAAAATGGTCTGGTTTAAATACAAAAACATACAACACAAAGACAAAAATGAACAAACAAATGGTATGCATTTCAAAAACAAGGAAATGAAAAAATATTAAGCAATATAAAATAAATATCTGAAATGTCTGAAGTAGAAGATAAAAATTTCAAAGAAGTCACTGTCATCAGCACATAAGTCCCTCATAAAACAAAAAGCAAAATGGTAAACCTATAATCAACTCAAGCAATTGCTCTATAATTGATTGCACAGTGCAATTGACAGAGAGTTTCTGAGTGAAAAATGAGTACACAAACAACAGAGGTTAAAACACCTTTACACCTAAAGACACCATAGATGAAATGAATAGAAGGGGAAGACAGGTTATGCAGAATAATCATGCAAAGGCTGAAAGGACTATATTACTGTCAAGTATAAGACACTTCAACCTATAATTTATTCAGACACAAAAGAAAATATTGTATGATGAAGAAAGTAAATACAATAAGAAAATACCTATTTTCAGTAAGAGTTTCAGAACACGTAAAACTATTTTTGACAAATTAAGGAGATAAATAAGCAGTTAGACAACAACTGTTGTTTTTCCTAATATTGACAACACTAGGAGGATAAGATAAGAAATAGGGTATATCTCACTCATACTTGCTTTTCTTTTAAAATCTTGGTATGTTATTGAGAGGATCAAACATGCATTCAACATATTTAGAACACATTTATTCCCTACTCCTCTCTCAAATTCTCCCAGATCACGTCCAAACCCTTTCCAGCTCCATACTCTCCTTTTGGTTTCATTAAGCCACTGACTTCAATTTAAGCTATCTAATGAGCCAGAGATCATTCCATGTCACTAACAAAAACTGTTCCCCTTAGCAGTCACAGCGCTTATTACATTCATAGCTATGGTTAGCAAGATATGAAATTCTCTACTTCAGTCAAGATAGTTGGGTGGCTTGCTCTTGTGTAGGTCTTCTGAAGGCAGCCACAGCTGCTTTGCAATTTGGTTTCTGTCCAGAAATCATTGTTTCTTTCAGGTCATCCCTCAACCTTTATCTCTTAGTCTGTCTGCCCCTTGTTTTGTTATGTTCCCTGAGTATGTGGGGCAGAAGTATGATATGGATTCTGTATTGATGGCTCAGCATGACAAAAACACTTATTTTTTGTAACTTGGCCAGTTGTGAGTGTCTGCATTGGCTGCTATTCACTTGACAAAGAAACTTCTCTGGTGTGCTCTGGGAGCAGCACTCATCTATGGCAATAGAGATACGTAGAGGAGAGTGTAATTTTTTTCAAACATTTAGATAAATGATAGTAGCAACTTTACCCTGGGTCCTATGAAACCCCCAGCTACTGATTCTTTATCAGACTTACAGTACCTAGAATGTGATTCCTCCTGCATCATTGACCTAATATCCAGTCAGAACTCAGTTGTAAACACCCCTAACATTCATGCCACTATGGCACAGATGGACACATTTGCCTGAATAATTGTTATTATAGTGGACATGGCCATGTGTTGGCTAGGAATCCTATTGATTGTTCTTTCCCAGGAGCTCACAAATCATCTTTCAGTATTGTGAAAGCTAGTCAGCAAGGAGAAAGCTTTTCAAGTATCTATCAGTTTACTGTTCTATGACACAAGTATATAGTGGCTAAAAAGGGAAATAGATTTTACTTTCTATCATCTGACTAATGGATAAAGAAAATGTGTCCCACATACAACATGGAATTTAATACAAAAGTAAAGAAAACTTAAATTATAAAATTTGTAGTAAATGCATGGCACTGAAAAAAATTACATGCTGAGTGATATAATCCAGGTGCTATAAAACATTGTATATTCTTTTTTTTTTCAGTTTAAGCCATTTTCTTCTTTTTTTATTAGATATTTTCTTCATTTACATTTCAAATGCTATCTCAAAAGTTCCCTATACCCTCCCCAAACCCTGATCCCAAACCGGCCCACTCCTGCTTCCTGTTTCTTACTTCTGTATCTATCCACATGTCAAATCTTTAGATATGCATCTTTTTGGCTTGGAGTACATATAGAAGCCAGAAAATGAGAGGCATAAAAGTGGTGACGGTGCAGCGACATGCATGGTGGGTGTCAGTCTTGGGTAATAGTAAAACACACATGCTATAAAGAGGAAAGTGAATAACGGTTAGAAATGTTTAAGGGAGAAAGATATGTGTGGAGGGGGAAGGCACAGGTGGCAAGGAAATATGGGGAGAAATAAGTAATAATAGGATGTTTGAAAAAGCCATATGGAAACCCACTTAATGTGCTTTAAACACATCACACACATATGCACACATGTACACACATACACTTGCACATGTATACATACCACACCAATAATGGAGTTTAACTACAGTTACATGAAACATGGAATAATGATCCTCCAAGAACTAAGAGATTGCCCATCAAACTTCCCAGTAGCAGTTATCTGATATAATATGTCTCTAGTCAAATTGTTAGTTAGAGGTGTTCCAGAGACTGCCACACAATAATGCCCATTTGGTCCACCATAACTGGCTGAATGACACAGACACTGTTTGTTGAAGATGCACACATATATTCACACACACACACACACACACACACACACACACACACATATATATACATTTATACACACATATATGTGTGTGTGTTTACACATATGCGTGTGTTTAAAAACAACAGAATTCACTTTATAGTTAAGCTGACACCATGATTTGCTAATGAAACACTACACATCAGCTACTTATAGTAAATTTCAAAGCTTACAATCATAGAAGAATGATTATTGTCCTGGGGAGTTGAATCATGTATAAGGGCACTTGTTCTTTCTAGTGGTCTAGGCTTTATTCATAGCACCCAAATGAGGCTCACCAACTCCTCAGGCACCAGGCATGTATTTGTTGTACAGATGAACATGCAGACAAAACATTTACATTCATAAACTAAGAAAAATAAGCATAAAACAATCAAAAAGTTACTTTACAGAATGAGATTTAATAGAAACAAAAATAAAAAGATAAGAGAAAATATTGAAAATAATTAGGAATGAAACACCTTTTGTTAGTAGTTTTACAGGAAAATAAAGAAACTACAATTTTTGTTTTAAAAGAACCTATTTAGCCTGAAACACTTTTAATATTGTAAAATGTGCAATACTGAAAACACCTGTAAGTTGTATAGATCAACTAGAGCAGGACTTTGGCAAAAAGCTGTTGCTTCTGGCAAAATGCCAACAGCACAGAAAAGACGTAAAGGTCAATACCATCTATTTTAAGACATGGAAATTAAAACAGAAGACAGCACAAATAAACATGTAAAATTATACATGACAGGGGGAAGCAAAAACTAATTGAAGAGTTAAAAGAATGCATTAGAAGAAAAGAGTGTCTCAAATCATATCAAATACTAAAACAAGAGGAAAAAAAATCACTTCCTGCCTCTTGATCTATACCCAATCACAAAAGAACAACATGGTATGCACTCACTGATAAATGGATATTAGCCCAAAAGCACGGAACATCCAAGGTACAATTCACAGACCACATGAGGTCAAAAAGAAGAAAGACCAAAGTGTGGGTGCTTCAGTCCTTCTTAGAAGTTGGAACAAAATACTCAATGGAAGAAATATGGAGTCAAAATGTAACAGAGACTGAAGGAAAGACCATTCAGTGACTGCCCCACCTGGGGAATCATCCCATATACAGTCATCAAACCCAGACACTATTGTGGATGCCAAGAACTCCTTGCTGATAGGAGCCTGATATAGCTGTCTCCTCAGAGGCTCTGTAAGACTTGCCTGACAAATACAGAGGTGAATGCTCACAGACATCCACTGGACTGAGCACAGGCTCCCCAATGGAGGAGTTAGATAAAGTACTGAAGGGGCTGAGGGGGTTTGCAACCCATAGGGAAATCAACAATATCTATCAACCAGACCCCCCCCCCCCCACACACACACCCAGAGCTCCCAGGGACTAAACCACCAACCATAGAGTACACATGGAGGGATCCATAGCTCCAGCTGCATATGTAACAGAGGATGGCCTTGTCAGGCATCAATGTGAGTGGAGGCCTTTGGTCCTGTGAAGGCTCCATGTCTCAGTGTAGGGGAATGCCAGGGAGATGAGGCAGCTGTGGATGAGTGGGTGAGGGAACACCCTCATTGAAGCAGGGAGAGGTTGGATGGGATAGGGGGTTCTAGTGGGGAAGCCAGGATAGGGGATGAAATTTGAAATGTAAATAAAGAAAATATCCAATGAAAGGAAATAATTTACAAAAAAGAAGGAAAAATATTCTTTTATGCTTTAAAACAGCTTTTATTGAAAAGAAAGTTTTTCATATAATATATCCTGATGGCAGTTTTTCTTTCCACAACCACAACTTCTCTCAGATCCTTCCCCTACCTCAACACACTGAACTGGTGACCAAACAACAAAAAACTAACCAGAATTTAAACATACACACACGCACACACATATGCACGCACATGCAGAAATACATAAAGCATGCATACAAACTAAATCCATAAAGCCATAAATCAGAAACTATTACCAACAAGATAAAGACAAGTAAGACAAAATAACTCAAACAAAACATCTGCAAAAATATTATTCAGTGCATTTTGTGTTGGTCATCTACTGCTGGGCATGGGCCTACCTCTAAGTGTTCTTTGTATACCTAGTGGGACTCTCTTAGAGAAAACTAATTTGCTTTTTGCAAATAGATGACAATTAGAGATAGCTTCTTGGATAGAATTTGGGCCCCATGTCCAATTTCTTTCTTAGCACTAAATCCCGTCTGACTTGAACTTGGTTGGGACGCATTCCTGTTGCTGCAGCCTCTGTGAATGAGTCCTGTGTGTAAGACAGTGTTCTCAGAGTCATCCATCCCTTTGGTTTTTCTTTTATGATTTGAAAGTTAAAACTCACAAAACATATAAATACTATTGGAGAACCTGGAATTATACAGACCCCCCCAATATCTTATCTCAAATTATGCTACAGAATAACTTATTCATTTACTTTTTCTCATTTTTCCCAAAGATTTTCTTGTTTCTCTGTTATTCTCTTGCCAAACCTTAGTAATGGTATTTAATTGACCTGCTCTCAGCTGGGCAACATTCAGCTGACTTTAAAGGCAGACCTGAAGCAAGGATAGAAAACAGCTGGAGCTTGCAAAGTCTATAATTATAATAAAAAACAAATCATGAATCACCCAGCAAAAGGGTAGTATATTATTGGAAAAATATTATAAGATTTATGGCAAAAATAAGGAGAGAAATGCATGAAAACCAATGATTCCAGCATGAATAAATTTACTGTATAGTATTTTTAGATGAGATGAAAAAATATTTAGTACTAATGCACTGCAGTTTCCATCATCGGCTCATTTGAAGACTTTTATTATCTTTTATTTCAAGATCATTTAAAATTCAAAGACATATCTCTATCTTTCATTTGGTATATTTTGACATATGATAGTACAGTCACCGAATAAGTCATTTTGATTTGAAAGTCATAACTTTTATCTCCTCCTTTTTAATTTGAAGAGCCATACTTTAGTGCCACTTTTTTATTGTACAGCAGAATAAAGAAATTAATTCCCTACAGATTGAAATGAGTATGAAGCTCACAGGCAGAAAACATAGCTGAAAATGGGTTTCATTTTATTCATGAAGTTGTTACATAAAGACACTCCTTTTTTTTATAGGTGTTCATGAATTCCCATGGTCTAAATACCCTTGCAATTTACCTGCTTATGCAAAAGTCAAGTTGCCTTTTGGTGAAACAAAGTGAGAGAAAGGGAATTCTCTTTTACTGAGTACTATACTCAGGCGAATTACCATTAGGACCATTGAAAAGGTTTCTTGCTCTCGCTATCGCCATGAAGGAGGACTGCTGAGGCCTTGCTGTCTACTCTTGAGTGTGCTCAAGATTTGTGGAGACAGATTTGCTCCTTTCTCTTTTCCAAGAAGCAGCGTCCACACAAAGTTTTGTACGTCTATGCTATTCAGTCTTGTTTTATAGTTTTCATGTCCACTTCCAAGACTATCACTCTAGGTAGAGAAGATTTTCTTGGCTTTCTTGGATCTGTTAAGTGAGGAGATCTGGGAAGTGTCATGCCATAATCCACCTCATTTTCACCTCAAGAAGGGCATAAAGGTGGATGCATGTTTTATAACATTCTCAGCTCATTTTTTTCCACTTGGAGCTTGCTGCCTTTCTGGCCCCATTCCTGTGGAGAGAGACAGATGAGATGAAGTCTAACGCTCCCCCATGTCAGTACGACAAAACGTAAACTATCTCGTTGGAAAGAGGCCCTAGACTACTTTTTCCACCAGGTCAGAAGTTTAAAGGAAACTAATTAGACACAGCCCTTAAACGGAGACTGTGCTCAAGCTCAACTTGGCTAGGTTTTGTTCCTACCCCAATTAATAATGAACTAGCAAATAGAGAATTTGTGGAGGAGTTTGAAGTAAAGAAAGGAACCTTGGAAATAATTGTCTTGTTTTCTACATTCCTGAGTCAATGGAATGATAGAATATCAAAGTAAAATTTAAAAAAAAATATCGTATCTATCCCATTTTAAAATTTCCTAGTTGTTTAGATTCTTTGTAACAGGATGTTCTAATTTCTGTGGGCAGTCAAAAGATTTATCCTTCAACTTGCAAATTTATGGGAAACTAGCCACATGGCAAGGGCAAATCCTGAAATACATGATGCAGAGTCTTGGGCTCTAAAGTTAGAATATATATATATATATATATATATATATATATATAGAGAGAGAGAGAGAGAGAGAGAGAAATTCTATATATATATATATATATATATATATATATATATAGAGAGAGAGAGAGAGAGAGAGAGAGAGAGAGCATGCTCTTGAATAATGATTTGTGTGGAAAGCCCCAGAGTCACTGTTGGTAGAAGCGATGAGTAACAACAGAAAGGCAGCATATTTAAATGATCTGTTTTACGCTAATTACTGTATTACATTCATAGTACCAGGGAAAGTCTAGAAGAACTGAGGGAGTTGGAAGCAATAGGGAGAAAAGGATCTGTGTCCAGACTGATGGAGTTCAAGCCCAGCTCCATCACTCCTATTGTTGGGTATAAGAGTGAGCTTCGTAGTCTCTGAAATGAACTTATTATGGCTAAAATTTGACAGTCTTATCACAACCTTCAGTGGGAGTATGTGGTACTAAGAATCATCTTAATTCATAATACATAATACATTATGCCTAATTAATAGAAACTAAAACAAATTGGACTTTCCAAACAGAATCAAGAAAGAGCACAGTAAATTGGCATTCATGGCCTTTTATATCAGTTCTGTGACAATACAGGTGACTCAATTTCAGTCTTTATAATGAATCCAAATACTTACTGACATTAACCTGAGAAGTCATTTATGTTTTTTTCATTCTTGTAATTTCGAAGTCATCTTCTATTTTGTTTCTCTGTGTTAGAACAAAAAATATCAAAGAAATCAGAGGGTTCACTTTGAAGTTTTGATACATTTAATGATAAAATACAGAACAATAATTCCTTTTGTTAGTCAGCTCCCGAGATCAGAGCTGTCCTCCAGGCTCTCTGTACATCACAGAACTGGGGAAGCATTTAAATACTGTCTAATTTTGAAAGGAAGTGTTTTTTGTTAGATAAATGTAACAATAAATAATTTTTTCCATCGCTCAGAAGACAGAGCCATTACCCCGTGCTCATATCTCATCACAAAAGTACTCCCAGAGCCTGTAAATTAAAACACAGCCAAATACTGTGTATTATCTATTACCTTGACAGGTCTTTGTATTTGCCAATTATAACAATAGCTTATGAATTCCTTTTGTTAATAGTGAAAATAAATGGAGTAATAAATACATGAAAGACATTAGTTGTAAAATAATTTCTGAATTTTGCAGTTTAAATTTGAGAAGTCAAGAGACGATGTCTTAATATTCTATATTATTTCTTTCTTTCGCATGACACATGAACATATGCACACATAATCTAAGATGGCTGTGAAACTAAGCCTATGCTTAGCTAATGACAAATTTGAAGAAGTCTCTGAATGCATTATCCCATAATTAATTGAGCAATTTATTATTTCTTAGGTCCTTTGAATGGATAAATGCCTTAATCTCTGTTGGTGTTTCATGGGTTGTGCTATAATGCAGGTTAGCTGCCACAATCCAGAATTGTATATACACCTTCAGGGGAAGTAAGACAAATGTAATTATATCCAACCTCAGCAATCTGTCCCTTACTAGAGATGATGTACATAATTATACCTATTCAAGGCTCGGTCAATGGTTTGAAGATTTGTATTACTTTGACTTCAAACAACATGGCTCTACTTGCTTAAACTGCTATTGTGTCTGAAATACATACCCTAGCTAAGAGCAGATAAGAGGGCAGATGAGCTTTTGTAAGAAATGGAATCAAGAATAAAGCCCTGAGGGTCAGCAGAAAGAATGGACACAGGCTACCTCGGGAGGTAGCAGGTGGAGGACCCTCTAGAATGTACCAGAGACCTGGCAGGTAAGAGATGCTAAGGACTCAAAGGGAGGGACCAGAATTGCTCCTGTCTAAAAGAATTGCAGGGACAGAGATGGAGAGGAGACTGAGGGAAGGGAGGTTCAGTGACAGGCCCAAATTGGGATCCAGATTGGGGGAGGCTCTGAGGCCTGACACTATTACTGATGCTGTGGTGTGCTTACAGACAGGAGCCTGGCATGGCTGCCCTCCGAGAGGCCCCACAGAGAGCTAAAAGGGTCGAGTCAGATGTAGATACTTACTCCCTACTAATAGACAGATGCCATGGACTCCTGTGGTTGAATTGGGAAGTGGATGGAAGAAGCTGAGGAGGAGGGTGACCTCATGGGAGGACCAGCAGGCTCAATTAACCTGGACCCCTGAGATCTCTCAGACACTCAGCCACCAACCAAGCATCAGACACTAGCTGATATGAGGCCCTGACACATATACAGCAGAGGATTCCCTGGTCTGGCACCAGTGAGAGAAGATACAATTAATCCTCAAGAGACTTGGGACCTCAGGGAGTGGGAAGGTCTGATGGAATGGGAATGGGGGATGGGATCATCCTCTTGGAGACAGGGGAAGGGGAGCGGTCAGAGGGCAGACCAGGAGGGGGATGTTGGCTGGACTGTGAAAAAATATTTAATAATAATTATAATCATAAAAAGAAATGGAAGCTTTGCCTTACTCTTCTTCAGCTAACTGCATAACTAACCTACAATTTTGATTAAAACATCCCAACCTAAACTATATCTCCTCAAGACCTTCCCTTCAGAGAGCAAAACAAACTCCATGTACGGATTATTATTTACTAATAGGATTAATTTAGAAAAAATAGTAGTCCAATGTAGTCAATATAGCACATTAAATATTAAAAATATTTGATTGACGTACATATTTTTAGAAACTTAATTCCATTCACTAGAAAAGACTCATTGAAAGTATAGTGGAACCTTTTTTTTTAATTTAGACACATGGAAATAAAACTATTTAGAAGTTCACTTTATTATAGCATCTTGGAGATTAACACAAAATTCTCCATGGTCATGTCTTTGAAGTGAAATAAATATATGAGTACTAAAATTAAGTAAACAAAGTGTTATCGCATGTCAGTTGCTTTGAGTTCTATGACTAACTATCATGAATGAGAATTCATAGGAAAAAATTGAATTCTTTTCAACATTGATACATTGACATCAATGATAGACCACATTGAGTTCATATTTTCCTCGTCTTTTTGTAACTCATCACCCCATACATAATATTTCAGTCTTTATGTCACCTAGCCTTCTTTTAGATGCAACAATATCTGGAGCATTAATTCATTTTGATGCCATTGGCTTTTAATGGTGTATTTATTTAGTTTATCATACCCAATTATCATGCAACACATAGTCAATATAGATTATTAAAGAAACAATGCACGTTTATATTCTTTTATTGAATGTGTAGTATATTTTAGGTTGGGGAACAGGTAGAGTTGTTTTATGCACTCTCTGTGTGTATGTGTGTGTGTGTGTGTTTGTGTGTGTATGTGTGTTTGTGTGTATATGTTTGTACGTGTGTGTATGTGTGCTTATGTGTATGTGTGTATGTGTGTGTTTATGTGCATATATGTTTGTGAATAGGTGTGTGTGTATGTGTGTCTGTATGTGTGTGTGTGTCTGTTTGTGTCTGTGAGTTTGTGAATGCATTCAGATTGGGGATATGAGTCCCAAACTGGTGTTTTGCTTCCTTCTTAACTTATTTTTTAACTTACCTTTGTAGCCCACCAATTCACCCAGACTTGTTGGACAGCAAACATTGAAATCTGTCTGTCTATGCTTTTCTAGCACAGGCATCACAGGCACTTGGTGCTGCACCAATATGCTTCTGTGTTTGCAGGGATTCTGAACATAGCCCTTCAGGCTTGAGCCATCTCCTTAGCCCCAGGGCTTATGGACATTTCTGTACTGTCTTTGAAGAGTGATAGTGATGTATTTTCTAGAGTGACACAGAACTAAGTGTTCCTTTTATGTTCTTCATGCTTATATTGCAAACATATTTTAGAGTGGGAGCTCACAGGGGTGAAAAAGCATTCTACTTCCATTATTTCAAGGGTATATAACAGAACCACAGTATTTCTGTGGAGGCACATTTCATTCTTATGCACTGAAAGGTATCTCCCTCATTGTTCCTTTCTGTATTTTTCTTTCTTTTTGGAAAGTAGTTACAATTTATGTATTGCCCACACTTAGGGTTCAGGAATCTTAGTGTACAGAAAGAAGTAAGTAAAACTTATGTTCAGATGTTTAAGTTCGTTCTACTTTTAAAAAAATTATCTTTTCATGTCCACCAGCTTGTTTGTTTATTACATACATAAAATATTTCAAATGAAAATGTAGTTTTTGCTTTGTTCTAACTCAATACTTTCTGACTCTCTCTCTATTTCTCTCTCTCTCTCTCTCTCTCTCTCTCTCTCTCTCTCTCTCTCTCTCTCTCTCTCTTTGCCTAAGGTTTCAACTTTTGAGATTTGAAACTCTTTCAGTGACTCCCATTCCCTTTGTCATACATTACAACACCTTTGTTTTTATTCACCTTATTTTTCCTAGCACATTTGTGTTTTCTGGCACTAGAGAGGATGTTCAAGCCCTGTTCTTGTGCTTTTTTTTTCCTTTCTGCCTCACTTCTACCATCCACCATTCTGCAAGGTGCCCAGTTGTCCCTTGATTGACAACATAAGGAAAGCATCCAAGTAGTAGGTAGAGTCTTGTTACTCACCACTGAGCCATACCAGCTGGCAAACAAGGGAGCACATAGATATATTGGCGCATGCAGGTGGACATGTGCCTATGCACACTTCCATGTGCACCCATATTACTGTGTTAAATCAGCATAAATGCATGCTGTTTCAATTGCCCATGGTTTCCAATATTAAGCTACTCTTTATTCTAGTCCTCTTTGCTTATTTGCAACCATCTCTCTGAGCAATCACAGTGTACATGTGAACTACTTTCAAAATAGCTCATCTGTTCCATAGGCTTTGACAAAAGTAAAATGTCACTTATGTGCCACTATGGTACCTACAGAAAAGCTACACTATTCTGAAAATAACCCTCGTTCAACATCTGTTACATAGTACTGAAATTCAAAAAGCGCTACTGGCTCTATAGCAATACAGCTCTGCCTTTTCCAGAATGCAATATAAAAAGATTCATGTGGTACATAACCTTTTCAGATGGGTTTCTTTATCTTAGCAATATGCTTTAATAATTTATTCACTACAGCTTCTTGGCAGCTGATTACTTTTTATCACTGAGTAATATTCCACAGCATAAAATAACAATAATGTGTTTGTTCATTCACTTATTTAAGGGCAGATTTATTGCTTTCAGATATGGAAAGTTGTGAGTAAAGTTGGTTTTTATACGTGAGTTTTAGTATGTTAAGAATAAAAGATCTGAAATGGACTTAAATTTCAAATCTTCTCTTATGTTTTCATCGGATAAACACAAGAAATGATGTATCAATGTTTCTCTAATATTTTCTTTAATAACTGACTTATTGGTAACTTTCAAAGTATTCTAGTGTCTTTTCAGCATTTAATATTATGTAATTTTTACTAAAGACTAAATTGCAATTGCTATAATGATATCTAAGGTTATATGCTTGCATTGATCACTATGAGAAAGATAATTTCAATGAGAAAATTTGGAGTTTCACAATCATGTCAGACAAGTTTGAAATTCATAAGTAGTTGTGTACATATTATTGTAACCTGTTAGCAAAATATTTAATGTGATTTTCCTTTACCAGTGGTATTTTAATTGTATGATAATGAATGCAGACTAGTTCTTATCAACAAATGTGAACTGTGAGAAGTCTCACTCAGCCATGCCCCAATTATTTCTATCACTAAATTAAGAAGAACTAGATTTTTCAATATGGGTAATATGATGAATGCTAAAATGACAAAAATGTGATTCCTGTCTTTCCTGTTTTAGGTAAAACTGTGCATATGATTATATTTAATTAACATCATAACAAAGATTATAATAGAAATGTGAGAATATTAGGATATGGCAGAGTCAGTAGAAAGTTCTTGCTGTATCAGCAAAAGGACTGACATTGGGCCCTCAGCTTCTGTAGAGATGCCACTCACAGTATCTTTACCAGAGTGTTCAAAAGCAGAGACACAAAGGTCCTGGGAAAGGTGGACCACCCATCCCAACCAAAATGGAAGAACATGCCTCAGTGAACAAGGGGGATAGTTATGAAGGAAGACACTTGACATCAATCTTTCATCTGTAGATGCTCACCAACTGGGAGGTATACCTGCAGACACAGGATACACACACAAAATAAAAACAGAAAAACAGAATATGTGGACCATGTCATCAGAGGACATAAAAATTAACCTGCTTTGGAAAGCATCTTAAAATCATATTTCGATTATGAAGCATGAGGCCAGAAAATCAGAGAGAAATGTGTGGGTGAATAGTCAAGGCAGTCTAAATAGAAGAAACAAAACCTTAACATAAGTGACTATTTAGCAATTATTTGTCTGACCTGTATGGAATTCAGTATGGCAAAAATAAAATAAAATAAAATAAAAGAAGAAAATGAAACAAAATATCCTGTTATTTTTCACCTCTAACATACGTAATGCTTAACCAATTAATTGCAAACTTTATATGCCCCAGTACAGGGGAAAGCCAGGGCCAAGAAGTAGGGAGTGGGCTGGTAGGGGAGCAGGGCGGGTCGAGGGTATAGGGAACTTTCCGGATAGTATTTAAAATGTATATAAAGAAAATATCTAATAAAAAAAGAAAGAAGCCAATGTAGAGAAAGAATAAATTAAGGAAAAACAGAGAAAGGGAAACAATCCAGATGACCACAATTTCAATTCTTAGTTTTCTGTGTTTCTGTTTCCAGTAAAAGCCCAATTTCAAAATAAAAGTAGACAATGGAAACATGACTGAATGTTCAAACTTTCATGCGTTCATATATATATATATATATATATATATATATATATATATATAAGAATTCTGTTTATTTGTTTTTCTATACTTGTTTGAACCTGCCCCACTTTATGTCTTTCATGTACCTTATCCCCTGGTATCTCTCTCCAAACTGCATGAGACTTACCTTTCATGTGGAAATAACACTCACTCACTCCTGTTCCAGTGTTATTGAATGTGCCATTGTTTCTGGTTTCAGCATCCTGGAAAAGGCCAAGCCTTTGTGGTTAGATTACAAAGAACACATTAATCCATGGGTCATGGCTTCTTTATTAATAGAATACCAGACAAGGTATTTGACTTTTCTCAGTGATTTTTGGATCAGTTGACCGTGGTCCTTGCACAGTTACTTTACCTTTGTCATTGTCAATTAAAATCTATGACACCATAATGACGTTCCCATTCTACATGAAGAGAGAGTGGGAGATAAAGGAGAAACAGCCATCAAGTAAACGCTCCCCTGGTATTTGGTCTATCAGCAAAATAAAGTTCCAACACTTTATCCTTCTGCTTGATGTCCTGTTTCCCAAGGGAGGGAGTGGCTGCCTCCTTGCTGAGAACATTCCTTGGGCTGGGCCTCAGATGAACAGTAGGGAAGAAACCAGTTCCAGAAATGTTGTTTGCTTTGTTATATAAACGGGGATGGTGAAGGGAGAACTTCAGAACAAACAATGCTTTACAAAACACTCAGGCCACCGTGTAAGGAAGGAGCACAGGATGGTTACTCACGGAGGAAGCCTTGCTTTTCCTGTAGCGGAAACACACTTAGGGCTGATGAAGTATGCCTGGCAAAGTGGATGGCTTTGTTTTGTAGGGAGATAAGTGTTTCTCGTCTTTGAGTGACAAGTGTTAAAAACGACTCCTGAAACTGCTGAGTTGTGCATTTGGAACAATTTAAGTTCTGTAAATAATTTTTCTCCCCGAAGGATGTGAACATGCCCTCAAGCCCAACCACCAAAAACCATGTGTGTGGCACCCAAAAGCATAAATAATCCAAGTGTGAAAAGTAAATCCCTTCTCTCTCAGGACATTATTATTAATAATCAAAACTACACTGCTTCCCTGCGGATATTATTACAACTTACTTACGAGACACCTGTGGAACGATGTTTCCAGAGGAGAAGTGAGAAGCAGTGAGTGGCAGTCAAAGCTAACTTATGCTCCGGGGAGCCTGTGGCCACACTGCTCAGTCTTCTTCTGATTACAGAATGGCCACAAAAACCAGCACAAACAAAAACAATATACTGTTGGTTTCTGAACTATCAAATAGCTAAAATATTCTATAAAGGATGTGCTTTTATTGTAAAAACAGAGTTCTGGAAGAGAAAACATTTGAGATTCCAATGACCTAATAGAATTATAGGGATGATACATTTTAAGGAACAAATTGTGTCAAGCAGTGGTGACACACACCTTTAATCCCAGCATTCAGGAGGCATAAGTAAGCAGATCTCCGTGAGTTTGAGGCCAACCTGGTGTACAAGTGAGTCACAGGATAGCCAGGGATATACACTGAAACTCTGTCTCAGAAAACAAAAACAAATGAACAGAACAAACTACAGTAGGAAAAGTAGTTGATACATAAAGATCTTTAATACGGGAAAAGTCTTGTTTATCATCAGAATTCCTGGTGTGGAGTCAGTTCATTACAATATATTCTTCTGACATTAGTTCCTTTTTCTTATTTGTCATAAATGTCTGAGGATACACATTGAGTATATATGTTCTTCTTTCTTGCTTGCTGATATTGCTGGTAAATATTGAGCTACACTCCATTTCAAGGTACCACATATTGAGGTACACTCCAATGGTGGGGGTTAAGTGAGAATAACTGCTTTTGCTATGATTTCAGAATATCAAGGAAAACATTTAAAATATTTATATCAAAACACAAATAATTGATGAGAATACTTTAAGGGTATACTTACAATGCATATAAAATCAATCACAAGAGATCTTTCTATCAAATCTCTCATCTACACTTTTGATTCACAAAAGCATTCTCAGACAAAATTATACTTCTATGCAAATTCTAACAATGATTAATAGAAAAGCACACATTTTTAACTCAAAGGGGATAAGAGATAATTCATTCTGAAAAGTCAAATATGAATAACTACAGCCTGGGAACACACATTCAGGTCATCTCGATTTCTGTGATCCAATACAGCAACAGCTTTATGAAGTCTTTATAGTAGCATAATAAAGAACATCATAAATAAAAGCACTCTCCAAGTACATTGATGGCAACATCTGATAGAGGTGAGCTACAGAAAAGGTGGAAACGCTGTGCGGCAGGCTTCCGATACATTGTAATCTGGTGACACTTTTAGCCTTTTCAGTTGGTGACAGTTAGCAGACTATTACTATATCCCAAACAATATTCACTTGTTAGTGATGTGGATGTTAGGTAAGAAAGACACAGATGAAATCAAAGGATGGCTAGTGATGCTGCTAAAGATAACTGGAGATAAATTATTAGTAGGATCTGGACCTGGAATACTCCAGCGTTTCCACAATCACTGACGCTCTAGTTAGCTAAGGAGCTTGGCAGACGTTTAGTAGAAAGTGTAGTTCTTTGCGGGAATGTTTACATTTTCTTAGTATAGAGCTACTCGTGAGGATGTAAAACACTTTGCATATTAAAAATTCTCCTGATATGTTTGAAAATATGACAATGATGATAGAAGAAGACTGAGATGGGCATGCCTGGTACAGTGCAGATGCTCAGCATTGCCAAATGTGTCATTCCCGCAGACACAATGTGCTCATCAGGTCTCATTGGACAGTTTATTTTGTGTGTAAAAGGACCTCATTTTTAAGTCACCCCTGATTCCACCCCTGCAAACCCATGACCCTCAGACATCTATTTTATGGTTTTACAAGGATTTAAAAAAATGGATAATGTCCTCTTTACCTTGGCTCTAAGGCTATTATTGACCTTAAAATGCAGCACTGTTTTTCATGGAAGTCTAATTTTGTTTTGTTTTGTTTTGTTTTGTTTTGTTTGTTTTGTTTTGTTTTCCTTTCAAAAGTATTGTATTGCAACATCCTTCACAGAGCTTGGGAACACTGCAGAAGAAGGGGAGGAAGTAGAGGCAGGACATAGAGGGATAGAGGACACCAAGAGGATGCAACCCATAGAATTAGCTAAGCAGAGCTCCTTGGGGCACAGAGGACAGAGGCTGAAGCAAGCAGCAATCACTGAGCCTCCTGAAATGTGCATATATGTCGTGCTTGTTAGTTTCCTAGTTTCGTGCGTGGGATTCCTTTTTTTCAGTAGCTTGATTTTTTATAGGATATTTTATTTATTTACATTTCTTTTTTTTTTTAGTCTTGGTTTGCTTTAGTTCTTTTTTTAAATTTTTAATATATTTTATTACATATTTTCCTCAATTACAATTCCAATGCTATCCCAAAAGCCCACCATATCGTCCCCCCCCACTTCCCTACCCACCCATTCCCATTCTTTTGGCCCTGGCATTCCCCTGTATTGGGGCATATAAAGTTTGCAAGTCCAATGGGCCTCTCTTTCCAGTGATGGCCAACTAGGCCATCTTTCGATACATATGCAGCTAGAGACAAGAGCTCTGGGGTACTGGTTAGTTCATCATGTTGTTGCCCCTATAGGGTTGCAGATCCCTTTAACTCCTTGGGTACTTTCTCTAGCTTCTCCATTGGGAGCCCTGTGATCAATCCAATAGCTGACTGTGAGCATCCACTTCTGTGTTTGTTAGGCCCCGGCATATTCTCACAAGAGACAGCTATATCTGGGTCCTTTCAGCAAAATCTTGCTAGTGTATGCAATGGTGTCAGCGTTTGGAAGTGGATTATGGGGATGGTCCATCCTTTCATCACTGCTCCAAACTTTGTCTCTGTAACTCCTTCCATGGGTGTTTTGTTCCCAATTCTAAGAAGGAGCATATTGTCCACACTTTGGTCTTCATTCTTCTTGAGTTTCATGCGTTTAGCAAATTGTATCTTATATCTTGGGTATCCTAAGTTTTGGGCTAATATCCACTTATCAGTGAATACATATTGTGTGAGTTCCTTTGTGATTGTGTTACCTCACTCAAGATGATGCCCTCCAGGTCCATCCATTTGGCAAGGAATTTCGTAAATTCATTCTTTTTAATAGCTGAGTAGTACTCCATTGTGTAAATGTACCATAATTTCTGTATCCATTCCTCTGTTGAGGGACATCTGGGTTCTTTCCAGCTTCTGGCTATTATAAATAAGGCTGCTATGAACATAGTGGAGCATGTGTCCTTCTTACCGGTTGGGACATCTTCTGGATATATGCCCAGGAGAGGTATTGCTGGATCCTCCGGTAGTACTATGTCCAATTTTCTGAGGAACCGCCAGACTGATTTCCAGAGTGGTTGTACAAGCTTGCAATCCCACCAACAATGGAGGAGTGTTCCTTTTTCTCCACATCCTCGCCAACATCTGCTGTCACCTGAATTTTGATCTTAGCCATTCTGACTGGTGTGAGGTGGAATCTCAGGGTTGTTTTGATTTGTATTTCCCTGATGATTAAGGATGTTGAACATTTTTTCAGGTGCTTCTCTGCCATTCGGTATTCCTCAGGTGAGAATTCTTTGTTCAGTTCTGAGCCCCATTTTTTAATGGGGTTATTTGATTTTCTGAAGTCCACCTTCTTGAGTTCTTTATATATATTGGATATTAGTCCCCTATCTGATTTAGGATAGGTAAAGATCCTTTCCCAATCTGTTGGTGTTTTTTTTTTGTCTTATTGATGGTGTCTTTTGCCTTGCAGAAGCTTTGCAGTTTCATGAGGTCCCACTTGTCAATTCTCGATCTTACAGCACAAGCCATTGCTGTTCTATTCAGGAATTTTTCCCCTGTTCCCATATCTTCTAGGCTTTTCCCCACTTTCTCCTCTATAAGTTTCATTGTCTCTGGTTTTATGTGAAGTTCCTTGATCCACTTAGACTTGACCTTAGTACAAGAAGATAAGAATGGATTGATTCACATTCTTCTACATGTTAACAACCAGTTGTGCCAGCACCATTTGTTGAAAATGCTGTCTTTCTTCCACTGGATGGTTTTAGCTCCTTTGTTGAAGATCAAGTGACCGTAGGTGTGTGGGCTCATTTCTGGGTCTTCAATTCTATTCCATTGGTCTACTTGTCTGTCACTATACCAGTACCACGCAGTTTTTATCACAATTGCTCTGTAGTAAAGCTTTAGGTCCAGCATGGTGATTCCACCAGAGATTTTTTATCCTTGAGAAGAGTTTTGCTATCCTAGGTTTTTTGTTATTCCAGATAAATTTGCAGATTGCACTTTCTAATTCATTGAAGAATTGAGTTGGAATTTTGATGGGGATTGCATTAAATCTGTAGATTGCTTTTGGCAAGATAGCCATTTTTACAATGTTGATCCTGCCAATCCATGAGCATGGGAGATCTTTCCATCTTCTGAGATCTTCTATAATTTCTTTCTTCAGAGACTTGAAGTTTTTATTATACAGATCTTTCACTTCCTTAGTTAGAGTCATGCCAAGATATTTTATATTATATGTGACTATTGTGAAGGGTGTTCTTTCCCTAATTTCTTTCTCAGCCTGTTTATTCTTAGTGTAGAGAAAGGTCATTGATTTGTTTGAGTTAATTTTATATCCAGCTACTTCACCAAAGCTGTTTATCAGGTTTAGGAGTTCTCTGGTGGAATTTTCAGGGTCACTTATATATACTATCATATCATCTGCAAAAAGTGACATTTTGACGTCGTCTTTTCCAATTTGTATCCCTTTGATCTCCTTTTGTTGTCGAATTGCTCTGGCTAGGACTTTAAGTACAATGTTGAATAGGTATGGAGAAAATGGACAGCCTTGTCTAGTCCCTGATTTTAGAGGGATTGCTTCAAGCTTCTCACCATTTACTTTGATGTTGGCTACTGGTTTGCTGTAGATTGCTTTTATCATGTTTAGGTATGGGCCTTGAATTCCTGATCTTTCCAAGACTTTTATCATGAATGGGTGTTGGATCTTGTCAAATGCTTTTTCTGCATCAAAGGAGATGATCATGTGTTTTTTTTTTTTTTTTTTTGAGTTTGTTTATATACTGGATTACGTTGATGGATTTCCGTATATTGAACCATCCCTGCATCCCTGGGATGAAACCTACTTGGTCAGGATGGATGATGGTTTTGATGTGTTCTTAGATTCGGTTAGCAAGAACTTTGTTGAGGATTTTTGCATCAATGTTCATAAGGGATATTGGTCTGAAGTTTTCTATCTTTGTTGGGTCTTTTTGTGGTTTAGGTATCAGAGTAATTGTGGCTTCATAGAATGAGTTGGGTAGAGTACCTTCTGTTTCTATTTTGTGGAATAGTTTGTGAAGAACTGGGATTAGATCTTCTTTGAAGGTCTGATAGAACTCTGCACTAAACCCATCTGGTCCTGGCCTTTTATTGGTTGGGAAACAATTAATGACTGCTTCTATTTCTTTGGGGGATATAGGGCTGTTTATATCATTAATCTGATCTTAATTCAACTTTGGTACCTGGTATCTGTCTAGGAACATCTCCATTTCATCCAGGTTCTCCAGTTTTGTTGAGTATAGCCTTTTGTAGAATGATATGATGGTGTTTTGAATGTCTTCAGGATCCGTTGTTATGTCTCCTTTTTCATTTCTGATTTTGTTAATTAGAATGCTTTCCCTGTGCCCTCTAGTGAGTCTGGCTAAGGGTTTATCTATCTTGTTGATTTTCTCAAAGAACCAGCTCCTTGATTGGTTGATTCTTTGAATAGTTCTTCTTGTTTCCACTTGGTTGATTTTGCCCCTGAGTTTGATTATTTCCTGCCGCCTACTCCTCGTGGGTGAATTTGCTTCCTTTCGTTATAGTGCTTTTAGGTGTGTTGTCAAGCTGCTAATGTGTGCTCTCTCTAGTTTCTTTTTGGAGGCACTCATAGCTATGAGTTTTCCTCTTAGAAATGCTTTCATTGCGTCCCATAAGTTTGGGTATGTTGTGGCTTCATTTTCATTGAACTCTAAAAAGTCCTTAATTTCTTTCTTTATTCCTTCCTTGACCAAGGTATCATTGAGAAGAGTGTTGTTCAGTTTCCACGTGAAGGTTGGCTTTCTATTATTTATTTTGTTATTGAAGATCAGCCTTAGTCCATGGTGATCTGATAGGATGCATGGGACAATTTCAATATTTTTGTATCTGTTGAGGCCTGTTTTGTGACCAATTATGTGGTCAATTTTGGAGAAGGTACCATGAGGTGCTGAGAAGAAGGTATATCCTTTTGTTTTAGGATAGAATGTTCTGTAGATATCTGCCAGATCCATTTGATTCATAACTTCTGTTAGTTTCACTGTGTCCCTGTTTAGTTTCTGTTTCCATGATCTGTCCATTGGTGAAAGTGGTGTGTTGAAGTCTCCCACTATTATTGTATGAGGTGCAATGTGTGCTTTGAGCTTAATAAAGTTTCTTTAATGAATGTGGCTGCCTTTGTATTTGGAGCATAGATATTCAGAATTGATAGTTCCTCTTGGAGGATTTTACCTTTGATGAGTATGAAGTGCCCCTCCCTGTCTTTTTTGATGACTTTGGGTTGGAATTCAATCTTATCAGATATTAGAATGGCTACTCCAGTTTGTTTCTTCATACCATTTGCTTGGAAAATTGTTTTCCAGCCTTTCATTCTGAGGTAGTGTCTATCTTTTTCTCTGAGATGAGTTTCCTATAAGCAGCAAAATATTGGGTCTTGTTTGTGTAGCCAGTTTGTTAGTCTATGTCTTTTTATTGGGGAGTTGAGTCCATTGATATTTAGAGATATTAAGGAAAAGTAATTGTTCCTTCCTTTTATTTTTGTTGTTAAAGTTGGCATTCTGTTCTTGTGGCTCTCTTCTTTTAGGTTTGTTGAGGGATTACCTTCTTGTTTTTTCTAGGGCGTGGTTCCCGTCCTTGTATTGTTTTTTTTTTCTGTTATTATCCTTTGAAGGGCTAGATTCCTGGAAAGATAATGTGTGAATTTGGTTTTGTCGTGGAATACTTTGGTTTCTCCATCTATGTTAATTGAGAGTTTGGCTGGGTATAGTAGCCTGGGCTGGAATTTGTGTTCTTTTAGTGTCTGTATAACATCTGTCCAGGATCTTCTGGCTTTCATAGTCTCTGGTGAAAAATCTGGTGTAATTCTGATAGGCTTGCCTTTATATGTTACTTGGCCTTTTTCTCCTACTGCTTTTATTATTCTATCTTTATTTAGTGCATTTGTTGTTCCGATTATTATGTGTCGGGAGGAATTTCTTTTCTGGTCCAGTCTATTTGGAGTTCTGTAGGCTTCTTGTATGTTCATGGGCATCTCTTTCTTTAGATTTGGGAAGTTTTCTTCAATAATTTTGTTGAAGATGTTTGCTGGTCCTTTGATTTGAAAATCTTCATTCTCATCCACTCCTATTATCAGTAGGTTTGGTCTTCTAATTGTGTCCTGGATTTCCTGGATGTTTTGAGTTAGGATCTTTTTGCATTTTCCATTTTCCTTGATTGTTGTGCTGATGTTCTCTATGGAATCTTCTGCACCTGAGATTCTCTCTTCCATCTCTTGTATTCTGTTGCTGATGCTAGCATCTATGGTTCCAGATTTCTTTCCTAGGGTTTCTATCTCCAGTGTTGCCTCATTTTGGGTTTTCTTTATTGTGTCTACTTCCCTTTCTAGGTCTAGTATGGTTTTGTTCATTTCCATCATTTGTTTGGATGTGTTTTCCTGTTTTTCTTTAAGGACTTCTACCTGTTTGATTGTGTTATCCTGTTTTTCTTTAAGGACTTGTAACTCTTTAGAAATGTTCTACTGTAATTCTTTTTTTTTTTTTTTTTTTTTTTTTTTTGGTTTTTCGAGACAGGGTTTCTCTGTGTAGCCCTGGCTGTCCTGGAACTCACTTTGTAGACCAGGCTGGCCTCGAACTCAGAAATCTGCCTGCCTCTGCCTCCCGAGTGCTGGGATTGAGATTAAAGTGTGCCCCACCACGCCTGGCTTTCTCCTGTAATTCTTTAAGTGAGTTATTAAAGTCCTTCTTGATGTCCTCAACCATCATCATGAGATATGCTTTTAAATCCAGGTCTAGCTTTTCAGGTGTGTTGGGGTGCCCTGGACTGGGCGAAGTGGGAGTGCTGGGTTCTGATGATGGTGAGTGGTCTTGGTTTCTGTTAGTAAGATTCTTACGTTTACCTTTCGCCATCTGGTAATCTCTGGAGTTAGTTGTTATAGTTGTCTATGTTTAGAGATTGTTCTTCTGGTGATTCTGATTACCGTCTATCAGCAGACCTGGGAGACAGACTCTCTCCTCTGAGTTTCAGTGGTTAGAGCACTCTCTGCTGACAAGCTCTCCTCTTAAAGGGAAGGTGTACAGATATCTGGTGTTTGAACCTCCTCCTGGGCTGAAGCAGAAGGCCCAAAACAGGACCTTTCCCAGATGCTGTGTTGCTTTGGCAGGTCACAGAAGCTGTCAGCTTCTTTGGTGCACACTCTCACCTGTGCAGACTAAGTTCCTAAGTTCGGTGGAGTCCGGGATCCAAGATGGCGCTCCCTGCTCCTGAGGCAGAGGGCTCTTGTGCAGGGCAGACCACTGTCCTCTGGCTGGGAGGGTGCCAGATGTCTGCGGCCCCAAAAGGGTGCTGCCTCAGCGGCTCTGTGGTTCCTGCCTGTCCCAGAAGCTGTCTGCCTCTGTGGTTCACACTCTCACCTGTGCAGACTAAGTTCCTAAGTTCGGGGGAGTCCTGGAACCAAGAGGGCGCTCCCTGCTCCTGAGGCAGAGGGCTCCCGTGCAGAGCAGGACCACTGTCCTCAGGCAGTGCGTGGGATTACTAACAGTGGGCATGGGTTGTCTTAAACTATGTTTCCTGCTTTGGGGATGCACTTCCTCTTACTGGGTTACCTGATCCAGCCCTAAAATGAAGGTGTGCCTAGATTAATTGTATCTTGTTACACCACGTTCATTTGATACCCCTAGGAGGCCTGCCCTTTTCTGGAGGGAAATGGAGAAGCAGAGAATATGAGGGACAGAGGAGGTCGAGGGGGCACTGGTAGGAGTGGAGGGGGCAGAACCTACAGTCTGGATATATCATTTAAGGGAAGAATAAATTAAAATAAACGTTGTAAGCATTGTTTCAAAGATAAAATTATTCTCATAGGCATTTCAGTGGCTCTTCACTAACTCAAGTAAGTCTATCACTTTAAGTTTAAAACTGTTGCACTTAACTAAATAAATCAAATAAATTATCCAGCTAGATGAACTTCTTCGCAAAAACTAAAAATGAGGATGAAATTCTAATTGTTTGTGTACAGAATAATGAGTCTAAATTTAATGAATGCTCACTGCGGCATAATTACTTCTAATTTCTTCCAAAGGGCAAGATATTCCATGAAAGCTGCAAACGTCGAGGTAATTTTCCCCTTTTCATTCATTAAAATTCTCAATTTATTTCCAAGATATTTTCATAGCTGTTAAAGAATCACATAAAATCCAAAAAAATAAAAGCAATGTATATACATGTACATATAATGATTATAAAATTCACGCATGTATGAATTGTCCCCAGTCTCATGGCTTTCCAGCTCTACAGGAAGCCATTGCTAAGTTTATAGGGTGTATAGATATTTATAGCTAGTCCTTTAGAAGTGACCTTCAAGCGGCTGCTTTACATTTATATGTAAAGACATAAATAAACATGTCTGTTTGTCTATGCATGAACACGCTGGGTAATTTACATATGAATACAGAAAACTTTACTACTACACTAAGACAAAGGAGTAAATTTGGATATAAGATTGAATGACTCCTGGTAGAGCTGAAAGGTTCTTAGGAAAGAGGAAGATGGGGTGCTTTGGTTGAGAGGCTGGTTTTCAGATGGAATTGAAAAGGCAGATTAAACTTTGAAAAGCAGAGAAGATTATGTATTGTCCAAAAAAAAAAAAAAAAAAAAAAGAAAAAGCTGACATGTCGGACTTTTGCAAATGAGAATACACAAAACAGAAATATGACAAAGCATTAGATACTAATTTATTTTCTACTAGGTCGTCTGTGATTATAAGAGGTGAGGACCCTCAAGTAGAGGTGGGCAACGGTGCCTGCGGTGGGAAAAGAAGACCCATTCCTTCACAGGTCCTAAAAAAGAACCCACATTTGGTCCAGGCAGATACAGGGCCATGCTTATGTAGATGGTCTGTGAACTCAGCCTACAAAGATGCTGAGGGACTCAGTGCTCTGGGGGCTGTCTGGCGAACGAGTCAACAATATAATTTTAGCCCTGCGTTAACCATGATTCCTTAGAGGAGCAGAAACAATAAACTTCCTCATATTCACAAAGGGAGTTTACTGGCTTACATGATAGACCCAGCAGACTAACAATGGCCATCATTTGTATGGTTAAGTTCAGAACTAAGTAGCTTCCCAGTCGGCAAGGCAGTCTGCTTCAATAGTACGAGTTGGCACTGAAGGTCTATTAAGTTTCTGGTCATTAGTCCCGTTGAAAGTGTTGGTATTCTGGCTAAACTCCACCTCCATAGTTCCTGGCAGCAGTCACTTATGTTCCTCCCCGCAGTTACCTGGCAAGGCCACGTAGGCGTGGCCCTATACAAGGGGATGCTTGGCCCTTCCTAGCTGTCATGCCTCTGTCATGCCCCCTTGCTCCCTATTGCCTTCTCCCCTCTCTCCCTTCATCTCTCTTAACTCCCTTCCCCTTGCTAAATAAACTCTATGCTATACTATACAGGTGTGTGTCTGGTCTCTCAGAGGGAAGGGATGCCTTGGCAAGGGCCCACCGAGGCATCTCCTTCCCCCACACCCACCAGAGCACATTCTTATAGCTCTTTCTCTTTTTCTGATCACAACAGAAAGGCTGAAGAAGCTAGGTTGCTATGTCAGAGAAGTATGCCAGCAGTGAGAACAACAGGGTAAAGGAATTCATCAACAAGAAAGGAAGGCAGCCAAGCAATCTACTTTGCTCTTCCTGAGAACTGCTGATATCTGGTCTACCCTATGTAGGAGCCACTCACACCAGGGGAAGGCTTTCATTAGGCAGCTAACCCTTCCTGGAATTTCCCCCATAAATCCATCCAATGCGCTATCTCTGCGTTGATCCTGGATTCAATCAAAATGGCAGTTAAGACTAACTCTCACCCTCCTCCACAGGAATGATTATGTGGTAGCCAGAAGCAGCTGAGTTTCTCCTACTGTTGCTCCGTGATATCTGTTTCTTCTCTTCAATCCATCATACAGAAACTAGGCAGAACTCATTCTTATCCACCCTACTGTATATTCTGAATGGATCTTTTATCTGAGTATTATTTTATGAGATCAAAAGTAATCATTTGGAGTATAATGCTACATGGATCGTGGATATCTTAAAAAATGACTTTCCTGGAACACAGTAGCAGAAAGAAAGCATTTGATTAAGTCACTACTGACCAAATCCTTAGGTGAACTTTCACAAGCTGCTGAACTCAGGGTGGTCAATAAAAATAAAATTCCAATTTTCTTTTATGGCTTGAATTTCATTAGTAATAATAGAGACTTGTTTTCTTGATAAAGTAGAAGCATTTCAAAAACTCCCAACACTATGTTCGTCCCACCATCACTTTTTCTCAGTAATTAGTTCAACCAAAATCTGTGGTCCACAAAAAAAGATTCCTATATGGCTATAATCATTTTGTCGCAAAGCTTTTTCTTTTTCTTTTTTCTGAAGTACTGGTGATTGAACATAGGCCTTGAACATTCTCTGTCCCTGAGCAGTGTCCTTAATTCTATGTATGCTTGTATTTTGAGAGAATGATCTTGCTAAATTGCCCAGGCTAGCCTTGAACTTACCCTGTAGGCCAAGTTAGTCTTGAACTTACCCTGTAACTCTGTCTAGCCTTGAACTTGTCTTTCATGTTGCCTTGGCTTCCTGAGTAGCTGGAATTACAGGCTTGGGCATCACACGTGAAGCAAACGTTTTTCGAAAAAAATATGTTTAATAGTTAGGATATAACATACTAATTCTTCAGTGTCATGAAGAATATTATTAACAGAACTAGCTTTTTTTTTTTCTCCCATTAATATGTGGTAATGAAGCATACTTTCACAGCCTGCTATGTTTTCCTTAATTGCAGTAAATTCAAAAGACTTTTATTGGTCATGGTATAAGCACTATCTGTAAACATAATATTGTTATAAAAGTAGTTTATACCTAATGGAGTGTTAGAGACTCCAAAAGTTGCTATAAAACTTCTGCTTCAGAAGTGGTGGTGTGCGCCTAACATTCATTGCTTGAGAAGATGCACAATTGGTCACAGATCCAAGCTACATAGAAATTTTGAGACTAAGGGTTTTTGGGTTTGTTTGATTTTGCTTTATGCCTTTTAAAAATTCCATGTGCATTAATTGAAAATGTAAAACAAGTTCAAACAGCAAATTCAAAAATATGCCATTGACAATAGTTGTAATTCTCATTAAATCTAAACTTCTTAAACTAGTATTCAAGTTCTGTGAATATTTTCTTTGTAATGCTTTTATATTACACATTTAGGTTATCAAGTACATTTTAAAAGTTTTAAATACATTGATGCATTCTTTCCTTAATATGTTGTTGATGACAGTAGTATGTTTTCCCTGTTTTATGTAACTTCTCTTGATATTATTTTCTAGTGTAAGATAACAAATTTTAAGAAACCAGAATACTGCTATTATATCTCTGACAACATGGCAAAAACATGCATATTTAATATTTTAATCTGAATTATTCTTCATCTTTCATATAGTTAAGTAGGATAATTATAAATCAGAACTCTGTTTTAAAAAATTAAAATCTTCCTTAATGTTTAAATTATAAGTGATTATGTAGGATACACTTTAAATATATGTTATATTAGTAATGTAATTTCTCTTATTCCAAGTATTTGTTTAAGGATATGGTGTTTATAAAATTGTATTGAGACTGTATATAAAGAAATCAATGATATTTATCTCTGTTATTATCTCCTGCTTTGTAGTATAGTTCTTGATTTTTTTTCCTCTTGCTTTGAGGTACAGGAAATTCACTTTACACAGATATATCATTAAAAAAAAAGAGTAACTCAAAAGTTTTCTTCGGTGGATAATTTCTGGGTCTGACTGTATTATCTCGAGGTAATGATGTATTTTATAAGTAACTCAAGTATAACATTTTTCAAAACTTGTTGATTAGTATTAAGATATTGCTGCAAAGCCTTTTAAAAGCTCTGTGTGCACTTGACCTCTGCTATAAAGTCCTGAAAACATTGCTCATCAATCATTCTAGCTCTTCATGATGACTGACACCTTTTACTAAGATATCAATCTTTTCTTTCTATTAATTGTCCTTCATCTCCCCCTACTTATCTCCATCCCAAATCCTTCCAGGTTGTGATAGCGCGTTTATATGCCAGTGGGTTATTTTTTGCATGGTATGGGCAAGTAGACAGAAAGAAATGAGGAAGAGTAGAAATATAGAGACAGAAAGAGAGTGGTAGGCAGAAAAAAAGAGAGAAAGAGATAGATATGGTTTCTGCAGAGCTGAATTTGGTGGCCCAGGAGATTATATGGCCTTAACACCTGGAGGATGGAACCTCTGTAGTATGTGTCATGAATTATGTCTCCTTTCTAGTGGGATCTGATTGAAGATAGAACTGTTGGTAGGATTTCTTTTGTGTTTCTCTCCTTCTGCCTTCCGAGACTATGCACAAAAGTTGAGAGGATTAGAATATTTGCCCTCAGTGCTGCTTACTAACCAGAACTATGAATAGAAAGAACTGAGATGCATAAAACACATTGTTATTCAGTTCAATATATTTGTGCTTTAATTTTACCCAAGAAAAGAGTTGAAGTGGACCCCAGAAAGGCTCTGGCTGAAGAACTGATTTCTTAATTTCAAGATTAAACATCTCTGTGTTTGGAGACAAAGAATCATGTGCTCATCTCAGCCTTGTAATGGAGAAACATTTTGACAACACTTTAGAGAAAAACCAATAGAAATTGAAACAAACACTCTAGTCTTTTAAAAACAGGATAAAGTGGGTTACAAATATATTTTTTATGACTATATTATCATTGGCTACAAAGAAATACCTAAAACTGACATGGAATTTCTAGGAAGTCACAAGTCCATGGGCTCGCTCTGGAATGTGTCAGAAGCATGGTCAGCCTCTTCATAACTAAGTGTTAGAACGTGATTGCACGGAAATATTGATTTAATGTGACCTGAATTTCAACCTCACCTTTTTAACAAATGTGGGTGAATTATTTATTCATGGGAGTTTTACTTTATCTCTTGTGGTATGTGTTTACATTTTTATAACATCTGAATATTGGGTGAAAGGTGAATAGTCTTTGTTGAATTTTTGAATGATTCTCTGTGCATTTCTAGATCTGTGCCTTCCTTCCAATTTTAAACATTCACTTTCATCCATGGTTTGCAACCTAGTGATGTCTAACTTCTTTGGCAATGCTCCTAAATGTGGCATTAGTTAAATACATAAAATGGTGGCCACAGAGGTTTTGCTTTTTTAACTAGAGTATGTTGGAAAATGTAGGTTATTGCTAGTTAGGTTTTTGTGCTTCAATTTATAGCACAATTTTCTTTGATGGAAATGTGATACATTTGTAAGAAAAGAATAGGAAGAATCCCTCAGCATTAGTGGTTCATGTCACTGGTGAGGCATTTTGAATCCACTAAACATCAGACTAAACCATAGTTGTCCATGAGCATTATTTGAGATGACACACTTAAAACCTGCTCTTTTAAAAACACTATCTTAGATGCCCCAGTACAGGGGAACACCAGGGCCAAGAAGCGGGAGTGGGTGGATAGGGGAGCAGGGCAGGGTATAGGGGACTCTTGGGATAGCATTTGAAATATAAATGAAGAAAATATCTAATAAAAACTTGGAAAAAAAATAAGCATAGTTGAGGCAGAGAGATCAAACACTGAAGGAAATCCTGGGTTGCATGAGGGTATTTGAAGGATTCATAAAACCCTATATTGATAAAGAAAACAAATAAGATCTAAATATAAAATTATAAATTAAAATATTTCAAAAAATAAAAATAAAAAATAATAATAAAAATAAGAAAATCTAGCAGATCCTCATAAAGGCAGTTTTGGAAGCCCTAAGCTTTAAAGCAGACTGGTCTTTTGTGGTATACTTAGGGGCAAGGTTTGGCTGTCTGTGGTCACTGGAAGCTTAAGGAAGATCATAAGACGTCTCAGCATGAAGGAGATCAGCCTGTGTCCTGGGAAACAGGATGATTGTGCCTGTGATCCTTACTTTCTCTCCCTTTTGTGTGTGCTTTATTACAGTTGTCTCTGCCCTCATCCCCATCACAGCAGCTTTCTAATGTGCTACCCTGTTCCTGCTCTTGCCCAGCTTATGTGTTTCGCAATACTTTCTTCTTACACCTTCCAGAATGTTCTTTTGAAACTACAATGGGGTACTGTTAGAGAATGCAGGTGTGGCTCTCATGTATCAGGGAACACAGGTGGCCACTCTGTCCTTGCTCTCTGTCCTACTGTTGTCCCCAGTGCACTGTCTGTACTAGATATCTTGAGTCACTTTGTTTTTCAGAAGGAGAATGTCTTTGTATGCCTGTTACTAGCAACTGCTGCCACAGTTGCCTGGATTACCCTTTCTGACTCTTCTTTTTCTTCCACATGAATGTTCTAGTAATTTACAATTTATTGCTAAGTTTTCTACTTATGAGATTCTGTGCATTCATGAAATTAAACAATCAAATCTTTTCCATCTCATGGTTTTTAATAAAATGCAACCTATTTATTGCTGTACTTTATTAAAAATGCAACTAATGTTAAATAGCTTATATTAAATTGGTCCAACTCTTTACTACATTCTTGATTCTTTGCAAAAAAAAAAAAAACCTGAATTTGGAAGTAATATGCAGAAAATTTATTGGAGGACGCTTCTGAATGCAAACTGTAAATAATGAGAAGGGAGGACTGTGTAGAGGAAAAAAAGATGCATTGTGATGTCATTACAAGCAAGTTTCTAACGCATGGCATGTGATGGACTTTTATGAATACTCAGAGATGTCTCAAATTGAAAGCAAGGGGACAAACCACATATGTCAACCATTTGATGACAAATGTTTGAAAAACATAGACTCAATTCTGAGTAAGATAGTATCCTTACTAAAAGGGCAACTCCTAGAGGGGTCTCAGCTGTCACCTCTCACTGACAGTGTTTAATGAGACAGGGGAATGCCTCCATTAGAAAACGCAGATCTTGGTAGCATACCACATCACAAGCACCTCTGTGGCTTGAAAGATTTTAATTAATTGCTATTTTGACAAGTTGTTTACTTAGGCTCCTGTCTCTGATGAGGATGGTATTTTAGCATGCAGGACAGCTTGTCTCTATAAAGTTTTTTTTTTCTTCTTCTTCTTCTTCTGTCCTTCCAACAGTAAAGTTCTGTGTTTTTAGAAATATACTCTTTTCCTCTTCTGTGCTGTAGTTGCGGGCTTTATCTTACTTTTATGAGCAGCAACATCATAGGAATAATTGGAAAAGGTAATCATTTAGAGCCACACTGAAACACATAGCTCACAAATAAGCACAATTAAGCCATTTCATTTATTTATGGGGCTGCAGTTAAGATAATTACAGAGAAAAAGGAATACGGTGTTTAGACAGAAACAGTAGGAGGAAGGGTTTGGGCTTGTAGAACAAATTAAGCCACAAGTATATGCTTTACAGAAAAATACAACTGTTATCATCTTATGCTTTTACTTAACTACAGTGACTAAAGCAGTTTTCAATGTTAGTAACTCCTTCTGCCCCCTATATCCACCACTATCTTGCTCTCCCTACAGCAATTTTAATAAACAGACTGTTCAATGGTGACTTTAAGAAAATATCATATGGAAGCCAGGGAGAACTGAGAAAAACCAAGGTGAAAGAAATCACTCCAAAGTGACTAAAATTATGAGCTCTGGAGTATAATTTATTCAAAGTGGTACATCTGGGGCATCGGGAGTTTTTCACATGAAGGGTCAGATTGGTAGCCAGAGGGACATAAAAAGGCAAAAATTCTCAAATGAATACTCCCCTTTTTCAAAAAGTAAAGAAGTAAGATTAAGGGTAAATTTCATGTCATGGGAGCTAGATTCTTTTAAATGACTTATTTTCCTTGTTTTCATGAGATATTGTTTGTTCTACGTAACCCTTCTGTTTCAAAGAAAACTTTGGGCTTCCAGAGCTGAATAGAAGATAATAATAGTTCTCTGTGGATTAAAGAATGATGGTACCTCTTACACTGTGGATTCAAATTGAGTAATTTTCTCATTTCTGACTCAATGACCTTTCACCATTGCCCAATTCTGTATGTGTTTGTGTGTGTATATTTATGTACTAGAATAAAATTCAAATATTACTTTGTAAATATATATTTTATCTACGTAGTCTTATGGCCTGTTCCAAACAAATTTTATGAATCAAAAGTATCTCTAATTCAAAAATTAAAAGTGTGTGATACAACATAAGGCATGTAAGCCATGCCTTCAATAATAGATTAAAATTAGGGACAGTCTTGGCCCGATACATTAGAGTATCTTAATTTATCCCTATCTCATTAAGATTTAATTTTTCCAGGATGCTGCTCCTTCCAGGAGATGTCAATCTCCCTTTGCTGATGTCTTCCCTATTGTAGTCCTGATGACTTTTCCCATCTCCATTCTTAGATTCTCATGCCATACAATTCAGCTTAGCCTTTTTATTCAGGATACCTGCTAATGAAGCAGGTGTCACTGCCAAATGAGTGCACAGAACAATGTTTCTACTATCTAAATGCCACCATTTTAGTTTCTGTGTCACTTAGTTTTGCCTGTCATTATATTTTCCAGTTTTACACTAATTAGATATCGAAGAGAAAGGTCAGTCAAGGAGGATTGCACTTTCAAAAGATTCATTAGAGAGGTAGCATGAGAAGGTATCTAACTGCTTCAATGTGTTAGGATAATGCAGAGCTAGATTTTTAGAAGGTGTCTATGCTAATCATATCTAAAAGCAGATACATGGGTCACAGCCTTTCCAGGTACAACCATGACCCTCACTCATTTTACTTCCTCTAGAACATTCTTGAACTGATTAGGTCGAATGTAGATCACAGAATATTCACATATGTTTTGAAATATTTTTGGTTGTATTAGAATATACATATTTGGTCTTATCTGGCTTTGCCTTTTCCTTGGCTTAAGTATATCTTGTTTCTCTCTTCATTCATCTTGAAATTAGTTTCATTAGTTTTCATCTCAGAAGTTCTTTATTGTTAGTCAACCAGAGAAGGGGTTAATGAAACTGCAAAGAGTTGAAGAACATGAAATAAATCATACTAGAAGCACTGAAGGATTTTCCCAAAGTTATCCTTGCATTTTAAAATATAGAATTAATTTGTCTTACAAAAGGAAGCTCCAGTCAAAAGATTTAAGTGAACATTTATGAAAAGAGGGGCAATGGCTCTAGGTGAAGAAAATGTATGTGATATGATTTGTATGAGATGTAATAGTGTTGAATAAAGAACTGGCCCAAGACGAACAACCATGGCATACATCTTTCATTGGAACACCAACAGTGTTCATGAGTGTATGTTAAAGAAATAAAAATCCATATCACCACAACAGAATAAACCTTTGCAACAGATTAATCTCAAATGCACCAAATATGGTGAAATGTAGAGAAGACACAACTCACAGATAACCCAAACACTGTTAGCCTAAGGATGTATTTGTAGGGAATACATCCTCTTGTCTCTTACCTTTTAAATCATGCATAGTTGTAATGACAGGAATTTTACAATTATGTTCATATTTTACATGATTTTTGTATTCCAGTACTGATAGAACTAACCTCCTCCTTTCAAATGTTATATGTACTTATAGCTAGAAAGAACTTATCAAGGAATAGTTGCTTTCATTTCACCCTGTTCCCTCACAGTCTGACATTAATTCTTCCTCACTCCTCTGGCACTTTGCTGTAAGATAGGATCAAAAGCCTTTTCCTTTATAGCTCTTGGCATCTGGAGGAAACTTCTTGCATTTCTCTGCCTCATTGACGCTATCTCTTCTTTTCTCATATGCGTCTTGAAAGTCTCCTCTCTTGCCTAAAGCTCTCTTAATTTTCTTCTCTCTTTGTGGTTATTTAACTGTGTAATTGTATTATTTAACTTTATAAATCATTTTGGGATTCTGTGTATGTAAGACACGGTGTGAATAATGTACTCCCTGAATCTGCTCCGTGAGTTCAATGGAAATTGCTTAAGCAGCAACTGCAGCAAGTTGAATTCTTTTTCCCTCTTTGCCTTTTGCAACTCAACCAGTATGCCGGAAGAAAGGAACATGCTGCCATATCATCAACATAAGCTGTTCTGTTTTGTGGATGTAGTTAATTCTTCACCTACTAACTGCTAGTGTCTCCACTTTAGTGAACTCTTTCATATATAAAGAAGGACTAAATTTAGCACTTATGCTCTTATCCTAGGGTATATAGTCTCACAATAAGGAGGAGTAAAAAAATAGAGATAGGCAATGTCACACTGTTGACTTGGAGCTATCACTAATTCTGGATTACCTATACAAAGTTTCCTTGATACATAAGAGAAATACATGAGACATTAAAATTATTATTTTACTGAACTGCTAGGTTTCAGTTGTATATATCTATGTTAAAACTAATACTATTAATTCTCAAGATTAGAGTTGGCTAAGGGTTCCTCTGTTATTGTGCCATATCGGCTGACTGAGCTACTTGCTTTAGGAGACTGTCCTCTGCTCCTGTGGTGGCTTTTATTAGGCAGATTTATCATTGCAGATTTGACTTTGCTCAGTTTGTTTATGTTGCCTGGGAAACAAACACTGAGCTGCAAATTTGCTTAGAGAAGTTGTAGGATTGTGGCCTTCATGGTGAAAACTTGTGGATTAAAGGAATGTTGGAGGTTTGGTCTATGACATACTGAATAGAAAGGCCCCATAGGAAGAACAACATCAACTAACTGGACCACCCAGAGCTCCCAGCGACTAAACCATCAACCAAAGAGTATACACGGAGGAACCCATGGCTCCAGATGTATATGTAGTAGACAAGGATGGCCTTGTCTGACATCAATGGCAAGGAGATGATTGGTCCTAAGGAGGTTTGATTCCCCAGAATAAGGGGGATGCTGGAACGGTGAGGCAGGAATAAGTGAGTGGGTGGAGGAGCACTCTCATAAAGGCAAAGGGGAGGTGGGGAAGGGTGGATGGGATGGGAAGATTGTGGAGGGGTAACCAGTAAGAGGGATATCATTTAAAAATGTAAACAAATAAAATGATTAATAGTAATTTAGACAGGCCTTAGGCAATCACAAGTAGGTTCTGTTGCTGAGATGACTCACTGGAACAAGATGACTGGATTATGACACTTTCTGTCCCCAAACAACCAAGATTGGTTTTTGAGCTTTTCCTGGGAAAATCTTTATCTCCCACAATTCTGAGTTTTGGGGTGGCAAACACTTGATAACCAATCCCATAAAAGCCAAATGAATTATTCCTGAATATAAGCTGCCACTGTTGGCATAACAAGGCTCTATCCTAATTTCTCTTCAAGAAAGTGCTCTTTGCCTGCAGAAAACGTTATCTGCAGACCATCACTGGGCTAACCTCCTCAGTCGGGACTTGTTTCTAGGTGGAATTCTCTTGGCTCAGCTTGTAGCATCTCACAGGGCTTTGTCCATCCACCTATGCATTTAGAGGATGAGGGCACATCCATACCAGCCAGAAGCCTGAGAACTGTTGGGCTTCCCTACTTTCCATACTTCTTGTGGCATTGGTTGCAGTTGCTCAGGCCTGCTGCCCACTCTTATGTTTTTGCTTACCTAATTTTATTTGCTCCTTCTCCATTCCAGTGTTGTTGATTCTAAAGCCTAATAAATGTCCTATGCACTAAATTCAGTATTGGAATATGTATTAATACGTAAGAGCAAATCCTGCAAATGAACTTATTTTTTAAACCAAGACTAATTTTTTTCCACAATTCTTCCTCACTGGACAAAGTGATACTACATTGATAGCTTGAAATTACCATAAGTAGAATAATTACATAAGGTGTTCATTCACCATAGTTCAATCTTGGGGGCTGAGTATGATGGAGGGTCCATTTGCATCATATACTACATCCTGAAGGCAGTACCTAGAGTCTTACTTACTTTTCTTCATTGTTGAAACTTACTGGGGAGAAATTGGAGCTCCATTTGTATAAACTGTTTAATAAGACAAGAGTTAATCTTATCTTTTCCTTCTTACAGGAAGCATTCTCTAGTATTCTTATCTATCATTACTGCTGGGCTAGGTTGCTCCATAGGTGATCCTGATACATGGTATATGTACTGTCAAATTTGTTCATTTTAAAAATAAATGAGGGTTTGGATGTAACTTAGTGATAAAGAGTTTCCTGGGGCCCTGTACTATCCTTGCACTGCAGAAGTAAGCAATAACTCTGGAATTTACCCATTTCTACATTATAAATATAGTCACCATGGCTATGTTGGTTGTTTTCTTTTTTTTTCTTTTTTTTCTTACGTATTTTCCTCAATTACATTTCCAATGCTATCCCAAAAGTCCCCCATACCTCCCCTCCACTTCCCTACCCACTCATTCCTATTATTTTTTGGCCCTGGCATTCCCCTGTTCTGGGGCATATAAAGTTTGCATGTCCAATGGGCTCTCTTTCCAGTGATGGCTGACTAGGCCATCTTTTGATACATATGCAGCTAGAGTCAAGAGCTCCGGGGTACTGGTTAGGTCATAATGTTGTTCCACCTATAGGGTTGCAGATCCCTTTAGCTCCTTGGGTACTTTCTCTAGCTCCTCCATTGGGAGCCCTGTGATCCATCCAATAGCTGACTGTGAGCATCCACTTCTGTGTTTGCTAGGCCCTGGCCTAGTCTCACAAGAGACAGCTATATCTGGGTCCTTTCAGCAAAATCTTGCTAGTGTATGCACAGAGTCATTGTAGAATCAGGAATCTCAATTGAGAAAATGCCTCCATAATATTTGGCTCTAGGTGGATATGTAAGGCCTTTTTAAAGTTAGTCATTGATGGGAGAGGGCTCAGAACAACGCAGGTGGGCCCAGACCTAGGCTGGTGGTCCAGGGTGCTATAAGAAAGCAAGCTGAGCAAGCAGAGAACAAGCCAGTAAGATGCATTCCTCCATGGCCTCTGCATTAGCCTTGGCTCTGTGGTTCTGGCTTGCTTTGAATTCCTGTCACAGATTTGCCATAGCTGTCTCACTTGCCAGTTTATCTTCAGAATTAGGTAAGAAAATACCTAAGCTCATGTCAGTGAACCAGAGAGATGTACACACAACCTTCTTTAACCTTCTCTTCAACAGCAGCTTCGTTTTCTTCTGATGACTAAAGCCAAATCCTGTTGACGGAATGGTGATATGTTCCTTTCCTTGACTTCTAGTCTTCTACCAAAATGAAGGCCAGCAATTTGGATTGACATAGTAGTTAAAAGTTTAATGAAATTATTTTTGTTTCCTGGTATAATATCATGGTAATATATTTGTTAACCAGGCCTCTTACAGAGTGGAGTGGTAGAATAAGAAGGATATATACTCGACATAATAAATGGAAAAAGAATTCAAAGCGATTGCTAAACACACCTCTTACTTCCTAAAACTGTTTCCCTGCTGGGAAGGTTTCCATGATGATGCCACTTGACTCCTTTCCAATTGTTACTGAAAAATACTTCTTAAATTCTTTGAAAATTTTATATACTGTATTTTTAACATAACCATGATTTCTCCCATATCCTTTCTTACTGCTTTTCTGTGCCTGCTTCTCTCTCTCTCTCTCTCTCCCTCTCCCTTTCTCTTTCTCTCATATTCATGGGTGTGAATGTTTGTGTGTGTTTATGTGTGTGTGTGTAGGTGCGCATGCATGTGAGTGTGCTTGTGGGGGTACATGTGAGTGTGTGTGTTCTTTCTCAGACAGAATCTCATATATCTAATCTGGATTCTCTATGTTAAACCAGGCAGGCCTCAACTGTGCAAACTCCCCAAATCCTGATTCTCAGATTATACATGACACTAAAAATATAACTTTCTCATCTTTGAAGACTCGTTGCCTTGGGTACTCTAGTTTTAGCAGGAAGGCAGTGGTTTCTTACTGGGTGAATTCAATATTACGATTTTTTAAAGGCTATTTTTGGTGTGAGCCTAACCTTTAATGGCTGAGCAATCTCTCTATTCCTGTATTTTGCTCATAGACAGAAGCCTACCAAGGCTGTCCTCTGAGAGGTTCTACAAGCAGCTGACTGAGATAGAAGCAGATGCTCACAGCCAAGCATTGGATAGAGGTCAGGGAACCTTGTGGAACAGAAGCTGGGGAGGGACAGGTATTGAAGAAACTGAGGAGAATGGCAACCTCATAGGAAGACCTACACAGCCACTAACCAAAGAGCATACATGGTCTGGGCTGATGCCCCCAGCTCATATGTAGCAGAGGACTGCATTTTGTGGTATCATGGAGAGAGGATGAGACTAATCCTGTGGAGACATGATACCCCAAGGTGGGAGGATACCTGAAGGGATACTCTCTCAGAGGCAAAGGCTAGGAAGTATCAGGGAAAAATTTTGTGAGGAGGACATGGGAGTGGGGCAACATTTGGAATGTAAATAAATAAAATAATTTATCAATTAAGAAAGACTATTATGGTTTATTAGTAAAAGTTTGAAATAGTTATTTGCTACTTCATTTAGATAACAGAACATATGAAGATTAACCTTAAAATTTGATTTATTGTTTCCCATACCAATCCATTTCTTCCTACACTCATTATTTCAGCTGATATTTATTAAGTGTTTAAACATGTGCTAGGTATTATGAAGCACATTGAAGGAAATGGATTCTCTTACTGGAGTATATATTTAGCATTCTCATTTTGTTAAGGAAATAACAAGTGCTGTCTTTTCATTTCCATGGGCTGATGTGATAAGGCAGCATGAGACTTTGTGTTATCTCATGTCCATTGAGCGTCTACTAGCCATTTTAATGATAATCTTTCTTGTTCTAGAATGACTCACATCAGCTGGTTAAGAGAAAAGTAATGCTATTTTTTTTGTAGGAACTCCTCTTACCTTCTTGCTCAATTTCTATTGTATTTGGAGTTGAGTGCCAACTAGAGACTAGAGTCATCCATAATAGACAATGAATTATTTAAAATAAAATTTTTTCATTTGGAACCCTTGGATACAGCAAATAGTGATAGAGTAGATAAACAATATTTTTCCTTTTTAAGTCTGAGAAATGAAAGATTTTTGTCACGTGTTGCTTTCCATGCTGTGGATAAACATTTTAGATATTTACAACCAGAGAAATTGTGGGGTTGTGTCCCCCTGTATCTGTTGGAGACAACAGCCTGCACATTGTCCTTCACAGTGTCAACTGGCTTGAAGTAGAATTATATGATAACCTCCATTAAATATCTTAGTGTCATGTGATGTATCTTGCATCCTAACTGGGTGAAACTATGTGCACTGCCCATCTACTCAAATGTAAAAATTATTTAAGAGCTTCTTTTTTCTCTCTTCTATTGCACAGCAAAGTTCTCACTTTCAGTGAACAGGTAACCTATGGGTACCTTCTAGAAGATTTTTGCTAGAATTGATTCAGTTAAAGATCAGAAGAGCTATGGCTGCTTTCAGCATAATTTATCAAGATTATCTGTGCTTCTCAAAGGTACTGAAATAGTAACTACCCATTAGTTTAATTCATTGACTTACACAATTGGATTAAAGGCACGTAGGTCATACCAACATGACAAAAACCAAAATGGATATAGTCTGCCCAAATGTGTGAGAGCTCTCTCTGTCTCTCCCTTCTTCCCTCCCTCCCTCCCTCCCTCCTTCTATCTATGTGCATCTGTTTGTTTGTGTGTTTGTGTGTGTGTGTGTGTGTGTGTGAGCACACAGTGGGTGGACATGTATGTCTCCCAGATCACTGGGGAACTTATCATAGGACTAAGATGATCTTCAGTTTCTAGTGTTTTCTAATTCCAGCAAAATGACATACCTGTTTAAACTTATGAACAACTGATGATTAAAATTAACATTAAAGTTATTACACTTGGCCTTAAGCCTTCTTTCCTCCCTTCTCTCACTGCTCTTCTCATACAGGATTTGTTATGTATTGAAGTTATAAACTGGGGGTTTGGGGGAGCCCGTAATTTTAGTTGCTACAAAGATTCTGGAAACTTGTCTCTAATAATGATGCAATAAAGAAGGTGAAGCATTTAGTTTTATTAAATTATTAGAGGAAATAGGAAAGTCAAATATGTTTGCCCTTGTTAATCCTAGGTCATCTGAACGATTTCCATTTTTGAACTCTTCTCTCTTTTTCTGAAATTAGCTTCAATGGTCCAAGTTTGGACATTTACATCACGTTTCCTTTTCTGTCTATTATTTCTGTAAGTTATTAATCTTAATTAATTATTCTTAAGTTCAAATATGCATAAGACATGCAACTTATGTGCCACTTTGTTGTAGTTGCTCCAAGTCAGAACTGCAGTAGCTATGTTTTTACCACATTCTGATGAGACTAACTCTGTCTCTGAACAAACTTGGATAGTAGCAGCAGCAACAACAACAACAACAAGCAAAATGGTAATCATAAATTTATATAAACTAAACAAACAGATAGAACTAAGAATTCCTACATCCACTATTTTCAAAAATTAAGGAACCTTACAAAATGATAATCCTGTTTGTAAACCACACACACACACACACACACACACACACACAAGAATCCTCATAATGCATGCATACTCCCCCATATAATGCATGGTTAATAATATAAAGGTCCTGCATTTGCAATGTATTTAACATGTTTCTACCTTTGTTAGTCAGCTTTTTTTCCACTGTGACAAAATACATGAAGTAATCAACTTAACAGTATAAATATTTATATAGCCTTACTATTTCAGAAATTTCTAACCATGATTGTCTTGCTTTGTTATTTGGGGATCTTTGTTAGAAAAGTTATGGTAGAATAAAGTTTTTGCCTTCGTGGCAACCGAGAAAGAAAAGAGAGGAAGGAAGAGGGGACAAAAGTAACTTCCTTCGATTATACTGTGTCTACTGAAGTCTACACCACATCCCCAAAGTGTCACTTGTCCAAAACCAACACTACATTGGAGATTACACAGTCAATGGAAGACACAAGGTGTGGAATAAATGTACCTTTATATGGCAAGTTGGTATTAGGTGAGAAGGCTGGATAGAATTACTCATAAAATTCTGCTTACAGGTGGGTGATGAATTAAATTTCTACTCCTAGTTCAATTTAGAGAATGATTCAAAGTGAGATTAAAGTGTTTGGACATAAGACTATAGTAATTTTCACACAATGATGGATTAGAAATATAAAATGATAGATAACATAAGTCATAGCTAAATATATAATAATGTTACAATATAATACATATTTATGCACAAATTTTATATACATATATATGCATATGTATATATAATATATTTAAGCAAAAGCCTACATGTAATGAAATTCAAACGCTTATCTAGACTATAACAAATATTTTTATTTGATAAATCCAATAATATCTTTATAATAATTTTTCGTATTTAGAAATCCAGTTGCATATGTAACAGAGGATAGCCTAGTTTTGCAAAGATCATATGCTCCAGTACAGGGGAATGCCAGGATCAGGAAGCGGGAGTGGGTGGGTTGGGGAACCGGTGTGGGGAGGGTATAGGGAACTTTTGGGATAGCATTTGAAATGTAAATGAAGAACATATCTAATAAAAAAAGAAAAAAAAGAAATTAATTTATTTCAAATTGGATGGTGTTACTTTTTAAAAATATTTTTCAATTAAAAGAATCTTGACATTTAAAACATATAAAGCAAAAGATAATAATAAATAGAATCATTTCATAGAAAGTAATTATCCCATCAAGCAAGCATTTGATCCCCAGGGTTTCTGATGCCAAAACAGGACTAAGTAGGTGGCAAGTGTGACTCTGCTGCCAGAGAACAAATACACGTTTCAGTTTCAGTTTTGCTAAAGCAGAAATTTTGTGACAGTAAAATAATGGAAATTTATCCTGTGGCTTTCTTCATGAATAATAGAGCAATATTCTTGCTTGTTCGTAAGCTTGCACCTATACATATTGTTTCCAACACCAGTTTTAATATAAACTTAGTAGAACTCAATTTGAGGTTGAACTCTGTGATGACTGTTAATTTGTCTACATCATTTCCTCACTTAAAAATATCTGTAAAACTACTCTTTGGCAAAAATCCACCCTTGGCAGAAGCACTTGGGGAACCATATGTGGAGCATTCATTGACAATCTTTCACACAAACTGCTGTACACAGTTCTTTTCCAGGCTAAGGTGTAGTGAATCAGTGACCAAAAAAACATCAGATTTTTTTTTGTTTTGAATTTATAGGCTAGATACAATTAACCATTACTTATTTATACTTAATTTATCAAACTGCCTATCTGTAGAAGTTGAAGAAGCTGGACCAGAGTGGGGGAGCAGAGAAAACTATTAGCAGGAAAGACACAGATTTCTCACTCCTTGATTTCCGAGCCTCATACATGGAAATGGATGTCCAACTGTGGTGCTGGCTGTCATGGTTGTTTCTACTGGATTCCAAGGTCAGAGTTTCTGAGGCTGGTCTAAGTAAAAGTGAACTTAGTAGTTATCTGGGAATTCTCCTTCTTAAAACTGAAATGGGGAAGTTGGTGGACTATGAACTGATAATTCAATCACTTGGTCTGAAGATAGTTCATCAGATGATGAAGGTAGGACAGCCACGGCCAGGCGGTGGTGGCGCATGCCTTTAATGCCAGCATTTGGGAGGCAGAGACAGGTGGATTTCTGAGTTCGAGGCCAGCCTGGTCTACAAAGTGTTCCATGACAGCCAGGACTATACAGAGAAACCCTGTCTCAAAAAAACCCAAACCAACCAACCAAACAAACAAAAAGGTAGGACAGCCACTTGAAAGGAAAGAGAGTATGTTAGAAAGAGACATATATATATTTTTTTCAAACCAAACCATATGTGATATGTGTGTGTATAATTTATATATATATATATATATATATATATATATATATGTATGTATATATATGAGTGTGTGTTACATAAATGTTATATATGTATATGTGACATAACTAATAGATCGGCAAATTACTAGAGTTTCTATAAGCTACCAGATTCATTTCTCTACATCAGATAGAATAGAGGCACATAAACAATGTAAAGGAAATTTCATCACACACAAGTTTGTATCCTATCATGTTCATTTTACCCACAAGGACAAAAGTAAAGACCTCAACTCAAAAGCTAAGCTAATTTATTTTTTCTTTTGCCCATGGCTGGGTTAGCTTATGTGCATAGGCATTAGTGCAGTGATGGTACAGAGATATGCCCTATCCTCAGAATATTTCCAGGCTATAGATGAATTATACTGGCCTTGTCCAACTGGACCTTCTTTGCTGTGATGATGCCAGAGGAGGGATATGCTACATCTGTTTCCATGGCACATTTCCTTCTATTTAATCAGAGAAAGATAATGGACATCTGGTGTTCAGAATGGTGTACTTGCAGACACCAAGGTGAGATGCTGTTTTTTTCTTCTAGGTTACCCTGTCCTAAATCCTATACATGCATTCCAAGATTCCCTACGACTTGGACACCTTTGATCATCCTCAGGTAAAAGTAAGTTTGGCCTTTTTTCAAGCTATGTAGATTCATATTCTATGTTATGATTTTACCAGTATAAAATAATAATTATTTTATTTACTTATTTTTATTAATTATAATTTATTAAATGTATTCTTTCTTCATTGTAACAACTGTAGATTCTATATGAAAGAAATTACAATTAGTTTGATTATATAACATGCTTTAGGTCACTCAATTTAATATTAGAAGAGTGAATCTAGGAATCAATACATAGATGGGATAAAACTTTTTCTAGTTTATTTTTAATGAATAAGAACTGGGATTTTTGATGGAAATGGGCTTTCGTCTGAAAATGAAGTTGTTTATTTACTTAAAGTCATTTTAAAAATGCTTAACTAATAACTCAACTTCATAAGTTACACTGAAGTTTTTTTGTTGAACCATAGATGTTATATACATTCATTTGATGTTAATTTCTTCAAAATTTTTACCCCCAATTTAGGACCCAGTCACTCTGCTACTAAATCAACTAGTACACAACTTCATTTTCATAAATATTATTCGGATTCTGACAATTAAGGGTGAACAGGTTCAGTAGATCTAGAGTCAGCTAGAATTTTCAATAAAGAAAACTTTTAAAAATATTTATTTATTTTATGAATTATTTAAGTTTGAATAAATAGCAACATTTCTTTTAAAATATTTTTAAATGTTTTTGAACAAAACCTATAATTTTACCTTCTCCTCCATTTGTTTTCTATTGTTCATTACTTCCTTAATTTATTCTCAAGTTCATAGCATCTTTTTCTATCTTTTGTATAATAACGAGTTATTTAATTTTATTATCTTTTTAACATTTATCTTCTATTCAAAATAGATTATGTTCTCATACAATATACCCTGATTGTAGTCTACCCTCCCTCTACTCCTCTAAGTTCCTCCCAATCTCATTTCCTCTCTGGATCAATTTATTACTTTTCTGTTTTTCTTTAGAACACAGCAGGTGTCTAAGAAATAATAACCAAACATGGCAAAATAAAATATAATAATATTATAAGTATTACAATAATATAGTAAGATTAAGCAAAGACTATCATACCAAGGTTAGACACAGAAAACCAAGAGAAGGAAAAAAGCCCAAAAGAAGGAACTAGAAATCCCCTCATTCACACATTTGGTTGTCTCAGAAAAAATTCTCTGGGACTTTGAGTACTTGATCTAGGGGAAGAGGCTTTGAGACCAGGATCAGATGAGATCCAGCAATGCATTTCACAGTACTATCTTTATACACGTTTCATTAGAAATTGTTGTCATTTGTTTTTCTTTTCCAGAATTATCTCTTTTTGCCTCTCCCCTTCTCTAACTCATTCTTTTCATTTACTAACATTCACTAAATGTTGTGAACCTGGGAAATGGAAGTATAAGGGAGATAGAGTATTGAAAGGGCTGAAAAGGAAATGAGGAGGAGGATTGAAGAAAAACTAGAATGCATTATAAGCGTGTGAAAATGCAAAGAACTGACTTCATAAACCACAAACATAAGGCAAAACCAAAACGAAACAAAATAATCATAAAACAAAGGAGTTATAAATGAAGAAATATATTTCCCCTAGAATGACAAGATTCAATTTTAAAATAATTTTATGTCCAAAATTTGTCTTAAATCATAATTATTATTACAGTATTCATCAAATTAATCCTATGCTTGTTAAAAATTACTTTTACTTTAAAAATTATTGCTGTGCCCCTTCTTAGAATTGGGAACAGAACACCCATGGAAGGAGTTACAGAGACAAAGTTTGGAGCTGTGATGAAAGGATGGACCATCTAGAGACTGCCATATCCAGGGATCCATCCCATAATCAGCTTCCAAACGCTGACACCATTGCACACACTAGCAAGATTTTTCTGAAAGGACCCAGATATAGCTGTCTCTTGTGAGACTATGCCAGGGCCTAGCAAACACAGAAGTGGATGCTCACAGTCAGCTATTGGATGGATCACAGGGCCCCCAATGGAGGAGCTAGAGAAAGTACCCAAGGAGCTAAAGGGATCTGCAACCCGATAGGTGGAACAACATTATGAACTAACCAGAACCCTGGAGCTCTTGACTCTAGCTGCATATGTATCAAAAGATGGCCTAGTTGGCCATCACTGGAAAGAGAAGCCCATTGGACAAGCATACTTTATATGCCCCAGTACAAGGGAACACCAGGGCCAAAAAATGGGAATGGGTGGGTAGGGAAGTGGGCAGGGGAGGGTATGGGGGACTTTTGGGATAGCATTGGAAATATAATTGAGGAAAATACGTAATAAAAAAATATCAAAAATAAAATAAAATAAATTATTGCTACCATAGTATAACAATAAAAACACACAATTTTCCAGTACTACTTTGTTTCTACCAAAACTAGTTCTCTCATATTTTAGTGATTTCCTTTTTCAAGAATGTTAGGAATTTTTCTCTACTTCAGAATCAAGAACAGACAGAAAATAGAAAAGATTGCTGATCAAAACTGCTTGACAGTAGGCCTGGGATGTTCCCACTACTTTTTCCCCTTCAGTGAATTTTAATTTGTTGATTTAAAATGATCTAATATGACCTCATATTCCATTAAACTCAAAGAACTCTGAGAGAGCTATTCAGGTGCTGTCATTTTTAATTTCTTATGAAGTTTATTATCACATGTCGCAGTAGTTTTCAAGAAAAAAATTTGTTAGTATTAACCTTTGACTGATTGATGTGCTCTGCATTAAGAGAATGGTACAAAGAGATAAAATAATTGCTTACTGTTCTCTGAAATTTAATATTATGAAAAGTGTTATAGTAAATAACATGGATTTTTTTAAAACATAAAATATGGACAGAACATGCAACAAAAAACTAATGTCCCCTGGAGCTACAATACATTTCATTATTCTTTATAGGTTATGAGTTCACCATAGTCAGGAATAATAATACTCTAATATCGAAAATTTACTTAGGGATATACCATTTCTTATGAGTAACAATTTTTATAAATTAAAATATACAAACAAAAGTCATAATATTTGTTTCACAGGCATTTTAGGGTCAGTAGGTTGCTAGCTTCATAAAAGGTGACAAATATGGAAATGATACACACAGAGAAGAGAGTGACAGAAATATAGAGAGAAAACAAGAGAGGAAGAGAGAGAGAACTGATGTGATGTCATTATGAAAACTAGCCCCTTTTCCCATGGGCTACTTGAAATTGTTTGAAATGCTCCATTCAGTCTTTATTCAAGCCATTAAAATGAAACATTAACCTCTCACTGGGAGATCAGAGATGGAGCCAAAGGAACCAGATTTCATGATGCATACATTGATCAGGGTGAGGAGATATCAAGAGAGAATGGCACTTCCCATCAACAGGACAGTATAATGGAGAAGTGGGGCTGCTGCTGAAAGACTAATGTTAATCACATTAAAGACCTCCATTCGACCACTTATCCACACTCAGCCACCCACCTTTATTCAAGTGCAAACCATAATTCTGTATGTTAGTTACAATTGGACTCTTTTCTATATTTGGAATGTGATACTTCAGTACCTTTCTTAACTGTTTCCAACCATCTTTCAAAGCTCTGCTAAAAACTTAAATCCATTTCTTCCATTTTCTTCATATAATCAGTACTTTATATAAAAATAAGGAATATTTTGAGAGTGATGACATTTTTTATTTGTACATTAAGAGTATGCAATACAGATCATTTTATTTATACATATATATAATTGTGTATATTGCATACTCAATATTCTATATATATATAATATTGAATATATGCATCTGAATGTGTATGAATTTATATGTATCTATATCTCTAAATATAGTATATGTTCTAAGTGCTCCAGTTTATGTTTATTTCAATAAAAATGAGGTTTTCATATCTCATAGGGTATTTATTAAGTAATTTGTGTGTAATATTGACCTAAGTAATTTGAATCCATCTCTGAGAGTAAGTTCTCTCTCTCTCTCTCTCTCTCTCTCTCTCTCTCTCTCTCTCTCTCTCTCTCTCTCTCTCTCTTTCTCTTCTCTCCTTCCCCCTCCTGTCCTTCCTTTATACCTCCCTCCCTCCTTCCATCACTCTCTTCATCTTCCTTCCCCCTTCTCTCTTTACTCACATAGTACTTAATACAGTATGCTAATTCCTATTTTTTTCCTCTATCTTGCTTAAATTTGAATAATTATTCAGCTTGAATAGTTTGTCAACTACTTTATGTAACAGTGCTTGCAATAAAACAAGCCTTTTGGTTTCATTGTTTCAGTCCTGAAGTTAAAGTGTTGAAAACCAAACAAAAATATTTAAACAAACATAAAGAAAAACAGTTAGCATATGTAAAAGATGGTTTATGTTTTTCTTCCACTTTTATTGTTGGATATATTAGTCAGAACTAAACTTATTTTTTAACTTATAAGATACAAGTCATTTTTTAATACTTCTGGAGCTTGATTATGATTTCCATGTACATATGCAATTTATTCCGTTCAATAAATTTACTTGTGATTTTTACTCCCTTTTGGCGGGAGACACCTATTTTAAAATTATCTAATGAAAATGTTAATATAGTATTAGTGAAAACTTGGAGGGCATCAGGTTATGAGTAATATATACTTGACTAAACTTCATTATCTCAGTCTTCATTTGATGTTTGTCATGACCGGGTGAGAAACCTCCATGTAAAACTTGGATCGTACTAGAGATTTTACAGTTATTTAGGGATATAGTGTTCTGAATGTGTTTAATGTCACAGAGTACAAGTTAGTCTAAGCTAATTAAAATTAAGTGTCATGTCTTTGTTTAGCCAACATGAACATAATTTGCTTTGTCCCTTGCTTGATAATATAACATAGTGATCTACTAATGTCAAGCATTGGCCTATTATGTTCAACCATTCAGAGATTCGAGCCTGAGTGAAGAGTTGACCTTTCTAGTAAGAGCAGTATCTACTTCAACAGAAAAACCTTTAAAATGATGGATTTTCTGGTTTAATTGATGCACTGAATGGGAACCTAAACAGTCAAATGCTGTGTGAAGCCTATGGACATTAGATATTCTGTTGTGGAGAGTCACAGAAATCTTAGTGACTATGTCTTTAAGATCTCTTTCCAATGTGACCACAGTTTCTATAAAAGAAGACTACATATATATTTTTTAAGATATTTTCTTTATTTATATTTCAAATGCTATCCTGAAAGTTCCCTATACCCTCTCCTGCCCTGTTCCCCTATCCACCCACTCCCATTTCTTGGCCCTGGCATTCTCCTGTACTGGGGCATATAAAGTTTGCAAGACCAAGGGGCTCTCTTCCCAATGATGGCCGACTAGGCCATCTTATGTTACATATGCAGCTAGAGACACGAGCTGGTACTGGTTAGAGACGGGGTACTGGTTAGTTCATGTTGTTGTACCACCTATAGGGTTGCAGACCCTTTCAGCTCCTTGGGTACTTTCTCTAGCTCCTCCATTGGAGGCCCTGTGTTCCATCCAATAGATGACTGTGAGCATCCACTTCTGTATTTGCCAGGCACTGACATAGCCTCACTCGAGATAGCTATATCAGTGTCCTTTCAGCAAAATCTTGCTGGCATATGCAATGGTGTCTGGGTTTGGTGGCTGACTATGGAATGGCACTCCGGGTGGAGTAGTCGCTGGATGGTCCATCCTTTTGTCTTAGCTCCAAATTTTATCTCTGTAACTCCTTCCATGGGTGTTTTGTTCCTTATTCTAAGGAGAACTGAAGTATCCATACTTTGGTCTTCCTTCTTCTTGATTTTCTTGTGTTTTGCAAATTGTATCTTGGGTATTCTAAGTTTCTGGGCTAATATCCACTTATCAGTGAGTGTATATCAAGTGATTTCTTCTGTGATTGGGTTACCTCACTAAGGATTATATTCTCTAGATACATCCATTTGCCCAAGAATTTCATAAATTCATTGTTTTTTTTAAAAAGAAGACTACATATTCTTATAACTTAGCATGACATTTCTAGTTGATATGAAGATAAATGATGAAGATAGAGACAAAATATTATAATAATTATTTAACTTGCTAAATTGAATAATTTCCTTATTCTATGAAAAGTTTAAACTTTTTCTTATAGAATTTTAATTTATATTTTAATTATTTGTATTTGTACTTTATACAGCAGTATAATTGATGCCATGACAAAGAAAAGTTTCAAATGTCATGATAAAAACATCAGATAACTCTTACAGTCCTTTGTTTTTGATCCCAAACATCAGATCTGTCAGAAATTATGCAGTGTTTCTTCATTATGTTTTCTCCAACCACTGGAAGACTCTGTCAAGGAAGTTTCCACTTCTTCCCTCTTTTTCGACTTACTTTTATGATGAAATTCATAGCTCTAGCCATTTACCTTACTGATTCTACAAGACTCTGGTATAGGGAGGATAAACACACTAGATGATGTTTTCTATCTATGATCATTGGATATAAATGTCTTAGCTTTTCCACTATTAATTACAAATTATGAAATGAATAGTCTTGAACATACTTTGGGTGAGGTTCAGAAAATATAAACTTTAAAACTTTTGAAAAACAATGGTTGATGTAATCCCACATGTACATACTACAGAGTTATTGAGACATGAAAATATGAGACAATTTTTACTTCAAATGGTAGTACATGACAACTTGCATTTTCCATTCTTTTATGATATTTGATGTTACTAGTTTAATTAAATTTGACCATCTAATTAATGGTAAAACATGTTTTCTGGTTGTTTGAGTTTTTGCTTTCATAATATTGGGCATATTTTCTCATATGTGTTAGACAAGGGATTTCCCTTTAGTAAGTTAGGATATTCCCTTTTGCTTTGTTAATTAATTGAAGTTTTAATTGTATTCTTTATATTTTATTGATGACAACCTTTTGTTACTTTGTTGAATTGATTTCCTTCAACCTGGCATCACAATTTCTCCCACTATTATCATCTTCTATCACATACAATGATTTAGGTAAAATATTCATCATTTGGTTTTTGACTTGTATCATGTAATTTTTCAATTTTAATTGAAGAAATGTATTTTCTATCTTTAAATCCTAAATAACAACTTTATTTAGTTTTAAATTTGAAGAGATACTCATTGACTTTAGGATCTTTGTGCAACTGGGATTAATTTTTGTATTTGCAATGAGGTAATATTCTTATTTTCTTCAATACAGGTGCCCTACTGCCTCACCTGACTCTGAAAACTAAGTGAACTCTTGTGACCACACTATGATTCCTTCAGTTGTCCCTAACACCTTCCTTATACTTTATTGAGTTCTCCAAATTCTCCTAGAGGCCATGGAATTTGTACCTTCACCTGGAACTGTGGTTTCTATGTACATAATGACTCATGTACAGTAGACTGCATTTTTATTTTAGCCATGAGTAATAGCAATAGGCTCAGATAGGCAGATACCAGACCTCTTATGTGAGATGTAGTTCATCATAGTACATAAATAAGGTCTGTCATCTCTCTAAGCATAACTTTTATGATTCTTAAATATAACTGAGCTGTTGGAGTTTTATTATTTGGCCACATAAAATCTAAGCATATCAAGTTCAAATAACTGGAAAGTCATTGTTCTATTGTAATCATAGAGTAGACACTTGCAAAAATTACATATGATTTCAGAAGCCATATAAAAGTAATTTAATGTGATGTCAAACATCTTTTCCCCACTTTGTCTTTATGTTATCCAGACTTTTTATTACCGTGGCAAATACGTGAGAGAAATAAATTAAAGGTGTAAAGATTTACTCTGGTTCGTGATTATTGGTGTTGGTCCATAATACTTTGGCTGCATTGCTGCAGCTGGGCCATGAGCCTGATTTTTGTTTTGTTTTTGTTTGGTTTGGTTTGGTTTTTGCTTTTTTTTTTCCCAGCAAGTGAGCGCATGCTCCAACACAGCAGCCCATCTTCCAACAGAGAGACACACACACAGGCACACACAGCACCTGGGGTTGTGGTACATCATTTACATCATGTTCCAGTGAGGAATTTATTCTTCCTCCAACTAGTTCTCACCTGTACTTTTTCTTATAGTGATGGGGTACGGATTCATCAAGGGACTGATACATTTATTAGGTAGGAATCACATAAGATCCATTCACTTTAGAAAACTGCTTTGCGCTGGCAACCAGTTCTTCTCTATGTGAGCCTTCTAGGGACATCTCAGATGTTCAGAACACAACCCATTTCACCCTTCATTTTCAAAGGCTCATCTACAGAGTAAAATATAGTTAACCCATTTTCAGAGTTCCTAGTTTAAACAGTTCCAGTATTTCTCTTAATTCTAAACTTAAATTTGTATCTCACTTTCAAAAAAGTCTTACTGTAAGCACTTATAACTGCCCCAAATATTTCATAATGCATGATTTCAATACCAGCATCAGATGGTCCCCTCCCAGTTGAATCAGTAGTTTCACCTCTCTGGATAATGGCTGCAGTTGTCTCACAGTGTCTTTTATTCATTGGGGAAACAATTCTGTAAGCAAACTTAGCAGTATTTTCTTCTTCTTCAAAAAAGCTTTTAATTATATTTATTATGTTATAGCTTTGGTGACATTAATGAGAACACACCCAGAGCATCATATATATGCATGCTATGTTCCCATACTGTTTGGAAAAATTAGAAGATATGGCCTTGTTGGTGTATGTATGGTCTTTTCAGAAACCTTTTGTCACTGGGAGTGAGTTTTGGGATTTTAAAAGTCCACACCAGGTCCAGAGTCCTGCTCTCTCTCTCTGTTGTCTGAATGCACATAAGGATGTAAAGCTCTCGGCTCTTCTTCTAGCACTATTCTTGGCCACTGCATCCCGCATGAAGATAATGGACTTTGAGAAGCCCTCGAGTAAATGGTTTCATTCCGAAGAGTCATCTTGTTCACTTGGCTCTTCACAGGAATAGAACACCCTTCAACTGGTGGTCATCAAGACTTATTAATATCTGCAGTAGTCTCATTTCATATTTTTCTAGTGAAGGGTACTTGGCTTCTTTTACTACCCCAAACTCTGTACCAACAAAACTTTGCTGGCTCCCAGCTTAAATTTTATTTCCTTTCCAACCAAACTGCAAACACACATGCACACACACACACACACACACACACACACACACACACACACACACACACACACACACATCTATTCCTCTTTTTCATGACAACTTTTTTCCCTATATATCTGGGTTAAAGTAATCAGGAAAACCCATGCCAAGGACTGTTTTGAAATCCATGCTTCTCAAGGCACTGAAAAACATAGATACATTCTTTGCCACAATAAAAAAGTAGGATTTCAGCACAACTCCTGATGTAATACTTTTTCTCTTGTGAATCTTTGAGAGAAATGCTTTTATTCTCGTCTTTCCTCTCTGCATTCCCTTCTCACGAGGTCACACTGAAAAGTGTCCTCTATGTCTGTTTATAGCATTCTAGGCTTTCTTTAGCTCATTTCTCCCACAGGTCATCTTCTAAGGATGGTAAGCCACATTATCAAGCTCATATGGTGATACCTCTTCACTGGCACCAGTGTTTTGTATTGATCAGTTTTGTGTTCTGGAACAAAATATCTGAGATAAACAACTCACGGGAGGAAGGATTTACTCTTGACTAGAATTTTTAAAAGTTTCTGCCTCTGATCAAGTTTCTTCATATGAGTGTATAGTGAAGTTGGGCATCAATGCAAATAGTATATTCTGGAACAAAGGACTTAACTTTGCAGAGACTGCCAGAGAGGAAAAGTGAGTAAGCCAGTGTCAAGAAATAACCATCAAAGCAATATTCCCCAGTGTTTTTCTTCCCCCACCTGAGACCCAGCCTCTATTCTCCATGGCTTCACAGTAGTCATCCTATTAAGAGGCCATCAAAGAATCCATCAGTGTGGTCACAGCCCTTAGAATACAATCACTTCCAAAATCATACGTAGGCAACCAAGCCCATAGACCATGTCTTCAAGCAAACATCTCAGCTTTATCTAACAGCACGCCTTATTTTTTAAGGCTATCTATCCCCATGTAGTTTCAAGCATGGCAAGAACAAAGTCATTTGGATAGCTTGCAAAAAGTGTTAGCATCTGTGCTTGGTTCAGCAATGCAAGTCTATAGGGTAAGGATATTTGAGATTTGCAATTAGGAAATAAAAAATAAATCATGAGATCATTCTCTCTCTCTCTTTCTCTCTCTCTCTCTCTCTCTCACACACACACACACACACACACATACATACACACACTGTAAGTCATTGATTATAAGCACTGTGGCTTTCTACATTTTCTTTGTTAACTTCTTTTCAAAAAGGATAAAAAAAAACCATAAGGAGTCAAACTTAAAACACTAATCTTTCTTTCTCTTTATTGCGATTCACAGCTTATGAATTCTCTCCATTTATTTCCATTGTCTCTGCAATTATACCGAATAACAAAGATTCTATATTTGTCACGTACTTCTCGATACTTACCTAGTTAAGCAAGAAAGCAGCTGTTCACGCCTTTCTTTTAAAAATACAGTTCATAGTTTGTTTCTTCATTGAGACACACAAAAGTATCTGAGCAGGTCTACCAATCACAAACGGGCCTCTGGCTCGTTCATACCTGTGAAATTCGACTTTGTAACATCCTTTGTAACACCCTTCCCTGTTTACACTCCCACCTTTTATAAAATACCTTGCAGAGCTCTGAGAATTTATTGTAGTAAATAATTCAAGTAAGTTTTGTCTTAGAGTGCTGGTGGAACGGTATAAGGACATGATTCATTTCTTTAAAAAAAAAAAACTAGTCTGGTGTATTAGAGAAGAGAGATTAGAAAGGGACCTCTTGTTTGTCTCTTCATCAGTTTCCTGACTTAGCATTGAAATTATAGTTCAAGAGGCCATCGGCTGGCTGAAGAGTGATGAGTAGTTTACTTTGTGACCTAATCAAGTGTCAGAGGAGTCTGTGTATTCTGCTAAGGTCCTGAATGCTCTTGGCTTGGCAGGAAGGGATGAGTGTCCCTAGGACAGAATTAAAACTCAGGTGCAGGTGCTTCTGCAGAGAGGGAAAACTCCAGGTGAAAGGTGAATTCTTCTTTTTTTAATTGGATATTTTCTTTATTTACATTTCAAATGCTATCCCCCCCAGAAACATCCTATCACATCCTCCCTCCCCCTGCTTCTATGAGGATGTGCCTCCACCCACCCACCCCCTCCCACCTCCCGGCCCTACACTGGGGCATCTACTGAGCCTTCGCAGGACCAAGGACCTCTCCTTCCATTGAAGTCTTATTCACAGCCGATGTGAAAATAGGTGCCCCAATTTTAACTTTACTTGTTCAGGTTAGGGAGCTGCCTCATCGTTCACAGGAACAGCACATAGGCCGCCCTCTCTGCTCTTCTGGCTCTCTCTGGAGAGGGTAATGACGCACGAAATGATAGTATGATTCCTGATCTTTAATCCTAATTTCTGACTCATGGATGGTTCTTTCTCATTGCCTTTGTTTTTGAATGCCAAGAACAGTATAAAGGGGGACATCTGTGTGGAAAAAAAAAAAAAAAAAAAAGCACAGAGCCTTTGAAGGGATGAATGAAGCACCTTCTCAGAGTCTTTTTGGCTGGCCCTCATTCCAGGACTGCTCCTTCACCAGGAGCTTGGCAGTTGAGTAGGGGGTGCCTCATCTCATGTTCCGCTTCATAGAAGGCTGTCTATTCGTCCCTCCCTTCTGCTCAGTCAGACATATCAGCGGAGACAATGGCTGAACAGATGCTGAGATTCAGCCTGGATCAGCCTATGTTGATTTTATGTTTATTAGTCTGAGCTATTCACAGCCAGCTGGTTGCTGTTTGCCTTGACTGAACAGTAGAAATGCACACAACTGTGATATCCTCTTGTGTATATACTCACTGGTGATGACTGCCACACCAGCAATGTTGTCCATACAGTAAGAATTATATTTAGAAATACAAACACACATACACACACCCATTCTCTCCCTCTCCCTCCTCCCCTCTCTCTCATTTTCAAATCATAGGATTTATATATGAGGGAAGACTCAGCATTTAGTTGGTATGACAAATATATTTTAAAAGACTCTCTATTGAATGCAGTGGGGTCTGAAGAATCTAAGGCATAGTTCTTCTTGCTTATTCCTTTTCTCCTAATAGCCATGAGAAGCCAGTACAGTTTTCTAAAGACCCATAAGGAAGCTGCCTTCCAGGCACAGCTGGTAAAATATTTCCTGGGCAGCCAGGTATCATGCTGTTTAGTACTTCAATATTCACAAATTACTCTTCATTGGTCCCAGGAGAGAGATTTTTTGAACTGGTCAGTAAGCACTACATGCTTGCTGTGACCTGCTCCACTTTGGAGTGAGGAAGCTGCTGTGGACTTTGTACATTGACCTATCTAATATCAGGGAGAGTTGGGAAGACCTGATTAGAGTTTCAGTTTAGGTCTTTGGTCTAGCTGGTGGTGTTGTGGCCATTTATAAAACAATTTTAGCATTTTGAAGCTTTTATTGTTTGATATTTTATATACGTGTGAGCCTGCCTATGTGTGTATGTGTTTTGTATGTGCCTCTTTGTGTGTGTGTGTGTGTGTGTGTGTGTGTATTAGAGAGAGAGAGAGAGAGAGAGAGAGAGAGAGAGAGAGAGAGAGAGAGAGAGAGAGAACACAGAATATGTGTACAGGTATTGAATGAACTGGTATGTGTTCCTGCAGAATTCAGGTATCTGCTTCTATCCCTCTTTGCCTTGTTCCCTTGAACAGGCTATTTCAACGAACCTGAAGCTTAGCATTTTGGATAACTTGTCTGGCCAGAAAGTTCATTTGATACACTTCATGGTCTTCCAACCAATACGGTTATAAGTACTCACTGTCATGCCCAAATGTTCGTGAACCTGGAGATTTAAATTTAGGTCCTCCTCTTCCCCCTACCCCTCTCAGGCATGTGCGATCTTCTCCATGTGCATACATCAGTCTTGCTTGTTTTTACCTAGGCTAAAGGTTGAGCCCTATGTGATTTGTCCCACACCATCTGAGAAGTCAGTTTATGATGACACTGTGCAGGTCTTCTAGCAGTCATTTTATTGAGATTTTGTGGATACAGCATGCTTGTCATGTATAGAAGGCACTATCTGTAGATACTCTGGCTCTCTGGTTTTTACAATCTGATGTATCCTTCTTTTTATTTTTCCTGAGCCTTAGGTTCAGTGGGTTTGCTGAACATTTATTCGCTCAGACTGGACCCCCTATAATCACTTGTTTGCACTATTAGTATTTGTGTATCCCTGTAATAATGTCTATTACAAAACCAAGATACTTCATTTGATGAGAAATGAGAGTTAAACTTATCTGTGGATATAAAGAAAAGTATTCATAATATAGGTAGGAAGCATATTGTTTTAGAGCAATGGAAGTGTTAGGATATCTTCTGGAGTCTGTGATATACCAACCTATAAGCAGCTAGCTTTACACTAGTAGGCATGAGTTCCCTTGCATCCAGTGGCATGTGTACCTTAACAGCTATTAGCTCTTAGTTACCTACAAGATAAAAAAAGGCACAGTGGCACTGTTGGCGCTATCTTGCTGGAAACATTTTTTTGTGGTTCCTAAACTTTAGAGCTGGATGTGACTTATTGGTTGCTTTTCTTCCCTGGAAGTTTGCAAAGCACCTTCTGATAGTGTGAGATGCAGTCCTTAGGGGATAAGCTTTCAGGTTAGTTCCAGCTTGATTCCTCCAAGTCCTCTGTCTGAGGTTCACAGCGCCTTCTCAAATGTTCTGAGAGGCTATCAAAGGCAATTGTGGTAATTTTTGGATTCCCTAATTAGCAACTCAGTATCAGCCTGTCTTGCCTACTACTAAGGATTTTGCTGGTCCTATGATTCTTAGGCAAAGTATCATCATCCCATGAGACATAACTATGTTTCAACTCTGCTTCTCTGATTTCTGTTTGTCTCTGCTTATCCCAGACCCGTGTGTGTGTGTGTGTGTGTGTGTGTGTGTGTGTGTGTGTGTGTTTGTAAGTAAACTTACTTTATGCTTCACTATATCCTTTTCAAACATGCTTAAGGTTACTTACCTCTTTTCCTCACACCTACTGTGTAATGCCCTCTCTTTTCTTTCCTGTTCTAACCTATTCCATATTTTTCTATTTCATAGCACCCATACCCTACTATTGCACTCTGTGGAGTTCTTTCTCCCCGTCTTCTTCTAGAGTTGGTTTTCCTCCTTTTAGCTTCTGTAGTTAATTCATCTTACATTCTTAAATTTAAGGCCTTGGAGCTAGAGTCTCACGAATAATCGAGTACATGTGGCATTTGTCATTCTGTGATTAGGTCATTTTATTCAATATAATATTTTCCAGGTTCAGTAAGTCACATATTTCATGTTTTCATTTTCCTTTACAGATGAATCTGTAAGTTTCCACTGTCTATGTATTTATACATTTTTATTATCTATTCATTAGTTGAAAAACATTTAGGTTTCTTTCAATCCTTAATTATTGTGAGTAAAATGGTAATGAGCATGGCTGTACAAGCATGTCTTTAGTAAGATACTGGGTCTGTAGAGTATATACAAACAAGTAGTATAGCTTCCTCATGTATCTCTTTTAGCATTGAAAAAATTTTTTTCACAATGTTTTTTATAGTGGCTGTACCAGCTTATAATCACATTAAGAGTGAGTAAAGTCTCTCCTCTTCCTGATTCCTTGACAGCATTTGTTGCCAGACAGCTTGATCTTAGCCATTCCTAAATAGTCTACCAGGGCCATAACATAGCTCCCCAGTACCCCTATCACTTATTATTAACATTAGCATTTTCATCTATACTCTAGTCGATGAACTATGCACTCTTCCTTACTTCTACCTTTCTTTATTGCTTATAAATTTTAGGTCAAGCAATACAGTTTTTTTTTTCCTGGTTGAAGCCTCCCATAAAATCATATCATTAAATTTTGAAGGAATGTGGAAAGGTCGAACATATGACTTGTTTATTTTACTCTTTGTTTATTAGACTTTTTCCTTAGTTGCTATTACACATAATTGAATAACATGAAACAATATTCCTTGCTTTAGTCAAATTCATGATTTCTAACTCAACAAAGATAAATGTGAAAATACTTAGCCTCAGAAAGGCCAACTTCTTGGTTTCACTGGCCACACTTCAAGTTCCTTTGTCTAAGAAGATATATCTAAGTCACAGAAATGTATCCCAAGGAGTCCGGACATAATTTAAAATTTTTGTCAACCAGGTGACTGGCTTAATTTTGATATTATAATTAAAATACTGACCTGTAGAGTTTGAATTTAAGAGCACGATGCTGGCCAGCATGTGCTTGAAAAATCACCTATGTGACATAGCAAAGCTGTTTCTCTTCTCTGTCCTTAGTTACTACTTAAAAATTTGTAAAAATTAGAATTGTTCTATTTGACATATGAAGTTCTTTGTGACTCAGAGATAGTATATGAATTTGTAAGCCAAAATGTGAAAACATTAAACTGCATTTTAAAACAATTTATGCTATCTTAAGCTAAATTACTTTGAGAAGGTAAGGTTTAAAATAAGATATAAAATGCTGTCTATGTACATTTATTACTACTATACGGTTTCCTAAACATTGCATTAAAAGAATATTATTATTGGGTTGGTGTTATGCAGCTGAAGGAAGATTGAATGGACAACATTATCAATGACTATTATGTGAAGTCCTGATTGTTTTTTTCAGAAAGAAAGTAAAAGACAATATCATATGGTATTAGTAAGTGGCTCCTGGATCACAGAAAAAACTAGACTTCTTTTAAACATGTAATGATACTGGCTGGTATGTTCACCATGTTGAATTATTTCTCTTTTTAAGACGTACTCATTAGGGAGTCCCTCATTGACAATTCCTCAGCTGTTAAAGGTGTTTGCGGTCATGCCTGATGAAATGTGTTGATCCCCAGAAATCTTATAAGAGAAAGAGTAAATAGATGCTCACCAAGTCTGCTCTGTCCCCACCACCACCACACACACTGTAGCGTGCATCCTCCCTATCACCACAAACACATACACAAAGTAAATAATTACATGTAATGAAAATTAAATGAAAATGATTCAGTAGAGTATCACACTCTCTGTTGAGCTATAAGCTACCCTCTTGATAATGGCTTAAGAAACCTGGCATATAACCTACAGGTAGGACTGGAGATATGACTAGGCTCACCAGAATAAATAAATGGCAAGCCAGACAGTTTCCCCTGATATTTTATTTAGTGAATATTCTTCTTAAGCCAATGAATTAGATATATCCATGACAAACATCCTCAAGTTGAATAACTTGTGTGTTAGATAAATTGAGCAGTTTATCCAAAGCTGAATAAGTAGGCTTACTAAATTGTGCATGATTAACAAATTGCAAAATACTATCTTACCTCAAACCAGAAACAATGTTGCTAATTATCAATATACACTGCTAATCAATAGGTCCCTTGTGAGCATACATCTCCAAAAGATATTAAAGAAGAAGAGACATTGACATAGATAATCTAAGATATTTACTTATATGTGGGTAAATGTTGAAATGAAATTATGCATTTTTTATCATTATGTTTTATGATCACACAGAGATTGAATTTTAAAAATTTTATCTTATATAGAGTGTTATCAGCAAGCAGATTGAATGTGACTTTGCAGTGCCTGTCCTCTCGAAGACATAAAGGAACTGTTCACTATTAAAAAACACAGAAAGTGTATAAAACCAGAAAAGCAATATATGCACAAAATTATAAGTTATACAATAGGACATTTTCTACCATCAAAGGAAGCCTTTGGTTCCTGGAACAGGTTACATCTATTCGAAAGTTGGCTCATGGTAATCTCAAACTACTCAAGCTATGGCCAATGCTATTGGTTGTTCCCTATGAACGTATAGTAAGATCTTATAGCAGCAGACAATATTTACACAACTCAGAGAACATAAAAAAATCATGCTGATGCCTATCTAGGCTGTTCATTATGAGAGCCTAGTGTTCATGGTACTAAAAGCTGCTCTACATGGCACTGGAGGAGAAAGGTAAATACCAACACAATTACATCCCTATTATCTACAATGTTGCCTGCATGAAAGATGGAGTAGTACAATACTGTCTTAAAGCTTGTGTGACTAATCAAGCAATATCTGGTTGGATTTCAGACCCATTCCATGACAATGCTTGGAGAGCCAAGAATCTGAGACAAGATAGGCTAAGGACCTAGGGAAGAGCTGAGTATTATGGTTCTGCTAAAGGAACAGAGCAACAACATGGCTCCTAATGACATTCAGCTATATTCACATATTAGTAACTTGGTCAGTCATCATAGGAGAAGTTTCCTCCTATGGTAGATGGGAGGAAATACAGAGACTCACAGCTGCACAATGCAAAGGAGAGTGAGAGACATCCCATACTCAGTCCATAAAGGGATGTCTCCACCAATCCTCCTCTAACAGTTTAGAAAACTCTGCAAAAATGGTGGCAGAAAAGTTGTAAGAGTCAGAGGGGATAGGGCCAAGAAAAAAAAGGACTTCTAAATATATCAGGATCAATCCACATGTGACTCACAGAGGCTGTGGCAGCACACACAGAGTGCACAGATCTGAGCCAGATCGAGCCCCAGCACTGATGCCCCAAGTCCTAACCCAAAACCTATATCTAATTGATAACCACTCAAAAAATAATAATAAATTAAAATAGGAGTAGTAATGATAATACTGATAGTAGTATTAATAGTAATGATAATAATAACCATAAAATTGGGAGGGAAATGTGATAATATAGATTCTCAAATAATTGTACATGGGAGAGGACAATGGTTATCTTTAGTATTGGTTATAGATCAGTTTGTTCAAAATTATTAACAGAAAAATGACAATTTCTGAGGTCTAAGTTAAGCAATTAAAGACATTAAGCTAGGCTACAATTACTGCAGTGCTGCTATAGGTGTGTGTGTGTGTGTGTGTGTGTGTGTGTGTGTGTTTTCGGTCAAGTTTTAAAACATATGGTGAAACATTCTTTGTCAACCACAGAAACTTTAATATTGAAATAAACATCCAGAAACCTTGTAACTATTCTACTATTCTACAATTTTTTATTGAAGCTTAAGAAATTAGAATAAATCAGGTAGCATTTTACAGAGAATAGTAAAGTTATGAATACACAGAAGATGCATAAAATTAGGACAGTGATATGCTTAGAGATGGTATGTCTATGTATAGCAAATAGACTACACAAAGAAATGTTTTCTATTTAAACAAATAAACAAGCTACAACCATTATTCTAAATTTAATCAATAAACCAGCCCCAAAGTGTCATGTTTCTTGAGACTTGTTATCATAAAAGAACTTTCATCAGAAATAAACAAAGTACAGTTTATTTTTTTAACAATACTTTAAGAATGATAACTACTCGCAAATGAAGAATCGGTTTTCTCCAATGGACTCTTACTGGTGTACAAATCACATTTAAGGGCAGGCCCCATGGCCAACACTAGATGACCAACACAAAACCAAGACTGTCTCACAACAATTTGTCATGGATTTTTGTTGGTGTTTTGTTGTTTTCTTTTTTTTTTTTTTTCCATCTAGGTCTTTGGATATATATATGGCTTCTGGTTTGTCTTTATAGGCTATTTATATATGTATGGGTGTGTGTGTCTCTGCATCTGTTTTCTGTGCTTCTATATTGGCTCTTTCTCTTCTCTTTGTTTTAAATTATTTTAATTTGTTAGTTTTTATTTTATAATAATGATGGTTATTAAGTATTAGTATCATTTCATTACTTAGTTCCCTCTCTCAGGTGTCATGTTTTGGCACATCCATTGATACTGTCTTTTAAGTCTTGTTTAGAGAGTCATTTCTAGGATACCTAGTCACACAACAGACTTCCTGCTTCTTTGCAAATTGTTCTGTCTACTCTTGTATAGTGTTCCCTGAGTCCTATGAAAGGAGTTGTGTTGTAGATGTACTCCTTATGTTTGAGTGCTCATAGTCTGTTGATCTCTGCTCTATTTTTAGTTGTGGTTTTCTATAATGCTCTAGTTTGTTGTTGTTGTTGTTGTTGTAATTTTGCTAGCCATGATCAGAGCTTGATTCTAAATATGATGATCTTATTTGCAAGGATTTAAATATTTCATGAATTTAGGCATAAAATTATGACTATCTCATAGTCTTTGTAGTTATGTTTTAGTTCAAAAATGTTCTCTTTAAATACAATACAAGGAAAGATACATAGAAAATGATATTTAATATTGTTTTACCATTCCTTTCTCTCACCAATATTACAGGCCAATGTTATTATTAAAACCCATACATCAATGAGCTTTATTCTGTTTTGACTAAGAAGAAACCACACATCCTTCACCTTTTATTGATTCACTGCCAGGAAAGGAAATGCTGGTAAGATGCACATAATAAAAATAATAAATTATACATAGTAATTTGTGAGCAGAAGACAATTGGATGACTATGTGCAGTGCATGTGTGTATGTGTGTGGGTACAACATGCTTATGGAGATCTTAAAATTATGAGGGGAACAGAAGAATCAGAAAGAATCACAAGTCAAGGCAAACATTTTTTTTAAAATAGTGTACAATAGTTTGCTCTTCTGTTGGAAACTCAGGAGAACCACTCTTATATTTATCAGTAGCAGCAGACAAAGCAGCTTGACAAATGATGCTTTGGGCTTTAGCTTCATCCACAGAGGTCACGGCAGCTTATTGATAATCTAAGAGGGATAAAAGGGTTGAGAGAAAGAATTATAGCCCCAGTAGTGACAGACACAATCTGATTACAAAACTTAAATCTTCATTATTTTCCAACTCACATCCAGAAATATAGCTATAATGATTTTAGTTATTACTATTAGTTAATGACAGATATAATATAAAATACAATGGAATGCACAAATTTCTTCAATATGCAAGATGGAGAATCAACAAAGGCACTATTACTTTCATGAATGGATCTTCCATAAAAGCCAGAAGTTCCTTGAATGGTTGTTTTTAACCTTAAGCTACCTGATCACAAAGTTCCAGACAGTTCAAAGGAATCTGTGAGGGGCTCTATGTCCAAAGAAAGATGAGGTGCCAAACTTTTACATAAAAAAAATCAGAAAAGCCAAGTCATTCTTTCTATACATTCCTTTTATGTTCATTAGTGTTACTTTTCTTGGGAATTACCAGTTACTCATAGACACTTAAATTGTAAATATATGCAAAAATCATAATAATGGATTTTAGTAATAATTTTTAATAGTATAGGTTCTATTACACATTGTAGAAAGAATTTTTCATTTTATGGTAAAGAATATATTGTTTTTTCAACAATTTGCTTAATTTATTTTCAAAATTAGTATTAATTTATATCAATATTTAATTTTTTCCAAAGCCTGGATTTCCTACGCCAGTTTACAAATATCATCAATCAGGAGAAATGTATACAAGGCATTTAATAACTTTGCCAAAAAACACTCACCATTTAAAATGCTTAAAGTGTTTTCTGCAAATACACTAGTAAAACAAAAGTGTAAGAAGGGGAATAGAGAACTATGTTTCTACTCTGTTTGTATATATCAAGTACTATATCCTAGCCATGATAAATTATATTGATGGTATACATTATGTTTTAAATACATTTAGGTATTGTAATTTGATTTTTGCAATCAAAATAAATAACATATCTCTTATGGCAACAATCATACCACACTCTGCTATAATTTTTACATTTTTAGAATGCACTTTATGTTCTTGCAACAGTTTTCTTCTCTGCCTTGGCTTCTTTTACACAACACTATATTTGCTAGGTTCTTCAGCATTTCTTTATAAATGTCAAGGGATTTTTATTGTGTATACATGTATGGTATATACCTTATCTATTAAGTTGCCTGAAGACAATTCATGTACACAGAGGAGTGTAGATATAGGTTTCCCATGCTGGCTTCATTTCCTTTGGAAATACAGCAAGAAGAAAGATTGCCATTTTGTGAATTCCATATATGACCATTTTATTTACTTTATTAGTTCTAGATATCTTTGGTTGACTATTTAAAGTTTTCTATGCTAATATTACTCACCTACAAACAGCCATTATTTATCTGAAATATTCTGGTAGTTTTTCCTTGCATAATCCATTTTGTTAGAATCTCTAACACTATGAAAGGGGCATTTGTAGACCAGGCTGGCCTTGAACTCAGAAATCCGCCTGCCTCTGCCTCCTGGAGATACCTTTCTTGTACCCTTAGATTGTTGACAGATTTATCATCACATAATGCTTGATTTTGTTAGATTCCTTTTATGTATCCATTGAAATGTGTTGAAGGCCAGCTTCAACAACACATGGTAAAATGAGGCAAGAATGTAGACTTGGTGATTGGTAAATGAGCGGACTTTTTTCTGGGGGATAAAGCATAAAGCTTGATACATTGGGGCCAGTACTCCCTGTGACCAGAAAGGAACTCTCTGAACACTTTGCTGAATGATGAGAAGAAAAGCAAAGGGGAGAGTCTACACATGCACACAGATGCACACACGTGCGCGCACACACACATATGCACACTGGACAGGTGAAACAACTTCAATGAGCTCTGACAACTTCACATATACAAACATGCATACATGCATACATACATACATGTAGATACTTTTACACACTGGGCAGATGGAGGAAAGAACTAACAAACTTTTAATGCATACATATATGCATAGATACATAGATATAGAGATATATAGATACAGAGATACATAGATAGATACAAAGATATGTAGATATGTAGATACATAGACACACAGGGAAACACAGAGACACACACATAGACACACACACACACACACACACACATGTATATATATCACAATATTTAGGAACTCAGACTCAACCTAGTATCAGTGTTTTCCTATATCATTAACTTGTTTCAAACCATTTTCCTCTTCCAAGTACCGTGACATGAAATCTCCCTTTTCATGAAATCTCCCTTTTCCAACCTATGAAGCTTATACTATTTTACAATGGAGGGGGCATATTTTATTCTTAATTCTAACTTAATTATATTGTTTTTCAAAACAACTTAACCCTCTCTTTAAAATTTCTATCAACTACCCTAACTTCCTAAAAGTATTTAAAGTCAATCAGGAATTCTGTAAAATCATTATTTCATCTAAAAAATATTATTTTATGAAAATTCATCTTCATATTGTCCTTCAGGAATATTTCCCAATAGAACGGGCTGTCCCCCAAGGGACAATCACACAGTGAAAGTCTCCCTGTGCCCAATCACACCATGTTAGATATATGAGGAATATAGCAGTAACAAACAAGTGAAGGCACAGCAGAAGCAAGAAGCAATCAGGAGACTAAGCCTCTGGCACTGTGCCTCTCTGAGACATATCTATTACAACTGTGCAAAATGGTGGACTATCTCCAGGAAGCTTACCTGTCCACTGCACTTCTTTCTACTTGGCATCTGCCAGTAATAGCTACATGATTTTTTTATCTTGATTTTTCCTTCTTTTTTTTTCTTTTTCCAATTTTATTAGGTATTTTCTTCATTTACATTTCAAATTCTATCCCAAAAGTCCCCTATTCCCTCCCTCCCTGATCCCCTACCCACCCACTCCCACTTCTTGGCCCTGGTGTTCCCCTGAACTGAGGCATATAAAGTGTGCAAGACAAAGGGGGTTTCCCAATCATGGCCGATTAGGCTATCTTCTGCTACATATGCAGCTAGAGACACAAGCTCTGGGGGTACTGGTTAGTTTATATTGTTGTTCCACTTATAGGGATGCAGAACCTTTCAGCTCCTTGGGTACTTTCTTTAGCTCCTCTATTGGGGGGCCGCGTGTTCCATCCAATAGCTGACTGTGAGTATCCACTTCTGTGTTTGCCAGGCACTGGCATAACCTCACAAGAGACAGCTATATCTGGGTCCTTTCAGCAAAATCTTGCTGGCGTATGCAATAGTGTCTGTGTTTGGTGGCTGATTACGGGATGGATCCCCGGGTGTGGCAGTCTCTGGATGGTCCATTCTTCTTAATCTTTTCTTCCTTAATAAATTTATTAATTTATTCCTATTATGGAAGGCACTTCACAGTTAGGATGGATGATGATTCTAGCCAGATCCAACATGAAAGCTTCCTTCCTGAGGTCCAGCTTTCATGGTAGCAGAATGTACTTTGCAAGACCCAAAGAGGGAAGCACTCAATAGTCCTATCCAACTTTGATGCCTATGAACCACAACACTGACCAGAATGGCAAGACATCCATGAAGGGAGAGTAGTGGCACTCATATATAGCCACAAGGTGTCTTAGTGAATTTCAGAACTGCCCAATAGGAGGAAAATGATATGTGTTAGTAGAAAGCTAGCCAACCATTATGTCTAATGAGTCATTAATCTTAAGAGAACATACTACTGTTACTTTATTAGACCAGCATCATTCTTTAAGTACATTCCAAAACCTATCATTGTACTTATAATAAGTTATTATGAGCATTCTACTAACATTTTCTTTCCTAGAAATTAATCAATAAAAGGTAAAGGAGACGTGGTTTCTCCTTAGTTAAAACAGAATAAAGCTCGTTTATATATGGATCTTGATAACATTGACCTGTAACAGAGATGAGGTGTACAAACAATATAAAATATCACTGCTTAAGAATCTTTATTATATCTTTTTGTGAAAAAGATATTATTTGATAACTAAAATATAATTAAAATGATTGTGATTCCTGATGTAATCATACTTTGTATAACAAAATTCATGAAACATTTAGACCTTTGAAGTCAGGATCACCTGATTCATAACCAAGTCCCTCTGCCATGGCTTGCAAAGTTAGCAGTATCTCATAAATGCTCAGTAATTGGGTGAAATAGTTGAATGAGTAACTGAGTTTATTAAAAGTTCTAGAAATCATAGCATAGATGTCACTATTCCTAGCTGGAATGCAATAGATATTATTATGCCTACGAAGTACAGATAATTTCATGGTTTGCTACAGTTTTGAGCTGAAAAGGTTTTGGGTGTTGGCTCATGCCTTTAATCTAAGTGTTTGGGAGTAAAAAGCAAAAGTACATAGACCTCTGTGAGTTTGAGGCCAGCTTGGTTGATATGAGTTCCAAACCAATCAAAGTTGCAAAGTGACAACCTGCCTGAAAAACAATTGAAGGTTTATATTACCATACTGATTGGGTAAATATACTTACACAGCAATAAAATGTATAGCAAACAATACTTCTAACCTGTAAAATTATTTGGGATTTTATCTTGATTTCAGTCACCAGTTATTTTTATCATTGAGCCATATTAGAAGTTCTTTCTAGAAATGATTTGATTCATCATTGTATTTAAATGATAGGGTACTATTTAAAGAATTTTAATTGCATGAGTTATGCATGTATAAATGCACATTCACTGTTTGTATGTTCCATACCTCTGAAGTCCATAAATGGTCCTCTGGAACTAGACCTATGATGGTATTGAGTTGTCATGTGATTGCTGAGAACCAAACTCAGATTCATTCCTGGAGAAGCAAGTGTTCTTAACCACTGGGCACTTTAGGTCAATGATTATATAGTTTTATAGTGTAACTTCTTTTTTTTTTAAATTTTTTTAATTTTTTATTTTTTACTTTTTTTTTGGTTTTTAGAGACAGGGTTTCTCAGTAGCCCTGGCTGTCCTGGAACTCACTTTGTAGACCAGGCTGGCCTCAAACTCAGAAATCTGCCTGCCTCTGCCTCCCAAGTGCTGGGATTAAAGGCGTGCGCCACCAAGCCCAGTTTCTTTCTTTCTTTTTTTTTTTTTTTAAAGGATAATGCGGAGACTGTTAAAAGATTCAGATTCTCAATATCAAGCATCATCATGGATAAATATTCATTCTACCTTAGAGTCCACCATGTTCTTTTTATTGTAGGTGAAGAGATGGTAGTTCATGAGGATCAAATCCATGTCTAGATTATGACAATAAGACACAGATATGACCTTAGTACAAGGAGATAGTAATAGATCAGTTCCCATTCTTCTATATGCTAACCTCCAGTTGTGCCAGCGCCATTTGTTGAAAATGCTGTCTTTTTTCCACTGGATGGTTTTAGCTCCACTGTCAAATATCAAGTGACCATAGGTGTGTGGGTTCATATCTGGGTCTTCAATTCTATTCCATTGGTCTACTTGTCTGTCACTATACCAGTACCATGCAGTTTTTATCACAATTTCTCTGTAGTACAGCTTTAGGTCAGGTATGGTGATTCCACCAGAGGTTCTTTTATCATTGAGAAACTATGCCAGGGCTTGGCAAACACAGAAGTGGATGCTCACAGTCAGCAATTGGATGGAACACAGGGCCCCCAATGGAGGAGCTAGAGAAAGTACCCAAGGAGCTAAAGGGGTCTGCAACGATATGAACTAAGGCCACCCCCGGAGCTCATGTCTCTAGCTGCATATGTATCAGAAGATGGCCTAGTTGGCCATCATTGGGAAGAGAGGCCCCTTGGTCTTGCAAACTTTATATGCCTCAGTACAGGGGAACGCCAGGGCCAAGAAGTGGGACTGGGGGGGGTAGGGGATTTTGGGGGGTAAGGTCTGGGGGAATTTTGGGATAGCATTTGAAATGTAAATGAAGAAAATACCTAATTAAACAAATAATTTTTAAAAAGACAGAGATAAATATTAGTTTCTTAAAACCAGAATTAGTATTGATATTTTGAATTTGTAGGATTTTCCTTGTGAAATTCAACCATTAGTCTTCCATTTCAAAATATTATTGTCTTTCTTTTTTTTACATTTCTATGATAAAAGTCTCTACAAAACTTAAGGGGGGATATATTTATTTAGCTCTGTCTTCCAAGTTATATATAATTCTATTGTAAAAGGGAAGTCATAGTAGCAGGAATTTGCGACACCTGGTCATATTATATGAACAGCCAAGAGTAGATGATGATATATCATGCACGCATGCTTGTGCTCATCTTTTGTCCTCCACTCCTGCACAGTTCAGAAATACCTGGCCCAGGGAATCATGTCTTCCACAGTAGGCAGTCTTCTCTGCATTTGCTGGCCTCAGTCAAGACAATCCTCCATGAACTACAGGTCACATTGGCTTAGATGATATCTCACTTAGAACCAAAGGGTGGATACTTCGAAACTTCTTGGAAGGGGGAACAAAATACCTATGAAAGGAGTTACAGAGACAAAGTGTGGAACAGAGACTCAAGAAATGACCATCCAGAGTCTGCCCCACCTGGGGATCCATCCCATATACAATCACCAAATCCAGACACTCTTGTGAATGCCAGCAAGTGCTTGCTGACAGGAGTATGGTATAATTTCTCCTGAGAGGCTCTGTCAGTGCCTGACAAATACAGAAGTAGATGCTCACAGCCACCCATGGTACTGACCACAGGGTCCCCAATGAAGAAGCTATAGAAAAGACTCAAGGAGGTGAAGAGCTTTGCAGTCCCATAGAAGGAACAACAATATGAACCACCCAGTACCCCCAGAGCTCCCAGGGACTAAACCACCAACCAAAGAATACACATGGTGGGACTCATGGCTCCAGCTGTATATGTAGCAGAGGAAGACCTAGTCGGTCATCAGTGGGAGGAGAGGCCCTTGATCCTGTGAAGTCTCTATGCTCCAGTATAGGTGAATTCCTAGGCCAGGAAGCAGGAGTGGGTAGAATAGTGACCAGGAGGAGGAGGGAGAGGAGATAGGGGGTTTTTGGAGGGGAAAACAGGGAAGGGGATAACACTGGAAACGTAAATAAAGAAAATATCTAATTAAAAAAAAACAGTATTTTTTGAAGTGCAGGTTTAAGGTCATGGTAACATCAAGATTCTGATGGGTAAGTGAAGAAGAAATTAAACAATTCATTAAAAAAATTCCAGGTGGAAAGTAAACATCTGTTAACATGAAGCATCTATACAGTAATCAAACCCATCCAAATTAAAGCAATAAAAAGGTACATTTAAAACCTATTAAATTAACAAACATAATAGCCAATGCTAATGAGTTTGGGGTAAAGCTGGCATCTACTTTACTAGTAGTAATAGAATTAGGTGCAAAGCTTTTGAAATGTAATGTCACAATAGAATTTAACAAATTGTCCTTAGACAATGAGTTCTGAAGCCTAAATTTTGAATCATTTGAAAAGTACAAATGGAAATCAGGATTTCCATTGCTAAGATATTATGTAAAGTTGGCATTTTAAAATAGCAATTAAACAATGAATAATGTCACAAATGATTCAAGATCTTATAATTTAATTGGTATAAGGCAGCAGAATCCTAAACCTTGGGAATATTTTGGATGTTTAGATTCAAACACTGAAGCATAACAAAATATAGAAGTAATTATTGGCCTATTGTTTGGGAATTATTCAGCTGATTTTATTTTCAAAGTCCTCTTTTCTTGTATGGTTTTAATAATAGTTTGTGTAAGGATTTTTATAATATAAAATCATTTTACAGTTACAGCTTTCCTTATTGATGTATTAAGTTTAGAGAAATTAAAGTCAACTTATGTTCCTCTTAGTACCCAGAGAGGTTGGCTTTAAGGGAAAATGCAATTCAGAGATTTAAAGATCTCAGGAAAGAACCAAAGTGTCCATTAACCAGATTCAGACTTCCTCTGCCTTATTGTTTGGTGTAAGAGCGGTCAAATCACAAGCACTAATGATCTTTATAATGGTATTACATTTTCTGCCACAACAAATTCCATCTACTCACAATTTAAGATCAAACATGTGGAAGATAAAGATTGGTAGGAAAGCAATCATCTTTGCTGAAGAGTTTGCACTTTGAGAGATTCACCATTACCTAGGCTCCGATTTTGTTTTCAGGGTTTCTAGTGCAGGCTTATATAGTTCCAAGTGTACAGAAAGATACTAAGTTAAAGGCCTGCCTGAGCTGGAGAGTAAGCGCAGGTCAGCATGGTCCAAAGTAGAAAGTTAAAACAAGCTGAGAGTACAGCACCAGGATGGAGTGCTACCCAGTATATGAATGATCCCGACCTTAATTTCAAGGAAAGAAAACAGGGAAGCAAAATAGGCAACACATTAAACTCTTCAATGGGCCAAGAGGTTTGGGATTCTTATTTATTTTGTTTGTTCGCCTGCTTTTCTGTGCTGGGTATTCATTTTTATATCATGTACCTCACATTTTTCTATCCTTCCCCTCGATGGACCTTTCTGAGCAATCTTGATCCTCTGAAATTAGTTCAAACAGATTGCTTTTCTATAAGTTAGACAGTCACAGAATACTGCATGATTTCTACTGGGTGATGAACAGATCCCAGGAGTAAGGAGGGCTATCACACAATTCTGTTGTCTGAAGCTCATGGATTAGTCTGTATTTTCTAAATGCAAATCAAAGTTCTTATTTAATAATGGTTTAGTCACTCAAGTGCAACTTTTCTATAAGCTTTAGAATGTAAGATAGAAATTATAACAAACTCCAGGACAAACACTGTTGCAAAGTAAGTGAAAATTCATCTTCTTGAGTTATCTATGTTTTATCTACTCAGCAGTTGTCTCATATCTCCTCTTTTATCTATATTGATTTATATGATTTTAGTGTAAATTATTATATTATCTTATTTAATATTCAATACCAAGTGCATGAATTTTAGATATTTTCAACTGATTACTATTTTAGGCTTGCTTTGTGTTTTCTAACTCATCTTTTTATGGTTTTATATATATTCATTTCTCATCAACTGTCTTGTGATGAATCTTGTTTAGTTGACGCTGTAATTTCTAGTATCCACCTCTAGCATGAATTATCTTTTCTTGCCACTTATTTCTGTATATCACTTGAAATGACTGAGCAAGGTAACAGCTTAGATGAGGTCCAGATGTTTTATGAAAGGCATGTTCATATTTCTTGCCAATAAATTTAATAGAAATAAATGGTATTTGGTTTTCTTCAACCTCTAAATGTGATTAAAATCTATGAGATACTAAAGACTGATAATGTAAAGTAAGTTATGTTCTGAAATAAAAGTCTACAGCATTGTTTCAGGAAACTTCTTTTTCTATAAAGTAAACAGATAATTTAGATGATATTTTTTCTTATTTTCAATAGTAATATTTATTGTTCCTCAACTTGCCAGAATACTGTAGACAACAAGGTAAAAAGAAATGTGTGTCCTTGTGGAACTATTTACCTTGTAGACAGTAAACAAAATAAATAATTTGCTTTTTGACCTTTTCTTTCTACCTAGTTCCACAATATCTTTACAACTAGAGAAATAATAGCCCTTTCTTCAGTAGCCATTAATAGTCTTTAACTCCCCAGGAAGGGATTTGTATGAAAGATACTCCCTTTATATATAATGGAAAGTTGGGGGCCAAAACCTCCCACAGGTCTGTCTCTCTGATATGTGCATATCTTTACAATACCACATATAGATGGCTTCATTTCAAGACATTTTTTACCTCCTCTCACTCATTTTTCCCCCAAACTACTGTGAAATAGTTTCCATAAAATTTTACCTTTCTACAGGAGATTTGCATAAACTGGTTTTAGTCATTCCTCGTTTTGTTTTTGCTTTTGTTTTATTTACAATGAGAGTCCTCGAAAGGCAGAATCAGTAGTAAGATAATCATAATAAAGAAAAGCATCTGCTATCTTTATTAAGTAAATATATTTGATAATATCATAGGTAAGCTAATGCATATTTATTCATTATTATTGGTAATGCATGTGAGTCTGTTTCTCCTACTAGAAAAAAAATTATTGTTATATATTATATTGTTACAATAGATAATATTTATTATATATACTACATTATATATAATATTTACTATACATGTAATAACAATATAATAATTAACATATAATAATTATATTAATAATTTATAATATAATATAATTATATTAAATATCAGTATGTTTATAATCTAATTATGATTTTAATGTATGTTATATTAATATATATTAAAATACAGTGTTATATAATTATATAGTTAATAATTATATAATACAATATATATGTATATATAATATATACATGTATGTGTAAATATATGTGTATATATATATATATATATATATATATATAATTCAGTTCCAACTACTTAGACAGTTCACGCTGGAGGATAGTAAGTTTAAGGCTAACTTAGGCAACAAACTGAGACCTTGTCTCCAAATAAAAAATAAAATAAAAGCTGAGGATACCTTGCCGGTTTAGTATTCATAGGTGTTTGCCAGGTTCTGAGTATAAACTTGAGTAAAGAATGTAGTCTAGCAGCTGGGTGTGGTGGCATTCGCCTTTAATCCCAGCACTACACATTACTTAAGCAGTTTCACAAAACTATAAGAGAAGAAAGAAAATGATATATGATGTCACATTTGTACAATAATGCAGCCTATTCTTGACACATGGAGCCTCTCCCTTGGGCCATTCTTTTCTGTTTGCAGCTCTGCTTGCTGAGTATCTCCATGTTTTGATATCTCTAGCATCCTGAGCTCTAACAACCTGTGTTTTGTCTTAATAGCTTACACAATCACAGCTCTCCACACTTCCTGTCAGAGAATTCAGCCTGGCCACAGTGTTTTGCTATAAATGCTTTCTGAAACAGTAGCTCATGTCTCTAAGACTCCGTAACAGGTTCCTCCATCTAGGACCCTGTCTTGGTTTGAATAGGAATGGCCCCAATAGATTTGTGTGTTTGAGTGCTTGACAATAGTGACACTATAAGTAGGTGAGGCCTTTTGCATTCTTCATTTTTCAAAAGCCAGTACCATGAGAATGCTAGAGCCAACTTCTGCTACTAGCTTGAAACACAATTTGGCCCCCACTATTATAGCTGTTCTGGCTTCTGCTTACATCTGGGAAATAATTGTCTTTGTTTTTCTTTTTGGTTGAAGAGTCCCTTCAGTGTCATTGTAAGTTGAGATCCTCTTTTAAAAATAATTTCCATTTGCACAATTGCAACCTTTTGATGAATGGGGTCTTGTCAAGACATCTCTATTACCCAAGTTGTGAATATCAGACAGTTTTCATTAATCTTGTTATATTTTAAAAGAATTATATACAGTTCTGTTAACTGTAACCTTGGCATCTGCAACTTTAGCTCATATTTCTTTCCTAGTCAAAGTGCACATTTTAAAAAATACTTCTTTTCTCTGTGTTTTTGACTAAGCTGTGACCACACCTGCATGTTTCCTTTTCCAGCAAACAACTGAATTTATTATTTTAAAATTCTTTTTAATTGATTGCTAACAGCCCCGTTTTGACTTAAGGTAATAGGGATGAACTATAGCCCAGTTCTGTACAAACTCCCTTTTCTCCCTGACAGTTCATGAGGACATTGATCTCTTTCTTTATCAACATTCTAATTTTCATCAGTCAAAAAGAGTGGCTCAATAAGACTTGCTCCTAGGATTTCCCTCCCCCACAGCTCTAAACCTTTTCATGTCGACCCTCAAACTGGTTCCAAACTCTTACAAACCTATGGTCAGGTGTCTTAGACAGGGTTTCTATTCCTGCACAAATATCATGACCAAGACGCAAGTTGAAGAGGAAAGGGTTTATTCATCTTACAATTCCATAGTGATATTAATCACCAAAGGAAGTCAGGACTGGAATTCAAGCAGGTCAGGAAGCAGGAGTTGATGCAGAGGCCATTGAGGGATGTTCTTTATTGGCTTGCTTCCCATGGCTTACTCATCCTGCTCTCTTATAGAACCCAAGACTACCAGCCCAGAGATGGTCCCACGCACAAGGGGCCTTTCCCCCTTGATCACTAATTGAGAAAATGCCTTATAGTTGTATCTCATGGAGGCATCTCCAACTGAAGCTCCTTTCTCTGTGATAACTCCAGCTGTGTCAAAATGACACAAAACTAGCCAGTACATCAGGTATATCAGAGTGATATGCAAGGTCCTGGTGCTAATTATTTCTTTTGGTTACATTTCAAAAACAACACCAAACCAAACCAAACCAAACAAAACGAAGAACAACAAAACAAAACTAAAACTAAAAATTGATGTGAAACTATGTCTTCTAAAAAAAAAAACAAAGAAGTTGCATCCATGATGTTTCATCAATACGGCTATCTAGAGAGAACCTAAGAAGAAAAACATCACTAGATATGAAAACATGAAAGAGGACGTGTCATGAGACTTTAATACTAGACAACTAACTACAGGCAGCCAAAGAACACTAGGACTAGAGGAAATAGTCTCCGTGAAAGAACACCCAATTGGCTATCCAAAAGTGAATGCAGTTACACAACAAAAGCAACACAATATAGATTGTACGTGACATATTAATATATTTAGAAAAACACACATATGGGTCTGTGTATCAATTTTTTAAAAAGAGGTCGTTCATGAGAGAGCGAGAGAGAGAGAGAGAGAGAGAGAGAGAGAGAGAGAGAGAGAGAGAGAGAGAGACTAGGAGTGCATGGGAAGGCTCCATGGAAGCAAGGGAATGAGAAAATGGTATAGTTATATTTTAGTTTCAGAACCTCCTTTTAAGCAAATAAAAGGAGAAAGATTAATTTTGTCTCACAACCTTGGGATATAATCTAAAATCATATGGAGAAGGCAATACAAAGGGACCTATTCTACCTATAGTAGCAGGGTCTTAAGGTACCTCATCACTCTGTATGATTTGTCTGGAAGCAATAAGAGACAAATATTGATACTTAGCTCATTTTATTCTTGTTCCTCCATCTAGGACCCTGTCTTGGTTTGAAAAGGAATGGCTCCAGTAGATTTGTGTGTTTGAGTGCTTGACAATAGAGGCAGCACTATAAGCAGGTGTGGCCTTGCTGGGGGAAGTATGTCACTATGGAAACAGGGTTTGAGGTCTTATATTCTCAAGCTATGCTGTGTGTGAGACACAGTCTCCTTTATATATTACTTTAGGATCAAGATGTAGAACTCTCATGCCTGGCATGGTGGCACACGCCTTTAGTCCCAGTACTTGGGAGGCAGACGCAGGTGAATTTCTGAGTTCAAGGCCAGCCTTGTCTACAGAATGAGATCCAGGACAGCCAGGGATACACAGAGAAACCCTGTCTCGAACCCCCCCAAAACAAAACAAAACAGACAAACAAGCACAAAACCCAAGATATAGAACTCTCAGCTCCATCTCCAGCACCATATATGCTTGTATTTGCCATGATTCTTGCCATAACAATAACGAATTAAACTCCTGACACTGTAAGCCAGTCTCAATTAAATGTTTTTCTTTATAGAATTCGTTACAGTGTCTCTTTATAGTGATAGAAACATTAACTAAGACTCCAAACAACAGCATGGTTCCACTCATATTCAGTGTATATTCTCCACTTAGTTAATCTTTATGTAAATGTCCACACAAACATAACCCAACCGAAGACATATCTCCTAAAGAGTTATATACCCAGTTAAGCTGGCAGTGCAGATGAACTGAATTCAGAGTATATTCTGAATAAACTAGATTCAGCTGGCTTATGAGGTGGGATGATAAAACTGACTAAAATTGGGGAAGAAAGAAAGCCTTGTTGGCTATCTTTATATACATTAGTTTTGAACTATAATTTTAACATAAGATGTTTAATGATTGCTAAAGCTAAAATGAACCTTGAAGGTCAACTCTTACACTACCGATGAATGATCCATGTCTTTCATAGGCTATGTGATCTAGACAAAGTCATATTGCTTGTCGGATGCAGGGCCTCACTGAACAGAGGTTTCCAGAGCAGACTGCTTCTCTCAATTATATTTTTTTTTATTAGTTACAAACTCTCCAGTTTGCAATTTTAACACTCATTGGGATTTTTCTATAGATAGAAAAATATAGATTTTTCTTCAGATAGAGATATGTGATCATCTAAAATCAATAAAAGTTTTCGGGGTACATTTCCCCGCTATCCAATATTTAAATTACCACTATATAATACTTAGGACCAACACACACATGCGCACGTGAACACACACACACACACGCACGCACACACACAGCATATCAGAGAATGATGATTTCATATCATTCATGATCCCCTGTAATACTCATTCCTGTTTAAGATATCTGCATAGTGAGCTTTAATGCCCACTTTTTTTCCATAAGATATTATATTCCTCTCTGAAAGACCTTTCCAAAGCCATTGCTACACCATTATGGTGAAATACGTTCATCTGTATACTTACAGGAATTTTAATATATTTTAATTATTGGATACCTGTTTTCTTAGAATTTTCCACCTTTCAAAGATATGTCCTTCTATGTTGTACATTTTATCTTATAGTCTTCGATTTGCTTCATTTGAGCTGTTATTTTTCTTGACATTATATATCTGGGAAAAAGAACACTGTGCACACTTATTTTGAACACTCATACATGTCACTGTATTTAAGATATGATTTCAGAATTGAGGTCAGTTCTAGTTCAAAACCCAACTACTTTTTTCCTTTATTAAATAGACAAGTGTTTGTATGCCACAGATGTTTATATTTAAGTTGGGGCTAACAATAGAGTTTATCTCATTAATTTTTTGTTTTGTCTTGAAAAGTTTTTTTTTTTAATTTAAAAAAAATTAATTTATTTTTTTTGCATTCCATATTCCATTCCCCACCCTCCTCATCCACCCTTCAACTGTTTCACATCTCACACCCCCTTCTCACCCCACCCCGTCTCCACATGGATGCCCTCACTCCCTACCACTCCTGACCTCTAAACTCCCTGGGGCCTCCAGTCTCTTGAGGGTTAGGTGCAACACACTGAATGAACACAGACCCAGAAGTCCTCTACTGTATGTGTGTTGGGAGGCCTCATATCAGCTGGTATAGGGTGTCTGTTTGGTGGTCCAGAGTTTGAGAGATCTTGGGGGTCCAGATTAATTGAGACTACTGGTCTTTCTACAGGGTCACGCTTCTCCTCAGCTTCATTCAGCCTTCCCTAATTCAACCACAGGGGTCACCTGCTTCTTTCCATTGGTTGGGTGCAAACCTCTGCCTCATTACATTTTTGAAATGAAGTGAGTTACTTGAAGAGAAGCGCTTAGATTCAAATGCAACACATAGTAAATGGCTTAGCAAGCTGTTATGTGTTTATATTGAATTCTCATAATCTATGTAAAGGCTGAACACCATTTTCAATTGTATGTCTACTAGTTTGTTTGTACTGTTAACCCTTTCTCATGAATACAGGTGAATGCCTGTTGTGTAAAATCCATTGTGTTCTCATCCTTTAGTCTAGCTAAGATGCCATCTTGGACACCATCTGTCTGCTTCTTTTAGATCTCATATCATTTTGACTATGAATATCCTGATACCTTGAGTCTTCCTATGATGTCCTACCATTCCTATCACCTTCTTTTTAAAAATTTCTTTTATTGGTTATTTTATTTCTTTACACTTCAAATGTTGTCACCCTTCCCGGATTTCCCTCTGAAAACCCCCTATCCTATCCCTCCCCCTGTTTCCAAGAGGGTGCTCCTCCACCCCAACCCACTCCCATGAACCTTACTGTCCTGGCATTCCCTTATGCTGGGGCATCAAGCCCTCTTAAATTAACAGAAGACTGTGGATTTATGTTTCATTGGGATTAGACTCATCTGTATCTTTGAATTGCAATCTATCTTGCTTTTTCCTTCCATTTACTGACTTCTTGTTTTATATTTAAAAAAATGTTCTGTTTATCAAAGTCTACCTCGTTCATTTATTAACCATTTTGGGGCTCATGTACAATTGAACACAAATATGTGTCTACGTATTTGAAGATAAGAGTTTGACACTGGGTCTCTTTCTTCTCCTAACCCTTCCATGTCTCCCTGTCCTAAATACATGATTTCTTTTTCTTATATAAATACATAAATAAATAACATTATGTATATATATATATGTTTATATAAAATGTATACATACACACAGATAAAACCTGCAAAGTTCATTTCATGTTAATTACCCATATAACTTTTATTACTAAGTATTTGATATTCCATATTAATTTAGGGAGATCATCCCATGGGAAGTCTAAAATGAATCCTTCTCTTAGCAGTTTCAATTGCCTATAGATCTTCATCTGGGTCTGAGGCCCCATGATATTTCACACATCTAATTTGGCTGGTCAACTTTCAGCTTATTTTTTGAGACTCAGTCTCACACTGAAACTGGAGCTCAGTGTTTCACTTAGACTAACTAACTAGTCAGCAAACTTTCCTCAATCCCTTCGTGAACATTGCCAGAACTGACTTTTTACCTGGGGACTGAGAATTCTAAACTAAGCTACTTTTGCATATACTAACAGTACCTTAAGGAGTAAATCAATTCCCTTCCCCTGCACCAACCTTCTTATACTCATTTCCCCATTATTTCTAAGATTTAAGACATGGACACCCTGATTTTCATCTTTCAATCCTCTCATCTTGAATGGATGCTTTATGTTTTCTTCAGGAAAATACAACATTTTTTTCCCTGAAGTTAGGCATTTTCCCTTACTACTCTTCCTGTTTCCTTCTATTAGGGCTAGCCTTTCTCACCTACTTACCTCTGAAACTCTTTCTTTCTTTCTTTCTTTCTTTCTTTCTTTCTTTCTTTCTTTCTTTCTTTCTTTCTTTCTTTCTTTCTTTCTTTCTCTCTCTCTCTCTCTCTCTCTCTCTCTCTCTCTCTCTCTCTCTCTCTCTTTCTTTCTTTTTTTATTAGATTTTTCTTTATTTACATTTCATATGTTCTCCACTTTCCTAGTTTCCCCTCCAAAAATCCCTATTCCTTTCCCCCTCCACCTGCTCACCAACCCACCCACTCCAACTTCCTGGACCTAGCAGTCCCCTGTACTGGGGCATAGATCCTTTGCTGGACCAAGGCCCTCTCCTCCCATTGATGACCTACTAGGCCATCCTTTGCTACATTAGCAGCTGGAGCCATGAGTCCCACCATGTGTTTTCTTCGGTTGGTGGTTTAGTCCCAGGGAGCTCTAGAGTTACTGGTTAGTTCATATTGTTGTTCCTCCTATGGGGTTGCAAACACCTTCTGCTCCTTGGGTACTTTCTCTAGCTCTTTCATTGGGGACCCTATGCTCTGTCCAATGGATGACTGTGAGCATCCACTTCTGTATTTGCCAGGCACTGGCAGAGATTCTCAGGAAGCCCTTGTTGGCATCCTTGTTGGAGGTTGTTTATGGGATGAATTCCCAGGTGGGGCAGTCTCTGGATAGTCATTCCTTCAGTCTCAGTTCTACACTTTGTCTCTGTAACTCCTTCTATGGGTATTTTGCTCCCCCTTCTAAGAAGGACTGAAGTAACCACACTTTGGTCTTTCTTCTTTTTTTTTTTTTAATTTTTAAAATGTTTTTATTACGTATTTTCCTCAATTACATTTCCAATGCTATCCCAAAAGCCCCCCATACCCTCCCCCCTACTTCCCTACCCACCCATTCCTGTTTTTTTGGCCCTGGCATTCCCCTGTACTGGGTCATATAAAGTTTGCGTGTCCAATGGGCCTCTCTTTCCAGTGATGGCCGACTAGGCCATCTTTTGATACATATGCAGCTAGAGACAAGAGCTCCGGGGTACTGGTTAGTTCATAATGTTGTTCCACCCATAGGGTTGCGGATCCCTTTAGCTCCTTGGGTACTTTCTCTAGCTCCTCCATTGGGAGCCCTGTGATCCATCCAATTGCTGACTGTGAGCATCCACTTCTGTGTTTGCTAGGCCCGGCCTAGTCTCACAAGAGACAGCTATATCTGGGTCCTTTCAGCAAAATCTTGCTAGTGTATCCAATGGTGTCAGCGTTTGGAAGCTGACACCCATGGAAGGAGTTACAGAGACGAAGTTTCGAGCTGTGACGAAAGGATGGACCATCTAGAGACTGCCATATCCGGGGGTCTTTCTTCTTCTGAAGTTTTATGTGGTTTGTGAATTGTATCTTGGGTATTCTGACCTTCTGGGCTAATATCCACTTATCAGTGAGTGCATATCATGTGTGTTCTTTTGTGATTGGGTTAGCTCACTCAGGATGATATCCTCCATATCCATATCCATCCATTTGTCTGAGAATTTCATAAATTAATTGTTTTTAATAGCTGAGTAGTACTCCATTGTATAAATGTACCATATTTTCTGTATCCATTCCTGTTGAGAGACACCTGGGTTATTTTCAGCTTCAGGCTATTATAAATAAGGCTGGTATGAACATAGTGGAGCATGTGTCCTTATTACAAGTTGGAACATCTTCTGGGTATATACCCAGGAGTGGTATTGCTGGATCCTCCGGTAGTAATATGTCCAATTTTCTGAGGAACCCCCAAATTGATTTCCAGAGTGGCTGTACCAGCTTGCAATCCACCAGCAATGGAGGAGTGTTCTCTTTCTACATATCCTTGCCAGCATCTGCTGTCACCTGAATTTTTGATCTTAGCCATTCTGACTTGTGTGAGGTGGAATCTCAAGGTTGTTTTGATTTGCATTTCCCTGATGACAAAGGATATTGAACATTTTTTAGGTGCTGCTCAGCCATGAGGTATTCCTCAGTTGAGAATACTTTGTTTAGCTCTGTGCCCCATTTTTTAATAGGGATATTTGATTTTGTGGAGTCTAATTTCTTGAGTTCTCTGTATATATTGGATATTAGACCTCTATTGGATTTAGGAATGGTAAAGATCTTTTCCCAATCTGTTGGTTGCCTTTTCTCAGTCCTCTGTGCACCTTCCCTACCAGAAGAGTGCTTGCCTCTAGGGAGTGCTCTGACCCCAGAACTCAGGGAAGATAGCCATTTTCTCTCTGGTGACTTTCTGAGGCCTGAAATTGTCTTTCACAGAACCAAGTGCTATCAGTTAAAACAAACAACAAACAAACAAAATAATAACAACAAAACACTCTGTCCACACTTCTCTTAACGTAAACATGCTCTCCTCATATAACCTAGGTGTCTTACAGTTCATAATCATCCTGCTTCAATCTCCCAATTGCTACCATTACAGGTGTGAGCCTGATATCAGTAGCTCTAAGAAGAGAATATAGAGATCACTTTCATCTGCTCAAGTCGTCAAAAAACATAAACATAAGCCTTAATCTCAAGCCTTGAAGATAACCCTTACTACAACCTGAACATATTAGCTCCTTGATCATGAATATTTTAAAATTTATTTCATTTAAATTTTGAAGTTATAGTTACAATTATACAAAAATTATGATTCCCTTTCCTGCCTCCAAATTCTCTCATATACTCCTCCTTGTGTTTTGCATATTAATGTCCCCTTTTTTCATTAATTGTTATTAAATACACACACATTCTACATACACAAATATAAACTAATAACTCTGTATGATGTTACTTTTGCTTTCAGAGTTGATGATTTGGTGTTGTATAACCAAGCCATGTGCTCTTCCCTGTTCAAGACTATTCCTTGCACTGTCAGCACTCCTTCCTTCCTTCCTTCCTTCCTTCCTTCCTTCCTTCCTTCCTTCCTTCCTTCCTTCCTCCCTCCCTCCCTCTCTCTCTTTCTCTTTCTCTTTCTCTCTTTCTCTTTCTCTTTCTCTCTTTCTCTCTTTCTCTCTTTCTTTCTCCCTCCCTTCCTTCCTTCCTTCCTTCCTTCCTTCCTTCCTTCCTTCCTTCCTTCCTTCCTTCCTTCCTTCCTTCTTTCTTTCTTTCTTTCTTTCTTTCTTTCTTTCTTTCTTTCTTTCTTTCTTTCTTTCTTTCTTTCTTTCTTTCTTCCTATAGATTTATTAACTTTATTTAGGAATGCTCTATGTACCTGTACACCTAAACATCAGAAGAAACCATCTGATCATCTAATGGATGGATGGTTGTGAGTCACCATGTTGTTGCTGGGAAATGAACTCAGAACCTCTGGAAGAGTAGCCAGTGCTCTTGACCACTGGGCCAACTCTCCAACCCCCAGGCTCAGCATTTCTTAGTTGCCTGTAGTTCTTTGTGTTTGTCTGCGGTCTTGTTTGCTTTCCTTTCTCTACTTTATTATGTATTGTTCTTATCTTTGTTAAGATCACATTTAGTTAGTCATGGTGAGACTTACTGGGTAGAGCTTCTCACACCCACCTTTTATGATGTTCCTGAGACTTAGGTAGGATGCGTGATTTTTAAATCTATCCTGCATTTTGATTGGTTGTATTTTTCTGTACTTGTCTTTACCTTTTGTTCAAAGAAATTTCTATGTTGAGGGGTAAGAACTACACTTATCATTATGTATAGGACAAATATTTAGAATGTAATTAGAGATTGTTCTAGTTTACTAAAGTGGTGCTTGTAGATTCTCCACTAAGATCCATGAATTCATTAGTTCTAGGTAATTAGCAAGGAAAATTTGCCCCGTGAAACTGTGGAAAGTAAGCAGATGTTTTATAATCAAATTGTGGCTTACCAGTTTAAAGTATTTATGAATATATGTACACACACACACAGAGAGAGAGAGAGAGAGAGAGATTATAGATAGTAGATAGATAGATAGATAGATAGATAGATGAATAGGTAGCTGAATACATTGATAGATTCTCTTATTTTGTTTCTAACCCAATTGTTTTCTTTTCTCTCAAAATCCTCTTGAAACTTATTATGGTATTAGGCAAAAAACAACGTGGTTCCAACTTTCTATTGTCTAGGCATATTGATTGTGTGGCAATAAGGAAGGGCTGGTGGTTTATCTTTCTTCCCTTCATTTTCATTTCTCCAATGATACAAGGTTACCTGTAGAGAGAGTGGGTTTTCAGTTATCGTGGAATCCAGCAGTTACCTTGTACTGGAGACTCAAGAGGCATGGCTTGAGAACTTGGTAGGAGTTGCAAGTACCTTTTCCCAAGGAAGTTTCAACATGGGCTCACTATGCTTTCCTTGCACAATGACATGTGATTTCACCCCTTGAGATCCACATATTGAATATTTTCAGAGCCATATAGGTACTTCAGTATTTAAGTGTTTTTATATGAATGAATTTGGTTCTGTAGGGCAAATGTATTTAGATATTAACTTGCAGCAGAAGTCAAATTTTTGGAAATAATAGTTAGAAATTAAGAAACTAAAAATTGAATTTTGTCCTGACGATCACTGGCTGAACTTGTGAAAATCTCTTAATTAGTCTACTACACATCATATTCATCAAAATAAATTGGCAGAGTTCTCAAACATTTTTCATTTTTGTTTACATCTATGCCCTAGATGATATCATATGATCCTATGGCTTTAAATTCCATTTTTAAGCTGGCAACTCTCAAGTGTACAATTCTAACAAAACTTTCCATTTTTCCTTAGATTTATCACTAGACTAATATTTTATATAGAAACTGTGAAACCTATGTAAGAAATATAATATTGCCTACTTTGTTTCCTTCCAGAGAAAGAATGCAATATTGTACATTAATTATTCTTGTACCAATTATCAAAATCAACACTTATACAAAGGTAGACTTATTTATGAAGGATGTACTAAACAATAAAAAATTTAAAATATTGCAAGACATGATCATAGAGCACGCCACTATTCCTGATAAGGTAAGGACTGGGAAAGATGATGGCTGCAACAGAGATAAAAACAAAGAAACATAACTCTAGACTTCTGTAATCTCCAAGGAAGAAAAGTGTACCTTTGTCTTTTTATTTTACCATCATAAATAATAAGACAAATTCCTTAGATATAACAATATCATAAGGGAACTTGTTCTTTTGTACAAGTAAGAATAACTAGCAAATTTTAGGATGGATGCACATGTATGTGCTGAGACACTGTAATAATTGGGTGCTTTAACATACTCTGTCTGCTTTGATGTGGCATTTATGAGTATTGGACAGCGTTACTTCTTGATACTTTTCAGAGTTTGTTGTCATTAATTTTATTATTTTATTTTCCAACATTTTATCATTGCTTAGAATGATAAGATTAGGGTAAGTAAATAGGGTGCAGGTAGGAGCACATTTCTGGGTGGTAGTGTATGAAATTCATTAATGAAAGTCTGGCAATAAATATGAGAAAGGGGCTCTAAGTGAAGTACCATTAAGAAGTAGATTGTCATGAAGCTGTCCTAATCCAACAGAAGGTTAAGAAGATGATTAACTTGAATTGCCTTTGAAAGTATTTCCTTAGAAGTGCTATCGAGCTGATAAGATGAGAATTGTTTGGGAAATAAATACTGTTGTCTATCATAGTTGACATTTTATGGCATTTAAAAATTTGGAGGACATGTTTATAACTCAAATAAATTACTGTATGACATATATGAGATATCAAATCAGAAATTTCAAGGATATTGAACACTGATGCTAACACTTGGAGGAAAATCTAAAGTACCATATGGCTTAGTTGAATGCTCATGAAAGCACTGTCGTCATGAGTATTTAAGCATTGACTGCAAAATCATTAAAGATATATTATTAATCTCCTTTGATCCATTATTGGCAATAAGTATTATAGTAGCTTAAACTTTCTGAGTATTTACAATGTGCAAAATACTATGCCAAGAATTTCATAAGCATATCTTATTTATTTATATTAATTAGCCTAGAAAATATTCTCCTTTTGCAAATGAAACTAGAATTTATAAAAGTTAACACACCTAAGGTCACAGAGATGTTTTAGAGTTTAAATTCAAATAACAGTTAGTTTAAATACAAAAATTCAAATCCTAAGTATATCATCATGTATCTTTTTTTTCTTGGTTTTATGAGACAGGGTTTCTCTGTGTAGCCCTGGCTGTCCTGGAACTCACTCTGTAGACCAGGCTGGTCTCAATCTCAGAGATCTGCCTGCCTCTGCCTCCTGAGTGCTGAGATTAAAGGCGTGCGCCACCACGCCCGGCTTCATCATGTATCTTGATGGTCTGCTTATAAGTGAATAAGAATACTTTCTTCCCAACAATTGTTTATATCATCAAGATATGAAAATACTGGCAAAGTCGATTTTTGAATTTGACTTAAAAGGTTAGCTTAACTTGGATCATCATTTGTAGAGCTTAATATCATTATATGTGTCTTTATTAGAGAACTTGGAGGGTTAGTGTCAGTTGGAAACATTTAAAGGTGTTATGCTGCTGGTTTAAGATGGACAAAAGATTACAAGATGAAGAATGTTCTTGGCTTGATGGAAAATGTTTTGTGTGTGTGTGTGTGTGTGTGTGTGTGTGTGTGTGTGTCTTACCTTATATATGTTTATAGTATCATAAAACTCTTGCAATTTCCTGATCACTAAAACTACAAGAAAATAGAATTATGTTGCCTTAAGTCATTAGTTTGCCCTCGTCTTGCACACTGTCATTGTGTATGCATAGCTTGCTTTGAATGCTTCAATCAAGGCAGAGGTGATGAACATAGAAGCTCATGAGAAAACATGTGTTTGGTCATTGGAGACTATTCTGCAGAGATACATTTTGAAGCATATAAAATATTTCTTCTTTTATTGGACATTTTCTTTATTTATATTTCAAGTATTATCTCCTTTCCTGGTCCTCCCCGGAAACCCCCTATCCCATCCTCCCTCCCCTTTCTTCTAAGGGGGTGTTCTTCCACCCACCCACCTTCTTCCACCTCCCTGTCCTCAGTTTCCCTACACTGGGTCATCTATTGAGCCTTCATAGGACAGTTGAAGGCTATTTTGCAGAGTTACACTCTGAAGCACCTAAAATGTTTCTATTGGACATGCACACAGATACTTTCCTGTGCTAAATGACAGAGAATCTGCAGATACAGATGAAAAATGATGAAGAAATAAGCATTTCAATAAAGCAATTTTCTCCATGAAAGCTGCTTAATTAATAAAAAATATGTTATGAAAAGTGGTATGTATTTATAGTCACTAGAAATATTTTTAGTAGAACCTTTATAAAGTATAGAGAACCTAAGTGGGAGAAATAACAGTTTATTCATCAGTTGCCACAAGAAGGTAATTTTGCTCTCACTTCTGGGGGATGGTATCCTCCCTCCAGCAACTCATTTATGATGGTTTATCTTCTTGAGGTATTTTTACAGAAAAGGCTGTTATATTTTGTGCTCTGAGAAAGATGTGATAAAGAATTAAATTAAAAATATTTGGGAAGTTAAACAAAATATTGAAAAGTATAAAGCAAAAGAGTCGCTGAAGCAGAGGAAGCAAGGGATAAAACCTAACACAACAAATATACCAGAATCAGGGAAATCCCAATGAGACCCTCATGCCATGATCGATAACAGATCCAGATCTCATGAGAGGAAATGGTGAATGAAGTAAGTCTGTAGCTGTAGGAAAACTTTCAATTTGTTCTTCACCAGGAAACAGAAAATATAATGTGATGAAATTAATTATTGAAGGATAGATATTTCTCAAATGTTTAATAAGCTAAGTGACATGACTATTTTATGAATCTGTTATTCAAGTTTATTCAATGACTACAAATAGATAGGGTTTTTGTTGGTTTCGTTTTGTATTACTTTTACTTTTTTTTTTTTTACATCCCAGTCATTACCACCCTCCCTCCCAATTTGCCCTCCCACAGTTCCTCATCCCATTGCTTCTCATCCATCCAAGAGGAAGTCCCCCCAACATCCCTGCCAGGCCTCCCCACAATGTGGGGCCTCAAGTCTCCAAAGAGTGAGGTAGTTCTTCTCTTATTCAGGCCAGACCAGGCAGTCCTCTGCTGTATATGTGTTGTTAGCCTTGAACCAGCTCTTGTATGCTGCCTAGTTGTTGGCCCAGTGTCTAAGAGATCTCAGGGGTCCAGGTTAGCCGAGACCGCTGCTCTTTCTGTGGGGTCACCTTCCTCCTCAGCTTCCTCCAACTACTACTAATAATTTAAAATACTAAATGAAAATAATTTATTCGAGTCTCATTTACAAAGAATTTTATTACTTTACATTATTAAAAGAAACTTAAGCTAAAGTGTCATTATAGCTATTTCCTACTGATTCGTTAGTTTTGCTTCATAGTTTTCTAGGTTTGAAGGATGATTGTGTGTGTGTGTGTGTGTGTGTGTGTGTGTGTGATGAAAAAGCTATCTACTACAGTTAGGCACAATAACACTAAACTAATGATTTCACCCACTTCCAGCTTAGTTAAATTGCTATTTTATTAATGTACTTACACGTAGAAGCATAGATAGCTAACAACAGCCCACATCACTATAATGTGACAAAACGGTAATGCTGACTCAAAATTCTGCATTTCTGAAACTTTCAGTTGACCCACAGATAGCTGAGTTAGAAGGGATAGCTGCTCACTCCAGATACTGTCACTGATTTTGAGTTTGAATTTCATTCCTTTTATATATTAAAAGAAAAAATTAATCAAAGTGGGAAAGCAACAGTTTTTATTAATTAGTTAATTTATTTATTCACATTTCAAATGTTGGCCCCTGTCCCAGTTTCCCTTCCAAAAACCCCCATTCCAATTCCCCTCCCCTTTGCCTTTAAGAGGATGTTCTCCTACTCACATATCCACTCCTGCCTTGTCCCTCTAGCTTCCCCATACGCTGGGGTAACAAGCCGCCACAGAACCAAGAGCCTCCCCTCCCATTGATTCCACATAAGACAATCCTTTGCTACATACATACCTGGAGTCATGGACCCATCCATATATACCGATTGGTTGATGGTTTAAACCCTAGGAGCCCTGGGGGCCTACTTAGTTGGTATTGTTGTTCTTATGGGGTTGCAATCCCCTTCAGCTCCCTCATGCCTTCCCCTAACTCTTCCATTGGGGTTCTCAGGCTCAGTCTGATAGTTGACTGTGAGTATCTGCATGTCTTAGTCAGATGCTGGCTGAGCCTCTCAGAGGGCAGCCCTACTAGTCTCCTGTCTGAAAGCAGTTGTTGGCATCTGTAATAGTGTAGAAGTTTGGATCTCTGCATATGGAATGGAACCCAAGGTGGGGTGGTATTTGCATGACCTTTCCTTTTTTTTTTTTTTTGTCCTGCCTTTCCTTTAGACAGGAACAATTCTGGTCTAAAAATTTTGAGATGGGTCGGTAGCCCCAACCTTCAAATAGGGGCCATGCCTATGTACTGGATGTGGTCTCTTCAGGTTCTATCTCCCTTCTGTTGGGTATTTCAGCTGATGTCATCCCTTTTGAATCCTAGGAACCCCTTGCTTCCCTGGCATCTGGGATTTTCTAGTGGTTCCCTTGTTTGTCACCACCCCACTGCTACATATTTTTATTCATTCTCCTGACCCTCTGGACTTCTCTCCTGTCTCTTCTGATACTTGATCCTGACCCCTCTTTTCTATCCCCGTTATCTCTCCTTTCTAGGGTCTTCTCCCTCTACCTCTGGCAATTATTTTGTTCCCCTTTCTAAGAAGGATTACAACATTCCCACTTTGTTCTTCCTTCTTGTTAAGCTTCATAGGGTCTGTGAGTTGCATTGTCGGTTGTCCTATTTTGGGGGCTAATATCCACTTATCAGTGAGTACACACCATGTGTTTCCTTTGGAGTCTGGGTTACCTCGTTCAGGATATCAAAAATTCAGGCAACAGCAGATGATGGCAAGGATGTGGAGAATGAGGAACAATCCTCCATTGCTGAGAAAAACCACTTTAAAAAATAATCTGGTGTTTTGTCAGAAAATTAGAAGTAGTTCTACCTGAGAGATCCAGTTATACCATTACTGGGAATATTCCCAAAAGTTGCTCTAACATATAACAATGGCACATGCTCCAATATGTTCATAGCAACCTTATTTATAACACCCAGAAGCTGGAAACAACCCAGATGTTCCTCCATGGGAGAATGGATACCAAAAAATGTGGTATATTTACACATTAGAGGACTACTCAGCTATTAAAAATTATGACTTCATGATTTTGCAGACAAAAGGAATGGAGCTAGAAAGACTGATATTTCAAAGTATGACCTTCCATGGTGGAGATTTTAAGAGAACTGTTACAGAGTGCATACTAAGAGATTTCACATATATCAGAAGGCAATAGGTGAAAGTTTTCTATCCCTAAACTATATTAACTTTCCTTAGGTTTCCAGAACAAAAACTCATGGTCTACATAATTTCAAACAACAGAAATTAATTTCACAAGGTTCTAAAGCAAGCCATTCAAGATCAAAGTATTAACAGGACTGCTTAGCATTATTTTTTTTCCTAGATCATTTTACTTTTTGTTTTGTGAATAAGTACATGATCATGAAGATATTTTTTTGCATAATGTGAATGCAGGCATTTTTAGAGGCCTGAAGTGGTGTCAGATCCCCTGGAACTGTAATTACAGGTGGGTGTGAGCTATTTAATAATGCTATTGCCTATTGAAAACCAAACTCAGGCCCTTGGCCAGAAAAGCTACTGTCCTTACCCACTGAAACATCTCTTCAGCCCCAGGTAGCTGTTTCTCTCAGGCACTCTATTATGGGATTAGACTTGGTTGCATGTTTGTTTCTTTATTACATGGGCTTTATTGTTCCTACCTTCAGTGTCTTTCTATTCATTTACATGTTATTTTCAAAGGACACTGACCAGAATATATTGTTGCCCACACTATTGGCCCCATTTTATAAAAGGCAGTTTCTCTACTGCTGCCTTTAAAAACAAACATGATCACCATGCCAAGATGTCAGAGAATATGTCTTCAACTTCTGAATTTTGAGGGACATAATTTAATCTGAAACATATTCACAGTCTAGGAGGGTGGGGAAGAAAATATGTATCTTTCATCACTTGAGATAAATTATTCACTTTCACAGTGATTCTCGTAGTGTTTGAAGTGTGTTTTCTAAAGTGAGAAGAGCTATAAAGGGGATGTATCTGCTTCTTAAATCAGAATAACATGTGACCTCATACAAATAAAACAGAAATGGCTACACGCTGAGCAGTCTGAATGCTCAAAGCTTATTTAGGTGAAGAATTTGTATTTTCTTTTTTTTTCTCACTGGAGGATGGATAAAGTGAGAGTTATTGAAGATCTTTTTCAAAGATGTCACCGATAAGATAAGAAGCATCCTCAGAGCCAATAGCTAGAGGTGAAATATAAGATTTCTAAGGGCTGTGGAAAGGGAAAAATAATTATGCAGAAATTGACATTGCATTTCACACCTAAGATTAAAAGGTTGCAGGAGATAAATTATCATAAATAAAAACAAACTAACCAACAAAGATTAAAATATTCATAAGAATCTCCTTAAATTATGAACTCCATAATAGCAGAAAATAAAATAAATAAATTCCTATCTTTTTGTTCCTTATTCTTAAAGATCAGAAAGATTTTGCTATAATAATACTACTGTAAAGATGACTGGGAACTCATCCTCACAATGGTGACAGAGAGGAGGGCACACATCACAAGCCTATCCTCATAATAGAAACAGAGAAAAGGCTTGTACCCTAAGCCAAAGCCAGCCATAGGTTTCTAATATAAAAAGAGTAGTCTTTAGAAGAATAGAATGATTACTATTAATTCAAGTTGTGGATTTTAGTCAATCAACATTCTAGATTCCTTATTTATGGTGATTAGAGGGCAACCATTGTATGGTAAATAACATTTGGCTTACCCCTAAAAGAATAGCCTTTACAGGTACCCTTTGGCCATTTTTGGTGTAACTTCTTCTACTATAATCAAATTCTAACCATTTAGATAAATTCACTGAAGAGAAATTAACAGAGTCAAATGTCCCTAGTTTGTGAGGTAGTCTCAATATAGCAGCTCATCAAATTGTGAACCCAATCACAGTAAATAACATTTGGCTTACCCCTAAAAGAATAGCCTTTACAGGTACCCTTTGGCCATTTTTGGTGTAACTTCTTCTACTATAATCAAATTCTAACCATTTAGATAAATTCACTGAAGAGAAATTAACAGAGTCAAATGTCCCTAGTTTGTGAGGTAGTCTCAATATAGCAGCTCATCAAATTGTGAACCCAATCACAGAGGTAGATTCAGGGAGGCATGGATGCAGGCTTAGGGATCTTCAACACCATTGTCAGTCACTGAGTCTTTCATTTTACCAGTGATGGCTAGTGAATGTTCAGTAGTTAAGGTGCTTGCCATCAAGCCTGATGATCTAGGTTCAGTTCTGGAGTCTCAGGTTTTCAAAGAGATCACCCAGTGTGACAAAGTCCTTCTGTTGCCTGGAGATCAGACAGCTCCTTGGGACTCTTAGCTCTATCTCTAGCACCATATGTGCCTGCATGATGTCATTCGTCTTGCCATGATGATAATAGACTAAACCTCTGAAGCTCTAAGCTAGCCCCAATTAAATGTTTTGCTTTATAAAAGTTGCCAAGGCCATGGTGTCTCCTTATAGCAATAGAAATCCTAACTAATTCCATATGTAATACGACTTTAAGGAACATTTTAAAAACAGTAGTAAACACTTTTCAGTTATATTGTGATTAAAACTGATGAATACTATTGCATGAAAGTGACACTACAAAACTTATGGACCTCTGGATTTTATTAAAAGTACATTTGCCAAAACAGATACAAATTTTAACACGGATGTTTTATTAGGTAATTGACTGAAATATAGTACTTTTGTGATGTTTGTGGCATTTTCTAGCTTATAGAGTTCTTAAGTGTGGGAATATCTAGCAATGCAATATATGTGGTTTTAATCTTTGCATGTGATTATGTGTGGAGACATTTGTGAGTGAGTGCATCTGTGTTAGGGCAAACATATTCAAGACATATCCACTCTTGTTTTTAACTGTGTTTGAGACAGAAACTCTTGTTCCTCATTTTATATGCCAAACTATCTGGACCACACAGTTTTGAAGAGTCTACTATATTAGCCTCCCACATTGGAAAAGAAGCACCATAATTACAGATAGTCCCAACCATATCAGTATTTACATAAGGTTGGGGTTCTGAACAAAAGCCTGTATATTTGTGTGGCAACTGCTTTACCCATTCCGGTCTTTCTCCATCTATAGTATAGTGTTTTGACAGCTAATATATAATTAGACACTCATTAATAAGTAAAAGTACTTTCATTTTCTAAATTTTTGCACAGCGAAAAATGGAATATTTACATGTTTAAGAAGGGGGGTGGATACAGAAGGGAGAAGAGGTTTGGAGGGACTGGGAGATGTAAAGGAGGATAAATTGTATTCAGGATATATTGTATAAGAAAATTGCATTTTCATTATAAGAAAACAATATGAAAAAATGGATTGTTTCTTGACTGAATGGACAATACTTCCCCTCACTTTTTATGACTGAAATTACTGATTTCATTTCAACTTCTTTTAAAATTACTTTATTTTTATTCAATTATATACACACTGGGGGAAAACACCAAAATAGGTTGTATTATTTAAAAACAATAACATCTAGGATAGTTATCTTTTCATATACATACATATATATATATATGTGTGTGTATATATATTTCTACTAGAAATATATATATGTATATATATATTTCTACTAGAGTGATAAAATTTGCTTAGTAACCATACCTACCAATAAACAATCAAACAAATTAATACATTTGGAAAGTAGATAGAACAAAGTTTGAATTAAAACATTTAGGTCCATGATTGCTGTTTGTTGTCAAGTCACCCAGCCTTCTCACACTTCCTGTTCTACATCTGAAAATTACCACACCTGTTCATTGTCAAGCCCAAATGACACTAATCTATAAGGTGATGGAAGTGCTTGACATGTTCTAGGTCCTTATTACACTGAGTGATTACCATTCCCCTGTTTGTACTATACTACTTTTAATTATTTTTAAATATGTAATAATATATCTTCTGAGTATTTTAAATAAATATTAGTATACATTAATTTTACATGAAAAAAGGAGTATGTCTCAGTACACATTAAAAAGGAAAATATCTATAACAAAATTTTATTAGATATTTTCTTTATTTACATTTCAAATGTTATACCCTTTCTTGGTTTCCCCTTTGAAAAACCCCTATCCTCACCCTCCTGCTCACCAACCCACCCACTCCCACTTCTTGGCCCTGGCATTCCCCTATATTGGGGCATAAAACCTTTACAGGACCAAGGGCCTCTCTTCCCATTGATAACTGTCTATGCCATCCTCTACTACATATGTAGCTAGAGCCAGAAGTTCCACCATGTGTTTTCTGTGGTTGGTGGTTTAGTCCCAGGAAGCTCTGGAGATATTGGTTAGTTTGTACTGTTGTTCCTCCTATGGGGGTTCAAAACCTTTCAGCTCCTTGGGTACTTTCTCTAGGTCCTTTATTGGGGAGCCTGTGCTATGTTCACTGGATGGCTATGCACATAAACTTCTGTATTTGTAAGACACTGGCAAAGCCTCTCAGGAAACAGCTATATCAGACTCCTGTCAGCAAGCCCTTGTTGACCTACATAATAGTGTCTGGGTTTGGTGGTTGTATATGGGATGAATCCCCAGGTGGGACAGTCTCTGGATGGTCATTCCTTCAGTTTCTGCTCTACAGGTTGTCTCTGTAGCTCCTTCCATGGGTATTTTGTCCCCCTTCTAAGAAAGATTGGAAAAGAAACAAAAACAACAACAACAAAAAAAAATACTCAATAAAATTCTAACAAACCGAATCCAAGAACACATCGAAACAGCCATCTATCATGACCAAATAGTCTTCATTCCAGGGATGCAGTGATGTTTTAATATACGGAAATCCATCAACGTAATCCACTATATAAACAAACTCAAAGTCAAAAACCACATGATCATCTCAGTAGATGCTGTGAAAGCTTTTGACAAAATCCAACACCCATTCATGATAAAAGTCTTGGAAAGATTAGAAATTCAAGGCCCATATCTAAACTTAATAAAAGCAATATACAGCAAACCAGTAGCCAACCTCAAAGTAAATTAAGAGAAGCTGGAAGCAATCCCACTAAAATCAGGAACTATACAAGGCTGCCCACTCTCTCCCTACCTATTAAATATAGTACTCAAAGTCCTAGACAGAACAATTAGACAACAAAGGGAGGTCAAGGGGATACAAATTGGAAAGGAGGAAGTCAAAATATCCCTATTTGCAGATGATATGATAGCATATATAAATGACCCTAAAAATTCCATTAGAGAACTCCTAAACCTGATAAACAGCTTCAGTGCAGTAGTTGGATATAAAATTAACTCATAATCCATGACCTTTCTCTACACAAAGGATAAACAGGCTGAGAAAGAAATTAGGGAAACAACACCCTTCACAATAGTCACAAATAATATAAAATATCTTGGTGTTACTCTAACTAAGGAAGTGAAAGATCTGTATGATAAGAACTTCAAGTCTCTGAAGAAAGAAATCAAAGAAGATCTCAGAAGATGGAAATATCTCCCATGCGCATGGATTGGCAGGATCAATATAGTAAAAATGGCTATCTTGCCAAAAGCAATCTACAGATTCAATGCAATCCTCATCAAAATTCCAACTCAGTTCTTCACTGAGTTAGAAAAGACAATTTACAAATTCATCTGGAATAACAAAAAAACCTAGGATAGCAAAAACTCTTCTCAAGGATAAAAGAACCTCTGGTGGAATCACCATGCCTGACCTCAAGCTGTACTACAGAGCAATTGTGATAAAAACTGCATAGTACTTGTACAGCGACAGACAGGTAGATCAATTGAATAGAATTGAAGACCCAGAAATGAACCCTCACACCTATGGTCACTTGATCTTTGACAAAGGAGCTAAAACCATCCAGTGGAAAAAAACAGCATTTTCAACAAATGGTGCTGGCTCATCTAGTGGTTAGCATGTAGAAAAATGGGAATTGATCCCTTCTCATCTCCTTGTACGAATTTTTAAAAATCTACAAAAGAAAAATTCCATCACATTTTTGTAAAAAGCTCTATTATTTTGAATTAAATGTCCTCCATTCTCCGTGATGTCTGGATTTCACTGGGCAGGAACTCATGGTAAATTGCCTTAAATTGCTTTTACAGTAAAGGCTGTCTCCACAGCAGAATGTCCAGGTCAAGTTCACATGTTTACTTCAAAAAGTAAAAGCAACGTATCAGTGAACTTGCTTCATGTGCAAAGTGGACATGCTTAGAAATGATAAAATCGGGAGCTTATCTTTAGCCTGACGTGAAGGTCGATGATAGGGTACGCATCTTGCTCTGCTCCCTCCCTTTCCATGACATATGGAAACTAATGGGTGTTTATATGTGAACTGGACAGTAGGATAAGTCGTGAAGGAGATGAAGAGCAGAGGGATATTAAATATTCAGCATTTTAAATGGACAAATGGAACTTCCTTTACTATAAAACAGCAAAGAGCCAAGCTACTGTAAAGTGATCCGTAAAGTGTCAGATTCTCTTTGTGATTGGGATATTGGATATGAATAAATGTTTCTAGTACATAAAGCACTATTTTAAAATCTACCATTATTTTAAACATAATGGAAGAGATTATTATTTAAATGTTCTCAAAACACTCTTGATAAATATATGAAACACTTAAAGGCAAAATAAACATCCTATATTTTTATAATTGAAATTAATGTATGCTAATTAGGTGAAGTTTGGTCTTTTTAAAGTAAGCAGCCATACACTTGTATTTTAGTAGCTTTCATATTTTGAGTAATGACAATGATTTTGCTTGTCACTTCTCTCCTATAGTGATGCATGTCTTCATTATTTGATGGTATATACATAAAATAGACATAAAGACTGCATTGCAAGGTCACCCACTGAGAAGGGAAGGTGAAGCTCCAAGCTTCCTCTGCTTCATTAGGCACCGCTTTTCAGCAGACCACTGATGGACCAAATGCCTATGGTTTATCTTCTTCACAGGTCATAAATTACTAAGTATTTCTCACCCACTCGAGTCTAGATTTGCCTCCCATGCTCTGAAGAAGATGATTACAGAATGCTGCTCTGCCAGTGAATAATTGCTCCTGAAAGACTTCTGAGATTTCACGGAATTCTTAAAATGTATCTTTACTGATAAACAGAGTATTTCCAACCCCTCCAGTATGGAGTCTCAAAAGTTAGACATTGGCAAGATAAAGATAAAAGCTTACTATGAAGAAGGGTTGATCAAATTAAAGATATGAGTTATTGAGAAAATCATATTTCAGAAGAATCTTTTTAGAAGAGCTGTATATTATATAATTTTAAAGAATCATAGTCTCTTAAAAAACAGCTACCAGCAAAGTCTTATTTTAAAATTGCAAGGTCACTATATATTTTTTTGTTTTCTGCCTGAATTATTGATATTCCTGATATAAGCTGAACTCCAAAGGTCTTCCTTATGACCTTGTTGTCCTTTAGGGATGGGAAAAGTGCTCTCACTTCCTTTACTATGCTACGAACTCTAAACCATTACTACAGAGAACCAAGAAATTCATGTTTCATAGTGATAGTGTAGGAAAACTTGCTGACCTGTGACCTGATTTGCATCTCTGTTAGTTAAACACACAAAAATGGATGTTGTAGGAGTGCAGCTATTTATTGATCTCACCATTCACACTCCTATAGCAAGGTATCATCTGAGTCAATCAAATGTTATGGAGCACAGCAAGGACCTAGCTTGGCATTTTCCAAATCAGGAGAGATTTTCACACAGTAAAGGAACCTTACGAGTAAGGAATGACGATGTTGCTTATTTGACACCAGGAATCTATTGCAAAGGCTACTTTCACAGGCTTCAAGAATCTCAAAGGTTTTTGGTAGATTGAGGATTTGGATTCCTAGTAAACAAAGATATATTATTTTTCTATGTGAAATCCTGAAATGGACCAGAGATTCAAAAATGTGAATTCCAGTGATATTCTACATGATACAGTGCAGAAACACAAAAATGATCAGCAGAGATGCTGGCAGCTTACTCAAGGAAGTCATTTTTACAGTTGTTTGCTTTATTTCTCATTTCAACCCTGAAGAAGCTTGACCTACTTCTACAAAATGAGGAAGAGAGAAATATTCTACACTAAGCACTTCCCTTCTCTGATTCAAAAACTGGAATGAGCTGGTTAAGGAAAGCTTCAGTTGAGTTTGAAACAGAGAATTTTGAAATGAGCAGGGTGGTTTACAGTCAGATTGTTGCTGACAATATGGAGTAAATGTAAATTTATTGAACAGAGTAACACTTTCCTTCAGAGAATTTCTACCCACCGGAGAGAATGATTCATGGTATTGTACTTGGAGGCAGTGATCAATAAAGCTTTTAGAAAATAGTTATTGGTTGTAAGCCAGTAAGTGAGAAATCTTCAATAAATTGGATGAGCTAAAATTGTAAACTGGATGGCAGCACAAATCTCAGAAAGGAACTCTGTTTTGCAACATTGCACAAGTATGCTTTTTCTTTAACTCTTCTGTCTGCTTTTTGTTTGCTTGTATCCCTTTAACCCATCATCTCTGCATACATTTAGGAACAAAAAAAATCTGGTCTCTGGAAATATTTCTAACTAGAGTAGAATTTTCCTCATCCTTTTCAGAAAGAATTCTGCAAGGATGATCCATGACTGTTTCTTCTAAACTACAAATACTGGACTCTTTCCTGTGCCAGCATTACCTAATCTTAAAATTCTAAATATTTCATTACTATAATTTCAAAAGTAGAAAAATATTAAAGTTATTACAAATTATCAATTAATGGCTAAGATCAAAAATTCAGGTGACAGCAGATGCTGGCGAGGATGTGGAGAAAGGGGAACACTCCTCCATTGTTGGTGGGATTGCAAGCTTGTACAACCACTCTGGAAATCAGTTTGGTGGTTCCTCAGAAAATTGGACATAGTACTACCAGAGGATCCCGCAATACCTCTCCTGGGCATATATCCAGAAGATGTCCCAACCGGTAAGAAGGACACATGCTCCACTATGTTCATAGCAGCCTTATTTATAATATCCAGAAGCTGGAAAGAACCCAGATGCCTCTCAACAGAGGAATGGATACAGAAAATGTGGTACATTTACACAATGCAGTACTACTCAGCTATTAAAAAGAATGAATTTATGAAATTCCTAGGCAAATGGATGGACCTGGAGGGCATCATCCTGAGTGAGGTAACCCAATCACAAAGGAACTCGCACAATATGTACTCATTGATAAGTGGATATTAGCCCAGAAACTTAGGATACCCAAGATATAAGATACAATTTGCTAAACGCATGAAATTCAAGAAGAACGAAGACCAAAGTGTGGACACTTTGCCCCGTCTTAGAAATGGGAACAAAACACCCATGGAAGGAGTTACAGAGACAAAATTTAGAGCTGTGACGAAAGGATGGACCATCTAGTGATTGCCATATGCAGGGATCCATCCCATAATCAGCTTCCAAACACTGACACCATTGCATACACTAGCAAGATTTTGCTGAAAGGACCCAGATATAAGCTGTCTCTTGTGAGACTATGCCAGGGCCTAGCAAACACAGAAGTGGATGCTCACAGTCAGCTATTGGATGGATCACATGGCCCTCAATGGAGGAGCTAGAGAAATTACCCAAGGAGCCAAAGGGAACTGCAACCCTATAGGTGGAACAACAATATGAACTAACCAGTACCCTGGAGCTCTAGTCTCTAGCTGCATATGTATCAAAAGATGGCCTAGTCGTCCATCACTGGAAAGAGAGGCCCATTGGACTTGCAAACTTTATATGCCCCAGTACAGGGGAACCCCAGGGCCAAAAAGGGGAGCGGGTGGGTAGGGCATTGGGGTGGTGGGTATGGGGGACTTTTGGGATAGCATTGAAAATGTAAACGAGGAAAATACCTAATAAAAAATAAATTAAAAATAAAACAAAAAAAACCCAAATTATCAATTATACTTAAGGGAATATTTCATGATGTATAGAGTAGTGAATGACAGAAGTTTCCTGTTTTATTTAGAGTTGGTCATTCAAGAAAGGGGATAAAGAAAAACAATGGAACATAATTTCACTATGAAGCAAACATTAGGCAGGGTACTATTTATGCTACTACTGAAAGAAATGAAAAGGAGACATAAATATCATAACCTATATTATATAGAACCTTCTTTCTCTATTGTATGAATGTTCCATGTTGCCAAGAGGCCAATATCTACTGAATGTGTTCATTTTCTAGTTTCTTAGAAATACTACCCATCTTCAATGTCAGAAGGAGGACAATTCAAAAGTGTAACTTTCTTTTTATTATTCAAAGAGCATCATGTTACCATTTAATAAAGTAGAAGAAGAGAAGGGAAAATATGTCAGAATTTTAGGTTCAGATTTTTCTATAAAGAAATGTAACACATTAAATATGAATGACTTATGTGTATGCAACACAGGACTAAAGTTTCAAGGAACATGCTAGTCTAGAGAAATGAGTAAATCCTGGGAGTCAAAGCCCATGTGTAGAAGTAGAAGGCTTTGCAGACAGAATATTGTTGACTTACATAAATGCAGCTCTGATGGTCACTAGAGGCTGTGGATTAGTCTGTGGGAGAAAATCCTCAAAAACCACAGTTTGTGATGGAAGGTCTGTATTTCCAATAAATTTATCCTTAAGAAAATAGCCAGGATCACATTGTAAATATTCAATATTCTTCTGTATTTTTATTTTCACAAGAATATTACCCGTGGTCTACATCTATGCTTCCAAGGGCTCAGCCTTTTCTTCAGGGAGTTGAACTGAAGGACAATCAAATTGCAAAAGTAGCAAAGAATCTTAACTCAAAAGCAGATTGATTGTATCACTCAGAACTCACTGTCAGAAGGGACAACTGGACACAGAAATGAGAAAGTATTCAAGAGCCCCTGCTTTTTCTTCAGCCTCCCTTTTGTCCAATATATGATTAAGAAGCTTTTAATTTCTAAGAAGCATAGAAAGTCTGACTTTTTGTTTTGATTGGCAGGAGGCATAGATTAAATAAGCTTTTGTTCATTGCCCATGTTCTTCCCCATAGAACACCTGATTTCAACAATCTACATGTCCAATTATGAATAGGCACTAGATTGTTAATAGATATTTTTTTCTAAAAGTTTCCTCAGAGGTTATGACTAGCCTTATTTCTGCACATATACCCAAACATTTTCAGGCCTGATCAGCTTATTGATTAGAAAAATCAGATGCATGCCAGGGTGTGCTCAAGTGAATATAGGGCATATTTATAATCATAAATCATTTATATATTATTCATAATCATACGATGTTAAGAACGAACTTCTCATTCCATTGTTTGAAAAGGGGTGTCTATTCAGTATCTGTGGTATCCCAAGCTGCCAAGTGTATTGTTACAACAGGGATATACATATAGTTCAAACCAAGTGGAATCTCGATTTGTTAAGCTATTTGCCATACTCCCTTGCCTCAACTGTAAGAAAAACGTAGTCACTGAAAACTTTACCAAATATATTCTCTTTAAGCAAGGAATGATTTCTGTACATACAAATGAATTTACCAGACCCTTTTCTAGCTGGAGCAAAACCTTGTTCCTAATCTAGTGTCTTATAGTCTTTCACCTGCATGTTTCATACAAAAGAGAAAAACAAAGTTTTATATCACTTAAAATATGCATGTGACATTTGCAAGCCAGAAACACAGACTGTATACAGGACCGATTATCACAGCAAGAGCATTCCAATGTGACCATTGCAGCAGAAAGAGCTGAAAGGTATAATAATCCTTTGAGAAATACTAAGGGTAGCGTGAAGTCAAGAGTGGAGACAAAGACAAGAACACTAGAAAAGTCTCAAAACATTGGTACCTGTAGATAGTGAAAACACATAAACACTAAACACAGCCATGCTGCCAGCTAGGTTAACTCAAAACCCGAACACTATAGGTCTATTTAGCTCAGTTCCCATTACTGAAAATAACATGTCTAGCTCTCAACAAAAATTACAAGTTGTAGCAGAGTCTGGCACCAGGCCAAAATTCTGTGTGATTTTTCTTTGAGGACCAGCTATAGAGAGTTAGCAATCTCAGCTTATAGGTTTTGGTGGTAATTAGGGTCTGGGGAGGTGTTAAGAAGAAGGGGAGGAGGAATGAGATTAAGGAGGTTTTCTCAGAGGGGAAATGAGGAAAGGGGATTTGAAAGGTTAATAAAGAAAATAATAAAAGAAAAAGGAAAAAAGAAGAAGAAAAGAGGTTTCTCTTCTCATAACAGACTTAAAGCATGGCCATAGAATTTCAGTTCTCTTGAAAGAGCTGTAGGCCACACTCAACCTAGAGGCCAGCCATATCTGTGTTTTAAGTCCTTGTGTTTGCTTTTTAGAAACTTCCTTACTGAAGGATGCGCATGTATTTATCCTACTCTCAATGAGGCTGCTCCTACTTCTACTTGTTCTATGTCTCTCTCTTGGTCCTGTGAAGGCTCTGTGCCCCAGTATAGGGGAATGCCAGAACCAGGAATGAGAGTGGGTGGGTTGGGGAGCACGGGGAGGGAGGATGGTATAGGGGATTTTCAGAGGGGAAACTAGGAAAGGGAACAACATTTGAAATGGAAATAAAGAAAATAAAAAATATATCATTTTCTTAATAAAAAAATGAATCTCACTCCATAGAAAAGGTCTGGAGATCCCTTGGCAGGGAGGTGAATCCCTCTGCCTAAGTTTAATGTCTCCTGTCCCATTCTTCACATGAAAGTAATTCAAAGACTATGAGAAAATCTGACCGTAAGTCCGGGATACATTGGCATTTGCTCAGATTAGAAGGGTGAGGGATGGTAAGTATGGCCTAGAATTCTTCTAATTCTTCAATCTTAACGTAGTAAATATAAATTATTATTATGATCAAGTCAACAAAAGTTAAAGTAAACTCTGTGGATGGGTTCAGCAAAGACAGAGATAAGCATCCGAGAAGAGCAACAGAATGTGTCTTCAGCTGTCCTGTAAGGAAGTAACAATGAACATATCACTGAAGATGCTGAACCTGAGAGGGCAAAAGGCAAGGTACTGCTGACTGTGCTGGTACCCAACCACCCACAGACATCAGAGGAAGGCTACTGATCAAGATCAGAACAGCAACCCCAGATGTAAAATCCCTTGATGTAAAAGTCAGATTTAAAAACAAAGGTGATAGGGATGATTTTAAGTGTTAAAAATGGCATAGCAATACATTTTCATTGTTGGTGTTCTTATTCTCTTTAAGTCAGAGGCTCAAGAATTCTCTAGAGCTCCTCACAATCAGCATAACAAAATCCTTGCTTAAAGACCATGTAAGCACCCAATTGCATGAAAACTGTGATATATACTCAGTGTCCTTCTAATTTGGATGTGTTACATTCTCACTGTCACTGTGAATTCTTGCTACTTTTCCCCTTTCTTTGAACAAACAGTCGCAGCAAAATAATGTACAAGCTCTTTGGGAACTTTTGATCAAAACAGAGTTAGTGAGTAGCCAGTAAGGAAGACATAATCCTTTAACCCCAGCATTAAGGTGGCTGAGGCAAAAGGTCGGGTAATCAAGAAGTTCAAGACCTGATTGAGTTACACAGCAAGTTTCTCAAAAACAAATATCTGTTACCGCAACAAGACCTGAACAAAGACAACTATAGACCTGCTAACAGGGCAAGGGAAAAGCACATGGGGCATGAACCTCAGACAAAGAATCACAAGAAATTAAGGACCATTCAGAAAAAAGAAATAATTATCTTCATGAAAACCACCCTCAGTTTCCTATCCAATACCAAGTACTCATCTCTGAAGTCATATTCTAACAAAATTAGACACTGAGCAGCTTGTATGTGTATTTCAGTGTATATATAATATATATATATATAAAATATATATATATTTATATATATATATATATATATATATATATATATATTATACACACACACACAGAGACAGACAGAGTTTATATATGTGTGTATGTGTTTACACATATATACATATATGTGTATGTATACTTATATGCACACAGAGGGGCATATGTATGTATATATGCCAATAATTAGAGAAGTATAAGCCTTAAATTTTAGAGAGAGTGGAAGGGAGGTATGTGGAAAAGCATACAAAATAAAGGGGAAAATGTTGCAATAATGCTTCAATTGAAAAAAATCATATTATGTAGAAACAAAGAAAAAGATGGGGACTTAGGTCACTGGTAGGGAAATTGCTTAACATATGTTACACCCTGACTCAAAAAACAGAAGATAAAACAAAAAATCATTTAGGAGGTCCTTTTTTGGGTTGAAAAATGTTGCATAAATAATTAAAGAAATATTAATATCAAGGCTATCATGTTGAAATATAACATAATTAGAGTATTCATTTTTATATTTGAATACATATTAAATTCTACTTTCTTATGTAACATTTAATTTATATTGGAGCTGTTTTCTCTACTTCTACAAAAATGCAATGCAAGAAGGAATAACACTTCCAAAAAGGAAGCTGATTCCCATGGAAAAGATGTCAGCATATTAATCTATACTGTAACAGTCCTGAGATAATCACTGTTGGGAACAACATAGAATTCGGTGAGATTGGAAGGGTCTCTTTTACATGGTCTTAGCAGCCAAGAACTATTTATCATTTCTGTTCATTTTCAAAATAGAATCTAACTTTTTTCTAAGAGTGAATGAAAAGATTGATTCTTGTTATCTCTTTCTGAGGTAAGAAAAAGCTAGATATTTTTTTATGAGGGAACCAAATAATTCAAATTAATTTTAATGAAGTGTCAGACACTATGGGTGACATAAAATACATGCTTAGGAAAGAAAAATATAGTTATTCTTTGTGTCATCAATTTACTCATTTGGATATGTAAACTACCATATCAAATAATCCATGGAGAAACATGCAAAAATCCAGGAGCACTCTATTGTCTTAAAACAGCTAACAGATATCAGAAGGTATTATTTTTTATCATCATCATTATTATTACTGTTATTATAAGAATGTACATTTATTTATAGTTTACTGCCATTCTCTGTAATGCTGCACATCCATTGTTATAAAACCTTGATTCATAATTTGAAGAGTAATTTCATTCAATAAAAACCACCTTCCCAATATCTCTGAGCATACTGTTAGGCACAGGATTTACTTGACTTCTCTCAGAATATATGTTTTATAATTTGCACTCTCAAAGAGGAGATATTGAATTTATACAAAGTACACCTATTTAAAAGTGTCTTTCTGTTTGGATTTGAGTCCTCTGGTCTGTGAATGAGTGCTATGTAGTCTGTCCATAGGAGTGCAGCTAGCTAATTACCAACTCAGCTCTACTCGTGATGGATGCAGTAACAATCATTTTATAACTCAAACCTTTTAAATGTTCTTCATGTATATTCCATACGCATAAATGTACCTATTATACATACATATTTATTTATATGTTTGAGCATTTATAAATATGTAAATACTAATAGATGATGTGTAAAGAAACTAGGAGTTTACTGAATTAATCTTGAAGTGTCAAATGCAGTATATTATGTTTCAAGTATTATTACATCTTTGTACTTGTATGCTTAAATTTTCTATCATTTCTATCCATACCAAAATGAAGAATGAAAATGAACTGAATTAGATAAAATAAGTCCACAGAAATGAAAGTTACAGGGTATGCTCTTTAAATATTTGCTTACAATACCTCAAATATTTCTCCCACAGTGTTCTTGAAGAACAGTTACTAAGAAAAAACACTAACTTTATTTCAAATCTAAAAAAAGTATGTAATAATCCCTAAAATATGAATAATAATTTGAAAATATATTAAAAATCACTGTAATTTAATAGTGCATCAAATGCATACACTCAATTACTTGACAGTTTTTCAGGCTCCCTGTACTTATTTGTAGCACATCTTTAAGTACTCTTTTGTGTAACAGAGAAAATTTCTTAGGTTATCTCAATATTCTGTGAATAAAATTGCAATGAACAAGTTTTTATTTTTAAATAATGGAAAATTCTCACTATAAGATAATATATATTGAGATGATGGCACAACATAGCGCCAACCTATAGCTGATTCAGACTTCTTGGAAACAGAACATATGAGGTAGAAACAAGATGGCTGACTGGTGATATCCAGTGTCAACTATTCAAAAAACAAGAATCAGTATTACAAGCTCATCTCTGTATTTTTAGGTGAATTATCATGGTAAAACTAATAATAATAATCCATAAAAGACTGAAAAAATAAAGTTAGCGACCTAGGAAAATAGCCCAGCAAAAGCAATGTGTGTGTGTGTGTATGTGTGTGTGTGTGTGTGTATACGATTTCTGCACAGAGTTTCATAGCTAGGGAGGGCGTCCCCTTTGCAGGAGTAAGTTTGAAGACGTTTAAGCCAGCTGGAAGAAGTGCTGATGATCCCACCCATTGAAAGTTCCAGAATCCATAGAAGTTTGCAGCCAATTCATTTAAGTAATGGGAAGCTGGCATAAACTCCTGACTTTGGGAAGAGACTTTTATCTTTACATGAACCCCAAAGCCCTGTATCTTGGAATAATAGTTAAAATGTGAGCTATTATGTGAATTGAAGTTGTTCTCTAAATCAGAGACTCCTTCATATTGTTACTTCTAGCACCCCATAAGAATTCTAATTTACTGACTTAGCAGACAAGAATTTCACAAACATAATTTATCCCCTGAAAATAATGCTGGACTCTAGTCGTTCATAGCCCCCTGACATGTAGAGATCTTCACTACTGACCATGTGTTATCATGATGAGGTACTACATGATAACATTTTCAAAAAGTCATCGTATCTTTATTGTATGGAGATCATGCCAGAAAAAGTGGGGCTGGCATAACATGAAATCTGTCAATATATTCATCAATTTTAACAGATAAGAAAAAGAAGTGCAAGGAATAAAATGTATATTCAGGTGTGCATCTTTCCCTATGAGTACATTCTATCATATGAAAAATCTAAGCCCCCCCCCCAACATACACATACACACCAATCATGCTATTGCCAAGGTATTATAATATGCTTTATTCAAACAGAAAATGCTATGCATATTAATCCTGCTTACAGTTGGGATATTGAATCACACATGGGAAATGCATGAGAAATCAACAATCATACATCTTTCTTTGTACTGTTTATTATCTTTAAAATCAATTTGCCTCTAAAACTATAATGATGACTGACTGCTTTGTGACATTCTATGTGAACGATAGGGAAGAGAGGAAAGGTTCCAGGTCCCTAGCTTGGAGTTGGGCAACACTTTCTGCCAGGAGAGTTTTTCCTCTCATTACTGCTGTAGCATTAATTGGGATTTGGCACAAGTGATTGACTCCCTCTTGTGAATCCTTCATTCGGCGAAGAGAGCTCTGAGAAGAAAAAATAGCACCTGGTGAGGTGAGCATGACACTGGAATATTAACCACACATCTTCTTTTTCAAAGACAATCCTTAGTCCTGATCTATATGCAATTAGATCTCATACTCAGTAGTAGCTAAAACTGCAAGAAACGTGTAAATATTGTGATGCTGTGCATAACAGGGCTAAAGAGAAAGCATTACCTAAACAGCAAACAAATAAAAGAGTCTTTTTGCAAGGTTGGAAAAAAATAACATTTGAGCAAATAGCTGCTTCAAAAGAAATAAAACATCCTTTCAGATGCTACAGACACAAGGGTTAGTCATGGAAACAAACTCAGAGTGGCAAAGAGACTCTGAAGGAGGTTTCAGCACTCTGGTACTTGGAATGGCTCTCATTTTATTTATGGTAGGAATCTTTCTCACAATTGCATTTGTAGAATGCATTACACAGAATTAAAAATTTATAGTAACCTATTTTACTGGCTCCATTTTAAAAACAAGGAAACTAGGCCCTGGTTAATGTTCTGTTTATTATACTCTTTTGTATTTATAACCTAAGTTGTCTCTTCTGTGTTGTTTTCTAATAGAAATCATCGAGGAAGTTATTAATTTTTATTATGTCATTTGCTATACTTATTTAGGCAAGGACAATAGGTTTGAATCCTTTGAGGATACTGATTTCATGACCATTATACAAGTTCCTTTAAATAAAAAGAGGTAATACATATTCATGCCAATACTAAAAATTCAAATATTAAAAAGTAAAATGATGCAATTGTTCTCTTTCTTCCATATTTTGAACAGTTTTCAAGATTCAATCATTTATACCATAGTTGTAAGTATGACTAGAGATTTTTACATACAGTTGTAAGTCCATGCATGCATATGTATAGATTTTTTTATCATTATGAACACAGTTTTAAACACATCCAATGAATACTTTAGCAATGCTCAGTTTTTAAATCACACAATGTAATTTTTTCCCAATTATTTTCCATTTAAGCTAAAAAGGTGGTTAAAATGTGATCCCAAGAATCCCATGGTTGTTCATCATTCACAAAGACTCTTCTTTTGTTTTACAATTGTTTAGTATGAAGATCCTGCCCTTATTATTCTTGCTAGCTTTAACCTAATAGACTCCATTTTGTACCTAGACATCATCTTATGTTTAATTTGCTTGTAGTTTGTTTGAACTCAGTTGAGAAAAACCCTAACTTGTTCCAGGAACCATTGTACTATTATCCCCCTAGTAACAGCCTGTCCACCCTAGAAACAAACAATCCGAATCAAGAAAGTCAGGCTATGATCTTTAAATGTCAAACAATCATACATGCTAGCTTGCACAGCTTCTCACCCTGCTTGTAACTATGAAAAAAATCCATGGCTTTACAGCTTCAGCCTTCCACGCTCATCCACTGAGTCAGAGAGGTTTGAAGGACCAAGCTGGAGCTTGAATAAAGACACTTTGCTTTTGCATACAAGTTGGACTCTTGGTGGTCTCTAGTGGTCTTTGGGGATCTCATGATCTGTGCATAACATGAGGAGCAAAATAAAAAGATCAAGTCACTCAGAAAATACACATAATAAAAAGGTGCACTTATACCATTGCAAGTTTCAAATTTACAAATATCTGATTTGTCTCCTAGGTTTGAAATATAACTCCCTGGAAAGCATAACTGATTTAAAGAGATTTTGATTATTTGAGGCAGTGGTTATAAGGAAATATGTTACAACCAATTTTGAAGAGCTCTGAGATAATACACCAGGCCCCTAGACTCTAAAAGCAGTGTGTTCTGATACTGTCAATAGACACAAATGTGTCCATCAAAGTTTCTGCCATAGCACATTCATAACTATAAAGATATTTTTTCTGTTGTAAAAGGTTACAGCACATAATATTTTTGAACCATTTTTAATATCGTGGACTATGAACTATCATTTTATCATTTGTTTTTAAAATTATCATTATGGATTTTCCCTTTCCTTTCCTCAATTCAACGCCTCCCAACCTTCCCCAGTCCAACACTTCCCATGTCCCTCTACTAATCAACACTCACAGTGGTAAACTCTTTTCCTTTAATTATTGTTTTAATATACATAGTTAAATGCATAAAGAGACTAAAGTCTCTTTAATGTGACTCAGAGTCAAATTATCTTAATTCCATTTATAGGATGTAAATAAATTTAGTTGAAAGTATAGATATCTACATGCAGAGCATAAATGTTCAATTTATAAAAATGAATCAATATTTACTCACAAATATACTCATAAGATAGAACTTATTAAAATACTTTGTAAGGGTTTAATGTTTTAAACACAAGCATATATTATATACATAAAGTTCAAAGTTTCTCCCCTTCAAATAACTGAAATATCTTAGATAATATTTGAAAATTGAGAAGGTATGGGGAAGCAGGATTAGACATCATCCTAATCTCACTCATTGATACACATTTTTGTAGAATTGATCTTTTGTCAAAAAATCAGGCAGCAACTTGGTCTTATGTTGAATGGCTTCTGTTCAATCGCTTTTCTGCAAATTCAGCATGGGGCCTGGAGTTCCCACCCACCTCTACATGATGATGCTCAGAGAACATTCTTACCACAAAACATTTCTGGTAACACTCAGAGATATATAGAGTAAGTTGTGTGAATTCTTTGGCTTGGGTGTGACATATCACACAGAAAGTCTCAACTCTGTATGCAAGAGTACTATAGACAATTTAGTAATAAATATAGGATGGTTTTGAAAAACATAATAACAGAATTATTAATAAGGGTAAAATCATCCACTTGAAAGATGAAATCTGGTTCAAGATATTTTTCTCTCTAATACTTCTGTAATTTTCTGTTTAATATTTGTACTCCAAATCATTTTCCCTATATTTGTACTTACAAGACAGTGTAAAAATTACCTATCCTAAGAAATTTTCACATTATCATTAGATTGAGGGAAAAAAGAATTATGGTGAGACTCCACATAATATAAATACAACAGTTACTTAAAGACATATCATGAGATAAAAATATTGGTATATATTCATACAATTTAAAAACATATGAATATATTTTTATTAATATAGTCAAAATAAATATGTAATTAGAATATATTTTAATATATTATATCATATAATATTTATTATATTTTAATGTTGAATTATAATATGTTATATATTTAAAATAAATTGATATATTTAAAATATATATCTATGTATTTTAAAAATATATAAAATTTCACAGTGGCTCACAGAGACTGAAGCAGCAGTTACAGAACCTGCATGGATCTGCACTGGATCCTCTGTGTACATGCTGTTGTTTTTTAGCTTGATGTTTTCATGGGGTTCCTAACAGTAGGAATGGGGTGTCTCTGACTCTTTTGCCTGCTTATGGGATCTCTTTTCTCCTACTGGCTTTCAGAGTCCAGTCTTGCTATGAGGGTTTATGCCTAGTCCTACTGCATGTCTTCATTGTATTCCTTTGTTCTTTTCATAAGGAAAATGAAGGAGCAGTAGATCTGGGGGAAAGAGGAGATGGGGAGAGCCACCTGGAAGGAGGGGAGAGAGCAGAGGCTGCGGTTGGGAAATATTGTATGAGTGAAGAATAAATAAGAAGAAAAATGCTATGTTCCATGTTTATGCGTGTGCTTCCATTTACTGAGCACTGGGACGGTCCCGGGAGTAGGCTGATGTTCCATGAGTTTGTATTTTTCATATGACTTTTCACTTTGGGTTTTCTTCTGTCCTCAGAAAACCATGAAGTACATTTCTTTGACATCTTTGTGGCTGTGCTGCTTGAGTTACAAGACAAGCCCTCCAGAATTCCTTGACCTATGATACTGTGAACTTGTGTATCTTTTACTCTTTTACCATCGGCTCTCTGACTCTGGCTTCCTGGTACCCACTTTCTAATGTATGCATACTATTCTCTATCAGAAACACAGCTTCCCCCTGCAGCTGCCTTCCTGCTCATTTTCTTTTGGCTTAACTTTCTGTTGTTTTCATTAATGTCTTCCTTTTGTTCTCCTTTTATTTCTCATATTTACACTTTCTACAAAAAACGTGTGCTCAAAAAATAAACACTGGCCCTTGCTCACATTGTCAGAGCTATCTTCCTCCTACTGTCTTCTTGCTGCCTCTCTTATTTACCTCACAGCTTCCCTTTGCACTTTCCAACCTTCCTCACCACACAATCCATCCTTGAAACACAAGCTTCATTTCCCTTTCTAGCCCCTAGAGTCCTTGCTATAGACAATAGGATCTGAGAAAGGATCCTATTCTTTCCGTGATCCAATTGAGTGATCTACTCTTTACCTGCTTTGCCTTGTTAAGAAATACTATATGGAAGTCTGTAAATGTATGCTTTTAATCACACTGGTTGTGTGCATTTTGAATTTTAATGGATCTGAAGAACATTCATTTTGAGAACAAGTTCTGTCACTTCCAGATTTTGAAATTCAGGGTATTGTTGTTGCTGTGTTTTAGTTTGTATTATTTGAGTTTATTGGAATATCAGTATTTCCATGTGTATAAGTTAATACCTGTAAAATACTCTATTGAATGTCTGTCAATTTAACGATTAGTAAAAGCTCCAGTTAGTAATTACTTGTTTGATATATCATTGTTCTGTGATTCACATACTCTAATTGCATACTAAGTGAAGATGAGGTTTAATGTTCTTGGCCTCAGGCTGATCAGTATTTAGGCACACTTTCTAATTATACTTTCCTCTAACTGAGTGCAAAGGTATTATTATAAGGTAGCTCACCCTTTACTTGCTGAGAACTATTTTCTAATTCTATCACCTAGTACAAGTCCCCAACCATGTGCTAATTTAACCATAATTGTTCATTTACTCCAATTTGCCCTAACTAGGCCACCATCTCTCCTGTGTTCACTGTCTCATTATAAAAGAGAAATAACAAATTTTGGGCTTGACCTACTAAGTAGTTGAATCTCATCAATATTAAATCCTTCTCTTGAATGCTAAAATGTTCAATTTTGTTTGTTGCTCTCTAACATAAACCTTTCATCCAAAGGCTATATAGTAGCAAATTTGGGTAATTAAAATGTGACAAATAGCTCTGTTACAATGCATTATTTCTTTCTGGAAAGTTATATGTTGTGTTAAGAAGTGCCTCTCTCAGGGCATAAGTCTTTCAGACATTTTCCTCTGTTGCAGGGGACTTCTGTTGTTCAGTTTTGTGTGTTCCTCTGTATAAATCTCATTTGTTTTGGCCTTTAAGAAAGACAACTGACTGGTAACATTTAATAGCTCTGGTCTATAGTACTAGCACTCAGGAAGCTAAGGCAAGAGGAATTTGATCCTTAGGCATAGCCTGTGCTACAGGTGAAACTTTATGAAAGAAAGGGGATATAGAAAGAAGAAAGAAAAGAATGAATGAAAGAAAGAAGGCAGGGAGGGAAGTAGAGCAAGGCAGGAAGTGTAACAGAGAAGGAAGAAAGGCAGAGAAAACTGCCATCTCTATTTTTGCCTCCATCTCATTCTTTCATTTTCCCTAGATTCAGCTTTCTCTTCCTTCTATTGTTCATAATTTTGCTTTATTTCTTCTTAGTAGTAGATGATTATTAATCCTTCTCCACCTTTATTTGGGTAAGAATAAAAACTGGAATCTGTATTTGATGGCCCCATTGTTCTTCCTGGTAGTCTTCTGGAAGATTTCAAACATACATGAACCATGGTTCCTTTTTGCATTACAACTTAGCTGTTCCACTCTCATGGCTGCTGAACATGGCCTTGGATGCTATTCTAGGATCTTGACTTTTGGCAATAACCACCCTGATCAAGGACAACACCTAGAGTCATAACCATTTTATTTTAAGGTAATTTTGGATGTATAGATATTTATTACACAACCAAAAGTAGCAGTCAGTAGAGTTGTCTTCGGTTTAACATCACTTTTTTTTTTTATGTTTAGTAGTTCTTTGTGAATTGAACATCATGTAGCTCAATCCCACACTTTGCCTCTTCCTTTCATCCCATCTCTCCACTTTTTCAAACGTCTGCCCAACAAATAAAGTCCTAGTGAGTCACAGTATGTCCCACAGTTTATCCTTTTTTCCTACTTTTTTTGCTTATAAATATTCATTGCAATGGATTCTTGGTTGGGTACAAAGCCTCTGGCTTATGTATAACTATCAATACAGAAACCTCTCTGGAACCCCTCTAAGATATCCTGTTGTTATCCTTTGTCATGAAGATCCTGCAGTCCTGGTTCTATAGGACCAGGCCCTTCACACACTCCAGCAGTTCATTCATGGGATAGATGTATCAGTGAGCCAATTCAAAGTCCTGGATCTGGAAATAAGGGAAATCTGGACTTACAGCATTGGTTTGAGGTCATATTGGGCATGGTCTACCCCTGCCCCCCTAAACACAAAGGCTTATGCAGCACGGACCAATGGTAGTTTCAGGCTCTCTCTTTTTTTTTTTCAGAGAGTATTAGGCTACTATACTATTGACTATGACTATGACTAATAGACTAATGATTATTCAGATGTTCATAGATCAAAACACTGAGCATAGCCTCTCTGCCCTCTGCCACCTACCAATACACATATGACATAGCAGCCACACCTGCAATGCCTCCAGGGGCTTTCTGTTTTAGATTATTTCAAAAATTCTTATATGTGTATAATGCATCTTCATTGCCTTCACTTCCTCACTCTACTGCCACTCCTATACACCATGCTCATCTGTTCATGTTTTCTTTTATTCCTTTATATCTTACTGAGTCCAGTAAATGCTCCTCAAATGTGAATGGTTTTGAGTTCAATCCCTATGGCATAGGCCATCAGAGGCCAGCCCAGCAAAGAAAATTGACTTCTCCTCCCTCAGCAGCAACTGATTATCAATATAGGAGAGCTGATGTCCTTGGAGAAATGACAACATGATTTTTATCTTGTTGTAGTCATAATTTTATAATGAGTAATCATTCCAAAATAGGTACATGAAACATTCCACATAGAGACATGACATAGGGATATTTTGCTGGTGGCAGGTTAGACTGGCTTGTTGTTATTTTGTTTGTTTGGGCTGAGCAGCTTCAATGTTTCTGAAAGTTAATTTGGGAACAGTTCTGAGAAATAGTGAATCTGTGCTCATAAAACTTTTAATGTAGGAACAGGTGCCAAGAATGGTGGCAGGGTGTGGTCACCTTGATTGTGAGACACATGCAGTCAGAAGTTTTCATGACTAATGATTCTTATTAAAAAGTCACTGGGAACATGATAAGCCTTGGTGACTCAGCAAAGGTCTCCCCCTTAGCAACCTTGATTCTGTAGAATAAGTATATCCATTAGTTTCAAGAGAGCTAACATCACATTCTGGAAAAATCTCCCTAACCCATCTTTGCTTTTTTTTTTAAAAAAGGCTGGTCACATTCTCCCACAGGCTTTGTCTAAACACATTGCAAATTCCTTTAGAATGTAAGTTACAACATAGTTTTTAGTGCTGTATGCCTCGACCTCATCTGACACACACTAGGCTGACAGTTGAGAGCCCATTCACAAAACAGCATGGGGAAGCACAGGCCTCTCAGAGGCCCAATGCACTTCTCAATGTGGCAAATTGCAATCCACAGGCGATGACAGCCTCTCAAGAGAAGCTGTCCATTGCGAGACTCGGGAGAGAAAAATCAAGAGCTTCACAATGGAGAATCTTTTTATTTTTGTCCTTGATGGTGAAAAACAAAATCTATTATGAGTGTTTCTGCAGTCATTGCTAAGATATTAAAAGACCTTTGGAGAATTATAATGGTATCTTGATTTTAGAAACTCTTGGGAACTTATATTTCTCGGAGTTTTACTCTGTATAGTTTTTAATAGATGTCATGAGTAGAGGCTATGTCATGACAAGCGGTTGGACTGGTGAAATGTCTTGTCTTGTAGACATACCTTAGCTATGTTGTGACAACCAGGGGCAATGGTGGAATGACTTGTCTACTAGATATACCTTATAAACAAAAAGCTCCTGAAAATGACAGAGCAGATGAATTAAAGCCTCACTGATGACATTGGAGAGAAAAAAGGGTGGCATTTCTTTATAACTGAAAAAAAAATACCAAAAAGAAAGCCCCAAATGAGAAGAAGAGAGGGTTGGAAATATAGGTGACAGTTGTAAGCAATTTGTGACATGTAGGGTATAATTTTCCTACCAAAAATTACGGAGATGTCTAAAACCATTTCTACAATACCCAAAGAAATATTCAAAGAGCTCACTGTGTAGGCGTAGTTCTGTTGAAAGAGCTTCTCAAGCGATGTTTGCCAATTTACTTTCTCTCTTGTGACTGTGAAAGAGTATAGTGTGACTGTGACAGCTGAAGAGCAGATATGATAGATAAGTTACGATTATGTACTGTATTGAACGTACTGGTGTTCTTCAAAGAAAGAACGGTCTGGTTTTGTCCAGAACATGAAAATATATACAAACGTAGACAGAGTAGAGTAAGATTAAAAACAGAATTTGGGGAACCTAAGGGAAGTCCATAGGTTCTCATTCATTACATGTAACTGTTTCCAATCCACTTCAAAACAAGTACTTTTAAAAAACATCATATCATATTCATCTATATAGTACTGAAATATTTATTTAAATACATTTATTTGTTGATTAGAGTATAATGATGTCATTTTCCTCTTCCTTTTGCTCACTGCAAACTCTCCCATGTACCTATTTCATTCTATTTCAAATTCATTGCTCCTTTTCTTTAATTGTTTATTTTTAAAATCTCTTCATTTCAATATGAATTTGCTTATTTAGAATTAAACTTATGCATAATTTATTTTAAGTTTGTAAATTAAAATTATGGCTTAGAAAGTACGATCCAGAGTTATCTGAGCAAGTAGGATCTTACAATTCAAACAACATGTTTTAGACAAAGATAACATGGAAATAAGACAATAACCTTGTATTTATTTAGTGTATGGTCTTGGAAAAAACTAAATCTGTCTGGATGATCCAATCATTGTGCACTGAATTCCCTCAGATTTTGTGTTCAGGAATTAGGCTAGATTGTTATTAAATTATAATATCATTAAAGTAAAAGGTAGGAAAACAATTTTATAACATTGAATTTATAATTAGATTATTTGGTACTCATTGTTTCTATACAGGTCTCTTTCATATTTTACATATTTTAATGTTCCATATAATGTTTTATAAACAAGTCACTTACATTGGCATGCCATTTAAAATTCTGTGACTGTCAAAACTCTCTGATAAAGAATTCTGATGCCCTCTTTCTGGTTAAGCATAGAAGTAATCTATATGTACAACTAAATGTTTGCAGAGGGGTAGCACCTGGCATGTGCGTGCCATGAGTGTTTGTCTTTTGCAGTCTTCCAGCTGTATGGCAGTTGCTGAAGATTCTGGTGTATAAACGGCAAGTCTGGATTCTCAAGATTACTCCACGAAGCAATGCTTTGCTAACTCCTCTCAAACCCACATGGGTTATGATATAGGCCAGAAATCAAACTGCTTCTGAATGTGCACTTAGGCTATTGAATCCGTTACTTAGTCCTGAGGAGTGTGTCGTGCCTTAATGCTTAATGACACAATGATCTATTCTGGAATTGAAGTGAAATAGTCTTCCCAATTGCTTGCTACATTTGTTATTTAATAAACTTCAGATGTGTGCAGTATATTATTAACTGAATTTGTTATCCTAATTGACAAGTCCTATATGTGGTATTTTTAAATTTGTTTCACATCCCTATTCTTAACCTTTGAATACTCTCTAATTTTTCTCCTATTTGACAGTGTCTTCAGAACTCAATTACCCAAACAGTTTATGGCAGTAGAAAGCCGGAAGATATTCAGTATCAAGTAACAGGAGTGTGCCATTTGTGAACATGAAATACTTTAATGCTTCCTGTAAAGAGCTCTAACACTTAATTTGCAAAAGCATTTTTTTTTCTAAAATGAATAACTAAAGCTCTTCTAACCCAACATCTCTGCATTTAAATAAGCTAAAAGCACAGCATACCAGGCAGTCATTCAGGGATGCTGGCCCTTCTCTACACCCTTACAGCATTTAGATATTTAAATGAGCAAAGCAGACAAGACTTACTTTGCATCATAATTCAATGATGGATCACCCACCCATATGAAAAAAATTGCAACACATACAAACAAAATCTGTATATAAAAGTGGGAGCATAGACCAGATGTGTTTTGTAGTAATTTAGCAAGCTAATGTGAGACAAAATTATTATCTCACTACTTCGATGGGTCAGGAGGCTATTACTGATCATATGTTGTTTTTTTGTTTTGTTTTGTTTTTCTGTTTAGCTCTCAGTCTAAAATTAAAGTATCAACCAGGGATTCATTGATCTCAGGAATCTTGCAGATCTCTTCCAGATCTACTACTCATTAGAGACGTGTTCTTTTTGTGTGTGTTTATGAGACTGGGGTTCCTATTTCATTTCATGCTATCAATTCAGGGTCAATCTCAACTTTTTATGCTACTACACACTATCGTCTGTTCACAAAGTTACTCTTCAGTAAAGAATTTTCCTCGATTTCAGCTTTTACCTTCTTTTGCTGCATCTATTTATCTTATGTCTAGCTGAATAAAAGTGTCTTATTTTATGTGTTCATATGACTACCTTGCTCCCATATGGATAACTCTAGACAATCTTAATGTTTATAGGTGTATAGAATCAACTGTAATCAGAAAATTCTCTTGTCTTGGTTTTGCTTGTTTTCATTTTGTATTTTCCTTTTGCCTTCTATCCTAATGGATAATTGATTATTTGATAAAAGCTTTGACATTTGCCAGTTGTATGTTTGTACAAGAATCATGATTTTGCTTTTAAAAGAATAGACAATTAAAGTTCTGAAGGAAGCTAATGTTTCTTTGTTACATACTCAAGTATAATCTTTAGTGAGGAGGGTACTGTGAAAATATTGTCTATGTGAAGACTTTCTTGTGGTATGGAATGTCCCTCAGAGCTACCTATTCCAATTATGATATTACTATTTTGTTACTGTAATTTCTACACACTTTCAATCTAATTTACTTTTGAAGATTGAATGCCTTTAATTCAAAAGTTCCTGTTTAAGTGGCCTAGTCAAAACTTGTTGTTTGATCAAAGATGGCTGCCATGCTAGAACCATGACAACTTCCAATTTCATTATAATCCTGTCTATAGGCTAAATCATACTCACAGAGCATCATGACAATTGAGAATTGCAGTTATTAAGACATGAGTGAACCACAAGAGGAGTGAAGAAATGGTGTTCAAATTCCCATAGATCTCTGTATGCTTCCAGAAAAGACAAGAAATTTTTGTTCCCTTTAATATCTTATTTTTATTAATTTCTTTTACCGTGTGTTTGTAACTCTTGTTATCTAATTGATTACAGAATGTATGTTCAAGTCTTTTTTTCCAATTCTATTGTTAGCTAAGGGAATATCCTTCGATAGCCCGTTGGAGCTTAGTGTTCTTGTGCATTTCACAATTGCCATGGATAAATGGATTAAGTTTGGCATCAAAAATGGAAACACTCGATCATCATTAGAAAATGAAAGCAACTATCAGTGATCTCTAAATGGAAGCTACAGTGAGACCGACTTAATATTTTTAGATGTCAGATTTTAAATGTGAAATTAAATGAATGATATATAAATTAATGAATATAACTGAATATATCCAAAATGTCTTTGACTTAAATAATTACTAATGCCAATTTATTATTTTATTTTTATACTACTTACTAAAACTCTGGCATCTTTTAACATGTGATATATATATAGATAGATAGATAGATAGATAGATATAGATATATATATAGAGATAGATAGATATAGATATATGTGTATACATGCATACATATATTCATATATTTTGAAAAAAAAATGATTTTTTAAAAATAGGTGGTTCCTGCCTGTGATCAAGGAAACTGAACGCTAAAGTTCTGCAGTCAGCCTGTTGGTGAACCAGGAGAGCAGATACATAATTCCAATCCCATTCATGAACCCAGAAGAGCTGATGGTGCTAATTACTGTGTGAAACTGCCATTCCCAGGACAAGAAGTAGTGATATTTTCTATTAATCTAAATGTTGGAAATAACAAAGCTGCAGTTCAAGCAGTAAGGTAGAAAATTCTGTCTCTTTAGTCTTCTAGTTCTATTAAGAAATACAACTGGTTAGATTATGCCTATCCAAATGTGGAAAAGTAACAGACTCTACAAAGGTGACTGATTCAAAACTTCGCATCCAACAAAAGTGATTGTAGAAAGCACCAGATGAAATGTTTGAAGAAATTTCTACCAACTTGTCTGATATCTCTCATTATTGTTTTGCCCATTGTTTGATTTGTTAATTTGATGTTGTTAGGTTTTTGTATGGTATTTCTTAGTAGCTCATCTTCTTTGGATGGGGGTTCCCTAAAAACATTCACTCTCCAATTTCTTCTTTAATTCTCACCTTCCCCAATTGTTGGGATAAAGAGAAGCTCCGCTGCACTAATAATTGCCAAATTTCTCTTTAGGTTCACAGAAGGCAGATGATTTTGCAACACTGGTGCATAGAAACTAGCATAAGAAATTCAAATCAATTGTAGTACCCTAAAGACATACCCTCATAGATGCAAACTTTGGTGGTTTGAGTAAGAATGGCTCAAATAAGCACATAATTCTGAATGCCTGGTCATTAGGGTGTAGCACAAATTGACTGGGATTAGGAATTGTGGCCTTCTTGGAGGAGGTGTGGCTTTGATAAAGGAAGTGTGTCACTGGATGTATGCTTTGAGGTGTTAAATGTAGACCTAGTGTCTCTTTCTCTTTCCTGTTTCCTGAAGACCCAATGTAGACCTCTCAGCTATCTAGCACCATGCCTGCCAATATGATTCTATGCTTTTATTTATTTATTTATTTATTTATTTATTTATTTATTTATTTGCCATCATGATAATGGGCTAAACTTCAGAAACCGTAATCCAGATCCAATTAAATGATTTCCTTTATAAGAGTTGCCAAGATCATGGTATCTCTTCCTAGTAATAGAACTTTGACTGAGACAGAGACACTGCCCATCTTAAATGTTCACTGCTTTCTTTTCTTGCCATGAGCCATTGAGCCCTACAAGGAAGATCTTTGAAGAACCGGCACCCTCAGAATCATTCATGAATCAACTTTTATCATTCATCCAATATAATTATTATGAATAATCCATTGGTGGGCAGCTGGACACTTGATTCTGATTACATCCTTCTTTGCATATTCTTAAAAGAAGAGCCAAGAAACTGTTATGGTAAAAACCAGTGATATGATACATGTAAAGAAGAACAAAGGAATCCCTGAATATGTTGTCATGGTTTACAATCTAGATAATGACAAATTTGACCTACACAGACCAAACTGAATTTTTATCACTTTATAATGTATTGGTATGACAAAATCTTCATACAGAAATATAATGTACCACATTGTGTAAAATGGTACATATCTTCACTTTCTAAAAAAGCATGAATATTAAAAAATTAGTCTTAGAAAAATCATACAGATACAAATACATCTGGTAAAGGTGAAATATGTCTATCTGGAAATATGGTATGCTATGTTCTGCCTATAGAAAGAAAGTCTATTGTGCTATTTTCTGTAGTAGGTTTTTTTTTTCTGTTTCTCTTCTATACCTTCTTTATTCTTAGCCCAATTATGTATTTTCTCCAAAAATACTTAATTAGTGGATATTTGTATTTGATGATAGGACTCAGATGATCATTTTATTTATCTTTGAATTTGATAGTATAAAACAGAGAGAGAGAGAGAGAGAGAGAGAGAGAGAGAGAGAGAGAGAGAGAGAGAGAGAGAACTTAGCAATCATTTAATAAAAAGCTTCCTATAAGCAACTACTTTGAATCTTCAGGAATAAAATTCAATGGGGCAAGAAATTCAATGATATAGCACACAGTGCCAATCAAGCTGGGAGTCTGTAGATCCAGTAAGTGTCAAAATTATTGTCAAGGGGCCAAGACGAACCTAATGGTTATATTTAAAGAACTGTACATTTTCAATTTATGTGAACATATGATTTCCTAAAAAGAAAACTAGATAGAAATGAAATTAAGGAATTAAGAAGGACAGAATATTCATCTCCTTTGCCTGAAAAGTTTTGGAAATGCAGTTTGTTTTATACTTACCCATTTTAGAATAAGTTCGCTAAGTCTACAAGACTTGAGTCATTTTAAAAGTTAAAAGTCAATGGAAATGTATATATTTTTTTGATCTGATGAACTCATTTCTGCCTTGTAGGTTTATTCATGTAAATTCATATTTTCATTACTACTATAAATGTTTTGTGAAAATTTTGTTTCCTTTAATATAGCTTTTCTTCTTTTAAGTATCACTAAATAAGGATTAATTATTATAAATTTGTTAAATAACTGACAAAAATTTGCTTGCTGAAATACATTTGTTGACTTTGTTGAAATATTCTCTTCTTGGAGTATTCAAACCCACATCCATAAGTGTAGTTCTACCATTGAACAACAAACCAATTGCATTTTTCGAAACTCTAAATTATAGTGAGCTGACAAAGTGCCTTTAGTTTTATAGAATGCAGAAATTCTGATGATCTCTGAAACATGAATAAAGGTAATGTCCTTCCATATTTGTTTTTATTGTTGTTTATCAAAATATATAAATCATGTAAGTTGGTATGTTGTTTAACTAACATAAGACTAGTTTGTTTGTTTAAAGAAGATATAGGGACCTGCCCTATACGATTAAAGTCAATTACAATATTTCTGCCAGAAAAAGGAGACAGATAGTGTAGGTAGGAAAAATTATACTCAATACCTAGATTTTTTTCTGCAGTTTGTCCTGCTATTCCGCTTTCTTGTTTCTATTAAATACTTTGGAGTAGCCTGTTTTCCTTAAAATCATTCTTTTACTAGGCATGAAAATGGCACACTCTATCTTTTGAGAATGCCATCCTTTTTCTTCCACTCAACTCTTGTCTTTTGTATGTTGATATTCAATCATTTGGAGAAGGACATGAGTCTCATAACCATTTATATTTATAGTAAAACAGTATTTGTTTTGAAAAACATATATATATAATATATACGAATCTACTAAAGTGAAGGATAAGCAATTAAAATGCTTTTAATATTGAGTCCATTATAAATGTTGTTTTCCTTTCATCAAATAAAACACCATGGATTATGAATATAATAAGATTTATCTATGAAGCATTGACTTCTCTCGTGGGCTCACCAGATAACTAAAGGCCTGAAGGCATTCTGACATTCCTGGTATCAATTTGCATCCTTGTTCTTTACTTTTGCCACTCACTAACTTTGTGTCTACATGTGGATGTGCCGATGATTCTAGGAGTATCTCCACTCACTGAAAACCTGCCCCACTCACTTTCATATGTGGGGACACAAATACAAGAGTAATGATGTTATTCATCTGCTAGATTTGTACAATGGTCTAATCCAAGATCTTTAAAAGCACTTGATGTAGTTTGAGTATAAAATAGTTTCCATGATCTCATTCATTTGAATACTTGGTTTCCAGCTGGAGGTGCTATTTGGGAAAGTTATAGAAGGTTTAGAAGGTAGGTTCATGTTGGAGGAAGGATGTTACTGGGGAGAGGCTCTGAGCTGTGATTTTTTCTGACTGACTTGTTCTTTTTCTGGTTTCTGAATGTAGGTGTCATGACTAACAGTCTTTCTCATCCCACCTTCATGCTGTCCCTGATTTTTGCCATCTTGCTGCCTTCTCCACCAAGGTAGATGCTAATCCTTTATGACTGTAAGTCAAAATAAAGCCTTCAACCTCAATGTGTTTTGTCAGGGTTTTGTTTTTGCTTCGGGGGATTATGTGTTTGCTTTTATCATGACAACAGAAAATAAATGAATATGGGCATCTAAAGGTCCCTAATAAAGGTCCCTCACATGCTGTCACCTTATCGCTCACAGAGCACATACCTCCTCCAATGAAAGTAAGATTGTACTGAAGCATGTAAGTCATCACTGCCTGAAAAATACCTTGCCCCCTAACAAGCTTGATTTATTCCAACCACCTTGAGTAACCAGAACAGAGACAATGCTAAAGGAGACCACACTTAATTCATGGGTGTCTAATTATACATCCCTATAACCTCTCTGCCTCCACTCTCCTTCTTTATAGAGCTAAAATTCATGTTAGTGCTGCACAATGATCTTGGGTTCCCTATATCACATTATCTGTGTCTCTTCTTAGTTTTCCTCTAATTAAATCTGTTATTTTCACTTTTTTTTTGCCAGTCCTGAGCTCTTGAACCCAAATATTGAATGGATAACTAAGACCAAGTGATTTGTGATTCCTGAGTCTGGGGCTTTTCCCAGTACAGTGCTGGTTAAATCACATTCATCTAGGGTTATCTGCCTTAGTAAAAGTCAAGTTAGCATAAGTATTCTGTTATCTTAGCCAGATTTAAAGTTTTATTCATATGAAAATTAAGATCATAATTAGTCAAGAAGAAAACATGAAAATGATAATATAAATAATATTTGGATTACATTTTTCCTAAGAAATGAGCTTATAGTCAGTAATTGGTAAGGTTAAATCAAATAATGCATATATACTCAGTTCGTTAAATTATCTGGATGAACTAAATTTCATTTACCTTTCAGATTACTGCATTTCTCATCATATTGATAGACCCACTAAGAAGCCATAGCCACATTTTTGATTTCTGATCTTCCGCTGATTTCTTTTCTGATTTAGAATCTTATAGACTGTCTTTAATGTTCTCCAATTTAAAATGACATTTGGTTCATTTCAAATGTGCACATTCTTCTAATTAAAAAAATATTTATTTGTAAATTTACATATTTTAAACATTCAATATAAATATAACATTTGTTTCAAGTTAAATTTTTAAAACACTAATATCCTCACACATATATAAACTTGGATGCCATCTTATGCAATATTTCATTTAAACAAATAATTTTGAGTATGAGAAATACAAAATTTATTTCATTGAGAAACTATAAGGCAGGCCTGACCATATGTAGAAATATGCTCAATTTCCTATTTATTCTTGTAGTAGTTACTTTCTCCACTGTGATAAGATACAGTGATCAAGGCAACTATCAGAAGAAAGGATTCATTTTGGACTCTCAGTAGCACTGAGATAAGAGGCTGCCACCACCACCACCACCACCACAATCATCATCATCATCATCATGGTGTGGAAACATGATAGCAAGAAAACATGGTGGCTCTATCACCTCAGTTGTGATAAAATATTGCAGTTGTGATGTATATAAAGGGGTCTGCACTGAATGAATTACTTTTAAAAAATGTTCCAATAATTATTGCTCATAACTAATGAGCTAGTGGAAGTGACAAAAAGCAATAGATTTTACAAAATTCAATGTTTACTAGGATACAGAAAACAACATTTTTTATAAGTAATATTGACTAACTTTATTTTTATTATTTTTAGAACTATAGAGTCATAAATGCTTCATTTCATATCATCAAGGAGAACTGCAGGCATTGGAGGAAGTCAGATCAAGACTCTATCTGTGAGGACAATTTCTACTGTATAAATTTAAATAGGAAGACAAGTCCACTGTGGGTAACATCATCTTGAGATGAGTCCCTTGTCTGTGTAAGCGAAGAAAGGAAAATGAGAGACACACATTCACTTTTTCTGTTTCTTTTTTGTTAGTGTACTGGGACTAGCTGTTTCAAGCTACTGCTGCCTTGAATTTGTTTCCATGATATATCGACTTCACACTTGAACTGGAATCTAGAAAATTATATTGTCAGGAAAGTAGGGACTGGAGAAAGTTCCATTACGATTAACCTATGGAGAAAGTCCACTGTCAAGGAAATGCTGAAAATCTTTATTCATTTGAACTTCACACAACACATGGAGCACACTAGGACCACTTCATTGAGGAAGGCTACAAGTTCATCTTTGCTTGAACTTCAGGTAATGAATAAGGAATAAGACTGAAAATCCTGAAATATACAAACTAGAGAGGCTGATTTATGTATAGACACTTAAAGGAAAACCATAGTCCTCATGACCCAGAGCTTTTGGGGATTCTTATTCAGTTCTCTTAAATATTACACATTCTTAGAAATTTTAAAATCTATAGGTTCTCTATTTTATACACTGAACTATGGAATTCTATGTATTGCTTTACATATAACTTTTGTGTATTTCAATTTCTAGAGATTTTAACTACAATTTGAAGTACAAGGACTATGACAACTCAGTGTTTTGTATTTTGTTTCATTTTCTTTATCAATATGTCATTATCTATATATGCTCTCTGTAGTACCATTTCAATTGTACCATTTCAACTCTAGACTTTTTTCCCGTGAAGAATGACATTGACGTGGTGGCGCACGCCTTTAATCCCAGCACTCGGGAGGCAGAGGCAGGCAGATTTCTGAGTTCGAGGCCAGCCTGGTCTACAGAGTGAGTTCCAGGACAGCCAGGGCTACACAGAGAAACCCTGTCTCGAAAAACCAAAAAAAAAAAAAAAAAAAGAAATATGGATGCTGGTTATATTACTTTGAAGACTGCTTTGAATGAGATGGATATTTCAAAAAAATTTATACATTTCAATCTATGATTTTGAAATACTTTTTACTCTTTTCTATTATTTTGAAGTTCTACTAAAGGAACCAATGTTTTCTCTTCTAACAATGTAGCATTTTTTTAAAAAAATATTCAGGACTTATTGGAAGATCTAAAAATGGAATAGTGTAGGAAGCAGCTTCTCTGTGGACTTTATCCTCTGTTCTTCTTCCTTCTAGCCCTCCTCATTAACTTGAAATCATCAACCAAAGATTTCACAGACATTACTGCATAGACTATATCAAGGTGTTCTTGACGCTTTTATCTTAAAACAGTTGTCAGGTTTATTTTAAATTTTTTCAAAAGTAAATCATATTAAGTTTTTCTTTTTTGGCCAAAGTGATGGAAAGAGTTTGGTTCACAGTATCTTAGTGGGTACCCAGTAGTTATACATTCAACTGATGAATTAAAATATCTATATCTTTTAACTTGGGTTAAATCATAAATGATTCTATAAAATCTTACCATTTATTTTCAGGAAAATTTTGTTATTAAGAGTCGTTTTAAGAATTTATTTTCAGTCAATCATTTCAATTCCTCTTTGAAGATTAATAAAAATATTGTATAATACAAAATGAAAAATATTAAAGGCCCTTATAAAGTATGAGTAGTTTGAATAAGATAATATTGTTGATTTGGTTTATATTTTCTATATGTAATCATGTTACATGAATGCATGTAAATTATTTCATGAAACAGAATGCCTGTTTTTCCTTCTGTTTTGTAATTTGAAGACTGTGTGATGAATGTGCTTATACATTAAAGTACCTTTGACCACTGTGCTTTGATTATTGGGATCATACCAATCACTTCACTTCCTAAGGGATTTCTGTGTATCAGATGTCTACAACTTAATAATAATGAATAAAATATAAATGTTCACACTTTAGAAAAGTAAATGTACAAGAGTGACAGGTGATTTTATTTGAAATAGTTCATGTTGTTATAGAAGTCTATACAGTGGAAGTTAATACTCAAGAGTAGGGAACATAAGAGTAATACTTTTTAAAATGGGTAAGTTAAACTGATGGTTCACATTTCAGGGCTCAGGTGGGTGGGTGTAATAATCTCATCTGACTTGTGTCAGTTTGAATAGAACATTAAGAAGATTATAGGGAAATTATGTAATGAAAAAATGGTTTTCTTAAAATGAATGACTGTTTAATAGACATCCATCACTATATTTTTATACTTCCTACATTTGAAAAGTTTTCTGTTGTTTTCTCACAGTTCTCATATATAACAGAGATAACTGACATTTGCCGAAATGTTGGAGTCACACCGGTGTACTTTACTTCTACTGCTGGCGAGTTGTGTCCACTTGACTCAAACTACAGTTATATGAAAGGAGGGAACATCAATTGAAAACTGCCTCCAGAAGATCCTGCAGCAGGGCATTTTCATAATTAGCGATTGATGGAGGAATGCCTAGTTCATTTTGTGTGGAAACCATCCCTGAGCTAGTGGTTCTGAGTTCTATAAATATCAGGTTGAGCAAGCCAAGTAAAATAAGACAGGAAGCAGTACTCCTTAATGAACTCTGCATCAGTCCCTACAGTCCCTACCTCCAGGTTCCTGCCTTACTTGAGTTTCTTTCCAGACTTCCTTCAGTGATGAACACTGATATGGATGTGTAAGCCAAATAAACCCTTTCCTCCCCTAGTTGCTTTGCCCAGGGCATTTCATGACATCCATAGTACCCCTAACTAAGACACGTCTACTCTGCTTTTGCTCCTTAACACTAGGATTTTACTACTTTTTTCTTCTAACATTTGAGAAAGTATCTATTTTTGTGATACAATAACCTAACTCAGTAGTTTTCACATTTAAAAGATGCCCACATTATACACTGATGTGTCTCCCCCAAAGCTTAGTCACAGTGCTGTTACATAAAGTCTACAAATCAGGCAAGTCAGTAGAAAGATTAGATTGAGAAGTTTTGGTACTGTGGGATAGTTCTTGTCATTTTAAATTCATTACTGCACTATAGAGACATCTGGACAATTTAAAGCTTAGTGGACATTGTAAAATATATATTTGCATAAAAGTAAAGGATTCATGAAGCTAAAACTATACTTTATTAATTAGAAAAATCATAAAATTAATTATTATTGCTTTAAATATCATTTATATTATATAATTCACCTATGGTAGTTTTAAAACTATGATAGTAAGATAATTATGCATAAGCCTTGGTAAGCACATATTCCATGAGCCTCTACATGTAAATCTTCCTAATATGAGTAGTGAGTATTATTGGAAAATAACAAATAAAGTCCTAGCATACATAGATTTCCTTTTCTTCTTTTATTACATTATCACCCACATTGCAATGGTTTCATGAGTAGCTGTATTAGTAGATGACATAGATATTCTCTGTTAGATATTTTTCACTGAGATAAGGACAAATTCCAACTCTTCCTCTGTCAATGGTCACTGCAACAAAATATGCAGTATAATTCTTTTACAAGGAAAAATGATTCAATTTTATCCTTAGTACAAAAGGCTCAGTCTGGTCATCTGGTTCCATTGCTTCAGGCCTGGGAAAGGTAGAATATCATGGTTGGGAATACATGGCAATGGGGATTATTTAACTACTTGTAGACACAAAACATAGAGGATCATAGAAAAGTAAGAGAAAACAAAGGAAAGGGAGAAAAGAGAAAGGGGAAATCAGAAATGAAGGAGAAGAGAAGAAAGGAGAGAAGTTGCCATTACAACATGTATTTCAAGTAGCATGTCTCCACTCATATAACTTCCTTCCACTAATTTTCACCTAGTATATGTGGCCACTTCCAAATGGTGCTATGACTAGCAACCAAGAGTTTAACATATAGTCTTTGGAAAATAATTAACATTTCTGTTCATATAGCACATGCCATTCTTCTGTAGTCTTTTTTTTTATTGAAAAGCATATAAAAGACATAAACAAGTGATGATATTCATTTGTGTTGGTTACTTTTTGTTGCTGTGAAGAAACATCATGACCAAGGCCATTAATAGAAGGATGGATTATTTATATAAGTAATATCAGTTCCTGGGAGATAGGAGTTCATCGTGAAAAGTTATCAGGACAGAAAACAGCAGGCACAGCAGTGAGTAGGCAGCTGAGAGCTCACATCCTTAGCTGAAAGCAGGAAGGAGAAAGAACAAGGGGACAGTAAGCTGGGCCTTTTAATCCCATCTCCAGTGACATAGGTTCTCTTGCAAGATGGTGCCACTGAAGTCCCCCCAAATAACTCCATGAATGGGGAGTAAGTGAATAATGCAAGAAATGATGGGGTACAAATTTCATTCAAATCACAAAACTGATTACCTTTAATTGAAATTTTTTGAGACAGGCAATCCACATAGCCCTGGATGTTCAGGAATTCACTGTGTAGACAAGATGAGCTTGAACCACAGAAATCTACCTCCCTCTGCTTTCTTGGTACTAGGAAAAAAGGGATAAACCATCCCATCAGGACAATTTTAACTTTTTTATCTTTATAAAATATTTTATTTTCAGTTTTTTTATAAGTAAACATAAGAAAATATCATTTTTCTCTTAAATCCAAATAAGTTTTTCATAAATTGTTATTATAGTAGCTTTTCATGAGGGCCAGAACATGTCTTCTAAGTTCTATTTTTAAAAGATATTTTTGATATTTAAATGACTATTAGTGATGTTAATCTAACTTGCAATAGATAAGTGGGTGACAGTCGATATACTCCATGTCTTTGTTTTCTTGTCATTCTCTGGCATGTGACATGTTCTTGATTATAACTTAGAGGTAAGATTCCTGCAGTCACATCTGCTGAACTAGATTGACATATTATTTTCTTAAGATATGCATACCCTGGAGGTGGCTGGTTAATTGTTATGTGAATCATCTGACACATGAAAATCAAACACCATTATGTGACCATAATTTCAAAAGATTCATTTGAAAGCCATGGGGGACTCTGGCAGGAATAGAAATGGCTTATATAGAGACATTATCACCTGGAGCAGGTAGACTCAAAAAGTGTGGATGCTTCAGTGCTTCTTAGAAGGGGGAACAAAATATCCACAGGAGGAAATATGGAGACCAAGTGTGGACCAGAGACTGAAGAAAAGGCCAGACAGAGAGTGCCCCATCTGTGAATCCATCCCATATACAGTCACCAAACCCGGATGCTATTGTTGATGCCTGGAAGTGCTTGCTGAAAGGAGCCTGAAATGGGTGTCTCCTGAGAGGCTCTGCCAGAACCTGACAGATACAGATGTGGATACTCACAGCCAACCATTGGACTGAGTGTGGTGTCCCCGATGGAAGAGTTGGAGAAGAGACTGAAGGAGCTTAGGAAATTTGCAGCCCCATGGAGGAGGAGCAACAGTGTTAAGTGGCCAGATACCCCAGAGCTCCCAGGAACTGGACCTCCAACCAAAAAGTGCACATGGAGAAACCCATGGCTCCAGCATCATATGTGGCAGGGAATGGCCTTGTTGGATATCAGTGGGCAGAGCGGCCCTTGAGCCTGAGGGTGTTCTATAATCCCAATGTAGGGGAATGCCAGGGCAGTAAGACTGGAGTGGAAGGGTGGGTGGGGGAGCACCCTCATAGACGCAGGAGGAGGTAATGGGATAGGGGGTTTCTGAAGGGGTGACCTGGAAAGGAAAAAAAAATTTGAAATGTAAATAAAATATCCAATAAAATTTTTTTAAAAAAATTTAAAAAAGAGAAAAGAAAATGATCGTAGTGAATGGTTATCTCAGAGTCAGATAAGAGGCAAATAGATGATGTTACTATAGCCTTGGCAGCCACTGAAACATTGGACCCAACCTCTTGTTTTCCCAGTAACACCAGAAAGGTAAAGCTTTGCAGTTCTGCAACTGCTAAGATTTGAATTATTGTATTTAAATATGGAGGCATCTGGAGTTATTGAAGCAACTTACGGCAAAAGCACTTCTTCGAGGTCAACACCATAGAATCTTAATTTTCCCTTATGGATCTAGGTGGACCTGAAACATACTTCTAAAAGAAGCCTGTCAAGTCCACTGTCCAGGAAATCAGTGTCACATGAAGATATACCAAGGAAAATGGAGGACTAATAATCCCTTGAATGAAATAATGTCTTTTCCTTTCTTAGAAGCTCTACCCCAGGAGAAAGACAGATCAAGTGAGGGATGGAGTTGCCATCCACTGTCAAAACTCTGACCCATAATTGTCCCTGTTTGAATGAACTGCAGGGACAAAAATCGAGAAGAGACTGAGGAAAAGGAGGTCCAAAGACAGGACCAAAGTGGGAACCAGCACAAGGGGAGGTCCCAAGGCCTGTAACAGTTACTGAAGCTATGGAATGCTCACATAAAGGGATCTATCATGACTGCCATCGGAAAAACCCAACAAACAGCTGAAAGAGTCATGTGCAGATATTTACACCTAACCAATGGACAGAAGCTGCTGACCCCTGTGGTTGAAGTAGGGAAAAGCTGGAAGAAGCTGAGGAGGAGAACAACCCTGTAGGAGACCAACGGTCAATTAATCTGGACCCCCTGAGATCTCTCAGACATTGGACCAACAGCCAGGCAGCACACACCAGCTGATATGAGCCACATACCCCCCAACACATATACTGCAGAGGACTGCAGGGTCTGGGTTCAGTTAGAGAAGATGCACATAACCCTCAATGAACAGGAAGCCCAGAGAGTTTAGAGATCTGGTGGGGTTGGGAATGGGGAATGAGGGGTGGTGACATCCTATGGAGACAGGGGAGTGGGGAGGAGGTATGGGATGGGGGAACAGTTAGAAGTTTGACCAGGAGGGGGACAAAATCTGGAGTGTTAAAAAAATGATTATATTAAAAAAAAAAAAAAAAGCTCGGCAGGATTTTCTGAATGTCAGCCTTCCAAATCCTGGCTTGGGCATGGTTTCCCAGACATGAGGTTCTCTGTACACTCATTTCCTGAAGCTCCCTGTTCGGCTGCTTTCTGTACTCACACTGTCTTCTCGTCAAGCACAGAAGCCATTTCTTTATCTCTTTTCTACCTACTTAATCCAAGAAGCTACCAGGATTTATAGCTTTCATTCCCTGTGGCTTTTCTTTTCCAGGGCAATAAAATTGTCCTTGAACTTCTATTCTAAAAATTTTGACTGGCAAGAGAAATGACTCAAAAGCGGTTTTCACAAACACATTTCTGGAAAAAGAAATTAAACAAAAATTTAATTAAACTTATTCTTTTTTCTAACACATTCTTACTATTTAGAACAGGCTAGCTTTGAACCCATGATTCTTCTGCCTCAGCTCCTGAGTTATTCTCAGGGTTATACTCCTGGGCCATTATGCTCTCCTTCACAGTCAATGTTAAATGGAGGGCAATGTAGTAGTATATCATTAAAATTCATGTCTTAGGATATTCTGTGGTGGTTAAAGTCAATGGACCAAAGTTCAAACACCCAGAAGCCACATAAATACAATGTTTTGTGAGTATGGCATTGAGCTCTAAATCTAGTCTTGGAAGCAGAAGCAGAATCCTAAATGCTAGCTGCTTAGAGATTGACTGTATCACAAACCTCTGGTTTTAACTGGCTCTTTAATTAACGTGGTGAAACAACAATCTAGAAAGCTTGAACCTTTTGTATCACATATATGTGTACACAAACATGCAGACAATACTAAACTCAGGTATGTGCCCACACATATATGAACACACACACACACACAAACACACACACACACAGGACAGGTGTACTTGAAAAAGAAAACAATATCAGAAACTCATTAAGATGCCATCTTTTCCATTACTAAAATATCAGGAAATATGACCTGGAAATCCATAAATTAATTATTAATGCTGTATTATCACAATAAAACAGAATAATAGCCTTCACAAAAAAGTTGAATACAATAACAAATGACAGATAACTTTTGCATGAGAAAGAACAATTCAGTGAACATGAGAAACTAATCTGGGTGCAATTAGCAACCCAAAGCTATCATAGAAAAATCTCAGCCGAGAAGAAAATCTTTTAATTTGAAACAATTCAGCTACAGCTAAAATATCAAGCATTAGAATCTGTCATATTTAAGTCTATGTGAAATATATTATCTCAAAATCTCAAACTACTTTAGTGAATTGCTGGCTGCGAAACAATGTCTGCAGCTTGAATTGTCATAGCATGACATGACAGAGCTGAAATTGAAATGGAAAAAGTCCAAATCAATGCTGCCGAAAGAATGGAGCAAACCATTCGAAGGAGAGCTGACTGCAAGAGGCTTCTTTAAGTTGTGAAAGCTGAATTCTAGCAGAAAGGTTATAGTTAAATGTGGGAGAAAGATAAGGCAAGCCTGGTTGTCTGAGCAGTTCTTGGTGCTTATGACGAGTTAACATGTCATCAATACTTCCTGAAAAGGCGAGTGATATGGAATATAATATCCCAAAGTGTGGCATTCCCATCTGCCGTAAGACATTAGAAATGGGCTCATTGTCAAACCGTCTCTGATTTTCCACTCTCAAGCACAAATACGGACTATTTCTGACAGAAAATAAAGCTTCTTCTAAAAGGAAATTAATTGTCTTAATATCATTCTTTGATAATTCCACCAATAACCAGAGAGGATGAAACAGGCAATCATGCAACAGACACTTAAAAGCTGCTTTTTTGCTAAAAATCATTGACTCTTCACTTGGGTTCACAAGGCAACTAAAAGCAAGATAAAAGCCTGGTATCCATCTCTTCATTGAACTAAAGCTCCAGAGGATTCTAGGAACAATTGGCCAACTCATAAAACACTGTCAAGAAAGGGTCCCCCCCAAGTAGTTACTGAGGCCACCTTCCCAAACGAAGACAATTACTGTGTGATAATGAGATTGTACTGTGGAGTGGAAGGAATCAATCTGGAAAGAATAGGAAACCCTGTCCAAGCAATAAATAATTTTCTAGGACCCCTTGCAGAATCAGAACTGAGACCATATGAATCATACTCTATGCCCTGACTAAGGGTGCCTAACAATGAACGTTTCTGCTTCCTTCCCCAGTTCTACAATTGTTTAGTTAAATTGTGAGTTCACATCTCTAAACATGGATTTGGAGATCTTTGGACCTCTTATCTGTTCTTCCTTATGTACAACACTGAATACATTGACTCAGTCTCTGTTTTTCACCACACTCAAGACACACAGCAGAGTCTGAGCTTTAAGCTATCTCCTGGGCATGGTTCTATATCTCAAACACAATTACCCATTATTCACACCCAGGGTTCTCTACTTAGATAGTTTTTATTTTATGTATTCTGTCTTTCTTTAATTTTCTTTTAATTCATTTGGTTTTGTTGCAGTCAAGAACTCTATAGTCTACAGTGGATTCAGTCCTCTACCCTCAGTTTCTTCCTACATGCTGGAATTACCATCATGTTCAGCATATTTCTTTTCAACTGTTCTGAAGGCAACTCTAAGAGAATATTTAGAAAGCCTACCAACATAGTCCTAAGAGCCCACAATCTGTGCGTTCTTCCCTTTCACTTCCTTCTTGCTCTTCTCACTACCCACCCATCCCAGCCATGATTCCATTCCTTTCTGCAGCTCATTTTGTTATGTAAACCCAGGCTCTATGTCTTAGGACTCTTTAACTCATTAAGTTTAACTCTACATGTTAATGAGTTTAGTTTCCTTTTCGCTTCTACTTATATTAATCTTGTTATCAATTCTTGTTAGCTAACCTTTGTAGTAGAATAGACTCATTCTTTTTACCTGAACAGCATGATTGGATGAAGCTCTGACTGAAAAACAAAACAAAACAAAACAAAACAAAACAAATAAAACCCAAACAAACAACAACAACAAAAATACCCAACTAGGTAAAATGTTTAGTCATCTGCCTACACTGAGGTAGGAAGGGATATGTATCTAGGCACTGAGAGTAGAACAGCATCATTTCCCTTTTCCCATGCCTAGCATATGAAGAAGTCTCTTTACAGGAGCATGCATGAGACTGGCTCTTCAGAAGTCTCATTGCAGTCAGGGCTTCCCTATGAGCTCTCTTTGGCCTGCTTGATTCAGGTGTAGCAACAGAACTAGAAAAACTGGCTTAGTCTGTATTTCTCTACTTGTGATATGTAATTATTCCAACTTCTTGTAGCAAGGATGTTATCAGTATTGCCGAAGACTCTTGAACACTGGTGATAACTTTAGAAATCACAATCCTTTGACATCCTCATTCTGTTCATTGTCTATGATCTAATGTGTTTGACATTGCTCTACCCACAAAGATTTATATGTTGGAGTTAGGGCTTTTAGTATGGTGATGTGGGAACATGATGGTACCTTTAAGAAGTGGAGTCAAGGGGGCACATAATAAGATCAGTTGGAGCACTGCCTTAAACAGCAATTAATGTTTGGTGGTCACCCATGGGATAAATCCCAAGTTAATTCTGTCACTGGATTTTTTTTTCTTCAATCTCTTCTCTGTTTTTGTGCTTTTAGTTCCTTTTAGACCGAAACAATTCTGGGTCAAAATTTTTGAAGGTAGTTTGGTGACCCCATTTCTCCACTGGGGGTCTATCTATCTACTGGAGGTGGTCTTTCCAGGCTCCATCTCCCCACTGTTGGGCATTTCAGCTGACATCATTCCCATTGATTCCTGGGTGTCTCTCACATTCTAGTTCTCTGTGATTTTATAGAGGTTCCCTTTACCCCCACCCATCACAACTGCATATTTCCATTCATCTCCTGATCCTCTGGGCTTCTATCCTGTCTCCCTCTGTTTCTCTCCTGTTTCCCCATATACCTGTTTCTGCCCCATTTCCCCTCACTCTCCCCTCTTCCACCATGGTTCCTACCTTTCTGTGCCTCCCATGACTATTTTGCTCACTCTTCTAAGTTGGATTGAAGCAACCTTACTTGGGCCTTCCTTCTTGTTAAGATACCCCATGAGTGCACACCAAACTCTGACAGGAAAATAGCATGGCTGCCCTCTGAGAAACTCTGTCAGCAGGTGATGGAGACAGATACAGACTTATAGCCAACCATTGTACTGAGATTGGGGCCCCCTATGGAAAAGTTAGGGGAAAGATTAAAGCAGCTGAAGGGGATTGCAACACCATAGGAATACCAACAGTATTAATGAACCTGGACTCCTGGGAGCTCCCAGAGACTAAGCCACCAACCAAAGAGGACTGGTTCATGACCCCTGGTACATTAGTAGCAGACTTGCCTTGTCTGACCTTATTGTTTCTGTGGGAGAAGGTGTGCCTAATCCTCTAGAGACTTGATGCCCCTGGAAAGAGAAGGCAAGGGGAGGGGGTGAGCTGTGAGTAGGTTGGTGGGTGAGGGAAGTGGGTGAATTGGGAATGGGGAGCACCGTCTCAGAGACAAAGGGGTGGGGGATACAGTGAAGAACACTTGGAGGGGGTGTCAGGAAGGGATGCAACATTTGGAATGTAAAGAAACAATAAAAAAGAGCAATTAATGCAGTTTTCATTCGATACTTGGTAATTCTCATAAACATATTCATGGGAAAGTAAGATTAGTCCATCTTACCATACACCATCCTTTGTATAATTTCTCCACAAAGTAGTAAACTGGTCTGACAGATCCTGATTTTAGGGGTTTAAAAACATGCCCTAAATTTCCTTAACACATTTATTAATTTTGGGTATTTTGTTATAATGATGGAAACCAGACTAATAGAAATAGACTATAGGAAATGCTAACACAAAATAATGTCATTCAAAAGAAAGAAAAGCAAGAAGCTGACTGTCATCCTGCCCTTGTAGTTCTTTTTAAAGTAGGCCATAAATGAATCAATTCAAAAGTCCACACAAGTGGAAATTCATATTCTTATCTACGAATGCAGAAGGAATCAAGGGACAATCTGAGCACAGAGTCCTTTCTAAGACTCCTCTAGTTTGGTAGCATCAGATCATACACTCTGTCCTTAAATCAAATATTTCTCTACAACAACATATTTCTTACCAAGAATACACGTTTACCTCTTCCTTTGGATCATCATTTCCTTTTTATGCCATGTAATATGTATATATGGTGTGTATAAATAAAATATATAATATATTTGATATATGACTTATATATATATATATGAATATGGTTCATTCCTTTTATATATTCATTCTCTCTTGCAATATTTTGGGAGACATGATCCTTGTAATAGGTACGGAAAAAATATATTCTTCCCCTATTACTACATGATTTAAAATGTTTTGTTGTATTCAGATTTAAGAACATTTGTATTTCAGCTGTGATCATCCTAACACCAATTAAAATCATCCCAAATGGATGAATAGTTTACCTTGCAGTTATTTAAAATATTTTATTGTATGTATAAAGTGCCTATATAAATGTGTTCACATATGTGTATTTATGTGATTGAGTGTGTATATGTACGTACATATGTATATATGTGTGTATGTATATTTCCCTGAAGCCTTCATATTTCTTGGAGCTAGCACTACAAAGAAACTCATTTTGTTATTTGGGTACTGGAATTTTAACTCTGGCCCTTTTGATAATGCAGGAAGCAATTGTGATTGCAGAACCATCTCTCCAGTCCCTTTCTTACCACCATGACAAATATTATATTTTTTCTTTAATTCCTCTTCCCCTGATTCTACCAAAGGTGTGAGTTGTAGGTGTGAATTCAGGCAACGGAGTTCTCACACTGTTTTGAACATGAATTCATATATATTCATATATCATATATCAGTTCAACATTTCATACTGAATGATTTAAGTAGTAAATTTCCTCTCTGTATTAACTATGCAATAATATATTTAATTTTAAGGATTTAGACATAAGAAAAGGTACATACAAACCATTGCATACGCTAGCAAGATTTTGCTGAAAGGACCCAGATATAGCTGTCTCTTGTGAGACTATGCTGGGGCCTAGCAAACACAGAAGTGAATGCTCACAGTCAGCTATTGGATGAATAACAGGGCCCCCAATGGAGGAGAGAGAGAAAGTACCCAAGGAGCTAAAGGGATCTGCAACCCTATAGGTGGAACAACAATATGAACTAACCAGTACCCCGGAGCTCCTGACTCTAGCTGCATATATATCAAAAGATGGCCTAGTCGGCCATCACTGGAAAGAGAGGCCCATTGAACTTGCAAACTTTATATGCCCTAGTACAGGGGAACGCCAGGGCCAAAAAGTCGGAGTGAGTGGGTAGGGGAGTTGGGGGGAGGGTATGGGGGACTTTTGGGATAGCATTGGAAATGTAAATGAGGAAAATACCTAATAAAAAATATTTAAAAAAAAAAGAAAAGGTACATACAAACCAAATCAAAATAAAAAGGATGATCACATTGAAGTAGTATCAGGAAATACTTCATGAAGAATTGTGTAGGTGTGAAAAAGAAATATAAATATTAAAGAGATAGAATTCCACAGAGAAATAATTTTAAAGTTGACATATTTTAGTAGTATAATCCAAGTGTAGCATAGAATTAGAGGTATAATGGTATCACATGATATAAGCTCAGTTTCTCTTAGGGGGAAACACTGAATGACTTAGAAACATTCATCTAGCTCAAAGGAGAGTGCTGCATTTGAGTGCATATGCTGTGCCTGTCAAGTACAAATCCAAAAATTGTGACTAGAAATTTCACTTCCATGTAAATCAATTAATATTATTGATTTAATCAATTGAATAAAATCAATTAATATTATGCATATTAAATTTAAATATTTTGTAAACCACTTGTAGTTTTTATCATGTGATGTGAGGTACTTTCTAAGATGGTAAGCGTTAGTTTGCATGATATTACAAAATTGTCAGTATTGTAAGGAATTCCTGAAGAATTTTGAGACACTGATACCACAATCACAACATTATTTCAGAAATTTACTCATATTCCTGCAATTTTGCTCAGAGAAACAACACTGGAAAATACAATTTATTGTGGCACTTGAAACAAGGTGTTAGGAATATGATTAAGGGACTGTATGACATATACAGGTAGAAGCCATGGTTTGAATTAAAACGACTGACCATATACAAAGCAAAGAACACACACACACACACACACACACACACACACATACACACACAAAGAAGACATACAGAGGTACAGTCTTCAGCTTTGATGATGGTTGCTTCATTGACACAGAGGGAAATCTATGAAAGATAAAAAGAACTTTGACTTTAAAATCAATGATAAATAGATGACAAAAGTAAAGCATGGGAGAGGGAACTAGAGTAAAGTTTTGGGAGGATTTCTTAGTAATTTGTTAGCTACAGCTGACCCAAGGGAAATAAATATACACAAGATCTTGAGACGGCATTTGTAGTGTGAAATTGCCTCTTTCAAAAGGAAGTAGAGTCTTTTTCTGTGGGAATCATGTAGACACTTTATAGGGGTGTTTAAGCAATTGACATTGTGATATGATGTTGTTATTTGCAAGGCTTATGTTTTAGCACCATACAGGAAACCTACTCCTGAAAAACCAAATATGGAAAAGAGGAGAAAGGGAGGGGGAGGTGGGAGGGAGAAAAGGAGGGTTGGATAGAGTTTGATCTTGCATAATACTCAATTTAAGGAACCATTTCATGGGAATGAGTCTTCATATCAATTAAATACAAGATATTGTGTTTTAAGAACACAATATGATTGATAATTCAGACAACAGACTTTATGTCTCACCGAATTGCATGATTTCTGGAAGACAGATGGTCTATATCTTGGGGTATCGTTTACAAATGACTTCAAGTCCATGTAAAAAGGGACCATTGGGATAAACCAGTTCTCCCCGGAGCTTGGGGAAGGAAGACTCTCTATGGAGGTCTGAGGGAAGAGCTCCCACCAGGTAGACTTCACGCTGGTCATCATCAAGAGTGACCCCAACAAGCTGCGGAGAAAATGTCCTCGTGCAGACCTGCTGGGAGGAGCACAAGAAGAAGCCTCCCGACTCGTCGGGCAACTTCGTGGAGTTCTCCAAGAAATGCTCCAAGAGACAGAAGACCATGTCTGAAAAGGAAAAGTCCAACTTTGAAGATTTGGACAAGAGCAACAAAAGTCATTATAACAGGGAGATGAAGAACTAAAAGTGATAAGAAAGGAAAGAAAAGTATGTGTCCTTATTACCAGTTGGAACATTTTCTGGGTATATGCCCAGGAGAGGTATTGCAGGATCCTCCGGTAGTACTATGTCCAATTTTCTGAGGAACCCCCAGACTGATTTCCAGAGTGGTTATACAAGCTTGCATTCCCACCAACAATGGAGGAGTGTTCCTCTTTCTCCACATGCTCATCAGCATCTGCTGTCACCTGAATTTTTGATCTTAGCCATGCTGACTGGCATGAGGTGGAATCTCAGGGATGTTTTGATTTGCATTTCCCTGATGATTAAGGATGCTGAACATTTTTTTCAGGTGCTTCTCAGCCATTTGGTATTCCTCAGGTGAAAATTCTTTGTTTAGCTCTGAGCCCCATTTTTTAATGGGGTTATTTGATTTTCTGGAGTCTACCTCCTTGAGTTCTTTATATATATTGGATATTAATCCCCTATCTGATTTAGGATTGGTAAAGATCCTTTTCCAATTTATTGGTGGCCTTTTTGTCTTATTGACAGTGTCTTTTGCCTTACAGAAGCTTTGCAATTTTATGAGGTCCCATTTGTTGATTCCAAGATCTTACAGCACAAGCCATTGCTGTTGTATTCAGGAATTTCCCCCTGTGCCTATATCTTTGAGGCTTTTCCCTACTTTCTCCTCTATAAGTGTCAGTGTCTCTGGTTTTATGTGGAGTTCCTTGATCCACTTAGATTTGATATTAGTACAAGGAGATAGGAATGGATCAATTCACATTCTTCTACATGATAACCGTCAGTTGTGCCAGCACCATTTGTTGAAAAATGCTGTCTTTTTTTCTACTGGATGGTTTTAGCTCCCCTGTCAAAGATCAAGTGACCGTAGGTGTGTGGCTTCATTTCTGGGTCTTCAATTCTATTTCATTGGTCTTCTATAATAGCCAGAAGCTGGAAAGAACCCAGATGTCCCTCAACAGAAGAATGGATACAGAAAAGGTGGTACATTTACACAGTGGAGTACTACTCAACTATTAAACAGAATGAATTTATGAAATTCCTAAGCAAATGGAAGGACCTGGAGGGTATCATCCTGAGTGAGGTAACCCAATCACAAAATATGTACTCATTGATAAGTGGATATTAGCCCAGAAACTTAGAATACCCAAAATATAAGATACAATTTGCAAAACACATGAAATTCAAGAAGAACGAAGACCAAAGTGTGGGCACTTTGCCCTTTCTTAGAATTGGGAACAAAGCACCCATGGAAGGAGTTACAGAGACAAAGTTTGGAGCTGAGATGAAAGGATGGACCATCTAGAGACTGCCGCACCCGGGGATCCATCCCATAATCAGCCACCAAACACAGACACTATTGCATACATCAGCAAGATTTTTCTGAGGACCCTGATATAGCTGTCTCAAGTGAGGCTATGCAGGTGCCTGGCAAACACAGAAGTGGATGCTCACAGACAGCTATTGGATGGAACAAGGGCCCCCAATGGAGGAGCTAGAGAAAGTACCCAAGGAGCTAAAGGGGTCTGCAACCCTATAGGTGGAACAACAATATGAACTAACCAGTACCTGCAGAGCTCGTGTCTCTAGCTGCATGTGTAGCAGAAGATGGCCTAGTTGGCCATCATTGGGAAGAGAGGCCCCTTGGTCTTGCACACTTTATATGACTCCGTACAGGGGAAACACCAGAGCCAAGAAAAGTGGGTTGGGGAGTGGGGGGAGGGTATGGGGGGGTTGGGGATAGCATTTGAAATGTAAATGAAGAAAATATCTAGTTAAAATATTTTAGAGGCATAATCTAATTGAAGGAAATAGGTTACTGGAGGCATTTTATAGTGATTATATCTTGTCTCAGGCCTTTTTCTCTGCTTATGGTGATTATTTTTAATTATTGACTTTGTTTCAATGTAGAATCATCTAGGACAAGAGTCCCAATGAAGGGTTTTTCTAGATCAGGTTGGCCTACATGCATGTCTGAGAAATTGTCCTGAGTACGTTAATGGATGTTGGAAAACGCAGCCTAAAATTAGGCAGCCTCATTTCCTGGCTATGGGTCCTGGTTAGTATACGAAAGGGGAATACGTGAGCTTGGCATGAGCAGATATGCATTCATTGTTTTTGTGAACATGCTTAGTTCCTTTGAATCCCTGCTACCTTGACTTTCTAGCAATGATGGACTATAACCTAGAATTTTAAGCTTAATAAAATCTTTCTCCTTTAAAAAAAATCCAAGTACTCTGAAGAGACTGCCATCTGCCTTCTTCCTGTTTTGCTTTGAACATCGCCCAAAGACCAAAAGTGAACACCCAGGCCTGTGTATTAGAGATACTGTGAAGAAACAGGGTGAGATGTGATCTGAGCAATCTGCCAAAGATAAACAACTGTAAGAGCAGAAAGCAGCTAAACTAAAGGAGAAGTATGAGAAGGATATTGCTGCATACCATGCCACAGGCAAAAGTGAAGTGAGGTAGGCCAACAGGCTCAAAGAAGAAGAATGAACCAGAAGAGGAAGAAGAGGAGGAGGAGAAAGAAGAAGGTGAAGACAAAGAGGAGGAAGATGAGGATGAAGAATAACTGGCTGTCCTAAAGTGTGGAGTATATGTGCTCATGCAGTTATTTTGCTAAGAATATGAAATTCAAGTGCAGTTCAACATTAACTTCAGTATAAAAACTGTACAGATTTTTTTGTATAGCTGATGAGATTCTTTGTAGAAAAAATACTTTTCAAAAAAAAGCTTGTAGCTTTTTCAGGGCCTACAATGTACAGGTAGATTTAAAGCCTTTGATGTTGAATGTTTCTAAATGTTTAATACACTCTTTAATTCCTTATGGTAGCAAGAGAGAGAGAGAGAGAGAGAGAGAGAGAGAGAGAGAGAGAGAGAGAGAGAGAGAGAGAGAGAGAGAGAGAGACCTTCATAGGATTTGTATTACCAGTAAAAAAATAGGGGAAAAAAAGGACCATTGAATAGAAAATATGCACACTGAAAAATTTCAGGGGTATACAAATTGATCAAAAATTCTAGGAGAATTATGACCTTTAGACATAGTCATGCTAATAATTCTTCAACAGATATTTACTGCAATAAGATTTGAGTCAAATTTATGTAAAGTATGACTTAAAGCGTCTAAAGAAAACAAGCATATGATAGGAACATACAGAATCTATAAGACACAGGTGAAATTTCTAGCATATATATATATATATGCTAGAAATTGAGAAATCTAGAAATCTTGAGTATATATATATACTCAAGATTATATGCTAGAAGAAATATGAAAGAGTGGCCTTGTAGTTTCTTAATTAGCAGGAAACCAGGGGAAAGCTGTGTGGCAGTTATATCTTAAAGAAGAGCACATTATTCCATTAGCAAACTAAGAATACTATAATAGACTTAAGACAAATTAAATAGTCCATGTATAAGATGACAAAGAAGAAGAGGCAGATGAGCAGTAGCAGCAGTAACCTTCACATTAAAATCCTTTGCAAATATATTAAAATATAGTCAGTCATTGGAAATTTGAACTATATTACTTCTACAATAATAATTGAGCCTGTTTTATAGTCTCTAGTTTTTCTTTTCTTTCCTTAATGCTTATATTTCCATGAATATAGGCATTGTAGTTTTATATGTATACTTTTCTAGGAAAAAAATAGATAAAATGTAACCATGGTTGTAATTTTATGAAGACAATAGAACACTGCAAATATTTTACAGAATGTGTAAGCACTTAGTATAATTTTAGTTAAATAGCATTCACAAAATATTTGTTGGTAAAATAAATCTCAGATACTATCATCACTAAGCATCAGTGGAAGAGGTTAAAAGTGGGACCTAGAGTGCTAGTTACTCATTTGTGGGTTAGCTGTGAGTTGGCTTAAAAGAAGAGTAAACTTTCTGCCGTGAGTTTCCTGCTTGTTAGTGTGTGTAAATTTCAGAGGATATGATGAGTTGAATAAGTCATACATAATCTTATGTCCCAGATCTAGAATATTAGGCAATGGTGTTTCTCTTATGAAACAGAATGATCAACTGTGTCATAGGGTATCTACTGTTCAGCTGCAGGGTGGTTTTGTACAAAAGTAGTGGCCTTTATCAGGGATCCTACATATTAGCTTTTTACTTTACAATTCATAACAGCAGCAAAATTACAGTTATGAAGTAGCAGTGCAATAACTTTATGGTTGAGTGGGGAGATCACCACAACATGAGGAGCTACACCAAAGGGCCATAACATTAGGGTGGTGGAGAAGCATTGCTCTAGAGCCTCACCAGTTGCCTTTACAGTTTGTGACAAAGGCTTTAGGGTATGATCTCAGCAGGGAAATTTCATAATTAGATCATAATATCAATTAAATTTTACCTGAATGTAAAATATTAACAATGACTTGTCATTGAGAGTTTCTTGGCCTTTCGATTTAGAGTTTGGCAAAGTTTACTGCCTGCAGTCTGAAGCATTTTAGGAGTTCTTTTTTTTTTTTTTTTTTTTTTTTTAGGTATTTTTCTTCATTTACATTTCAGAATGCTATCCCAAAAGTCCCCCAGATTTGAAGATTCTAAGGAAGTTTTAGTTAAGAGCTTCTAACTGATTTTGTTTTTCAAAGAGTGGATAGAAAGTGGGTCAGCAATATAAAGGGTTCCGGGTGCCTCATTTTATCTCGTTATCTAACTTTCACAGAGAAATGCATGAGGAGATCTTTAAAGTATTTTCTCATCCAGGATGTTGCTTACCTTTTTACGTAAGATTAATCCTGTGGTTCATGTGATTTTTTTTTCCTTTTTGCATGATCTCTTTCATAGCTAAAGGACAGACGTTAACTTTTCCTTCCTTTTTAAAACCTTTAACTTTGTCACATAAAACTTTTTCATGTACATGTTAATATTATTTTTATGTGCATGAAATTATTACAAGTTCTGGTTTAATTGACGTACCTCATCCACCCACCCCTCTGCGCAAAAGTCTCAGCCATGTGTATACTAGGTTTCTAGTTATTTGTGCTATTTGGGAAGTTTAGAAAGTATGACATTGCTGGAGAACTTCTGTTATTTAGTGCAACCTACGAGGTTTTAAAAGAAACACACCATCCCCAGAACGCTCTCTGTTTTTTGTTTGCCTTTTTAGCTGTGAGTTCTCAGCTTCTGCTTCATCTGCCTGCCATGTACCTGTGTTTCACCATCGTAGGCTATTATCCCTCAGAGAACTGTAAGCCGAAGAAACCCTTTGTTCTCTAAGTTGCCTGAGTCATGGAACCTTATCACTGCAACAGAAAAGGAACTAAGTCACCAGTCATCAGGCAATTTTAAGTTCAGGAAACTATGACACTTTCTTAAGAACTTATGCCAGTCATTGCTAAAAGATGTGGCTCAACATCATTATGCCTTTCTGATCTGCTCTCTAGGATGACGCGTGTGCTCACAGGCTCTTCTATAGTCATCAATATGCAGCATGAGGAGTCTCTCCACTTTCACTTGCACAGGCTTTTTGAGTGAGGTTTACCAGGCTGCATGCTAATGAAGGTTTGCTGCAACACTCTCTGGTTTCAAACGTCAGGATATTGCTAATGGTAACCAGTCTGGGAGAGTTAGCTTGTAGTTCTTTAGGTGTTAGGATCTCAGCTAAGAGCATGTCAGAATAAATTCCTTTTAGCTAAATTAAGTAAATTGTGATATCTTGAAAAAAAATTGTAGGCAGCTTGTGTGAATATTTAAACAGCATTCCTCAGTAGGTTTGTGCAATAGCTTCTGTAAGTTTCTAACAGAGAGTATAGAATTACCTAGGTCCCTATACAAACGAGTATCAGGCCAATTATTAGTTCCCCGATATATTGAGGTAGTAAAGTGCTTAAGCACTAAGTTTTAAACACTTTCACCCTAATGTCCAGGATGTAGTTGGGGGACATGCTAAGTATGTAGTTTCTTTCACAGCATCCATAAGGCCACCTCTTGGAACTTGAACACAGTTAGGAATCCTCACTTGATCCAAAATCATGCTATATATAAAATGCTGTCATTCCAGTGAGTGAAGAGTCATGCACAAGATGGCAACCATCTCTTGCTTTATTTATCCTACAAAGGGAAACATGTAGGATATGTGTGTATGATTCCCAGTGAATTGGAGAACCTGACTTGATCTCAATTTCTCTGGAACTTTGGAACATCAGATTTTTGCGTCTTAATATCCATTTTTTCTTTCCAAGTCCAATAAAGTCGACAAACTCTCAGTTGGGGGTCGCATTTCTTTGGAAAAAACAAAAAAAAGAAAAGCATATGTTTACTGATGCTACTTACTAGCTTGATCTGCATTTGATCATCAATTATTTATTACTGAAAACACTAGCGTTATTACAGGGTCATATGAACACTATCTTAATTTCAAGAATTTTTAGTATGTAAAGTTAAGAATTGTAAATTACAAAAGTCTTTTTGTGAAAAGAATTATTTCACACTGTAACTGAATCCTATTTCTAGATTATTTTCTTGGATATGCTTTCAGTTACATATATGCTTGGTGTATCACAATGTTTACAAATGTATTTTATTACAAGATTTGTTTCAAGGTGCTGTCCTTACTTATTTCACATGTAAAGTGCCTTAGTAGTTAAGGAATATTTCTGCTCTCCTCCAGCCCACAAAGGTTTGGAAATTTTTCTCATACTATGCATTAAAACAAACAAACCCCACATTATCTTCCCAGTTTCTTCTCACTTTTTTGAAACTTCCTTTCTTCTTCTTTTGATGTTTTCTTTGAGTGCAGGTTCTAGGATAATTTCTTTTTTTATAGCTAATTTGCTTTTTAACTTTAAATTAACTTGAAAAGCAAAGTAACCAATCTAGAACTAGGACATAGTCTTAACAGTAGTAAAATTCTCTTCTTCTGTCCATGTTTTGGAGCAGTTTTCATATTTTTATAGACCATGTTTAAAATGATAGATAGTCACAGAGCACATAGTATGAGTTGAAAGTTATGGGAAAAAGAACTCATAAGTTACATAAGATGCCCCAGAAACCAGTTCTCCTTCCCCTTTGAATAAAACTTTTCCCTCCAGAACATCTAAGAAATTTGAAAAACATATTGTACTTATTAGAATAAAAGATATTATCTTAAGAATAAAAGATTGGAATAAGAAAGATTATAATGTACCGGTAAAACGTTGATAGACCTGGAGTTATTGATGGAACAGTAGCTAACAAAAGAGATAATGAAAATCATTGGGAAAAGATTAGTTCAGTGGTCAAAATCAAATTGAGTATGACTCAAAGAAAGGGAAAAAAGCATAATAATAGCTTCTATTATGATTTAAATTCCCCAACCATGATTCCTCATATGACTTTCAGATGAACTAAGAGAAGGAATAGGCTTAATATCTATAGTTACATAAAAGGGAGAAGAGTTACATTCAAAAGACTCCTGTCTAGCCTTAGACTAGGAATACATATGAGTCTATTTAGGAAAAGAATTAAACAGACTCATGACTTATTTAGGTAATCACTTCATAATTCAAAGCGTAATTCAACACCAATTCCAAACCATCTTCAGATATGAGGGTAAATTTGTAGCACTTTTTTCTCACCAGTGAGCTTGGATGTTAACATTTTTTTTCACTTTCATTCACTCTTAGGTGCTCGAATTTTATACTCAGTACCACATAAAAGTCTTATACACCAAATAGGTAACCTAATGCCTAAATTAAATTTCCTTCTGTCATTTTCCATAGGGAAATTGCATTTATATAACCAAATTCATTCTGAGGAAACATATAGGTTAAGTTTGCTTTAAGTGTTACTGGAAATTTTTTTTGTTTTGGTTAAATTATTTAAATAAATATCTTGAGTGACAGCTATCTAGCCTCTTGCAACTTGTCTAATGGCTTTGGGTTTTATGAACTCTTTTTGAGGTTTATTTTTAAATTGATAGATGGTATCAGTACCTTTTGAAAATTAGAATGAAAGTAGACACATTGAAGATAATGAAGTGATGGAATATTATGGGCAAAAGTACGTGACCTTTGAGTAAAAACTGCTCTAAAGGAGGGGAAAGGTCCCTTTAAAAAGAAGACAGAGTATGTTTAATGAGTTGTCAAAATAGAAATTTAAGAGAATAAATTAGAAAGTTGGATACCATGACTTCATTTGGGTTTATAAAGACTTGCGATTATATTCCTATTTCCTCACAATCATTTCTCTATAGAATTCAAGAAACTGAAAGAAAAAAATACAATTGAAAATTGTTATTTAACAAAGTATCAAAAGAGATGGGGTGGATTAAGGACCATAAAATGGGTACAGGGTCAGAGAGTAGGGAAAGAAATGCAGTAGATTGGTATGTTGAATATCCCTAAAAACTTTTTTTGAAGTGTAGTTTTATATATTTTATCAAAATCTACCTCAAAGATCTAACATCCCGATAAGGATTGCTATTCCTTGGCAGTTCCTTTTCTTTCATTTTGGTTCAGAGATATTTTTGTATTTACGAAGCTTGCATTAGATTTCCAACTTTCATTAGGAAGTGAATGTCATGTTAGTATTTGAGGTGGGAGTATATTTCATCTGGACATGGTATACTAATATTGTGAGATTACAGAGATTATTGAATATTTCTGTAACATTGTTCTACTGGAAATTGATATTTCTTTGGCTATATGATTCTATTAATATAAGTGTCAGTTAGTTCCTACATTATCTGAAAAAGAGAACACTTTAGACTATATGTGTTCATGAGTATCATTTGATTTTGTTGTGTATGTCTTTTTGCCAAACTCTTATTCTTGGTTTGATAATTTTTTGGGAGATTATACAATCAGGCTTGGAAAGGGACAATACTCTGATACCTAATTCAATAGACATCAACATTTTCAACTGGCTTTGATTTCTAAGGAAAGATGAAAAACCACCAAATAAATAACTATTTTGTACATCCCTTTATCACAATTCTTATATTTTTAAGTATCACTGTGTAATTGCTTGGTATTTATGCTTAACTGAATATTTTTGAATAGTTTTTTCTCTATAAGGACTTTCATAAATGTACAAAATGAAATATTCAAATCCATATTTTTTCACTCCAACTCCCGTATTTTTGTTCAGGATGTCTCTCTCCCCACTCAGTGTCTTTTCTTTTTGTGATTTTGATCACCCACTAAGTTAGCTTGGAGACTTGGATTCAGTTTTTAGCTTATTCCAAAGCTCACCAGCTGTGACCCACATGAAGTCTATTAACATTTCTTACTGAGGATGGGCTATATAGGAGGATCCTCAGGAAACTCCCTGTCTTTACTTTCCCAGCTTCGGGATTAAATTGGTGTGCCCCCATGCCTAGATTTTTATGTGGGCATGAAGAACAAACTTACATCTCATGCTGGCACAACGCACAACTAGTACTTTTTCCACTGTGAATGAACATGGACATACTTTTTTTTTTCTGTCTGTACATTCTTCATTCTTGTTTTGAATATTCTATTAGTAGAAGTGATCTTAATATTGGTAGTATTTCTCTTGTTGCTCTGCCTGTTATAACCTGTTTCTCTCTCTCTCTCTCTCTCTCTCTCTCTCTATATATATATATATATATATATATATCTATATATATCTATATATATATATCTATATATATCTATATATATATATATATATATATATATATATATATATATATATATATATATATATGGGATTGCCATCAAAATAATCAACACCTTCCAAAAGAGACACTTTCTTGTCATAGAATGATCAGAATATATGCCACCAAGTGACATTGGGTGCTTGGATCATTATTGACTGAATAATCTTTTGGGAAGATGCTTGTGACACATTATAATTAAGGAACCATATGTGAGAGGCTATGAATTTAATAGGAGCAGTGTTTCTCCTTCAGCTTTTCAGATGGAAAACACATGTAGTTTTGAAATTTCAGCCTTGCTATTTCAAAAACCCTCTGAGCATCTGTTAAGGATTGTGTGATTTAATCTCTAACACAGCACATGCAGCCAGCCTTTCAGCATGTCACACTATTACTAGGTAAGGAGCCAGAGAATGAGCAGGCAGGTCACTTTTCACCTCATTAGCACTGCAGGAGAGGTTCTGGAAAAAGAGATGCTAGCAGAAGCCATGGGGCTTGCTAGTATCCATTCTACAAAACAGAGGGAGGACCAGCTGTGTAACCCGTCTACCTCCACACTACTGTTCATTCCCACACAACCCCTTCTCTATTTTCTGACCTTTCATCATTTTGACCCCTGTAGTGTTCATAAACCACCACTAAGTCTTAGCTGTGGGACACGTAGTTTATTCTCATTTTCTTTCATGGTAGCTCTTGGCCTTAACCCAATTATATTCAACATGATACGATACTGTCTTTAATGTCTATGGCAGTGTTTAAACATGATATCCTTGCAAATACTATGTGGGTAGCCTTGATAAAGGAGGGTATGTCCTCTTCTGAGTTACTTCTTGTATAGTTAAAATATATACTTTGTTTCTGTCCTCTGTCATCTGTTTTCTATTTCCATCACCTCTGCTTTTCTTTCACCACCTTATTACACTATTGGAACTCCTCCATCAACTCTTACTCCTGAGTGACTTAACTGATAAACATCTTCCTGACAAATCTCAGCTAAAAACAAAACAAAATAAAACAAAACAGAACAACAAACAACCCAGAAAATATAGCTTCCTATTGTAATCAATTTACATCAGACTCATATTTAATACAGCATAATGGTTCTGAATTATATAAATGCTAAGATAGTTGGGCACAGACACAAGAGTAGACTCTTGTTAAATGTTTTTTCACTGTTGAATTTTATAACCATATTGGGTAGAATTCAGTATTCTCAGTCCAGTTCTAGCATGATAAAACTGGCTCATGTACGTTTTGATGCCATTGGGATGAATTAATTTCAATTTTGTTTTATGTCCTTTTCTAGATGTCCTGCAGAATCTATTTAGAGAAGGATATAAATGGATTGGACAAAGAAGTCACGCCATGCCTTGTGTGAAACAGAAGCCTAACATTGTGCTCCTTACTCTTTGGTGTTCATTGTGAGTGCAATTATATATTCCCTGGTGCAAGCATCACTCACAGCCTTTTAGCTAGAATACAGATAGACCAATATCATCTGTTGGTGTCAGATACTGTAATGTAATATAGTGTAACATAAAGTAATGCAACAGAATGTAATGTACTCCTAACCCAGAGTCAATGAGACAATGAGAAGTTTGCTTTCTCTTTCTTTTCCTACACAGTTACAGAAATTTCTGAGATGCATTAATAAGTGCCATAGGTAGAAATCAGCTTGATAAGGACCTTAAATTAGTATCTCTCCCCTTATCTTTACTCATATCATTCTACCTGCCTCCCTTAGGTCAGATTATAAAGCAAGATACTGGCATAAAAGCTTTGTCTCAGACATGGTAGTAGACAGAACCAAGACTAACCCAGAGATCAACTAGTCCAAGGTTATATAGCATCACTGACATTGAAGACAATGAAGTCTAAAGGTAAAAGACACATCCCTAACCACAAAGATGCTGAAACTTTAGTATGTGTTTTTATAGTTTGCATTCTTTCTTATAGTGTAAAAGGTTTGTTCCGCAACTATCTCCTCTTGGAATCAATAAAGTTTCTGGACATGATGATGGCTTTTGCCAATGTGCTGATTAATGGGTGACATAGTTTGTGGGGAGTTGGATTTTTGAGCGAACAATTTTGCCTTTCTTAATGCAAGCCTTCATGTAATTATTTGAAAAATATGTAGTTTTTTAGTCTACATTTTGATTTTTAATTTTGTTTAAGGTTTTTACATAGCTATAATATTGCAGAAATGTTCTAAAAATTATTGTAAGGAATTCCAAACATGAATTTTGAAAACTCCTTATAGTACTTAACAGATAACATATTTTACAAATTTTTACTAATAAATAGTAAAATTTTATATTGACCTATATTCTAGAGCAGAAGAATCCTATATGTCTTTGAAATTTTCTATGGGTCTTTGTAAAAGAAAACATATAAAATAGTCGTAATTTTCCAATGATTTATTTGAGCCAATATATATACATGATATCAAAGCACTGATACTTCAAACTATAATTAAAGTCATTATTCTAGGGAGATATCTCACTCATCAACAAGTCCATGAAAAAACATATATTTGGACTCAGATTTCTTCATGTCAAACATGCTTATTAGTCATAAATTATCAGTGGCTACAGGAAAGAGTAGCCATTTCTAGAGAATAGTATTTTTGCCTTTAACCTAATATATTTTTTAACTTTTTAAAGTTTGATTTTAAGAAGTTCCTGCTTTTTTTATTCTTTTAAGACAATTTTATTAGATATTTTCTTCATTTACATTTCAAATGCTATCCTGAAAGTCCCCTATACACTCCCCTCTGCCCTGCTCACCAACCCACTCCCTGGCACTGGCATTCCCATGTACTGAGGCATATGATCTTCCCAATACCAAGGGCCTCTCCTCCCAATGATGGCCCACTAGGCCGTCTTCTGCTACATATACAGCTAGAGATATGAGTTCTGAGGGTACTGGTTAGTTCATATTGTTGTTCCTCCTATAGGGTTGCAGACCCCTTCAGCTCCTTGGGTACTTTCTCAAGCTCCTCCATTGGGGGCCTTATGTTCCATCTGATAGATGACTGTGAGCATCCACTTCTGCATTTACCATAACCTAATATTTTTTAGTTATAATTCATCTTAGCTTATTGCATAAGAAAAAGACATTTTTTTATTAACACTGGATATGCCTAAAATGGAAACACAATATTAAAAGCCGATTTTGCATTTTCTCTGCTTTTGATTATTTATAAAAACCAGCTTAGTAAGACATATTGGAGAATTATGGGAAATATTAGATGGAGAAATAAGACCTTCCATCAATCATTATCCAATAGAAAGATCAATTTGGACAGCTGTTCATGTGTAAAAAATCCATTTGAAAAACTGAAGAAGTCAACCTGAAGATCACTGTACCTCATTATGGAATAACAATGTTAAATGCATTAAAGATGTGGACAACGGAGTTAAACATTAACCAACCACAAGCAGGACACCTTGTGAACAATTACCATCCATTTGAGGAATAAAGAATGCAAACCTATGACTTTGTCCCTAACAGTGTATCGATTATAATAAATCCAGTATTTTCTAGCCTCTTCTCATCTGTTGAACTGTATAGAGTCATGACAGATTAGACAGGGTCATATGGGACTTATAAGGTACTGTGACAAACTCACAGTGCTTCTGGTTGACTTAATTGGCATTGGTTTATGGTTAAACATCAGTAATATGTAAGTCACAAAGACATTGGATTCATATGCCCACAGTGCTTTGGAAGCTCATGTAATAAAAGTAAGACATGAAACATCTTAATATTTTATCACCTAATTGGAAGCTAGAATAAATGCCAGGTGATCAAAGTTAAAGTGTGGATAGTCTCAGGCAAACAAAATAATTTGACCAAGATTTGTCGTGGAAAAGGAAAAAAAATAAATCAATTATCTGAAAAAGAAATAATTATAATATGTCACAAAAATATTTCAGACACTGGTGGCATAATTGCAGAAATATCCCTTAAGATCTGCGCCAATCATTGAAGAAAACGAGTACCAATTGTTTTCAAGTTACACTAAAAGGTTAGCAGAGGATACAATAAGAGAAAAGAATACTACCAGTCATGTCTATTTGTGCTGAATGAACATGAAAAATGATTAAAGTCTTAAATGTAAGATACCAGTGTTTGAAACTTTTAGAAGACAACAAGGGGCATCCACTGTGCCTTAGGGAGTTTTCCTCTGGTCTGAAACCACAGGCAGTGAAAGTACAAATAGACTTCATCGTAGTATTTCATCGAAGTAAAAGAAACCACAGGCAGTGAAAGTACAAATAGACTTCATTGTAGATTTCAGCGAAGTAAAAGATTTTCCATATCCAAGAAAACAGTCATCAAGGAGAAGGAGCGACATGAACAGTAGATGAACTATGTACAATGTCAATCTTTTTACGTGAAATTAAAAACTAAAAAGGACAATGACATGAAATATATTAAAAGCCAAAAGCCACCGCCCGCCCCCCCCCCAAACAACAAAGTTAAGAAGCAAACAACCTAAAAGTATAGTTCTTAAACAATATATAAAAGTAACCAGCCAGCATTTGGAACAATACTTAACTTCACTAACTATCAAAGACAAGCTAATTATAATCAGAATACTGAATATCACTATGCTTAAGGTGTATATTTTCGTAAAGATTAATGATTTTAAGTCTGTAAAGATGACAATTTGAGGCTGCAGTATTTACTGTATTGAATTGCTCATCTGTTAGATTTGAGATTATCAGCAGTATTAGCTATGTATGTGATATTCTTTTAAGGACAATTTCTCTCTAGAGGGTCACTAGAAAAATGGTTGTAAAAAAGGAAGAAAATATTTGGCCACTTTGAATTTTAGATTTCAACGTGTATATTAAGTATTTTCTATAAATTAAAATGCTACATACTCATCTTGACAAAAGCAATAAACTGCCTATTACTTTCAAATGGTATTAATGGTAAAGATGAGGAGAAAATGTTATTGATTGAGACCTAAAGTATTACAGCCATTACGGGAAGAAAATGAGGGTTCCTTAAATTACTAAAAGAATTTTGAAAGTAGACCTACCATGAGAACTGTCAATTTGCCAGCATGAGTGTGTGTGTGTGTGTGTGTGTGTGTGTGTGTGTGTGTATGCATGCATGTGTAGATCCACTGGTAATGGATTCTGTATGCTAAAGGTACATTAATTTTCTTCTAACACAATTTTTGCAACATACAATCTTTGGAATCTCATTAAGACACCATCAAAAAATGGCCAGAAAACAAAAAATGTTCATGTGTATTCTGAAATTATCTATAAAATATATTTAAATTATGATGATTAAACTTACAATGTTTTACACATTCAAATGATGTGAAAGAAATATGAATTCAATTGATATCACACTTGAAATTAAGGCCATTACACAGGCTAGTACTGGGTGGTTTGACACACACTTCTTATGGTGAGATAAAACAGTATCTTATTGCTTGCAGCAGCCATGACAGTGAGACATTAACACAACACAGGAGACAGTGTCCCTAATCCACAATGCTTTGGTAAATTACCCAAATTCAGTGAAGTCCTAATTATGACATTTAAAAATTAAAGTGCTTTACTAGTGAGCTACTTCATCATATCAATATCTGTCAGTATGCTATGGACTGCCAGGAGAAATAATTTAATATGGCTGTCTAATGTCCTAAAGCACACATTTGAGAAAAATGCATTTTGGGGAGTCAGCAGGAATCTTTGGCAAAATCTTCTAACAACTGGAACATTACTTTCCTTGTTAGCTCTGTGTAGCAATATCTCTTCATTTTCCTTTTCTGTTCCATGATGTAGAAAAAAATAATGATACACTGACTATTGTATTATAAGTAGGACACTCTGTTTTTGCTATAGTCCGAGAGCTCCTGATATTTTACAAGAGTATCTGCTACAAGCAGATGTTCAAGGAGATAGATATACATTCCTATCCAATGTCCTGAAAGAGGTCACATGTAATGATAATTATCTTAAACTATTACTTTAAAAATAATAAACATATCAGTTTGAGGCTTAGTAATTAATGTGTTAAATGCTTTTAACCAGTCTACATTGAACATTATCTATCATGGAGCACACAAATGTCTACAGCTTAAGAATCTAAGGGTTCATGATTCGCTGAAGAATGATACCCTAGATCCAAAAAGTATGTAAAAGCAGTGTTTTATGTTGCAGAAATCCAGCATTCTGGTCTCCCATTACAAGAGTAGAGAGAAACCCAAGCTAGCTTGCAGGACTGATTTAAAACAAATTAAGGAATTCTGGGGTAGGTGACACCTATGTTAATCTGTTGACTCTATCTCTACAGACATCCCATTATCACAGTGTGGAGGCTGGAACCTTGCTTGAAGAGGTCTGGAAACTGCTGCTAATCCATTGTCCTTGCCTCAGGCCTGGTGCCAGGCAGCTTCTGAGGCCTGGACTTGACTGGGATTGCCCAGTTCTTGGAAACAGAGATTTAAGCCCAGTCTCCTTAACTGCCGGTTTGAAATCTGTCATGAAATCAACCTAGCCTTCTCAGGAATGCTACAGTTATCAGCTCATATGTAGCCATTTATCTGTAAACCTGACATACAAACAAACCTGCAATAAATATTACCCTCCAGGATCACAAAAGTAAAAATGTTTTAGCAAAATGTATATTTTCTTGAAAAATTACTATAAAAATCCAATGTGTATAGTATGAATATATCAGATTATGCATGGAAAACATACATGGCTAAACAAGTATTGGAAAAGAGTATACAATTATAATATAGCATAAACCTAAAGCTCATGATTATCTTTTTAGCCACAGTTCCAGGTAGGAGAAAGATTTTCAAGATTCTGATCACAGTTCAGTTTTTATTTCAATACATGCCCCTTCTGTGTGTAAACTGAATGTATCTGGGTTATTCCTCATATTTCCTACTTTGCCCTGGGAGTTGTGTGAGAAAACACTTGTATTCTAACAGATTTCAGAGGGAGATCTTTGGCTGAGAATTGAGTTGATCATATAACAGAACCTATCTGGTTAGATAAATAGATCATGTGTGATTTTATGTGCCCATAAATATCAGTGTGCCCTTTAAGGTGGTAGTGAACTGAAGGCAATGTGAGTGGTGTACCAGCCATGCTTGTGAACGATAGGTTATCAGCACGCACAAGAAATGTAGTAACTTTTCTTAAAAGGCAGTAAAGACCCTGGACCTTGACATATGGCTTGATAGAATAGTTCAACAATTTGTTGGCCCCATACTTCTTACTATTTCAAATTGCATAGTTGGAGGGTAGGTTAAAAGTTGGCAAACTGGGAAAATGGAGCTTTTATGGTTTGTAGAAAAGATGATTTAATGCCACTCCAAATAAATGGATAGTTGCTCCTATGCAATTTCGGTACCACAAAGAAAGCAATCATTGTGACACTGGTTGGAAGGTACCTTAAACTGTGAACTTACTCACAGCATCCATTATTCAATATTTTTTGAGATGCATTATTTTGTCCAAACTAGTCATTATTCTTGGAATTTTCCCCCAGGTGCTGTGGAGACTTCCTTTAGAATCAATCCACTTGTGAAACACCACTAGGCCCAGTCAATAGAAAGAGGAATATACCTGGGGTCTGGAGAGCTCTCCCAGAGTTAATACAGATGTGCTACAGAGACTACTATGTTAACATGGTCTGCATTAGGAATTTTTCTCTTTCTTAACATTTCTTTGGACTTAGTACTTTGAACATATCTAGTGGTCCTCATACAACCCTGGACCCACATCGTGTGTTTCTGTAAATTAAAATGAATAAATGAACATAAGTAACCATGTGGTATGTGTGTCAGATTGCTTACCAGTTTACAGTGAATTTGACTCCTTCAACAACACAAGATCTTAATATAAAATACTTCTCTACAGATGATCCAGATGCCTGTAGGGCATCAAGAAGGTGTTAGGTGGAAGCAGATGTACTGTAAGCATATTCTGCATAGCTACAAATATGCTAATGTCAGGCTCCTGGTTCTAACTCTATTCTCACCAGGAATCTTTACTGATAATGTGTTTTCACTTCCCAAAGTCACTCCACGTTTTGTTGTGTAAGTGAAAACAAATATAATGGAACATCAGATTATGTTAATAATGGAGCATGAGTAAATAGATTCAAGAATAAGAATGAAAAGATTAAAAGAGAAAACTACCTAAGCAAATAGAAACCAAGCATTTGCCACCTGCTAGGCAGAAGAAAATCAGCTTACATCATGCAACAAAGATCCTTCAACTGGAGGGCAACCCTAAAGGAAGATAAAAGGTATGGGGATTTGATAGCCAATTAGAGGATTTAAATATCTCATCTTTTCAATCATCCAGAAGAAAGCCAGAGACATAGGGAATCCCACAAATGATTCAGGCTGCCTTTGCCAAAATATAATGGATTGCACAAGTGATATCTGTTTACCTTTTAGTATCTGTGTATTGTCTTTTGGTTGAATTTCTTTTTAGCATAGACATGATTCTTGCTCTTGTTACTGTTAGGCCAGCACTTACCGCTTAGAGAAAGGTTTAGTTACTGATTTTTTTTTCATTTCTTTTAATTTGTGTTGTGACATGGCCTCTCTATGGAGCTCGGGTTGGCCATACTTGGGCTCTCTCTTTTTTGCTTCTTCAGTGCAGGGATTATAGGCATCAACGCATCATGTCCAGCATCGTTTCTGCTTCCTAAATAACTGACTAAGAATCTCAGAATCCACAGAAGGAATTCTCCAAGATGGCCTCATAGGATTATGTATATTTGGTCTCAAGCTGGTAATATTGTTTTGCAATGGTGTGTGGGATATTTAGAAATTTCTAAATCTGCCAGATTCTTTCAGCTGAATATATGTGTGTGTGTGTGTGTGTGTGTGTGTGTCTATGTGTGTGTCTGTGTGAATGTGAACTGGTGTGTGTGTGTGTGTGTGTGTGTGTGTGTGTGTGTCTGTGTCTGTGTGAATGTGTACTGGTGTTTGTGTGTGTGTGTGTGTGTAAGTGTATTCAGGGGTGAAAGAGAGAGGGGGGATTCAAAATTAGAAGTAATTACTGTTCATCCAGAAAACCTGAATTCATGTCCCAGCACATAAGGGAGGCTGCTGATAACTCTGATAGAGGGGATCTGACTCATTCCTCCTGCTTCTGCAGGCACCAGCCCACACATCACACACACACACACACACACACACACACACACACACACACACACTCACACACACACATACACACACACACACACATTCAAAAATTAAAAAGGTATCACACAGAACTCCCAAGATGACTCAGTGTGTAAAGGGATTTCTGACAAAGCCCGATGACATGAGTTCAATCCCTGGGGTATACCAGGTGAAAGGAGAGAATCCTTTCGTACAAGTGGTCCTTTTGACCTCCCACTCAAGTATTGGGCACATGCGTGTTCTGCCACATAACAAATAAGTAAAACACTTTCTAAAGTTTAAAAGTATCATTCATAATTTTCTTTACATTTTTATTTGAGGAAAGGAAATAAAGTCTAAATTAACTGACTTGTTTTTATCTGTAAATGTTGTACGTTTGCATGAACAATCCTTTTCAATCTGCTAATTTTCTATCAACTATATTAAATTAAACCCTTCAGGCAAATGCACAGTAAGTTCTGTGTTAAAAAACTGACATACCATATACCATATATGAATAAATATTACTTAAAGACAGAATAAAATTCTCAGGTTCAGTTTTTCTAGAGAAAGATGTTCTGACTGGAAATCAGTTGAATGTTGATAATATATAATTTTAATATTCTCTTGTAAAATCATATCAGTAGCTAGAATTTAATTGGGAATCTATATATTCCTGTTTATTTGCAATAATAAGATGAACCATAAAATGTTCCTTGCAGTGCAGAGATGTCAGATCAAGCAGTAAAGTGCAATATTGAGTGATTTGGGGATGATAATAATTACTATGATCACCCATAAAAGTTGGAATTTGCATCTGGGAAGTCTCTGTTAATGAGTACTCAATTCTGGGTTAAGTTTTCAGAGTAGAATTTAGTTCACCATAGAGTGGGATTTACTAATAAGAGTTAAGCAGCAGAAATGTTAAGAGTTCGTGGATGATTTACTAAAACAGAGAGGAAGGGCTTTAAGCATAGTAACCCACGCCAGAAATTAATGTTCAACCTGTAATTGTAATCAGGCTGCTGTAGGGCATTTCACATCTTTGAGCTTGGGATCCCTTAGTCTAGTGGTTCTCCTCCTGAGTTGTGACCCCTTTGGCAAACTTCTACCTCCAAAGAATATTTGCATTAAAATCCATAACAGTAGCAAAATTACAGCTATGGAGTCGTAGTGAAAATAATCTTCTAGCTGGAGGTCACCACAACATGAGAAACTGTATTAAAGTATTGCAACATTAGGAATGTTGAGAATCATTTTTATTTTGTTCTGTGTTTGACGTTCTCTAGTGCAAGAGTCGGGAACAAACACAGAAACTACTGAAAGGGGCTTTCCTCTTGTATTTTGTTTATGTAATTTGCTTATTTATATGTAGTAATGGTAGTAGTAGTTGTGTGTGTGTGTTTATGTGTGTGTGTGTGTAAAGGTATTCATAGAAATCAGAAATAAGTGTCAGATTCTCTGAAGCTGTAGTAAATAGGCAGTTGTAGAATGCTTGATGTTGGTACTGGAAACCAATAAAAGAACGTTCAGGTCCTATGAAAGTATACCACATGTTATATAACATTGTGCTATCTCTCCAGCCCTTTCTATGTACACTTTAATGATATGGGGTTTCCCCATGTCAAATTATTATTTTATGTGTCATGTACATTGTGGAACAGTCCAAGTTGTTCAAAACTGATAGATGTGACTTTCCCTCCTACATTTGCAATATTCTAGAATTAAAGTTTAAGAATATTGCTTTATGCCTTCCGTTCTGCACCAGCTCTGGGTCACCTTGGGCGCGAACTCGGCAGACCAGCCCAAGATCTACAAAGGGCTCTACAAAGATCCACGTGACCTTAGGATCACTGGTGAGTGGAACACAACATCTGTTCCAAACCTATCGTGACGGGCCTGTGCCAGCAGGAGGGAAGCAGAAAAACCCTCCTGACCAGGGTCTCAAGTCCCTGCTGATCAGCACCAGCTCTGGGTCACCTTGGGCTCCAAAACAGCAGACGGTCTCATGGACGACAGAGGACTTTGCACACAATCTTAGGATCACTGGTGAGAGGAACACAACATAGGTTCCAATCCAATCGCACCAGACCTGTGACAGGTCTGAAGAAACAAGCTGGAGCAGCCATCCTAATGTTGAATAAAATCAACTTCCAACCCAAAGTCATCAAAAAAGACAAGGAGGGACACTTCATACTCATCAAAGGTAAAATCTTCTAAGATGAACTCTCAATTCTGAATATCTATGCTCCAAATGCAAGGGCAGCCACATTCATTAAAGAAACTTTAGTAAAGTTTCAAACACACATTGCACCTCACACAATAATAGTGGGAGACTTTAACACCACACTCTCATCAATGGACAGATCCTGGAAACAGAATCTAAACAGAGACACAGTGAAACTAACAGAAGTTATGAAACAAATAGATTTAATAGATATCTACAGAACATTTTACCCTAAAATAAAAGGATATACCTTCTCAGCACCTCATGGTACCTTCTCCAATATTGACCATATCATTATTCATGAAACAAGCCTCAACAGATACAAAAATATTGAAACTATCCCATGCATCCTATCAGATCACCACGGACTAAGGCTGATCTTCAATAACAACATAAATAATAGAAAGCCAACATTCACGTGGAAGCTCAAGAACACTCTACTCAATGATAACTTGGTCAAGGAAGAAATAAAAAGAAATTAAAGACATTTTAGAGTTTAATGAAAATGAAGCCACAACATACCCAAACTTATGGGATACAATGAAAGCATTCCTAACAGGAAAACTCCTAGTTCTGAGTGCCTCCAAAAAAAAAAAAAAAAGAAACTAGAGAGAGCACACACTAGCAGCTTAACACCACACCTAAAAGCTCTAGAACAAAATGAAGCAGATTTACCCAAGAAGAATAGACCACAGGAAATAATCAAACTCAGGGATGAAATCAACAAAGTAGAAACAAAACAGAACTATACAAATAATCAACCAAACCAGGAGGTGGTATTTTGAGAAAATCAACAAGATAGATAAACCCTCAGCAAGACTAACTAGCTGGCTAGAGACTAGCTAGCAGGCACAGGGACAGTATCCTAATTAACAAAATAAGAAATGGAAAGAGAGACATAACAACAGAAACTGAGGAAATCCAAAACATCATCAAAACCTAGGACAAAAGGCTATACTCAACAAATCTGGAAAAGCTAGATGAATGCACAGTTTTCTAGACAGATACCAGGTACAAACAATAATTCCAGATCAGATTAATGTATCTAAACAGCCTCATATCACCTAAAGAAATAGAAGCGGGGTTATTTGATTTTCTGGAGTCCACCTTCTTGAGTTCTTTATATATATTGGATATTAGTCCCCTATCTGATTTAGGATAGGTAAAGATCCTTTCCCAATCTGTTGGTGGTCTTTTTGTCTATTGACGGTGTCTTTTGCCTTGCAGAAGCTTGGCAGTTTCATGAGGTCCCATTTGTCAATACTTGATCTTACCATGCAAGCCATTGCTGTTCTGTTCAGGAATTTTTCCCCTGTGCCCATATCTTCAAGGCTTTCCCCCACTTTCTCCTCTATAAGTTTCAGTGTCTCTGGTTTTATGTGAAGTTCCTTGATCCACTTAGATTTTACCTTAGTACAAGGAGATAGGAATGGATCAATTCGCATTCTTCTACATGATAACAAACAGTTGTGCCAGCACCATTTGTTGGACCATCTAGAGACTGCCATACCCAGGAATCCATCCCATAATCAGCTTCCAAACGCTGACACCATTGCATACACTAGCAAGATTTTGCTGAAAGGACCCTGATATAGCTGTCTCTTGTGAGACTATGCCGGGGCCTAGCAAACACAGAAGTGGATGCTCACAGTCAGCTAGTGGATGGATCACAGGGCTCCCAATGGAGGAGCTGGAGAAAGTACCCAAGAAGCTAAAGGGATCTGCAACCCTATAGGTGGAACAACATTATGAACTAACCATTACCCCGGAGCTCTTGACTCTAGCTGCATATGTACCAAAAGATGGCCTAGTCGGCCATCACTGGAAAGAGAGGCCCATTGGATACACAAACTTTATATGCCCCAGTACAGGGGAACGCCAGGGCCAAAAAAAAAAAAAAAATGGGAATGGGTGGGTAGGGAAATGGGGGAGAAGGGGGGAGGGTATGGAGGACGTTTGGGATAGCATTGGAAATGTAATTGAGGAAAATATGTAATAAAATATATTAAAAAAAAAGAAATAGAAGCGGTCATCAATAGTCTCCCAACAAAAGAAAAAAAAAAAGCAGAGGACCATATGGGTTTAGTGGAGAATTCTATCAGACCTTCAAAGAAGGCCTAACTTCAATTCTCCTCAAACCATTCCACAAAATAGAAACATAAGGTACTCTACCCAATTCATTGTATAAAACCACAATTACTCTGATACCTAAACCACAAAAAAGACCCAACAAAGAAAGAGAACTTCAGAACAATTTCCCTTATGAATATTGAGGCAAAAATGCTCAATAAAATTCTCACAAACCGAATCAAAAAACACATCAAATTTTTCATCCATCATGATCAAGTAGACTTCATCCCAGGGATGCAGGGATGGTTTAATATATGGAAATCCATCAATGTAATCCACTATATAAACAAACTCAAAGACAAAAACCACATGATCATCTCGTTAGATGCTGAGAAAGTATTTGTCAAAATCCAACACCCATTCATGATAAAAGTCTTGGAAATATCAGGAATTCAAGGCCCATACCTAAACATAATAAAAGCAATATATTGCAATGCAGTTGTCAATATCAAACTAAATGGAGAAAAACTTGAAGCAATCCGACTAAAATTAGGGACTAGGCAAGGCTGCCCATTCTCTTCTTACCTATTCAATATAGTACTTGACGTCCTAACCAGAGCAATTTGACAACAAAAGGAGATAAAAGGGATACAAAATGGAAAGGAAGAAGTCAAAATATCACTATTTGCAGATGATATGATAGTATATATAAGTGACCCTAAATATTCCATCAGAGAACTCCTAAACCTGATAAACAACTTCAGTGCAGTAGCTGGATATAAAATTAACTCAAACAAATCAGTGGCCTTTCTCTACACAAAGGATAAATAGGCTCACCAAGAAATTAGGGAAACAGCACCCTTTACAATAGTCACAAATAATATAAAATACCTGGCTGTAACTCTAACTAAGAAAGTGAAAGATATATATAAGAACTTCATGCTTTTGAAGAAAGAAATCGAAGATCTCAGAAGATGGTAAGGTCTTCCATGCTCATGGATTGGCAGGATTAATATAATCAAAATGGTCATCTTGTTGAAAGCAATCTACATATTCAAAGCAATCCCCATCAAAATACCAACTCAATTCTTCACAGAGTTAGAAAGGGCAATTTGTAAATTCATCTGCAATAACAAAAAACCTAGGATAGTAAAAACTCTTCTCAACAATAAAAGAACCTCTGGTGGAATCACCATGCCTGACCTCAAGCTGTACTACAGAGCAATTGTGATAAAAACTGCATGGTACTGTTACAGTGACAGATACGTAGATCAATTGAATAGAATTGAAGACTCAGAAATGCACCCACACACCTATGGTCATTTGATCTTTGACAAGGGAGCGAAAACCATCTAGTGGTCTGGCACAACTGGCGGTTATCATGCAGAAGAATTCGAATTGATCCATTCTTATCTCCTTGTTCAAAGCTCAAGTCTATGTTGATCAAGGTACTCTACATAAACCAGAGACATTGAAACTTATAGAGGAGAAAGTGGGGAAAAGCATCGAAGATATGGGCATAGGGGAAAAATTCCTAAACAGAACAGCAATGGCTTGTGCTGTAAGATTGAGAATTGACAAATGGGACTTCATAAAATTGCAAAGCTTCTGTAAAGGCAAAAGACACTGTCAATAAGACAAAAAGGCCACCAACAGATTGAGAAATGATCTTTACCAATGCTAAATCAGATAGGGAAGTAATATCCAGTGTATACAAAGAAATCTAGGAAATGGACTCCAGAAAATCAAATAATCCTATTAGAAATGGGCTACAGAGCTAAACAAAGAATTCTCAACTGAGAAATACCTGAATGGCTGAGAAGAAACTGAAAAAATGTTCAAAATCCTTAATTATCAGGGAAATTCAAATCAAAATAACTTTGAGATTCTACCTCTCTCTAGTCAGAATGGCTAAGATCAAAAATTCATGTGATAGCAGATGCTGGAGAGGATGTGAAGAAAGAGAAACACTCCTCCATTGTTGGTGGGATTGTAAGCTGGTCCAACTACTCTGGAAATTATGTTGGTGGTTCCTCAGAAAAGTGGACATAGCACTACCGGAAAATCTAGAAATACCTTCCCAGGGCATATACCCATAAGATGTTACAACTTGTAATAAGTACACATGCTCCACTATGTTCATGGCAGCCTTATTTATAATAGCCAGAAGCAGGAAAGAACCCTGATGTCCCTCAGCTGATGAATGGATACAGAAAATATGGTACATTTAAACAATGGAGTACTACTCAGCAATTACAAATAATGAATTTATGAAAATATTAGTCAAATGGATGTATCTGGAGGATATCATCCTGAGTGAGCTAACCTAATCACAAAACAACACACATGATATACACTCACTGATAAGTGAATATTAGCCCAGAAACTTAGAATACCCAAGATACGATTTGCAAAATACATGAAACTCAAGAAGAAGGAAGACCAAAGAGTGGATATTTCTTTCCTTCTTAGAATGAGAAACAAAATACCTATGGAAGGAGTTACAGAGTCAAACAATGTTTGGAGCAGAGCCTGAAGGAATGACCATCCAGAGACTGCCCTACTTGGGGATCCACCCCATAAACAACCACCAAACGCAGATATTAGGCAGATGTCAACAAGAGACTGCCTATAGGAGCCTGATATAGCTGTCTCATGTGAGGCTCTGCCAGTGCCTGGCAAATATAGAAGTGGATGCTCACAGTCATCCATTTGATGGAGCACAAGGTCCTCAATGAAGGAGCCAGAGAAATACCTAGGTAGCTCAAGGGGACTGAAGCCTCATAGAAGTAAAATCAATATGAACTAACCAGTACCCCCAGAGCTCCTTGGAACTATATCAAAGAAAACACATGGTGGAACTTGTGGCTCTAGCTATATAAGTAGCAGGGGATGGCCTAGTTGATCATCAATGGGAGGAGAGGTCCTTGGTCCTGTGAAGGCTCTATGCCCCAGTATAGGGGAATGTCAGGACCAGGAATGGGAGTGGGTGGATTGGGGAGCAGGGGCAGGGGATAGGGGATTTTTGGAGGGGAAATTAAGAAAAGGGATATCATTTGAAATGTAAATAAAGAAAATATCTAATAACAAAAATAATATCACTTTATAATACACACTTCACGAAGGTATGAAAATTAGACAATGTCCTTTATAGTCTTAACTGTCAACTCAATGCAGCCTAGATTCATTTGAGAAGAAAATCGTCAACTGAGAACTTACTGAGATATAGATGACCTGTGGCATGTGACTGTATCATTCCTCTGGCAGGTGGTCCTTGGCTGTGTAAGACAGTTAGATGAACACAAGCAGCTTAGGTAGACACATGGGTTAGCAAGCAGCATTCTTTCATGGTTCTTGCCTTTAGGTTCCTCTCCGGCGTCCTTGCTCGGATTTCTCACAATGAGAGACTGTGATCTAGACCTGCTTGCTAAATAAATCCTTTACTCCTGAAGCTGATTTTCATCAGAGCATTTTATATCTGTGCAATTAAACTAGAAAATGTACCCAGTTTCAGAGGGGTTTCTGAGTGTCTGTGTTAGTTAACTTGATGAATGATTTTAGAGTAATGGCAAACAACACCATACCCATCACAATATTGATGTTGATATACAGTGTTCTTGCTTGAGTAAAAATACACCTTGTCTGTTATAGAATTTAATTTACATTCTTTGTTTTGAGGATTAATCAGAAAATCCTATACATTAAGAGTGATCACATGATATTATCTATTATTTAATACATTCTAAGACATAATTCCTATTATAAGGGTGATAATATTAAGAAAAATATTTATGATTACTTCAGAGATCATTCTTATTTTAATAAATAATTTTATAGTCATGGCTGAAAGGAAACTCATGAAACTATACAGAAAAGGAAAATCCAGTTCATTGAGCTACTTTTTTATTGAAGTTTTAAAAGCTTTTCTAGCTCTTTGGAGTGAGATTGCCCTGCAGCTGTTGTGGATTTGTCCTCTCAGGTAACCTTCTTGCCAGTGGCTGCTTTTAATAAATGTTTTTTGAGGAGCCTTGTACTCTGGGAATTCCCATTTATTTGCAAATGGTGGACTTTCCCTGAAGTACATCCCTAGTCTTCATATTTCCAGAACTTCTAACTGTGCCCCGTTTCTCTGTCCTTCTAGAAAGAGGTGTGCTTCTGTATCTTGTCTTTGCCTTTGGCCCTGCTCCACCTGCTTCTGTGCCTCTGCCCATCTGTGCAGACCTTTCCCTCCCTTCATTTTGTCTGTTTCCCTGTGAACTATAGTTCTTCCAATCTGTAGGAAATTCTAGAAATTGTCACTAATATTTGTATACAAGATTTCATAAATTCAGAGATCTACATCTTACCCTTTTGATGACTTGACTTCCATAGACTGGCAAGTTCTCTAAACTACACCTTCACTACAAAATTACGACAACCATTCTTCTTGCGTTCAGTGGATATTAACCTGAATTTAAAAACATAGATATATTTATTTATTTATTTATAATATGTTTATAATTTTTAGAATGTTATACAAAACATTTCAATCATATTCACTCTCATTCATTCACTTCCTTCAAGAGCTTCTTCTTACCTTACTTTATTCCTGCTTCCTGTTTTCATTTTCATTTTTTAAAATCATTGCTGTGTTTTAATCTATAACGTTCAGTTTGTGATGCTCACACTCTCTTAGGTGGTAGGGACTATGATGGAGACTGTTATACTACTAAAAGTCACAAAGAACCTAACTTTCCCATTCCCAGCAGCTATCAAATGTTCATAGCTCCTTAGCTAAGAATGGGTGGCATCTGTGCCCACATCTTAATACCCATAGTGGGAATTTGTCTGAGCTTGGGTAGATCTCGTACATCCCATGGCTTCTAATTTTCAGAACCTTGGTCAGCTATGAATCACTGCAATGACCACTATTATTGTAACTGAAATGTAACAGTTGAGAGTTGAAAGAGTCATTGATCTACAGAAGTAATAGTAAGTTATTAGGAGTCAGTTCAATCCTATATCCATTCACTAAAGTAATAGTCGTAGTTTCTCACTTAGGACTTATAACCTGTCTAGCTGTAAATTCTTGATGCTATACCAGTGCTAGATATGTGTTTTATCATTTTGAATGTGATTAATCCAATCGAAATTTATTGGTCACTCCTATGATATATTGGGCCACTATTGCACTAGTAGGCATGCCTTATCAGGTGAGTAGGTACTGTAGCTACTCATTAGAATCTGTTTCATTTAGACTTTAATTCGACTTGGTTTTCACCCTTATTTAACTTAAAATGATTTTAAAGTGGGAAACATTTATGTTACAAAAATCAAATATATATTTTCTTAGAGATCACTATACACAGACCTATTTTTCTCCTTTGTTCCCATCATTCAAGTTATGCCTTTTGATCTTCTGCTCTAACCTTTTAAATTTTCTTCTTTTAATAAAGTTATAAGCCAAAATTACGTGTATGCACACACACATACATACATACACATAAACACATAGACACACACACACAGACACAGATATAGACACACACACACATACACAACACACAGCACATCAATACATTTGCTTGGGCTTCATTTCATTTAAATATAGTTAAAATTATTAAATGTGAACTTAAGGTTTAGCTGAAGTGATTAAGTTCTTGTGCTGAGGTACATGTCTGTAAACTCTATTCTGAGTAGATGAAGGCAGGAGAAAGAACTTCAGGGTATTCTTCTACACTAGGAAATGAAAGAGAATCTGAAATACTTGAGACATTATTTGAAAAACAAACAAGTAAAGAATAAAATTTATAAAGGCCTTAGATCGACTGTAGACAGGATTTGCAAAAACTCCATTGAAATCAACTTCCAATATTGTTTCATTGTTAATGTAGGTTTTTTGAAAATATTTTACACAGGTCTAAAATTTGTCTTTTATGAAGTTAGAGGCCCACTGTTTCTGTTCTCTAAAGTTTCCACTACTTCCCTTTCAACAATAATTCTTCATCCTTGGCAGAATTCTATTCATGACAGATTTCTTATCACTTCCGATCCTCACATTGATGAAACTGTCACCGAGAAAAGTCAAGAATATATTCAATTCATTACTTTTAGTTGAATAGGACAACCATCTGCGTTGGTTGCAGTTTTCATCAATGTGCATTTGTTAAAGGAAAAATGCTCAAATAAATGTATGAATGGTTACAAACAGGATTTAGTCAATGAATAGCCTCTATATATATATATATCTTATATCAATTATATCAATATATATATTTTATATCTATATATATATAAAAAAACACATATATATATATATAAAGTATGACATATAAGGATGCTCCCACTGGACTCTTTGAAATATGTATACAACGCTGTATATAGAGTTCTTTAACAATCTTATAGTGGTATTTCTTTTAGTAATTATTAACTACAGAGCAATAATTTCTTAAAGATACTCTTTTTGATTCTGTAATATAACCATAGCTACAACCTCCTTATTACTAGTGCTTTGTGAATTATTATGGGCATCATCTAAACCCATCATCATTTTTTCTCAATACAAATTTCTCTACTTTTTCTTAGAGCATAATTTGATATTCTGAATTAGTTTTTCTATTGTATTAGGAAATTATCATTATACTATAATGTGAGTATTTGACATGTGAAAGTTTAATATGAGAAAGGTTCAGAATGCAGCTTAGGAGCAAAATGTTTGCTTTGTGTATGCTAGGGATTTTATTTTCAGAATAAAAAGACTCCTGAAATTGATATTTTGGCTGTCTTATGTTTTTAGGGTTCCATATCAAATTTAAAGTTGTTTTATTTAAATTTATATAAATATGTGTACTAGGATTTTGATAGGAATTGTGTTGAATCTGCTGATTCCTTGGTAGGATGGCAATTTTCACAATATTTATCCTAAAACCCAATTATCTTGGAAAGTTTTATTTTTTTTTTTTGCTTCTAATTTCAAGTGCCTTCTTCATCATTCAATAGTATTTCTTTTCAGTTAGAATGGCCAAAGATTAAAAAAAAATGATGTTGGCATGAATGTGGGAGAACGGTATTATTGATTCCCTGAAAAGTGGAGTCTATCATGATGAAATTTAAGTTTCCTCACAAAGCTAGAAATTATCTACCACAGAAGCCAGCCTTAGAACTTAGTCCCAGAACACTCTTTATTCCACTATATAGATATCTTTTCATGTTTGCTTCTCTACTCACAAGAGCTAAGAAATGAAAGAAGCTTAGATGTATATCATTTGATGAGTGGATAAGGAAAATATGAGACAATTACACAGTGGAATATTATTCTGTGTTTAAGGAAACAACATTATGAACTCATAGATAAGTCAATGGAGGTGGAAATAATCATTCTGAGGTAACCCAGACCTAGAATGACCAATGCCATATTTCCCTCACTTCTGGATATTTGTTCTAAATAGTTAGATATATTTATTTTTGTTTAAGATACATAGAGGTCATTTGGGATCCCTGTGGTGAATCTACAATGCAGCAGTATGAAGTATTATAGGAAATATTGGAACTGGAAGGGTGAAGTTGAGATAGGGAGTAGGATGGAAAGATAAACAATAAAATTGAGGAGGGATAAATAAACAAATATTAAAGAGATTTAGAAAAAATATAGAAACCTATTATTTTATAATCACACACACACATATACAAACACACACACATATATATATTGTATATGATATATATTTGAATGTATGTGATATATTGATTATATATATATATATATATATATATATATATATATATATATCCCCTAGAAGACTCAAAATGAAATGTCAGTGCCATGAAAAAAGGACCTGTATTGTAGTTGTTTTGAATGCACCTAGAGTAGAATCATAGCCTGCTCCCCAAAATTACAAGATTTGCTAATATTATTGACTGCCCTCCAAAATTTGTCAGTAATAGCCTTTCTCTGAAAACACCTAATATTCAAGTCACAGATTAAAAAGAAATCAAGCTGGTAGTGATTTAGGAACTCCATCCCTACTGTCTAGCTTTTATATCGCTGGGTGGTGTTATGCATGTTTCCAGAAGAAAAACATAGTCACTGTACTCAGGTATGCCCTCTTTAGTCATAGTGGAGACTAGCCTGATTAACATATGCCCACTGCTGCAGCAGTGGCTTCATAAGATTCAACAATGATTTCCTGATTGGATTTAAATCCTGCTCCGCAAAATGACATTCATACCTGGCATCATTATAGGGCTTAGAACCTAAGGCTACATAGATGTTTGGCTCTATGTTAATATTACCACTATCCTTGTGCTAAATAGGCATACTTTTAAACTGATTCTTTATGGCTTTTTTTTTTTCCCGAGACAGGGTTCCTCTGTGTAGCCCTGGCTCTCCTGGAACTCACTTTGTAGACCAGGCTGGCCTCCAACTCAGGAATCCACCTGCCTCTGCCTCCTGAGTGCTGGGATTAAAGGCATGTGCCACCATGTCTGGCTCTTTATGGCTCATTTTGATATCCATAAGTTAATGCATATACCAGCACTCTTCAGAGAAAATTCAGGTTAGAGTTGTGATTTACTCAGTAACTGCCAACTGCTGAAGCTGCAAAGATTAAGATATTGTGAAATTCTCAGGTTTAAATGGGGCATCTATGCTCTAACTCTTCCTCCCAAGAATTATGGACCATTGTGCAGTAGCAGGCAGAAAGAATGTGAGAACAAGAGCTGCTGTAAGACGATAAGGAAACTGTCTTCTGGACACAACAGGGTGGCTGGGTAGCTCCGCATCTTAGAAATTATGGGCAATGAAAATTAATTTTGATGGGATTATAAAAAAAAAAAACAAAGAGAGAGAGAGAGAGAGAGAGAGAGAGAAGGAGAGGAGCAGGAGCAGACCTAGGAGGAGGTGGCACAGGAGAGGAATATGACCAAAACTCATTGTACAGAATTCTCAAAGAACTAATAAAAGACTGTTACTGGTTTAGTGTAAAAGTCTATAGAAATGTAGTGAATAAAGGAAAATAACGGAAGTTAAAGAAAATGTCATCAAAAGTACCATGACCTTTGGATCAACAGAATCACAATCAATCAATAAAGGAATCATCTAATAAATGGTAATGAAAAGTGCTAGATCAGCCAACAAAAAATGTTAATGGGATATATGCAAAAGATAAAATAAGTTTTGATAGACCTTTATCATCTCTCTCCCCTCCCACCCTTTCTAAATTATCCTTCCTGGAACGAGTGAATGATTAGATCCCTTCCAGGGCAAAGATGAGAGCTTGTGCTTAGGTAGTGGATGTAAATTCTTCTATGTGGTATGATATTCTTCTAGCATTCTGGGGGGAGCTTCTATAAAATCAGAGAACTCTGCAGGAATTATAAGACAAGGGTATTGAGTTGACAATTTCAAACTTATGTATAACCCTATCTCTAAACTTTTTTGTCTGTCATACTCCAGAAAGCTTACTTTTACTAGAACACAAGTAAAAATCTTCCCAACAAATATAATTATTTTCCATTCTAACTGTAAAGACTGAGCAGAGAGAATCAGGGTCAGTTTTGTGCCTCTCTAATTTAGGCATTAACACTAGGAACACAGCATACAAGAGGAGCCATACACTGTTCAAATCTGGGATACTATTGTTTTGAAGTTCTTCATAATTTTTCGTAAAGGCCTTACATTGTGTCTCTTCCCTTGATCCTGCAAATTATGTCACTGGAATATTAATTACTCAGGGTACTTTTCAAGAAAATCCCTAAGGAAAACAGAAAAAGCAGTACTCTGTAGTTACTGCCATAGCAGGAAAACCTAAAACATATGCAATGCTCCATTGAATGTGAAAGTTATTGAAAAATTACAATAGCACTTAGATGGACTTTTTCCATTGGTATGTGATTATCTCATTCCATAGATAATGAGTATATATATCTGCAAGACAAAAGAGAATTGGACAATTTCAAAACCCAAGAAGCATACATCTAAAACAATTGTTAATTATAACTGTTAAGAGAACAAGAAAATTAAAAAGGTGAGGGTAAAGTGAAGAGAGAAAGGAATATATTCATTTCTTCCTGAAAATACTCAATGAAACAATGGAGAAATGACATACTAGTATAAGAAGCTATTAACATTATGGAAGGGTTGTGAGGAGCAAAAGGGGGCTAGCCTGGAGGAATGGAGGGAACAAAGAGAGGAGAAAAAGTGATATAATTCTATTTTAATTTGAAACATTAAATATTAAACTGAGTCCAGCTTTGGTGTGAGGTAACAGTGAAGGGGTGTTGGTTTCATCGCACCACAACATAAGGTACTAGTGGTTAACAAAACATTGTCTTATTAGTTTCAATCACTGCTTTAAGAGTTACATTACATTCCAGTAATTCAATCCTCCCAGCATCTTATGCTACGGGAATAATTATGTATTGGCCATACAACATCTTAATGATATAGAAAGGATTCTAGAGAAAAAGAAAATGAGGAACAAGATTAAATACTCCATCAATTCTATGGTCAGTTTTGGGAATGTTTTGTTATGTCTTAATAGCTACTGATAGAAGCTGAACTTTACTATGGCACACATCTTGGACTGTCAAGCAATGAGTCTTCTTGTAGCTGGAAAATTCACAGGGTAATTTTTATTTACTCACGATTTAGGGATTCAATTAAGCATTTTCTGATAATGTTTATCAAACTAGTGGAGTCTGGCTATTTTGCTTAGACCCTTGTTGAAGAAAAAAAAAAATCTCATGACATGAACATGGCATGGAGTTTTTTTTTTAATTTCCTCATGTCCAGCTCTGAGAGAACACTTGCACAGATGGGATTAGTCATTGTCTGGTAGTTCTCTCATGCCCTTTGCCCCCCAGCTCACCCATCTCCATTTTGAGAGAAGCAGGCAAGGCAAAGGTTACAATAATAGCTAGACTTTTAGGCTGTCTTAGGATCTCACCTCTGCCAATAAGCAGGCTCCAGTCTCCAGGGCTGTGAGCTGAGCAACTTCACAGATGCTACACTTCCTGCAAATTAAGCACATATAGGAAAAATTACAATTACAGCAAATGTCACCCTGCTAATGGTTTTGAGAGGGGCATTAGTGAATTAAATGGGTGTGGGAAACTAAATCTCTTCATTTTACTTCTGTCAGTGTGGCCAATTATCTAGGTTTATAATTTATTTAGTTTTCATATGTACCACAGAAGGCTCTTCCTTTAAATCAATTGACAACACTGTCTTTTGTTTTCTTCCTTAAAATGATAGACTGTTTCGGTGGCTGTCTGCTTAGCCACTCAGCACTGACCTCTGCTCTGCCCAACTGCTGCAATTAGATGATGGATAATTCAACAGATTTTTATACCTGTCAAGTCAGCTTTGTCCCAACATCTGCCTTGACAATTCAGAGGGAGAGATCAGTGTATGTTTACTCGGGTTCATGTGAAAATGGAAAATTGAAGTGGTACAGGTTAATTGCCCACATTAACAGCCAGGTGTAACAGCTTCACTGAGCGCCTGTCACCTGCCACTTTCTCCGGCCACTAGGCTGCTTTTTCCCCCTCTTAGTCCACTTGCCAATTGATGTACAGTACCATAGCTAAATGAAGAAATCCATCTGTAGCTGATGGAAGTGAATGCAACACAATAGGCGAAATTATTGAAATAGGTGTCTTCATAAAAAGACGTGCCTTTGTTAGTTGTGTCTCACAAAGAATCTCATCAGAAAAATCTCATTGCTTCCTTGAAGATTTACACTTTCCAAAACATTGAATTCATGCCATGTGCTCTTTTATTTGAAATAATTCTGAAAACTCCCCTGTAAGCAAAACACTGTAATATAGAAAATCAATATATTCTTCCTTTCCAAAGCTTCTCTAAAGCAACAACCAGACAAGTTCTTTAAACACATTTTTTTTCTCCATTGCAGGTTATGGCACTGAATTCTTTTCCTGTGTTGTATGTGCAGATTTAGCTTTATAACCAAAAGATTAAGGGGAAATTCACAGTGATATGAGTATGCATTTGACTCCCACATGAGGAAACTCCGTTTTCCTCAATCCTCCATTTTCCAGAATGAATACATTCTCAGCATCTAACTTTCTTCCTTTTTTTTTATAACAAGGTTACTTTATATTTACTTCTATTTAAGCTCTGAAATACATGTACTGAAATATCTTTGGCATGTACTTGGATGTTTTGCGTGTTTTTCATTTTTATTATATATATATATATATATATATATATATATATATATATATGTGTGTGTGTGTGTGTGTGTGTGTGTGTGTGTGTGTGTGTGTGTATAAAATTTGGAATTTTATTCCCCTCCTGGTCTACCCTCCAACTGATCCACATCCCACATGTCTCCATGAGGATGACCCCACCCTTATCACACCAGACCTCTAAACTCCCTGGGGCCAACAGTCTCTTGAGGGTTAGCTGCATCTTCTCTGACTAAAAAGCCAGACCTGGCAATCCTCTGCTGTATATGTATTGGGGGGCCTCATATCAGCTGGTGTAGGCTGCCTGGTTGGTGTTCCAGTATCTGAGAGATCTCAGGGTTCCATGTTAATTGAGACTGCTGATCCTCCTAAGGGTCCCCTTCCTCCTCAGCTTCTTTTAAATATCTTTTAAAACTCTTGTGTTTAATCTTGCCTTAAGTTTCCTAGGATCTAGCAATGTAGGAAGACTCCTTTGCTGATTTCCTGCCTATCTCAATTTTCTTCTGCTTTGTCCTTCTTAATCCTTCCTCTCTCTTTTCTTTTTCTAACCTTTCTTTGTTTCCCCACTTTGCCACTTCCCCAATTTTCCTACATGATAATTTATTATTTATGTCTTGATGTTTACCACTCTAGCTGTGGTGGAACTTGGGAGAACAGAATCTCAAAATGAGATGGACCAAAGTTGTATGCAATAGCCAAAGTTATTCCAAACATCAGAAAATTTGTTCCCTAATGTTTTGTGGGTTTCCCTTTTCTTTGTTGGTGCAAGAACAAAGGGAGAAGAAGCAGTGAGCAGGGCTTGGACAACCATGGAAACCAATGGGCTGCTGCATTGAGACAACTACTTTGTTGTTCTGAAAACAGGACTTACAAGGCTTTTAGAGGTAAAGGTGGAAAGGTCTAATTGGTCATAGGACAGTACCTCATAGTACCCAGTACAGTACCTCATTATCATCTGTGCTAGAAGCTGGAGCTGGACTTTTGTGATGAGTTAAGCATCCTTGCACAGTAAGGTAAGGCTAGGCATCTGTGTTCAGGGACACTCCAAAGTCAGACAGAGAAAAGGAAGCCTTGCTGAAAAAGTGTGTCCTCCATTTTTCCCCAAGCTTAGAAAATTTGTCATGGGAGAATGTGACCTTAAGAGTAGGGCTCTCTAACAAGGGTTAAGAAAGGTCACCTGAATAAAGTTATCATTAGTTCAAACTATATACTATCAGAAGGAATAGCCACACATAGCAAAGACAGGTTTTTCCAAAGAGGAGTATAAACAATTAACCATATCCAGTATTAATAACTAATGTGGTCACTCCGATCCACTGCATATGTGAGGGACATAAAAATATATTCCAAGAACAATTCTGTGTTTTTGAAGAAACTCAGGTCACAAGACTGTTGTCCTTTATTTCCTGGAATTTTCCCACAAGTTCTCAGAATTCTCTTTGCACTACTTTTTGTTTGTTTGTGTGTTTGTTGTTTTGTTTTGGAAACTTTGATATTTCCACTTGGAAATGCAGACTCTAGCACACTGTATTATATACAGTAGAGATTTAGGGATACCACGATTACTATTCCTTTAAGAATGAAGTCCATGTTGCCACTGAAAGCCATCTTGATGTCAGTGGTTTGGGATGCTGCCTCAAACCATTGATATCTGGGAGTCATTGATGCTGGAGCCACATTGAGCTGAGTGGCCTGTCTTGGCAAATGTGTCCATAGTGACACCTTGGCCCTGAACTGCAGCTGACAGCCATGTCTGAGTGCATAGTCCTTCTGCAACTAAGGTCTGTGTCAATATCCATAGCCCAAGTTACCACTAAAGACTGTGCAGGTATCAGTGGTCTGGGCTGTCACCTGAGAACGTGTGACATCTAGGCCCATGCTACCTCAGGGTGTTATGTCTGGATCATTGGTCCTATGGAAATCATGGCCAATGTTGATGTCTGAAGACTGTGTTAACAACAAAGGTCATGCATAGGTCCCTAGTCTGGGCTGCAACCTGAGGCCATATTGATGTCTTAGCTGTCCTGTCCCTCACCTGCGCAGTATGGGAGACCTGTGTTTGCTGGGATTGTTGAGAGAGAGGTGGACCCAATGGTGTCAGTGTTGGAGAGCTGGCTCTCTCTTTCACAGGCTGTGACACTTAGGAAAGCAGGTCTTGTACTTTGCCTGAGCAGCAATGTAGAGTTGGCTCCAGTTGGCATGGGCATGGGTGAGCCAGCCGGGATCTGAGGGCATAACCTAGCCCTACCAATTATCTGCTATGTACTAGCATGGGTTCTGGATAGAGGCCTTTCTTCCTGAAACCTGAGGCAGAAGGGTAAGCTTTATCTACAAGGTCAGGAGAGTAGGAGAGCTATCCTGACCCCTCATTGACTCCAGCACTAGGGAAAGCTGGTCCCACCCTTTGCCTGTTATAGCATTATAGAACTTGGGAAAGTTGACCTAGCACCTTGCCAGGGGAAAGCTGGCAAGTTGACCCTGGTGACATAGGAGCAAGAGAGCTAGTAAGGTGACCAACTCAGCTTCCACAAAATCTCAGATCTTCAATTTTGAGTTTGTCCAACACAACATCTATCCTATTTATGAATGAGTAGAGCAGATGGAAGAAACACACCTGCAGAATCAAAGCTTATGGATTTTCATGGAACAGGACAACAAAAGGATATCTAAGAAGAGTTCCAATGAGGGTCAGTATAGCAAAAGCAAGAGGCTTTGAACTAGACCACTGTCTCATTGCAATGAAGTTTTGCAACTGAAGCAGTTTGGGCAAAAGGGACACTAGGACACATCAGAGTATTCAAAATGAGATTTTTTTTTGTTAGTTAAGTTGGATAGTTAGTAAGTTTTTGTTTTGTTGTCATAGTTGTAGTTCTCTTTTGAGTGGGAGGTTCCAAAGGTAGAGAAAGGTTGTGAAGGGATTTTGAGATGAGTGGAATTGGGGTACATGATGTGAAATTCATAAAGAATCAATAAAACATTTTAAAAGGTAGAACAAAAATTCTTGTAAAAATAAGTATTGTCCATAATAATATTTTATAGACTTTTTCATTTAATCTTTCCTTGTAGGAAATTTGTACAATATTATGTAGTCAATGTGAGTTATTTTACAAATAGTAAAGAAAACATATCTTTAAAAATGAATTAAGTTCCTTCTTGAACTGAAAACCATTTACAAATTTTCAATAGCATATTATCTACTAAAAATGTCATCACGTGAAACACTAGGAAAGCTGCTACCCACATTTAGGAAGAACAAACTTAGGAAAATGAGTTCATTGGTTAGTGCTGGGTGATTTACAATAAAATACATTTTATTTTATTTTATTTTATTTTATTTTATTTTATTTTATTTTATTTTATTTTATTTTATTTTTGGCGTTTTTTCAAGACAGGGTTTCTCTGTATAGCCCTAGCTGTCCTGGAATTCACTCTGTAGAACAGGCTGGCCTCCAACTCAGAAATCCACCTGCCTCTGCCTCCCAAGTGCTGGGATTAAAGGCGTGCGCCACCATGCCTGGCATAAAATATATTTTTAATGGACATTTTATTTCATTTTTTTCCATTCTACTTTTTGCAGGATGCTTTTTACTTCTCAGAATTCTTTAGATATTGTTGCTCTTCCGTCTACACTTAGGCCACTGAGGATGCAGCTTGCCCTGCCATGCATATGAGATAAGAACAGAAAAATCTGCAGCAACAAATTGTCAATGACCTGAAGTGGTTTCCCATGAGGGACTGAGGGATGTAGTCATTGGACAGTGTCCTCTGTAACTGTGTGAAACAGAGCTGGGTAATAGATTGAAATCACTTAGTCACCACATGCTTTTTAAAAAAATGTTCACTCCAGTTCAGAGCCTTCCTGTTCTGCTCAAATCATATTATTTTTTTATCGTGATGCCTGAAACTAAAGCTGACATTGACACAAAGCCAGTTACTCTATTAAGAAAAAAGTACGTTCCCTTTTCAGAAATTGACTTGGTGTTTTGTAGAGAGCTAATGAGCCCATGCACTTCATTGGTAAAAAGAAAATATAAACCACTGAATATACAGCACAGAGAGCATGTAACAATAATTTTTCTTGTACAGTCTTTTTTTTTTTTTTTTTTACTTCTGGCTTCAAAATTATGTGAGCTAAAAATGAACTTTGAAATCAGAAGTCAGGCTATAACTTTTAGAAGTCCCTTAGGCTAATGTGATAGTAAGCAATTTTATTTTTCATTGCTGTAGTTTATCAAGTCAATAACCCAGCATTGTAGCAAGTGAAATTTACCCCTGGGTAATTATTCCACCCCCTGGCTATTAGTCTTCATTATTGACCAAGATAATTACATATAGAAGACAAACTCTATAGAGCCAGCTGTGCCTTTTTCACAATTGGGCTTGAAAATGTTCTAAATAACCCAACAAAATCCAACTCTACATTCCAAATTTACTACCTTGGAGATCATATTCAGATGGCAAGTTGCCCAAACTGAAATATTTAATACTCTACCCATGAGGAATTACAATAGATATTTTGAACAAACATGTCTCTCAGGGGAAAAGGCAAATGAATTATCAGAATTTATGAGGGGTTTTTGCCTGCTACAATAGTGAAAGGACTCCCTCAAATCCTCTTCTGTTTTATTCTTAGTAGAGTGATGCCTAATAAATATGTCTGCTTGGTTAAAAAATTATTGTCTAGAGTATCAGAATGTTGTTTTTGACTCTGTCTATATTGCATTACTTAAAGTTGAATAATGTTGAAGGCACTATGGGTTAGTAACTATGGCTCTCTGTGTATGTTACGGTAGGAAACTCATGGAGAAAGAGCAACACTGGGTAGAGTGCTAATACCCCTCAATTATTCTGGAACACCCAGTTGTCCGAGTTACATGTATCTGCTGTAACCAGAGATCTCATAAGAATCAACTTCATGGAGTCAAGGATTATCTTGGGCCAGAGTTCAAAGGATATAGTCCATCTTGTAAAGCAAGGCATAGCTGAGCAAGATTTGTCTGATTCCCCTGCCCTCTTTTAGTTTTCTGTTCTGCCTGAAATTCTAACCCATGGGGTAGAACCACCCATGATGAGCATTTTTCTTCCACAATATCACTTAAATCATTTCCCACCAAGCCCTTCAAAACATACCTTGAAGTGTCCTTCATTATTGCTTTGTGTGTTTATTTTTTTCTTTTAGTTTCTTTCTCCTTTTATAATTTTTCCCTTTTTCTTTCCTTTTTGTTTCCCTCCTTCCTTCCTCCCTCATTTGTTTCTTTTTCCTCTATCTTTCTTTTTTTCTTTTTTTCTTTCTATTTTTCAATTATTTTTGAGACAGGGTTTCTCTATGTAGCTGTGGTGTCCTGGAATTGACTTTGTAGACCAAATTCATCATTTAACTTGTAGATCTGCTTGTCTCTGTCTCTGCCTCTGCCTCTGCCTCTGCCTCTGCAGTGCTGCTCCAAATTGTTTAGTAATTTAATTAATCTGGAAAATAAAATCATTATGTTAGTAAATGAAATAAAAAGAGGAAGACATGATTATGCCTAAAGTACAAAAGTACTGATATTTTAATAGAGAAATCAGGCAAAGGGAAAAGTCCTTACTAAACATGGCCAGGAGACTTTATTGAACCACAAGAGGAGAGAGAAGGAGAAAAAGCAAGAGAGGACCTGCTGACCTAGAGATCCTGTGTGGTTTCTTGAATATGCTTGGCCCAGGGAATGGTACTATTAGGAGGTGTGGCCTTGTTGAAGAAGGTGTGGACTTTTTGGAGTAGGTTTAGCCCTGTTAGAGGAAATGCGTCACTGTGGGGATGGGCTTTAAGACCCTCCCCCTAGCAGTCTGTGAGATAGTATTCTCTTGTTTCCATTTGGAACATGATGTAGAACTCTCAGCTTCTCCTGTACCATGCCTTCTTAGATGCTGCCATGTTCCTACTTTGATGACAATGGACTGAACCTGTGACCCTGTAAACTAGCTCCAATGAAATATTGTCCTTTATAAGAGTTGCCTTGGCCAACATGCCTGTTCACAACAGTAAAACCCTAAGACAGCCTGCAGATGCCAGAGACAACTTTAGCCAAAATGGCTGAGTTATATAGTGGGAAGGGAAGCAAAAATTTAGCTTCTGAGAGGAAGATGTTTAGGGGAGGGTCCAGGGTGAGAAGTGCCAGGAGGACCCATAAGTATTGGGTGATGCTGGCTAGCTCTGCTTTGTTAATACGTACCTCAGTTAGCTATTTGTCCTACATTTCTGAGATCGTTAAACCCGATGGATTTGATTTGTCTTTATCTGTATTTGTTCTAAGCCATACTGACTAGTATGACTGACAGTGTTTCATAGACCTAAGAATAAGAACTAGATATTCAGAAGTAATTTGAATGTATCTGGAAGTCTTGGAGGAGCTCCATATCCATTAACAGTGAAACTATTTAGTTGTGTCATTCATTGATATCTGTAGTCTTGTCTTTACATATACAATTTATTTTCCCATTTCTTGGAAATCCTCTCTTTACACTGAGATCAGGTTGATAACAGGCTGATAGCACATTTGTCACAATGTATACAGGTCAGCTCTCTATCTGTGATCCTCATTTCCATGGACAATAGAATTTGGAGAAGCAAACACTTGTAATTATAATTGATACAGAGACTGTTACACCTAGGGATCCATTACATCTGTAGACACCAACTGTCTTAATCAGGGTTTCTATTCCTGCACAAATATCATGACCAAGAAGCAAGTTGGGGAGGAAAGGGTTTATTTGGCTTACACTTCCATACTGCTGTTCATCACCAAACAAGTCAGGACTAGAACTTAAGCAGGTCAGGAAGCAGGAGCTGATGCAGAGGCCATGGAGGGATGTTCTTTACTGGCTTGCCTCCCCTGGCTTGCTCAGCCTGCTCTCTTATAGAACCAAGACTACCAGCCCAGAGATGGTCCCACCCACAAAGAGCCTTTCCCCCTTGATCACTAATTGAGAAAATGTCTTACAGTTGTATCTCATGGAGGCATTTCCTCAACTGAAGCTCCTTTCTCTGTGATAATTCCAGCTGTGTCAAGTTGACACAAAACTAGCCAGTACACCAACTTAGTCACTATTGCTGATGCTAAGGAGTACTTGCTGACAGGAGCCTGGTATAGCTGTTTCCTGAGAGGTTCTACCAGCACCTGACCAATCTTGATGCAGATACTCACAGCCAACTATTGTGCTTACCCTGGGAACCTCAATAGAAGAGCTAAGGAGAAGGACTGTAGGAGCTGAAGATTTTAACCCCATAAGAAGAACAACAATATCAACTAGATGGATCACCCAAAGCTCTCAGGGACTAAACCACCAACCAAAGACTATACATGGAGGGATCTATGGCTCTAGACGCATATATAGCAGAGGATGTTCTTATCTGACATCATTGAAGGGGAGGTCCTTGGTCATGTGGAGGCTTGATGCCCCAGAAGAGGGGGATGTTACAGTGGGGTAGCAGGGTGTGTGAGTGGGTAGAGAAGCACCCACATAGAGGCAAAGGGAAGGGGGCAGAGAGGGGATGGAATGTGGGGTTTGTGGAGGACTAACCAGGAAGGGGGATATCATTTGATATGTAAACAAATAAAATTAGTAATAAAAATAAATAATAAATATATGTATCAATGAAAGCCAGGCATTTGTGTCTAATCTTAACAACAAAAAGAAAAAGAAAAGTAATCACAAGTTAATGCAAATGATCACAAGTCTGAGTGGAGATGTCTATAAGTGTAAATGTTATCTAGAAAACCATAAACATGATATAAAGATACTGCTACACATTTACAAATGCATCCTAAGAACATCATGCTGTCTGTATTCAATATTCTTCGTTAGGATTTCCATTGCTCTGAAGAGACACCATGACCAAGGCAATTCTTATAGAGAATAGTACTTGATTGTGGCTGGCTTACAGTTTCAAAGGTCCAGCCCATTGTCATCATGATAGGAAGCATGACAGTGTTCAGGTAGACCTGGTGTTGGAGCAACAAAGAGTTGTACATCTTGATCTATAGGCAGCCAGAAGAAGACTTATTCTTCCATACAAGGTGGAGCTGGAGAACTAGGAGTCTCAAAGCCTTCTCCCTACAATGGTACATTTCTTTCAACAAAGCCACACCTATTCTACCAAGGACAAACCTCTGAATAGTATCATTCCCTGTAGGCCATGCATTCAAACATACGAGTCTATGTAGGTAAAACCCATACAAACTATTCCATAGGGCCAAGATAACTTTTAGAAGACTTTTCTATTATAAGGCATAAGAGAGATATGTGATGTGATCTAAGTATGGCAGGAGAAGCTGGAAACCAGGTAATGTAGAGGGAGTCAAGAAACTGTAGGGTGTTGGGAAACATCCCTGTCCAATACCTAGAGGAATTGAGCATAGGTCTACCAATACCTGTCAAAACCTGTTTCAGTATTCCAACAGTCCCAAATGCAAATCTATGTTAAGCCATTAAAATATGTCAGTTTGTCAAAAACAGAAAAATAGTAATTGTATCAGTAAGTCATTTATTCATTAACAAAGACAAAAAGTTGAAACATCTTTAGACAGTCTTCAAATTAGAAAGTACTGTAAACATTATTATGTAAATCACTTAAACATCAGTCCACTCAAGAAACAGACAAATAAATGAAAAGAATGATAATAATGGCCTTTTGTTAAATGCCATTTATTATATGCCAGGAAAATAATTAATGTTTTATGTTCATTATCCAATATAATCTCAGAAAAACTGGAATAGGCAGTTATTATGAATCATATTGCATTATATAGATAAGTGAATTTAGTCTCACTAATGAAATTCACATAACTAGTAATTAGTGAACACATTTTGTTAAGTTATATTTGTTTGGCATGAGCATACTTTCTCACAGATCTCATCCTTCTGCAGACTGTTGAAGTAAACAATGTGAGTGAGAAATCAATGGTGGACCATAAAAAATGGTCCATCTAGATCATTATTAGAGATAGCATATAGCTATCTCTAGGCAACTTCATAAAGTTATAGCACATAGGAAAAATAACACAAGGCTAAAGTTAAGTCAAGTCAGAGGTATAAGTTTAAAATATGGTTAAGTACACTAATTATTTTTATATTTATAATTTAAATTCTTATATTTTAAATATGAAAAGTTTAAGTTAGGACAACCTCAGCAAGCTAATAAATTATTTTTCTCTATTGTAAAAGTAAAGACATTCAATTTTTTGTGTTGAGGGCTCAGTGAAAAATAATCATAGCTATTCCAAATATTGTAATGTCAAATCCTCATATGGGTTTTCCCAAAAGATATGTCATTAACACATTATATTTATTGTAAAGAAAGAAAACAACAATAAAGAATATTAATCAGTATCAAAGACAAGATAAAAAGTAAGAATGAAATAAAATACATTATTATAATGCTTATAATTGATACTTCAGTTTGACCAAGTGCAATGAACTGTGAGCTCTTTGATCCCTATCAGAACTGACTATGTAACTCAACAGAGAATTAACTCAACTTGAGGAAAACCTGCCATGACTACATTCCTACTGAATTAACATTCAGAAAAAACAGAGGTGAATGCTCACAGTCATCTATTGGATCGAACACAGGGCCCCCAATGGAGGAGCTGGAGAAAGTAACCAAGGAGCTGTAATCCTATAGGAGGAACAGCAATATGAGCTAACCAGTACCTGCTGAGCTCTTGTCTCTAGCTGCATATGTAGCAGAAGATGGCCTAGTCAGCCATCATTGGGAGGAGAGGCCCTTGGTCTTGCAAAGATCATATGCCCCAGTACAGGGGAATGCCACAGCTAGGAAATAGGAGTTGTTGGGTTGTGGAGCAGGGCAGTGGAGAGGGTATATGGGACTTTTGGGATAGCTTTTGAAATGTAAATGAAGAAAATATCTAATAAGAAATTTAAAAAAAAGAAAAATTTCCCTCCTACACTTAAAACCTGCTTCAAATGTCTAGTGAAAGTGTACAATCTGGAAAAGCTAAAATAAAATGACAGCAAAAAAGTTTTACAAAATATTCGCTATGGTCTCAGAAATCAGGAGTCTCCCTCTCTTATCCTGCTCTGCCCTATGACATCCCAGAGGCTGAGAGAGTGATTGGCTAGTATATATCACCTATTTGTACATAGTTAATTTAATCTTCATTCTCTTCCTCCCTAGTTCTGTGATGACCGACAGGCATTACTGTTCCCAGCTTTAGGTTTTCATATTCTTGAGATTAATGTAAAAGCATAACACACAGGGTTACTTATATGTAAGAAAAACACAATATCAGCCCACACTGAGTAAAGAGATACAACCTGTGATAATGTTCCATTTAGATTAATGATATAAAAGCCACTTTGTGTTGTAAAGCAAGGCAGTCAAATAGAATGATTTGCATGTTGTTGGTTAAACTTCTCTAAGTTTAACAGATGTTCAAGTTACTTATAATATTCAATACTACTATTCAAACATTGTAATATAGAACAAAACAATGTTTCAGTAATTGAGAATATCCTCTTATTGTGAGATCACTGATAAGTCTATCTTACTGGTGATTGAGTCTGTTTTTCTAGGAACAATGAATTTTTTTTTTACAAAGATTATCATTCATTAAGTGTAGAGAAAAATGCAGCTAAATTCGGGAAATAGAGAATCATGTAATGATTACAATGTGAGAAACCTTTCAAATGGAAACATATTATTGTATACATTATACAAATGATGTTTTAAAATAAGATACTGATTCATGACATCATTTTTTAAAATTCATAATGTCAAAAGCATACTGCAGTTTGATACTTGTAGCTAAATTATCTTTTAAGTATATTTTTGGGCTTTTCAATAGTATAATTATGTACATTTTCATGAAGAGATTTACAGTTTTCTGTTAATGATTCTTTTTGGCAGGTTTATCTTCTTTGAACTTTCAATACCATAGATCTCCACAAATGACTTGAAACGACACTATGAAACTATAGTACCAAATTAAATGAAAATATCTTAGTTACTATCTTATTGCTGAAGAGAGATGACACAGCCAAACAATTTATTGAAGAAAGCACAATTGGGGTTTGCTTATAGTTTCAAAGGGTTAAGGGATGGCCTAGTAAGAAGCATGGCCACAGGTGGTCCTGCATGACCAATAGCAATAGACAAGAGAGAGCTTAGATCCTGATCCATAGAATGGACTTACTGTGGCCTTTTAAAATCTTGAAGTCTACCCTAGTGAAACACCTTCTCTAATAAGGCCACACATGCTAATCCTTCCAAAAGAGACCACCAACTAGGAAAAATCCCATTCAACTATATGAGCCTACTGTAACATTCTTTAAGTCACCACAGTAAGCAAAAAAATATCTGAATTAATTGAAAGTTTGATTAATTTATTAATTTAATTTTTCTACAAATAGTTATCCATTAATACATTTTTTAATCTTAGTTGATATTACATTTTTCTTATAAAAGCTAAAAGCTATAAATTCAATAATAAGTACATGTGTGTGTGTGTATACTGTACATTTGAATATAATGCATATATTGTGTTATACATAATTTTACGACAATTCCAGGTAGACAAATATACTTTATTTACTACTGGGTATTGACCTTTTAGTTATCAACAACTTAAAAAATATAATATCAATCAATAAATAGAATTAATAGGTGGGTTTTGTTCTCAAAAGTGCATGTATTTTCACACTATTTATACACACTTATAAGTAAAATATAAGCCAAAAATTTGAAAAAAATTAAAAACATGCAGTACTTTGGACAAATGATTTCTTTGATTACAAATATTTAATCACAGCTATACAATTTTCATAAATAATTTAACTCAAATAGAAATTGGTCATCAAAATTATGACTTGATAGCTTTTTATCATAATAACAAGAAACATATATTCTGAAACACTTCTGTAAATTACAATAAAATTAACATCTATTATATGAGGAACATTATCTCTTCTAAAATTAGTATGCATAAAGCTTTGAACTATAGGATTGATTAGAAAAGTAAAATATGCAATGTTTCTTCTATGTATTAGAAGACTTGTAAAACTAAGACCAACTTAATATCTCTTAATTATTCATAAAAAAGAAGAAATATGCAAGTCCCTCACTTGATCATGTTGAATTTCTATGTAGTTTCAATAATTTTGGAAGTTCCATAATTAATACAATGAATTCTAAAATTTAACACATCTATATTGTACTTAATAAAAGATTACATAAAGGGTGGATTGATATCTTCAATGTGACTCAGTTTGTGCTAGAAACATGGACTAGCTTAATTATTAAGAGCATATTTTAGTTTTGGTTTTATTGCTGTGAAAAGTCATCATGACCATAGCAATTCTCCTAAGAGAAAATATTTAATTGGGCCTGGGTTACAGTTTACAGTTTAGTTCATTATTATCATGCAGGTACATTTGTTGGTGAAGAAGTAGCTGAGAGTTCTAAACCATGATCTACAGACAGCAAGGAGTAACTCTATGCCACACTGGACATAGCCTGAGGATATGAGACTACAAAGCCCACCTCCAGAGTGTCACTCTTCCTCTAGTAAGTTCACATCTCCTAATAGTGCCACTTGCTGTGGGCCAAGCATTCAAACTCATGAGTCTATGGAGACCATTCCTATTCGAAGCACCACAGAAACGTTTTCTGGACTTTTCCATTACTCCAGAAATCAAATGCCAACTGTGCCACTTTCTGGGATCAATGACAAATAACTTCACTATTTTTCCTGTCGCCCATCTAATGGAAATACTGTGTCAATAACTCTTATCATAGGATGATTCTAAGTCTTAGAAGTTTATTAGAAATTTATGTAAGGTAGAAGGATGAATAGAAGAATATATGTTTGCTATTTTCTTATAATTCTATGATTTATGGTTCTAGGCTGAATAAAATTATCTGATGAGTCTTTAAGAAAACAAAGAATTCCTGATCAACGTTGTTTTTCTATCTTCTGGGGTCATGCACTTCTACTCTTTGGTGTGACTCTGGGTCCTAAAGATTGTTCAGTAAGGAGAAAGATCATTGGATAACAAGCTATAGCTGTAATGCTATCTACTCTTACAAAATTTGTTTTATGAAACAAACAAACAAAAAATGGGTTGTTGGTGCCATTGTAGAAAGCAGCTCAATTTAGCAAATTTGAAACCTAATGAAATTCAAATGCCATTCCAATTCAGATGTAGCAGCTGTTGAAACATTAAGCAAACCCCCTTTGAGAATCAGTTTTACACTTAAAAAGGAAAGAAAATTATTACATATACTCAGCATTAGGGAGGAAGAAATTGTTTGCTTTGGCTGTGATGAGTTTCTATATAATAGTTCAAAGTGTATATGAAAATCCAGTAGAAGACTATACTTGGCTGTGAATAATAGTAATTTTGCTGACATATTGCTAAAAAAGTAAATAACAAAAACTATAAATAAATTAGTATGGATAATGGAAAGCACATTAGAAAAGTAAATGCATGCACGCAAAATAAAGAGGGGCGCCTGGATGGAGAGGGGAGCCTGGATGGAGAGAGGAGCCTGGATGGAGAGAGGAGCCTGGATGGAGAGGGGAGCCTGGATGGAGAGGGGAGCCTGGAGCCTCTTCACTGATAGACTCCCTTAGAGAACATCCAGCCTCATTGTTCCATCATGGTTAGAGGGGAGCCTGGATGGAGAAACACTCCTCACTGATAGACTCCCTGAGAGAATGTCCACCCTTATTGTTCCATCATGGTTAGAGGGGAGTCTGGATGGAGAAACCCTCTTCACTGATAGACTCCCTTAGAGAACGCCCAGCCTCATTGTTCCATCTTGGTTAGATTAAGCTGTATGAGGGTCAGGTCTACTTTGTTTCAGCAAGTAAGTCTTGACTTCTTTGCCCAAATGACCCCAGCTTCTCACTATGATTCTGTGTTTTAATAGCAAGCTGTCTAGGCTGAACTGAAAGTATGGAAACATGGCTATGGTTCGGAAATAGAAAAAATGCTGTTTTCAAGTACTTTGGAAGACCAACTACAGAATGTTTTTTAATACTCTGATAAAATATCTGAAAGATATCAAAAGATATATAATACAGTACACTCTAACTAGAAATTACTTAAATGTCTAATGGTAAAAGTGAATCAAAGGAAGGAATGAAAATCAAGTGTATTCATATACGTATTCCTAAATATAACCTGTTCTGACAGCATCAGGTTGTGTGCATTTAGAGCTGAAGGTTTGGACCTGGAAAATCAATTAGAAGTTCTGAATTTCTGTGAGTTCTGGTCTCTATGATCCACTTGGAGAAAGGCACTTCTGGTTTCTACAGGTTACTCTGGGAAGAAGGCAGAGGATGAATCAAGAAGGCAAATGAGACTCTGGATTTGCTTCTGAAGAAACATCCTTAGCCTATTGAGAAATTTTCATTCAAATTGTAGGCTCACCATGGTGTACAGTTTGAACTGTTCTTAGCTCTAACATAGAAGTGAGCAGTTTATCATATTTCCTGCCAGGAGTTTACAAACACTAGTGATTTCAAAACTCTACACAGTCTGAAAGATAAACATCTTGTAGGAACCTGTAGCTATATTAAATACCTGTGACTGTGTTGATTAATACATATGAAATGATTGAAACAGATTCATATAAAAAGTATATAGAACAGTGGAACAGAGACTAACCCAAGAGTTGTTGCATGGATGCGGGAGATGTTCTTTTAGCTGGGCTTTTTTGTCTGTCCTCATTGGATAGGAAGGACCTAGCTTCACAAAGAGTTAATGTTCCAGGGTGGGGAGAAACCAGAAGGTCCCCTATCAATTCAGAGGAGAAGAGGAGGGGCCTGGGGGAAGTATTGTGGAAAGAGATGACCAGTAGAGGAACAGTGAGCAGAATGTAAAGTGAATAAGTAAAAAAAAAAATAAAATAAAAATGGAAAAAAAAGGTGAAATAAAAAAGTATATGGAGAATAAGATTTTTTTCAAGTATAATTTTATACAAATATTTATACATTTTGGAGCCCAGCAGCTGTGTGGTAAATGTCCTACTACCACCATTGTGAACAGCAGTTCTGAAAACATTCAGAAGTTTATTGAACATAATTTTGATTGATGGGACATCAAGTAGAGGAAAGGACAGATTGAAGTTTTCATGCTGTCTTCTCTAAGGCATGAATCAGATTAAAATCACTTCAATATAGGAAAAACACATTTTATTTTGGATAATTCCATATAAGTTCTGGGTTTACATCATTTGCTCCTCTGTTTCCTCCAACTTCTCATTTGTTACCCCACTTCTTTTCAATTACATGCTCACTTAGTTTTTAATTTATATATTACATATATCATATAAGTATATATTATATATACATAATTATAAATAAAACTTGTTGAGTTCATTTAGTTGCTCATATGTGAGTGTGTGTGTGTGTGTGTGTGTGTGTGTGTGTGTGTTTAGGAATGCCTGGTTAAGACTAGGTAAGAATATCAATAAACACACTCTCTCTCTCTCTCTCTCTCTCTCTCTCTCTCTCTCTCTCTCTCTCTCTCTCTCTCTCTCTCTCTCCCTCTTGTCTTCTGTGAAGGTATTTTTTTCTACATACGTTTCTGAGCACCATATGTGTACATTGTGCTATCAAAGGCCTAAAGAGTGAGTCAGATGCTCTGGGGCTGGAATTATTGACAGATGTGAGTGAGCTGCCACTGTTCCAGAAGAAACTTGAAGATGTAAAACTCGGGAAACTGGGAAGGGGGATAGCATTTGAAATGTAAATAAATAAAATAACCAATAAAAATGAAAAAATAATAAAACAACCAAAAATACATATATAAGAAATAAAACTGATTCTATAAAGGCTTACTAATAAACTTGCTTAGGAATTATTAAATTATTAAATTATATAATTTAGCTAAAGGAAGTATACAACTGGGATATAAGTAATTTTTTGAAGCCTCCAAAAAATGTATATTAGCTCAAACTTCAAAGCAGACATCTACACAGTATCTGATCTACACAATATCTACAGACATCTTCTGGATAATTAGCCTATGCTTGGGACCCTTTCCTTCCTAGTGGGTTGCCTTATCCATTCTTGATAGGAGGTTTTATGTCTATGGTTATTGGAACACCTTAGGCCATTTTCAGTGGCTATCGCTGGGGGGCCAGCTCTTTTATTTGAAGGGAAAATGAGAAGTAGATCTGAGTGAGAAGGGGGTTGGGGAATGGACTGGGCACAATAGAGGGAGGGGTAAGTGCACTCAGGATATAATGTTTGAGCAAGAAATAAAAAAAGACAATTGTCCAACAGAACTGTGCTAATAGGTGTTGTTTGAAGTTATTAATTTGTATTGATTGGCTATTTAGCAATAGATGATCCTTAAAGAGGTTCAGAATATTAACAATCATGAGTGATTATCAGTGAATTATATGATGTCCCATCTACAGCCATGTACCATGTAATCATAGAGATATTACCTGAGAATTCTGTTGGTTGTTGGTTGTATCAGTATATGAGCATCATACGAACGTGGACTTTCATGAGCTTACACAGTATGGGTGGAGAATTAATCTAGCCATTTGATGCGAGGGGACAATGCAGCAACATGAAGTAACTGCTTCAGGTATAGTGGGAAAAGATGTTTTATAATAAATGTTTTACAAGTAGACACTTTTTTCTGATAATGATCTATATTTTGGTATGTTTTTACATATTTTGTTAACATAATGAGGCATTAGAAATACTTATTGCATATTTTTTGCTATAGTTGGTGTGAGAAGCAACAGGGTAGATTGCTTTCTGTCATCAAAATTGTTAATTTTGTAGTTTGAACCCTTTATTTAATCAAGAAATTATTAAATATGAATATTATACAGCATTTTAAAGAATATTTAGAAAATTCATTATACACTTCTAACAACGCCTATAGACACAATATTTTATATCTTCCTCAAAGACAAGATGTTGGCAATAATACATGCATATAGAAGTAGCTAAGATAAAGAATAGAAAAATATTTAGATCATCTATATATTAACAACCCAATGACACATTTTCTTATTTATGCTCAAACATCATATAATCTCTAATAAAATGTTACGTAAAAATTACATACTTCAGTGAGATAACAGCTCAGTCAATGTAGATAATACTTAGAACATAAAATTAGGAGGTAAATTATTCATAAAATGAGGAGGTAAAAATAAATACTGACATTATTTAAGTAAATTGGATTTCAACCCATGTTATTGAATCTACAAAGTTTTTCTGTGAAACTCCTAATGGACTATATCAATCAATTTTGAATCTTTCTCTCTTATCCTCCTTAATGTTTTATAAACAATATTTTGTTACCACTGATATATTTGTATCTAACAGAGGATTATAACACTGGTTCTCAGGAATTCTAAGGATAGTGACTATCCAAACATATAAGGCTAGAGTAGACTTTTCTTTTCCAGTAGTCACGGCTCCTGGTTGAGAATGGGACCACCCACTCATTTCAAATGTATTAATCCAGAATTGTTCCCATCAAAAGGAGGTGAAGGGACAAAGACTGGAGCAGAGACTGAAGGAAAGTACCTACAGAGGCTGCCCCACCTAGGGATTCATCCCATCTGCAGACACCAAACCCAGTTGCTAGTTATTGCTGATGCCAGGAAGTGCTTGCTGACAGGAGCCTGGTATAGCTGTTCCATGAGAGGCTTTCCAGAGCCTGACCAATACATATGTGGATGAATGCAGCCAACCATCAGACTAAGCCCAGGGACCACAATGGAGGAATTTAGGGAAGTACTTAAGGAGCTAAAGGTGTTAACAACCCCACAGGAAGAACAACAATATCAACAAAATAGACACCCCAGAGTTCCCAGGGACTAAACCACTAACCAAGGAGTACACATGGAGTGACCTATGGCTCCAGCTGCATATGTAGCAGAGGATTACCTTATCTGTTATCAAGAGGAGGGAAGCCCCTTGGTCCTATAGAGGCTCTATGACCCAGCATGCTGGAATGCTAAGATGCTGATGTGGGAAGGGTAGGGGAGCACCCTCATAGGAGCAGGGTGGAGAAGGGAGAAAATGTGGGTTTACCTGAGAAGGGGGATAACATTTGAAATGTAACTAAATAAAATAACCAATAAAAGAGGAAGAAAAAGATATATTGAGTAAGAAAACAACCTAAGATCAAGAATTGAAAAATGAGACCTCATAAAACTAGAAAGCTTCTGTAAGGCAAAGGATGTTCCCAGTAGTACAAATTGACAACCTACAGAGTGAGTAAATGTCTTCACCAACCCCACATCTGATAGAGGGGTAATAACCAAAATATATAAAGAACTCATGAGGCTAACCATCAAAACACACAAACAACCCAATCGAAAAATGGGGTTTAGAACTAAACAGAGAAGTCATAACAAAGGAATCTCAGTGGCTGAGAATAACATAAAGAAATGTTCAAGTCCTTAGTCATCAGAGAAATGCAAATTAAAATAACCCTGAGTTATTTGGAGTCTAACTGAGTTCTTTGTTAGACTCCAGAGAACCAAATAACCCTATTTAAAAATGGGGTACAGGGGCTGGAGAGATGGCTCAAGAGCACCGACTGCTCTTCCAGAGGTCCCGAGTTCAATTCCCAGCAACCATATGGTCTCTCACAACCATCCATAATGAGATCTTATGCCCTCTTCTAGGGTGTCTGAAGAAATCTACAGTATACCTACATATAATAAATAAATAAATAAATAAATAGATAGATAGATAGATAGATAGATAGATAGATAGATAGATAGATCTTTAAAAAAATGGGGTACAGAGCTAAACAAAGACTTCTCAACTGAGGAATGCCGAATGGCTGAAGCACCTAAAGAAATGTTCAACATTCTTAGTCATTGGGGAAATGAAAATCAAAACAACCCTGAGATTCCACCTCACACCAGTCAGAATGGCTAAGATCAAAAACTCAGGTGACAGCAGATGCTGGTGAGGATGGGGAGAAAGAGGAACACTCCTCCATTGCTGGTGGGATTGCAAGCTGTTACAACCACTCTGGAAATCATTTTAGGGTTTCCTCAGAAAATTGGACATATTATTATCTGAGGACTGAGCTATACCACTCCTGGTCATGTACCCAGAAGATGCTCCAACAAGTAATTAGAACACATGCTCCACTATGTTCATAGCAGCCTTATTTATAATAGTCAGAAGCTGGAAAGGACCCAAATGTCCCTAAACAGAGGAATGAATACATAAATTGTGGTACATTTACCCAATGGAATACTACTCAGCTACTAAAAACAATGAATTCATTAAATTCTTGTTTTGTTTTTTTTTCAAGACAGGGTTTCTCTGTGTAGTCCTGGCTGTCCTGGAACTCACTCTGTAGACCAGGCTGGCCTCAAACTCAGAAATCCGCCTGCCTCTGCCTCCCGAGTGCTGGGATTAAAGGCATGCGCCACCACGCCCAGCGAATTCATTAAATTCTTATGCAAATAGATGGAACTAGAAAATATCATCCTGGGTGAGTTAAAGCAATCACAAAAGAAGACACATGCTATGTTTTTACTGATAAGTTGATATTAGCCCAGAAGTTTGGAATACCCAAGATACAATTCACAGACCACAGGAACCTCAAGAAGTAAGACCAAAATGTGGATACTTTGATCCTTCTTAGAAGGAGGATCAAAATACCAATGGGAGGAGATACATAGACAAAGTGGAAAGGCCATCCAAAGACTGTCCCACCTGGGGATCCATCCCATATAGAGTTATAAAACCCAGACATTATTGTGGATGCCAACAAGTGCTTGATGACAGGAGCCTGATATAGCTGTCTCCTGAGAAGTTCTGCCAGTTCCTGACAAATACAAAAACAGCCTTAAATTGGCCTGAGCACAGGGTTCCAAATGAAGGAGCTAAAGAAAGGACCCAAGGAGCTGACTAGTTTTGCAGCTCCATAGGTGGAACAACAATATGAACCAAGCAGTACCACCAGAGCTCCCAGGGACTAAACCACCAACCAAAGAGTACACATGGAGGGACCCATGGCTCCAGCCACATATGTAGCAGAGGATGGCCTTGTTGACCATCAATGAGAGGAGAGGTCCTTTGTCCTGTGAAGGCTCTATGCCCCAGTGTAGGGTAATGTCAGGACAGGGAAATGGGAATGAGTGGGTTAGTGAGCAGGGGGAAGGAAGAGGGATGGGATAGGGCAGTTTTCGGTGGGAAACGAGAAAAGAGAATAACATTTAAAATATAAATAAAGAAAATATCTAATAAATAAATAACAGAAACAAACAAACAAATCCTGAGATTCTACCTCACACCAATCAGAGTGGCTAAGATAAAAAAATCAGGTTACTGCATATGTGGGTGAGGATGTAGAGAAAGAGAAACACTCCTCCATTGCTGGTAGGATGACAAACTCTTAAAACCTGCATTCTATAAAAGGGAAAATGAGAAGAAAATAAAATATTTTAATGTAAACTAGATAAAATATATGTTGTATATTTACTGTAGTTTTATAGGTAATATGCAGATGATATTCTATAAATACCTAAAGTTTGCATCATTAAAATCAGGAATTGCCCTTATACTTTCTTTTCTATTATTCAAATTTTATTTTAGTCTTCATATTTCTGCATCTATCATGTGGAATAGAGATTTATGAGTAGATGCAGAAAATATGAACAATAAGCTATGTGATAGGAAGAGAATGAGAAATGAGATAAGGTGAAAGAAATGAATAGAAATGAGAGGAAACATATTTTAAATCATCAGTCAAGGTAACCAAACCTTAGTGTATAATAAGCTTAGTCTGTCCTAGTTTTTAATCACTATTATCTTCAGACTTCTAAGGTTACCTAAAACTGAGACTTGCATACATGCAATGAAGCCTAAACTTGAGGAATGAATCAATGAATTCCTTACTTAATTTAAAAATTTAAATTATTTTCATTAGGCTTTTCTGAACTAATGTTGACACAGAATGTATTACTTGCAAATAAAAGAAAAATAATGAGAAACATGAGAAATTTAAAGGACTTAAATCATGAACTATCTTTGGCTTTGCCATCTTGAGTGTTCTTGAAATGTATCCTTGGCTCTTCTACCTGAAAGTTATCAAGGGGGACGTTTGTCCTGTATCTTCTTCTTGGTAGTTCTGGACCTCCACATGCCTATGCAGTTTTGCTTCTCTAGCACCATCAGCATACATCTGTGCCTGCAGTATGCAATTAACTGTTATTAATTACTGTAGCTATTGTTGCTGTTTTGAGTCCCACTAAGGCAACACAGATGGTGGCCTCAACTCTTCTGTGACCTTGAATAACTTGAGAGATTGATCTCATCATGAGGCTGCAAAGTTTTATATTATCGTCTAATGCAGTTGGACTCTCCCATATCTGAAAGGGTCTGCAACCCTATAGGTGGAACAACAATATGAACTAACCAGCACCCCTATAGCTCATGTCTCTAGCTGCATATGTAGCAGAAGATGGCCTACTCGGTCACTATTTGGAAGAGAGGCCCCTCGGTCTTGCAAACTTTATATGCCCCAGTACAGGGGAATGCCAGGGCCAAGACGTGGGAGTGGGTGAGTAGGGGAGCAGAGCAGGGGGAGGGTATAGGGAACTTTCGGGATAGCATTTGAAATGTAAGTGAAGAAAATATCTAATTAAAAAAAGAAAAAAAGATATCTATCAAAATATGGAGTGTCTCTACATTCGAGATTGAGAAAAAGGTTGGTTGAAATTTTGAATCAAAATGTAGTTAAACCTATATGTCCCATGAGCCCAGAAGTGATATGTCCATGTCTCAACTCACCAGGGTCTCTCTCTGTCTCTGTCTCTCTGTCTCTCTATCTCTGTCTCTGTCTCTCTCTCTCTGTTCCCTTCCTCTCTCCCTTTTTTCCTTTCTTTTTCATTCCTTCTTTATTCTCTTTTTATAAATTAATTAAATATTTTATTTATTTACATGATAAATACTGCAAATACTGCCCCTCCCAGTACCCTTTGGCAGAGTTCTTTCCCCTTCCCTCACCGCTTTCTCTCTAAGAGGGTGCCCCACTCCCAGGTATCCCCTCACCCTGGGGCATCAAGTCTCTATAGGATTTGGTACATCCTCCATCACTTAAGCCAGACAATGCATTCTTATGCTACATACTTGCTGGGAGGGGGCAGGGTTGGACCAGCCTCTATGTTCTTTGGTTAGTGGTTCATTATCTGCGATATCACAGAAGTCCAAATAAGTTGACACTGTTGATCTTCTTGTGGATTTGCCATCCCATTCAGTTCCTTCAATACTTACCCTAATTCTTCCATAGGGGTCCTCGACTTGTCAGTTAATTGCTGTGTAGATACTCTCAGAGGACAGCCATCTGTGTGCAAACACAACATACCATCATTAGTAGTATCACGGATTTGGCGTCTGCTGTTCGGATGGATTCCAAATTGAGCTGGTCACTGGTGAGCTATTTCTTCAGTCTCTGTTCTAGTTTTGTCCCTGCATTTCTTTTAGACAGGAGCAAATTTGGGTCAAAAGTTTTGTAAGTGGGTTGGTGTCCCCATCCCTCTAACTGGAGTTCTCTCTGGCTATAGGAGATGCTCTCTTCAAGTTCTATATTCCAACTGTTGGACATTTTGGCTAAGGTTTCCCACATTGAGGCTTGAGAGTCACCCCCATCCCATGACTCTGGGACTTCTTAGATATTCCTCCCAACCCACACCTAATGGGTATATATTTCTGTTCATTCTCCTAGCCCTCTGGGCCTCTCTCCTGTCTTTCCCCATGCCTGATCCTGATCACTATTTCTTCCCCCATCTCCTCTCCTACCAGGGTCCTTCCCTCCCTCTGCCTTCCATGTCTATTTTGTTCCCTCTTCTAAGTGGGATTTAAGCCTCCTTACTTATACCTTCCTTCTTGTTTAACTTCTTTGGGTCTGTGGAGTGTATCATGGTTATTAGGTACTTTTTGGCTAACATATGCTTATCAGTGTCTACATACCATTCATGCCCATTTGGGTATGGATAATCTCACTCAGGATGATATTTTCTAGTTCTATCTATTTGCCTGCAAAATTCATTATGGCCTTGTTTTAATAGCAGAATGGTATTCTATTGTGTAAATGAACCACATTTTCTGTTTCCATTCTATTGAGGGACATATGGGTTGCTTCCAGTTTCTGGCTGTGTACACAATAGAGCACATGCCCTTATAATATTGTAGAGCATTTTTAGGCATATACCAAGAGTAGTATAGCTGGGTCTTCAGGTAGAACTATTTCCAGTTTTCTGAGAAATCACCAGATAGATTTCCAGAGTGGTTTTACAAGTTTGGAATCCTGTCAGTCATGAAAGAGTGTTTCCCTTTCTCCACATTCTTGTCATAATGTGCTGTTGCTCAAGTTTTTTATCCTAGCCATTTTTATTAGTATAAGGTGGAATCTCAGGGTCATTTTGATTCAAATCTTCCTGATGACTAAGAATGTTGAATATTTCTTTAAGTGCTTTTCAGCCATTTGAGATTCCTTTGCTGTGGGTCCTCTATTTAGCTCTGTATCCCATTTTTAAATTGGGTTAGATGGCTTTTTGTATTCTAACTTCTTGAGTTCTTTTGGATATATCCAATATATTTTGGATATTAACCCTCTGTTGGATGTAAAGTTAGCGAAGAAGTTTTCTCAATCTGTAGGCTAAGTCCTATTGACAGTGTCCTTTCCTTTATAGAAGTCTTTCACCTTCAAGAGGTGCCATTTATCAATTGCTGGTCTGAGAGCCTGAGCCATTAGTGTTCTGTTCAAAAAATTTTCTCCTGTACCAGTGTTTTGAAGGCTGTTTCCCACTTCCACTTCTATTAGTGTCAATGTATCCAATCTTATGTTGAGATCTTTGATTCACTTGGATTTGAGCTTTGCGTATATTGATAAATATGGATCAATTTTCACGTCACCGGTTAGACCAGCATCGTCTGTTGAAGATACTTACTTTTTTCCACTGTGTGGTTTTGGTTTTTTAAAAGAACAAGTGTCCATAGATGTATGGGTTTATTTTTGGGTCTTTGATTCTATCCCATTGATTAAACTTTCGGTTTCTGTATCAGTACCATACTGTTTCTGTTTTGTCTTGGTTTGTTTTTAAATCACTTTTGCTCTATAGTACAACTTGAGGTCAGGAATGTTGATTCCTCCAGAAGTTATTTTATTCAGAAATTTTATCCATGTAATCCAATATTTAAACAAACAAACAAACAAACAACCCAGCACAATGTTACCAGATATAACCAGATAATGTTATCATCTCATAGATGCTAAAAAATTCTTTGACAAAATCAAATACCCTTTGGTGTTAAAAGCTATAGAGACATCTGGTATTCAAGGAATATACCTAAGTATAATAAAAGCAACATATAGCAAGCCAATAATCAATATCAACTTAAATGAAGAGAAACTTTAATCTATTCCACTAAAATTGGAGACAAAACACATATGCTCACTCTTTCCCTATTTATTCATTATAGGTCTTGAAGTTCTAACTAGAGCAATAAAACCACAAACCAAGGTCAAAGGGATTGAAATTGGAGAGGAAATCAAGATATCACTATTCACAGATGATAGGATAGGGTATGTAAGCAACCTTTGAAATTCTACCAGAGAAGTTTTACAGTTTATAAGCAACTTCAGCAAAGTGGCTAGATATAAAATTAAAGAATTCAGTAGCCCTCTTTTATACAAATTATTAATGGACTGAGAAAGAAACTAGGGAAATAACATCCTTCAAAATAGCCACAAATAATTCAAAATATCTTGGTGTAACTCTTAACAAACAAGTGAAATACCTATATGACAAGAATTACAAGTCTCTGAAGAAACAAATCAAAGAAGACCTGGGAAGAGGTATATATCTTTCATGCTCATGGATCTGTAGGATTCACCTAGGGAAAATGTTCATCTTACCCAAAGCAATCTACCAATTTAATGCAATTCCCATCAAAATCTCAATACCATAATATACAGACCTTGAATAAGAAATTCTCAACTTCACATGGATTAAACAAAAACTCAGGATAGAGAAAATTCACTACTTTCTCAAACCAAACTTTTTCAAATCTCTGTTTAGTTCTTTGAGGTTTCTTTTGCATGTCCATTCTAAATTTAGTTTCCAAAATTGGTATTCATGTGAACTATACTCATTTACTGATGACTGAATTCAAATTTCAATCATTAGATTTCAAGAGGTATGTTTAGAGATGTGTGTATTCAGATCCTCCCAGACATGTGAAAGACCTTTAAATGTTTAATAGACAGAGAAACTTCAGTGAACTCTGCCTTTTTTCTGAATTAAACAGTGATATATGTGAATATGAAATTTGCATTGTCATATTTTAAGGTAATTACTAATATACCTAGAAATGTTGCTTTTTAAATTCAGTTTTTCTTGTTAAAATGTTTAAGTGAATTAGAACAATTCTCGTACAATTTGTTTGATGTATTAAAGCGTAAGGACTTGTCACCAGGATTTTTGTCTTTATAATTATGCAAATTATAGTATCATTTATATCAATTGTTTTGTTTTAAACAAATATCTGAAAATAATATCATTTCTGTCTTTTACAACCCTGATCATTCAAATGGAAGTCTTCTTTTGGAATGTTTAAATTTGCCAGAGAAAATAGTCTAAACCACTGTTACAATAAATTATCATGCTGCAAAAGAGAACATGAGGGCATATATCATGTTCCTATTAAAGTAGAAATCTCAGTTCATCTAGCCACCCAAGAAGTTTTAATACAATTTGTTTCCTAAATTTATTATATCTGTCAGGGAGGTTTTATCAGGCATGTTCGCATTATAAATACACAATTTTCCTTACCAAATATAAAGAAATTTGTTTAAATGATAGATCTCTTATAATTCATCTGAATAAAAACATTTGTAGATCTAAATAGAAGAAAATATTTCCTCTGTTACACAATAGAATGAGAAAGCATATATCTCCTTATTCTGCTCAGTTACAGAAATTAGCAACCATATTTATGACACTTGCTGAGATACACTGCCTTGGGCATTCTAAGATCCATCCTAGTTACATCATGTGTTTATTGATTTCTCTTGTGTCATATACAATGAATGTAATACTCAGGAACCAATGCTCAATAACCATATACCAGGAAATGGTGTTGATTACAGGATTTCAATGAAGGATGGTTGGCAAGCATTTGATTTCACTGGTTTTTATGCCATGAGGGAAAACTCCCCCTCTAAAGTCTCTCAGAAAGCAAGGTTGACCCACGTAAAAACCTTGTGGCCTTCACCCATACTTCTTTGGTCTTCATCTGGGGAAGACACAAAAGAACAAAAGCTATACTGATTATCAAGCCACAGGGAGAGACAAGGGGAATCTTTGTTCTCAGAGAAGATGGTGGTCTGAAAGGGAACATCAGTGTGAACTCTCAGTTTTTTCTATGAGTTCGACCCTTACACAACACAAATGTCACCAGAAAATGGTCTAAGGAGGCATGTTCAGCATAATCTTCATGGATTTGCAGCTTGTTTTAGAGATAACAGGTGAGAATCCTTTACTCTGTTGATGCTTTCATAGAGATTTTATCATTTTCTACCCTATGTCATCCTGTTGCACAAGGAAAGAATTGTGAAATTGCCAATTCCACCTTCCTTCTTTCTTTCTTTCTTTCTTTCTTTCTTTCTTTCTTTCTTTCTTTCTTTCTTTCTTTCTTTCTTTCTTTCTTTCTTTCTTTCTTATTTGAGTCTTGAGCCTATAAGTGTATAGTCAACAAATTAATGGTGAAATCTTAAGGTTTGTGTTCAAGGCAACATGAAATAAAAGTATGCCACCTGCATCTAGCTACATGCAACTAGGATTTAGTCCTCCATCATTTATTGGAAAAGTCTAAATTACAAGGCTATAAGGAATGTTATAATTATTATCTATTGGAAAGGCCGATCTAATTAAGGGCAATGATTAATTCTGTAGCCTATATATGACATACTATACCCTATTGAAAGTATTTATTTGTGAATACTAAGTAAAAATGGATCTTGTCACTGAAACTTCAGAGACTATAGAAATAGCTGTGATAGAGTGTTATTGTAAAGAAAAAAATAAAATTCATGAACTGGCTGATAAAAGAACTCAGAGTCATCCAACACTAGTGTCTTGTATGCAGAATGTTCATCTTCAGCTGCACGCTATTTATATACTCTATTTGCCCTATTTCTAAAGAGCCTCTCAGTGACTGACAGTGCTATTATTCAGGACTCCTGCCCCCTCTGTACCCTTACCATGAATTAGTTTATTATACTACTGGATAGTTTCTTAATGAGAGATTTCTTATATAACTATAAACACATATAGACGAATAGACGCACATGTATCTCCACTTTGACAACATACATAGTTTACTAATTTTCTGTTCTTCATAACATGTAGCAGAATCTGAATGAGCCAGCCCCCACCTTTTGTATTAGATATCTAAAATTTTATATTCTTACTTGTCCTTCCAACCTACAATTTTTAGTCATTTTCATTAAGGACTTCAAGATTTCAGTTGTGACCTTCCTCAAAAAAATAGTTCCCTTAGGGTGGCATATCAAATTACCACAAATTAAGTGAGCTCAAAGAAACTTAGCTTCTGATGTAGAGACAGACATTTGAAGAGTCCCCCAACAGTGTGCCTATCCTACAGAGAGGCTAGTGGGGAGGCTATGTTATATTCCATTGGTTTTGTTGGGTTATTCATCACTCCCATCTGCTTCTTCATTGTTCGTCTCTTCTGCTGTCACTCCTTCTCTGAGTGTCTATTAAAAAGACATTTATACTTGAATTTATTAAAATGTTTATCTTAGTGACATCTGAAAAGATCTTTCCAAGTAACTGTATTTGCACTAGTTTCATGATTTTAATATAGATGTCCTTCAGGGAGTCTTATATTACTAACCACATCTATACGGCACTACTGAATAATGTTTTACTTACCCTGATCAATGGAAGAATATTACATTGAAACTGGTTTTGCCTTGTAACAGATCATATTAGTAATCTGGTCTCTTGTCAGAGATAATACTAGAATGTTGATGAAACAGAAACTGAGAACTAGGATCAAGCTGTAGGGAAGTAACCATCCATGTAGTCTTTTAAATATACAAATGTAAATTATCATAGGTAAAACAGGGATCAAGTAAATACACTAAAACTATCTATATGAAATCAGAAGTGATTTTCTACAAAGTATAAATGACTCCATGGGGATACAGGATGTAAAATTAAGAAGAGATGAAGATGAAATATGAACATGTATGGGATCTGTCTCCAACAAACAGAGATAGTCAAGTGCACAGGGGAGTCGCCTACAAATACTTAAGTGTACAGTGAATATGGAGACAGACATTCGTAAATTACTGACTAACATCACATCACTATGCTCTTCCAAGGTTGATATCTGATTTTGTCTGCTACATGTGCAGAAGTGTCTAACTAATAAAGAGCTATAAATATGAGATAGTTCTCAGTTTTGGAAATTGAACATTTATTCCCATTTGGTATTATCCAAATCTTAATTATAATAAGAAGCAATATTAGAGAATAAATGAACCTTTGATTCTGGAAGTGCTGTTCTTTGGTAACTTTTTGAAGAAAAATTGCTTTAATGATGGTTTTATACATTTCTGTATTTTTTTCCCTCAGAGGTGAGATAAATTAAACACAAGTAATTTTGGTTCTTAATCTTTCCCTCAAAGATTTTCATTTAACACTAATAACATATTTTGTGTATATGTAAAGGTATGTATATATGATTTTACATATATACAGATGTGTGTTTGTGTGTATGTGTATATAACAGATGTAACCCTGTGTAATAAATGACAGTAATAATTTACTGGACAATTTATTTAAAACAATTTCCTATATGCTAATCCATTCATTATTTTCTTAGATTATATTTTTTTTTCTACACATAAAACTTAAGAATAGTGACTGATTAATCTTTTGGTCATGAGAGAAATAAGAATCTTAGAGGGCTATAGGAAGTTATCAAATTGTAGTTTCATGGGAGACGATTTTCGATGTACAGGTAGCATAAGAGCAATCTGTGTTTAAAAACATTACTAGCTTGATCAATGATAATTTGATTAAACATGGGGAACAGCTGAGTGGTTCTATATTCTATGATATTTTCATGTAGTTCAGAAGCAAAAAGGGATATTCAGACACCTATTGGCTGTGGGAGTGAAGAGTACTTCTATCTTTGTTCAGCTCCTGCTATTACAGGGTTTTCAGAATACTGAGACTCCGCGTGAATGCCTTGGAAAAGTGTTATTTTGGCTTTTCATCCAACAGTTTCAAATAGATAATGTACGGCTGGGAGAATAGCACATTAGTATTCAAATTATCCATCAAATTATTTTTTAATATATCAAGAATTTTAGCTCTGTGAATTATCTTGTATCTTTGGAGTGATGGGCACGTTGATTTTAATGAGTAATTTAAGAAACAATCTTCTTGAGCTCATCGTGGGAGGTAATTTCATCAGCCTCATAGCAGCTCTTATTTGATAAAGATTATTCTGGTCCCTCTGAAAATGACCAATTAAATCAAGGGGATGGTGTTCAATCTCATGTTTATTTTAAGGAATAGCAATGAAATAAGAAGTAGTCTTGAATTTTCAGTCTAAGTATTAAATAGTTATTATTTTATTGGTCTGCTATATCCAAAGGCTGTCTCTTTCCTTCTGTTTTGCTTCAGATATGACAGATAAATATGGATGAAATTTCTAGAAAAATGAAAATGATATCCATATTCTCTTGGATTGACCTGCTCTTTTTCCAAGTTAGCATCGGCAACATCTTGATTATGTTAGCAACCTTCTCAAAGGAAACTAAGTACAGTAATATATAGCAAAGTTATAGGAACCAATATCCATATGTAGAACCATTTCCTTCAACTGCCAGACACAGCAAGAAGTTACTGAAATAAAGCTCAATTGAGGCTTGTTCTTGAGGTCTTCCACAGACCTCTTGGCATCTTGGAAAGGCTTTTTTTCATGTAACTTATATGTGCTTGCTTAGAACCTTTTCCTACCGCCACTGCAGAAAGGACTTCTTTCTACCCATACTGTTTGCTTTCTATATTTACTGACCTCTGAAGTTCCTCTGTCCAACATCCCTCCTAGGTTTATTACTGCATTCCACAAAATATTGGCTACAATTTAGTGAACAAGAATTTAGATCCTTCTAGGGTGTGCCAAATGGGTTCCTTATTTTTATTTGATTCAAACCTGTTACCTTAATTGCATTATAGTTTACCAATCTCTGTATTGTGTTTAGAGACACCAACTGCATAAATTCACTATTGTGAGGATTAGAAGAAATGTATTCTTGAACTTGAATTTATTGAAGCTGTTATTATTAGCATTGCATACTAGAAAGTGACAACCTGTTTTAATAGGGGAATAACAATTCATTTTTATTTTCTGTTCTATGATATGCTTGAAACATATAAATACTTCATTTTATCCCCTGGGTAACTCTGAAGATTAATCACTGCTGTGCTCTTGAATTAATTTGCTCTCTCACATTTAACTTTGAATATGAAAAAAGAGAAGAAGAACATCTGAGGACAATAAGGTTTAGGGTAGTATCTTTGGACAGTGAAAAAGACTGAACTCTGAAGATACAAGATTTATGCGCAGAATCAATGGAACAATCATGAGAGAAAGTAAGCACACAAGGAGTCATCGAAAGAGGGCTTTCAACTCTACTGGATTCCCTTTTAAGGATTTACTTCATTTTAAATTGTTTGTGCGTTTGTGTTTATGTGTGTGTTTGTGTGAATTTGTGTGTGTGTGAGTGTGTGTGTGTGTCCAGATACCTAAAGAGTCCATATTTGCTTGAACTCCACTTGTTACAAGCAGTAGTGAGCCACCTGAAATGGGTGTTGAGAATAGAACTGGAATTGGATCTTTTAAACTAGCACAGAACTTTTGTGACTCTTTTAGACTTTTCTAGAGTCCTTTCTATCTAGGATCTCACAGATTACCATAAGTCCAAAAAAATCTCATTGTTTTCTTCTTTATGCTTACAACTGGCAATTCAATGTCTTCTACGAGAGTCTTCTGTCAATTTTGCTCCTAATTGATAAACTAGAGTAGTGACATATTCATGTATGTCTTTTCTGTCTTCATGAGAAATTCTCTATATCTGCCTAGAAGGGGTCTAGACATTCAGCCAGGAAGTAATGATGGAAGGTTAGAATTATATGTGTACTTGGGAGGCAGCTCGGGAGAAGTGTAAAAGTAACTGGAGAGTCTCCAGGGACAATTATTCTATGTGCAATACTGAATTTTGACTTCAGATTATGTTTTCTCTTAATAACATTTATTTTTATCTTATGTGCATCAATATTTTGCCTTCGTGTATATCTTGTGAAGGTGTTGTCCACCTGGAACTGAAGCTACAGACAGTTTTGAGTTGTCATTTGGATCCTGGGAACTGAAGCTAGGTTCTCTGGGAGAACAGCTAGAGTTCTTAACCACTGAGTCATCCTTCCAGCCGCTTCTTTTATTTGTTTCAAAAATAGTATGTGTTCTTGTTTAATAGATCACTATTGTTTGTACAAATACAGATCCCATGACCTTGTTCATATCTCTGCTCTTTGGGCTATTCTGCTAATCTTATAGGACAGAAAACTGATTACCTCACACTCTTGCAAAAGTTTTGACTGTATAGCCATTTCCCATTGTTTGGAAATTAATCAATGGTAAGTCAAAACTTGTGGAGAGTGATAAGCATAGATCAGAGCATATCATAGGTAATCAATAAGATGGTGTGTGTACCTTTGTGACCAACTCTGACCTCATCTCTATTTTATAATTTTGGACTCTTAACGATGTAATAATTCCCAATCAGCATTACCAGGCTGAGTTCAAATTCAGGATAAAGACATAAAACTCATAATGTTTTTTTTCTTTCTTTCAGTGTTTTAATGCTGTGACCATTAAGTAAAAGTATTTAATTTTTTCCATGCTCATGCCTTGTGAGTGACATGAATGCCATATGTAAACACTTTTAATCCCGTGGAGCACACAGTACATCAAACTTTGATCCTTTCCTATTGGATTTGCTGCAATAATAGAATGCTCACAATTTCTTCAAACCTGTGTTGATTGCACTGAAGATGATGCAACTGAAAAGACCCTGGGAAATGCCTTCCATTCCTCCTGTGAGATGTGACAATGACTATTAACATTCTTAATTGCCCCTTTATGAGGATCTCTCACTGTTAGACTCAGCCCACATGCTGCTATTTGTTTCTACACTCTGATTTTTCACCTTATAAACAACTTGTCCTTTCTGGTGTGTGTGTTTCTGTGTGTGTGTGGAGGAGTCTTATTTAAGAGAAAAAAAAAAACTATGGAAAAGGATCGTCACTTTAAAATTTTCTATCTGATTTATATTGTTGATTTTTCTATATTTCTGCAGACAATAGATGGATAGGAATATGAGAATAGGATTTTAAACACTAATAAAAAACATATCAGCTTCTCCAGGGTGCATTACTTATGTCTCAGACTGGCATAGGAAGATGAACAACATTCAGATTTCTAGGAGTCATTTCTATTTGATCCTGGTTCTATTGTTTTGTTTGTTTGTTTGTTTGTTTGTATTTTGTTTTTTACTTTTTTGAATGAAATGTCTGAATGGAACACAGATTCCCATTTTTATTATTATAATTTTATTTCAACCTGCATTCATTGATAGCTTGCAGTGAGAAAAATATGATGCTCCCTTCTCTTACATAAACTCTGAGGGACTTATAGAGATATCACAATTAGAAAGATTCCCAGTTCTGGCAAAATTAACCAGGAACTAAAGACATTTGTTAAAGTGTCTGACTACTGAGTTCAGTCCCCATGATGCACAAATTGGAGAGAATAAATTCTACAAGGTATCCCCTGCCCTTCCTAAGTACATCATGATGTGCACACGCGCACACACACACACACATACATACACACACACACACACAAATACACACAGAGATACAGGCATACACTCTAACTAGCTATTGGTAATATATTTCTTAAAATGTTCTAGTGGGTCCTACATACAAAGAAGGCATGAAAATAGAGGTAAACTTCTATAGAAAAAAGACTTCAGTGGTGAGGGGCAGAAAATGAAAGAAAAGAATAGAGAGTGAGAACTATTAGAACTCATTATAGAAGTTGTGTCTAGCTTTCCTGTTGCTGTGATAAAACAATCTGTCTAAAAGCAGTTTCTGAGAGGAAAAATGTTGTTGCAGCTCACACTTCCAGGTTACAATCCTTCATGAGGGAAGGCAGGGTAGGAACTCAGTCAGAACTAAAGCCAAAGCATGGAGTAATAGAGCTTCAAGTGTCCTTAATTAGGTCACATTAAGTAAACCTTCGTATTCATCCTTAGAAACCTTGCCTAAGGATGGTGTTGCACACAGTGAGTTTTGCCTTCCCACATTAATTATCAGTCAAAACAATATCTCACAGACATAACTACAAGTCAGTCCCACCCACACAAGTTCTCAATTAACATTCTTTATTTTCAGATGACTCTACATTGTATCTATCAAGTTGATAATAAATCTGTCTAGCGCTCTCATGTATGAAAATATCCACAAGTAAAACAAACAAACAAATAAATAAATAAATAAAGTAGACCTAAAATATTATATAGATAAATGTCATAAAGTATGTCAGACTTTTGAGTCTAGTAAATTTTTTAGTAGTTTACTATGTAGCTATGGTTCGAAAAGTAAAGGAAGGCAGAACTCATTCTAAAAGTTATTGATGTAATTAAAGAGCAGATACTCAAAATTAGTTAATAAGCAAATGAGAGATGTTATAAAAATGCACACAGTTGGTGAAACACAAGCAACCAATGGGAGAACTTGGATCAAATAATGGTTGCTTTCTATTCACAATATCTCCTGATCATTTATTTCTCAAAATATCATTTTGACCTTTTGAACTTATGTTTACTCAGTTGAAATACAGTAAAAGCTATATCTGTTTGTTTTTTGGAGAAAACTGAGATTGGCATGTCATATGTATGTAAGGGCACAGGTGTCTTTGTGCTTGCAGGTATGCACTAGAAGAACCTCAAATGTGAGGAATAAAGGGTTGATTCATCAAGGAAAGGAATGGAAAACATCTTTTCTGTCCAGACTTGGGAGCAGACATGCTTTCTAGCCTGGTGATCTTTGTGCAATCTGTCTTTCTAGAGACTTTCTAACACAGGATCATTCTGTAGACCTTTCTCATTTAGGATGGGGTTAGGGGTGTTTGCTTGCTTGCTTGTTTTTAATCAGTTTCCAGAATGCATCTTTCGGGGAGGTTGTAGGTAAATTGCAAAGAGTTTTCTAAGTAATCATGACTTATTTGTATTTTGCTTACATTGTGCCTTAAAGAAATTTAAGTTTGCTTTGTTTCAATATGCCTAAAATTAACCACCCAGAATCAAACACCTGTGCTTTGAACCAACACTGGCTATTGAGTCATGTTGTGATGAGTTAACATCTGTCTCCCACACTCATTGCCATGCTATCTGTGAAGTTGGTTGAGGCCCCAGTACATGTATATATGCATGCAGGTACACCTGTACATGTGCCAACATGCACACACAAGCTGTCTTTATGTTTATATACGTAGGAATGGGCATTTTTCCATTTGTAGTAGAATTAAATTCCAGTAAACCCTTCATAAGTCAAGAATATTTCAGTCAAAATATACTGAATAATTTAATTGAATTTGTAAGGAACTGCATGGGAGAGAGGATAGGGAGGTATATGAGGGTAGTTCAGAACTGGGTTGTGGGAGGAGCAGGAGAGATGGCCAGATAGCCATGAGAATGAATGGAAATCTGCAACTGATGGGGGTGGGAAGTTGAGGTCAAACCCAGGACAAGACCTGGAATAAAGGAGGCACACAAGAATCAAGTGAGCTGTGACTCACAGCATTAGTTATGAACCTAAAGAGGTCACCTTCTGCAGTCAGGCAGCAACTCCAATAGAGTGATAGGGACAACAAGCCACCCACAAAAGTTTCAACTCCAAATGTATCCTGTATACAGTAAATGCAAGGATGGGGGATGGAGCAGAGCATTAGGAAATGGACAACCAGAAACCAACCCAACTTCAGGCGCATCCAAAGCGCAAGCACCAACCACAAACACTGTCATTGATTCTCTGTTATGTTTACACACAGGAACCTAGCGTGGAATTAAAGGTGCCTAAGTTTTTCTATATGCACATGTTAGCCATTCCACACTGGATCCCTCTGCTGGCTTGCTTCATTTGATTTATTGTTTTAATCCAATAGCTCTTAATCTTTTTCTTTCCACCTATCTATCTGGGATAAAAGATCTTCAAATACAAATTCTACGTATGCCTCCTGTTTGCTAAATGACACTAGCCAATAGAAAAGAAATACCAAATTTTTGAGAATATTGCTGAACAATAGCTCTGGGGGATAAGAAGTCTATAATCATGCAAAATTAATGGTCATTAAAGTTACCCTGGATCATACGTGATGGACAGAGATGCAGAGACCAACAACCAAACACTAAATAGAATTAGGGGAAGCCTACAGAAGAGGGAGAGGAAGAACTGCAGAAAACAGAGGTTTGTAGGACCCTGTGAGAACAGGGCCCACAGAATTAACTATGCAGAGAGCATAAGGCCACATAGAGACTGAAGTTAAAGTCACAGAGCCTGTATGTGTCTGAGCTGGGTCCTTGTCATATACATTATGGTTATGTAGCTAGGTGTTCTTGTGGGAACAGAGGATCTCTCTGACACTTTTGTATGCTTCTGTAACTCTTCCTCCTACGGGGTTGCCTTCTCATCTAGTCTTGATATAAAGGCCTGTCTATGTCTCATCTTATTGCAATTTGTTATGCCATATTAGGTTGATATCCTTGTGATCATCTTTACTTTTTTTATGTGAAACAAAAGAGAAGTGGACCTGGGGGAGATGGAAGGTGGGTTGGAGGACTCAGAAGCATATATTGGAAACTTCAGGAGGGACGTAATATACTAAGGAAGAATAAGAAAAAAAGACTTCCATGGATCAATGGCTTCCATTCGTTTTGTCTGGGAAACTAAAGAGATGAATGGTGAATTTTTAGAAAGGAGTTTATACAGGTTCATAGGTAAAAGCTGAAGATATAGGAAGCAGACAGAACTTGTATGGCAAGAACTTGTGTCAAGAAATAGGGGTCATGGTTTGGGCTTAGCAAAGAGTTACTGAGTTAAGGCATGCAGGCCAGGGTGGCCTGGACAGTTCAGTTGGCTCTGCCTAAGGGAGTCTTACTATATATGTCTTACTATCCCAGGTATCTGGAATGGAATATGGGTTACACTCTCATATACAGCTTTCAAATAGCTGTGCCAAATATAAAAAGAGATAAGAAGATAAGAAGAAAGATAACATCAGGAGCCAAAGCTCTCAAATTATTTTGGCTTTGTGGCCTCTAGTCAGAAGAGAACCAATAATAAAAGTCAGGTTTCTACCTTTAAACTGACTGGCTAATTTATTTCTTCTGTTCTCATTAAAGCAAAGAAAGAAGGAAGGAAAGGAAGGAAAGGAAGGAAAGGAAGGAAAGGAAGGAAAGGAAGGAAAGGAAGGAAAGGAAGGAAGGAAGGAAGGGAAGGGAAGGGAAGGGAAGGGAAGGGAAGGGAAGGGAAGGGAAGGGAAGGGAAGGGAAGGGAAGGGAAGGGAAGGGAAGGGAAGGGAAGGGAAGGGAGAAGAAGAAGAAGCACACAAACAAATGAAAAGACAGACAGACAGACAAAGAACTGCAATTATGTGATTGTAACAGTTTTATAAAGAAAGGGTTATTTCACACCTATGTTATGAGTTGATCTTTCTTAGGTGGGTGGCTACAGACTGCAGGCTGCTTTTACAGAATTTTCTGCTTCTGCCAAGTGACCAAATATCATGACACTTAAAGAAACATCACATTTGGAAATTATTGCTGCTGCTATACTTTTGTTTGTTTGTTCATTTGTTTTATTTTATTTTTGTTTTGTTTTTCGAGATAGGGTTTCTCTGTATAGCCCTGGCTGTCCTGGAACTCACTTTGTAGACCAGGCTGTCCTCAAACTCAGAAATCTGCCTGCCTCTGCCTCCCAAGTGCTGGGATTAAAGGCGTGCCCTACCACTGCCCAGCGCTGCTATACTTTTCAACAGTCTTCCCTGTTATGGAAATGTTTAAGGTCATTTTGTTCTGTTCCTAATTGCTGTTGCAATAAAAAACTGTCATTAAATAATAACGAGAAATATATAATTTTATGCCAGAACAGGAAATTATAAATTATAATCCAGCTATTTAAATATGCTGTGTGAGGATGGAGAGATGGTTCAGTGGTTAAGAGTACTGTCTGCTTTTCCAGATGACTGGTTTTGCTTCACAGCACTGCATGGTAGTCATCTCTAAAGTCATCCTCTGGGGATCCTTTGCCTTCTGGCCTACACAAGTATTTCATTTATGTGCTACACAGGCTTGTATACAGGCAAATTCTCATGTAAGTAAAATAAAATTTACCTTAAAATGATACATTCTACAGTGTTCTCAGGAAATTAGTAAAAATATTATTGCAATTTTTGTTAGTTTAAAGATGGACTGTAAAAAAAATAAGGTTAAAGAACAAATAAAAACAATTTCAAGAAATCTTTATGTCAAGAGTTATTTCAAATATCTTTTTTTGATTCCTGTGGCCACTTAGAGTTTGTGTATACAATTTAGAGTTATTTTAATTTGAAAATGATGTTCCTTTTATTGGTATTTTGGCAAATGATAACATAAAATAAATTTAATTATATACCTTACTGTTAAAAATACATTGGTTTGCTAGTGTTGCTTCAGTTGTTCACCTACTACTACATTGATGTGTTGTTTCATTTTAAAGTAAGTCTACATATAAGCATATTCAATTGAAATTATTAGTGTTTTATAGGTTCTTGAAAACATATTACTTTTATGCTATAATTCCTGAAGGATATAAAGACCTTTTAGTCTGTTTTATCTTAGAATATACATTGTATATACATTATATTAAATGATGGTGTTAGAATTTAACTACATAGAAATATGTGTTGTTTGACATATAATTTGTATTTATTTCTACTGCGATTATTTTATTTTAATAACTTCTTAAAATTTAATATGTCCAAAATATTATAATATATAAAACTTTAAATTTTAAATACCTAATATTTAAAATATTGTTCAAAGTTCAAACCTACAAATTAGGAATATTTTATAAATCTACTTTATAAAAACAATTTTGATTTTTCCATTGTATTTGTTAGTCAATTTTGTTAGTGTTACTTTTCTTCTTTTAAAAGCTAAAGTATACATACATAAGCTTATGCCTGCCCTCCTTGTAGGTGTCCTGTTATTCATACTCCCATTTCATTTATTTTTAACTTAATATGTGTTGGAAATTATTCATAGTGATCTATCTAATTCACTGCTTTCCCTGAGTTCAGCTTAACGCTCAACTGTGTGAATGTGCCTATGTACTGAATAAGTTAGAAATTATAATTTCCTTTCAAAAAACATTTTAAATTAGAAATTAGACAATTACATACAACAATAAACCAGCCAATAATTTATATAAAAGAAGAATATCTTGATCCGAAGACTCCATTAGTCTAAGAAGGTAGCATATAGAGAATTGAGTCAGGATGATGGAAGCCAAATTGTGTTTCCATTGCTCTGTACAAAGGGCAAAGTTTTTCCCTCAAGTGGAGGGAATAAAAAGAACGACGCATGTTTACTAATGTGCTCACCATATTTAAAGGGATAAGTGTTGATCAGTTTGCTTAATTGCCAATATACCCCATTAATTAAGTTTAATTTGTGAATCAAATTGGCTAATTAGAAGTTTAATTATAAGAATAGATAGCATCCTTCAATATTGTCTACTATAATTATGTCAATATTTATAACATATGATAGATAAATTGAAGTTCAGTTTAGAAATCTGCTGCTGATGTTAAAAAAAAATGAGGTCATTTATGAATTTTAAATTTACCATTTCATCAAATGGATGCACAGATTTTGCTCTAAAATATTTCCTCAGTTATGCATGTTGCTAAGAAAAGATGAAGTTATAGCAAAAAAAAAAATAATGCCTTTTCTATTTCCTAATTTCATGATATTATATTTATAGGGTATATCCATGGGTGTAAACTAGCTATCAGGTTGTGCAAAGGTGGCAAAACTTAACAGATACATACAAGTTATCAAACATGGGTTTATTATTTATTTAGAGACAACCAACAAGGTGATCCAATCCCCTTCATCTTAGAAAAGCTGCCCAGGTGGGTGAGACACATGTTCTACTTATACTCCAATAGTGGGATTACAGGAACTAGAACACATCAGGGGCCATGAACATCACAGCCCTAGATGAGTCAGAAAAAGAGATCGGGCGCTTGTAGTATCTTTTTTTTCAGGATACTACACTCTTTGCAGCTCTTCAGTTACCACATATGTCCCAGGGGTGGGAAATGGAAATGAAGGAGATCTGATTCCATCAGATTTCAAGTAGACTAGACCAAAACACTCTTCTTTGTCCACAAGTTTCTTCTCCTAACGTTATCATTCTTTAAGGCACCATGTTCTCTCTGTTTTTGAAATCCATTTCTGGGCCATCCTGGTTCTATGATGCATTGGAAGCATTGCACATTTAGTTATAAATATTTGGCTTTAAAAACATATTTTTTTATTCTTTCAACAGTCTCATCAGCAGAACACTAGTGGTTATTTATATTTCAATGCAGAAAACATGTCACTGTTTAAAATTTTTTCATTACTGAAACAGCGAATGAAAACTTAGAACCAATATTAAATCCACATAAGAAAACATGTACTTAACCCATACTGAGTTGCTACAAATCCATAAGCAGTGACCCAATAGGAAAATGTCAAAGAATATAAAACTTCTTGGTGGGAAAACCTCATTTGTCCCTCAACTACAAGGAAAAGCATTCAACTTCACACATTTCCAAGGAGAAAAAATTAGACATGAGACCTTGATTCAGGTCAAAACATTAATATCATTCACATGGATGAGAAGACACTCAGAAAAGTTTTGAACTTTTTACTATGGAGGCTATGTGGGATTGTGTGTTAGCAAGATGATTCTAAATTGGTATTTACAAGAACATTTTAAAATTCTCAATACTCTTAATCTCCAACAGATAATTATCTTAGTTAAAAGACCTGAAGCAAATAATACCCAGCCTTAGGAAAAAATACCCATGAAATGAAACAGTTAAAATTGCTTTCCATGGCCCACTTCCTGAATTTCAAAACTCATATCCTTTTCAGTTCTTATGTATATTGGACATAATTATCTGATTCTAATAACAGAATCAAACCAAAGTAATGGTTTTGGGTTCCAAAATTAGATTTTGAAAAACTGTGACTTCCTCTCTTTTCACACTTTTCCTCTGGCTCTCTCCCTGTCACGCTCAGCTAAAGCAGGAGCAGCATTACATTTCTCAGAGGCAAGGAACTCAAGGTAACAGTAAGCAGACAGCCAACCACTCCAGCTCTCAGCCTAATAACTCACGGAGAGTAATGCCTTTGAACATGACTAAGAAAGCATGTACAAAAATCGTCCTTGAGTTAGCCTGTCTGTGATCTGGGCCCAGTTTTGGAGTGCCACCCCAACTGGCAGAGTTTATATTCCATTCTTAAATTCCTGTGGTTTATAAAGATACAAAGGATCCATACAAAGCCACACATGTGGGGCACCTCCAACAACCAATTATAGTATAGGAATAGGTAATTAACAAACTGACAAAATTACCTAGCAGGGAAACATTCATAAGTAATAACAAGGGAAAGCATTATTAGAGATTAGGCATGAACACACACACACACACACACACACACACGGGGAGAGAGAGAGAGAGAGAGAGAGAGAGAGAGAGAGAGAGAGAGAGAGAGAGAGAGAGAGAGAGAGATGCTTCAAAAACATCTACAGGAAAAATTATAATGAATATTACTATTTGCACTATAATAAAACAGCCCATTTAAAATTTCTTTTAAGGTCTTTCTCTCTCTCTAGCTTTTAATAATGAATTTATTTAAATTGCTACAGTAAAAGAAGGCAAGATAGCATCAAACAAACATCTGGAATCCATTTCAGCACTTAGAACATATTTGGAAATTGATAAATTCAGGGTGATTTTTTTTTGCACAATTAACACAAATTCCCAGCAGTTGTTAGTAGAGAAGTGTAGCTTTAGACAGTTCTAGAGTGGCACTCTTTTTTTTTATGTTGGAAGAGTGCTTTGTGGTTCACATTTTAACTTTAAATTTTGTTGACATGGTCCAAGCCATAGAAGCATTTGCATTGCTACCAGGGCAACAGTAGCAGAAACTGTTACCCATCGACTGTCTCACTGTGATTTAGGTAATGATAAAGCACATTATCCCAAGAGGGAAATGATCCCTGTAAGCCCTAAAGATGAAAGTATGCAAAGGAAGTTCATGAGAGGGTAGGCACAGCCAGCATGCCTGCACAGTGGTTGCTCATCTGAAAACGAAAGGGCACTTACCGGTGCTGATTGGTGTAATATGCCAAGCCTATGTCGGGTTTAGTTATATTCAGCTTCTTTAAAGGTCTGTATTATGAATCATTTGTGCACTGTAGGCATACTAGCTTGAGACTAGGGAAGAGACAACATACCTTGGAGGCAATACTTAACTTAGACCATTCATCTTTTTAATATGTCTAATAATGCAGAAGCCAGCCATAATGAATTACATAGCTTTATGTATTTGTTAAACTGCAGACTAATTTGTGTCTGGCTTTCACTTCTGTGGATTATGTCTTTCCTAGCTTCTCTTCTTGGTGAATTTGCGTGTGGCATGCTGGTAGACATGCTGCAAAAACGGAGGACATTGCTATGTAGATGTTATTAGCATAAAAGCTCAATAATTGTTCCTTCTGAAGATTGTAATGAAGAAATAACTGATTGAATAAAGAATCAAAATAAAGGAAGGCAATGGAGTTCACTAGTTATAGCCTCCTGCTTCCAAGCTAGGGGCCATGAATTATATAAAGAGAATATGTAATGCACCTTTTTTTAATTTGTTTTTTATGTATTTATTTATTTTTGTTATTTTTGTTTTGGTTTGATTTTTGTATTGAGACAAGGGCAGGCTATGTAATCCACATAAGCAATGAAATATTACTTCTCCTGCATCATCCTTGTATGTGCTAATGTATGTGCTTGTAACACTGCCTAGCTCTGTACAGTGCATTTAAAAGTACCCCCCGGAGCTCGTAGCTCTAGCTGCATATGGATCAGAAGATGGCCTAGTCGGCCATCAGTGGAAAGGGAGGCCCATTGGTCTTGCAAACTTTATATGCCTCAGTACAGGGGAACGCCAGGGCCAAGAAGTGGGAGTGGGTGGGGAGGGCCTGGGGGACTTTTGGGATAGCATTGGAAATGTAAATGAGGAAAATACATAATAATAATAATAATAATAATAATAATAATAATAATAATAATAAATAAAGTAGCATAGTCAGCAGCAGATTGTAGCCCTCAGTAGGAAGGAATGATACAGGCACCTATTTACCTATCTGTCTTACACAAATCTTACACATCTTCATTGTGGTACTGATTAATTTAGCTTCTTTCTCCAATACTTCTAATACTTATTGAAACACCCACCAACTTGCTTACCACCAAGTTACAAGCTAAAATTACTTCTTCACCACTGACTATACTTACTGTAATTATATGGCTTAATGTGTCCCTAAACATTGTAAATTGTTTTCATTCTGATTTCAAAAGATCCTGTTTATGAGATGCGTGTCTGAGTTGATTTGTTTGTGGGTGTTTCTTGGCATTGGTTTTGCATTCCAGCTAATGTTCTCAGGACTTTAGTAAGCTAAACTGCCAAGTTTCTTGCCTCTAGAATAACAGAGAACATTTGAAATATGTATCTTCTATACTATTTATGAGTCTCTGCTAACAAAGCTCCCTCACTGGAAAAGTTGCCAGCAGCAATTTTACACTTTCTTTATAAGATCTTCCCCTGATAAATACTAAATAAAGCTTAGGAAAATAATGAAGGTGCCTGTTATTCCTTTTTCAACCATGAGATACAGTGAATCACAGGAGAGGGGGAATCTGCATTTGGAGAACCCCCTGATGGTTCATGTGATTTATCTTTGTATTCGTTCCAGGGCAGAACACAAGCAGACATTATAAAAGTATCCACTCCTGGATATTTTGTCTGGTGACTCAGTGTGAATAAGATCTAGCATTTTAATAAAATCTATCTTTTGTGAGAAGGCTCCATGAGTCCTTTAGTTGTTTTTTTTTTTTTTTTAGCTGAATCATGAATGAGCCAGAGATCAGAGTTTGATATTGTCTCACATAGGTGTGGATAACAGAAATATTGCACATGGATACAAGGGTTTTTTTTTTGTTTGTTTGTTTGTTTGTTTGTTTTTCCTGTGTTTCACAAAAATCTCAGTTCCTATCATTAGTCTTGAAAGATATAGAAAGGAAAGACCACCCTGGCTGACTTTGCCCTAATGCTGAAAGAGCGGGATGTAGGAGAGAAACCTGGGAGTCATCGACACTTTCATGTGCAGAGGAGACACGCATGGTTTGGGAAGAACACTGATCTGGTACAGGGCACCTGGCCTCCCAGCCAAGCTCTGCTCTTTCCACCTTCCAGCAGGTCTGCTATCAAGGCACTTATGTTTTCTTTTCACAATGCAAAGTAAAGAAGCAAAGCAAGATTTTAGTTTCATCTCCCTAAGCTCACCCCCGTGTTTTGTTAAAGCCAATCTCTGGGTCTCAGTCTTTATTTTAGAAGATGCTGAGCCGCTCATGGCTTGATCCTTTCTTACAGGAAGTCAGATAAGCTTTGCAGGACATCTCAAAAAGGCTTTTGTGGCAGAAACTACCAGGCAGTTTCAGGTTCTTGGCAGGTTTCTGTTGGCATCCTTACAGATCTCCCCTCCTTTCTTGGCATTGCACTGCATTTACAGAAAGTCTTGGTAGGCGTTTAATTGCCTATCATATCACTTTTATGTATTCCTGTGGGCTTACTGAGAGGTGATATACACTCAGTGTGCTGAAGGTCTCTCCCCCAGCATGGTATACCTACTAATCCGTAAGTGCAAGTCAATAGTCACTATGTTCTCATCACTTGGACCATATCAGATCTATTATCTTACTGGTTAGATGGGCATAATAATGATCATGTTGTGTTCCATATACAGGTGTGATACAAGCACTAGATGGGGCAAATTATACAATTTTGAGTAGCATATAATAAATTTTAGTGACAGAGATAGTTCTTTAATCTTACAGTGCATGTTAGTATTTGTGAACTTTTCTCTTTGGAAATAACCCTAACAAAAAGTCTCTAAATACCTTCAAATACCTACTGATAGTCAAGGTGAATGCCAGGCCTTACTGGAGACACCAGCAGTTTCAGCATACAGATCTCAGTGAGCAGGGCAGATGTGCTGGCCAGGATCACTGTCAAGAAGGATATCCTGAACATTCTAGTAAAAGCAAAGGCACTTTTGGAGAATTATCTGAGGTGTCTAGAGACATGGAGTAAAATGTACAAACAACTTTAAAAACATTAAGGCCACTAAAATTTAGGGATTGAATAATCAATTTTCTGATGTATTAGCAAAAAATATTTCCATGTGCACTGAGATGGCATGAATATGTTTTAAAATATAAAATGTTTTCAAGAATATTCATATGTTTTAAAATATATAACTATAAAGAGTTTCTACCCTATTAAAGTCTCATAAAATATTATATACAACATAGAAACATCAAGGAGCTGAACTTAAAAATCACTTCTGTTCACAGTGAATCACATTTCACAGATTATTTATCTTGTCTTGAGAAAACCAGTTTTTATGGTCAAATCCAATAACACTTAGAAGATTTTGTCTGTAAATGAATATTTGTAATGGAATTGGGCTGAAATGCATGATACATTATTTGTGACTATTATGAAGGGTATTGTTTCCATGTTTTCTTTCTCAGTCCATTTATCATTTGTATAAAAGTAGGCTACAGATTTGTTTGAGATAATTTTATATTCATCCACATTGCTGAAGTTGTTTATCGGGTGCAGAAGTTCTCTGGTAGAATATTTGGGGTCACTTGTATATACTATCATATTATCTGCAAATAGTGATACACTGACTACTTCTTTGTCAATTTGTATCCCGTTGACTTACTTTTGTTGTCTTATTGCTTTGGCTAGAAGTTTGAGTTCTATATTGAATAGATACAGGGAGAGTGGGCATCCTTGTCTTGTCCCTGATTTTACTGAGATTGCTTTACTTATAAGTCATCTAATTTAATATTGGTGGTTGGTTTACTGTGTGCTGCTTTTATTATGTTTAGGTATGGGCCTCGAATTCCTTCCCTCACCTATACTTTTAATATGAAGAGGTGTTCTAACCAAACAAGTGAACGATCTCTGTGACAAGAATTTCAAATTTCTTAAGAAGGGAATCAATGAAGACTGCAGAAAATGGAGAGATCTCCCATGCTCATGGATTGGTAGAATTAACTTTGTAAAGACGACCTTCCTACCAAAAGCAATTTATTGATTCAATGCAATCCCCATCAAAATTCCAACCCAATTCTTCCCAGACATGGAAAGATCAATACTGAATTTCATAGAAAAAAACAAAAAACAAAGACAAAAACAAAAAACCTAGAATAGCAACAACAATTCTTAACAATATAAGAACTTCTGGCGAAATAAGCATCTATGACCTCAAGCTGTACTGCAGAATAATAGTGATAAAATCTGAAAAGTATCCATACAGAGTCAGGCAGGTAGATCAATGCAATAGAATTGAAGACCCAGAAATAAACTCACACACCTATGGTCACTTGATCTTAGACAAAGAAGCCAAAAACATAAGTGGAAAAAAAAAGAAAGCATTTTCAACACATGCTGGTGCTGGTCTAACTGGTGGTCTGCATGTAGAAGAATGCAACTTGACCCACTTTATCTCCTTGTACAAAGCTCAAGTACAAATGAATCAAGAACCTCAACATAATACCAGACACTCTGAATCTAACAGAAGAGAAAGTGGGAAAGAGCCTCGAAGTCATGGACATAGGGGGTAGGGGGTGGGGTTCCTAAACAGAACTCCAATGGATCAGGCTCTAAGATCAAGAATTGATAAATGGGACCTCATGAAACTGAAAACTTTCTGTAAGGCAAAGACATAACCAATAGAACAAATTGGCAACCTACAGATTGTGGAAAAAAAATCATAAATCCCACATCTGCTTGAGGACTAATATCCAAAATATATAAAGAATTCAAGAAGCTAATCTCCAAAATACCCACAAACAATCTAATATAAAATCGGGTATAGAAATAAGCACAAAATTCACAACAGAGAAAACTCTGAGGAGCACTTAAAGACATGTTCAAAGTCCTTAATGATCAAGGAATGACCCTGAGTTTCCACCTTACTCTAATCAGAACGCCTAAGATCAAAAACTCTGGTTACAGCATATGTTGGCAAGAATGTGAAGAAAGAGGAACACTCATTTATTGCTAGTGGAATTGCAAACAGGTACAACCACTCTTGAAATTAATCTGGAGTTTCCTCAGAAAATTGGAAATAGATCTACCCAAACACCCAGTTTTACCACTCTTAGGCATATACCCAAAAGGTGTCACACCATACCACAAGGTCACATGCTCCACAATGTTCATAGAAGCCTTACTTGTAATAGCCTGAAGCTGAAAACAACTCAAATGTCTAACAAAGGAAAAATGTATACAGAAAATGTAGCTCATATACACAATGGAATATTATTCAGCTATTAAGAACAAGGACATCATGAGCTTTAAAAGCAAGTGGATGGAAATAGAAAATATCATCTTGATTGAGGTAGCAGACCTAAAAAGACATGCATAGTATGTATTCACTAAGTGGAAATTAGCCAAAAATGTACAGATTGCCCAGGACACAAGCCACAGAACTTAAGGAAGCTAACGAGTCAAAGGGCTAATGTGAGGATGTCTCAATCCTACTTGGAAGGGAGAAGAAATCAGAGGGCAGAGGGAGGGAAGGAACTGGGTGGAATAGAGTGGGAAGAGCAGGGAAAGGGGAGAAATGATTAGATATTGAATGGGACACAGGAGTGAAGCCCCATTGACCAGCAGAATGAATGGAAATATACAACCTCGGGAGGTGGAAGGTAGGGTGTCCCTTTATAAGGCACCAGAGACCCAGGAGGTGAGAGAATCTCAAGACTCAAAGGGAGGGACCTTAGATGAAATGCACTACAGTGGGGAGAAGAAACTTGTAGAATCCACTTCCAGTAGAAAGACAGATCAAGTGGAGGAATGGGGTTACCATTGCACAGTAAAAAATTTTGACCCAGAATTTTTCCTGTCTCAAAGAACTGCACAGACAAAAACGGAGAAGAGACTGAGGGAAAGGACATTCAATGACAGGCTTTAATTGAGAGCCATCTCAAGGGGAAGTTCCAAGGCCTGACACTATTACTGATGCTAAGACGTACTTATAAACAGGAACGCAGGATGGCTGCCCTCTGAGAAGCCCAACAAGCAGCTGACTGAGACTGAAGCAGATACTTACACCCAACCAATTATCTGAAGCCAGGTACTCCATGGTTGAATTAGGAGACGGCTGAAATAAGTTGACCAGGAGGGTGACCCCATAAGATCAGCAGTCTTACCCAACATGGACACCTGAGATCTCTCAGACACTAAGCCACTAACCAGGAAGCATGCTAGAGGTGATCCAAAGCTCAGACACATTCACACTAGACAACTGCCTGGTCCGGCCTCAATGAAAGAAGTGCACCTAACCCTCAAGAGACTTGAGGACCTAGGAAATGGGGATACATGGCTGGGTGTGGGGAATGGGGATGTAGGGGGTGGGGATATCCTTTTAGAGATCTGGGAGGAGGAATGGAATAAGGAAATTTGGGAGGGCAGAATGGGAGGGGGATAGCGATTGGACTGTAGATAATACAAAAATGTGTGATATAAACACACTACTCATATATGGAATTTTCAACAAAAAACTAAACTTAAAAAATGTATGTGAGAGAATGTGTATATGCTATGAGTGTGTGTGTGTGTGTGTGTGTGTGTGTGTGTGTGTGTGTGTTAAATGTATGTGTGGTAAGTATGAGTGCAAGCTTCTACTCTGCCTTTTCTATATTTCGACGGGGATTATATGAATCCTGCAAAATCCTGAAATCACAGCAGTGTTTACTTTTCAGACCCATATAATTCACCAGAACACAGATGCACGCATTACTCAGCTTTCTAGTACTAATGGAACTTAAAAATTCATTGGTTGGGCAGAGGAAGCTTTATTTATCCAATATATTTTAATGTGTTACTTCTCTATATACATATGTATGTATTTATCTGTATGTGCACATATGTTCATATGCTTGTGGGGGGGGGTGGAGGTCAAAATTGGGGTCCTGCTCGATCCTTAGATTTCTGCCCAGCTTATTCATTGAAGCAGTGTTTGTTACCTTAATCCAGAGCTCACCAATACAGAGTCAGGCTAGCTTGTTCCATGGAATCCCATCTTTGTCCTTGGAGCACAGGAATTACACGTAGACCATCATACCTTCCAGATTTCTATGTAGGCCATGGGGATCTAAACTCTGACTCTTAAGTTTGTGCATTAAATGTTTATCGCACACTGCGATATTTTTCCAGTCCCTATACAAGTTTTAAATTTGCTTTTAGAAAGCACACATTTATAACATATTGTCCTTTTTTACATAAACATATATTGTATTTTTCTAAATCTATTACATATGTCATTTTCCTTATCTCAATCTGATGATTGCTATGTGGCAAAACACACTGTTAAGTGAATAGTTAAATGGATGAATTAATGAATACATTTATACATGATCAAGAATCACTCCTTACCTCTTGTGACCTCTTGTATTTCTCAAACAGTAATTTCCCCATGACAGTTGCCTTTGATTTAGGATAATCATAAACCTTTAAATCAGTAATCAAGTTTAAATCAAAGACCCATCACACTGCACATCTGAGGTATATCTTAATTCTGTTTTTCTACTTCCAATGTTTAAACAGATAATACTTATATTTTTCTATGTCCCTGCCTGTGGGATTGAATGAAACATAAAATTATAGGCTTTTAACCCGATAAAGAAGTCAAAGCTTAATTAATTCATAGTTTTAATCACTTCAGGTGCCAAACCATTAAAAAGAGTCAAACATCTTCAAAGGGATACATGAAAAAAAGAGCAAACTTTTCCTTCAGGGAATGAAGAATCAAAACAAGGGGAGAACAGAAGAGTGAATTACCCATCCCAACAGCACAGCTATGTGCATGCTCACTACCATTTCAGGATGAGCCTGGGCACATCTCTTGGTTCTTTGCCCTTGGATTGTGTAGTTGTTCCTTGTTTTATCTATCAAGCTGGTAAGCATGGAAATACATCCATGCCCTAATACTTTGTCTTCCCTATTTTGAAAGGCTTCAAGCACTGATTTCTAATGGAAAAAACATATAGCAACAAAGTACATCATCTTAGAATGTTATGAACTTTTATTTTTTTCCATTTTTTAATTAGATATTTTCTTTATTTACATTTCAGATGTTATCCCCTTTCCTGGTTTTCCCTCTGAAAACTCCCTATTTCCCCCACTTGCCCCCCCCCACCGTCTCCTGCTCACCAACCCACCCACTCCTGCTTCCCGGCCCTGGCATTCTCCTATACTGGGCATACAGCCTTCACATGACCAAGGGCTTCTCTTCCCTTTGATGTCCAACTAGGCCATCCTCTACTCCATATGCAGCTGGAGCCATGAGTCCTTCCATGTGTACTCTTTGGTTCATGGTTTAGTCCCTGGGAACTCTGGGGGATACTGGTTAGTTCATATTGTTGTTACTCCTATGGGGCTGAACACCCCTTCAGCTCTTTGAACTTTTAAATAAGAACCTAGTTTAATTTTTTTTCTAAGTTGGGAAATGATGGAATAGCTGCCAAATTTTAGTATATTTTTCTAGGTTGTTAGATCTCCTTTGAGCCCCTTCTCTTATTGAGAACACACACACACACACAGAGTCACACACACATTACATATTATATACGTATATATGTAATATACATAATATGTGTATATATTTTATATGTACATTGTTTCAAGACAATATTTCTCTCTGACCTACAGTATTCAGTAGAATACAATGTAATAATTTCTGCCACGTGAGTCAGTTAATGACATGTCTGAGATTCACAGAATGAGATGTCCTTCTATCATATATGTAGGTAAGCTCAGTTCAAAAGTAAATTTTAAAACAATTCAAAAGAAATACCTACTGAGCTCTTACTACATGCCAGGTACTCTGGGACTGTTGGGTCACAAAGCTGGTTGCAGGCAGAGGACTTAATCCTTGAGCAGTTCCTGATGATTGGAAGGCAGATATGCAGCCAGCAACTGCACTGGGGTCATGGTGCCGCTTGAATGCAGAGCTAGCGTCTTAGGGACAGAGAAGGGGTATTAATTCAGGAATATCAACGCTCTAAGAAGGTGATTTCAGAATGGCATGGTGGAGGCAAAAAAGAAACCCCCTTTTATTGAGAACCTTCTCTCTAGTGTTATACACGTATTTCTTTGTTTTTAACTTTATTCATGACAAGATATATAAACATTCCTCAAGGCTGAGTTATGAGGTTCCTTATGGGTCCTTCTGTGTCTTTGTTAATAGTGTTTTCTTGTTACTGACAGAAAAACATATTTTATATTTTATACAGATTATAAGAACATTATCGGTATTTTATGTGTATGTGATGTATGTATGTGGGAACAGATGTGAAATCTGTCATGGCACAAGTGTGGCGATTGGAAGAGATGTTTCTGGAGTTGGTCTCTCTTTTCATTGTGAGTTCCAGGAGCCAAACTTAGATTCTCAGGCTTTGAAGCAAGTGATGTGACCCAGTAACCTGTCCTGATGGTCTGAGAAAAGATTTTTTTGCAGACAGTTAAAGAAGTCAAGTCATCTGAAATAAAAATAACTTCTGTGAATTTTTAGAGTTGTTTTACCGTATAATGTAGGGTGAAAACCAAAAAGCTAGCTTCCTTTTTCATCAGAATTAGCTGACAATTAGAAAGGAAAAGAATATCTATTTGGGCTCTCGAAATCTCAAGTGTCTTATTGATGGAAACAGTATAATTTGCCTCATACTTTTATTTTTAGTGTTTCATCTATTAACCAGGTCAGGAATGTTTTATACTATTAAACCCTTACTTTTAACTATTTATTTTGTATCTCTACTACCACCATATTTGTTCGTGCACCAGTATGCAAATCATTGGCTCCTAATATTCTCATCAAGGACATCAATCCATTTTTAATGCAATTTACATCCTTAAAACTTTCTATGGAGCTAGGACAGTTTCCTGGGTACCCAGAGATCAAGACTGAAGTAAAATTTATATCAGATGCTGAACAATGGTTGCAGGGACTAGGACATTTTCAGTTTCAGATCCCTTCCTGTACTTTCCTTCTTGCTGTGGTGTTCATGCACTCTTTCTGCCCTGCAACTGACTTTTCCCAGTGAATTAGTATCAGGACTGGCTGTAAATGATTGGCAACACTAAGTTTCACTGCTATAGATTTACAGTGAATTTGTGAACATTTGGTCACAGAACACATTTCTAGATTCATGCTCACAAGGCATTCTTTGTGTCCTTCCCCCCTGTTTTTTCTCAATTCCATTACCTCATTGCTAATTATAACTACAGCATTATTTTTTTTTAACTCTTATCATTCTGAGTAATGGTATCTGGGTACTGTGTATCACTACAGCCACAATTAATACTCAAATGTTATCAGCCAGAAAAGAAAAAAAATCATTTGCGATTTGAGCTTAAGCCTTCAGAACACAAAGCTGAAATAATATTGCATTGGGTGATTGAAATTAAATAAGGTAATGCCTTCCAGTGTTATGGTTGAACTTTGCACACTGCTGCAAAGAGAGTGTACAGGAACTGGAGTGTGACAGCGTACCGCAGATTGCAAATTTGCGCAAAGGGCTCGTCCTCAATGAGAAGCAGTGACAGTCGTCAATTTATTTAGTTGAGATTATTGTCATTTATTCTTTTCCTGTTTAGGTAGAACAACAAATCAGCGGCAGGGTATATTCCCTTTAGATTTCCCATACTTGTGGGCTTCATTTTTATACATTTCAGTGAGAAACACCTTGGGAAATTACCTGTTTTCCATAAAATAACCATTTCTTTGGCTCAGAGACTTCTTCTGAGACCAGATAAAAGTAACACATGTGGTCTTTGAAGTCAAAGGCTGTAAGCTGGTGAGATGTGAGAGTTCACTCACTATAATCTTTCCAGTATCTTTTAACAAGGACCCCAGTTTTTTGGGGGTGGGGATGGTACAATCTTAAATCAGCAATTACACACTCACACCAACTGCATTTCCCTCTCTTTTTTCCCCTCCTGCTTTTGCTGTTCAGATGCTTTTCCCATAGGGCTATAATAGCTGAGAGCTGCAGGGCATCAAACGAATAGAAACGTAATTAAAGGCTTTGTCTTCCTCTCGCTTTGGGTTCATTACTAGGGAATTTCCTCAGATAAAATCCCCTGTCAACAAGCCATAGAACATTTCATGCTATGCTAATAAAATGCCTTCTGTTCTTTTTATGAATAATGACAGGTAAGTAGGAAGGTAGATAGATAGATAGATAGATAGATAGATAGATAGATAGATGAGAGATAGATGGATGGGTGGATGGATAGATAGATGAGAAGTAGATGGATGGATGGATAGATAAATAGGTAGGTAGATGGATAAACTGTGTGTGTAATGCTTATGAGTTTGTTAAAGTAGACATGTAATGCATAATATATATCACATAATTATTTCAATGAATTACTTTTAGATTTGTCCAGAAAACTGAAATTTATCCATGAAAATTAAGTATGACTCTAGGTCCTATCACATAAAAAAAATCATGATAGCATAGTAGAGCACATGATTAATGCAGCAAAATGCAAATAAAAAATAGAAAGGAAAAAATTAATCCTTGTTGAGATATGAAAAAGAAAAAGAAAGGTTGAAGACTTCCAGGAAATACCACCGCTAACATAAAAAGAAGATTGTATTTTCTGTCTCTCATCACTGGAAAGAGACGCTCATTGGACACGCAAACTTTATATGACCCAGTACAGGGGAATGCCAGGGCCAAAAAATGGGAATGGCTGGGTAAGGAATTGGGGGTGAGGGTATGGGGGACTTTTGGGATAGCATTGGAAATGTAATTGAGGAAAATACGTAATAAAAAATTGATTAGATATTAAAAAAAGAAATTATAATTTTCTAACTATGTCCTTGCCTGTAGCTCATTACCACACTATTATACAGGGCAGGATGTTTTCATAAATTGTGTCTGAAAAACTTCTGTCATTCTCTGTATATACACGCTATCTTGTCTTCTCCCCTTTCCTCTCTGACAAATTCCTTTCCAGATTTTACACTCCAACCTACATGAGGGAGACATTGCTCTCATTCAATCTTAAGAAGAAATTTCTAGTTCTTTAGTCTTGGCCTGGAGCCTGCAAGGCATATTCCCTCTAGGGTTAATGCTTTGTTTAGTCAGGGGAGAGGAACAATTCTTCCACAAGCCAACCTTTTCTCTGCATAGCTCTGCAGGGGCAAGTTGCCCACTCCTTTAGTCTACAGTGCAATACCCTTGGGTGCTTGCCATTGAGGGTTTCTCCCAAAGAGCCAGTTTCCCAGGGGGAACTGTGCCTGGGAAAGAAGCAGAAACAGTGTTCCCTTTAGCTGCAAGTTGTGAGTCTTAATTTGAAAGACAGACTGCCAACCCACACCTTTACTTCCTTCTATTCTAAGGTTAAAACACATGAGGATAGCATAAGATCCCTTTGTGGGGCAATGAGGAATTTGGGCATCTCCAGTTACACTGGACATGGGGGATCTCCTGGCAATAATCTGCACTTTCCCTGTCAAACAATGGTTGCCTCTCACACATGCTGCCCGGCATAGGAAACAAGTAGGGATCAGAGGCAGCCAGGATTTTACAAACCAGAACTTCAGCATGCAGTCTTACTGATCACCTACATCTCCTCATTTCCTCTCTGTGACTCCCTTGAAAGCTCTTCAAAATTTAAACTTTATATCACACATACATAATTTTTTCTATTTACCTATATGTTTGAACAAATAAGAAACCAAGAAAACACATATTCAAAATTATGCATTCATATGCCTGCTTCACCCCTCTACTCCTAGCTTTGCTTTGTTACACATTTGTGTATTGTATTTTACCCTAATACTGTACATACACAAGCATACAGAAAAAATTAAATTGCATACATCATATTATAAAATCAAGCTACAAAGTTCATTTTATTCACAGATTGTTGTAAATATTTCTTCTTTTTTAAAAAAAATAGCTATACTGTTAATCTTGAAATTCGCAGAAGAAAAAAACAATTCCACCATTTTGGGAAAAATTTCAAGCTTTATTAAATATTATACACTGACCAAGAGAAGACATATGCTGACTAAGAGAAGACTTTGGTCAGGAGAGAGGGAGAGAGAGAGGGAGAGAGAGAGAGAGACAGAGACAGAGACAGAAACAGAGACACAGAGAGAGAGACAGAGAGACAGAGACAGAGAAAGACAGAGACAGAGAGACAGAGACAAAGACAGGAGAGTGACAGACACAGAGAGAGATAAAAGAAAAAAGAAAACTACATCTGTGGTCCTTATTTTTTTATTCCATGTAAGAAACGAACACAGTGAATCTCTCATTCTCTTTGGTTTGTAACTATTTCTCTTTCTTTTCTCTATTATTTATCTTTATTGCTTCATCTAATTCTAAATAACTTGAAAAGTTTTTAATAGTTTGAATTATTTCTATATGCTTCAGAAACTGTAGAAAGTCTTGTTGATTGTTTACTGCTAACCCTGATTACAAACATCTCTACGTGATTTCAAAGCTACTTGCTTTGTTCAAAACAGCAGGAAAAAAACACATAAAGATAATGAAGAAAACACAAACCAAACTACACTACTTCTCTCAGGTGTGTGTGTTGGGGGAGGGGTGTGTGTGTGTGTGTGTGTGCGTGAGTGTGTGTACACGTGTGTTAAGGAAATGAAAAACCTTTTAGGAATGCTGAATGATTGAAATGGCAATTGATGGACATTTGTAATACAGATATGCTAAGAAATGTCTATCAATAATTGAGAAAATAGAGTTTTTAAATTGAAATTTGTCAGTTATACTAAGATTTTTTTCCACATAAACATGGATAGTTTGCATTTAATAAATATTTATTAATTCCTAAAACCTCTGGCATAGTTCTCTAAGTAGCATATATAAAGCCATTACATGGGACAGTCCATGTTTCACAGCTTAATGGAAAGTAACTACGCTGAAATTAAATTTCATGAATATGAAAATATAAAAATAACAAGATAAATTCTGGGCACAGAAGAATTAGGTTTGAGATGCCAAAACTTTGCAGAGTATTTGGTAACATTCATAGCTCCGTGCTTTCTAAATAAAGTACAGTACTAAACCCCATGTAACCACTTTGGGTGTCACAAGATATGAAGATTAAAAAAATGGGGTATAGAGATAAACAAAGAATTCTCAACTGAACAATACTGAATGACTGAGAAAAACCAAAAGAAATTTTCAACATCATTAGTCATCAGGGAAATGCAAGTCAAAACAACCCTGAGATTCCACCTCACACCAGTCAGTATGGCTGAGATCAAAAACTCAGGTGACAGCAGATGCTGGCTAGGATGTGGAGAAAGAGAAACACTTCTCCATTGCTGGTAGGATTGAAAGCAGGTACAACCACTCTGGAAATCTGTTTGGTCATCCCTCAGAAAATTGAATATATTACTTACTACCTGAGGACCTAGCTATAACAGCCCTGGGCATATATCCAGAAGCTGCTCCAACATGTAAGAAGGACACATGCTCCACTCTGTTCATAGCAGGCTTATTTATAATAGCCAGAAGCTGGAAAGAACTCAGATGTCCCTCAAGAGAAGAATGGATAGATAACATATGGTATATTTACACAATGGAGTACTACTCAGCTATTGAAAACAGTGAATTCATGACATTCTTAGGCAAATGGATGGAACTAGAAAATATCATCCTGGGTCAGGTAACCCAATCACAAAACAACACACAAGGTATGCACTCACTGATAAGTAGATATTATCAGTCCAGAATCCCAGAATACCCAAAATACAATTCACAGAACACATGAAGCTCAAGAAAAAGGAAGACCAAAGTGTGGATACTTTGATCCTTCCTAGAAAGGGGAGCAAAATATTCATGGGAGGAGATATAGAGACAAAGTATGGAGCAGAGACTAAAGGAAAGGGCATTTAGAGACTGCCCCACCTGGGAACCCATCCCATATACAGTCACGAAACCCAGATACTATTGTGGATGCCAACAAGTGCTTGCTGACAGGAGTCTGATATAGCTAGCTGTCTCCTGAGGGGCTCTACAGTGCCTGACAAATACAGAAGTGGATGCTGTCAGCCAACAATTGGTCTGAGCACAGGGGCCCCAACAAAGAAGCTAGAGAAAGGATTCAAGGAGGTGAAGGGATTTGCAGTCTCATAGGAGGACCAACAATATCAACCAACCAGTACCCCCAGATCTCCCAGGGAATAAACCACCAACCAGAGTACACATGGAGGGACCCATGGCTCCAGCCACATATTTAGCAGAGGATGGCCTTGTTGGACATCAGTGAGAGGAGGGGCCATTTGTCCTGTGAAGGCTCTATGCCCCAGTGCAGGGGAATGCCAGGACAGGGAATCAGAAGTACATGGGTAGGGGAGGAGGGGGAGGAGGGATGGGATAGGGGGTTTTCAAAGGGGATAAGAGGAAAGGGTATAGCATTTGAAATGTAAACAAAGAAAATATCTAATAAAATGATTTCTGCCCCTCCAAAAGATTTGTAATCATGGAAAGTTTATTAAATTAAGGAAGAATATTTCTTAATTTCCTGGGTTAGGAGACATGTAGGGTTCAATTCAGCAAATTAATGATGAACATTATTTTAAAGATTTATTTAGGTATTATATTTAAGTACACTGTAGCTATCTTTAGACACCCCAAAAGAAAGTATCAGATCACATTATGGATGGTTGTGAGCCATCATGTTGTTTCTGGGATTTGAACTCAGGACCTTCAGAAGAGCAGTCAGTGTTCTTAACCACTGATCCATCTGTCCAGTCCCAATCATGGACATTTGAAGAGAAAAAAATGTTACATCATTGAATTGGATGAGATGGTCATTAAATAAAACAGGTTAGAATGAGGAGCATTATCCAAGAAATCATTTTAAAATGCATGCATGTGAGTATTTTCACATCTACAGTTGCCCATTGACATGAAAAATGTTATAGGGAGCTTCCACGTCACTGACTTTTGGTGGGTTCATCCTCACTGCTCCCTCTTGTTCTGACAATTCAAACACATCATGGTGAACTAGATGGTGTTTTGCTCAGTTCTCCAACCTCAACAGAATTTGTGGGATAGTCACCCTTCAATCATGTTATATATTCTTTATTTTTTTTCCTTTGGAGAGTCAAATGATAATTATAATATTCTATATTTTGGACTATTATAAAGTTTATGATTTTGCTAAAATATTTAATAGAATAGGACACACACAAACATACACACACACAGTCACAGTCATTCATTAAAGAAACTATGTTTCAAAATGTGCACATTTATGCAATCCCCCTCTCTGTCAAGACTATTTTCAACACCATTAATTTCCCTATAGCCCATCACAAAGTCAATAGATTTCTTTGGAAATATGAAATCATATATTAATTTTTTCCATTTAAAAAATGCATATGAATTAGATCAAATCACAGTTAACTTGGGTCCAGCTTTCTTTGTAGAAAAACTTAATCAGGTATTCTCATTGTTGTTGGATATTATAGTAGTTCAATTTTTTTTCACTACATATAAGTTGGGTATGAACATACAATAGATTTGTTCATGCCACTGCTGACAGACACTTGTTGCTTCTATGTTTGGGTTTATTCTGCACAAGGCAGTTTTACATATCCTTTTGCTCATTTTATCAACTTGTAGTTCTTTAGCTCCCATGTGTCTGAGTTTCCTGCCCAGATGTTGCATGAGATGAATTATCATCAGGGGAGAATCTGCTCTGTAACATAATGCTCTCATTATGTCTCTTGCTGCCTGCCAGATGAGGACAGCTGTTAGCATGTAGGCTACCTGCATTCTCTGTCATCTTGCTTCCTCCATTTTAAATTTCCTTGTCAAATCGTTTTCAATTTTTAAAGATATTTTCTTTACTTACATTTCAAATGTTATCCCCATTCTTTGTTTTCACTCCGAAAATACCCTATCCCATCCCCTCTTCCCCTGATCATCAACCTGTCCACTCCCAATTCCTGGTCTGGGCACTCCCCTACACTGGGGCATTGAGCCTTCACAGGGCAAAGGGCCTCTCTTCTCACTGATGACAAACATGGCCATCCTCTGCTATATATGCATCTGGAGCCATGGGTCCACCCATGTGTACTCTTTGGTTGGTGGTTTATTCCCTGGGAGATCTGGGGGTACTGGTTGGTTGATTTTGTTGGTCCTCCTATGAGACTGCAAATCCTTTCACCTCCTTGAATCCTTTCTCTAGCTTCTTTGTTGGGGCCCCTGTGCTCAGACCAATTGTTGGCTGACAGCATCCACTTCTGTATTTATCAGGTACTGTAGAGCCCCTCAGGAGACAGCTAGCTATATCAGGCTCCTGTCAGCAAGCACTTGTTGGCATCCACAACAGTATCTGGGTTTCGCATCTGTATATGGGATGGATTCCCAGGTGGGGCAGTCTCTAAATGCCCTTTCCTTTAGTCTCTGCTCCATACTTTGTCTCTGTATCTCCTCCCATGAATATTTTGCTCCCCTTTCTAGGAAGGATCGAAGTATCCACACTTTGGTCTTCCTTTTTCTTGAGCTTCATGTGTTCTGTGAATTGTATTTTGGGTATTCTGGGATTCTGGACTGATAATATCTACTTATCAGTGAGTGCATACCTTGTGTGTTGTTTTGTGATTGGGTTACCTCACCCAGGATGATATTTTCTAGTTCCATCCATTTGCCTAAGAATATCATGAATTCATTGTTTTTAATAGCTGAGTAGTACTTCATTGTGTAAATGTATCCTATGTTATGTATCCATTCTTCTGTTGAGGGACATCTGGGTTCTTTCCAGCTTCTGGCTATTATAAATAAGTCTGCTATGAACATAGTGGAGCATATGTCCTTCTTACATGTTGGAGCAGCTTCTGGGTATATGCCCACGAATTGTATATCTGGATCTTCAGGTACTACTATGTCCAATTTTCTGAGGAACAACCAACATCTTTTACTTCCAATTCTCCAGCCTCTAAAACTAGATTTCATGGGCTCTTGTTATTTAATGAGCCCCAAAGTCTTAAATTTCCTGTCTTAATGTCTACTAATTTTTGATATTAATTATAAGCAATTTAAGCATTATGAGAGCTATGTCTTATTATATATTTAAATTTAGTCCACATTCTAGAAGAAGAGATTGTAGAGAGATGAGAATTAATTTAGAATTCTGACACAATATTCTTAAGTTCTTAGTATTTTTCTAGTGAGGTGGTCTCATTACATTCCTCCCTTTGGAATCCAATTGACATTCTTAAAATAAGCTTATTCCACTCTAAATTCATTATCCTTATTATATCCTTATGAATTTAAATTGATATGCTATTTAGAATATTTTCATCTCATGAATGTAGTCTAATGGTGGTCCCCTTCCTTATGGAAAAGCTGTTTTAGAACACCAAGTGAATGTCTGAGCATAATGCCTTACCTTATAGTATACTTATTCCTACATATATTTAAAAAATCAGAAACCTTAATACACAAGCAAAAGACCAATGAAATTAAAACTTTGCCAAAAAGAAATATGAGACAAAAAAAATCTACAAAAACTTCATTGAATTAGTTTTCTCTTGGTCATTTACTGCCACGCAAGAAGCCTACAGGTAAGTGTATGTAGTGAGATTTCATTGGAAAAAACTGAGTGTTCTTTCACAAGTGGCTTTCAGTTGGGCATGGTGTCTTAGGTGGGGTAGAAGATGTATCGACTTCTCTGTTGCACTGCTGGGACCCCATTTGACTTGAACCAGTGCAGGCTCTATGAATGCTGCCACAGTCTCTGAGTACATATGACTATCAGTCCTTAGTCTGGAAGTCACTGTTTCCTTAGTGAGATTCATACCCTCTGGATCTCAAAATTTTTTCTGCCTCCTTTTCTGCATAGTTCCCTGAGTCCTAACATTTTTCTATTGTGTTTTAACTTATCGTTTTGTTTATTCACCTTCCATATATTATATTCTGACCATACTTTCCCATCCCTCTTACATCCCAGTCCCTTTCCTTCATTTGCCATCTCCCCACATTCCACTCTTCTAAAGGGAAGGCCTCCCAGGGATATCAACCAAACATGGCATATCAATTTGCAGTAAGATTCCCCTTATACCAAGGCTGGATGAGGCAACAAAGCAGGAGGAACAATTTCCATGAGTAGTCAAAATAGGCAGAGACAGCACACACTCCCAGTGATAGAAGTCCCACAAAAACACCAAGTTATACAACCCAAACATATATGCAAAGGGCCTAGGTCAGTCCTATGAAGGCCTCCTAATTATTGGTTCAGACTCTTTGTAAACCTATCAGCCTGGCTTAACTGATTCTGTGGGGTTTCTTATGTTGTCCTTGACCTCTCTGCTTCATACGATCCAGGTTCTCCATCTGCAGCAGGATTCACAAGCTCCACTTAATGTTTGGCTGTAGGTCTCTGCATCTGTCTCCATCAGATGCTGCTTGAAGCCTCTTTGATGGCAATTTTGCTAGGCTTCTCTTTACAAATACAGCATTAGAAATCATATCGTTGATTTTTAAATTGTTTGTTTGTTTTTGCTGATTCTATCCTTGGTATATGGGTTAGCCAGGCTCTGTTCCTGACACACCCAGGGGTGTCAGAGGTGGGCTCTGTCTCCTGGCATGTATCTCACGCTAGACCAGTCATCGGTTGGGCATTCCCACATTTCTGTGCCGTCTTTGCAGAAGTACATCTTAATGGCAGGACAAGTTGTTATTCAAAGATTGTGTGGCTGTATTGGTGCCCTAGTCACTCCACTACAAGTCTTTCCTGATTACAAGAAATTTGCAGTTCAGGCTCTGTATCATCCAATAAGAGCAAAGTTTACTCTCAGATTCCTGGGAATTTTCATTGCACTAGGTTCCTTCCTTTTCTTTCTTTCTTTCTTTCTTTCTTTCTTTCTTTCTTTCTTTCTTTCTTTCTTTCTTTCTTTCTTTCTTTCTTTCTTTCTCTCTCTCTCTCTCTCTCTCTCTCTCTCTCTCTCTCTCTCTCTCTCTCTCTCTCTCTCTCTCTCCCTCCCTCCCTCCCTCCCTCCCTCCCTCCCTCCCTCCCTCCCTCTCTCTCTCTCTCTCTCTCTCTCTCTCTCTCTCTCTCTCTCTCTCTCTTTCTTTCTTTCTTTCTTTCTTTCTTTCTTTCTTTCTTCTACATTTCTTTTTTTAATTAGATATCTTCTTCATTTACATTTTGAATGCTATCCCCAATGCTTCCTATGCCCTCCCCTTACCTTGCTCCCTAACCCATCCACTCATTCCCCTGTACTGGGGCATATGATCTTCATAAGACCAAGGCCCTCTCCTCCCATTGATGGCCGACTAGGCCATCTTCTGCTACATATGCAGCTAGAGACACAGCTCTGGAGGGTACTGGTTAGTTCATATTGTTGTTTTTCCTTCAGGGTTGCAGACCCCTTTAGCTTCTTTGGGTACTTTCTCTAGCTCCTTCATTAGGGTCCCTGTGTTCCATCCAATAGATGACTGTGAGCATCCACTTCTGTATTTGCCAGGCACTGGCATAGCCTCACAAGAGATAGCTATATCAGGGTCCTGTCAGCAAAATCTTTCTGGCATATGCAATAGTGTCTGGGTTTGGTGGTTGTATATGGGATGAATTCCCAGGTGGGCAGTCTCTGGATGGTCCTTCCTTCCTTCTCAACTCTGAACTTTGTCTCAGTAACTCCTTCCATGGGTATTTTGTTCCCTATTCTAAGTAGGAGCGAAGTATCCACACTTTGGTTTTCCTTCTTCTTGAGTTTCATGAGTTTTGCAAATTGTATCTTGGTTATTCTAAATTTCTGGGCTAATATCCAAGTATCAGTGAGTGCATATCATGTGAGTTATTTTGTGATTGGGTTACCTCACTCAGAATGATGTCCTCCAGATCCATCCATTTGCCTATGAATTTCATGAATTCATTGTTTTTAATTAGTGAGTAGTAAATGTACCACATTTTCTGTATCCATTTCTTTTCAGTTTCTGGCTATTATAAATAAGACTTCTATGAACATAGTGGAGCATGTGTCCTTATTACTAGTTGGAATATCTTCTGGGTAAATGCCCAGGAGAGGAATTTCTGGATCTTCTAGTAGTACTATGTCCAATTTTCTGAGGAACCAACAGACTGATTTCCAGATTGGTTGTACCAGCTTGCAATCTCACCAACAATAGAGGAGTCTCCCTCTTTCTCCACATCCTTGCCAGCATCTGCTGTCACCTGAATTTTTTATCTTAGCCATTCAGATTGTTGTGAGGTGGAATCTCAGGGTTGTTTTGGTTTGCATTTCCCTGATCATTAAGAATGTTGTACATTTTTTCAGGTGCTTTTCATCCATTCAGTATTCCTCAGTTGAGAATTCTGGTTTCTAGCTCATCCCAGAGATGACCCCAATTTCGGTTGTCTTTCTAATAATCTCTTCCTTCATATTTTCCACAACGTATCAGGCTTGATGCAATCCTCACCCTCAAATAATCCATCTGTGAGTGTCTATTCTGTTTCCTTTTCCTGTGGAGACTCATATGTTTCCCCATGAGCCCTCCTTGTCATTAACCTTTCTGGTTCTGTGAATTACCATGTACATTACAGTTAATATCCAATTATAAGTGAGTACATACATGATTGCTTTTCTGTGTCTGGGTTACTTCATTCTGAATGATATTTTCTAGTTCCATCCAGTTTTCCTGCAAGTTTCATGATTTTTTTAACATCTGAGCAATACTTGTTTGTATAAATATACCACATTTTCTTTATCCATTTTTGGGTCGAAGGACATATAGGATGTTTCCAGTTTCTGCCTATTATGAATAAAGCTGCTATAGGCATAGCTAAGCAAGTGTCCCTAAGGTAGGATGGACAATCCTTTGTGGATATGCCCAAGATCTATAGTTGGGTCTTGAGTTAGATATACTCACAATTTTCCAAGACATTGCATATTTCTTTCCAAAGTGTTTGTTCAAGTTTGCATTCCCATTAGCAAAGCAGAAGTGTTTCCCTTGCCCCATACCCTCACCACCATAAACTGTCACGTTTGTTTTTTATCTTAGCAGTTCTGAACCTGATAAGATGAAATCTCAGAGAAGTTTTGATTTGGGTTTCCACGATGCTAAGGATGGTGAGCATTTCTTTATTTCTTATCTATTTGAGATTCCTCTGTTGAGTATTTGCTGTTTAGATTTGTATCATGTATTTTAATTGGATTATTTGGCTTCTTAATTCTTTATATATATATAAATATATATATAAATTCAATATATATATATTGAAATTACCTTAAGTACAGTGTGGAGTTGAAGTTTTTCATTATGCTAGATATTTGATTTCCTCAAATGATTGCTTAATAAATTCATTTTCTTAGAAAACATTTTCCCAACCCTATACTCTGAGGTCATGTGTATCTTCAATGTTGAGGTATGTTTATTGAATGCAGAAATAGTGGAAGATGGCTGCTCTTTTTGCATCCCTTCTGTTAGCCTGTGGATTTTTATTGGGAAATTGAATCCCTTGATATTGAGAAATACCAATATTAATTCCTATTATTTTTCTATTGGTGTTTATGGTGGTAGTGTGTGTATGTGTGTGCACGTACATGTACATGTATGTGTGTGTGGGGGGGTGTGTGGAGAGAGAGAGAGAGAGAGAGAGAGAGAGATTTCCTTTGTTATATTTTTGCTCATATCAAAAGTTTTTATTGCCTGTGTTTTCATAAGTTTACTTAACTACATTTGGTTGGAGTTTTTCTTCTAGTGCAGTCTGTAGGTCTGGATTTGTGGAAAGATATTGTTGAAATGTTACTTTGTCATGGCATACTGTGTTTACTCCAACTACAGTGATTAACAGTATTTCAGGGTATATTAGTCTGGGCAAGTATCTGTGGTTTAGTAGAGTCTGTAAGACCCTTTTGGCTATTAGGCATTCTGTTGAGAAGTTGAATATAATTTTACATTGTCTGTCTTTATATGTTAATCGGTCTTTTTTCCTTGCAGCTTTTAATATTCTTTCTTTGTTTTGATACGTAGTCTTTTGATTATTATGTGGTAGGGGGATTTACTTTTCTGTTTAAATATTTTATTGTCTCTTATAGACATGTCTTTTATAATGTTAGGAAAATTTTTGTCTACGATTTTGTTAAGAATAATTTCTGGGTTTTTGATCTGGAATTCTTCTCCTGCTTCTATTCCTATTAATTTAGGTTTTATTTGTTCACAGTATCTCAAATTTCCTGGATATTTGTGTCAGAAAAATTATAGGTTTAACTTTTTCTTTGAGAAATATATCGGTAGCATACATGTTACCATCATTTTTTATAGCAATTTTATATTTTCAGTATTATCATTATTATTCAGTTATTTTCCATGCCTGAACTTATTTCTTACATCTCTTTATTCTCTTAGTGATGCTTGTATCTGTTGTTCCTGTTAGCTTATCTAGAGTTTCCATCTCCACAATTTTCTCAACTTCTGTTTTTGTTATTGCTTCAATTTCTATTGTCAGGTCTTGAAAAAGACCTTTCCTCGCCTGTTTATTTGGTTATTTGTTTTCTTGGCTCTTTTTTTATTAGATATTTTCTTTATTCACATTTTACATATTATTACATATTACATATTACACTGTAACCTTTCCTAGTTTCCCCTCTGAAAACCCCTTATTCCCTCCCCACTCTCCCTGCTCACTAACCCACCCACTCCTGCTTCCTGGCCCTGGCATTCCCCTATACTGGGGCATAGAACCTTCACAGGACCAAAGCCTCTCCTTCTATTGATGACTGACTAGGCCATACTCTCCTCCATAATCAGCTAGAGCCATGAGTACCACCATGTGCTTTCTTTTGTTGGTGGTTTAGTCCCAGGGAGCTCTGAAAATACTGTCTAGTTCATATTGTTGTTCCTCATATGGGGCTACAAACCCCTTCAGCTCCTTGGGTACTTTCTCTAGCTCCTTCATTGGGGATGCTATGCTCCATTCAATTTGATGGCTGTGAGCATCCACTTCTGTATTTGTCAGGCACTGTCAGAGCCTGTCAGAAGACAGCTGTATCAGGCTCCTGTCAGCAAGCTCTTGTTGGCATCCACAATAGTGTCTGGTTTTGGTGGTTGTTTATGGCATCCCAGGTGGGTCAGGCAAGATACAACGTGCAAAACACATATGTGGTCATGTTTGTGTGTGTGCCTATAATATTCACATATGTTCCATGAATGCATGTGGAAAGGGCAGAGATAAGTTCAGTTGTTTTCTTCACCTTCTACTTTGTGAGACAAAATGTCTAGTTCATCAATGCATGGACCAGGCTGTCAGGATTGTGACTGTCCATGGATTCTCCAATCTCTGGCTTCTATCTCCCTATAGAAGTCCAAGGACTACAGATGTGTGTCCCTGTGCCTAGATTTACCTGGAGTCTGGAGATTTGATCCCTACCTCCCAACACTTGCACAACAAGTACTTTTATCCACTGACCCATCTCTCTAGCTCCCAACCTTTATGTTGCTCATAAAGTTATTTTCTAAACATTGCAAAGGTTTATTTCTGAAATTAAATCTCATTCCAATCATCAAAACTGCAAACTTAGATTTCTCATTCTGTAACAAATTCTGTAATAATCCCTCTTGATTCAGCAAACTTTAGGCTCTCTCCAAACTATGTTATTAATTTCATCTTTCTCAAATACCAATTTTATGATACATACTTGATTGAAACAACAAAATTAATCTATTCCTTTCTTGTTGCCAGCTGCTTTGTATTCCCATTCCTAATATCACTTCTCCCCATTTCCCTAATGATACATATGTCTTTAATGGAATGATTTTTAACTACCCTGTTCCTGTGATCCAAGTTGATTGCTTTTCTTTGTGCAAAAGACTCACACATTTAGTTTCCCCAACAGTCAAGTAAAAAGCTAAACATGCAGTTAGATCAAAACAATGTATGTATTGATTGATTTTTTAATAAAAAATCAGCATGCTATATTATTTGAACTGTCATATAGAAAATCAGAATGTGATATTCAATATTAAGATAAAATGTCACAGGTGGGGTTTGATTTCAGAGGAAACCTTTAGAGAAATAGTAGTTTGGAAAGCTTCTGTAAGTTGTAGATTGAATTAACTTTGCTCTAAATCAGTCACTGTATGGTTAGATTGATTGAGTAGTGCCACAGTGGAATAACGGGGAGGCAGATAAAATTTGTAATTTCCACCCAGTCTCTATCCTGCCCCTTTAGCATCAGAAGCTGTGAGGTGTGGTCCAATAATGATTTCAAATCTTAGATGTAGCAATTATTTATTTTCTTCTAAGAACCAAGACTAACATGAATCCAGAATGTCTCTTCTGTCTGTATACAAGCTGAAAACGGAGGCATGTTTTTCCCCATATTTAAGATCATTCCATCTTCAGTAAGAACATCACGGATGTTCTCAGCTGTAATGCTTTCTTCCCTTTTGTGACAAAAGAAGGATAGTCTGTCTTATTATGTGGGAATAATCTTATATTCTAAAAATTAAAGTCTTGGCTTAACTGTTAGCATGAGCATCATTGTTAACTTAGCTGAAACCAAGAAGAGTAGATGCAAAAACAACCATGTTTTTATTGGTCAGGAATATTAATTAAAAGAATAAGGGAAATCATATTTGTATTGGTCAGTAACATTAATTAAAAAGAGAGTGAGAGCAAGAGAGAGAGAGAGAGAGAGAGAGAGAGAGAGAGAGAGAGAGAATATTTGTGGATGAATTCCTGCTTCTCCTTCTAGCACATATCCACATATTTTCCATTGGCAGATAGTTGGATGTTCTCCAACATTGGGTGCAACTTTGGTATGCATAATTGATGCATTGCATATAAAATGGATTTTGAAGTGAAATGTGTGGAATATGTGATTATTAAATGCCTAAGGGTGAAGGGGCAACCAAAAATGTATTTTCTGAGACAAGAGAAGATTGCACAGGCGGTGAGGAAAACACTAGTGTGAGCTGGCATAGCTGGATTAAAGACATAATGATACATTATCTAATGAACAGTCATCCTAAAGTCACATAAAATTTAAGGAGAACACACAACAAATACAATAAAATGTGACTGCAGTGTGGCTTGTTTGTTTCCTCCAAAGCTTTGAGTATTGACATCTATCACTCAATGAGAGGTTCAAATAGTATAGAAATACAAGTTTCTAGCATATTTATGGATTAGCGTCTTTGAGAGCTCTTTAGAGATAGGTAAATTTTTATGGTCCAGACCCTTATTACCTTATTACCCTGGCCACTTTATAGAAAGAAAAATATCCCCAAAGAAGCATTGATGTGAACAATGCTACCATGTGATGCTACTTAATATATCAGGTCTCTGCTAGCAAGGGTACCAGCAGAAATCTGAAATGCTGCTTCTATAAAATTCTGAGTAAACTCATCCTTCTTCCATCATGATTTAAAGAGCCTTCTAATAAGACACCGTCTGCAACTAAACAGGACTGATACATAAGCTTAGTTTGGTTAGGACTGTAGTCAAGTCATTTAAAGAGTAGATGTCAGTTGATTCATCTGGAAATTCATGAGATTATGATCCAGCTACAGTGCCATATAACTACTTTTTCACTATAGGACCCTAAGCTCCATCCACACTGATCAGGTGTTATACTTTTGAGTAACATTTTCCTTGGCAAGCAGTTTTAGCATGGGTGTGATTGTTCATGTTATTGTGCATTTTAGTCACTTCCAAAATTCTGTTGCTAAATTAATGTGGAAGGAGTGCCACAGATAGAGACAATAATTCTAGATAGTAATGCAGAAGAGATACCACTTCATATGTATCTGGGGCCTCAGACCCGCATGTATATGCTTTTTGGTGGCTCAGTCTCTGGGAGCTCCTAGGGGTGCAGATTACTTGACACAGTTGCTCTTCTCATAGGGTTGCCATGCCCTTCAGTTTCTTCAATTTTCCCCTGACTTGATCGTAAAGGTCCCTGACCACCATCAAATGCTTGGCAGTGAGTATTAGCATCTGTCTCACTCTCTCAGAGTAGAGCTGGGTAGAGCCTTTCAGAGGAAAGCCATGCTAGGTTCCTATCTGCAAGCACAACATACCATCATTAATAGTGTCAGGGATTGGTGTTGGACCATGGGGTGGATCCCAAGTTGAGTCACTAGTCAGTCATTTCTTCATTCTCTGCTTCACTTTTTTCCTGCATTTGTTTTAGACAGGAACAATTTTGGGTCAAAAGATTTGTAGGTGGGTTGGTATTCTCATCCTTCTACTGGGGGTATTCTCTGATTACTAGAGGTGGTCTGTTAAGGTTCCATATCTCCACTGTTGAGAATTTTGGCAAAGGCCATTCATATTGAGTCCTGGGGCCCTCTCCCATTCCAAGTCTCTTGGAATTCCTAGAAGTTCTCTAATTCTCTATCCCTGGTAGCTACACAGGGGAAAATTTTTGAAAAGAGCACAAATGTCTCAGGCTCTAAGATGAACAATTAATAAATGGGACCTGTTGAAACTCAAAATGTTCTGAAAGGCAAAGAAAACTGTCAAATGGACAAAACAGCAGCCTACAGATTGGGAAAAAATTTCACTTACTATATATCTGACATAGGACAAATATTCAAAATATATAAAGAACTCGAGAAATTAGACTTTAACAAGCCAGATAATCTAATTAAAATGGGGTGCCAAGCTAAACAAAGAATTCTCAACACAGGGATCTCAAATGGCCATGAAGTACTTAAAGAGAAACTCAACACCCTTAGTCATCAGGGAATACAAATCAAAAAGGCCCTGAGACTCCACCTTACACCAATGGCTAAGATGAAAAAACTCAAGCAACAGCACATGCTGGTGAGGCTATGGGGAAAGGGACAGACTCTCCCATCCCTGAAGGGTTTGTAAACTTGTACAACCACTCTGGAAATTAATCTTGTGTTTCCTCAGAAAGCTGTAAATAGTTCTACCTGAATATCCAGCTATAATACTCCTGGCTATATACCCAAAAGATAATTCACCATATCAGAAGGACACATGCTCCACTATGTTCATAGCACTCTTATTCATAATAGCCAGGAATTGCAAGCAAACTAGGTATCTCACTATTAATGGATACAGAAAATGTGATTCATTTATACAATGGGATACTATTCAGCTATTAAAAATAAAGACATTAAAAATTTGCAAGGAAATCGATGAAACCAGAAAGTATCTTACTGTTTGAGTTACTCTAGACCTCCAGTCTGGAGTTTAGAACAGTAGCATATTACAGAGGTTTCAAAGCCTGGGTACTGTTATCCTCAGACAACACCACAGAGGGTTGTGTCTAGATGAAGCACAGATACTAGGCTTAACTATGGCCTCTTCCTTATTAAGGGATTTGGGAGCAAAGTAAAGATAAGCAAATAAGACAGAAAGGGGAAATTGTGAGTAAAATATAAAAATAATACTCTGAAAGCATGTTGCTTCTAGATCCAAGTGAAAGACATTTGAAGTGAAGATTGATTGAGTAAATTAGAACAAATACCCTCAGATGTGCAAGAAGTCTATACATTTACTAGTAGATTTAGTAAATTGTTATCACTGGCAATGTCTTCAGTGAGATTTAGTTTCTCTTTTTGAGGATATTTTATGCAGTACTTAGGGTAGAAGCCAGGGACTGACACATGCTGAAAGTATTCTATTACTGAACTACTTCACCAGCCTTACAATAACATTTTCAAAGTATTTTCCCTTTTATTGAAAATAGATTTGCTTCACATATAATATATTATGGTCTGTTTCCTCTCCCTCAATTCCTCTTCAATTCCTTCCCCCCAATTTTCCTCCCATCTGGACTCATTCTTTTTCTGTCTATCATTAGAAAATTTAAAAAAAAAAACATCTAAGAGATAACAGCAAGACATAACAAAATAAGACATAGTAAGATAAAACCAACATAATCATGTGGAAATTGGACAAGGTAAACCAAAGAAGGAAACAAGCCTCAAGAGCAGGTACTAGAATCAGAGACCTACTCATCCACAAACTCAGGGCATCCCATAAAATTACTAAGCTAGACGCTATAGTATATATGTAGATGATTTGATACAGACCTTTGAGGCCCCATGCTTGGTGTTTCAGTCTCTTTGAGCTCATATGAGTTTTGCTCAGTTGCTTTAGAGAGCCTCATTGTCCTGATACACTTCATAACCTCTGGCTCTTACACACACTATTTCTGCATCCTCTTCTGCAGGGTTCCCTGAGCTCTGAGGGGAGGGATTTGATGGAGATATTCCACTTAGAGCTTCCTGTTCCAAGTTTCTGTGTAATGTCTGCCGGTGGGTCTTTGTATTTGCTGCAGGAGAAAGCTTCTTTGATAATGAGTGAATAAAGCTCTGATCTATGAATATAGCAAGATATCATTAAGAGTCATCTTATCACTATTTCTAAAAGGATATTAGTAACATAGCATTTGTTTTACCATATATATATTTGGGCTATCTAGTCTCTGGTTCTTGGTCTTGAAGAGAGTGTTGGCTATGTGTTCCATCTGTTCCATCCTATCAAGTGGATGTTAAATCAAATCAGATATTTTCAAGACAGTTCTAAAAGTTCTATCTTCCTTATTTTTAAGAAATTGAATAAATTTCGAACTGAAGTTCAGCTATTTGGTTTTTTTTTTTCCTTTGAAAGTTGATAGTTACTAATGGTATTTGGTTGCCATTTGGAATCTTGAATACATCTTCGAGAAGTTCTTTATTAAAACTAGAAGTTTCTGTAGTAATATGCAATAGCAAAACAAGTATAAAAGAAAAATATTTATTATTTTTAGTTTTTCTCTTCTGGCTATCTCTTTGATAGCATTTCAAATGGATTCTCTTATTGATGCAGAGAGGATTCTGGGAATAATGGGCAAAATATTCAAGAGTGCTAAACAAAATCTCACACAAAGGTAGGCAAAGCAGTTTCTTTTCACATTTTTTTACTTAATGTAAAATAAAGTAGGTCATAACAAGAGAGGTGTGTAAAGGAAAATTAATATAAATACTGAGTTCATCCCCAAGGCATATATGCTTAATTATCATAATGCTCATTTTGGTTTACATCTGTTCTTTTGGAGTTCATTAATGGAAATTGAATAAAGGTTGGTTTTGATTTTCATGTTTATTTTTAGTTGCTTAACTTCCTCTCTCTATGTGCTTGTGAGTACAGGTACCTCTAGGGACCAGAGAATCTCATGCTGGGGATTGAATTTTGATCCCGTACAGGAGAAGTATATGCTCTTAAGTGTGGAGTCCTAGTCCCATCTCTGGTTTTGTTTTAGAAGAAAGGAGACACCACACCTTGTTCTGCTGCACCTAGTCAATGAGAAGCTAGAACTTCAGTCTAATATTTGAAAGAAACTGGATCTCAACAAAAAAACAAACAAAACCAAGCAAACAAAAGTATGAGAAAATAAATCTCCACACCAGCATGGGGGTTGTAGTTGAATCACAGTTTTCAATTTCTGTAACACAGGTCAGTCAAAACACTTCATTATAAAGATATATATCAGTCTTGCTTTATTTCTTCACTCTCTGTCAACATGACAAAACACCAGAGAATACAACGTAAAGATGAAAGACTCATTTTTGACAGTCAACACTAAATTTCTTAAGAGTAATATTGTAATTTCTTTGTTTGCCATGTTCGTGTGCTTTGTGTCCTTTCACAGTAACAAAATTTGATCGAACAAACAGAGAGACAGACAAACAAAGAAATAACCAGTTTCAGATTAAACAATAATGAACTTAGAACAAAAATGCCCCAGCTATACACTGAGTATATGCTGGCACTTCCCTATGATTGCCCTCAAAGGCAGCCTCATCTGCCTTTACCTTTTACATATACATTACATATAATGAGTATAACTTTCTAGATTTTCCCTGTGACCTTCTCAATGATCAGCTTGGGCCTGAAGTCTATATCAAAAGTCATATCACCTGTAGGGAGCCCACTGGTGGTCAAAGGACAAGAGTGCTTAAAAGCATTCATTTATAAAAATATCACATCTGCCATCTGAGAGCAAGGTCCTACTGATATTGCCTCTGACAGGACTAGAAAGAAAGGGTAAGTTATAGCATCTATTATACTGCTGTGGATGGGTTGGCATCTTCTGTGATGAAACCACAGTGGGACCCTGATACCAAGTCCATCATAGTGAAGCAGAAGTTAATTTTGCTTTGCTCTTAAAGTTCACAGCAACCTGGCTCCATTGTCTTTTGTTCTGTGTCAAGGCAGAAAGAATATGTGACAGAACAGTGGAGCAAAAGAAAGCTTCTATCTCATTAGAGCTAAGAATTAGTGAGAAGGATAAGTAGGGATAAGGATAGCATACACCCTTAAAATGTAATCTTCCACTGATGTACTTTCTCCAGATAGCACTATCACTTCATGGTCTACTAATCTTTATACTCACCCATTGATAAGTTTAATATGATCAAGGTCTATTCCCCTCTCAGCTCCCAGCTGAGAACAAAGTCTGGATTCCATGAGCCTTTCTTTGGGGAGTGGGAAGGCACATCACATCTAATTTGTAACAGGAACCACGATGTAAACTCATAACAATGCTTAGTGACATCACCAGTGTTCAACAAATATATTCAAATGGAGACATGCATTGATAGAGGTTACTTCCTTCGGAGGCAGGTTCTGTCTTTGACTACCTATGAATTTCCAAGTTTCCAACAATTTCATAGTGTCAAGCATCTCCAAACTGTTTTTATCCTTATGTCTATGCACTGTAAGATTGTTTCATCTTCCAATACTTCTTTTTTCTCCTGACATATTGACCCATTCCCATCCTTTAATATCTCCTCTCTTCTCTCAAATCCCAGATGTTAAAACTCCTCTTAACTTTTTTATTATCTACTCCTAGGCCTAGAGGTCATGTTCCTGTTTTTGTAAGAGTAGTTATAAAGGAGACACACATGCCAGTGTTTCCATTTCTACAAAGAAGCTATCAAATTTAGCATGCTTGTTTGCAGTACAGACAGGATAGGTTTCATACTGAAGTTATAACCCCAAGTCACTGGGCACAAGCATCATTTTCTTAAGTTTAATAACATTTGTAGTCGTAAATATCATCCAGTTTGTGGCATAACTATAATGGCTTTGCTAATTTGGCATTCATTTGCAAATAAATATTTAACATGGAAGTGTCCTTCTTCAATACACAGAATCATGGAAATTTAATGTTGTAAGGGACCTTCATTATCAAAGTCAATATGACCTATTTCATTACTGAGAAAAGACGAGGCAATGAGTTTTTATTTTATTTTATTTTATTTTATTTTAATTTTTGTGGCAGATAAAATTGAAGCTTGCAGAATCTTTAATGTAAGGAGTCCTGGACTACAGACTCTGCTGCCTTGAATATAACAGTACAATTAGTCATTTACTCTGCTCATGTCTAAAATGAACAAAATCTATTTGAAAGTACACATTTTAGATTATAAATATTTCTTTTTATATTAATATTTAGCTATGGATATATATGGATTGAAATTAATAGACATTTTATTCTCCTCAAAACAATAAGAAGAATGAAAGTGTGAGATTTTATATTTGGCCTCGGATGCTCACTTACCAAGAACTGACATCTCTCACTAGCTAGTTGGGTTATTTTCATATAGGTTAAGTCCCCTTGTACATATGCACACACAAAGAAATAGATTTATCTTACCTCTTCATGAGAATGCTTGACAGTTTAAAGCATACCACATTTCAATACCACCTTTTTAGAAATTTCACTATAAAACCCATACACACATACATAGTCTTTTCTGAGGCATTGTTAGAGTAAGACCTTGTTAGGGAAATGAAGTGCTTGTCAGTTACATGGCATTAAGAACACACTGTTCTTTTTACATAGCAAGAAAATCGAAGCTAAGTTGACCTAACTTCTTTAGTTTCAGCAAATAAGTGGTTTCTTTTTCCTACTCTGTGCCTGCTTGAATTACAAACAACTCCTTGAAGCATCTGTTTTCACTAAATTTGACAGCTAGGAAGGACGGTCACAATTTCAGCAGCTGTTATATTTCCCCCTTTACTGAGATGCACAGCGAGACCACAGTGTCTAGAGACTTGTTTGATTACTCAGCAGGACAGCAGAATCTATAGCAGAATGATGATAGGAAGTGTAAGAGAGAAAGGAAGCCACGACACAAGCAAACATCCAAAAGGCATGGCTCAATACGCAGGATCCAAAAATAATTCCTATAAAAATATGTAGTAATCACAGGCTGACCAGAGAGACAATTGTTGATGTAAGGCAGCTGAAGTTAAGAACAGATTTTTGAACATATTAAGTGTAGATATTATACCAGCTGAGTTAGAGACATTATTATTTTCAAAACAGATTTGGGCATTTATTGACAATGAAGCTAGTAAGTGATCATTTGTTTAAAAAGATTAATAAGCTTCAAAGAAAGAACACATATGATTCAAATATCTTTATGAGAATCCATGTGTTTCCTGGTTCAACAAGTGATAAAGAAGACAGGCTTAAAACCTGGCTTTGAAGATCCCAACCAGAGTGAAAATAAGTGAAGTAGAAGAAAGAGCCCCCCTCCCCCAATATAAAATGGAAAGATTATTGGTAATGTGCCCTCTCCTCTGCCTTCTTCATGTCCTGTAACAGAGACATGAAGAAACCTTTTGCTGATCAATATGAAATGCATCTGTGATGTAAATAATCCAAATTAGGAACATTTTTACATAAAGCAATTCATGGCTTAGTATCTGGGCACTCTGAGGGGTCAGAGTTAGTTGATAATGCTGTTTTTCCTATGGGGTTGTACTCTCCTTCATCTCCTTAAATCCTTCCCCTAAGTCTTCCACAGTGGTCTTTGACCGAAGTCCACTAATTGGATGTTAGTTTCTGCATCTGTCTCAGTCAGCTGCCGGTAGAGACTCTCAGAGGACAGCCATGCTAGGCTCCTATCTGCAAGCACAATATCACATTATTAATAATGTCAGGGTTTGGTGCCTGCATGTGGGATGGCCTTCAAGCCACCAACCAAACAGCATACTTGGGCTGGACCTTGGACCCCTCCACATATGTAGCAGAGGACTGCCTTGTCTGGCCTCAGTGGGAGAGTATGCACCCTTTAGAAAAATGATGCAGCAGGGAAGGGGGATGCTGGCAGGGATGAGATGGGAGTGGGTGGGTGGTTGGAAGAGTGCCCTCTCAGAAGCAAAGTGGAGGGGGTATTGGGTGAATAACACATGGAGGGTGGCCAGGAAGGAGGAAACATTTGGAACGTAAATAAATAAAATAATTTAATATAAAAAAGAGTCTAGCTATCACATATAAAAAAGAAATAAATTCGTAGAGTGAGCCAGAACTCAGAAAGAATGGGCAGAATAAAGGTGTTTTTCTTGTTAAAGTGGAATTCCCAGCAGACTGTGTGAACTATTTAGAAGAATCCCCAATAATTTATTTCACACAGTTCTAAAGACTGGAATGACCAATATCAAGGCTGCAGTGATCACTCTCTGATGAGGGCTGGCTTCTGGTTCAATATATTGCTTTCTTTCTGCCTTTGTCTCATACTATAGAAAAGACTAGGGACTGCTGTGGGATCCCTTATAATGTCACTAGTGGCCCCATTTATTAGAGTTCAGCCTTTATGTCCTTAGTACTTCCCAGAGGCCCTATCCAAATGTCACACTGGAGTTTGGTTTCTACTTACAAAATTTGTATGCAGAGGCTGGAATTAAATCATGGCATTCTAGTCTAGCTTTTGCTACAATATTGTCATGCTTTTCACATATGAATAAGTACTAATTTCTTCCCAATGGTGCTCAAAATCTTAACTTGTTCAGCCAACAACTCTAAAGTCCATCACTTTTATATATTAGTCAAAAATTGTCACACAGGATATAACACATCTTGAAGCATATTCTCTTCCAACTATAAACCTCTAAGCCAAACATCCTCTCTGCTTCATTGGAACTACAAGCATAAAAAAGGCATGCTGTTCTGAAAGAGAGATGTGAAAGATGAAAGCATGACAGGGCCCAATAAAAACCTAAAACAGAGTAGGGAAAGTTCCATTAGACACTGAGGTATAAGAAAACTGATTGCCCTGGTTAGCTTTCATTATCAGTTCAATACACCCCACATTCATCCAAGAGAAAAGCCTAGATTGAGAAATTGCCTAGATTAGTTTGAGTTATGTTTATGTGTGTGAGCCATTATTTTTTTATTATTAACTGATACAAGATGGCACAGCAAATATTAGCTATATGAATACATACTCATAAGGTACTGAATTATAGAGGAAAAATAGTTAAGTGTAAGTGAGAGCCAGGGTGTGAGCTGGCAGAAAGCATTCCTTCATGATTCCTTCCTGTGGGTTTCTGCCTTGAGTTTTTGTCATGAATTCCCTTCATGAAAGATGATGGCACACAGTTTAGGTCAAAGAATCATTTCCATTTTCAGGTTGCTTTTTTGTCAAAACTACTTGTCATAGCAATCAGATAGAACTAAATTAATAACTTTGAAAAGCTAATAATCTGCCTTTCTGGGCACACCATGACAATGGCATGGATTTCCTAATACACTTGAACCAAAAGTAGACCAATGTTAAACCATTCTGGACAGAGAAATAAGAATCCCTAGTAAGTTTCAAATCACATTTGGGGGCATTCTTCTACTGTCTTGAACGATAGACCCTGGATTCTTCCTTGCGACTGTCTAGTCTCTATCAAACAAATCTTTGGACATGTATTCTGAAAACATGTTTCTCATTATTTTCAATAACGATAAATTGAAAGTTGCCAACACCTTTATTTCTTGCTCCTTGTCCCTTACCAGTTTCATCTTTAAGTTAATGTTGTTCTTGAATTTGGCTATACGTAGTCAAGAGCAGACGAGTGACTCCTATAACATTTTTCTAAGAGAATTCTTCAATTAAAGATCTGGTTTTATCACCTCCAAGTTGTACTTTGCACAGAACATTGCAAATACAACTCACTTCAGCCTACTTCCTGAATGTTTCGTGATAGAACATCCTGTCCTTCACAATCAACAAAGCAGCAATTAAACATTTATAAATGGTATCTCACCATAATGGACTTTCTGGTCATCTCTATGGAGTTCTCATAAGTATGGTCTATGTGTCCTGTTCCTAAAGTCTTATGACATATATCTGAAAACTCCTTCGGCCTCTATCTATTTTACAGCTCTCAGGATATTTCTGCAAGTTCACGGACTTCTTGGATGACTGTCTCACTTACTACATGTGTGTCTGACAGTGTCCTCACTGCTATAAAAGAGCGACATAGTGGCAAAGCTTAAAAAGTAATGTATTGGTTAGCATTTTTGTCACTATGACCAAATAGCCAACAAAACAGCTTAAAGGAGAAAGAATTTACTTTAGCTCGTTGTTTCAGACTCATTAGTTTACAGTCTTTGCCTCTGTTGACTCTACCTCAGGTGAGTGAGGAGCTTATGAAAGAAGCTTCTCTCAACCGCATGGAGACTGAGACTCAGAGCCAGGAAAATGTTAACATATCAGTTATGGTTTTCTTACAGCTGCCCTTTGCCTCCTTAAGGTCCCACAACTTCCCTAATAGTGTTATCAAGTAGGGAAAGAAGCTGAGCCTGTGGTCACCAGCCCAAGATCAATATATGTGCTGATGGAGTTTCTGGTGGGTGTCTGTCTTCTGCTCCACGAAAAGAGACCTTTCACTTCATTTACTTTTGTTGCTCCTTTTTTTGGAGGGAGGTGTTTTTGGCATTTAAGTTTATGTTGCCAAAGGGAGTGTACAGATATCTGAACTACCACTGATAATGATATAATTTATTATATGTTGCTCCCCACTGACATCACCATGAAATATCACATCATATGTTATGTTGCAGGTATGGCTTTTGGATGTAGAAATAAACATCCTGTCCATAGTGGCTTCAACTTCTTATCCATTGAGATTGTAAAGATCCTGTGACAACTACTTCTACATAAATTTTTAAGTCTAAAATTAAGTTTTGCTAACTAGATTTTTTTTTCTTCAAAAGTTCTCTATTTAAAATTTAAATGAAGTATTTTCTCTTCAAAAGAGTTATTATTTTATCTCCAGACTGGGTCACAGTGACACCAATTATTTCTTCTTTTGAGAACAAAAGGGTGTTCAGTTCCATGTATGGAAACTTGTAGAACTTTCTTATTGTTCCTTATTTGAGAGATCATAATAGAGAAGAATTTCTAAGACAAAGAAGGGTTTTAAAACTTAGTTTTTGATATTGAAAACATTACTGTCAATATTCAGAGGAAAAAGATATGGCTTGCATTTTATCATGTTTTGACACATGCTTGACATAATTCAATATATTGGTAAGTTAGATTGATAAACTTTATAAACTAGTCTTATTTTCTATTCAAATTTTTATTATTTTGATTATAAAGACATTATTCAAAGGTCATCTTGGTTTTACAGGAAAGAAAATGAAATATAACCAATGTTTCTATTAGTGAGAAAATGATACAACTCATTTTGGTGAGGTGATGGAAAGATGGAAATTTAATAGCATTGATGTTGAAGAAATAAGCATGCTTCAGTTTAGATGGACATTTTCAAGACAGAAAATAAATTCAGGCTTACCAGACATGCATGTCAAAATGAACTTAGGAGAACTTTGTACACAGTACACATAAGATGTTGAAGCTGAGTTCTGGAAAAGAATGCATTCCAAAAGTTTCCAAAAGGAAATAACATATTTTTATCAGTTCTTCAATGTGTTCAAAGGATAGAGCATCTGGCCGGAAAAGGAAATTCAGTGAGCTTCCAACAAATTCAAAATAAGTATCAAAAATATTATTCAAAATTTATGTTTTGGTTTTCAATGAACTAATAAGGCTACATTGCCATTGGTACTTTAAAAAATTGTTATGTTATATTTTAGTAAAACAAAAATATAAATTTCTGTCTTTCTTAAATAAAATACTTCGATACGGATTTAGCATGAATAAGAGCTGCAATTTTCAAGGCTCGAGTTACAATAAAATTCTTCTGAGGCAATGTATATTTCCTGAAGAGATTCAGCTTCCTTTTCTTTCTGTATCCATCTGAGGAGATGGTGCTTCTATTACAAGATAGTGTGGTGACATTGAAATTGAAGATATGTGTACATTTTTCATCAGTTGTTTCTTGATAATTGTTTAAATCTTTTTTATTATTGCAGTTCAGTTCTATGAACCTTACTTTTATTGAATAGGTTTGCCATGAATTAAAAATTTATATATATATATATAATTAAAAATTTATATATATATATATATATATACAAAACCTCACCTCCTCTCTTCCTTCCTTCCCTCCTTTCATCCTCTTTAACTCTGAGAGTATATCAAAAGAATCAGGCTGTTAATATCTGATAGTGACAAAAAAGGGAATCTTTATTGTGTAGTATTATACACCTATGTTGTTTTATAATAATCTTCAACTTGCTTTTGGATAAAATAAATAAATAGCAAAATTACAATATTAAGGTATTTTTATTTCGCAGCACCCTGCTTTGTCTAGTTCTGAAAGTTTGGACTTATGCTATTTATATCAACTAAAATTTTTTGTTAACCATAAAATAACAAATGAACTTAGAGGTTTTTTTTTTTTTAATTTTAAAAGATACTTTATGTATTTATATTCCTGTCATTGCACCCTCTCATTCTCCCCTCCCACGGTTCCTCATCTCATCCTTCATCCCTCTTGTCTCTGAGAGGGTGCTCACCCCTTCAGGCCTCCTTCGTTCCCAGGGGCCTCAAGTCTCTTGAGGATTAAATACATCTTATCCCACTGAGGCCAGACTAGGCGATCCTCTTCTATATATGTGCCAGGTGCCTTTGACCCTGTCTGCTCCTGGTTGGTGGTTCAGTCTCTGGGAGCTCCCCGAGGTCTGTGTTAGCTGCATCTGCTCCTCTTCCTATGGAGTCGTTCTCCCTTTCAGCTTCTTTAGTCCTTCCCCCAGGTCAACCATAGGGGTCCCCAAATTAAGCCCAATGGTTGGATATAAATATCTGCCTCTGTCTCAGTCAGCTGCTGGTAGGGCCTCTCAGAGGACAGCCATGGCAGGCTTCCATTTGTAATCACATCATAGCATCAGTAATAGTGTCAGGCCTTGATGCTGTTCCCCCATGAGATTGATCCCTAGTTGGGACAGTCATTGAGCCACTGTTCCTTCAGTCTCTTATTTTTATCCTTTTCTTACAGAAAATATTTAGTTTGGCTCATAAAATGACTTTTAAACAAAGATGAAGATTTATACATCCATATACATAAACACACTTAATAGTTATATGTCTTGGATGAATAAATATAACCATCCATATATATCTATACACAGACACAGACACACACACACACACACACATACACACACACACACACACACACCAGCATATCCTATCCTCCTCAGTAGTTTTTGAGTTTCCAATTTTAAGTCGTTTTTCACATATTGCTCAACGATTGATAAAGATTCCACAGAATTTTAGGTTATTCTCACATAAATATACTTCTTTATTATCTACTAACTTAGAGTACTCAGGGCATGTGTGATGGCTCTGAAAATATACTTCATAGAAGTGCACGGGTTAATTGTTGACTTAGCATTGCTTAGAAGTATTTACGAGCTTCCTTGGCATGTGATACTCTAACAAAATATAATGGACTGGCTACCTTAAACAGTAAACAGTAACCATCACATCTGTGTAGTCGTGAAAAGGCCAACACCAAGGCAATGGCATAGTCAGAGCAAAAGAGTGACTGCTGACCTTCAGATGAGTATCTTCTCATTCTATCTTTACCTGATCTGGAGAGAAGGCAGACTGCTTTCTAATTCATGCAATGAAAACAATACCATGGGTTAGTTCAGACTTTTAAATATCACCTAATCCCAATTGCTTCTTAAAGATCTTTCCTCTTACTCCTACTATATTAGAGAAAAGGCATTTCAAACCAAGCATCTGAGAGGGTAACAAGCATGAACATGTAGTTCTAACACAGGATAGAACTCACATATCAGGCTCTTGGAAGGAGTGAGCCACTAATCCTGGCATGTTTTAGTTTTCACCTTAATCAAATTGCATAGATTAAAATAAAGAAATCCAATAAGCAATGGCAATGATGTTTAGTGCCTTAATGAGAAATATCATATTTAAATTAACATAATTGGGTGCAATATGGTTTCATATTAAATAGAACACATCAGTAAATAAACAGTTGGGGCAATCTTTTTGTTTGTTTGTTTGTTTGTTTTTGTTTTTTGTTTGTTTGGTTGGTTTGTTTTGTTTTTCGAGACAGGGTTTCTCTGTATAACCCTGGCTATCCTGGAATTCACTTTGTAGACCAGGCTGGCCTCGAATTCAGAAATCTGCCTGCCTCTACCTCCCGAGTGCTGGGGTTAAAGGTGTGTGCCACCATCACTTGGCTCAGTTGGGGCAATCTTATGTGCATTGTGTTACAATTATCTTGGTATTATTCAGTGCTGATTTCTGTACTGGTAGTGATCTGATCACTGGGCAGAGTTTGGTATTGCCATTTTTATGAAGCATTTCCTGCCTCAGTATTTTGTAGACATTGTTCTCCATCACATTCTTGTTTGTTAAGTAAAGAGCTGATTACCAATAGGTAAGAAAGGAGAGGCAGACTTCTTGCAGAAGTAAGGACTCTGGTATGGAATCTCAGCCAGGAGAATTCTGGACACAGGGTGGGAGGAACAGATGCTAGGACAGATTATGTGAGAGAGAGGCCACTGGCCACATGGCAGGATATAGAATAGAATAATTGGATAACTTAATTGAGATGCTGAAAGGTAGCTAAGGCCTAAGCTTAATAATAATTAATAATAATAATGATGATAATAATAACTTTAATTACTGGGTTGATGGCATGTCTGAGAAATTTCAGGGATAATGCACAAGTTGTAGGTATAATCCATTCATTAAAAGAAAGTCAATGTTATGGGAGAATTAGAAACATATTAAAAATAATCTCATATATGTATGAAAATACAGAAAATGTATATATGTACATTCGGTATTTCTTCTGGATTTGAACACATTTTTTTTAACTCTTTTTATAAATGATGCCACTTCTCATTGGGAATGGATTTGCTTACTGGTGAGACAGACATCTGTGTGTTTGATACGTCACTGGGAACTGTTTCAATTTATCATAGTAGTTCCCTGTGGGAGACATAGACTGTTTTATAACATGGGGTGAGCATCGTGAATTCTGGCAGACCTACTAAATTCCTTCCTGTAGAGAAATCATTGCTGAGTCTATAATCGCCTTTGCCTATGGACACATGAATATATTCTTTCCACAGATCTTTAAAAGAGCAAACTTTGTAAGTATAAATAAATTAATGGAAAATAAGATAAGTGAAAATTTCTTCTTACCTTTAAAGCTGGTTTAAATGACATTTTGTTGCAATTTCTTTTCTTTTCTTTTTTTGTTTTTTTTTGTTTGTTTTGTTTTGTTTTGTTTTTTTGTTTTTTTGTTTTTTTTCCGAGACAGGGTTTCTCTGTGTAGCTCTGGCTATCCTGGAACTCACTCTGTAGACCAGGCTGGCCTCGAATTCAGAAATCCGCCTGCCTCTGCCTCCCAAGTGCTGGGATTAAAGGAGTGCACCACCACGCCCGGCTTTGTTGTAGTTTCTATCACTTGTATACTACACACATTCATCAAAATGCTGTAATAAAATGTATTTTACACTTTTGTTGTATGCTGAGTTAATAAGGATTACTTGGATGGACAAAACTAATACATTATTAATGACAAGGAAGAATTACAAGTTTGGCTTACATGGTATTGGCTGGGTATTCCAACAATGGCCATCTGTACACTACATGACATAAGAACCTAGGAACTGCTCAGTGTACATGGTTGAATGTCTTCCTAGGAAGTCCCAATCTGCCTCAGGAGGCTGCTGATTTTCAATTTACATTGGGAAACCAAATAATCTGGGTCTACTGTGATTATAGGAACAGTCCCTACAGACATGCACGTATTAGCGGGAAGTGAACATTGGTAGGCAACTGTAACACTGCTTTATTTCTCTAACATCTTTAAATCTGAACATCCACAAGAAGATAATTTCTACTCTGGGGGTATGGCCTTACTCTCTGCTGATCCTCCCAAGCGGTACCCTCCCAGACTGTCCCTTCATGGATCTCAGATCAGAGTAAGTTGAAAAATAAGGTTAATTATCATTTATGTTTAATACAAATGATAGTAGAAAATATTGTAAGAGACTATTTCATAATGGGAGCATCATTAACTACTGGCTATGAGCTTAGCGTAGAAGGATATACTTTGTCAAATATTTATATGTACATCTATTTACATAAATACTCTGGTCAAATTCCAACACAGAAAACAAGTCTTCATTCAGAAAAGAATCCCAGGAATTGCATCTGGCATTTCATTACCCAATACTAAAATATTTTATTTGACATAATCATTTTATCAAGTATTTTATACACGCCTCTTTGCTACAAAGAAACATTGAAACTCAGTCCACAGTACAAAATACTAAGATTTGGGCCCTTTGCAATGTAAGACTTAGTTAGGTAATGAAATTAGAAAAGCAGCCTATGTTTCTTTCAGGCTTCTGTTACTCCCATAATTTGAGGATACAGGGTGCATCAACTCCAAAGGCTTCTCTAAAGCAGCATTGAGGAAGTTGATAAAAATCACCGAACCTGCTGATGACATTGCCTAAAACTTTCCAACTCCCAAGACAATGAGAAATAGTTTCTGAATTTTACACTACCCAGTTTTTTTTTTTAATAACAACAAAAATTAAAGAAAGCACTGGGCATTTGTTCTGAGGAAAACAAAAACAAAAACAAAAACAGAGATTATTCAGTTGTCTAATGGGAAGCAAAAGGGTCATTCAGAAGTGAGGGGAGTCAAAAGAGTTAAGAATGATGAGGTCTAAGACCTTCTGTAGTGTATGAGAATCTTTAGGGGGTAAACTATTAATTTCTACTATCTATTGTTTATCCATAGCATTCTTCAATAAAGTATGTTTCACTTTTGAATGAAAATTTCTGTTTATATTTTCTCTGTAATCGTCATTTTCTTTCTCTTTTGACTATTTATAGTTTTGTCCAATCTTTAGGTTTGATGCTTTTGATAATTTTATTTCTAGTCACATTCCTTTCTAATACTTCCTTATTATTTTTAGGCCATTAATTTTATATAGAAAAGAATTTAGAAACAAGTTGTGTATATACTGAGAAGGTTCATTATTCAGTCAGTCTTCTTTGTGAGTGTGTGTGTGTGTGTGTGTGTGTGTGTGTTGGGGGGGTGTTGGAGTGAGTAGAGCCTTAATAAGTAATTGAGCTGGGATTGGTTTTGCTGAATGGTCTGGAGATTCTAGCCAATATCACAATGTTAGGATGGCTTCAGCAGTGAATCAGAACTTCATATATGAGCAAATGGCTCTCAAACCCATTCAAGGTTTACAGGTTTGATGGGAGCTTTACAAGCTGTGGGAAGCCTCTGCTATATAGTTGGCCTCTGAGTGTTATGAGTGTGTTAGGTTCCATCATGTAATGTGAATACCTCTCCTCTGTGCTGCTCTTCCACCAAGCTTGCTGTCAGGAGGGCTTCATATGCCCAAAGGGAACTCTCTGCGCTGTTTTTCTTTTTCACTTAAATCCTTCCTCTGTTCTCAAGTACTGCTCATTTTTCTCTAATAAATCTTATGGGGAACTACTTTCCTAGCTTGGAAACTCGGATGAAAGCTTGGAAATATTCTGGGAGTTGAGTTCTTTTTTTTTCCCATGATTTGCTTTTTTTTTATTAGATATTATCTTTATATACATTTCAAAAGCTATTCCGAAAGTTCCCTATACCTTCCCCCTTCCCTGCTCCCCTAACCACCCACTCCCACTTCTTGGCCCTGGCATTCCCCTGTACTGGGGCATATAAAGTTTGCAATACCAAGGGGTCTCTCTTCCCAATGATGACTGATTAGGGCATCTTCAGCTACATATGCAGCTAGAGACTTTTAGTCCTTATCAGTACAGAAAATCCAAGGTAGCCTATCACCCATTCCTCAGCTCTCCATGTTGAATGTATGATTATAGACATCATCACAGGCAAGATGGAAATTGCATGTGGCCATTTTTAGGAGGTGTTATAACCAGCTCAGAACCCTGAACTTGCACTTTCTAAATCTCATTTTCCTCATCATTAGAGCTACTTTCTCTTTTCCCAAAGAGCCAGCAGATTACCTTAGGGTTTTTCCCCCCGGATCACCATGTTTTAATTTAGGGCTTTCAGTTCATTCTGACTTGGTTCCCTCAATGCCATCATTGTAAATTTCTGTTATTGGACTTCTTCTCATTGTTATATTAAAAGTAATATTTTAACACTTTTATACATTAGGTAAAAGTGAAGCATTACATTCTATTTTTTAAAAACTACATTAACCATATCTTCACATTCTTTCTCTCCTTGTATTGCATTAATTTCTTAGCTTCAGTTCATATTAGGATGTTGAGATATTTCTGTTGTTCCATGATAGGTTTAACAATTTTCAAATATTTGGAGTGTTACATAGATGGTTTGTCACTTAAATTGGATATATTACTGGACTAACTCTTCTAAGCAGAAAACAATAGAAGTCTCCCAGATTCAATTAGTGGTGACACAAGAGAGGAAATGAAGTAAATGAAAACATTAAATGCTTCAGGTTAGAAAACTTTTATTTTGGCTTATGGAGGAGTTTACTAGGAATCATGTGATAGTCAAATGTAGTGTTCACTGTCTGTGCCCATCCTTCCTACCCCTGACACTTTTCTTTAGAACTTCATGTTCCTTTTTTTAAAAATATTTTTATTAGGTATTTTCCTCATTTACATTTCCAATGCTATCCCAAAGTCCCCCATACCCACCCCACCCACTCCCCTACCCACCCACTCACCCTTTTGGCCCTGACGTTCCCCTGTACTGGGGCATATAAAGTTTGCAAGTCCATAATCAGCTTCCAAACGCTGACATCATTGCATACACTAGCAAGATTTTGCTGAAAGGACCTAGATATAGCTGTCTCTTGTGAGACTATGCCAGGGCCTAGAAAACACAGAAGGGGATGCTCACAGTCAGCTATTGGATGGATCACAGGGCCCCCAATGGAGGAGCTAGAGAAAGTACCCAAGGAGCTAAAGGGATCTGCAACCCTATAGGTGGAACAACATTATGAACTAACCAGTACCCCAGAGCTCTTGACTCTAGCTGCCTATGTATCAAAAGATGGCCTAGTTGGCCATCACTGGAAAGCAAGGCCCATTGGACTTAGAACTTCATGTTCTTAATTCCATATTAGAAGAGTCTCCAAGGGTTCCTTCACACTTGGTTTTTCTCAAAATTACCCTTGTTTTTTTGGACGTCCCTTGCAAGTTCTTTCTGAGAAGCCACCAGAAGAATTCCTTTAATTTTATTTTTTCAAAATTATCTTGGTGATGATATATCCTTGTGCTGTTATGTCCTCATGTTTTGTCAGAGCACTAGCTTCCAGTTTTCTCAAGAACAGCCCTTACAAGCCAATGTGCATATTCTTCAGGAGGACAGCCCCATAAAAGAAAATTTCTTTATTTTCATAGCAATAAAAGAAAGAAAGAAATAATTTTTCTGGACATTTTAGCCCCTCAGAAATATAAAATCTTCTATTTTTAACTAAACAATTTATGTCACTAAGACATAAATCAAACTATAATTTATATTTCAAAGCTGCTTACTTTTTTATACTATATGTAATATTTTTCATGAAAATAATCCATTGACACTATCTGTGCCTAAAAATAGTTGTCCCAGAATATTAAGAAAAAATAGGAGTGTTAAGAATATTAAGAAAAAAATAGGGGCTGGAGAGATGGCTCAAAGGTTAAGAGCAATGTCTGCCTTTCCAGAGGATATGAGTTCAATTCCCAACTGTACTGACTAGTTTTGTGTCAGCTTGACACAGCTGGAGTTATCACAGAGAAAGGAGCTTCAGTTGAGGAAATGCCTCCATGAAATACAACTGTAAGGCATTTTCTCAATTAGTGATCAAGGGGGAAAGGTCCCTTGTGGGTGGAACCATCTCTGGGCTGGTAGTCTTGGTTCTATAAGAGAGCAGGCTGAGCAAGCCAGGGAAAGCAAGCCAGTAAAGAACATCCCTTCATGGCCTCTGCATCAGCTCCTGCTTCCTGACCTGTTTAAGTTCCAGTCCTGACTTCCTTGGTGATAAACAGCAGTATGGAATTATAAGCTGAATAAACCTGTTCCTCCCCAACTTGTTTCTTGGTCATGATGTCTGTGCAGGAATAGAAACCCCAACTAAGACAAATTGGTACCAGGAGTGGGGTATCCCTGTGACAACCTGACCAGGTTTTAGGGAGGACTGTAGAAGGACTTTGGAACTTTGGGCTAGAAGATCGGTGTTAAGTGCTCTGTCAGAAGTTGTGAAGGAGTTTGGAAGATATTGTTGAGAACAGTGCAGAAGATGGAGGCCTGGCTTGTGAAATTTCAGAGGGAAAATTAAAGACTCTTTTCAGGGCCATTGCTATTTTGGATTGTGAAGATTCTGTGGTTCTGGTTAGCTGGGGCTGAAGAATCAGCTGTGATTAACAAGATACCAGAACTACTAAAGTGAAAACTTTTCCTTACTGGGACTATTGATGCTGGTTAGCTGGAGTTAAGAAATTAGTGGCGATTAAGAAGAGACCAGCATCATTGAGGTGATATCTTCTGGGAAGTATTTTTTAGAGCACAGAGGCTGTGTTCCAGAGATAGCCAAAGTTATACCTTGTGCTGCAGCAGGACTTGGTATTGTGTAAGAGTTACCCAGGTGGTACTGGTTTTGAAGGCATGAAGGGGTCACATAGAGCAGCCAAGGCTCGGGACTATGAGAGGCCATGGAAGGCCATTGGTGAAGGTGCAGCCTTAGTTGCAATTGATGGCCGAGGACTGAAGGGGTCATGAAGTGTTTTTGAGATGCCAGTACCATGAGATGACCACCAAGAGCAGCATCAGCAGTGGAGTACAGGCATCTGGAGTCTAGAGGACGACACATGTGCTACAAAGGGCATGGCTAGAGAAGTGACCCAAGCCCTTGGAGGAGCCCAGAAGATCGTGAGTTGGATGCCAGGAATTGGACGGTTGGAGATTGATTTTTGCTTTTGATTGTGACTGTGCCCTGATATTTTCACTCTTGAAGGAAGAAAATATTTTAGTGGAGCCCAGAGTTAAGAGAATTTTAACAGTAAAAAGACTTTGGATTTTAAAAGAGATGGATATTTTAAAGAGATTGAAATTTTAAGAGTATGTAAAGACTGTGGGATGTTTGAAGTTATTTAGACCTTCAAAATGAATAAGAATGTAAGGGTTGAGGCTTACTAGTGATGTGTTTGTGTGTCTAGTTTACAAGGGGTCAATTGTACTGGCTAGTTTTGTGTCAACTTGACACAGCTGGAGTTATAACAGAGAAAGGAGTTTCAGTTGAGGAAATGCCTCTATGAAATACAACTGTAAGGCATTTTCTCCATTAGTGATCAAGGGGGAAAGGCCCTCTGGGTGGGACCATCTCTGGGCTGGTAGTCTTGGTTCTATAAGAGAGCAGGCTGAGCAAGCCAGGGAAAGCAAGCCAGTAATGAACATTACTCCATGGCCTCTGCATCAGCTCCTGCTTCCTGACCTGTTTGAGTTCCAGTCCTGACTTCCTTGGTGACAAACAGCAGTATGGAAATGTAAGTTGAATAGCCCATTTCCTCCCCAACTTGCTTCTTGATCATGATGTTTGTGCAGGAATAGAAACCCTTACTATGACACCAACAAACAAATGGTTGCTTACAATCATCTGTAATTGGACCCGATGCCCTCTGTTGACATGTCAGCGACAGGATTCTCATAGACTTTAAATAAATTAATATTTTTTAAATTTACTTTTATCTTATTTTCTTTATTTACAAACAAATGTTATATCCTTTTTTGGTTCCCCCACTGAAAGCCCCCTATCCTCTCACCCCTCCCCCTGCTCACCAATCCACACACTCCTGCTTCCCTGTTCTCGCATTCTACTACACTGGGGCATCAAGCCTTCTCAGTACCAAGGAACTCTCCTCCCATTGATGTCCAACAAGTCCATCCTCTGGTACATATGCAGCTGGAGCCACGGGTCCCTCTGTGTGTTTTCTTTGGTTCATTGTTTAGTCCCAGGGAGCTCTGTGGACTGCTGGTTGATTCATATTGTTGTTCCTCCTATGGAGCTGCAAACCCCTTGAGTTCTTTCTCTAGCTCCTCCATTGGGGACCTTTTGCTCTGTCCAATGGTTATCTGACATCATCCACCTCTGTCAGAGCCTCTCAAGAGACGGCTATATCAGGCTCTTGTCAGTAAGCACTTGTTGGCCTCCACAATATTGTCTGGGTTTGGTGACTGTATGTGGATGGATCCCCAGGTGGGGCAGTCTCTGGATGGTCTTTACTTCAGTCACTGCTCCACACTTTGTCTTTGTATCTCTTCATGTTGGTATTTTGTTCCCCTTCTGAGAAGGATCAGAGTATCCACACTTAGGTCTTCCTTCTTCTTGAGCTTCATTAGGTCTATGAATTGTATCTTGGATATTTCAAGCTTCTGGGCTAATAATATCCACTTATCAGTCAGTGTATACCATGTAAACTTCATGGTACTGGTACAGTGTCAGGCAGGTAGATCAATGGAATAGAATGGAAAACCTAGAAATGAACCCAGACACTGATAATAACTTGATCTTTGACAAAGGAAAAAAGACAGATTTTTCAACAAATGGTGCTGGTTCAGCTGGTGAGTAGCATGCAGAAGAATGTAACTTGATCCACTACCTGAGGACTCAGCTATACCACTCATGGGCATATATCCAGAAGATGTTCCAACCGGTAAGAAGGACACATGCTCCACTATGTTCATAGCAGCCTTATTTATAATAGCCAGAAGCTGGAAAGAACCCAGATGTCCCTCAACAGAGGAATGGATACAAAAAATGTTGTACATTTACACAATGGAATGCTACTCAGCTATTAAAAATAATGAAATTTTTAAAAAATCGTAGCCAAATTGATGGAACTAGAAAATACCATCCTGAATGAGGCAACCCATCACAAAAGAACACACTTAGTAAATAAATAAATCTTTTAAAAAGGTGGTTATTAAAAAAAATTTAAAACTAAAAGAAAATAACAAGAAATAATAGAGAGGAGAATTTATCTCTATTTCTCTATGTCCCCCTCTGTCTTTCTGTCTCTCTTTCACACACACACACACACACACACACACACACACACACACACACACACACAGAGCGTATGTTTTCTGGCTACAGTCTATCCAAACTATTACATTAAGCATTACTCTTATTCCACAAGTCATGAACCCCAAATTTTGTAAGTTTAAAACTGAAGTATAATAATGATTTCGGACAGGCGAGAGCCACAGAGCCTCTGAGGCAGCACCATTTTCGGCTCCAGACAACCGACCACCTTCCTGATCAGAGCACAGTTGTCCGCCCACCTGAGAGGCTTCTGCCTCAGGTTCCTCGGGAGCCAGCTTGGTTCTGGGACTCCGCAGAGGGCAGTCTGCACAGGTGAGAGTGTGGAATACAGAGGCCAGCAGTCTTTGGGACAGGTGAGAGCCACAGAGCCTCTGAGGCAGCGCCATTTTCGGCTCCAGACAACCGACCACCTTCCTGATCAGAGCACAGGTGTCCGCCCAGCCTGAGAGGCTTCTGCTTCACTTTCCGCGGGAGCCAGCTTGGTTCCAGGACTCCGTGGAGGGCAGTCTGCACAGGCCAAAGCAACACAGCTTCTGGGAAAGATCCTGTTTTGGGCCTTCATCTTCAGCCAGGAGGAGGTCCAAACACCAGATAACTGTGCACCTTCCCTGTAAGAGGAGACCTTGCCTGCAGAGACTGCTCTGACCACTGAAACTCAGAGGAGAGAGCTAGTCTCCCAGGTCTGCTCATAGAGGGTAACAAAATCACCAGAGGAACAATCTCTAAACAGAGACAACTATAACAACTAACTCCAGAGATTACCAGATGGCGAAAGGTAAACATAAGAATCTTACTAACAGAAACCAGGACCACTCACCATCATCAGAACCCAGCACTCCCACTTCGCCCAGTCCAGGGCACCCCAACACACCTGAAAAGCTAGACCTGGATTTAAAAGCATATCTCATGATGATAGTAGAGGACATCAAGAAGGACTTAAATAACTCACTTAAAGAAATACAGGAGAACACTGCTAAACAAGTAGAAGACATTAAAGAGGAAACACAAAAATCCCTTAAAGAATTGCAGGAAAACATAACCAAACAGGTAGAAGACATTAAAGAGGAAACACAAAAATCCCTTAAAGAATTGCAGGAAAACACAACCAAACAGGTTATGGAATTGAATAAAACCATCCAAGACCTAAAAAGGGAAGTAGACACAATAAAGAAAACCCAAAGTGAGGCAACGCTGGAGATAGAAACCCTAAGAAAGAAATCTGGAACTATAGATGCGAGCATCAGCAACAGAATACAAGAGATGGAAGAGAGAATCTCAGGTGCAGGAGATTCCATAGAAAACATCAGCACAACAATCAAAGAAAATGGAAAATGCAAAAAGATCCTAACTCAAAACATCCAGGAAATCCAGGACACAATGAGAAGACCAAACCTACAGATAATAGGAGTGGATAAGAATGAAGATTTTCTTTTTTTTTTTATTTTTTTATTTTTTTAATATTTTTATTACATATTTTCCTCAATTACGTTTCCAATGCTATCCCAAAAGTCCCCCATAGCGCCCCCCACTTCCCTACCCACCCATTCCCATTCTTTTGGCCCTGGCATTCCCCTATATTGGGGCATATAAAGTTTGCAAGTCCAATGGGCCTCTCTTTCCATTGATGGCTGACTAGGCCATCTTTCGATACATATGCAGCTAGAGACAAGAGCTCCGGGGTTCTGGTTAGTACATCATGTTGTTCCAACAATAGGGTTGCAGATCCCTTTAGCTCCTTGGGTACTTTCTCTAGCTTCTCCATTGGGAGCCCTGTGATACATCCAATAGCTGACTGTGAACATCCACTCCTGTGTTTGCTAGGCCCCAGCATCGTCTCACAAGAGACAGCTATATTTGGGTCCTTTCAGCAAAATCTTGCTAGTGTATGCAATGGTGTCAGCGTTTAGAAGTTGATTATGGGATGGATCCCTGGATACGGCAGTCTCTAAATGGTCCATCCTTTCATCACCGCTACGAACTTTGTCTCTGTAACTCCTTCCCTGGGTGTTTTGTTCCCAATTCTAAGAAGGTGCACAGTGTCCACACTTTGGTCTTCATTCTTCTTGAGTTTCATGCGTTTAGCAAATTGTATCTTAAATCTTGGGTATCCTAAGTTTTGGGCTAATATCCACTTATCAGTGAATACATATTGTGTGAGTTCTTTTGTGATTGTGTTACTTCACTCAAGATGATGCCCTCCAGGTCCATCCATTTGGCTAGGAATTTCATAAATTCATTCTTTTTAATAGCTGAGTAGTACTCCATTGTGTAAATGTACCATAATTTCTGTATCCATTCCTCTGTTGAGGGACATCTGGGTTCTTTCCAGCTTCTGGCTATTATAAATAGGGCTGCTATGAACATAGTGGAACATGTGTCCTTTTTACCGGTTGGGACATCTTCTGGATATATGCCCAGGAGAGGTATTGCTGGATCCTCCGGTAGTACTATGTCCAATTTTCTGAGGAACCGCCAGACTGATTTCCAGAGTGGTTGTACAAGCTTGCAATCCCACCAACAATGGAGGAGTGTTCCTCTTTCTCCACATCCTCGCCAGCAACTGCTGTCACCTGAATTTTTGATCTTAGCCATTTTGACTGGTGTGAGGTGGAATCTCAGGGTTGTTTTGATTTGCATTTCCCTGATGATTAAGGATGTTGAACATTTTTTCAGGTGTTTCTCTGCCATTCGGTATGCCTCAGGTGAGAATTCTTTGTTCAGTTCTGAGCCCCATTTTTTAATGGGGTTATTTGACTTTCTGGAGTCCACCTTCTTGAGTTCTTTATATATATTGGATATTAGTCCCTTATCTGATTTAGGATAGGTGAAGATCCTTTCCCAATCTGTTGGTGGTTTTTTTGTCTTATTGATGGTGTCTTTAGCCTTGCAGAAGCTTTGTAGTTTCATGAGGTCCCACTTGTCAATTCTCGATCTTACAGCACAAGCCATTACTGTTCTATTCAGGAATTTTTCCCCTGTGCCCATATCTTCAAGGCTTTTCCCCACTTTCTCCTCTATAAGTTTCAGTGTCTCTGGTTTTATGTGAAGTTCCTTGATCCACTTAGACTTGACCTTAGTACAAGGAGATAGGAATGGATCGATTCGCATTCTTCTACATGTTAACAACCAGTTGTGCCAGCACCATTTGTTGAAAATGCTGTCTTTCTTCCACTGGATGTTTTTAGCTCCCTTGTCGAAGATCAAGTGACCGTAGGTGTGTGGGTTCATTTCTGGGTCTTCAATTCTATTCCATTGGTCTATTTGTCTGTCACTATACCAGTACCATGCAGTTTTTATCACAATTGCTCTGTAGTAGAGCTTTAGGTCCGGCATGGTGATTCCACCAGAGGTTCTTTTATCCTTGAGAAGAGTTTTTGCTATCCTAGGTTTTTTGTTATTCCAGATGAATTTGCAGATTGCACTTTCTAATTCGTTGAAGAATTGATTTGGAATTTTGATGGGGATTGCATTGAATCTGTAGATTGCTTTTGGCAAGATAGCCATTTTTACAATGTTGATCCTGCCAATCCATGAGCATGGGAGATCTTTCCATCTTCTGAGATCTTCTATAATTTCTTTCTTCAGAGACTTGAAGTTTTTATCATACAGATCTTTCACTTCCTTAGTTAGAGTCACGCCAAGATATTTTATATTATTTGTGACTATTGAGAAGGGTGTTGTTTCCCTAATTTCTTTCTCAGCCTGTTTATTCTTTGTGTAGAGAAAGGCCATTGATTTGTTTGAGTTAATTTTATATCCAGCTACTTCACCGAAGCTGTTTATCAGGCTTAGGAGTTCTCTGGTGGAATTTTTAGGGTCACTTATATATACTATCATATCATCTGCAAAGAGTGATATTTTGACTTCATCTTTTGCAATTTGTATCCCTTTGATCTCCTTTTGTTGTCGAATTGCTCTGGCTAGGACTTCAAGTACAATGTTGAATAGGTATGGAGAAAGTGGACAGCCTTGTCTAGTCCCTGATTTTAGAGGGATTGCTTCAAGCTTCTCACCATTTACTTTGATGTTGGCTACTGGTTTGCTGTAGATTGCTTTTATCATGTTTAGGTATGGGCCTTGAATTCCTGATCTTTCCAAGACTTTTATCATGAATGGGTGTTGGATCTTGTCAAATGCTTTTTCCGCATCTAACGAGATGACCATGTGGTTTTTGTCTTTGAGTTTGTTTATATACTGGATTACGTTGATGGATTTCCGTATATTGAACCATCCCTGCATCCCTGGGATGAAACCTACTTGGTCAGGATGGATGATTGTTTTGATGTGTTCTTGGATTCGGTTAGCAAGAATTTTATTGAGGATTTTTGCATCAATATTCATAAGGGATATTGGTCTGAAGTTTTCTATCTTTGTTGGGTCTTTTTGTGGTTTAGGTATCAGAGTAATTGTGGCTTCATAGAATGAGTTGGGTAGAGTACCTTCTGTTTCTATTTTGTGGAATAGTTTGTGAAGAACTGGGATTAGATCTTCTTTGAAGGTCTGATAGAACTCTGCACTAAACCCATCTGGTCCTGGGCTTTTTTTGGTTGGGAGACTATTAATGACTGCTTCTATTTCTTTGGGGGATATAGGGCTGTTTAGATCATTAACCTGATATTGATTCAACTTTGGTACCTGGTATCTGTCTAGGAACTTCTCCATTTCATCCAGGTTCTCCAGTTTTGTTGAGTATAGCCTTTGGTAGAAGGATCTGATGGTGTTTTGGATGTCTTCAGGATCTGTTGTTATGTCTCCTTTTTCATTTCTGATTTTGTTAATTAGGATGCTTTCCCTGTGCCCTCTAGTGAGTCTGGCTAAGGGTTTATCTATCTTGTTGATTTTCTCAAAGAACCAGCTCCTTGATTGGTTGATTCTTTGAATAGTTTTTCTTGTTTCCACTTGGTTGATTTCACCCCTGAGTTTGATTATTTCCTGCCGTCTACTCCTCTTGGGTGAATTTGCTTCCTTTTGTTCTAGTGCTTTTAGGTGTGTTGTCAAGCTGCTAATGTGTGCTCTCTCTAGTTTCCTTTTGGAGGCACTCAGAGCTATGAGTTTTCCTCTTAGAAATGCTTTCATTGCGTCCCATAAGTTTGGGTATGTTGTGGCTTCATTTTCATTGAACTCTAAAAAGTCCTTAATTTCTTTCTTTATTCCTTCCTTGACCAAGGTATCATTGAGAAGAGTGTTGTTCAGTTTCCACGTGAAGGTTGGCTTTCTATTATTTATTTTGTTATTGAAGATCAGCCTTAGTCCATGGTGATCTGATAGGATGCATGGGACAATTTCAATGTTTTTGTATCTGTTGAGTCCTGTTTTGTGCCCAATTACGTGGTCAATTTTGGAGAAGGTACCATGAGGTGCTGAGAAGAAGGTGTATCCTTTTGTTTTAGGGTAAAATGTTCTGTAGATATCTGCCAGATCCATTTGATCCATAACTTCTGTTAGTTTCACTGTGTCCCTGTTTAGTTTCTGTTTCCATGATCTGTCCATTGGTGAAAGTGGTGTGTTGAAGTCTCCCACTATTATTGTATGAGGTGCAATGTGTGCTTTGAGATTTACTAAAGTTTCTTTAATGAATGAGGCTGCCTTTGTATTTGGAGCATAGATATTCAGGATTGATAGTTCCTCTTGGAGGATTTTACCTTTGATGAGTATGAAGTGCCCCTCCCTGTCTTTTTTGATGACTTTGGGTTGGAAGTCAATCTTATCTGATATTAGAATGGCTACTCCAGCTTGTTTCTTCAGACCATTTGCTTGGAAAATTGTTTTCCAGCCTTTGATTCTGAGGTAGTGTCTATCTTTTTCTCTGAGATGAGTTTCTTGTAAGCAGCAAAATGTTGGGTCTTGTTTGTGTAGCCAGTTTGTTAGTCTATGTCTTTTTATCGGGGAGTTGAGTCCATTGATATTAAGAGATATTAAGGAAAAGTAATTGTTGTTTCCTGTTATTTTTGTTGTTAAAGTTGGCATTCTGTTCTTGTGGCTGTCTTCTTTTAGGTTTGTTGAGGGATTACCTTCTTGTTGTTTCTAGGGCGTGGTTCCTGTCCTTGTATTGGTTTTTTTCTGTTATTATCCTTTGAAGGGCTGGATTCGTGGAGAGATAATGTGTGAATTTGGTTTTGTCGTGGAATACTTTGGTTTCTCCATCTATGTTAATTGAGAGTTTGGCTGGGTATAGTAGCCTGGGCTGGAATTTGTGTTCTCTTTGTGTCTATATAACATCTGTCCAGGCTCTTCTGGCTTTCATAGTCTCTGGTGAAAAATCTGGTGTAATTCTGATAGGCTTGCCTTTATATGTTACTTGGCCTTTTTCTCTTACTGCTTTTAGTATTCTATCTTTATTTAGTGCATTTGTTGTTCTGATTATTATGTGTCGGGAGGTATTTCTTTTCTGGTCCAGCCTATTTGGAGTTCTGTAGGCTTCTTGTATGTTCATGGGCATCTCTTTCTTTAGATTTGGGAAGTTTTCTTCTATAATTTTGTTGAAGATGTTTGCTGGTCCTTTGAGTTGAAAATCTTCATTCTCATCCACTCCTATTATCCGTAGGTTTGGTCTTCTCATTGTGTCCTGTATTTCCTGGATGTTTTGAGTTAGGATCTTTTTGCATTTTCCATTTTCCTTGATTGTTGTGCCCATGTTCTCTATGGAATCTTCTGCACCTGAGATTCTCTCTTCCATCTCTTGTATTCTGTTGCTGATGCTTGCATCTATGGTTCCAGATTTCTTTCCTAGGGTTTCTATCTCCAGTGTTGCCTCATTTTGGGTTTTCTTTATTGTGTCTACTTCCCTTTTTAGGTCTAGTATGGTTTTGTTCATTTCCATCATCTGATTGGATGTGTTTTCCTGTTTCTCTTTAAGGACTTCTACCAGTTTGGTTGTGTTTTCCTGTTTTTCTTTAAGGACTTGTAACTCTTTAGCCATGTTCTCCTGTAGTTCTTTAAAGTCCTTCTTGATGTCCTCTACCATCATCATGAGATATGCTTTTAAATCCAGGTCTAGTTTTTCAGGTGTGTTGGGGTGCCCTGGACTGGGCGAAGTGGGAGTGCTGGGTCCTGATGATGGTGAGTGGTCTTGGTTTCTGTTAGTAAGATTCTTACCTTTACCTCTCGCCATCTGGTAATCTCTGGAGTTGTTATAGTTGTCTCTGTTCAGAGGTTGTTCTTCTGGGGATTCTGAGTATCCTCTGTCAGCAGACCTGGGAGACAGGCTCTCTCCTCTGAGTTTCAGTGGTTAGAGCACTCCCTGCTGACAGGCTTTCCTCTTAAAGGGAAGGTGTACAGATATCTGGGCTTTGGACCTCCTCCTGGCCGAAGAAGAAGGCGGAAATCAGGACCTTTCCCAGATGCTGTGTTGCTTTGGCAGGTCACAGAAGCTGTAGGCTTCTGTGGTACACACTCTCAGCTGTGCAGACTAAGTTCCTAAGTTCAGTGGAGTCCTGGATCCAAGATGTGCTCCCTGCTCCTGAGGCAGAGGGCTCCTGTGCAGGGCAGACCACTGTCTTCCAGCTTGGAGGGTGCTGGATGTCTGTGGCCCCAAAAGGGTGCTGCCTCAGCGGCTCTGTGGCTCCCGCCTGTCCCAGAAGCTGTCTGCCTCTGTGGTCCTCACTCTAACCTGTACAGACTAAGTTCAGTGGAGTCCCGGAGCCAAGATGGCGCTCCCTGCAGGGCAGGTCACTGTTCTCCGGCTGGGAGGGTGTCGGATGTCTGCGGCCCCTAAAGGGTGCTGCCTCAGCAGCTCTGTGGCTCCCGCCTGTCCCAGAAGCCGTCTGCCCCCGTGGTCCCCACTCTGACCTGTACAGACTAAGCTCGGCGGAGTCCCGGAGCCAAGATGGCGCTCCCTGCAGGGCAGGTCACTGTCCTCTGACTGGGAGGGTGCCGGATGTCTGCGGCCCCAAAAGGGTGCTGCCTCAGCGGCTCTGTGGCTCCCGCCTGTCCCAGAAGCTGTCTGCCTCTGTGGTCCTCACTCTAACCTGTAGACTAAGTTCGGCTGAGTCCCGGAGCCAAGATGGCGCTCTCTGCAGGGCAGGTCTCTGTCCTCCGGCTGGGAGGGTGCCGGAAGTCTGCGGCCCCAAAAGGGTGCTGCCTCAGCGGCTCTGTGGCTCCCGCCTGTCCCAGAAGCTGTCTGCCTCTGTGGTCCCCACTCTGACCTGTACAGACTAAGTTCGGCGGAGTCCCGGAGCCAAGATGGCGCTCCCTGCAGGGCAGGTCACTGTCCTCCGACTGGGAGGGTGCCGGATGTCTGCGGCCCCTAAAGGGTGCTGCCTCAGCAGCTCTGTGGCTCCCGCCTGTCCTAGAAGCCGTCTGCCCCCGTGGTCCCCACTCTGACCTGTACAGACTCAAGAATGAAGATTTTCAACTCAAAGGACCAGCAAACATCTTCAACAAAATTATTGAAGAAAACTTCCCAAATCTAAAGAAAGAGATGCCCATGAACATACAAGAAGCCTACAGAACTCCAAATAGACTGGACCAGAAAAGAAATTCCTCCCGACATATAATAATAAGAACAACAAACGCACTAAATAAAGATAGAATACTAAAAGCAGAAAGGGAAAAAGGTCAAGTAACATATAAAGGCAAGCCTATCAGAATTACACCAGATTTTTCACCAGAGACTATGAAAGCCAGAAGAGCCTGGACAGATGTTATATAGACACAAAGAGAACACAAATTCCAGCCCAGGCTACTATACCCAGCCAAACTCTCAATTAACATAGATGGAGAAACCAAAGTATTCCACGACAAAACCAAATTCACACATTATCTCTCCATGAATCCAGCCCTTCAAAGGATAATAACAGAAAAAAACAATACAAGGACTGGAACCATACCCTAGAAAAAACAAGAGATAATCCCTCAACAAACCTAAAAGAAGACAGCCACAAGAACAGAATGCCAACTTTAACAACAAAAATAACAGGAAGCAACAATTACTTTTCCTTAATATCTCTTAATATCAATGGACTCAATTCCCCAATAAAAAGACATAGACTAAGAATCTGGCTACACAAACAAGACCCAACATTTTGCTGCTTACAGGAAACTCATCTCAGAGAAAAAGATAGACACTACCTCAGAATGAAAGGCTGGAAAACAATTTTCCAAGCAAATGGTATGAAGAAACAAGCTTGAGTAGCCATTCTAATATCTAACAAAATCTACTTCCAACCCAAAATAATCAAAAAAGACAAGGAGGGCACTTCATACTCATCAAAGATAAAATCCTCCAAGAGGAACTCTCAATTCTGAATATATATGCTCCAAATACAAGGGCAGCCACATTCATTAAAGAAACTTTAGTAAAGCTCAAAGCACACATTGCACCTCACACAATAATAGTGGGAGACTTCAACACACCACTTTCACCAATGGACAGATCATGGAAACAGAAACTAAACAGGGACACAGTGAAACTAACAGAAGTGATGAAACAAATGGACTTAACAGATATCTACAAAATATTTTATCCTAAAACAAAAGGATATACCTTCTTCTCAGCACCTCATGGTACCTTCTCCAAAATTAACCACATAATTGGTCACAAAACAAGCCTCAACATATGCAAAAATATTGAAATTGTCCCATGCATCCTATCAGATCACCATGGACTAAGGCTGATCTTCAATAACAAAATAACAAATAGAAAGCCAACATTCACGTGGAAACTGAACAACACTTTTCTCAATGATAACTTGGTCAAGGAAAGAATAAAGAAAGAAATTAAGGACTTTTTGGAGTTTAATGAAAATGAAGCCACAACATACCCAAACTTATGGGACACAATGAAAGCATTCCTAAGAGAAAAACTCATAGCTCTGAGTGCCTCCAAAAAGAAACTAGAGAGCGCACACATTAGAAGCTTGACAACACACCTAAAAGCTCTAGAACAAAAGGAAGCAAATTCACCCAAGAGGGTTAGAAGGCAGGAAATAATCAAACTCAGGGGTGAAATCAACCAAGTGGAAACAAGAAAACTATTCAAAGAATCAACCAATCAAGGAGCTGATTCTTTGAGAAAATCAACAAGATAGATAAACCCTTAGCCAGACTCACTAGAGGGGACAAGGAAAGCATCCTAATTAACAAAATCAGAAATGAAAAGGGAAACATAACAACAGATCCTGAAAAAACCCAAAATACCATCAGATCCTTCTACAAAAGGCTATACAAAACTGGAAAATCTGGATGAAATGGACAAGTTTCTAGACAGATATCAGGTACCAAAGCTAAATCAAGATCAGGTTAATGATCTAAACAGTCCTATATCCCCTAAAGAAATAGAAGCAGTCATTAATAGTCTCCGAACCAAAAAAAGTCCAGGACCAGATGGGTTTAGTGCAGAGTTCTATCAGACCTTCAAAGAAGACCTAATTCCAGTTCTTCACAAACTATTCCACAAAATAGAAACGGAAGGTACTCTCCCCAACTCATTCTATGAAGCCACAATTACTCTGATACCTAAACCACAAAAAGACCCAACAAAGAAAGAGAACTTCAGACCAATTTCCCTTATGAATATCGATGCAAAAATCCTCAATAAAATTCTTGCTAACCAAATCCAAGAACATATCAAAACAATCATACATCCTGACCAAGTAGGTTTCATCCCAGAGATGCAAGGATGGTTCAATATACTGAAATCCATCAACGTAATCCAGTATATAAACAAACTCAAAGACAAAAACCACATGATCATGTCGTTAGATGCTGAGAAAGCATTTGACAAAATCCAACACCCATTGATGATAAAAGTCTTGGAAAGATCAGGAATTCAAGGCCCATACCTAAACATGATAAAAGCAATCTACAGCAAACCAGTAGCCAACATCAAAGTAAATGGTGAGAAGGTGGAAGCAATCACACTAAAATCAGGGACTAGACAAGGCTGTCCATTCTCTCCCTACCTATTCAACATTGTACTTGAAGTCCTAGCCAGAGCAATTAGACAACAAAAGGAGTTCAAGGGGATAGAAATTGGAAAGGAAGAAGTCAAAATATCACTTTTTGCAGATGATATAATAGTATATATAAGTGACCCTAAAAATTCCACCAGAGAACTCCTAAGCCTGATAAACAGCTTCAATGAATTAGGTGGATATAAAATTAACTCAAACAAGTCAATGGCCTTTCTCTATACAAAGGATAAACAGGCTGAGAAAGAACTTAGGGAAACAACACCCTTCTCAATAGTTACAAATAATATAAAATACCTTGGCATGACTCTAACTAAGGAAGAGAAAGATCTGTATGATAAGAACTTCAAGTCTCTGAAGAAAGAAATTAAAGAAGATCTCAGAAGATGGAAAGATCTCCCATGCTCATGGATTGGCAGGATCAATATTGTAAAAATGGCTATCTTGCCAAAAGCAATCTACAGATTCAATGCAATCCCCATCAAAATTCCAACTCAATTCTTCAACGAATTAGAAAGGGCAATCAGCAGATTCATCTGGAATAACAAAAAACCTAGGATAGCAAAAACTCTTCTCAAGGATAAAAGAACCTCTGGTGGAATCACCATGCCGGACCTAAAGCTGTACTACAGAGCAATTGTGATAAAAACTGCATGGTATTGGTATAGTGACAGACAAGTAGACCAATGGAACAGAATTGAAGACCCAGAGATGAACCCACACACCCATGGTCACTTGATCTTTGACAAGGGAGCTAAAACCACCCAGTGGAAAAAAGACAGCATTTTCAACAAATGGTGCTGGCACAACTCGTGGTTATCAGGTAGAAAATGCGAATTGATCCATTTCTATCTCCTTGTACTAAGGTCAAATCTAAGTGGATTAAGGAACTCCACATAAAACCAGAGACACTGAAACTTATAGAGGAGAAAGTAGGGAAAAGCCTGGAAGATATGGGCACAGGGGAAAAATTCCTGAATAGAACAGCAATGACTTATGCTGTAAGATCCAGAATCTATAAATGGGACCTCATAAAATTGCAAAGCTTCTGGAAGGCAAAAAACATTGTCAATAAGACAAAAAGGCCACCAACAAATTGGGAAAGTATCTTTACCTATCCCAAATCGGATAGGGGACTAATATCCAATATATATATAAAGAACTCAAGAAGGTGGACTCCAGAAAATCAAATAACCCCATTAAAAAATGGGGCTCAGAGCTGAACAAAGAATTCTCACCTGAGGAATGCAGAATGGCTGAGAAGCACCTGAAAAAATGTTCAACATCCTTAATCATCAGGGAAATGCAAATCAAAACAACCCTGAGATTCCACTTCACTCCAGTCAGAATGGCTAAGATCAAAAATTCAGGTGCCAGCAGATGCTGGCAAGGATGTGGAGAAAGAGGAACACTCCTCCATTGTTGGTGGGATTGCAAGCTTGTACAACCACTCTGGAAATCAGTCTGGCGGTTCCTCAGAAAATTGGACATAGTACTACAAGAGGATCCGCAATACCTCTCCTGGGCATATATCCAGAAGGTGTCCCAACCTGTAAGAAGGACACATGCTCCACTATGTTCATAGCAGCCTTATTTATAATAGCCAGAAGCTGGAAAGAACCCAGATGCTGCTCAACAGAGGAATGGATACAGAAAATGTGGTACATTTACACAATGGAGTACTACTCAGCTATTAAAAAAAATGAATTTATGAAATTCCTAGGCAAATGGATGGACCTGGAGGGCATCATCCTGAGTGAGGTAACCCAATCACAAAGGAACTCGCACAATATTTACTCACTGATAAGTGGATATTAGCCCAGAAACTTAGGAAACCCAAGATATAAGATACAATTTGCTAAACGCATGAAATTCAAGAAGAACGAAGACCAAAGTGTGGACACTTTGCCCCTTCTTAGAAAGGGGAACAAATCACCCATGGAAGAAGTTACAGAGACAAAATTTGGAACTGTGACGAAAGGATGGACCATCTAGTGATTGCCATATGCAGGGATCCATCCCATAATCAGCTTCCAAACGCTGACACCATTGCATACACTAGCAAGATTTTGCTTAAAGGACCCAGATATAGCTGTCTCTTGTGAGACTATGCCGGGGCCTAGCAAACACAGAAGTGGATGATCACAGTCAGCTATTGGATGGATCACATGGCCCCCAATGGAGGAGCTAGAGAAATTACCCAAGGAGCTAAAGGGAACTGCAACCCTATAGGTAGAACAACAATATGAACTAACCAGTACCCTGGATCTCTTGTCTCTAGCTGCATATATATCAAAAGATGGCCTAGTTGGCCATCACTGCAAAGAGAGCCCCATTGGACTTGCAAACTTTATATGCCCCAGTACAGGGGAGCCCCAGGGCCAAAAAGGGGGAGTGGGTGTGTAGGGGATTGGGAGGCTGGGTATGGGGGACTTTTGGGATAGCATTGAAAATGTAAACGAGGAAAATACCTAATAAAAAAATAAATTATAAAAAAAAATGATTTCATTGTACCCATCTTCCAGTTCAGAACTAGGGAAGTCATGCCTTTTAGGAAGACAAACTTCAAGGCTTTCAAGGTCTGAGTCGATGAATCACAAATTAATATATTTTGCACGGAATTGGTAGAAATTGACTATTTTATTGTATAAATAGCTCTGAATTCCTGACAAATATAAACAGTGGTATTTATATTCATGATATTCTAACTCAAACATTTTAAAACCCAATGCTTGAGATTGTTCTTCTGTGATGATCATAAGGTAGCTTCTTGTAAATGGAGAGAAAGCCCTGAGCAGTTTTTGCAAAAATACAGTGGATTCCATCCTTCTATGACAATAATAGAGATGAGGACTTCCCGTTGAATATTTGGAGGTAGAAAATGCAGAAGAGAAGAGAAGCAAGTGAAAGTTGTCTGCACAGTTGGTGAAGTAACCCTTAGCAACAACACTTTATCATTTCTATGCTGGCTTATTTGTACCCCAGGGCAAAGAGCGATTATTAATACTACTGTCTGAGCTTCCACCAGTATCAGCAAATGCAATATGACTAACAGTAGTGATCACACTAGACTTTCTATATATATTTAGCTAATTATTTGCTGGTACTAGTTTTTTTTTTTAAGGAAAGATTATTCCAAATACAGTATTGTATTTGGCAAAGGTCTAAAACTGGGTTTTGATATTCACAATGTTTAAAATTGGGTGTCAATATCATTTTAAATTAGACCTTTCCTGCTCTTACCTTGATGAACACTCATGTTTTTTTCTCTGGGAAAGATAAATGACAGTGTTGTATAACAGGTTACATAATAAATGTCCTCAAAAGGCTAGTCTAATAGGTGATGGATGGCACTTTGCATAGATAGTGGAAATTTTAGGCGGTAGAGCCACATGTAAACAAAGAGGAGGTCACTGAATTGCATACTCTACATGGATATATTGGACTCCAGATTCTGCTTTCAGTGGGTGAGAAATGAACATTCTATGCACTACTGTTGTTTAAACAGAGGTCCAAAATTAAGGGGTGAGTGACAATGATCTGAGACCTCTGAAATGCTGCTGGAGAATAAACTTTCTGCCCTTCCAGTGATTCATTTTCAGATATATCATCACGGTACTGGAGAACCAACTGTCACAATGTTTCAAGGGAAATGAAGAACAATCATAGAAGTGACAATTGACAGCTTTGAATTCTTACTATTTCGTCATTTCTGTATACAACTCAACATAGTCCCCAAAGTCCACACTGTGATTCTCCCTATGTGATTCAAAAGGTAAAAGTGAAACACAAAGTGAGGAGGATTTTGTTATGAATGTAAATGCACAAGAATAAAAGCACCCCCTTCATTAGGTAATAAAGATGCTTGTGGCTGTGCACAATAGACAATGGCTCATAATTCTTCATGCAAATTAAAGCACATATTTCAGAGACACCAAGAGAGAAAATTGTGTGGTAATTGCTCTAAGGAAGATTGACTACCAACTTGTTTGGATGCATGGTGTAAAATCACTACACTTCCAAATATTCCTCATGAGAAGACAGTAGATGTCTCATCTGGAAATGGCTCTACTGTGCTTTCTTATAGTTTAAGAGTTTAGTTCTCTGATGCTGCTAAATAAATTGCAAAAATTACAAGGAATACCAAGGAAGGACAAGTTTGTTTTCTTAATAGTTTTAGAGGATAGTATGGTCCTCTCTCCAGTTAGTGACTCGAAACTCTGGAAGGAATAAATTGTGTGTGTGTGTGTGTGTGTGTGTGTGTGTGTGTGTGTTTCATGAGAAATCTGTCACTTTATAAGTGAAGTCCTTTCATTTTACAGCTAGAGAACTCCATAGTTAACTCATGATTTATAGAATCCCATGTCTCAAATTCTCTAACTTAATAGTTGCATATGTGCTTATATTTATCAGTGTCCATAAAATTATGATACATATTTGAGTTACTTTTTGTAAAACGTAGCTGGAATAACTTCATATTTCATGGAGCTTAGGAAACATTTCCATGTGTTAATAGTGACTGAGGGGTAGCAAACTTAACTTTGAAGTCTGTAACTGTGAATCCGAGAATACATCTCTACATGTAACGTGAGTTAACATAGATTCACCGTTTCAAAACAGAAACTTCCCAACAGGTTCATTCATTTATGTTTAGTTTTATATCATCAACATTTAATGACTTGACTTCCTGTTATTTAATTTCAAATAGAAACTATGTCTATTTTCATTGTCTTGCTCAGAGTATTGCTCCTATACCCATAACAAACTGGATGTCCTAGTCCACAAAAAATTCCAGATGTTTAGTGTGTGTGTGTGTGTGTGTGTGTGTGTGTATTTTGTGCGCGCGCGGTCCCCCATCAAAGGGACCAAGAACCTGAGTCTAGTTACAAAATTGGCCCAGGAAAGCATAATATTATGACTGCGCTAAAATGGCATAACAGTACAATGAATCCCAATGACATACTACTATATCCATAAACTGGTGTTTCACTGAGTGAACATCAGAGAAGATTCTTTCATTAGATGGGAATTAACTAAGACACCCACAATTGGACAATGCCCAGAGTGAGAGCCTTTGGGTCATTCATTCCTAAATAGAATGCCTTCATCAAACCTTTCACTTGAAAAGAAGGAATCTATGTAAAAAAGGAAGCAGAAAGCCTGTAAGAACCAGGAATAATGAATGACTGCAAGGAGAGGGTATCTTCCAGACACAATAGCTCTTATGCATGTATGAACTCATGAAGACTACGGTAACGTACATAAGACTACACAGAACCAAGCCAGAGAACGTCCCAGCACTGAGCCCGAAAGGACAGAAGTGCATTTAAATGCCCACTGCAATTGTTTTTATTACCTTGTTCATCCATTTTTTTCTAAATAAGTTTAGGTCAATGAAACAGCTTCAATGAGTTAAGTGATTTTCAATAGTTCCAATATTAACAACTCAAATAACTAGGATATGATTATTAGAGTCAAGGATTTTGTATTACTATTAGCAAGTTAATTATATCTTGTGTTAAATCAAAGCATCTTCACATTAAAGAGGGGTCACTGATCATATAATTTTATACTTATCTATTATCTACTAAATGCACATCTCCAAATTCTAAGCTAGACTTTTTTTTCCTGTTTGTAGTTAGTACAGAGTGAATTGAGGAAGGAAGCCTGGAGATAGAGGAAGGATAAATTAAGAGAAAGGAGAAGAAAACAACAAAAAGGATAGAAGACCTAGGAAAAATTCAATATAGTATAATTTTGTTATTTTCTATATCATACTTTAAGATAATTTTATGTGGTTACGGGCTGACTACTTTTCCTCACATAGTTAAACAAGCATCATATTGTAACTAGCAACACATAAAAATATGAATGTACTATTCATTTTGGTAGGATTTAATTGAGTGGATTGATAAATAAGTTGTAAGAGTTATAAATATTCAGTCTTCTCTGATCTTTTACATAGATAAGGATAAGGGCAGAAGTTCACTCTTTTGACATTTACTAAGAGAGTTATGACTTGAAAGAAAGCCTAATGCTTTCCATGTCTCACATATTGAATGTTAATACTTTCTTCTTTTGAAAAAAAAAAGTAATTGCGTAAGTACAAGTGTGTGTGTTTGTGTGTATGTGCATGTACATCTTCATTAATGCATGTGTGTATGTGTGTGTGTGTGTGTGTGTGTGTGTGTGTGTGTGTGCGCATCTCAGGATAACTTCGGGCAGTTAATTGTCTCCTCCCGCTAACTAGGCCTTATTTCACCAATCAGGTCCTTGGGACTGATGAGCACAGGTAATCCAGCTTACAGCAATTTACACACTGAGCCATCTCCCTGACCCACCGTGTGTCTTTAAAAATAATTTTATCTGGAAATATATTACTAGACTTCTGAAAAAGATTATTTTACATAAATAAGCGTACTAGCTTTGTATTTTGATTTTAGAGGAATTAGTGAGATCCATTAAGCAAAACTTGCTTCTTGTAGGTTATGAAAATATGTCAAAATGACAGAATTTGAGGATTATATTGAAATTTATTAAAATGTCCTTACTTATAAAATTGCAGAAGGAATTACCTTAAAATTAACAATCAAAGGGTTGTTGTAAAAACATGATTGTTGACTAATCTGACTTAGAACAAAAGAGATTAGCATAGATCTGTTTGTATGATTTGCTAATGCCATAAAAGCAAAAATGAATAAAAGATCATAATTTGTAAATCTCAATATATTATATATATTATCTCTTGCTATGTGTTTCTTTGGTGTAATAAGATAACAAAAAAAATTAAGGGAGAAAAAGTTTTATTTTGCCTAAGAGGTCCAGTGTATAGTCAGACCATCATGACAGGGAAATCATAACTGTAGTAGCCTAAGTCCCCTGATTATGTTGTGTTCACAATCAGGACGTGGGTAACATAAAATGCTATGCTGTGTTTGGCTGACATTCTCTTTTTAATATGGTCTAAGGACCAAGCTCAGAGAATTATGGCACCCACAAACAGGATCATCCCAGAACAATTATCCCAAACAAGAGAGTCTTCTGCAGGCCTGACCAGAGGTCCATTTTTTCATGTGATTCAACATCTTATCAATTCAGCTATGAATTTATATGTTACTCACAGTCAACCATGAAAAGATTGGACATGTATTGTTAGCTATTATTGATATATGTATTATCCTTATCTATCTTTTGATCAATTGATCAGTCCTTCCACCTCCCTTGCTATTAGTCATCTCTCTATCAGTCACCTGTCATCTAATCCTGATGGTTGATGAGAATGAGAAGCAAAGTGAGTAGAACTAATACTTCATGTCTTTTATTTCCTTTCTCATAAATGAAATAACTTTGTTGCTAATAATGCTTTTGTTCATGGGCCAAAATTGTAAAATTATAGGAAATCATGATATGAATTAAAGGAACTGTTTTTGAAGATGCTGATGAGTATGTATAGGGTAATGTAATAAGTATTACTGAGTTATTATTAATAGAATGCTAGGATAATTAATAATATATTTTATCAAAGAAAGGTGTGCTTTTTGTAAACTACAGGAAAATACAAGAAAGGATACCACAAGATTGAGAAAGTCATAGGTGTTAGGTGTTACCAATTCCTAACATATTATTTCCAACCTGTTATTTTTTTAAGAAAAAGAAAGACTTTGACTCATAACAGATGCCAGAAAATGAGGCGATAAAAAAATGCCAGAATGTTAGAAATTTTGGTCACATATATCATTGATGGTACTAGCATGTATACAGAAACCACGCAGCTCAGGGACATCCTTTTCACCCAAACCAGAAAATCTAGATTTTCCTGGAACATTGTTGAAATTGGCCTTCTTGCAACTAAAATAAAAGCATTTACCCAAACATTCACTCATCCAAATCAGAAATATAGACTTTAAAGAGGTTGATTTTAAGTAATTATAAAACAAATTATTTTTGTACATTATCTTAATATCTTTACACTCATCTCCTACTCCTTGAACATTAGGAGGGATTCCCTGGTACACTGCATAGAAATGATTAACATTCAGCTTATGGAGAATTTTCTAGTGTGAAACAATGTGGGAGCTTTGTTATACTAAGAAATGCAGCTTCCTTCAGAAACCTCTTCTTGATGGTACTGTGTTAAAAAAGCAGACAGATTAACTGGATGGTTTCATTTGGAAGCAATTAACACTTGGTTACCCCCAAAGCATCCAACTCATCTTTTCATTTAGCACAAGTATAGAGTTCTACGTAAGTCTTCTACAGCAAGGTTCTGATTTGGCAGACAGTGTCCTGTGGTGGCAAGAAATCACACTGCATATCATTGTGTCTAATTTTTAATGGGGAGTTGTGAGGATTTTGAGTCAACTTAGTGTTATCATGCATAATCATGGGGGAGATGACAAAATATGCTATGCAAAACAATATTCATTATATGAAAAGTATAAAGTTATTGGTCATGTTTTCTGTGCTCTGTGTTAAAATATAGAATTAGAATCCCCTTGGAAAATTCCTGTACAAACTGTCCTCAATTGCCCTGTTATTAAGATTCATGGTATTTTTGGGAAAATGATGAAGCTACCTGTGTGGATTGGCTAATTCCTTAACATAAACTTTTGGACATTACGTCTTTTTCATCAGAGGATATTAAAGCCACACATTCAAAGACAAAGACATACAGTACTGTGGGATCAGGGAATATATTTTCATATGCTAACACCCTGATCTCAATCTTCCCAACCATCAGATAAACAAATGCCAACTCTTTGTCTTTGCATATTACCCTCTGTGTGGTTTATTCTAAAGAACCAAAGACAGAAATAAGATTTGGTATATTGTTATTGACATGCGCATGTGTGTATGTGTGTATATGTGTGTGTGTGTGGGGGTGTAGGTTCTTTTGACAAGGATGCAAAATATACCAGCAGATTTGGGGGTGATGACTGACAGAAGGTACAGAGGTTTTTAAATGATTATTGGAAAGATCCTACTTCTATGAAAAGACTATGGAGAATAATTCTAGAATGGGAATGGAAGAAAAAAGAGAGCTGTAGAAAAAAGGCTCAGTACTAGAATTTTGTTCGGCTGTTTTAAACAGAATGCATAAAGAAATATAGACATTGAAGAGAACCCTGAAGCAATCAAAAGAGAGGGAGAGAGAGAGAGAGAGAGAGATTTTATTAGTTAACATGAGGAGTCCTAGTGGTATGTGAGACCTTGTGGATTCTAACTAAGGCTATGACATGTCTCTGATCCTTCTATTTCAATGCATATTTTCTTCACTGCCTCAGCTGTGTGCAAATCTAACCATAAATAGCTGATAATACTGTCCCAGGAGGCAGGAGCAGTAAGCTCTGTCGAAATTTATGCCGTGTTGTGAATTCTGGCACTCTCCACCTGGATTTCAAAGGATGCCTCAAACTGTTTTGAGGACTAGAGAGAGTTTTACCGTGGTGATATGACCACAGTTGCTCCATTCATAATACCTAATAATCAGATTCCAGTGGAAGTCATTGAAGAATTGAGACTACCAAAGAAGTTTGTTGTTAGTGCATTGGTAAATGGATTTGTAAGACCAAGGGAGAATTTGAATTCTTCCTCCAAAAACTGAGCTATACAGAACTACATACTCATAAAATTTTCTTCCAAGAATTTCAGGCACTCATTTCTACTTCTTATCAGATGAAGAAGGACTGAATGCCACAAAACAATAGAGGCACAGTGGCTTACATACATGGCAATCAAGTTCTGAACCTAAAATGTCTGTTACAGTACACGGCCAAGATAGTTCAACTGTCACAATCTCAGTCTGAGTATAGTATCATATTTCTGCCACCACAGCATTGGAGATGTAGAAGATGGAGGATCAGAAGTTCAAGGTTATTATTAGTGAGTGAGTTGGAGTCAGGCTGGGATATTTGACACCTTTGCTAAAAAAAAAAATAATAAACAGGGGTGAAATAAAACAATAAAATCATAAATCCAGAGATCTAGAAACCACAAGTAATAGTTTGACAAGGGAGGGTATATGAATCTCAGGATTCTCTATACAATATTTGATATGGAAGATGCCCATTAGCTTCCTGTTGTAGTTAAGCCCTAGTTCTTCCTCCAAGCCCAGTGCTATAGAAATAAAACCCAGACTCAAGATATATTTACAAATACCAGCTAGTCTCTACTCTCTGACTAGACCATAACTAAAGTAACCCAATTATTTTAACCTACATTCTTCCATGTGGCTGGTTACCTGTGATTAGGTACCACACTTTTGACTCATCTCCTATTTTCCTTGGACCTTCCATGCCTGTCTCTATCCTAGAATCCTTTCTCCTCCCAAACACCCCACTTTTCATTTTCTACCTAAGACATAGACTAGAGGCTTTTAGTTTGAGAGGTGATGCATCCATGCAATACATAAGATATTCTCTCTACAATCACAGGTTAGATTTTGCAAGCCTAACAAGGTTGCTACATGTATGTTTCCGGCTGATAGTCAAAGTGGACGAATGCCACTGAGAGTTTTTTGGTAGATGTGTTGGTTGCAGAGGTCTTTAGCAGAGTGATCTCTTTATACATTTCAAGAGCGCAAGAGAAATATTTTCCATTCTGGAAATAAAAGTAACTCTTGGCTGTAAAATGGCTCAATCCCACTCCTTTGAGGGAAGATAATAAATCTGTATGAATTTTTCCCTGAGGAAAAATTTTCATTTTCAGAGCTCTTTGCCATTTTTATAATGGGGGGAAGAGCAATAAAATGATGTGGATATACAGCAGCTCAGAATTGTACCCTCTGACTTCTTTTGAACCAAACTTGATGGTGTCAGTAGAAATTTCTCATCTCATTTGGACCCTACAGAATACATGATGTTTCCTCTTTTTTCTATTAAATGGAATAAAAATATTTCAGCTTTGGGAAAAAGAAACATATAACGTTGTAATATACCCATGACCTAAGCTGTCATTTGAATGGTATCACAAAAAAGTCACATAATTTCTAAGGAACACTGTTGCTTATTTGATCCTTGTAAGAATTCTAAATTATAGATCCTTTATCATGAGGACATGTGCTTGTAATAAGCATCATTCTAAATTCAATCTTCTATTCTCCTGGTAAATGTGCTTAGATCTGTGAATAAGTAATTTAAACATCAATATAGCTTTCTTATATGGATAATAAGAGTCTGTTATGCTATTTCCAAATGAAGGCATGGATCATGCTTTAGGTCAGAGTTCAGTAAGGGTGCAAACTTTTACTTTCAAGAACAGCTTTATTAAATATGGTCAGGCTCACTTATTTACATATTGGTTAAATGGCTTTTTCATTCCAACATCAGCATAGTCATGAATGACACTATACATCTGACAATCTCCAAAATGTTGACTACATAGTCTTTAGGGAAACAGAAACATTTCCAATTTTGATGTTAGCATTTTTATCTAAAAGAACTCTTTCTTTTTCATCATGTTGACTTATATGTAGAGAAAGGTAACCCTTTAAATGGTGGTTAATTATCAAAGAGAGTTCCCTGTCTCTGTACTTTTCCATGTGTAAGTCTCACCTTACAGTCTGTTCTTTGATGTAAGCCTGACAGATATTGAGTCATATGTATTCTGCTGTCCCCATAAACAAGAAATCATCTTTATAACTATGTGTGCTTCTAAACCTAATCTAGTCTCAGCCAGAGGATTTCCGTAGTTATGACAAGGTTAGAAACTAAATCATATTCTTGTCTTTTTCCATTGTTTAATAAAACAAATGATCAGAAATTTCCAGATTCTGCTTCTATTTCTTAATGATTTTCAGAATATATAACATAATTTGATTCAGGAATATATTTTTCTACCTCAAACAAACAACAATAATATTTCTGGATTCTTGCTGCCTTAATTTGACTTTACTTAAAAAGAAGAATATTATTAATGAATAAAATGATATAAAAAATTTCTTACTGTCTAACATAAATTTGTTGATGATTAGAAAATATGGAAATATTACAATTGAAATCTGCTCCAAATCACAATCAGTAGAAATGGCTATGTAACTTTAAAAATTCACTATGTATAGATGGAATTTGCCCTTATTATATTTTAAACATTTCACCTTATAGTCAATTATCATTCACGCTTATGAAGTTTTCTATCATCAATGTTACATTTATTTGAGCTAGGCTGTGTGCTGAGTACGTTTCTCAGAACCCCAGAACAATTTTTATACATGCACAATTGAATTATTACTTTAGATAACATCATTCAAATATAAGTATATAGTGATTTTATCTTTTATATCTAAATGTCTTTGACTAATTATTTGATTATTAAAGATCAAGAAATATGAAGTTCATTACTACAACCTGTATATATACATAAGTAAAGTAAAATTACATATTACCTTTTATGAATACATTCATGAAAGATAATTTTACCACTATGCCACTGCCTATGCAGCTTTGTTCTTTTGTTTTAGTAAAATAGCATGCTCCCGAAGCAAGGTAATATAATGACTGAAGGACTGAAAGGTTATCAAGAACTTTGAAGACAGTATGTTACTCAATAATGTACATTGACCTCATTCCTATTACTGTAGTTGCTATTATTTTTATTACCATTCCACTTAAATAAGAAAAGAACAAAAAAGGACTAGTTAGACTTTGAGGTGAAGGACACATTAAAATATTTCTTTGTTTCTTTTGAAAAAATATATTGTTTCAATGTCATTAAAATATTAAACTAGCATTTTGATAAATTATATATAATGTATACCGCCAGTTTATGTCTTACAAGTGAGTTTTCAGAAATACTTGTTATATGTATACATCAATGACAGCTAAGAAAATATGTCTTTAATCAAGCTAGATATTCCTACTGCAATAGACCCTAAAATGCAATATAGATTGTAGAGGAATAATAATCCTGTGACATAGCTGCTCTGGCAAGATATCACATCCAAATACCTAGACATGAGTGATCTGCCTGGGATGCAGACATGACACACAGACATTTTAATCCCTCTGGCTGGACTGCAGACATGCTCTTAATCCATATCTTTAAGGTAAAATTAATTTGTAGAAAGAAGATGTCATGTTTCAAAGTGATGTCTAATTGAGGTATAAACAAAGTGAAGTCAGATAAAGATTTGACAAAATGTGTGAGAGATACAGTATGCCTAAATCTCCTGAAAACATCATAGAAAAGAGAAGGCTTTTTAATAGCCGTGCAAGGAGAGAAAGTCTGTCAGTTCAGGATCAGTGCAGAGAGTGTAGTGCAGATCATTAATGAGTTTATTAGTAAGTCCATGCAATTCTGTACAGGTCAGCTGAGGCAGTTGAAGCTAGAGAATAGGAAGCAACCAGAATATTAGTATGGATGCCAAAAGATAGTTTGAGTCCAAGCAGAGCAATTCAGTGAGAAGCTTAAAAGAGCCAGATTGAATCAGTGAGCCTGGGGAAGATTTGAGCCAGAACAGTTAAGTTGAAACAGTCAGAGTTCAGAAAGAACTAGAAAGGGTAAGCTTATTCAGGAGTAAGCTTCCAGGACAACAACTACATCTGGTGAATAAAAGTTACATTTACAATAGCTGAAAAACAAAGCAAGTCTTGAAAATACCTAATATGGATATCCTCATGGAACTTAAAGATGTTAATAAATTTATTGGTAAAATCTATGAAAATATAAACAAAGAGTGGAATAAAATATGGAAGAGAGTTCAAGACAAGAAAGTAGAAATGGAATCACTAATGAAAATCCAAACCAAGGGAAATTTGGAAATGAAAAGCATAGGAAGTTGGACAGAAACCTCATAGCCAAGGATCACTATTAGACTATAAGGATAGAAGAGACAATCTCTGTCATTTTAGATATAACAGAAGAAAAAATGGAGATGTCAATCAAACAAAATATTAAATTAAAACACACACACACACACACACACACACAACACAGGCACAATACATCTAGGAAATCTGGAACATTATGAGAAGACCAAATGTATGCATAATAGGAATAGATGATGAAGAAGAAATTCAGGTCAAAGATGCAGAAAATATTATCAACAAAATCATAGAAGAAAGTATCCATAGCCTAATGGAAGAGGTACCTATCAAGATATAAGAAGCATACAAATTATCAAATATACTTTATCAGAAGAGAAATTCCCTATGACATATAGTTATCCAAATACTAAGTGTATAGGACAAAGAAAGAATACTAAACAGTACAGGAAAAGAGACTAAAGAACATATAAATTCAAACCTTTATGTTTAACACATGACTCTTCAAATAGATGCCATAAGCCAGAAGAGCTTGGATGGATATTCTCCAAATTCTAAGAGACCAGAGGTGCCAACTTAAATTATTTTATCCACCATAAATTTGTATCACAATAGATGGAGGAAGAAAGATATTCTACAATGAAACCAATTTAAACAAAATCTATCTATAAATCCAGGAATAAAGAAGTCACTGGAAGGAAAATACCAAACTAAAGAGGTTAACGACCCCCCCCAAAACAAAAAAACAAAAACAAGAAATCAAATAGTCTCAGACCAGCAAGGCAAAATGTCAGGAGATGGGACCAAAAATCAAAATAACAAGAATCAACAAACACTGCTAATTAATAGCTGTCAACATAGTAGCCTTAATTCCTTACTGATTAAGAGATTAGAGTTTCCAACAGGATTTTTTCCTTCTGTGGTCCCCAAGAAACATGTATTCACATCAAGGATAGAGATTACTGCATGATAAAAGGGTAGAAAAATATTCCAAGCAAATGGACACAAGTAGCTATCTTAATAACTGACAAAAGAGAATTCAAACCAAAAGTAATCCTAGGAGATAGTGAAGAGGAAATGAAGTTTCCTTCATTAAAGGAAACAGCCACCAAGAGGACATTGCTGTTTTTATATCTATGCAACAAACACAAAGGCACCTAAGTTCTAGATGTCTGTCAATGGATGAATGGATAAAGAAAAGGTGATATATTTACACAATAGAAAGCTATTCAGACATTAAATTTTTTTTAAAGTTTCTTTGACTCTTTTTGTTTCTTTGTTTTTGTCCTACTCTAATTTGTCTTTATTTCGTTTTATTTCATAGTTACTCTTCAGATCCTTGTTTTTTTTTAATGAGACAGAGAATGTGTGTGGGTTCAGATGGGAGGGCAACTTGGGTGAATCTCAGGGAAGGTGGAGGAAGGGAAACTATAATCAAAATATATTGCATGAGTAAAAAAAAACTATTATGAATAAAAGAAAAAAAGAAAAAGGTTGGGACTGTAGAATTAATAAGGTATTGAAATGAAGAAATTAAACATATCCTCCTGTTCAATAAATACATAATAGAGTAATTCATTTAAAAGAGAGCTACCAAGAATACCTCTTCAGGTATCTTTGTTAACATATCTTGAAATCATGAACTAACTTAAAAATTAACAAAAGCACTATTGCCAGAACTATTCATTAAATCAAAACCTGCATCAAACAAGTGTTTATAAGTAAATAGAACAGAACACCAATGCCTTATGCTATTATCAACAATAGACAAATGGGACCTCATAAAATTGCAAAGCTTTTGTAAGGAAATGACACTGTCAATAGGACAAAATGGCAACCTACAGTTTGAAAAAAATCTTCAATATTTGATAGAGGGCTAATATCCAATATATACAAAGAGCTCAAAAAGGTAGACTCTGGAAAATCAAATAACCTTATTAAAAATGGGATACAAAAGCTAAACAATGAATTCTCAGCTGAGGAACTCCAAATGGCTGAGAAACACTTAAAGTAATGTTCAACATCATTAATCATCAGGAAAATGCAAATCACAAAAACCCTGAAATTCTACCTCACACCAGTCAGAATGATTAAGATGAGATACTCAGGTGATAGCCAATGTTTGTGAGGATGTGGAGAAAGAGGAGCACTCCTCCATTTTTGGTGGGATTGCAAGCTGGTAGAACCACTCTAGAAATCAGTCTGGTGATTCTTTAGAAAATTGGATATAGTATTACCTGAGGACTCAGATATATCACTCCTGGGTATATACCCCAAAGATCCTCCAACATATAACTAGGACAGATGCTCAACTATGTTCATAGCAGACTATATATATTATAATAGCCAGAAGCTGGAAACAACCCAGATGTCCCTCAACAGAGGAATGGATACAATAAATGTGATACATTTACACAATGGAATACTACTCAGCTATTGAAAACAATAACTTCATGAAATTCTTAGCCAAATGGATGCAACTAGAACATATCATCCTGAATGAGGTAACCCAATCACACACAAAAAAACCCCAAAACCCACACATGGTATGGACTCACTGATAGTTGGATATTAGCCCCAAAGTTCAGAATACCCAAGATACAGTTCACAGAACACATGATGCTGAAGAAGGAAGACCAGAGTGTGGATGCATTGGTCTTTTTAGAAGGTGGAACAAAATACTCATGGGAGGAAATATAGAGACTAACTGTGGCAGAGAGAATGAAAGAAAGACCATCCAGAGACTGCCTCACCTGGAGATCCATCTCATATACAGTCACAAAACTGAGACACTATTGTGGATGCCAACAAGTGCTTGCTGACAGGAGCCTGATATAACTATCTCCTGAGAGGCTCTGCCAGAGCTTGAGAAATACAGAGGTAGAAGCTCACAGCTAACCATTGGACTGAGCACAGGGTCCCCAACTGAGGAGTTAGAGAAAACACTGAAGGAGCTGACAGGGTTTGCAATCCCATAGGTAAAACAGCAATTTCAACTAACCAGAACCCCCCCCCCAGGAGCTCCCAGGGACTAAAACACCAATCAAACAGCGAACTAAAGAGAACCATGGCTCCACCTTTATATGTAGCATAGGATGGTCTTGTAGGGAATCAATGGGAGGAGAGTCCCTTACTCCTGTGAAGGCTTGATGCACCAGTGTAGGGGAATGCCAGGGCAGGGAGTGGGTATGAATGGGGGGGTGTGCCATAGAAGCAGTGGAAGGGGTGATGGGAGAGGGGGTTTCCAGAGGGGAAAGGAGATAACACTTGAAATGTAAATAAAGAAATTTTCCAATAAAAAAGGAAACCTTTAAAAGCTCTTAGATTGTTTCATTTGCAATATTTGAGAATAAATTTCAATTAAAAACTTAAAATCACACATGGAATTGAGTCTGAAGGGTACACAAGAGTTAATAGAGTCTCAAATTTTTTTTGAAAAACAATTAAAAAGAGAAACTCAAGACAATTATACTTGAAATAATAACATTGTGTGATTGATGGTTGTTGTCGCAATACACTATTTTCTTTACCGTTTAAACGCATCATAAGTTTAAAAATTTGAACTTTAATTGACTTTTTAAAAAGAAACTTTTAAAAATAAATTATTGAATTTCTTCATTAATTGGGTGTTTGATATAGCCCATCAAAAAACTTAGAACTCCCCCAGATACTGAAATAAACTGTAGTACAAAGGAATGCACCTTATCACTTAGGAAATTAAGGGGCCTGTCACACTTGCCAAGAAATAAAACTGTGGCTCCAGGAAGTCTAAGAATGTGAGTGCTGATATGTTCTCCTCTAAAGGTTATTTGAAGAGACATTCCTAAACTGTGTGTTCTAAATATATTCTGTACCAACACAGTTATAAAAACATTTCATATGGAAAATAATATTTCAAGGACTAAAAATATCTGTACTGAGAACACAAGTGTTAAGTTTGGAACAATGAAATGAGAATACATCCAAGGAAGTCTCAAAATGTTCTGTATTTGCAGCCAGTCTTTGTAGTTCTTTAAGAACAGGAGAGAATGAGAGTGACTTCAGACACACAGAATGTTTGTTTCTTGTGTTGTCTGTTTGCGGGTGATCCAGGCTCTGTGATGAAGGCACCTTCACCAATGGAAGGGCTGTACAGGCTAAGAGCTCAGATAGCAGTGGTCACTTTGGTTACTTCCTCTTTGCTCTAATCATGCTGACCCAGCAGGTCTTCTCTTAAGTAGAAGTATTGTCTGAAGTGTCACCTTCCAGTCACATTATTGCATTAGGAAAGGCCACTTCATCTTGATTCTGCTGTCCTAGAGAAAGAGGTGGTCGTATTAAAATTACTTCAGCATTACAAGAAGACACATGCTATTTTTAATAAAAGAATAATGCTGGCAATGAGTAACAGCCCTACACCATTTATGTGTTCAAATGCCACAGGCATATGTGTATTCAAGTAATTATGATAGAAAATTGAAATATACTTAGAACATCTATGTAGAAAAGTTATACTTCCACACTCAAATTTAACCATGAATATGTTGTCATTTTAAATATATACAAACTTACTTTTGAGGTCATAATCCTATTACAGAATGCCCCTTTGTATTTTTCCAACATAATATTTTGTTTTTATTTGGGAATTTCATGTCATGAAACCCAATCCCACTCACTTCCCAGTCCTCCAAGGTCTTCCCTCACCACCAAAGAGAAGAAAAACAAGAAGGAGTAAGAGGAGGTGGAGGGAAAAGAGGAGGAGGAGTAAGAGGTGGTGGAGGAGGAGGAGGAAGAGGAGGCGAAGGAGGAGGAGTCACCTATATATTCATTGGGGTTTGTCCAAACTCTCAGTGCCTAGCCCCCTAGAAAAACTGAGTTTAGACCCAACATCCCTGCCAGAAGCCATCAATTGTGGGAAGTTCCATTTCAACGTCTTAATCACAATATATGAGTTTTCTTCAATGACTTTCTGTCTAGGCTGTTACTGGTTTGGTTTTTTTGGGGGGGTGGGGAAGATGGGGTGTATCACTGAAGCCTTCTATGTTCATCTTTCTGAACTATGAGTCTGTTGTTATTGATAGCACTGCAAAAGTGGAGCTCTGCTTTTTGCAGTCCACAAACTTCCACATGGTTTCTGGTGACAGCATTGTCCAAGGACATCAACATGGCTCTCCACAACAGCCTGGGCCTCTGACACCATCCTATCTCCAACGCAGCACAGGCCAAGGACATCAATATGACCCCCAACTGTAACAAGATCATGGACTCCAACATGACCCTTAGCCACAACATGGGCCATGGACCTGAACATGTCCTCTGATGACAGCATAACTCACACCAACCTGCCTCTGCTTTTATATGTACATAGCCACACATGCAATTTTAAAAATTAAAACTGGCTTATATGATCCATTCTGTTTGTCAAATGTCTTTATTTCCTTTGGCTTAGCAATATAGAATAAGCATCTACATATTTTTCCATTTTTAACCATTTAATTACCACCAGTTTTATTCAGTTGATTTATATTTTAAGCTGTGTGGGGGGAAAGTAAAACATTGTCATACAAATACCTTGCATGTGGGATGAGCCTATAAGACCGAATTTTACATAAAACACCAAGGTAAAAAGAGAGTACTCTTTCTCTGATCGTGGAGTACTGACCTGAAAATGTAGATCTTGGCCTCTGAAAAATACAGCTCCAGACTATTGTAGGACTAAATAATGCCAACAAAATGGTATAAGTTTTCAAACACAAAGGTGACATTTCACTTCTGGGTTCAAAGGTGCATGTGTGTGGATGTGAATGATGGAGGCTTTACTCCCCATGAGATAGTCTTGTGAAGCACATGCATTACTGTCTTGCTGTGGCTGCCAGTGAAATGCCACACCCCTCATACAGTCATTCTGGATTCAGTGAATTTTATATTTAAAATAACATTTACCTTTAATGACTTTCAATCATTCAGAGTTCTTTCTCCTTGAGGCTACTGAGGAAATAAAAGATTTTTACAAATTTGTTTGGTTAGCTAAACAGATGATTCCTTTGTAAAAAAAATAAGTTATTAGATATTAATATAATAACTAACAAGAAAATTTGCTCTTTTACTTCTGCTTTCATTTATTTGTTTGTTCTTTAACATTTTAAGATTGCAAAATGCACTCTAATTTTCTTAGTCCCTTTTCCTCTAACATATCCCTTGCTTACATTTATGTCTTTTTTTTTTCTGATCTGTGACACCTTGAATTAAATGAAAGAGTTTATGTGAAAAAGATTAGAAAACATTCACTGAATCTGAAGACAAATAACTTATACTTTTGCCATATGCCACTATTATTTTTATGGATTAGAAAACAGCTGTAGAAGGTAGAAGAAATTATAACATTCGTATTTTATCTATCAAATACTTAGTATTAGATATGTATTAAATACACATATTTATGCATCTTAGATAATCTGTAACTGGTCAAAAATTGTAAATTCTTTTAATGTTTAAAATAAAATCTTCCTCACATCATCAGAGTTTTTAAAGTCTGACACTTAGCAGGAGGATTTTCTAAAAGAAACAATGGTAAGGGTGCAAGCTTTTCCTGTGCTTTTTCTTTCAAATGAACAAATGACCTGATATTCAGCTCTTTTCCTCTGTCAAAACCAAAAGAATGTGATCAAAAGGATGTTATACTTAAACTAGAAATGGAGCCATGCATGCTTTTCCCATAGGAACGAGAACGCAGGCCAACAGTGTTCTGTTCAATATCATGCTCTATCTGCTCACTTATCAAGCACAGCAGATGCTACAACTAGAAGGGCAACATCATCATTAATTACAAAGTACACACCCCAGGCTCTTGGAATTGAAACTTGCACTGTCGGGAACAGGCTTATGGAGCCTCAGCCAGTATTTATGAATGCCATATTCTTTGAAACTAAAACAAGTAAGAAAAGAAGCACTGATCCTGTAGAAATAAATTAGCCCAGTCACAGATTCCTATCCCATTCACATATGAAACAAGGTCTTTAAAAATGTGAAAATCAGAGACTACAAATTCATATCAGTTATTGCTGGTTTTAGGATTTACTACTTCAAAATAAATAGTGCTGAAAAATCAAGATATTTTGAAATTTAAAAACATTTTGTGGTGTCTTCCATGCCACTATTATTTGCTTAGAATCTACTATATATGAGAAATTATATGAGGTGTTAGAAATACAATCAGGAATATGGCAAAATGGAGATAAAGACAAATAGAATATGTACATTAATTGAGACTCACCATAGCATAAATGATAAAAAACAAGGCCATTGAAGGCATAGTTTACTTCCAGTATTAAATGTATGGCCATCCTCAGTCTTGTTCCTTTACATTTTATCCATGATTTTAGTTGTTAAGGCTAGTGGTGAAGAGGGGAAAGATAATTTTAAAATTAAAAAATAAGGTCAAGAACATAGTATTGTAAATAAAGGCACATGCCACCATTGTAGAATGCCTAAGGTTGATGCTAGGACCCATAGCATAGGAGAAAACTGGCTACCAAAAGTTTTTCTCTGATCCCCCACACATGTATTATAGCATATCTCCTACATAGTAACTAAATATAAAAATTAACAACAGAAGAAATCAGTATTTTCTAAATGAATTTAAAAAGAACCATGACACTGGGCAGAATAAAGCAACTACTGAGATAGCAGGAGTGCTTTTAGCGAATATAATGAGGAAAAGATAGGCTTATACCCATGGAGTTACAGTTTACTGAAAATGCAGTAAGCTAACCCTACCTGAGTTTGGTAAATATGAGACAAAACATATACATGATCAGGTATGATTACAAAATTACAATCAGAGCAAAGGAATACAAGGCCTACAGTATACAGATATGATTAGATAATATTTTCTGGGACTCAAAGACATACTCAAGATTTACAACAGGAGTGAAACACAGTCTAACTTATGACATGAAGCAAGCACGTAATTTAAGGGTAAGCTCAGGGATTCTGCTTTCTTTCCGTAATAATTAGGGAGAAAATGATGCTTAGACACTGTTTCAGGATCCATTGACCAGAGGTATAATTCACTTCAAAGACCTCACTAACTGTTTAATTCAACTGGGAAATGATTGGAAGATTTGGACAAAGGAAAATTACAGACTTTGTCTTTCAAAGGATTACTATTCTGTGGAAAAGGCAAAGTCGGGGAGAGCTCTGAGTAAGATGCCGAGGTATCCATGGGCCACCACCTCAAAAAGTATTTTAGAATTAGAAATAAGATTTACAGAAGATGAGATAGATGAATTCAGAGAAATACACAGTAAATAATTCTCAGGTTGTTTTCATATATCAAAAAGAACAATGTGATACTCAGTTAAAAATAGATAGGACTGAGATGTAAATTTTGGTAAAGTATTGTAAATATTGTGATGTTTAGTGAGATATGTGCCTTATTTACCTAGTATATAGATTTGTTTTTAAATTTAGAGTGTTAAACATGATACTAACCTTGATAGACTAGATACAATCCCACACTATATTGCTTTGCTATCTCTACTATACTTAAATAGTATAGTTTTCAGACAGATATGCCTCAACTACATAGGCTGTTCTGGCCAACAATATACAATATACATAAACCACTTTATTTCTTTGTTTGGAAATTTGTACATGAAGCCATGACAAAATTATCATTTGATCTTTAATTTTTTCTAAAGATTATTATTTGTTGATCAACATTATTGCTATGATAAATATAGTAAAATAATAATTCATTTATTTATGACCAGTCCTCCTTTATCTAATATATTATGGTTTCTTTTCTGATATTCAGGGAATAACTTAAATATAAGGTAGGTAACCCAATCACCTAGTCACAGCCTTTTATTTTGAATGCCCCTGGTTATGCAGACTCTATAAATATTTTAAATTCAGATAGCAACTTTTACTAAGGGAGGAAGGTGCTCAAATATGAATAAATGAATAAGTGCTCTCCTGAAGTTACTGCATTGATTTGACTCTGAAGCTTGGGTTGGGCTTTAACCATTATTCTTGAAATAAAGCAGATGTGATTTATCATTAGGGTGACTTAGAGTGTACTATTTTGCCTCTCACTTATACAGTGATTCTACACAAACTTAATGCTTGCTGAATTATATATGTCTATGCATCTTATCTTCCTGCTTTATCTGACAGGAAGATGGTTCAATCATAACACATTATCTTAGAATGAAGTGGCCATATGTTACTCAGCCTCCCTGAGATAATAAACAACTTATCACCACCTTACATGATATTTTTACATATATTCTCCATCTGTTAGATGAGTAAAGTTCAAGTAGCATGCAGCAATATCTTGGCTGGGTTAAAGTCAGCATACTCGCCTAACACAATGGATAATGAAAATCTTGTCTAGCATGTGTATCAAGAAACTGGAAGCAAGTGCCTGGATCCAAGAGCCTCACAAAGGAGTTACGCTGATGAGATTTCTGATTCCATTTTCTCAAGACTCTTGAATATTCTAGCAGCAGCTTTCTGTGTCTTTTCTTCAAAGATCAAATGCTTTGTATCAAAATGAAAATGGAAGACTTGATGATGGCCATCACTATTTATAAATTTGAGGTCATTTGATTTAGTGTGTCTATCTTCTTGGTTTATGAATTTCTGCATGCCAAGTTTTTAGGAGTCCAAGTTCATGAGGTTTTATGTGTTATTTATATTCATTGTCATGAACTAAACATAAGATCCTTAGTATCTCATAGTTTATAATTTACTATTTTTTTGAGGTGAGAGAAAATATAATTTCTTCAGAAAGACAAAGTTTCAAAGGTTTTTACTTCAGGGTTTCCTCATTTTGTGAGTTTTCTGCACAACTATCTTAGGTTCATTTGAAGTCTTGTACATCACAGTGTAAAAGCATTCCAATTTGTCTTGATTCTATGCATAGGAATTATATAATAGTAGACTCCTTCATTATTTTGCTGCTTTTCTTGTTCTGTTCAGTAGTGATCTAATATAAACATGATATAATTTCCATGTGTTTGTGTTGTTGTCACCTCAATTTCTAACCATGTTATCAGTAATTGCAGCATGATATTTCCCTAAACATGTAAGTGTTTTTATCTCTACTTGTTGACTTTTATTTCCCTAAGGTGAAATATATCTCATTTTTCTTTAAATTATGTCAGTTGCACTGAAGTATAATACACATGAAATTTTTGAAAACTCAAGCAGTACACTTTGACTCATTTATGAATGCCTCCTCTATGAAGTAATTACAAGTGAATTTTTTTGAGCCAGATCTATCACCTATTCCAATTTTTCTGAATGTGGTAAGAATATAGGATGGAATCACTATATAGCAGACTGGGGAGAGTAGAACACTCTAAATCACCCAGATGATAAATCGCACTTGCTTTATCCTATTGGATACATTGGAACTCTCAGCCTCAAATGAGAAATCTCCTTCAAATTCCTCCCCTCAGGATACAGGAAATCCTGTGGAAGAAAAGGGGGAGTTTTAAGAGTTAAAAGAGACAGAGAACACCATATCTCTAAATCAACATGGTCGAAGGTCATATAAACTCACAGACCGAGGCAGCATGCACAGAAGAGAGAGCCTCTCTTCTGGATATACAAAAAAGATCCCAGTTCAGTGTTTTCATGGGATTCATAAGTATGGGAAGGTATGAGTCTCTAATACTTGTGCCTCCAGTTGGGTTCTTTTAATTCTTTTTTTTTTCTCCAACTCCAGTAGGATTTTTGTTTTATCCTACATTTTATTTTGTTATATTTTACTATTATACCTTAGAAATCTGTTTATTTCTAATGAGATATAGACAAGGAACAATAGACCCACAAATGAAAGGATCTGGGGATAAACAAAGAAGAATGGAAAGAAGAGAGAATATAATCAAGATATATGAGAAAATATCTATTGTCAATAAAAATGAACAATAAATTAAAATAATATTTAAAATGTACTTTATTAGTAAAATAGACAAGTACAGTGTACTGTTCTATTTTTTCCCATTCAAATTAAAATTTATTTTTATGGACTGATTTGGCACATGGCTGTTGACATCCAATGAAAATGGCCTCCAAAAATGCAATCTCTCAACCCTCAAGAAAGTGGTAAAAATAAGTTACCAATAGATAAAAATACTATTAAGAATACCACTTGGTCTTTGACAATGTGCTATAAGAATCCTGAAAGACTAATGTATGTGAGTAATTCACAGAGATTTTTGTTCTTGTTTTTGTTTTGTTTTGTTTTTTTATCTATTTTTCCACTTTTGATTGGGTATTTTCTTTACTTACATTTCAAATATTATCCCCTTCCCCTGTTTCTGCCCCAGAAATCCCCTATCCCATACACCCTCACCCTCACCTACTTCTTCCTCTCCGCCCTGGTATTCCCCTACACTGTGGCATCCATTGAGCCTTTACAAGACCAAGGGCCTCTCCTCCCATTGATTCTCAGTAAGGCCACATATATGCTACAAATGCAGCTGGAGCCATGGGTCTCTCTATGTATACTCTTTGGTTGGTGGTTTAGTCTCTGGCAGCTCTGTGGGGTGCGGCGAGGGGGAGGCTGGTTGGTTGATATTGTTCTTCCTATGAGGTTGCAAATCCATTCAGATCCTTCAGTCCTTTCTCTAAGTCCTGCAAAGGGGACCCTGTGCTCAGTCCAATGGTTGACTGCAATCATTCACCTCTGGTTTTCTCAGGCTCTGGCAGAGCCTCTCAGGAGATAGCTGTATCAGGCTCCTGTCATCCAGCACTTCTTGGGATCTGCAATAGTGGGTGGGTTTGGTGGTTATATATGGGATGGATCCCCAGGTGGAGCAGTCTCTGGATGGCCTTTCCTTCTGTCTCTGCTCCACATTTTGTCTCCATATTTCCTCCCATGAGTATTTATTTTTCCCCTTCTAAGAAGGACCAAAGCATCCACACTTTGGTCTTCTTTCTTCTTGATCTTCATATGATCTGTGAATTGTATCTTGTGTATTCTGAGCTTCTGGGCTAATATCCACTTATCAATGAGTGCATACCCTCTGAGTGCATCCCTCACTCAGGATGATATTTTCTTGGTCCATCCACTTTGCCTAAGAATTTCGTGAAATCATTGTTTTTAATAGCTGTGTAGTACTCAATTATGTAAATGAACCAGATTTTCTGTATCCATTCCTGTACATCAGAGTTCCTTCCAGCTTCTGACTATTTTAAATAAGCCTGCTATGAACCCAGTAGAGTATGTGTTCCAGTTCACTGTTCGTAACTATCATCTCCATGAGAAAGTCATGCCTACAGAATTTTTCTTTGTATATTGTGAGTATATTTCTTTGGTCCAACAGCAAGTCAATCTATTGACTTCCTTTGGCACATACAAGCAATTCTTCTGCTGCCATATCATATTCTATATGTCTTTTATTGTTGTAACTGTAGATTAATATTTAGGTCTTTATTCTCAGGAGCAACACATTAGGAAAACTTTAAGAGATAAAAGACTTTGAGAGTGAATAACAAACCACATGAAATTAGAGAGAATATCTTCATTAATATAGTTTTATCCTTCTGGAAGCTTTCCAGTAACATACGCATGTACAAGCAACATATAACAATTATAATTTTCAAAGGACACAAGTTAAAAATGTTCTCATTTTTTGTGAATCAGCATATGTTTTTCTTGAACTTTGAGGTACTTTGAAGGGGTAAAAATTCAGGAACTAGTCTCTCTCAATCAGAGATCATAATAAACACATGAGTGGGTTTGAAATAATTGCTCATTTTACAAATATGCATATTCCCTCTGTATAAACATGCTTTGATATCAAGTAATTTGAAAGGATATGTTTCCCAACATATTTTCTAACCATAACGTCCTCTCAGTACTTAGCCCTTCTGAAGTGAGGTAAGCAACCTCAACTTTCAGTCCCATAATACTTCCCTGAAAAGTCAAGAATTCCACTGAAATAGGAATATTGGATAAATATAAGCTTAAGATCTTTAACTTCATTTTCCATACACAACCAACCTATGTTTGTAAAAATTAAATTTCAGTGTTGGAATATACTGCCTCTTTGTATACATTTTAGCTTACTTTGGAATGCTATAAGGTGTGTTTGTCCACACAGCATGTATATATTGCCCACAGACATCAGAAAAATGTTGAATACCCTGGACTATACTGATTGCTGTAAGCATCCATGTGGATCTTGAGGATTTAACTCAAGTCCTCTGGAAGAAAGAGACATGTTCTTGTGTACTGAGCCATCTCTTCAGCCCTACCTTAGAACTTTTAAATATATATAAATTAAGTTGTAAAAATATGAAGATCAGATTCTTTTTATTAATTATTTTATTTATTTACATTTTAAATGTTGTTCCCTTTCCTGGTCATTCCTCTCAGAGATATTTACCCCAGCCTCACTCCCATTTGTCTATGAAAGTGTGCTCCCCCACTCACATGAACCCCCCTCATCCACCCAGCAACCCCTACCTCATCTACCCCCAGCACTCCTCTTCCCTGGGGCATCAAGGCTCTACAGGATTAGATACATCCTCTCCCACTGAGGCCAGACTAGGCAGGCCTCTGCTATATATATGCCAGGGCCCACAGACCAGCCCATGTGTGTACTTTGGTAAGTGGCTTAGACTTTGGGAGCACCGAGGGCCAGTTAGTAAATTAACACTGTTGGTCTTCCAATGGGGTTGCCATCCTCTTCAGCTCTTTCATTCTTTTCCCTAACTGATCCAGTGGGATCACTGACATCATTTCAATGGTTGGCTGTGTCTGCATCTGTTTCAGTCAGCTTTTAGGCTCCTGTGGCATCAGTAATAATCTCAGGGTTTGGTGCCAGTCCATGGATGGATCCCAAGATAGGCTGCTCTCTGGGTGGCCTTTCCTTCTGCCTCTGCTCTACTTTTGTCCCTGCATTTCTTTTAGACAGGAACAATTCCGTGTGAAAATTGTGAAGGTTGGTAGAGGACTTTATCCCTTCACTCGGGTCCTGCATATCAACTGGAGGTGGTTTCTTCAAGTTCCATCTCACCACTGTTAGGAATTTCAGCTAAGGTCATACCCATTGAGTCCTGGGAGCTTCTGATATCTCAAGTCTCTGGGATTTTCTAGAGTTTTGCCCCCCTGTTCCCCACCTTCACAGCTGCATATTTCCATTAATCTTTCCTGGCTTTGGATTACTCTCCTGCCTTCTGATCCTGTCCCTCTTTTCTCATGCCCCTCCCATCTCATACCATGTCTTTCCTCCCTTTACCTCCCATGATTATTTTAATCCCCCTTATACGTGGGATTGAAGCATCCTCACTTGGGCCTTCCTTCTTGTTTAACTTCTTAAGGTCTGTGAGTTGTATCATGGATATTCTGTACTTTTTAATATCCACTTAACAGTGACTACATACCACGGATGTACTTTTGGGTCTGTGATACTTCACTCAGGATGTATTTTCTCGTTCCATCCATTTGCTTTCAATATTCACAAAGTTGCTGTGCAAATTAACCTCATATTCTGTATCCATTTTTCAGTTAAAGGACATCTGGATTATTTCCAGCTTCTGGCTATATTGAATAAGGGTGTTATAAAGACAATGGAGCACATGTCCTTGTGGTATAGTGGAACATCTTTTGGGTATATGCCGGAGAGAGTTATATCTGGAACTTCATGTAGAACTATTTACAATTTTCTGAGAAACCACCAGATTGTTTTCCAGAATGCAATCCCACCAGCAATGGAGAAATGTCCATATCCTCACCAACATTTTATGTCAGTAGAGTTCAAGTCCCAATGCATACAAAACAGAAAATAAAAATAATTATTGATTGGTGCATCATTTAAATTTGACCTTTTGTTTTTTATTTCATATGCTCTGGATTAACTTAAATACAATGAAATGTTGTGACTTTTCAAACTTAGAGCCCATTGAGAAAATATTTAAGAATGGATAGATGTTCTGAATACAACATGTTATTCTTTGTTTCTTATTCTTAGATATGAATTATTTTCTTGATGACTCATTTTATCAGTAAAAATCTGATATGTTTTTGTATAATTATAGTTGAATTAAGCTGGAGCGCTAATTTTAATTATAGTAACGCTTTTCATTTTGTAAAAAAAATAAAAATTTTTAAATAGAATATTTTCTGTTATTAAAAGCTTTCCCAGGGCTTTTCTAAAACTTCCATTAAACTTCCACCTGCAATTTTGAAAAACAAAAAGAAAAAGGGAAAGAAGAAGAAGTGAACACCTCCACATGCACGTGTACTCTACAAAACCCTAGGTACTCTCTTTCCACATGTGGGCATATGTGGCCTCACAATATTCGGTAAACATACTTTAAAAGTAGTTTCATTTACGGAAACCAAGACAATTTTCTTTGAGTCTTTGAAATTTCTTCTAAAAGAAACTCCTTAGCTCACATGCACTTCCTTGTGTGAGAAGCACTTTTTCTTAATGGATGCTTGGTAACAATGCTGTACTGTAGCTCTCATGGCCACAGAAAGAGCAGATCAATTGACAAATAGTGACCAGTCTTAAGTATCATGTCAATGAGTTCCCATTTCAGCCATCTTTGCCCCTGTCTTAAGAAAGACAACAGTTTCCATAGGTTACCACACAAATTTATTTATACACCTTTTATGAAAAGGAAACATATTTCTTTACCAAGTGCTCTGACATGCATAGACAAAGTCAATTTTAGAATAAGTATTGCTTTACTAATTAAATAATTCAAATGAATTTATGAAATCTTGTTTATATGAGAAGGAACTAGCTGATTTTAGAAGTTCATTAGGCTGGCAATTAAACTCATGAAGAAATCTCACTATCTTAAAACTAGCTTCTCTATAGATAGGTATTAATAGAGAAGGGACTAATTTATTTTATTTTGCTATAAATATATAAGTGATGATTTATAAATCCAATTATAGAACAACAATGTAGCTCTGCAATACTGATTCCACCTCTTGATCCATGTGCATGCAACATCATAAAAATAAACTAGCCATTACAAAAGACAATTTATATGATACTCTATCTAGGTCATGTGTGGCTAGTACTATGTCAGCTTGACACAGAAAATAGAGTTATCTTAAGGAAGAGAAACTCAATTGAGAAAATATTTCCACAAGATCAGCTAGCTATAAGGAATTTTCTTAGTTAGTGATTGACAAGGAAGGATCCAGCCCATTGTGGGTGGGACCATCTTTGGGCTGGTGGTCCTGGGTTCTGTAAGAAAGCAGGATGAGCAAGCCGTGAGGTGCAAGCCACCATGCAGAACCCCTCCATGGTTTCGTGATCAGCTCCTGCCTCCAGATTCTTTTCCTGACTTCTCTCAATGATAAACAACAATATGGAAATGTTAGCCAAATAATCCTTTTTCTCAACAACTGTTTGTTTGTTTGTTTGTTTGTTTTGTTTTGTTTTTGTTTTTGGACATAATGTGTTGTTGCATCAATAGAAACACTTACTAGACAGTTTTTCTATAATAGTAATAATAATAATAATACCCAATAATTGGTGATGTTACTTACCAAGTTTAATGGTTTACACATGTGCTATTGTTTTATGTGTATGTGTGTATGTGTGTGTGTCTGAGAGAGAGAGAGAGAGAGAGAGAGAGAGAGAGAGAGAGAGAGAGAGAGAGAGAGAGAGAGAATTATAATTAAATATCTTATATTTGAGTCTGAGCTTTAATGTGAGAGACTCTATTACATTATGGCATTGAAATATACTCAATAACTCTGAAGGAAATTACTTTGAAACTAGATTTACCTTGGGAATTTGTGAGCATTTCTGACTAGTTTATGTAAGCACAGCCTGGCATGGAAGAGTTTCTCAGCTCCACAGATACAGGGGGTCAGGGGACAAGAGAATAGTGATTTTTATGAAGTCAATGAACAAAAGCTTCCATCCCTCATTGACTCTGTCATGGGAGATTCACAGACTTAAAATGTAAATGTAATTATTAATCTATCTGCATTTTCTAAAGAAGAAAATCTTTACTTAGCTAGATACTCAACTTATTCACTTCATGTTCCTTACTCACAAAATTGAAGTATCATAGATATTAGTTTGGAATTCACAAGGGTTCTGAAAGTTGTAGGTAAAGTTTGACAAATTTAGGACAATCATTTCTTTCTCTACTTTCTCTTCCCTAAAGACTATAAGAAATAAGGTGAATTGGCTATGTCTAAAATTATACACCAATATTTCTGATCTGGATGTATAAATAGGATTCTAGACAAAAGAAATAAAAATGAACAACAGTGTCTTCCATGTGTAGCTTATAATGCTGCATTCTTTATTGGAGAAAAGAAAAATACAGAATGAATTGTCATACTGAAAATTCTGTTAATTTAAGAAATACCTGATTTGATATATTTTATTATTATGCTTATATATTTTCCCTTTATTTCAAAGAATCAGCTTTTTGAAGTCCTTAAAAATATTACTTTTGGAAAAATATTACTTTTTTGAAGTCCTGAAATATTACTTGAAGCATTTGAGATTCTAAAGACACTGAAATAATCAAAATAGTGAAGATGAAATTACCCAATACTAGTGGAAGAGAGCATGCATCCATTTTTGTTTCTATTACAAATGTATCAAGAACAGAGTGACTTAAGATTTGCCTCTTGACTTTCAAGTTTGCCATTTTTAAATTCTGCATTACAAACTCCTTCTGCTTCCATTCTTCTTTGCAAAGTCACACTGAGAGCTCTCTAAAATCTGTGTTTGTTGGAAAGTTGAAACCTATAAAAGGAAAAGCAAGATATGACCATGTAATCAAAATGTAGAGTTTGCTTAAAAGTTACTTCAGAGTATATTAGGACATTACACTTTCTTCGCAATTGTGTATTTCCAGATGTTAGTCTAGAAAATAAGAGGTACATATGGATCTCCTACTTGATGTGCATATATGTGCTTGTCCCTGTTCAGGGAGTGTGTGTGTGTGTGTGTGTGTGTGTGTGTGTGTGTGTGTTACATAAGTCCGATGTCTGTTTTTGTCCAAGAAGTATCCCGATTCTCTCATAAAAACACATAGCTATACTCTAACTCCTAAATCAGCTTTCTGTCATAAGCATTGTATTCCTGTTCTGTGAAAATACAGACATATTTCTTGGTCATTTCCTGGAAACTCTAGTAAACACTTTGTGATTTAGAATAGGCATTTATTTAACTCTATATGTTGTTCTTTCTAGTCTTTATGTATACATTAGAAATACTGTGAGTCATGGTAAGAAGTGCTCTCCCTGACAATATACAGACTTTCACTAGCAGGTCACTCTAAGTTAATCCATTCAAGTTAATTAGGATATATGTATATCCTAATTATTATATATTATAATAGTGAAATCATTATGAGCTTCTATTTACTACAGCTAGAACATTGTTAAGAAACATATGTGCCATGAAAGTAGAGATATTTATCTAAGGGCAAGATAGGAACCAACCAGAAGTTGGACACTTCCACGAGGTAGAGACAGCAGCAGAAAAAGATGAGAACATAGTGCAGAGACATTGATATGCTGCAGTCAAGCTCATTATCTCATATATTAATATGAATAGTGAATTTTTAAAATGGAAAGAAAAGTAACACAGAAAAATTAAGTTCTTTGGTTTATTAATTATTTCAGATGTTATCTAAGTCAAAATTGGAGTATCAATTTAAGTTTTATTTTAAAATACTGGAAAATTGAGAAAAAGAATTGAAAATTAAAGGAAGAAGTTTTGAGATTTTTTTAATTAAATAATTTCATTTCTTTCTTTCATGTCTGTAAGTTTGTGTGTGTGCAGGCGCATCCTGTGGAACATCTGCGGATGCCAGAGTCTGTTCTTTCTGTGAACATTGTGGATTCTAACAATACAACTCAGGGCATCACACCTGGCGGTAAGCGCTAGGAGCCACGGAGCCATCTTTCCAACCCTACATTTCCTTGTTTAAAATGAGCTCTTTCTTTAAAAGTGTATTTTCCAAACTGAGATATGGAAACAGAAAAGAATGTTCTGTTGAAATACAGCCAATTCTAACTGTAATAACTGACATATGGGAATTAAATCATCTCACATTTCGTTTGGAATTAGACAAAAGGTAACAAGAAAAGACAAGAAAGCCGGGCGTGGTGGCGCATGCCTTTAATCCCAGCACTCGGGAGGCAGAGGCAGGCGGATTTCTGAGTTCGAGGCCAGCCTGGTCTACAAAGTGAGCTCCAGGACAGCCAGGGCTATACAGAGAAACCCTGTCTCGTAAAAACCAAAAAAAAAAAAAAAAAAAAAAAAAAAGTTAAAAAAAAAGAAAAGACAAGAAAGAAGCTAAAACAAAGACAACCACTGCATGTGGGCTGGTGTGCCTTTCTACACTGATGAGATCATATGTCTGAACATAATGTGCTTTTGGCTATAGATCTTCACCTGCCCTCCTTATGCCATCCTTGAGTTGAAAGTCTCAGATACGATGGTACAGGTGCATGGAGCAAGACTATGAAAGGCCTTGTGTTTAGGATTATATGTAGATTTATGACTTCATTCTACAATTCATTTTTTTCCAGGTATTTATGTGCAGAAAACAAGGCCAAAGAACTGTCATTTGAATGGCTTAGTATATTTTAGCACATAAATACACTCAATAAACACCATATTTGAATTGCTAATTTAACCACCATGGAAACATTTATTTTAAGGGTATGTTTTATTAATTGTTTATGTGAATATGAGTGATTTTCTTTTTTTTTTCTTTTCTTTTTTTTCTTTTTTCATTTTTGTTATATGTGTATCAATGTTTATGGAGGGTAGACCAGGGCATCATATGCCCTGATGTTAGAGTAATAGGAAGTTGTGAGTCACTTGATCCAAGTGATAGGAGGCACACTCATATACTTTGAACAAGCTGAAAGGGCTCTTAAGTGCTGTGCCATCTCCCCAGTCTCTGAAATATATTTTCATTATGAAACAAGGGTGAGTTTTAATCACAGTGGTCAGGAGATTGCTTCAAACAAGGCCCTGCAATATAGATGACAATACAGCATAACCAAGAAATAAAATCTGTAAAAGTAAAATATATGTGTGTTCACAATCAATAGACTGTCAGTCACCTGTCTCTGACATAAGTAGGTCATGTAAATCCTGATTTGTGCTAATGTATGAAATTGAATCATGGGATTGTTTCCCTTTCCATTAAGAATACAGATTGAGATTTAAGTATGCTTCGTTGTGCCCTCCATCTTGCTTCACATTTTTGGGTCTGTGTAGTATAGTATGAGTCTCCTGCATTTTATGGCTAATATCCAATTATAAGAAATCACAGCCCATGGCCTTTGAGGATTGAGTTATCTCAAACAGGATGATATTCTAAAGAGCCATCCATTTCTCTGCAAAATTCATGATGTCTGTTTTAAATAGTTGAATAATATTCCATTGTGTAAATGCATCACATTTTCCTTATCCATTCTTCAGTTGAAGGGCATCTTAGTTATAAGAGGGAATAAAATCATCATAAATGGCAGATGGTGGGGGATTGGAAGGGGGTGGGAGTGTTTAAGATCAAGTGTGGGGAAAGACAGGAGGAATAATATGGCCATGAAAATGAGTTCAAATCTGCATCTGATGAGAATGAGTAGTTTGGGGGTTATTCACGGGGATACAGAAACCTGGGATAAGGGAGGTGCCCAAGAATCGGTGGAGGTGAACTTAGCTGTTACTATAACATTGGGGATATGGAACCTAAAGAGATCACCTCCTATAGCTAGGCAGGAACCCCAGTGGAGCAATAGAGACACCAACCAACCCACAAAATTTTCAATCCCAAATTTATCTTGTCTACAAGAAATGCAGACTCATGGAACTTAATAGAAACTGAGGCAATAGTAAACAACAAGCAGCCCAACTTGATACCCATCCCGTAGCCAAGAAAAAATCCCCGACACTATTAATGGTACTCTGTTATGCTTGAGAAAAGGAGCATGTTATCCTCTGAGAGGCTCCACTCAGCAGCTGTCTCCAACAGATGCAGACACACACAGCCAAACAGAGGATAGAGTTTTAGGCCTCTTATGGAAGGATTACCAGCTCAAAGAAGAGAAGAACTCCACAGGAAGACCAACTGAATCAACTAATCTGGACCTATGGGGCTCTCAGAGACTGATGCACCAACTAAAGACCATACCTAGGCATCCCAGCACATATGTAGCACATATGCACCTTTGTCTTCATGTAGGTCCTGAATTGAAAAAGGATCTATGGCAAAAGTTGTTGCCTGTCCATGGGATATATTCTTCTAGCTGGGGTACCTTATCTGGCCTCAGTGGGAGAGGATGTGCCTAGCCTTACAAAAAGGTGATGTGTGTGTAGGGGGAGGGGCAGATATGCAGAGGGGGCTGCCACTTGCTCACAGGAGAAGGGAAAATAGGATCAGGGAAGTATTTTGGGAGGGGACAGTGAGTGGAATGTAAAGTTAGTAAGTAAAAAGAAGTAATAATAAAAAAGATAAAAATAAAAAAAAAGAAAATAAGAATGCATATTAAGGCATCAAATTAAAACTACGATGACTTCTCAACTCTTGAGTCAATCCTTATTTGAAGTTGAAAACACACAGATACACACACACACACACACACACACACACACACACACACACCAAAACAAAAAATAAACAAAACAATAACATCAACAAAAATAAAACAACAGTTTTTTATAGTAATGGTCTTTGAGTGGAGACCTTTTTAGGAATTTTTTCCTCTTTTTTCACTATGTAAATGATGTAGTAATTAAATCATGAAGCTTTCATTTTGCTGAGGAATCGGGCAAATGCAGTGAGAGCAGCTTTCTTGTTTCTTGCTCAAATGTAGTTTAATTATCTGACCATCCCTGAGCCTCAAAGGCCAAAGCTAGATAATTGGGCTGAAGGTGGAGTGAATGGGCTGCCATGGTAATATGCTTATTTGGAGAATTACCTTAATTCCTCTGATCATTATGAGGGACTTCTAAGGCCAATCAACAGTGGTAGCTCATGGTGATGGGTATAATTGCCTTGACAGGTTTTAGTATATCTGCTTTGAAGCTGATGGTTTATTTTATATTTTCATGCTAAAAGTATAGTGTATTAATTGCCTCAAACCACTAACATAAATCTAAGGTATATATTTGTACTTGTTAGGTAGAAGACAATAATCTGTTCTGTCTTAGGTCAATGTGTGGAATCTAGATCCCTCTGTGGTCTTGAAGAGAAGGTAGCTCCAATGTCCACAGCAATATTTTACTAACCTTTTTATTCTTTTTTTTCAAGGATAATTTTTAATTGGATATTTTCTTTACATTTCAAATGCCATCCCCTTTCCAGGTTTCCCCCCAGAAACACCCTGTCCCATCCTCCATTCCCTTGCATCTATGAGGGTGTTCCTCCACCTACTTACCTACTCCTGCCTCCCCTCCCTTGAATTCCTCTGCATTGGAGCTTCACATGGCCAAAGGTCTCTCTTCCCATTGATACCCAAAAAGGTCATCCTGTGCTACATATGCAGCTGGAGCCATGGATCCCTCCATATCCAATATATACAAGGAACTCAAGAAGTTAGACTCCAGTGAACCAAATAACCCTATTAAAATGGGGTACATAGCCAAACAGAATTCTCAAGTGAGGAAACTTGAGTGGCCAAGAAGCACTTAAAGAAATGTTCAACACCCTTGGTCATCAGGGAAATGCAAATCAAAACAATCCTGAAATTCCATCTCACACCAGTCAGAATGGCTAAGATCAAAAACTCAGGTAACAGTAGATGCTGGTGAGGATGTGGAGAAAGAGGAACATTCATCCATTGTTGGTGGGATCGCAAGCTGATAAATCTACTGTGGTAAATAATCTTGCTGTTTCTCAGAAAATTGGACATAGCATTACCTGGAGACCCAGCTGTAACACTCCCGGGCTTATACCCTGAAGATGCTCCAACATATAACAAGAACAAATGTTCCACTATATTCATAGCAGCCTTATTTATAATAGCCAGAAGTTAGAACGAACCCAGATGTCCCTCACCAGAGATATGGATGCAGAAAATGTGGTACTCTTGTTCCTTTTCAGTATCTATAATATATAAACAACATATTTGGTTCTCCTGTTTTCCACATTATGACTGGTTACAAGAATGCAACCCTTCGTGTCTTTTGTTCTTCATGCTTTAAATTTGTTAATAAATCATTCTTCAAGAGAAAGAATATAAAGTGAGTGAGAAAGAGAACTTATAACAATCAGTCTAAAAAAACATATTACCATATGGAGAAATCTTAAATCTCATAAGCAGAAAAGAATCTCTTGCCTTTTAATTATAATTAATTGATACATATACATATCTATTTCTATTAATTACATATAATTGCTATACACTTGCTGGAACACTGGTTGAAGTCACAATACAGAAAAAAATATCTAGTACAGTTACACAGAAACTCATGATTTATGACATGAAAACCAAGCAGAGAGATTGTAATGCAAGATGAACATATCCAACCTATACATAAACAAAATGTTACGAAAATTGAAGAAACAACATCACTTGTGAATGATGTTTAGGCTTCAAAGAATCTGAAAACCAACTATATACACCAATTATATATATATATATATATATATATATATATATATATATATATATAATGTGTGTGTTTGCATGTGTGTGTTAACTTAAAATGGACTAGCAATAAAATGTTTGTTGTTATTTTATCTGAGTTAAAATCTCAGATAATTGCATTCTGCTTAATCTTTCCTACTTCATTTGTGTTAGCACTGTAATTAAGAAGAAAAGACTGGAATGTTTCTACAATATCTTCTTGACAATTTGGAAGAGATAGATTCATGTCTTAGAACATGTAGAAATTTGGATTATATGTACAACAGATCTGGTTGTATACAGTTTGTCTTCCCTTCTTTGTTTGCTAATACTGCCTTGTAGCCTCTCAGTCACGCTAATCAGGTTAAACCTGAGCCTGGGAGCTGTTTTTACTCTTTTCCAAAAATACAAATACATTTTTCATTTCAAGTTCCATTCTTGCAAGTACCTGAATCATGGGAAAGTACTTTAAATAATCACTACAAATCCAGCAGTCATATTTACACCTGGCATTAAATGAGTTATGCAGATAAACTTATTTATAAGCAAAGCTGTATATAAAGACTGTCCTTAAAATTTTGATGATAAATTTATGCTGTCTTATCAGGAATTCTGTGAAAGGCTTAACAGAAAAATAAAATTAAATTCATCATTTTTAATAGCTGCATAGTACTCCATTGTGTAAATGTACCACATGTTCTGTATTCATTTCTGTTGATGGACATCTGGGTTCTTTCCAGCTTCTGGCTATTATAAATAAGGCCGCTATGAACATAGTGGAGCATGTGTCCTTATTACAAGTTGGAGCCTTTTCTGTGTATATGCCCAGGAGTGGTATTGCTGGATCTTCTATTAGCACTATATCCAATTTTCTGAGGAAACGTCAAACTGATTTCCAGAGTAGTTGTACCAGCTTGCAATTCCAACAACAACGGAGGAGTGTTCCTCTTTTTCCACATCCTCACCAGCATCTGTTGTCATCTGAGTTTTTGATCTTAGCCATTCTGACTGGTGTGAGGTGGAATCTCAGGGTTGTTTTGATTTGCATTTCCCTGATGATTAAGGATGTTGAACATTTTTTTAGGTTATTCTCAGGCATTCGTTATTCCTCAGTTGAGAATTCTTTGTTTAGCTCTGTACCCCATATTTTAATAGGATTATTTGTTTTTCTGGAGTCAAACTTCTTGAGTTTTTCTTAGAAAAATGGATGGATCTAGAGGATATCATCCTAAGTGCAGTAACCCAATCACAAAAGAACACATATGATATGTACTCACTGATAAGTGGATATTAGCCTAGAAGCTCAGAATACCCAAGATACAATTTGCAAAAGACATGAAACTCAAGAATAAGGAAGACCAAAATGAGTATACTTTGATCCTACTTAGAAGGGGAAACAAAATACCCATGGACAGAGTTACAGAGCCAAAGTTCAGAGCAGAGACATAAGGAATGGCCATCCAGAGACTGACCAGCTGGGGATCCATCCCATAAACAACCACCAAACCCAGACACTATTATGGAGGCCAACAAGGACTTGCTGACAGGAACCTGATATAACTGTCTCCTGAGAGGCTCTGCCAGTGCCTGACAAATACAGAAGTTTATTCACATTGCCATCAAGTGGACATAGCACAGGGTCCCCAATGAAGGACCTAGAGAAAGTATCCAAGGAGCTGAAGGGGTTTGCAGACCCATAGCAGGAACATCAGTATGAACTAACCAGTATCCCCAAAACTCCCTGGGACTAAACCACCAATCAAAGAAATCACATGATGGGACTCATGTCTCTAGCTGCATATGTTGCAGAGAATGGCCTAGTCGGTCATCAATGGGAGGAGAGGCCCTTGGTCCTGTGAAAGTTCTATGCTGCAGTAGAGGGAAACACAAGGGCCAGGAATGGGAGTAGGTATGTTGGGGAGCAGGGGGAGGTGAAAGGGGAATTTTTGGAGGGGATACTAGGAAAGGGGATAACATTTGAAATATAAATAAAGAAAATATCTAATAAATATATAAAAGAAGGAAAGGAAGAGAGAAAGAAAGAAAGAATGAAGGAAAGAAAGAAAGAAACTAATCTATGTTTTAGCCAGAAAAATAAATAAATTAAATTATGTGATTTTTGAATATTATCTTGATCTATCTTCTGAATGCATGCTGCTCTGTTTCATAGTATAGATTAGTGTTTCATATTTCCTCTAGCAAGTCCTCAACCTTAACCCCCCTCACACAAATAACAGCAAGATAGAAATAGAGAAAGGGGAAGGGGAGAAGAAGACAACAAGGAAAACAAGGGTGATGAAGAGGCAAAGAAGAGGAGGGAGAGGAGGAGAATGAATTGCATGAAGAGGAGGAGGGAGAGGAGTAAGAGAAGAAATAAAGTCATAAGGGACATATCATCTGTCTTTGTAAACATTTATTTTTATATATTACTTTATATGTGTTTTACTTGCATATATATATGTTCATTGAGTGAATACTAAGTCTCCACAGAGGCTAGAAGAAGGTGAGGATCTCATTAAACTAAACTTAGAGTTGCTTTGTGGTGTCGTATATGTACTAGCAACCAAACCCTGGTCTTCTGAAAAAAAAAAAAAAAAAAAAAAAAAAAGCTGGGCGTGGTGGTGCACGCCTTTAATTCCAGCACTCGGGAGGCAGAGGCAGGCAGATTTCTGAGTTCGAGGCTAGCCTGGTCTACAAAGTGAGTTCCAGGTCAGCCAGGGCTACATAGAGAAACCCTGTCTCGAAACAAACAAACAAACAAACAAAACCCTTATAAAACTCCTTAAATTGTAGTAATTATTTCTAAATTATAAATGGGGAAATTGAGTTTCTCTAAAGCAAGAACCCCCCCAAAAATGACAATGAAAGTATGTAGCAGAAGACAAAATATATTCAAAAGTCTCCCATAGTGTAATCAAAAGAATACCATCTTTACTTGTTTCCCAAACTCCATGACTATTTTTTTCATATGCCTTTATAGTTTTTCAGTGTAAACTTTGGCATTGCAGACAATGCATTCCACTAGAGAAGACTGTTTGCTCTGTTCTGTGTGTTGTCACCCTTTCCTTCATTTTTATAAGCATGCATATTTTAGCTATGTTAGAGTATAATACAAACAGTATTTACCTTATATTTAGTGATAAACAAGAGAATCACTATGAATTATGGGAAAGTTTCAATTATTAAAAAGAATATTTTTCAAAATTAAATACTTTATGTAAAATTTCAGGTTGGCAACTTTTCTTAAAGAATGACCCTGTTTGTTTGACAATCATGAAGGCACGTTTTTACATTTAGTATGCATTCACATTATGCTGCACACCACTAAAGAAAAAGATTCTCATTTGAAAGATACTAGAGGCCCCCATTTTCCTATCCTTGGCCACCGCATGTTCGGAGCCCACAGTCATTTGAATTTGTGATGTTTGAATTGTACAGCATTGCATTACACTACAGATAGCAAGGAATTACCAACCTGTGCCAAAAAGTTACTCAGTCTTGTGGAGTCACATCTTGTCTCAGCTTTTGGGTTCCAGTGGAATACAATTTCCCCTTATTATGTACTAAATCATAGAAGACTTTGGTCTCATTGTGAAAAATGCTTTGTTTAGCACTCTGGGAAGACTTTTTGTGAGAAGATGTTTTTTTAAGACCTGTCAAGATTTTTTTTTTTTGCTTGGTGAATAAATTATATCCTCTGGAATTTATCAAATTAGAACTTGGCCTGGCCACATTTCTTTTAAGTAATATTTAATATCTGACTATAGACTGGAGCACAGAAAAGTAGCTTAGAGATGAGAAATACCACCAGCTAAAAGTAAGAACTTCCCCACGGAAGCTGCCAATTGATTTGTTACTGCTAAATATCCTGCACTTTTAAAAGCAGGACAGACAATTACAATGGCTTCCTAGATAGGGAAAAATAGTAAGTGTTCATAAATGTAATCATTGGATTAAATCTAGTAGAGTGTGTTATTAGGCTTTTATTACATATTATAATTAAGATAATTTGTCCTCACTTCATGATTTGCTATTTTTGGAAAGACAGATTACAGACATCTTTTACTTCAATAATGATGTGGACATTTAATACTTTTTTTTAATCTCACACAAAAAATATGTTACAAACATTTTTTCTTGGAATACTTCCAATCAGAACCCACTTGTAAAGTATTCTACATATATTACTGTTTTTTAAATAAATTGAGTAACTATAATTATTTTACTACTATAAATAAGATTTTCTACAAAAAGATGCAATCTATTCATAGATATAGGGAACACTAAACATATCCTGTGGCAAATTCTCCTTCATTAGGTTTTTGCTCTGCTATGTTGGCCCAAGAAGGCAAACGAAGCAAGGATTTCTCAGAGTGGAATAGTTCTGGATGCTGTGATATCTCGAACACAAAATACACTCTGACTTTCATCTTGTCACCATTGTTTAGGTGTCTTGACCCTGTTTTCTCCTGCTATTCCAGTTAAAGGCTAGCTAAATACAATGATCTTGGGGAATTTTAGCCAACAATATTTAAGACATATATTCAAAAATAATGAGTTTATTATCTAAACCATATAGAAATGCTTAAGTAATTGATCAAAAATTGCTTACCTTCTTTAAAACATCAAAGGACATTGTTTTTGATTGAAATAAATGAAATGATTACTAAAAACATGACATAACATATTAAAAATTGTACTATTCAATGCACATAATTGTTTAGGACCATAACAACTCTAGGCTGTTGGAAGCAAAGACAGACAACTGCTTTTTCTTACAGTAGCAGAGCCTGGTTGGGGAGAGAAAGATAATCTGGAGGAGTTCCAGGGTGACTTGCTGGTTTAAGTATTTGAGTCCACAATCTAATAATTTCTGACCAACTTTATTCTCAAACTAAAGTAGAAGTCAATTATTTTATGTCTGCATGTCAGGGTTATCCAGTGACCAGACTGTGACTGAGGGGTCACCTCAACAGCTATGAACTCTCTGCCTTGATGTAACCTGCTTAACCTCTCTCATCAAAGGAAGACCCCCCAACCCCCAAAAAATGATCTCATAGATCTAGACAGGCAGATAGCTGGAGAACTTTAGAGGCTAAGAAGAAGGATAGAGAGAAACTGAGCCACAGATTTCACAGATAACAATTTTTTTTTAAATAGGGAAATCATCTTCAAAGACATGACAAAGATTCTTTTCCCAGAAATATATCAGACAACAAAATTTGAACAAACGTGTATCAAAAAATGATTACTAATAGGTCTAAAATGTCCCATACTCTAGTTGTAGTAAGGCAAAAACCAGACCCTTCTTCAGTATTGGGGAAATATTTTCAGGAATTAAAAGTAGATATTGAACAATCATCCATCCTGACCAAGTAGGTTTCATCCCAGGGATGCAGGGATGGTTCAATATACGGAAATCCATCAACGTAATCCAGTATATAAACAAACTCAAAGACAAAAACCACATGGTCATCTCCTTAGATGCGGAAAAAGCATTTGACAAGATCCAACACCCATTCATGATAAAAGTCTTGGAAAGATCAGGAATTCAAGGCCCATACCTAAACATGATAAAAGCAATCTACAGCAAACCAGTAGCCAACATCAAAGTAAATGGTGAGAAGCTTGAAGCAATCCCTCTAAAATCAGGGACTAGACAAGGCTGTCCACTTTCTCCATACCTATTCAACATTGTACTTGAAGTCCTAGCCAGAGCAATTCGACAACAAAAGGAGATCAAAGGGATACATATTGGAAAAGATGAAGTCAAAATATCACTTTTTGCAGATGATATGATAGTATATATAAGTGACCCTAAAAATTCCACCAGAGAACTCCTAAGCCTGATAAACAGCTTCGGTGAAGTAGCTGGATATAAAATTAACTCAAACAAATCAATGGCCTTTCTCTACACAAAGAATAAACAGGCTGAGAAAGAAATTAGGGAAACAACACCCTTCTCAATAGTCACAAATAATATAAAATATCTTGGCGTGACTCTAACTAAGGAAGTGAAAGATCTGTATAATAAAAACTTCAAGTCTCTGAAGAAAGAAATTATAGAAGATCTCAGAAGATGGAAAGATCTCCCATGCTCATGGATTGGCAGGATCAACATTGTAAAAATGGCTATCTTGCCAAAAGCAATCTACAGATTCAATGCAATCCCCATCAAAATTCCAAATCAATTCTTCAACGAATTAGAAAGTGCAATCTGCAAATTCATCTGGAATAACAAAAAACGTAGGATAGCAAAAACCCTCCTCAAGGATAAAAGAACCTCTGGTGGAATCACCATGCCGGACCTAAAGCTCTACTACAGAGCAATTGTGATAAAAACTGCATGGTACTGGTATAGTGACAGACAAATAGACCAATGGAATAGAATTGAAGACCCAGAAATGAATCCACACACCTATGGTCACTTGATCTTCGACAAGGGAGCTAAAAACATCCAGTGGAAGAAAGACAGCATTTTCAACAAATGGTGCTGGCACAACTGGTTGTTAACATGTAGAAGAATGCGAATCGATCCATTCCTATCTCCTTGTACTAAGGTCAAGTCTAAGTGGATCAAGGAACTTCACATAAAACCAGAGACACTGAAACTTATAGAGGAGAAAGTGGGGAAAAGCCTTGAAGATATGGGCACAGGGGAAAAATTCCTGAATCGAACAGTAATGGCTTGTGCTGTAAGATCGAGAATTGACAAGTGGGACCTCATGAAACTACAAAGCTTCTGCAAGGCTAAAGACACCATCAATAAGACAAAAAAACCACCAACAGATTGGGAAAGGATCTTCACCTATCCTAAATCAGATAAGGGACTAATATCCAATATATATAAAGAACTCAAGAAGGTGGACTCCAGAAAGTCAAATAACCCCATTAAAAAATGGGGCTCAGAACTGAACAAAGAATTCTCACCTGAGGAATACCGAATGGCAGAGAAGCACCTGAAAAAATGTTCAACATCCTTAATCATCAGGGAAATGCAAATCAAAACAACCCTGAGATTCCACCTCACACCAGTCAGAATGGCTAAGATCAAAAATTCAGGTGACAGCAGATGCTGGCGAGGATGTGGAGAAAGTGGAACACTCCTCCATTGTTGGTGGGATTGCAAGCTTGTACAACCACTCTGGAAATCAGTCTGGCGGTTCCTCAGAAAATTGGACATAGTACTACCGGAGGATCCAGCAATACCTCTCCTGGGCATATATCCAGAAGATGTCCCAACCGGTAAAAAGGACACATGCTCCACTATGTTCATAGCAGCCCTATTTATAATAGCCAGAAGCTGGAAAGAACCCAGATGTCCCTCAACAGAGGAATGGATACAGAAATTATGGTACATTTACACAATGGAGTACTACTCAGCTATTAAAAAGAATGAATTTATGAAATTCCTAGCCAAATGGATGGACCTGGAGGGCATCATCTTGAGTGAAGTAACACAATCACAAAAGATCTCACACAATATGTATTCATTGATAAGTGGATATTAGCCCAAAACTTAAGATACCCAAGATATAAGATACAATTTGATAAACGCATGAAACTCAAGAAGAATGAAGACCAAAGTGTGGACATTGTGCACCTTCTTAGAATTGGGAACAAAACACCCAGGGAAGGAGTTACAGAGACAAAGTTCGTAGCTGTGATGAAAGGATGGACCATTTAGAGACTGCTGTATCCAGGGATCCGTCCCATAATCAGCTTCTAAACGCTGACACCATTGCATACACTAGTAAGATCTTGCTGAAAGGACCCAAATATAGCTGTCTCTTGTGAGACGATGCCGGGGCCTAGCAAACACAGGAGTGGATGTTCACAGCCAGCTATTGGATGTATCACAGGGCTCCCAATGGAGAAGCTAGAGAAAGTACCCAAGGAGCTAAAGGGATCTGCAACCCTATTGTTGGAACAACATGAGGTACTAACCAGAACCCTGGAGCTCTTGTCTCTAGCTGCATATGTATCGAAAGATGGCCTAGTCGGCCATCAATGGAAAGAGAGGCCCATTGGACTTGCAAACTTTATATGCCCCAATATAGGGGAATGCCAGGGCCAAAAGAATGGGAATGGGTGGGTAGGGAAGTGGGGGGCGCTATGGGGGACTTTTGGGATAGTATTGGAAATGTAATTGAGGAAAATATGTAATAAAAATATTAAAAAAAAAAAAAAAAAAAAAGTAGATATTGAGGTGAGTGGCAGCCCTGAGGCAGCTTCCTAGTTTTGGTAGATTAGCTTGTCAGCTTCAAAGTAGCAGGGGTCCCAATCCTAAGAAGGAGCACAGTGTCCACACTTTGGTCTTCATTCTACTTGAGTTTCATGCGTTTAGCAAATTGTATCTTATATCTTGGGTATCCTAAGTTTTGGGCTAATATCCACTTATCAGTGAGTACATATTGTGTGCGTTCCTTTGTGATTGTGTTACCTCACTCAGGATGATGCCCTCCAGGTCCATCCATTTGCCTAGGAATTTCATAAATTCATTCTTTTTAATAGCTGAATAGTACTCCATTGTGTAAATGTACCACATTTTCGGTATCCATTCCTCTGTTGAGGGGCATCTGGATTCTTTCCAGCTTCTGGCTATTATAAATAAGGCTGCTATGAACATAGTGGAGCATGTGTCCTTCTTACCAGTTGGGACATCTTCTGGATATATACCCAGGAGAGGTGTTGCTGGATCCTCCGGTACTATGTCCAATTTTCTAAGGAACCGCCAGACTGATTTCCAGAGTGATTGTACAAGCTTGCAATCCTACCAACAATGGAGGAGTGTTCCTCTTTCTCCACGTCCTCACCAGCTGAAAGGACCCAGATATAGCTGTCTTTTGTGAGACTATTCCAGGGCCTAGCAAACACAGAAGTGGATGCTCACAGTCAGCTATTGGATGGATCACAGGGCTCCCAATAAAGAAGCTAGAGAAAGTACCCAAGGAGCTAAAGGGAACTGCAACCCTATAGGTGGAACAACATTCTGAACTAACCAGTACCCCGGAGCTCTTGACTCTAGCTGCATATGTATCAAAAGATGGCCTAGACGGCCATCACTGGAAAGAGAGGTCCATTGGACACACAAAGTTTATATGCCCCAGTACAGGGGAATGCCAGGGCCAAAAAAAATGGGAATGGGTGGGTAGGGAAGTGAGGGGAGGGTATGGGGGACTTTTGGGATAGCATTGGAAAGGTAATTGAGGAAAATACATAATAAAAAATATTAAAAATTAAAAAAAAACACAAAATAACCCAACAAAGTAGCAGGGGTCAGTGTAGGAATATCCCAGTCAGAGTATATAGTGTGGTTTTCTGATATTAGCTTGTTTGTATTCTGTTTATTTTTGTTGTTTAAGGCCCTCTTTTATTCTATCATACAGCTAGCTAGGGATTGACTATGTAGCCTAAGACAGGCTCTCACTAAGAGCAATTCTGTTGTCTCAGCCTACCATGTGCTAGGATTACCTATGCTTCAGTGTGAATGGCTTTGGACCATTCTTGGGTGGGTAAAACTTTAATCCCTTGTTTAGGAATCTCACATCAACAGTTTTCCTTGACTTAGTTATTGCAAATTCTCTATCTTCTGAACTCACTGTAATGTTTCTAGTCTCTCCTTTTAAAAATCAAACTCTTTCTGAGGATGCTGTCCTCAAGTATGCTCTTAAACATTGCAAACTAGCTGCATAGGTGCTATGAGTTTCAGACCTTCAGTTGCTGGAATGTGTATTTCCTATGGTTAGTCCCATTTACTATACTAACAGAGCAGGAAGTTCCTTCTGTGGTGTGGCCAGAAACACAGTCTAGTGTAAGTTGAAGCCTGTCTACTTTATGTGCACGTGATAGAAAATCACTATGAAATCACTACTAATGAAGCAGGAAATTTTCCATATTTTCAAGGCCAGTCTGCCCACCCCTAGACTCGACAGGAAGAAACAACAATGAAATAATAAATGATGGAACAAATAAGTATTCACATATGACTTGCCAGATAGTATCAAGCAAAAGATGTGGAAGCGAAAGGAAAGAAAACCAGACCAACAAAGCAAGGCAAGTATGGTATAAACTATTGAAAACAGAGTAAATCAGAAGCCCTATCCCCTCCCCCCATCTGCCAGAGAGAATGAATGATGTATGTAGGAGAGGCACACTGTTCCTTAAACCTTTCTGAAGATCCAGCGTAGTATCGGAACTCTTTCCTACAGTTTCCACTTAACCTCCACACTCACCTTCTGTGCTGTCTGTGCTGATAACATGCTCTTTCAGGCTTCCATGTGAAATGCTACTTATATCACTGTCAGCTCTGCTGTGCACTTGCACTTGATGTTCAATTCTACGATGCCTCTCTTCCCCATCCCTGAAGTGTTTTAACAATATCAATCCATTGTCCACTGACCTCCATTATTCCTGACTGTGAGTTATGACTATGGTACTTGAATTGCATAAATCAACAATGTACTAAAATAAAAACCCTAGCAATTCCAATGTAAAAATAAAAGAATGGTATTTTATTTCAAGAAAAATTCTAAAGACACAATCATCTAGTCAATGTGTAATGAATATATTTGTGTGTGCATGTGTGTGTGTTTATATTCATAAAATTCGAATAAGATCTTATACAACACATTTTTTCACTAATTATTTTAAATAATTTCAATTCCTTAGTAAAAATATACAATGTCCTTGACTGGGACAAAAACTTCTTGAATCATATGAATAAAGTATAAATCATAAATGAATAAAATGATAACATTTGCTTATCAGAATTGAGCATTGCTCTTTAAAGAAAGATATGCATTATTTGCTGTTACATATGTATAGAATGATTGCAAATAACTCTATTATACTACACATACTCAATACTCAGCCTTTGAGCTACTATTTTTTCTTAGGACAAAATAACCCCCATACATATCCTAAATGACTGGATATATTTTGGTCTGTGTTTCAGGAGTTCCAGCTCATATATAGCTGGATCTGTAGTTCGAGCCTGAATCAAATCTTGGTATTACAGCAGTGAAAACAATTGGAAGAAGAGACCAGTCACCTAATGGAAGGCACAAAGCAATGAGGGTGGGGTTCAACTATCAAAGACTCAACCCTCTATTATGTATTCTCCACCTAGGCCCCATCCACTGAACTCTCTACCACCTCCTAAAGCAGTATACTAGAACAATGAAACTTCAAATCACTGCCAAACAAATCTATTGCTATGCTGCCTGGATTCAGTTAGTAACAAAAGAATGTTTAGTGAATAACTTGATTTATACGGAGATCTAAAATAGAAAATGCAAATATAAAGTCAGTGAGATATAACTGTCATTTCAATTACAGTCGTATGCCTCTGAAGGAGCAGGGACACTGTTGTAGGTTAGCAGCTGTATCACTAGAAGTTTGTGTATTTATACTGAACTGCTAGAATAATACCAGAGACGCAGAGGAAGAAAGAACCAAACTACACATGTATTGGTACTTTGTAAGCTCTTGTCTCCAAAATCACGAAAACAATTGAGGAAGTAAAATCAATTTTTATGTATTTACGAAAATAAATAAAACCATTAAGCATCAATACAATTAAGTAATACAATAACAATATAATATTAAAATACATCACATGAAAAGAGGGGACTACCTGGGAAGAGGTCAAGTGGAAAGAGGCAAGCAAGACAGTATAATTGAGGATGAATATGATCAGTGCACATGAATGAAAATATCATAATGAAACCTCTTATTTCATATAATGAGTATATGCTATATTACTAAATAAGCCTGCTTTGCAATATTCTATGTAAAATACTTAAAAATACTTATAAATATTTAAATAAATATTATATAGAAAATAAAACTAAATGTAAAAATAGTTGAGGCTGGAGAAGATTTCGATACTTAAGAGCACTCAATGTTGTCTCAAATTTCATGGGTTCAGGTCCCAGTACCTACATGGTGGTTCATAAACATCTGTAATTTCAGTTTAAGGTTAACATGTGGCCTCTTCTGGCCTCTCCTTACCTCTCACATCATTGACCACACTCATCGTACACATACATACATGTTGGCAAGACAGTCATGCCTGTAAAAAAAACCAATAATACATCTAAAAAATTTAAAAGAGAGTAATGAGTTATACAAATGAAAAATCATTCATGTAAAATGTTAAGGCCAGGACTAGTGAGATGACTTATGAGAAAAAGACATGTATCAGAGAGCCTGATAACCTAGTTAGAGCCTTGGAGCTCATACATTGGAAGGAGAGAAGCAACTTCTAGAAATTACGCTCTCATATCCATGTATAAGGCATGTGCACATTCTCTCTCTCTCTCTCTCTCTCTCTCTCTCGCTCGCTCCCTCTCTCTCGCTCGCTCGCTCTCCCTCTCTCTAGCTCTCTCTCTCTCCCTCCCTCCCTCTCTCTCTATTTCTCTCTCATAAACACACACACACACACACAACACAGACACACACAGACACACACATACACAAACACACACACACGAAGAAAGAATAAAGAAATACAAATATAAAGACTTAACTAAAAATTTTGCTCCTTGCTGTCCCTAGGGATGTAGCTTGCAGTGTGCTTTAGGACATACACCATTTATATTGAAATGACAGAGTGGATCGTTAAGGATTATCATTTGGCTTAAAGGATCTGAACTGACCCCATAGGAAGAAGAATTCTAACAGAAACTAAAATGTTGATAAGATGTGAGGCCCGGGGCTCATTTAGAGTCACTTAAGGCCCATACTGTGAGCTAGAAGACCATTTTCCTTGCATTGATAAAAAGGCATTTTTATAATATAAGGTACCAAGACAGTTGTAAATGAAAGTTTTCTTTGCTCAATGGGAGGAAATTAAAATTATGCTAAGTGGACCACTAAATTAAGCTTCTAAATATAAATATAGACATGCTAAAAGGCCAAGTCACCCTCAATCCATTGAGAAAGCAAGACACCCAAGAGGGAAGCTGCACTTTGTAAGAACAAGGAAGAGGCTGCATGCTGGCTTTGAGCACCAGAGACATGAACCTTGTGACTCATGAAAATTTTAAACAGGAATTTGCAAGATGAAAAACTCTTTTTTAATATGCTCCCTTGATGATAATTATTTGAATTTATTTGGGCTTCTTTTAAAACACTTGTTTGTTCTTTGAGGATTTCATACCTGCATATAATGTATATCAGCCATACCTTCTACTACTTTCTAATTCTTTAACTAGCTCCCCAAGTCTCCAACCTAAATTTATGCCTTCCTTCCATCCTCCTTTGTCTGTGTCTCTCACATGACCTCTCTTCATCCTTCCCTATTTTCCTCCCCCCTTCTTCTCTCTTCGTTTACTCTTCTTTAATAGAATCTACTGAGTCCAACCTGAAATGACCTTGCAGGCTCTAATATGCATTGGTATGTGGCCATTCACTAGAGTTATACTATAAACTGACTCCCCGCATCAGCCATCAACTCTCAGTATTACCTCAGCTGTGGCTGGAGATTCTTGTGTCTCCCTTGTGCTGACGTGTTGACCAGTTTGATCTTGTGTAAGTCCTATGCAGGCAACCATAGTTTCTGTGGCTTCGTGGGCACAACAGTCAGTCAGTCATTTCTTGGTTAAAACCCATTACTTCAGCCTGTTCCTTTGGAAAATGAGGCTTTTTCACTTCTGTAGAATTCTACTGGGATGTTTGCTGAGCATTTGTGGGAAGGGAATGTGATATAGATTATCTCCTCTGTGAATGAACACTCCATAGATTTGTTTTTCTTCTGCCACTTTGAACAGTCTGTGTATTAACTCTTGTCTACGGTACAAAACTGCTTTACTGGCAAGAGCAGAAAGATGAACTAATCTGGGGGTATAGACATAGACATTTAGAAGGCACTTTGGTACTATGACTCTTTAGAAAATAGACAAAAGCAGTAGTTCATCTCTATAAAAATGTGTACTCTCCAACCACAGGATCTTGGCCTTGGTCAGACTAAAAGCACAAAATATGAGTTTCTTTATCTGGGATGGCCTTATTCAGATCATAAACCATATATGACCATAACACCTGTAATTAGTTTTTAAATGGGGATTAGATTTCTAAAGCTCTGGCTATTTTTTTCCTTTTTGCCTTACATACTTTTAAGATTATGTAGAATAAAAAGTAAAATGAGAAATAATGATATCATAAGTATTTCTTCTCATAAACATGGTTTAGTATTAGTTTTTTATTAATTACTCTATTTACATTTCAAACATTGTGCTCTTTTCCAGTCTCCCCTTCACAAACCCCCTACCGCATACCCTTCCCCTTTGCCTCTAAGATCAGGTGCTTCCTTATCCAGTCTCTGTTCACCCCTTTATCGCCCCTCTTCTTTGGAGCAACAAGCCTTCACAGGACTAAGAGCCCCCCCCCCCTCCATGGATGCCAGATAAGGCCATTCTCTGCTATATATGTAGCTGGAGTCATGGACCCACCCATGTATACACATTGGTTGGTGGTTTAGTTTCTGGGAGTTCTGAAGGGTCCTGTTAATTGATATTGTTGTTCTCCCTCTGGGGTTGCAATCTTCTTTATCTGCTCCTTCATTCCTTCCCTGAACTCTTCCACTGGGATCCATGGTCTCAATCCAATGGTTGGCTGGGAGTATCTGCATATGTATTAGTCAGGTGATAGCAGAACCTCTCAGGGATCAGTCATACTAGGCTCCTGTCTGCAAGAAAATTTTGGCATCAGCTATAGTATAGGGGTTTGATGTCTGCAGATAGGGTGTAGCCCAGTGTGTGGTGGTCTATCGATGATGGCCTTTCCCTCAGCCCTCAGTCTCCTCCTCCTCCTCCTCCTCCTCCTCCTCCTCCTCCTCCTCCTCCTCCTCCTCCTCCTCCTCCTCCTCCTCCTTCTTCTTCTTCTTCTTCTTCTTCTTCTTCTTCTTCTTCTTCTTCTTCTTCTTCTTCTTCTTCTTCTTCTTCTCCATGATCTTCTTAGACAAGAACAAACCTGGGTTAATAACTTTGAGATTGGTGAGTGGCACCAACCCTCCACTGTGGGCAATGTCTTTCAACTGGAGGTAGTCTTTTCAGGTTCTTTCTCCCTTTTGTTGTGCATTTTAGCTAAATGTGATCCCCCCCCACCCCCACCATGGGCTCCTGGTAGCCTTTTGCATCTCTGTAGTCTGGTACTTTCTAGTGGTTTGCCAAGTTCCCCACCCCTACTGCTACATATTTCAATTCATGTTCCTGGCCCTCTCAACTTCTCTCCTGTGTCTTCCCATACTTGGTCCCGCTCCTCCTTTTTCTGAGCCTCCCCTCTCCTATCCAGATCCATCCTTCCCTCAGCCTCCTGTGATTATTTTGTTCCCCCTTCTAAGTGAAATTGAAGCATCCACATTTTGGTCTTCCTTATGGTCTGTTAGTTGTATTGTGGGTATGCTGAGCTTTTGGAGTCACTTATCAGTGAGTACATGCCATGTGTATACATTTGGGTTGGGTTATGTCACACAGGATGATATTTTCTCCTACCATCCTTTTGCCTACAAAATTCATGAAATCATTTTTAATATCTGAGTAGTATTTCATTGTGTAAATGTACAAGACTTTCTGTATGCATTCCTCACTTGAGAGACATTTGGGTTCTTCCTAGCTTCTAGCATTTATAAATAAGGCTACTATGAACATAGTGGAGTATGTGTCCTTATTACAAGTTGGAGCATCTTCTGGGCATATGCCCAGGAATAGTATAGCTGGGTCTTCAGGTAGAACTATTTCCAATTTTCTGAGGAATAGCAAGACTGATTTCTAGAGTAGTTGTACCAGCTTTCATTCCCACCAGCAATTTTCTTTCTCCACATCCTTGACAGCATCTGCTGTAATCTGAATTTTTGATCTTAGCCATTCTGATCGGTGTGAGGTGGAATCTCAAGTTTATTTTGATTTGCATTTCCCTGATAACTATGGATGTTGAAAAAAAAATTTTTTTCAATCTGGTTATCTCTGTTGTTACCTGACCTTGTTGTCTCTGACTGAAGCCTCCTCATCCTGTGAGCCTGATTATAAAGAACCTCCTAGGAATCAGCTGTCTCTGAGTAAAGGTTTCTATGTAGTGGTGCTAGAGCACCTGATCTGTGAGCCTGGTTGTGATGTACCTCCTTGGAGTCAATCAGTCTCTGGATGTGGAAGTTGGGGGGAGGGGACGTACCTGATCTGCCCATGGGCTCAGTTGTGGCCTGGAAGGATGATGTGTCTTTGGCAGGGTAGATATGCCTGTGTCTGCTGGGCCCTGTGTGAGACCCAGTTAGGCCAGGTATTGTGGTGTGTGTGTGGGGGGGGTGGTGATCCAGGTTGTAATGGACCTGCTAGGAGTCAAGTTGTCTGTTGGTGTGGGAAGGAGTCTGGAGTATTGTCTCTACTCCTGACAGAGTTTTGGGCTCACAGGATCTAGTATTAGTTTTAACAATTAGGTTTCCTCAATCAGTAAGCAGAGAGTTAATTGTTTTATTTTGAATGAGGAGTCTGCATTAGTCAATCCTTTAAGATGGATGTAGTAACCCAATATTGCCTGATTAGACAATGTTTTGCGTGTTTTGTGGGTAGCACCAACCAGTAATACTTGAAAGACCATCACACCTTTAAAGTGGTACTGTTCCCTATGAAAGCTGTAAATAACATCTAAATTTAGATGGAATTAGAGTATAAAATTAGTCACATAAAAAGGAAATAAAAGGTAAAATATCACGAATGATGGTTAAAATGAATACTTACTGAAGTGATAGTATTTCACATAAATTTGGTTGGATAAATGATTTTCAACTTAATTTTGAAATTTATTTCTCTTGACGCATTTTATAATTTTTATGTCTACTAGAACAACCCTATAATCTTCATTTTGTTTTGTTATATGTTTCTTATACACAGTATTAACCTATGAGACTAAAACCTAATAAAAGAGAAGATATTTTTGTCAAAAAGATGATTATATCTCTACTCCTGCAGATATTTTAAAAGTAGACATGAAAACAGTAAAAAATACTGTGGGTTTATTGGCATATATTACATTGAGATCTATTCTAAAATCATTGATGTTTTATCATTATTTTTATTTTATTGTATTATTTTATTAGCATCTTAGTTACTTTTCTATAGCTGTGATAAAACACATAACAAAATGCAAGTTGGAGATAAAATAGTTTATGTCCATCATTGAGGAAATCCAAGGCAGAAATTCAAGCCCTACAGGAACTTGGAGGGCAGAACTAATGCAGAATCACAGAGAAGTATTCTTACTCTTTGGTTTTCCATGGCTTGCTCAGCCCTTACAGGACCACTTGTTCAGATATGACATGCCCACAACTGAGGGCTGGGTCTTCCATACCACTCATTAGATATAAAAATTGCTCATAGACTTGTCTTTAGTACAATCTGATGAGAACATTTTCTCAATTGAGATTCTTTCTTCACAAATGTGTCACTTGAAAAACAAACAAGCATACAAAAACCCAAAACCTAACCATCACAATTATAAAATAATAATGATATATATTTATAAATTGCAAAGTGACATTTTCATATATGCATATAATATGGACTGATCAAATCACAGTGATTCGCATATCTGTGAACATCAAGTCCTGCCATTTCTTTGTATAAGAAACATTCAAAAGCACCTCTTTTTCACTCTTTTCAAATACAGGCTACTTCACTACAAACTACACACACCACATGTGTTTGCTGTAACTTATGTAAGCAAATTGCTTAATGCATGCAGAAAAGCTTACATGGATGTAAATCAGTGTTCTAACAACAAATTGTTTAATTTTGGTCTTACTCTACAATTCAGTACCTGAAGGAATTTCATTATGATTTCTTAGAAAGCTATGAATGGAGACCTCACTTGGACTTTGTACATTGGTGCAGCAGTGTTAGTATCATTAAATCTGAAGTCTAATGTTATTCATTTTCTATCTTTGTTCAGAAAGTTATCTGGCATTGGTAGAAATGAACATAATTTCAGGATTAACAAGGCCATGTTCTGTGTACAGGGCTGTGTTCTGCTGTATGAGTTAAGTATCTACTGGAGAGGGATGCTTATTATTCAGCATCAGCAATATTTGACAGAGAGCCCGTGCTTGCACCATAAAATTGCAAGCATCTAGAAATCTGCATGTCCAGATGTTTGATATGTAGGGAATGATCTCTTTCAGATTAGCTTCTCACAGATAGATTTGACATTCAGAGTGTGAACAATCCACTAATCTACTAGGGTCCACTGGCCCATCTCTCACAGGCTGTCACATTATGATTATAGACTATGGTGCAGATGGACCTGTATGTCCAGATGTAACTATGTTGAGCCAGAAAGCATGGGCATTTGGGCTATTACTGGATGCCAATTATGTAGAATGAGGTAAAATGCCACTTCTGTTTAGAATGATGGGGAAGTGGTTGAATTAGGAGGAACAATTTCACTTGTAATGTGCATCTCATCATTGAGCAGCAACCTGTTTCTTAATGCAGATATTTTGTTGTATCAGACAAGAAGTGCCATGAGGGCAGGTATATTGCCTGTGTTTTTCCATTTTAATCTTATCAACATACTATATAATAGAGCCTAATATAAAACAAATCTGTAAACATTTTGTCACTCAAACATTGCTACCATTGTCTAGTCATTGGCTCTGCACGTATTATACATATTTATTCATGTACAAGATTTTTGAAACATATTACCTTAAAGAAATATAGACATATTCTTCCTTCTGTCCCTCCTCCATTCCCTTGTTCCTTCCTTTATTCATTCCTATCTCCCATTTCATTTGTTTTTCTTGTTAATTTAAAAAATAACTTTATTTCTTACCATACACTCTAGTGTGTGTGTGTGTGTGTGTGTGTGTGTGTAAGTATGATGCCTCTATGAGGGTACACATGCCAAAGTGGACTTGTAGAAGACTGAAGGCAAACTTTTTGAGTTGGTGCTATCCTTCCACCTTTCTATCTATTCTGGAAATAGACCTCTTGTTATAAGGGTTGGCTGGCAAATGTTAACCCATTGATCCACCCTTCAAACCCCAATCTCCTTTCTTATGTAATCTTTAATGAATAGTAGGCTATGGATATGGTCTTGTGTTTTGTAGGAGATTTTAAGTCTTTATGAGTTGTGTGATTTATTTCAGGGAAAATAATAAAAAAAAAAAGAAAGGCCTGTCACATGATTGCCCTGTCTTTCATAACCATAATAAAATTTCTATGGGTAGAAAAGAAGTAGTGGCCTCATATTTTACACTCAGCCACTCAGACATAGAGAATTATGTAAAGCAAGTGATAAGGTTTGCATTTAATAAAAAGTGTTATTTTTCTACTTTTAGAGTTGTGCTCTAAATATTTGCTATATGTGTTCTACTTTGCATTAGAAGAAAAAGACCCAATCCAAGAAGTAGATAGGGAATCAGAACTTACTGCTCTAAGGAAGCTGCTTACCAACCTGGTAATTCTGCAGTTTATAGTATGCAAATGGTGATTTAAGGAGAACATGAATCAAAGCTTCCTTGTTTTCCAAATGAGAAGATGGGATTTTAGCCAGTTGGGTTTTTAATGTACCTCTTAAAATTTAAAGGCTAATATTTAAAAAAAAAATTACTTGCAAGAATCCTATAAGAATACTTAGCTTATTGGAAACAATTTCAGCAAAACATTTCTAGCTCTACCATATTACAGACTTGCATGAAGATTAGCATGTCATGATATCTGTTCTGAGGTGGAGATGCTATCTGATTTAAGACAGATTATTTAGTGACTCTTCAATATTAAAGAGAGACACTTTCAATAAAGACATGATTTAGTTTTAGATTTTAGGGTTTTCTTGGGCTAGCTGTGAGCAGTACAGTGCCTTCTACTAATTGTCCACAACACACTATTTCAGAGTTAGGTAGGCTGAGGATCATCTGCATTAAAGGAGTTCCAATTTGTAATGTCATTTAACCTCATTGTAAGTCAAGGAATATTTTTCTCTCATTCCCGTACAAAGTCCGAGACTGACACAGAGAGAGATAGAGAAAAATAAGAGAGAGACAGTGATCTGCGTGCATGTGCACACACAAACACAAACACACACACACACACACACACACACAAGAAAGCGAGAGAATGAGAAGAAGGGAGCAAGGGGAGAGGGAGCAAGAAAGCGTGAATCTACAAGAACACAAGGCAGTAGCTGGGCCGTGGTGGCACATGCCTTTAATCCCAGCACTTGGAAGGCAGAGGCAGGCAGATTTCTGAGTTTGAGGCCAGCCTGGTCTACAAAGTGGGTTCCAGGACAGCCAGGGCTATACAGAGAAATCTTGACTAGGAAAACAAAACAAAACAAAACAAGAAAAAACAAAACAAAACAAAACAAAACACTAGGCAGTAGTACTCCAGAAGAAAAAAATCATATATTGGGTTTTGTAGATGTAGCAATCTGAAATTAAGCATTGAGAGTTTCTGTCATATAAGGAGAGTATTGTTTTATACAAGGAGAAAAACTCTACTCTCATGTCTTCTGGTTTGCACGGTAGGGATTTTACTGATGGAACCATTTTTCCCAGTCTGTATTTCACAGATTTGAGGAAGAACTTCTGTAAATGAGTCCTTTTATACTGGTAACATGACATTTACATGTTACAGAGCTTGTAACTATTATCTTGCAAGCATAGGGGATCAATCAGATTTCAACCAAATATATAACTGTAAATTATTTTGAAAATTACAATTTGAGATTCAAAGATGAATATTGAGAGGAACTTCATTATTTTGTCAGGATTTATTCAGTATTGAAAAATAAGAAAACATACTTTAACACTTAAAAAATAAAGCAACAAGCATCTTGGAATAAGTTGGCAAGATTATGTGAACTTAGAGTGTCATTATGATATATTATAAATATACAATTTGAAATAATATGTAAAATCCACCTTGCAGGCGGTTGTACCGATATGAGTATAGATTCTAATAATACATTTATAATAAAATTGTCTGAAAAGAGAAATCTTGAACTTGGATGAACAAAAAAGAATTATATGATGGTGTTGAGAGGAAAAGGAAAGCAGGGAATTGATACAATTATACTCTCAAAAATAAACAAAAAATAAAAATAGTTAATATCACCTAGAACTTTGCAAATAACCTTTGTTTCTTAGATCCTAGTTTCCCATTTTGATCCAGGTTCTCATTGCAAACCATGCACACCTATTTTCTCCATCTCGATTGCTTCCTGCTGCTTCCTCATAAAACAGTAGGGGACGTCCATTTATACAAGAAAACACAGCAATTTAGAAAGTGGAGCATTTGATCTTGTTAGAAGTAGGAATCTGAGTTATCACTTGTGTATTCTCAGGAAGATTGTCAGCATGCAGAAGTGGTCTAGTAGCTTCTTCAGTTGGTAATGTCTAGAGCATATGGTATGGGGATTGGTTTTCTCACTTTCATGAATCATTTTACGTAATGGATATGAAGTGAAGGTTCTATGCCCCAGTGTAGGGGAGTACCAGGGCTGGGAAGCAGGAGTGGGTGAGTTAGTGAACGGGGGGGGGGGGGGGCGGGGGGGATTTTCAGAGCGGAAACCAGGAAAGGGGATAACATTTGAAATGTAAATAAAGAAAATAAAAAACAACATTATTTTGTTTTCTACAAAATTAATCTGTAACGGGAAGGAATATTTATAGAGTTATAGGAGGAGTAAATAGAATAGTAATGTATAGAAGCGTACCAAGTTCTACAAGAGTGGTACATAAAAGGACGACTCAGTAATTATAAGTATTTGCTGCAATTGCAGAATCTGGGTTCAGTTCCCAATATGCACACACAATGCTCACAGCTGCCTATAACTCCAGTACTGTCTATAGTCCAGATCTGTCACCTATTTCTGGTCTTTTCAGTTGCCCACAAACATATATAACACACGTGTATATTCAGGTACACATACATATACATAAAATAGAAGCTAAATAAATATTTAAAAATATTTTTGATTTTATTATCTATAAATTCTATGGAATATATCTATATTATTCTATGGAATATATATACATATATATATTATTAATTTAAGTGTCAAAATCAAAGTGTGTTTATACATTTTAGGGCATTCTTAACTGTTTATATCTCATAAAGTTATGTTTGAATTTTTAAAATTAAACTTATAAGGCACTATTTTAAGAAACACTATATTATTTATATAGTGGTGTATGTTTCTAATTATATTAAAATGTGTTCAGGGATAAGAAATGTTGAGAATATAGAAAATGTATAATACTTTTCCTTATAAATGACAGTTACAGCATTGTAAAATATTCTAATATGAGATATAAATGACTTTAAAATTTGGATTTGATGAATAACCTGCATTCTTCTATTAAATTCTGTATAGAGGAATTAAATGAAGCATGGAAAACAGTAATTGGCAAATTACTGTGTTTCCTAAGTGTCTCTGTCTGGTGGTCCCCTGCCCTAACAGTATGGGGAGGGCACACACTAGTAGACTTCTTGACTTATTGAGAACTGTGTCAACCTTTGCAGTTTGCATTATTATACCCACAGCATTGTTCATAAAAACATTTTTCAGTGTAAGAAAATGGTAAGATATCTTTTGGCTTTTTCCTAATTATTTTTTCAGAGCACATAAGATTAAACCACTTTTTCTTTTTGGTTTGAACAAAGGTAATTATTATACTAGTAATTGTTAGACCTTAAAGGGACAAATTTCTAGAAGTTTTGGCTAGCATATTTTCAAATAGAAAGACGTGGAATGTTGCATTATTGAAGTCTCCAGTTAAAAGAAACTCGAGGTCCAATGAAATTTAACTTATAATGTCTATCTAGACTAATTGATAATGTGTAACTGTAAGTGCATATCTAGAATTATGCCCTGAGTTTTATGTTGGGAAAAAGAGAAAGGAAGGCCATAGAATTAATTTAAAATCACTTCAGTTCTCAGCAACTACATTTACCTGAATAAGACCTGGTTAATATCTAGCCAGTGATAATTTCAACGTGCATATGTTAGAATTCTCCAAGGGTCAAACTTGCATGAGGAGCTATTGATATTGAATGGCCGCTGTAAGGAGGATAGTCATTCTTTTTAAGGATATGGCTGTTGGCAGATTGTCCCTGTCCAACTGGACATCTCTGATCCAATGTCCCTATGGTCATGTAGAGCTAAGAGTGTAGCAGAGAGCTGGGCGTGGTGGCGCACGCCTTTAATCCCAGCACTCGGGAGGCAGAGGCAGGCGGATTTCTGAGTTCGAGGCCAGCCTGGTCTACAAAGTGAGTGCCAGGACAGCCAGGGCTATACAGAGAAACCCTGTCTCGAAAAACCTAAAAAAAAAAAAAAAAAAGAGTGTAGCAGAGCCCTATGTGATGATATCAGATAATTTGATTTGTATATTGAGCTCATCAAAAAGCTAAAGTATTTTGATAACTCTAAACAAAATAGAGATAATATTATTAACATAAATAAATTCTATAGGCAAAAACAGTTCATTCAAATCTTATCAATCCACATGTACCTATTTTTCTCTCAAATCTTTAAACATTCTATTAACATGTATGAACTTCATAAAGTTATCCCTATTCTCCAAGAACTATAATCACAAATCTCAATACCACTGTTAAATAGTTTAATTTAAAATCAAATTCTATATTATTGAATAAGATTAATACTCTCTTTAAAAATGTCATACTGTTTTAATTTCCTAGGTACAATTTTGTTTATTATTTTAAAATATTCGGGGGCTTGACAACTTAGCTAATTCTAGAAGAAAAAACATAATGTTTCAACAATTTTGAAGCTTCCATGTAATGGTTTGTGACGGAATCCTAATCATCTCAGTAAAATGACATGACATATTCAAGATCAGAAACAATGTTTAGACTGAAGCACTAGAGTCAATCCACAGCTTACTTTTGACTTCAGCTATGAATAGACTTTCTAAACAACCTCTTCCCATAGATACTAGAATTTCATTTGCACATCCTTCTGTATCTTATTCTAAGTCATTTTCAACAAGTGAAAATATTTCCACCAATTCTGGTTAGTAAGGATTCTTGATATTTCCTTGGGATCTGATTTATTAATGCACAAGGTAAGAGTTCTATATTCATTTCAATACCATAGAACCTAGAAATTTCTCATATTTCCCTACTTCTGAAAGTAATGTTGTAAAGTTATGTTAATCAAACATTTACAAGTATATAATCTGTCCTAAAATTTTGTCAGAATCTGTCATTTCTGGTTTCTACTCTTCCCTTTATTTTGAAAGCATTTGCCTGTCATTAGCTGTTATTAAGGGTTTTTTGCCATATTTTTCTTTCAATATGATTCTCTTAGGCTCACTGACAGGTATTCTGAAATCACACCCATGAATTTCTTTGGCAGTGCAGGATAAATTTTCTGGGCTTAGTGTTTTTATCTCATATAAATAACTGCATGAATCCTTATATATTCATTAACTGCCATTTATCTTTTCAACACTTACTGTTTCCTTGTTACAATATTGGTAAAAACAGAAATATTTTAAAATTTTCAGTGGTTTATAATTCACTAACACTTAATATTTTTCAACAAGCTGTAAATCTTGCTTCTTCTCCTCTTCAAAGTGGTCTAAAGCACCTTTATGTGGTACTCACCACATTACCTTTTTTGTAGAATTATTACATAATAATAAGAAAAAACATCAGGGAAAATGTTTAATAAAAATGTCTGAACTTACAGAAAATCATTTAAATATTTCAAACAACATCAGAAAAAGAAATCCTGTTAATCAGGATTAAATATTTATCAGGCATTAGTCACTCTCTTGAAGTTGAAATGAGCAGAGGACTCCTACACATGTAATTTGTACAATAAATATCATAACAAAACCCTATTTGTACTTCAAAGTCTCTAACACCTACCTTCTTCCTTTTTTCAGTTTTATGTATTCTTTTCACATACTGTACTTACTAAATTCACCTTCACCATTCCTAGACCCCCTCCTCACCACCCCTATCCTTCAGATATACTAATTCTCACTCACTTCCAGAAAAGAGCAAGCCTCCCAGGTAATCAACCAAATACAGCATGAAAAGAATCAATAAGACAAGGTACAGACATTCATACCAAGGCTGAACAAGGGAACACAGTAGGTCAAAAAGGGTCCCAGGAGTAGGCAAAAGAGTCAAAGACAACACCATTCTCACTGTCTGGAGGTCTACAATGACCTAAAGCTAAACAACCATAACATATATGCAGAGGACCTAGCAGAGACCATGCATGCTTTGTGACTGCCACTTAAGGCTCTGGGAGCACCTATGAGCCCATCTGTGAACCATAATTCCCACATTTTTAAGGGGATATAAAACTGTCTTGTTCCCACAAGTATAGTTTCTTACCTCTAATAGCATATATGATAAGTTATCTTAGCCCCTTGTAATACTTGGAATGTAAATAATGATTTATAAGTATCGGTTGACTTATCAAAGCACAATTATAACCTATTGATGCAAAGGTAACACGGTTAAGTAAGAGAGGTTAGGAACCACATTGCAGTGCAGAAGGTTTTGTAAGTTACTACTCTATTGTTAGAAAAGACCTCATGTTGTTACTCATAAGGATGCTCGCTATCTTTCTGCTGTGACATTAAATTATTATGCTCTCTTGGAAAGTAAATTTCTTTTTTATGAAGAAGCATAATTTATTCTGCATAAATGAAATTAACAAGAATGCTTTTAATAATTATCTTGGTGAATATTTCAATGCTAGCATGTTTGTCCACTGATAGTTAATGTTTGAACCTGTAGGAAATTTTTCACCATGCTTATAAACAAATCACTATGTCATTATACTTGTCACAGGGAACAGAAGTATGACCAATGACAGGAAACAACCCCCTACAATCTTATAATATTTATCTACAGTAAGCTAGAAAGGAAGTAATAGATTAGTATACATACCATTATCCAAATTAGTTTTAAAATAAATACGTTTATTTTTTATTAAATAGAAACAAGGTTATTTGTCATATAGTTTATATATAATAATATTTCAATGCATTAAATAGGCTATAGCATAAAACAAATTTTAATAAATTAAGCTTGTGTACACTATGAGAATTGCAGTTTTTGAGAATTTACTCTGTAATTTACATATGCAAATAATACATTTGAAACAAGCAGTATGTGGCACCCTGTGATGAAATGTTTCTTAGTTCTACTAATGTTCCCTGGTCTATCTTGTAGCAAAACACAGCACTACTCCACTATGTTCAAAGACTCAGGCTGGGCTTGGTGGACATCCACTATTTCCTCAGTGTAACTGCCAAACTCTGGAGGATACCACATTAGGAGGCAGACTGCCTGATTGTTTTACAACAACCATAGCCCTTTGCTTCTGCAACATACATTCCATGTGTGTGTGCCTTCCATTTCCTGCCTTTATGACAAAGAAAACATTGCAGGTAGTATATCTAACTTAGTAGATTTCAGATTGAGACACTGATTGACATTGAGTTATTTGCCTAACAAAAGAAAAATGAAATATTAACATGTTAAAAATATTAATCTATTGATAATAGATTATTAATCTATTAAAGTATTTAATCTCCTCATATATATTAAGCTGAGACTTATTAAATTTAAGTTTTTAATTTGCATGTATCTATTAAAATGTGACATAGTAACTACTGATTTTATGTATTTACATTTTTCACATTATATTAAATATTTTATAAGTGCACTATTTAATGTATTTTTAAATTTTTTTAATATTTCAAGTGTTATCACCTTATCCTGTTTCCCCCCTCCCCTATTGCATCCCCCCTTCCCCTGCTTCTTTGAAGGTGTTCCTCCACCCACCCACCCACTCACTCCTGCCTCCCCAGCCCTCTATTCCCCTATACTGGGGCATCTATTGATCTTTTATATGACCGAGGACTTCTGCTTCCATTGATGCCTGACAAGGCCATCCTCTGCTACATATGCAGCTACATTTGTACTCCTTGGTTGGCAGCTTAGTTCCTGGGAATTCTGGGGGATCTGGTTGGTTGATATGGTTGTTCGTCCTATGGGGTTGCAAAGCCCTTAAGCTCCTGTAGTCTTTCACTAACTCCTTCATTGTAGGCCTCACAATCAGTACAATGCTTGGCTGTGAGCCTCCACCTCTGTATTTATAAAGATCTGGCAGGGCCTCTCAGGAGACAACTATATTAGGCCCTTTCAGCAAGTATTTCTTAGCATTCACAATAGTGTCAATTTGGTGACTCTATGTGGGATTATTACCCAGGTGGGACAGTCTCTGGAGGACCTTTCCTTCAGTCTCTGCTCTGCACCTTGTCTCCATATTTGCTCCAGTGAGTATTTTGTTTCCCTTTCTAATAAGTACCAAAGCACCCACACTTTGGTCTTCCTTCTTCTTGAGCTTCATGTGGTCTGTGAATTATATCTTGGATATTCAGAGATTTCAGGCTAATATCCACTTATCAGTGAGTGCATACCATGTGTATTCTTTTGTGACTGGGTTACCTCATTCAATATGATATTTTCTAGGTCCATCCATTTGCCTAAGAATTTAATGAATTCATTATTTTTAATAGCTGAGTAGTATTGCATTGTGTCAATGCACCATATTTTCTGTATCCATTCCTCTGTTCAAAGACATCTGGGATCTTTCCAGCTTCTGGCTATTGTAAATAAGACTGCTATGAACATAGTCAAGCATGTGTCCTTGTTATATGTTGAAGGATCTTTTGGGTATATGCCTAGGAGTGGTATAGCTGGATCCTCAGGTAATACTATATCCACTTTTCTGAAGAACTGCCAGACTGATTTCCAGAGTGGTTGTACAATAAGAGCAATCAGAGCAATTATATTAAAAACTGCATGGTATTGGTAGTGACAGGCAAGTAGATTAATGGAATAGAATTGAAGACCCAGAGGTGAACCCACACACCTATAGTCACTTGCTCTTTGACAAAGGATCTAAAATGATCCCGTGGAAAAAAGACAGCAAATGTTGGTGGTTCAACAGGCAGTCAACATGTAGAAGAATGAAAATTGATCCATTCTTATATCCCTGTACAAGGCTCAAGTCCTCCATATAAAGTCAGATACACTGAATCTAATAGAAGAGAAAGTGGGGAAAGTCTTCAACACATGGGCACAGGGAAAAGTTCCTGATCAGAACACCAATGGCTTATGCTCTAAGATAAAGAATCTACAAATAGGACCTCATAAAAATGCAAAGCTTCTGTAAGGAAAAGAACACTGTCAATAGAACAAAATGGCAACCAACAGACTAGGAAAAGATCTTTACCAATTCTAGAGGGATAATATTCAATATATAGTGGATCCCTTCCCCCTAACTGGAGGGCATGGTTGGGACTCAGTGAAAAGGATGGGCCTAGGCCTATTGCAAGTGGATGTCCTGGGGAAGTGGTATACACAGTGGAGTGCTCTTTCACTGAGGATAACTGTAGGGGTTGTGGGAGGGATGTATAAGGGTGATATTGGGAGGAATAGAGGAAGCGAAAATGCAATCAGGATATAAGGTGAATAGATAATTTTTTAATGAAAAAAATAAGAAAAATATACAATACATTAAAGAACCCAAGAAACTAGACTCCAGAGAACCAAATACCACTATTTAAAAATCGGGAAAAGCGCTAAACAGAGTTCTCAAATGTAGAAACAGGAAGGGCTGAGAAGCACCTAAAGAAATGTTCAATATCCTTAGTCATCAAGGAAATGCAAATCAAAACAACCCTGAGATTCCACCTCACACCAGTCAGAATGGCTAAAATCAAAAACTCAGGTGACAGCAGATGCTGTCAAGGATGTGAAGAAAGAGGAAATTCATCTTTTGAAACAACCCATTGAAGCATATATACTGCACAAATGCATTCATCTTTTTGGGGGAAAGAGAAGAATACATTGCACTCACTCTTTACCAAGTAAACACATTTGTTTTGGAGTTTTGGTCTGTTCTGTTTTGATGTGAGCCTGACTAGGTTGGCTAGATTGGCAGACCATAAAGCCTCAAAGTTCCTCCTGCCTCTTTTCCCCCAGCATTAAAATTACAATCATACATCTGTGCTTGTGAAGATTTTCAGTTTCTTCATATAAGTTCCAGGAATCAAACTCAAGATCTTAATCCTGGCATGCAAACCACTTCAGTGAATAAACCATTTTCCCAACCCCTCAACTAAGTGAAGAGCTGTCAAAGAACCAAACTCTACTTTAAAAACCACTACTTCTTTTAGGAGGATCGTGGAGAATTTTCTCCAATTATATTCTTTTATAAACTTTTCTAATTAAGGAAATATAAGTTATAAACTCTGATCTCTAGTTAATTTCAACTTTAAAAGTAGGCTTGCATTCTTGTCTTTATAGAAACTGTATAACATGAATGTACTGTCTCATTATCAAATCACTATTTGTTTTGAGATAGCCAAATAGGTGGAATGAAGCAAACGTTCAAGAGAAGTCCCTTAATAAGAAGTACTGAACTATTTTAAGTGTGGAATTTAAAAATGTTGATAACAGGTAGAGTTTTTAATGATTCATTACTTCTCATGTGGGTGAGTGTTTTGTCTGCTGTTTTCTTAATGTACCAAATGGATGCTTGCTGCATCTGGAGGCAAGAGAATGGTGTCCAACCCCTTGGAAGTGGAGGTAATGGATGGTGTGAGGCAGTAACTGTGTGCTGGAGCCTAAACCTTGGTTGGTATTCTGCAAGTGTAGGAAGTGCTCTTGACTACTCATCCCTCTCTCCAATTCTGGTCACATAGTTTCAATGTCTGTATATTTTTGATAATTGTGTTTGACAAACCAATTGTAGAAATAAAGAATCATTAGACTTTTAAAGCATTGAATATGCACAATATTGTTGCCATCCTTCATCGTAAAGTAGCTTGCCTGTTTTTGTTTGTTGAAACAACACAAGAGTAGCTCTTTTTTTTCTGATGCAGCTTACTTTTACATTAAACCTTTTAAGAAAAAAATTTTATTTGTTCAATAATGCATGCCAAAAATGTGCTATATAAACATTTTCAAATATCCAGACACTATTTACAGCTGGCAAAGGTAGCCCACTCATGAGAATACATTTGAGCTGACATTACAAGGTCTCAGTATATTGGGGTTAGAATTAATAATGTTTCCCTGTATCTGGTAATGGGCAGAAGTCTGTTTATGTCTCCTCTGCTCGCCCTTTGAGTTAAATGTTCTGTTGACTCCACCATGACTTCCAGGTGAACCTCGAGGTTCACTGAGAAGTTTATTCATTTTGGCAGGTTAAAAAAGCTGACTCCATGCATAGTTGAGCTTCAAACTATACTCTCTTGCTTACAAAACTATCAACATTTTCTCCATAACTGGCTGCTTTCCACTTCTGAAATAATAAGTCAAATAAGAGTTAAAGAAGTCACCAGGATTGTTTCAACTCTGCAAAAGTGGAAGCATAAGAAAACATTTTCAGGGGAGACATTTTGCTCACATTTCATTATAATTTATATTTGATAGATAATTTAAATTATAGTTTGAACTTAAAAGATGTTGAATTTGGTGTGAACATAAAATTCAATGTAATTTACCTGTTGATGAAGCAATATTTTTTTTGTATTCACATCTAAGAAAATGAGGCCAAATATTCTTCCAATTTTGTCATACTTATGGGGTTTTATGCCAGTCTATGATTCCTCTGTGAGGTTGTAAGGGGTACAGTATAACCACTCTTATACATGATCTGTATTCATCAGAAAGAGTTAAATGCAACAAAAATTTAAAACCATAGCTCCACATTTTTCTTTTGAGATCCTTTTGAATGAATTCAGCAAACACTAGCTTTTCTCCTGAAAAAATTGAAATAATATGGTTTTATCAAATCCTGTCTAACCCTCTATTTGTCTGCAGATTCTCAGGAATCATTTTTTTATTTCATTACTTGTGGAAGAATATTTAAATATGTAAAATATTTAGATAATTCATTTAATAAATTCATAATGTTTACTATAAATCAATGTAGTTAGGTTTCTCATGTGTGGATATTTTAAACCACAGGGAGCATATTGCTGCCCTAAATCTCTGCACTTTCTGTGTCCTAGTTTAAAAAATATGGAATTCTAGGATCATTTACGTTGTAAGCATCCTAAAAGGATATTGCTATGAAAATTAAATGGAGCTGATCTTTGTAATGCTTTTAAATGCTTTACCATTCTTAATTCACATCAATCAACTGCAATCATTAATCAAGTTGAAAGGAATGGTTTCAGTGAACACTTAATATTGATTCTATCTTAAATTTCACTGCAATTATAACTTAATGGTAAGCAGTATGTGTAATATTTAAATATAATCTAGTTTAAAGTGTCAATTAAGTTCCAGCAAGGAAAAAGGACAAGTCCTGTGACCCAGACAGAAATTATAAAGAAATCATTGCTGAAATGGGAAGAAGCCAGACGGTCAAAAGGGCAAGCTGAATGGATGTTGATTGACATATGCAGTGATAATGCTGCTAGCAGTGTATGGCAAATCCAAAATGGAAAAACAGAATAAGAGCCATTTGATGTTTGACGAAAATGTTGATTCTGAAAGCTCCTATGTTTTAAAATTTAGGGATTGTTTTCATAATTAAAAACCCAAACTTTAATTTGCTGCAAAATTAGATATTAAAAGGGGAAAATCAAATCAGTTAATTTTTATCCTGACCTAAATGTATTTTCTCAATTTTTAACAGACAAATAGCAGTGTGCTTTGTATGATTCTCTTAATTCCCCAAATTCAAATGAACCCAGCAGAAAATGAATGTTTCAACCCAATATTTCAAAGAGCAGTAGAAACTCCTAAGCAAATTGCCACTCTCTATTCCTTGTTCTCTTGCTATGACAAAACACTATGACCAAGGTAACTCTTATAAAAGAAGACTTTTAATTGCAACTTGTTACAATTTCACAGTTGAGTTTCATGGTGGTGGCCATGGTAGCACACAGGAAGACATGGTACTGGAGAAGCATCTGAGATTTGTAGATGCAGATCCGTAGAGAGCAGAAAAGAGATCCCCCGGCTTGGGCTATTGAAATATGAAGCTCAGAGAGAGATAAACTTTGTCCATCAAGGCCATAGTTTCTAATCTTTCTCAATGAGTGCCTCTCCCTGAAGACTTAAGCATCCAATATATGAACCACTTAGTAGGTTCATCCTTATCCAAACCAACACAACCACTTTGAACCAACATATGTTTTAGTTATATTACAGCATGATTCTAAGGAAGAAGGATCAGAGTTTCTAACCTACATTCACAAACCTGTATGGCCACCGTTCCAGAACGTTTAGAATATGTAAATGCTTACATCTGATGAACAGCTGTTTGCATCTGAGATTCGAAAAAGGACACTTTCTGATCTGCAATCCTGGCACCTTGTGGGAACTGAGTTCTAGCTCCACAGCACAACTAGGGTATTATTGTACATGATATCATATCTTATAAAAGAGGTTTAAAAAGGGGGGGGGGGGTTGGCACACGCCTTTAATCCCAGCACTCGGGAGGCAGAGGCCTGTGGATTTCTGAGTTTGGGGCCAGCCTGGTCTACAGTGTGAGTTCCAGGACAGCCAGGGCTACACAGAGAAACCCTGTCTCGAAAACAAAAACAAAAACAAAAACAACAAAAACAAAAGACAAAACCAAACAAAACAAAAGGTTGTGTGTATTAAGGTATCAGATATAACTGTTAAAGAAGGCGACACATTCACCACCTTAACATGATCACTAAATATTTTGGTCATGTATTGCATGTCATACTGTACTCTGTAAATCTTAGCAAGTGTTTTATATAAGTAAAAACTGAAAAGATATTTGCATTCTCAATCATCTAGCCCCATCACACACTTACAAATCAGCAAGGCACATGTGTATATCAAAACTCAAAATATTTAGATTTCTATTAGAAAAAGTAAACATAATGTGCAAAATTTATAGAAGTTCATATCATAGGTTTATACACAGCAAGAGATATAAGTACAATGTTCATAGAAGGGTCAACATATGTAAGAGGAGAATTTTAGTATATTCTATATAAAATCTTTAGATCAATTAATTAAAAAACTATCAAATTCTTTGCAAGGAATACACACACACACACACACACACACACACGTTCAGTCTGTCTGCTTTCTATATGTACATGTGTGTTTTAGGATCAGACCTCAACATCAAGTGTTTTCTACTTTGGAACCCATGATGTATTGTTTTGAGGGAGAATTGTTCTGTCATTTTCCTTAGAGCTCAATTCTTGGATAGATTGTGGGACAAATGGGCCCAAGTCATCCTCATATCTATGGTTCCCAGTACTTAGATTGCAGGCATTCAGTGTTGCACTTAACTCTTGTAAATTGAGTGGTAAAGAACCAAACTTAAGTACTTACACTCCAATCAAAAATATTCCAGCACCTGAGCCTTCTCCCCAACCCAAGGGAGATATGGCGGTTTTTGATAATTACAAATAAAACAAAATAATTCAGGAGCTTTAATAAAACATGTGAAAATAAGGGTGTGTTCTTTAATATAATCAAAGAGGAGAGTATAACACAATACTGTAAGCACATTCACATAAAAATGTTTAATGCAAAGATGAAACGGTCAACGGTCAGTTTTCTGGGAAAGATAATGCTTTTTTTATTACGTATTTTCCTAAATTACATTTCCAATGCTATTCAAAAGTCCCCCATACCCTCCCCTCCACTCCCCTACCCACCCATTCCCACTTTTTGGCCCTGGCATTCCTCTGTACTGGCGCATATAAAGTTTGCGTGTCCAATGGGCCTCTCTTTCCAGTGATGGCCGACTAGGCTATCTTCTGATACATATGCAGATAGACAATGCTTTTATGAGAAATTGTCTAATAACACCATCAGTTTTATCAGAATACAAACGTTCTCCTTCCAGTATAAGCAATTGTTAGCTTGAAATCAATTCCATAATCCTCAGCTTTTGGTGTCTGATGAAAATGATTTTGTGTGTGTGTGTGTGTGTGTGTGTCCTATACTTTCATTCCTTTAAAAACCCTAGTGTTGCAGAAGGAATAGCTAACCTCAGTGAGGACCACAGTGATTTAAAAAACATCTTTAGAACCATTTCTAATATTAGACTACCTCTGTCTTTACTAAGTGGCTTGAAAAATCACTTTGACATTTTAAATTCTTCCACATACATGTAAAGCTATACTTTGAATCAATTATTCTATTATTTGAGTAACCATTGGTAGTTTTCCTCTTCTTTGTATTTCCTACAAACATCTCTGATTTCATAAGTCTGTCTTTTCATACTATTATTTTTTTATTAGATATTTTCTTTATATACATTTGAAATGCTATCCCGAAAGTCCCCTATACTCTCCCCCAGCCCTGCTCCCCTACCCACCCACTCCCACTTCTTGGCCCTGGCATTCCCCTGTACTGGGGCATATAAAGTTTGCAAGACCAAGGGGCCTCTCTTCCCAATGATGGCCGACTAGTCCCCTATACACTCCCCCAGCCCTGCTCCCCTACCCACCCACTCCCACTTCTTGGCCCTGGCATTACCCTGTACTGGGGCATATAAAGTTTGCAAGACCAAGGGGCCTCTCTTCCCAATGATGGCCGACTAGGCCATCTTCTGCTACATATGCAGCTAGAGACACGAGCTCTGGGGGTACTGCTTGGTTCGTATTGTTGTTCCACCTATAGGGTTGCAGGGCCCTTCAGCTCCTTGGGTGCTTTCTCTAGATTCTCCATTGGGGGCCCCGAGTTCCTTCTTATAGATGACTGTGAGCATCCACTTCTGTAACTTTTAACTTTGCTCAAGTTTCCTTGTTAAAAAAAAAATCTTGTCAGAAGTTTCAGAGTGGATAAAAGGCTCTCAGTTCCTGAAAGAGAAGCTCAAGCAGAAACTAATAACAGGACCCTCAGTAGTCACTGGTATCTGGAGACTCTCATCATGTTTGGTAATAATGTTTGCTTTTCTTTTTTTTTTTTTTTTTTTTATTTTGAGACATAGTCTCTCTATGTATCACTGTCTTTCCTGAAAGTCACTATGTAGAAAAGGCTAGACTGTAACTGCAAGTTCTGTTTGCCTTTGCCTCCTGATTATTGGGATAGAAGGCATATGACACCACATCTAGTTTTTAAATTTTTTTTATTTTCTTTGCCAGCATGTTAAATTGTAATCTAATCTGGTTTAGAATTTACTATGGTTCCTAGGCTGGATAGGAATTGAGGAGCACTTTGCTTCAACAGTGTATATATTGTTATTAAATGGCGGGACCATAACTCATCATCTTGCTGAGTTTCCCTTCCAGCCATCCTTGGTTATGGCAGTAGTCTCCTGAAGTCAGGCAAGTAGATGCAGAGCTTCCTGAGGCACATGGTCTCTTCCTCTAGAAAGTGAGTATCCAGGAATGTATCCAAGATGAGTTTGTTCCACTAGAACCCAAGGCATGATGGGTGCTAGGTGAGTATGTAAAAGATGAGATGAGCAAGACTGTTTGTCATTTCTTTTCCAGGTGATGACCACTTCTGTGTCACCCCAAATACAATGTCTTCTACATATTCAAGAAGGGGTGTTGCTATTGAGATGTTTTATATCATAAAAACATAGTTTTCCCATGTGCATATAAATTACAGAAGTAGACACATTCTATACTCTAGAGAGCCAAGTAGTTTGCTTTGGGTCAAAGCTCAGTAGAGAAGTAGGTTTAAGATATCCTCCAAAACAAATCAATCTGACATTAGGCAGTGTTCTGGGTTGAATAATTTTGCTAAATCTAAAAGGACATGGTTAGTTGGTTTTTTTAAAAAGGGAACTAGTAATATAATTGCTATTAGATGGTACCTGGAGCAGAAGTTAGAGACCAGAAAGAATACACTGGAGACTGTGGCTGAAAAAAAAAAAAAAGGGAATTCAGTGGAATGCTGAAGATGTAGAAAACCTGAATAGGTTCATCCAAAATGTTGTTGAAGCAGCACACAATTTTGTGGGACTACTAGAAGTACTGCTCAATTTTTTAAAAATAAAATTTGTCTATGTTTTCAGTGTGGTACAAGACATGATAATTGGCTGTTTTCACTTACTAATTTTTGATAAGTGATAATGTTAGCACCAGAAAATATGTTTTAATAACTTGGTTTATAAAATCCTTGACCTGACTATTTATATGAAGCATTAAAAAATGTGAAGCCTGTTCATATTCTTTTACTTGTATAGTATCCTTTTTTCTGTCATCATTTGAAGACTTTACATACTCTTGTTGCATCTAACAATTTAGAAACAAAGTATAAATTACATTGTAAAAAGTATGGAATATCATGTGAATTTAATCATTTCTATTTTGTTGTTATTTTGGTAGCATCCAGTATGTTTGAAAAAAATAGATTTCTTGAAATCATAACTTTTTTAAATACTAAGTATATAGCCTCACTCTTATTTTCACATAATAAAACCCGATTATTCCTTAGAATGTCATCCAAATTAAATTTTTAAGGATGGTGACTGTACTGGCTATTTTTGTGTCAACTTGACACAGCTGGAGTTATCACAGAGAAAGGAGCTTCAATTGAGGAAACGCCTCCATGAGATCCAACTGTAAGGCATTTTCTCAATTAGTGATCAAGGGGGAAAGGCCCCTTGTGGGTGGGACCATCCCTAGGCTGGTAGTCTTGGGTTCTATAAGAGAGTAGGCTGAGCAAGCCAGGGGAGGCAAGCCAGTAAAGAACATCCCTCCATGGCCTCTGCATCAGCTCCTGCTTTCTGACCTGCTTGAGTTCCAGTCCTGACTTCCTTTGGTGATGAACAGCAGTATGGAAGTGTAAGCCGAATAAACCCTTTCCTCCCCAACTTGCTTCTTGGTCATGATGTTTGTGCAGGAATAGAAACCCTGACTAAGACAGTGACATTAATAGTTATTTCTAAAATAGTAAGTATGAAAATTTATAGAAGCAAAAGGCAATAAATGTGTGTTAATTGTATAGGATTATTAAACCTTTTAATAGAGAGTATTCAATTTTGACCATATAGCTTTATATTCTGTGAATATCTAATTAAACAAAGTCTAGAGAATAGGTCATTATGGCACTGGGTATATCTTTTTTGCTAAGTCTATAGACATTCTCTGGAGATTAGACGATACTTGAGGCCAGCAGATAGTGAGGAGAAAGCAGGATGTCCCTGGTGAAATTCAGTGGGCTAAAACCAACAAAACAAACAGTCATTTAAGCTGAAGGAGAATTGCTAGGAAAGTAAGACTGAAGAGGATAATAGGGAGATTTGGGGAAAAAAAACAGCATGAAGGCAGTATAAGTATATATAAATATAATGTGTATATAAGTGCATATATAATGTTCATAGAAGCCTTATTTATAATAGCTATAACCTAGAAGGAACCCAGATGTCCCTCAACAGAGGAATGGATACAAAAATGTGGTACATTTACACAATGGAATACTACTCAGCTATTAAGAACAATGAATTCATGAAATTCTTAGGCAAATGGATGGATCTGGAGGGTATCATCCTGAGTGAGGTAAACCAATCACACTGTGCCCCTTCTTAGAATTCAGAACAAAACACCCATGGAAGGAGTTAAAGAGACAAAGTTTGGAGCTGTGATGAAAGGATGAACCATCTAGAGACTGCTATATCCAGGGATCCATCCCATAATCAGCTTCCAAACGCTGACACCATTGCATACACTAGCAAGATTTTGCTGAAAAGACCCAGATATAGCTGTCTCTTGTGAGACTATGCCGGGGCCTAGCAAACACAGAAGTGGATGCTCACAGTCAGCTATTGGATGGATCACAGGGCCCCCAATGGAGGAGCAAGAGAAAGTACCCAAGGAGCTAAAGGGATCTGCAACCCTATTGGTGGATCAACATTATGAACTAACCAGTAACCCGGAGCTCTTGACTCTAGCTGCATATGTATCAAAAGATGGCCTAGTCGGCCATCACTAGAAAGAGAGGCCCATTGGACTTGCAAACTTTATATTCCCCAGTACAGGGGAACGCCAGGGCCAAAAAGTGGGAGTGGGTGGGTGGGAGGGCATGGGGGACTTTTGGGATAGCATTGGAAATGTAAATGAGGAAAATACCTAATTTTAAAAAAAACTCACATGATATGCACTCACCTATAAGTGGATATTAGCCCTGAAACTTAGAATACCCAAGATACAATTTGCAAAACACATGAAACTCAAGAAGAAGGAAGACAAAGTGTGGACATTTCATCCCTCCTTAGAATGGGGAACAAAATACCCATGTAAGGAGCTACACAGACAAAGTTTGGAGATGAGACAGAAGGAAGGACCATGCAGAGACTGCCCCATTCGGGGATCCATAACTTAATCAACCACCGAACGCAGACACTATTGCATATGCCAGCAAGATTTTGTCAACAGGACCCTGATATAGCTGACTCTAGTGAGGCTATACCAGAGCCTGGCAAATACAGAAGTGGAGGTTCACAGTTATCTATTGGATGGAACACGGGGCCCCCAATGGAGGAGCTAGAGAAAGTACCCGAGGAGCTGAAGGGGTCTGTAACCCTATAGGAATAACAGCAATATGAACTAACCAGTACCCCCCACCCCCCGAGCTCGTGTCTTTACCTGCATGTGTAGCAGAAGATGGCCTAATTGGCCACCATTGGGAGGAGAGGCCCTTGATTTTGCAAAGATTATATGCCCCAATACTGGGGAATACCAGGGCCAGGAAGCGGTAGTGGGTGGGTTGGAGAGCAAGATCAGGGGAGGGTATAAGGGACTTTTGTGATAGCATTTGAATTTTAAATGAATAAAATATCTAATAAAAATTGTTAAATTAAAAAATAAATGCATATATATACATATATATATACACATAAATAATATGTTCCATTAAAAATAGACATAGAAGATATGTTATCAAAAAGAAAAGCAAACAAACAATAGGTAACTGCTCAACTCTGTTTACTACTATATGATGCTGAATACCTAGAACATTGATAGAACCTAAATGTTCCTCAAGTAATGAATGGGTAATGAAAATATGGTGTATGTACACAATAGATAATCTATTCAGGTGAGAACACACAAAAAATCATGAAAATTTTAGGCAACCTGATAGGCCTAGAAAATATTATACTAAATGAGGTAATCTAGATCCAAAAGACAAAAGCTTCTTGCTCTCTTTATTTATGGTTCCAAGAAACAAATCTTCATATTTGTGTATATAACCTGGAGTAAACACAGGAATCAGACATAAACAGAAACCATGGTTAGGAGCTCTTGAGAAAAACCTAAAAGAATATAGTTCAAATGAATGGGGAATGGAAAATAGGGTGGGGTGGGAAAAGCTGATGGAGGCCAGGAGAGATACCGATCTAAAGATGTTTGAAGATTTCATTGTGAAATCATATATACATGTGTATATATATATATATATATATATATATATATATATATAATCAAAATCTCTATATCATATAGGGTATATGGGTGAGGGAGATATTAACTTTTTATAAAGTTGGGTCAATGCCTACTAGGTTCAAGAGTCATTTCCTATTTCATAACCACACCCCAGCCAAGTACCAGGTTGTGTTGTGGCCTTTAAGTGACTATTGGGTAACTTAAACCATGAAGAGATTAATGTTCTTCAGATACTGAAGTAGACTTTATAGTTGGTTGTGTCTTGAGGGACTACATTTAGTTAGTATGATTGGTTCTTATTTAGTAAGCTAGCATCTACACATTGCTTACTTAACTCATATGTGTTTTCCATATATTTGTTAGATATAAACTTGGAACTGTACAATGTTATCACCATCACCATCATTACCCTCACTATCACCATCAACAACAAACCAACAAGGTGTTAAAAGAAATATATGCAGATACAACTCCAATTTCATTCAACTGCTTATTTATCAAACTCTTTTAAAGCATATCCAGTTACACCGTGAGACTTTTAATATCTGAAGAAATAAAATTAGAGTTAATACAAATTAATTGTAATGAAAATTTTATTTTAACAATAGTTTTCCTTCATAATTGAGACCAGTTATATTATTTTAATAAAATACAAAGTTTCACTTACATCATATTTGGCAGAGGTTGCCTACAAAATTTGAGTAGACCCTGCAGGGATTGCACTGGAAAAATAATTCTTTGTTTTCCTTTCTTTAATGATATACTATTAAATTTGTATTTTTTATATTAGTGCCTTTTCAACTTAGTGGATTAGATATGAAGTTGACCTAATTACATCATAAACATTAAAAACATTACATTGATTATAAGTTTTATTCAAACTTTCTCCTACCTGGAGCTAACTTGACTTGTAATTAGATTACTGTGATGATGGGCTTTGATATAATGCATCACCATATCTAACTTGGGGTACAAAAATCTCATTGACTTTGTGTAAATCTGAAAGGAATAAGCCAAAAAACAAGAAAGAAAAAAAAGAAAGAAAGGAAGGAAGGAAGACAATGATCAAATATACAAAGCATCAGCTTCAACAAGAACAAAAAGATGAGACAAATTTAGCTGTGATATTTGAATCTTCCCAGTACAAGCACATCAGAATAGCTATGTACAATTCAGACTACATAAAAGAAGTCTAACTGTGAATATAATATTATGTTCTGGATTCTTTGCTAATCTAACTCATTTTTCTCATGTGACACAATAGCCCATGTTCACAAATTTGCTCTTGACTCAAGAAGAAAGAAAAACATAAATCCTGGAACAGCATGTGTTCTTTCACATCCTTATAGTCAGTTCTCAGATAAGGAAACACAGGAGGTGTGGCTCACTGGGAGTTTAAAACTATGTGACAGCACTTTTTAATACAAAGCATCCCTGAAGCCAAGCAAATTAGGATTGGCAGTTATCAGCATCAGCTCACAGTGGGAGAGATCTGCTGAAATGCTCTGGGTGGTCTTTATTCACATCCTAGGAGGCAGTTTGTTTGAATAAGGGCAGAGAAACAGCCCTTTGAGGATTTTGAAATTATACAGAAAATAACAAAATATGAGAGAACTTGGATGAAGCATAGTACTGTGGATTGGAGGTAGGATAACAAGGCATTAATTTAAAAAAATAGAAGAAACATGATCGTTGAAGGATAACAGATACATTTAAATTCTTTCTTGTTTTTCTATTAGATATATTTTTCCATTTATATTTCAAATGCTATCCCGTTTCCTATTTTCCTCTCCGAAAATCCCTTATACCCTCCCATTCCACCTGCTCCCCAACCAACCCACTCCTGCTTCCTGGCCGTGGCATTTCCCTATACTGGGGCATAGAATCTTCTCAAAAAGTAAGGGCCTCTCCTCCCATTGATGGCTGACTAGGCCATCCTCTGCGACATATGCAGCAAGAGACACAAGCTCTGGGGGTACTGCTTAGTTCATATTGTTGTTCCTTCTAGAGGGCTGCAGGCTCCTTCAGCTCCTTGAGTACTTTCTCTATCTCCTTTCTTGTGGGCCCTGTGTTCCATCCATTACATGACTGAACATCCACTTCTGTATTTGCCAGGCACTGGCATAGTCTCAAAAGAGATGGCTGTATCAGGGTCCTTTCAGCAAAATCTTGCTGGCATATGCAATAGTGTCTGGGTTTGGTGATTGTTTATGGGATGGATCCATGGGTGGGGCAGTCTCTGGATGGTCATTCCTTCAGTCTCACTTCTGAACTTTGACTGTATAACTCCTTACACAGGTATTTTTGGTCCCACTTCTCTGAAGGAATGAAGTATCCATACTTTGATCTTCCTTCTTCTTGACTTTCATGTGTTTTGCAAATTCTATCTTGGGTATTCTAAATTTCTGGGCTAATATCCACTTATCAGTGAGTCCATATCATGTGTGTTCTTTTGTGATTGGGTTACCTCACTCAGGATGATATCCTCCAGATACATTCATTGGGGGCCTGTGATCCCACAATCCCAAAGGAACTCACACAATATGTACTCACTGATAAGTGGATATTAGCCCAAAACTTAGGATACCCAAGATATAAGATACAGTTTGCTAAACACATGAAACTCAAGAAGAATGAAGACCAAAGTGTGGACAATATGCCCCTTCTTAGAATTGGGAACAAAACACCCATAGAAGGAGTTACAGAGACAAAGTTTCGAGCTGTGATGAAAGGATGGACCATCTAGAGACTGCCATATCCAGGGATCCATCCCATAATCAGCTTCCAAACGCTGACACCATTGCATACACTAGCAAGATTTTGCTGAAAGGACCCAAATATAGCTGTCTCTTGTGAGACTATGCTGGGGCCTAGCAAACACAGGAGTGGATGCTCACAGTCAGCTATTGGATGTATCACAGGGCTCCCAATGGAGAAGCTAGAGAAAGTACCCAAGGAGCTAAAGAGATCTGCAACCCTATAGTTGGAACAACATGATGAACTAACCAGTACCCCGGAGCTCTTGTCTCTAGCTGCATATGTATCGAAAGATGGCCTAGTCGGCCATCACTGGAAAGAGAGGCCCATTGGACTTGCAAACTTTATATGCCCCAATATAGGGGAATGCCAGGGCCAAAAGAATGGGAATGGGTGGGTAGGGAAGTGGGGGGCGGTATGGGGGACTTTTGGGATAGCATTGGAAATGTAATTGAGGAAAATATGCAATAAAAATATTAAAAATTTAAAGAAAAAGAGTTCTCTGGTGGAAATTTTAGGGTCTCTTGTATATGCAATCATATCATTTGCAAATAGTGAAGTTTTTACTTCTTCAAGTACTATACTGAATAAGGTTGGAGAGAGTGGGCAACCTTGTCTAGTCCCTGATTTTAGTGTGATTGCTTCAAGTTTTTCTCCATTTAGTTTGATGTTGGCTACTGGTTTGCCATATATTGCTTTTATTATATTAGGTATGGACATTGAGTTCCTGATCTTTCCAAGACTTTTATCATGAATGGGCGTTAGATTTTGTCAGCATTTAATGAGATGATCATGTGAATTTTGTCTTTGAGTTTGTTTATATAGTGGATTATGTTGATGGATTTCCATATATTATACCATCCTTGCATCTCTGGGATGAAGCCTTCTTGATCATGATGGATGATTATTTTGTTGAGTTCTTAGATTCAGATTGTGAGAATTTTATTTAGTATTTTTGCATTGATATGCATAAGGGAAATTGGTCAGAAGTTCTCTTTCTTTGTTGGATCTTTATGTGGATAAAGTATCAGAGTAATTGTGGCCTCATTGAGTGAATTGGGTAGAGTGCCTTCTGTTTCTATTTTGTGGAATAGTTTGAGAGTTAGAATTAGGTCTTCTTTGAAGGTCTGATAGAACTCTACCCTAAACCCATCTGGTCCTGGGCGCTGTTTTTTTTTTTTTTTTTTTTTTTTGTTGGGATACTATTAATGACTGCTTTTATTACTTTAGGAGATGTGGGATTGTTTAGATCATTAATCTGATCCTGATTTATCTTTGGTACCTGGTATCTGTCTTGGAAATTGTCCATTTCTTTCAAGTTTTCCAGTTTTGTTGAGTATAGGATTTTGAAGAAGGATTTGATGATGTTGTAGTAGGATCTGACAATGTTTTGGATTTCCTCAGATTCCTTTGTTATGTCTTCCTTTTCATTTCTGATTTTGTTAATTATGATACTGTTCCTGGGCCCTCTAGTTAGTCTAGCTAAGGGTTTATCTATCCTATTGATTTTAGCAAAGAATCAGCCCCTGGTTTGTTTGATTCTTTGAATAGTTTTGTTTGTTTGTTTGTTTTCATTTGGTTGATTCCAGGCATGAGTTTGATTATTTCCTACTGTCTACTCCTCTTGGGTGAATTTTCTTCCTTTTACTCTAAAGCTTATAGGCATGCTCTCAAGTTGCTAGTGTATGTTCTTTCCAGGTTTTGTTTGTTTGTTTGTTTGTTTGTTTTTGTTTGTTTGTTTTTTAGTGCCAGCACTCAAAGCTATGAGTTTTCTTCTTGGGACTGCTTTCTTTTTATTTCATAACTTTGGGTATGTTTTGGTTTCATTTTAATTAAACTCTAGAAAATCTTTAATTTCTTTCTTTATTTCTTCCTTTACTAAGTTATCATTGAAGAGAATGTTGTTGAACTTCCACGAGTGTGTGGGCTTTCTATTATTTATGTTGTTATTGAAGATCACCCTTAGTCCATGATGATCTCATAGGATTCATGGGATTATTTCAATATTTTTTCTGTTGATGCCTGTTTTATGACCGATTTTATGGTCAATTTTGGAGGAGGTATCATGTGGTGCTGAAAAGAAGGTATATCGTTTTGTTTTAGGATAAAATGCTCTGTAGATAGCTATTAAATCCATTTGTTTCATAACTTCTGTTAGTGTCCATGTATCTCTCTTTAGTTTCAGTTTCCAGGATCTGTCCATTGGTGAGAGTAGGGTGTTAAAGTCTCCCACTATTATTGTGTGAGGTGCAATGTGTGCTTTGAGCTTTATTAAAGTTTCTTTAATGAATTTGGCATTTGGAGCATAGATATTCAGAATTGAGAGTTCATCTTGGTAGATTTTACCTTTGATGAGTATGAAGTGCTCCTCCTTGTCTTTTTTGCTAACTCTGTGTTGAAAGTTGATTTAATTCATTATTAGAATGGCTACTCCAGACTATTTGTTTCTTCAGACCATTTGCTTGGAAAATTGTTTTCCAGACCTTTTACTCTGAGGTAGTGTCTGTCTTTGTCCCTGAGGTGGGTTTTTGGTATGCAGCAAAATGTTGGGTCCTGTTTATGTAGCCAGTCTGTTAGTTTATATCTTTTTATTAGGGAATTGAGTTCATTGATATTAAGAGGTATTAAGGAAAAGTAATTGTTGCTTCCTGTTATTTTTGTTGTTAGAGTTTTTGTTGTTAGAGTTCTTGTGGCCAACTTCTTTTAGGTTTGTTGAAGTATTATTTTCTTGTTTTTCTCTAGGGTGTCTTTTCTCTACTTGAGTTGGAGTTTTCCCTTTATTTTCCTTTGAAGTGCTGGATTCATGGAAAGATATTGTGTGAATTTGGTTTTGTCATGGAATACTTTGATTTCTCCATCTATGGTAATTGAGAGTTTTTCTAGGTTTAGTTGCCTGGGCTGGCATTTGTGTTCTCTTAGGGTCTGTATAACATCTGTCCAGGATCTTCTGGCTTTCATAGTCTCTGGTAAAAAATCTCGTGTAATTCTGATAGGCTTGCTTTTATATGTTACTTGACATTTTTCCCTTACTGCTTTTAATATTCTATCTTTATTTAGTGCATTTGTTGTTCTGATTATGATGTGTCGAGAAGAATTTCTTTTTTAGTCCAGTCTACTTGGAGTTCTGTAGGCTTCTTGTATGTTCATGGGCATCTCTTTCTTTAGGTTTGGGAAGTTTTCTTCTATAATTTTGTTGAAGATATTTACTGACCCTTTAAGTTGAAAATCTTCATTCTCATCTATTCCTTTATCCTTTGGTTTGGTCTTCTCATTGTATCCTTGATTTCCTGGATGTTTTGAATTAGTATATTTTTACACTTTGCATTTTCTTTGACAGTGGTGTCCATGTTCTCTATGGAAACTTCTGCACCTGAGATTCTCTCTTCCATCTCTTGTATTCTTTTGCTGATGCTCACATCTTTGGCTCCTTATTTCTTTCCTAGGGTTTCTATCTCCAGAATTGTCTCCCTTTGGGTTTTCTTTATTGTTTCTAGTTCCATTTTTAGATCTTGGATGGTTTTGTTTAATTTCTTCACATGTTTGGTTGTGTTTTCCTATAAGTCTGTAAGGGATTTTTGTGTTTCCTCTTTAAGGACTTCTACTTGTTTAGCTGTGTTCTTCTGTATTTCTTTAAGGGAGTTATTAATGTCTTTAAAATCTTCTACCTGCACCATGAGACCTGATTTTAAATTAAAATCTTGCTTTTCCAGTGTGTTGGGTCTCCAGGACTCTCTGTGGTGGGAGTACTGGGTTCTGATGATGCCAAGTGGTCTTGGTTTCTGTTAGTAAGATTCTTATGTTTGCCTTTTGCCATTTGGTAATCTCTGGTGTCAGATGTTCTAACTGTCTCTGGCTGGAGCTTGTTCTTCCTGTGAGTCTGTTAGCCTCTGTCAGCACTCTTGGGAAACCAGCTCTCTCCTGAGTCCCAGGGGTCAGAATACTCCCTAGAGGCCAACTCTCCTGAGGCAGGGAAGGTGTACAGAGGACTGAGGATCAGCTCTGCCTCCTGACTGAGGATGAAGGCCTGAAGGGACTCTGTCCAAGAAGCTCTGTTGCTTCTTGGGCCTGCGTGCTCTTCTGCCTCTTGTTTCTTTTTTTATTAATCATTTCATTTGTTTACATTTCAAATGATATACCCCTTCCCCATTACCCTTCCACAACCCCTGATCCAATCCCTCTTCTCCCCTTCCCCTTTGCTTCTATGAGTGTTCTCCTCCACCCATTCACCTGCTCCTACTCTGGGGCATCAAGCATCCCTCTCCTCCTATTGATGTCAGATAAGGCCATCCTCTGCTACAAATGTATCTGGAGTCCTGGCTCCCTCCATGTATAGTCTTTGGTTGGTTGTTTAATCCCTGTAAGCTGTGAGTTGTCTAGTTAGTTTATATTGCTCCTTGTATGGGATCACAATCCCCTTAAGCTCCTTTAGTCCTTCCCCCAGCACTTTCCTTAGGGTCTGCAGACTCACCATATGCTTAGTATATTTTTTGCTTTGAAGCTCCATGAGGCACCTGAACCTACCTCTCTCATCCTATCCACATTCTAGTTACAATGATGTTATAGATGTAGAACTATAGTATGCTGAATCTCAAAATTATATGTCATCTGTGTTAGAAGCCAAGTGTCAAAGCATCCCCAGAGATCACCTTAGATGGGCTATTATCTTTCAGCTGTCTTTTGTGCATATGGATCTGTTAAATGGGTATCAATAAGTCTAGGGCATAAAGAAGCTAGTTCCTAACGAATTTCAATCTGTGATTTTCTTATGTAAAATAAATGGAATTTATCTGGCTAGGAAGAAGATAGAATAACTCAACTTTGATCAAAACTCATAGCTTGATTAAACACCAGAAAATAGTATTTTAGTTTGTTCTATGGGTCAATAATCCATAAATTTCCAACATAGAAGAAGAATGAAAGGGCATTTGGAAAAAATATTGCATACTACCAAGCACCGATTGAAAAGAAAAATACGTATTAATTCAGAACATGTTTTATTCTTTATATACCTCAGAATTAAAATTATTATTAATCAACATTGAATCACACCATGGTCATCCTAAGATTAAAATGCATTTCTGTTCTCCTTTATCGCATGTTTGTGTGTTTTTCCCTAGCAATTCTTAAAGCATTAGTATACTGCTTCATGACTGCAAGAGGAAAGAGAAGAGCTAAGTGTAATGAGAAGAGATACCTGACAAGGCAAAGCAAAGTGGGAAGTAGGACCGAGTCTGAGTTTCCCTAGGATGAAGCAACTCACTGATTTCATTAATTACAGGAAATTTATCAGAAGCCATGCTCTTGATCTGTGAAAGAACGTTAATATTTGGATTGTTCATTTTATAGAGTCAAATGAAAATCCATGGAGATGATGCACCTATAACATTTTTATATATAAAAGTAGTTTATAAAATGTGAGCAGATATAAACACTGCTTGAATGCATAAGGAGGTCAGCAAATGCCTTTTGGTGTTATTTTTCCCATGGTATACTTTATAAACTTATTTGGAGGAAGAACGAATAGTAACATGCAAAATGCCTAGCCTATTTTAGAAATTTTAGTTTGAAATATACAGATACTATTGTGTCAAATTTTGCAATTGACCTAGTTACCCTCTTTTTCCATCCAAAAGTGTAACCTATTATATTTTTAAATAATACAAAGTATAATTCTGAACATACAGACCCTTTAGAAACATCTATGCCATAAGTAGTTGGTGCTAATGTCTACAAAATGTCATAGTTATCAATTGTTGCTCAGCTCAGTGGTGATGTTTTCTGTTTAGGGAGTATGTCCATTGAAAGGTTACAGGCCTTATGCAGTTCTCATTTTTATTTGCTGCTAACAAATCCTTATCTTCTAACATAGTATTTAAAAATGGAGTATTTCCGATGTTTATTGAGTAAGTGATTGAGGTTTTATCAAATAACATTGACTACTACCTTTAATCCTCACACTCATGAGATAGAGGTGGTAACAGCCAGAGTTCAAGATCATGTTTGGTTTCCTAATTAATTGAAGCAATATTAGGGATCTGCACAAGCCTTTCTGAAACATACCAAATAAGAAACTTATTTTTTCTTGAAGCATTAATTTAGAAAAAATGTTCAATGATCCTGGCTTGACTGAATAAAAATGTAAATGAGTAAGCTAAATGAATAAAAAAATGAGGAATGATTGACTCAGGGTGTGGGTGAAGATGTTTGTTGTCTATATGAGGAAGAGCACATTCAGAGGCATCAAGAAGGGTGCAGACTGAGCTGACCAACAAATTGAAATGATCCATGAAAAGAAAGAAGGGGGAGAGTGAGAGAGAAAGGGAAGAAAGAAGGTAGGGATGCCAAGAGAGGAACAATAAGCCAAGATAGCAGGTGAGAACCAAGAGAACCAAGAAACCAAGCAGGCAAGAGGACACAGCCAAAATGGCTGGAAAGTAATCAAAGAGTAGTCAAAGAACCTGAAGTATTAGCCATAAATACAGGATAGTTAGGCCAGACGATAGTACATAACAACTATGGCCTAGGGGAAAATGCTTCAATCTCACTCAGAAGGTGAAATAAAATTGTCATTGGATTTGGATGGAGGGAGGTTAATAGGTGGGATAGGACACGGGGAAGGGAGCGGTGCTGGAGGAGATCGGGTTTAGGGAGAGCAGGGGAAAGAGAACTAGATTTAAAAGGCTGCTGGGGGAGGCATCTTTTGGACATGTCAGAGACCTGGGAAGGGGAAGGCTCCAGGCAGTCTGTGAGGGTAATTCTAGCTGAGTTTCCTAGCAGTGGGCGATATGGAGCCTGAAGTAGCCATTTCTGCATCCATATTGGATCTCCCCTCCCCCTCCCCCCAAAAAACCTTCTACCCCAAACTTGTCTTACCTATAAGAAGTATAGGGACAAAGATGTTATAAAGACTGAGACCAATAACTGGCCCAACTTGAGATTGATCCCATGGGCAAGAGGCACTTCCTGCCAGCATATTAGTGATATGTTATGCTTGCAGTGTTATGCTTGCAGACAGTAGCCTAGAGTAAATATCCTCTGTCAGGCTTCAGCCAGCAGCTGACTTAAACAGATGCAGACACCCACAGCCAAACATTAAATGGTGCTCCAGAAGTCTTGTGGAAGAGATGGGGAAAGGTTTGAGAAACCAGGATGTGATAGGGACTCCACAAGAAGACAAACAGAATCAACTAACCTGGGTCCTTGTGATCTCCCAGAGACTGAACCACAAACCAAAGAACATAAACAACCTGGACCTAGCCCCACCTCCACACATATGCAGCAGACAAGCAGCTTGGTTTTCAGGCAGGTTCCCCAACAACTGGAGCAAGCGGTTACCCTGACATTGTTGCTTGCCTGTGGAGCCCATCCTAACTGGGCTATCTTGATTGTCCTCACTGGAGGGATACAGATAGGATACACCTAGTCCTGCACTTACTTGAGCTGTCAAGATGGGTTAGTACCAAGTGTTAGGGGCATACCCTTCTCAGAGATTATGGGGAGGAAGGAATGGGGGATTAGCCAAGTGATGTGGTGACTGGGAGAAGGGGAGCTACAATTCGGATGTGAAAGGAATAAATAAACACATTAATGGAAAAATATAAATTGAAAAAAAAATTTAGAGGAGGGAAGGAAATCTCAGGGGCTAGGGAGGTTTGGCATAGTCAGTGGGGTGGGGTATGCCAGCAAGGAAGACTGTGTAACAGGTATTTAAGATGCTGAGAGCCTGCTAAGCAGTGTCTGCTTTGATATGTCAGTAACCACCTCAGTTGGCCATTTGCTGTGAGTTTCTTTGAGACTAACATAAGTGAAAGTTAAAACATGAATAATTTTGTAATTCTTTCTCCAATAAATTATCCATTAGAGTTCATATATATGAGAAATGAAAATTTGTCCTTTGATATCTTTCCTTCCTATTACAATCCCAAGATTCAAACTTTTCTGTCTAGAACCTGCTAATATCTACCTACCTAATTCATGTGACTTTTATCTCCATGACAATGTCGGTGACATAGTATAAGATTTCTCTTTTGCTGCCTTGCTGTCTATGTATAGCATTCAGAGACAGCTCTTTATCACATTAATGCCTTGGTAAAATTATTGATGAGGGAAAAAGAGCAACATAATCACAGGATGCAACTACTTCAAAATCTTAGCAGATACTGCTAATTTTAATTTCTGGACCATATCCTAAATTATTCAGTATAGATTTCATGGTAATCATAGTCATTAACACTGAATAAACATCTGTTGCATATTACATTCTTTTGACACTTTATTTTGTTATATAGTTTAAAAGGAGTCTGGATTTACAAATGTGGTTATATTTCCAAGACAATAATACATGTATGATGGACACTTATGTCATGTATTACAAAGATTCCTCTGAAATTATCTCAAAGCTTTAGTACTTATTTCCAATTTAAAATTTAAGGTGAAATTTTTCACTTATAATTCTAAGTAGCAATGGATTATTTATAAGGTTACTGAGAATTGGCAGTAATCTATCATAATTTCTTTTACATATTTTAGCTACTGCCTCTCTAATCCTATGAAAAGTTCACAAAATACACACCTGAGGCATGATCAAATATCTGTATCCCTCTAGTGACCAAATGATAGTATCCATTATACAGTGAGCTACAATACTCCAAGAATATTGAAGTGTTATGTCTGCCATGAAATCATGAAACTGTCTGCCATTTCCCCTTAAGAAATACATGAGGAAAGGAAAGGGGAAAGTCTTTATTTTAGGCCAACTTGAGAAAGCATTTATTCATGAAGTATTTTCACATGTGAGTGGTTAGTAGGCCCTTTCTTTTTTTTTTTTTTTTTTTTTCTAGAAAAAAATCAACTTTTAGCTTCAGAAGGAAATGTAAATTTGGAAAAATGATCTCTTTAACAACTATTAAACCTGACAGATGGAATCAGAATAATGAGAGACAAGGAGAAAACTGAATAAAGTAGTGTTTTATTCATTGGTTCACACTTTAGATCCATGAATCTATGGAAAGTTTACTATGTGACAAAGCCCTGGTCTGATATTATTGATCCAAAGGCAAGAGGCAGTTCCTTAGACATTTAGATTCCTGAGAGAAAAGAACATGCTAATAAACTCATAAGAATTTGTGTTAAGTGCTGTAAGCTATTCAGAAATAGAAGGGAACTATAGAAATTATCTTGTGCATTTTACTAAAACTGTCAAAGAAGATGATGTAGTATATTGGAAATATTATACAAGAAAAGACTTAGGAGGAATATCTTGCCAGAAGCATAGTGGGTAGAGAGGAATCCAGATCAAAGTCTAAGGCTTCAGCTGAATGACTTTTGAACAGTCTCAGTCCTGTCTAGGGAGAAATTGTTATACTTGTAAAGAGGGCCATGAACATAGAATAGATCTAAATGATCCTTGATTATTATATGGTTATACATAATATTATTTAATATCCACACATATCCACATAGACATAAATGTATATATAGATGTATGCACATATATACATATTCACATATATACATAGTTACATTTACATCTGAATGTATATATTATTTTATACAAATCACCTTAATACAATAAATGAGAGATACTTGAAGACACTGGAATAACAATATCCTTGAATTTTTGTATAAAATTCTATCAACAGTATGCCTATTGCAATGCACTCTAGAAAGGATTTATGTTTCTGCTATTATAAGATTAATTTTTAAAACCATACATGGAAGAAGTAAAGGAGAAAGTTTCAAATATTAGAACAAATAATCTTGGTATCTGGATAGGGGGCTGGGGATAGACTGTCTTGTACCACCACACATTCCCTTCATCAGGACACGTCATCCATTGGCTGGAAGCTACTCAGATATCTCTGTCTATGATAGGAGTTATTAGCTCAGTTGGCTCTGCTCTCAAGCTAAGAATATTCCTCAGTTCAAGACAGCCTGACATGGATTCTACAAGTGCTTCAAGCTCAGACTGCTTCTTTAGGGCTCTTTGTCCTGTGAGTATTGTCTAGGGCTGGACTCACATTTCTCTTACCTTCTAATTCACTTAGTTCTTGACTTATCTTGAAAATATTTCCCAAAAAAGAGAAAAACAGGACAGCCAGGGCTACACAGAGAAACCCTGTCTCAAAAAACCAAAAAAAAAAATCATTTAAAAAACATCCCCATGTTTTGTTTATTTGGAAAATGACCTAAGACATCACAGGTGAGTCAGGTTTCTATTATCTTTTCCAGTCTGACTTCTCTAACTTCTCTTTGCCAAGTGGAGGAAGAAAACAGAAGACAACATGATAGTCTATAGGCAGAAGCATTCACTTCTAGAACAGAACACTAGAACATTTCAGAACTGTTTCCTTCAGCCTTGACCCTGTTCCTAAGTAGATTTTCTTTGACGTCTTGGTCTCTATTTGATTCTGGATTAAGCATCATCCTGTTGTGGTTATTTAGCCTTTACATACGCCTCAAACTCTTTGCTTACCACATGCTTTACTAAAGTTAAATATCTATCACATGTGCTCTGATCTTTTCTTCAATTAATTGATTGACAAATTATAATTAGCATACAAAGTAAGAGGATTTATGATGACATAGGTATACATCCGTTGGTTGTTTGAATGAGAATGGCATTCTAATTCTAAGGCTAAATATTTGGTTACCTGTTAGTGGAATTTTAGGAGGGAGGAGGTGTGTCACTGTGGCGGGGGCAGAGGAGAGCTTTGAGTGTCCAAAAGCCTATGCCAGGTCAAGACTTGCTTGCTCTGTCTCTATCTCTTCCTCTGTTTCTCTTTCTCTTTCTCTCTGTCTCTGTCCCTGTCTCTGTGGGTCTCTCCATCTCTCTCTCAGGCTAGTAGATCAGCATGTAAGTTCTCATCTCTCATCTACTGCTCCAAAGCTCTACCTATATTGCATCCACTGTGTCTCCCTCCTCCATGGTTATGGACTAATCCTATGAACTTGTAAGCAAGCACCAAATTAAAGACTTTTTTTCTACAAGTGACATTGGTCAAGGTGTCTGATTACAGCAGTAGAACAGTCACTAAGACTTATACTTTGGTTGATCTCTATTTCACTCACTAAGCTCTACTTCTTGGACTCTTCTGTGAAGCTTCAATAACCCCCCCTTTCATATACCATATATCTTATATTATGTCTTGAATGCCTTCCTTGAAATTTCCCTCCCCCCTGACAGCCCTTTATCCTTTTGTAAGATACACCCAAACTCAGTTCCACATAATCACATACATATAAAACTTAGGAGCTAAGATATGCACATAAAACAGAAAATTCTGAGTTTTTGTTCTTAGCCTTGGTTTGAGTCTTTGTTAATTTTCTTAATATAGTAATTTCTCAAACTATCCATTTTCCTGAAATTTTCATTTTTTTGTTTTCCTTAATGACCTAAAAATATTCAGGTGTGTATGCTATATTTTCATTATTCATTCATATGTTTAGGGATCTCTAGGCTGATTTTAACCATTTGGTATTGTGAATTGAGCAGCAACAAGCAATGAGGAGCAGATATATCTGTGGTAGCATGTAGAGTCACTGAGTAAATGCCCAATTGTAGTTGTTTTATATGATAGTTCTGATCCTAGTTTTACGAGAAACTCCCACACTAATGACTTTTATGGTTACAGTATGTTTTTTTTTTTTTTTCATGTTCACCAGCAATGAATATTTGTACCTCTTACTTAATGTTCTGGCTATCATTTGTTATTCTATGCTATCTTGATGATAGCCATCCTCTCTGGGATGACATGGGTAAATTATTTTAATTTGGATTTCGGCAATGGCTAAAGCTGTTGATCTGTTTTCAGAATGTATTCTTTTGAAAACACTTTGTTCGTTTCATTAGAACATTTTTTTGATGAAAACATTCTCTTCTTGTATTTATTTTTTGACTTCCTTATATAGTGTAGACATCAATACCCTGTCTGAAACACTGTTATGAAACATTTTATTCTATTCTGTGGTCTGTGTACTTACTTTACCAATAGTTTGCTTTTCTGTGAATGTGTGTTTAAGTTTCCTAAATTCACCTTTGTCAATCTTGGGGCTTGTTTCCTTTCCTACTAAAGTCTGATTGAGAAAATTCTTCCCTAGGCTTATGTCTTTAATTGCTTTCTCTATGCTTGCTGCTAGCAGTTTCAGCATTTCTGAATTTAAATTAGGAACTGTAATCTATTTTGAATTGATTTTTTGGTAGTATGAAAGACATGGATCTGCTTTAAATCTTATGAGATTAGATATTCAGGTTTGCCAGCCCAATATATTAAATGGACTATTTTTCTTTCAGTGTATCTTTTGACACTTTGTCACAAGTGAGTGTCCATAGTATATAAGATTATCTCAAGATACACTAGTATGTGTCACTGGTCTACATATCTGTTTTCTATGCCAGTTGCAGGTTGTTACTGTCAGTATGGCTCTGTAGTATAATTTGGAGGCATTGTACTACATCCAATCTTGTAAATTTTTTTTATCTTTTGCTTTGATTGCTTCAACTATTACTGACCATATATATATAATACTGTAATATATATACACACACATATATATAATATATACTGTAATATATATATACACACACATATATATGACCTAATAGGTATTACATATATATTCGATATGTAATTATATATAAAATATATGTAATTATATATAAAATATATGACCCAATATATACTATACATACATATAAGTGTGTATATATGCATATATTTATATGCATATATATGAGATCTAATATATTTTATGGATATTATATACATGGATATTTTCTACTTTTTAAATTTGGTATTGTAAAACTGATTGTGATTATATTTAAAATTTTGATTATTCTTGGAAATATTAATGTATTCACAATATTATTGGTTTGTACCCAGGGCTATACAAGGTCTTTCAAATATCTTACAAATTTTTTTAATTTCTTTAATTTTTTCTTTCCATTAGTTTGTTGTTTTTTAGCTTGGATAGTAGGGAGGTCAATCTTATTGATATTGACAAAGTATCAACTCTTAAATTTTTCATTTTGTACTACTGGGATCATATAATTTCTTTCTTTCTTTCTTTCTTTTCTTTTTTTTTTTTTAGTTTTTCAAGACAGGATTTCTCTGTATACCCCTGGCTGTCCTGAACTCACTTTGTAGACCAGGCTGGCCTTGAACTCAGAAATCTGCCTGCCTCTGCCTCCCAAATGCTAGAATTATAGGCATGTGCCACCACTGCTACTTCTTGCCATCTATCACATCTAGACTTGGAGATATATACATATAAATATATGTGTATATGCATATGTATATATATATGTGATATATATATATTATATATGTGTATATATAATATAATTACATAAGTGTCCATGGAACCTATTTTTCTTGTTTTGAAGACAATCTCCCAAGAGAGCTTATATTAAAATTAAGAAACTAGAAATTTTTCTCCATGATTCTAATTCTAATATAGAGAAGTGGTTTCATGATATTCCAAAATATATGGCCATTTTATTTATATAAGGCTGGGATAAAATGGTGAATAAGCCTTACCTGAAAATAAAGAATTGAAATACCAAGATCAAAGATTAGTCATTTTTCCTCTGATTTTTCATAGGAGGACAGAATAGAAAGTAGTGAGTTCAACACTTGGAGTTTGAAATGAAAATAGATGTAGAGGATATCAGATACTTTCTCATATGTGCAGTATGGGAAACTATAAGCAAGTGGGATTGATTTGGTCACCTTGTGTGTGAGGCTAAAGAGGACATACTTCGGATTTTTCTGTCAGGGAGATGACTAGAGTGTTGATTTATTAAAGAAGATGAGATGAGATTTAGGGAAATAATTTACCTTCTGAAGTAAGAGATTAAAAGAAGTAGTTGCTAAATTAAGAACACTTTCAGATTGTTCATTTGATTGAATTTAGAAGATCATGTTGAAAGCAAACTTTACAGAAGTTTTTTCGAGGCTGCCTGTGCAAATGAGCTTTATATCTCAATTATAGGTTCTCGTACTATAGACAGAAATAAGATTTCATGCTTCAAACAACTGATGAGTAAAATTGAAGTAAGCAACACTGAGATTGCTATGAATACATTATAGCTACCCAATCACTGCAAGCAAAATTAAGTCTTTCATAGTGTACTGTTACCTTTTGAGGCAACATCTCGATGCAGGAACCTTCATACATGATGAAATACATAGAATTATTAGCAATCTTGATAGGATAAATCAGTGACTCTGGTGGAGAACTTTGGCTTGACAGCTCTCCAAAATTTTCTTAAGAGACTTTAGGTCATTTCTCTTCAACTCTTCCATATTTATTCTTCATGTAGCTTCACACTTATACTGAAGACTTCTAACATCTGAGTTTTCCACTTTTAAGTACTCTGTTTCCCAATGCAGATTTCAAGAGCAATTCTCAATAGAATTGGCTCTTTTTATCAATGGGAAGGTCTCTAAGACAATGCAATGCAAAGGACTAGAGTAACATTCTTTGTAGAGCACCTAGTGCCACTACATTCCATATTAACCTTTCTAAATTTCCCCAGGCATTATTCCTAGAACCAGCTGAGTCTCATAGCCCAAGCTATTATACAAGAAGTCCATTGGAGGACTTAATACTTTAGCAGTTGTTGCACATGTCTAGTTATAGTTGCAAAGGAACAGCAGAGGAACAAAAAGTGTTCACTTGCCTTAGGTGGGCTTCCTAATTATTCCTTTCTTTTTGTATTGTATCAAAACATCCCTGTGTATGTTGATTAATACTATCATAGTAACAATATTATTAATACATTAATATATTTATATGTATATTTGAGTAATATACTAATAGTAGAATTAATAATAATATATGAAATGCATATTATTGAATAAAATGTTTATAACTTATAGTTTCCTGGATCTCTCTCTTTCTCTCTCTCTGTTCCTCTCTCTCTCTCTTTCTCTCTCTCTCTCTCTCTCTATATATATATATATATATATATGTATATGATATTTTTAAATTTTTGATTCTTTAGAGGGATTCTATAGAAAAATATAGAAAAGAGATAAATTATAGAAGACCCTTCCACATTCTAACTATGGGCAACATAATTTATAGCTAAAATAGGAGTTATTAAAGAAACAAACAGTTGGAATACTGACAGCAATAAAAGTGATAAGATATGATTAACATCATTCAATGGGCTTCTTTTCTACTCAAGATTTAGCCTATAATGTTTGGTTGCCCCTTATTGCCCTCCAGTGAGTTAACACTCAAAAAGAGCCATAGAGAGTTTGCACTTGATGATAAAAGAAATGTGAACTCACTCGCCCCCTGATGATTCAGATTCTTTTCTATCACCTGAAGATTTTAATTTTAAAGTAACTTTACAAGTGTCTTATGTAAGGGAAAAAAATGTTGAGGTCAGTGTTATATGAGAAATCTCTATACTCTACATTCAGTTTTGCTGTGCACTTCAAACTTCTCTAAAAATAAGTTGTATTAAAATATGTTTCCTGGTTTTTGCTGCATATTCTTGCCAACAAGATGACTTTATCGTTCTGCATTTCTCCAGGTTCACTGAGCTTGAGTACATCTGCGGAGAAACCCACAGGTTAGGCTTCTAATGCTTTGTGGTATTTATATTTATGCTAGTGAGACTAGCCCACTCATCAGCATTCAGCAGAGTGAGCACTTGCTTCTAAACTGAGATTATAGCCCACCCACTAGCATCTGGGGTTATTATTGTAGTTATTTTTCTTCATCTTTGGACTATTTTTCTTTTATGCCATCTACATTGAATGTCTCCTATCTGTAACCAACTTTGTAGTGCTTCAGGCTTGAGCCTTGTGTGAATTAATTCCTATTCTTACTCTCACATTGTAAGTTTGAGGCCAACCTGGCCTACAGAGCTCCAGGACAGCCAAGCCTGTTATACAGATAAACATTATCTCAAAAAAATAAAACTAAACAGAACAAAAATTGAAATTAGATCTGAATGACAAAACATAATTTGAGAATAGAACAAAGTGTACTCTTGTACTTACAGAGTAGAACAAAGGCAGATAGATAAACATTATGTAGACTAAGCAAGGAAGAGCACATAGTTAGATAAGATATGCTTCTTTAGGATAAGATCAGGTATAGCTATCTAAACTTCAGTCAATAGCTTACTTTTATCTACTAAGTAAAGGGAAAGCATTGTTCAAGGCTAACGATGTGATTCTGGCAAATTTGTTGTGATTCTTTAAAAGATTGGCTTTATTTTATGAGTATAGGCACTTTGCCCACATATAACTCTGTGTAGCCCATGTAAGCAGTACCACCAGTAGCAAAAAGAGGGTGTCAGGTCACTTAGCTGGAGTTAAACATAGTTGTGAGTCATCATATGGATGTTGGGAATGCAATCCAGGTCCCTTGAATAGCAACCAGTGCCCTTATACTGTGAGTCATCTCTCCAACACCCAGATTGTCATTGTTAATATGGTATTCCAGCTTCATAAGTAAATTTAATAAGAATATAAAAAGATTAAATGAAATCAGGCCAATTGAAGGCTCTTGTGGGAGCAGAGTCTACATATCAGCAGCTTGTAGTAAAATATTGATGAGAAGGTTGAGGAGAAATGGAAACATTGAAGAGACTTTTATAATGACATGGATTTATTTAATATTGATCTGGGCATATGTATGTGGCACACATGTGCCATGCAGGTCAGAGGACAACTTGTGGGAATTGGCACTCTCCTTCCATCACGTGAGTTTCAGAGATTTGAGGCAAGTACTTTTTGTTTTAAATTGTTTTATTTATTTACATTTCAAGTGTTATCCATCCTTCATGCCCCCTCCCCTTCTGCACCCTATTCCCCATCCTCTTTGCTTCTGAGAGGGTGCTCCTCCCATACCCCTTCCCTAGGGCATCAAATTTCTAAAGGATGAGGTGCATCTTCTCTTACTGAGGCCAGTCACAGAAGGCAGTCTAGCAGCTGAATGAGACAAATGCAGATACTTACAGCCAACCATTCAAGTGAGGTCAGGGAACTCTATGGAAGAGTTACGGGGAGGATTGAATGAGCCAAAAAGGATTGCAACCCCATAGGAAAAACAAAAGTATCAACTAACCCAGACCCTTCAGAGCTCCCAGATGCAAGTATTCTTAACCAGTTAAGCCATCTTGGTTGCCCAAATATTGAAGAGGTTCTTAAGAAGAGGTGTTGGTAAATTTTATTTTGGTTTTGATAAAAAACTATGAGAATAGAGACATTCAAGGATGCCTACATGATTCCTGTAAAGTGTATCATTTGCAACTCTCAGCCTTGTACATGTTCAAATTGTTAGATTAGGTACAGCATTACATCATTCTAGTGGGCATTTAGGTCTGCCACTCAGAGAAGACATTTGTTTTGAAGATAAAACTGTGTGTGTCATCTGTTCCTGAGAAGCAACAGAAATGGGAGTACCACTATTCGGTGAGAGAGTGAGAAATAAAGAAGAAGCCTGGAGCTCTCCAAAGTTGGTGATAGATAAGAGACATTAAATGTGGAGTGAATAAAAGAAAAGGAAATACTCCAAAGATGAGGAAAACTCACTACAATTATAACCCCAAATGCTAGTGGGTGGGCATGCCTTTAATTCCAGCCTCTGCCTTCTTAGAGTTGGGAATAAAAGCATACACAACACCACCAGATTTTTATTTTATTCTTAGTATTTCCATTTAATTGTTCTATCTGTGGAAACTTTCCAGACTTCTCATATGATATGCCATTCACTTTCCTCATAACAATGACAGTTTCACATATTTCCCGATTGTCTTCTCTATAGCAAGTTTCGTGACAGGAAGGACAATTAGAACTTTCTCATGTTTGAATCACCAGTGCCTTGTACTCAACACTCTGTCAACATTTATGAATAAGCAGATAATATTTTCACGTACTTGTACTGATAATTTCTCTCTATAAAAATAGTATTATTAAAAGACTTGTGAGTTACTACATTAGTAAGATTTTTTCCAAATATTGTTATTGGGTAGTTATATAATGTTAAAAATGTTTTTACCTAATAGCTCTGAACTCTGAATTGTGTTTGTCCTTAGAACTCAGAAATATACTGTTCATACTACATATTTTAGCTACTAAATTTATTGAGGATAGTATTTGATTATAAGTATCTGTTGTCACTTTGGTCATCTAACTTTGTTTCTGATTTTATTCCATGTTATCAGGTTGATTCAAGATAATTTGCTGATCTATTTTACCTAAGGTAAATGCATGCTTATTATCTTAAAATTATGCAATTGTCCTGATTAGGCAGACTTCAAAATGAATGATTAGAACATTTGCTTTTAATAACACTTGTCCAGTCTGAAGTCACATCATCAGCCAACTTGAATTCTCAATAAAAAGCCCAGAGGAAGTTGATTTTATATCAGGTGATTCTTATAGAATGCAGGAATTATCTAAAGGCAAGGAGTGAGAAAAATATACCAGACACAGATGCCTAGCATATCTCATGGGCATAGCTTATATTAATTTGAAATAGCTACAGTGGTAGCTCAACTTTGCACACAGCTTAAGTATAGAGAAGCTGATGTTTGCTTGGCCATGCTCTCTGATGGAGATAGGTGCATCAGCAGTATGCTTATTTTGTACATCTGAAGTGAGGAACACGTCTATTCTGTACAGCTGGATGAGAAGGTGGGATTTTTATATACAGCTACACAAAGAGGCAAGTTAGTCAAGTCCATTGCTCAGGGTGGTACACTGTAAGGAAGTCGTCACAGGCTGTAAACACAAAGGAGGATAAAGCTCTGGCTGACATTTTCTGCATCTGCTGCCAATATCTGAACACAGATGACAGAAAGACTTTGTCATTTCACTGACCTGGGGAGGCCATTGCCATTCACATGGATCTGAGGCAATGGGATACTTGATATTGCTCTGCTCTGTCATAACACACAGTTACTCAAGACTTGATCACTACTTAAATATTCTCTCAGGGCTTCCTCTGCTCCTCATACAGAGATACTATTTTTATATTAATGTTACAAATGAGAAAGTTAGTGTTCATAATGATCACTAATAGTCATGGGATATTGCTAGAAGGGTGATATTAAGAGAATATTGATGGTAGCCAATTCCTGCATTTTATTTTTAGTGTTCAATTTTTCTAATACAATTTTTTATTGCCTGATGTTTATAGTAAGTCATGCACTATGGGATATTCACTATATCTAATTTTTTCTCCATCTTATTGTATTGCCATTATTTTTTTCATTTTTTTATTTTATTTTAATTAGGTATTTTCTTCATTTACATTTCCAATGCTATCCTAAAAGTCCCCCATACCCCCCCCACTCCCCTACCACCCCCCTCCCACTTCTTGGCCCTGCCGTTCCCCTGTACTGAGGCCTATAAAGTTTGCTAGACCAAGGGGCCTCTCTTTCCACTGATAGCCGACTAGGCCATCTTCTGATACATATGCAGGTAGAGACAGGAGCTCCGGCGGGGTACTGGTTAGTTCATATTGTTTATTATGCATCATGTTTGTCTACTTAATGAGTATTTTAGACTCAGATGACAATTTCTCTGCTTGCCATTTCCTACCTACAGCTTCTCCTAAAGGTGATTGAAATAGTGAGTTTATATCCAAAAATGACATTACTTGAAAGAATTTACTTGAACTAGTCATATGTTTAAGCTCTAAACCACACTTTTTTTCTTGCTTATATTTCATAAATGTACTCAAATGTACAAATTTCATAAGTCACTCAGTTGTCTTTAGCTGTCAGAACAATAGAACATTGCTCATTAAAACAATGCATTGTGAGCCGGGTGTGGTGGCACATACCTTTAATCCCAACATTTGGGAGGCAGAGGCAGGTGGATTTCTGAATTCGAGGCCAGCCTGGTCTACAAAGTGAGTTCCAGGACAGCCAGGGCTATACAGAGAAACCCTGTCTAGAAAACCAAACCAAACCAAACCAAACAAAACAAAACAAAACAAAACAAAACCAAACAAAACCAAACAAAACCAAACCAAACAAAACAAAAAACAATGCATTGCTTGCAGTTTCAATTAACTAGAGACAATGGGGAGTCACTGGATCAGTCAAGAGATAGAAGAGATGAGAGAAACTGTGGGAAGAAGCTCTGAAGTGGATTTTCTAAAATGGCAAAGTAGGCTTGGAACTGAATGTTTTAAAAACTCAGGACAGAGCATGTCACTTAGAGATCACTTTCTGTAGTTGTCAGAACTCTGGTCGTAGGGCAATCATTCAGCAAATGGGAAATTTGTGTGCCTTTCTTTGTCTTTAGTGTCCTGTTATGATGCTGTTTAGAAAATGGTCTATAAATTGCCTGGCTTGTATGGAGCAGATATATGATCAGAAGCAATTATTTTGACCAGGAATTATCTCTATGTGGGCAGGCTCCCCAGAATCATTAATGAAGTGGAAAATTCTGGTTTGTTTGGAAATTCAGTTATACCAAATGATATTTTGCCAAGGCACACAGGTGAAAAGATGTCTTGCAAAAGCAGACATATGGAAGAATGTTTTCCTGAAGCAGACGTAGGTGAAAGGATGTTTTGATATAGCAGACACCTGAAAGGACATATCATGAAGTAGTATAAATATGATCCCACAGACAGTGGGAGCAAAAGCATTGGTTTGGTTTTCCCAGGCTCAATATTTTCTGCTAACAATAAGCATGTATTGGTTCACCTTACATAGAGTTGGGAGCTCCACTTGTGGCAACACAGATTTTGAGAGAAACTTGCCACAGATCTATTCATGAGGTTTCTGTGACTTCTCACCACTTCAGCAGCCTCAAGCTGGCTGATGAGCCTTGAGTTTCTTCAGGATTGAAGTACAGCTGCTAGTTCCTGTGTGGTGTCTTCCTGTAGAGTGGACTGGATTGTTGCTGCTGATTTGTATTTGGTGTTTGCTACTGGACTGAACTGCTGAAGAAGTTTTAGTTCACCCCCAAAGAACTTTTTCTAAACAGGTCTACTTCCCCCATATCCTAAATTTTTTCTTTTGGTGGATGGTGGACAAAAGGAGAGGTTGAACCCTTATTAAAATACGTTGGAAAAAATTTATTCCTACAGGTGATGCCCAACATGGCTTAGACATTAATGGGTAACTATGCTTCCAATGTAGAAGAAATAGCAGATTGCGAGGTGTTAGACTACTGGGTAGTGTCCTACTATGTTCTCAGAGGTTTTTTCTGGTTTGCTTCATTGTCTTCCTGTATACCATTTTGAAAAAAAATTAGCAGGAAAGCTGAAAATTCAGAAGGTTCCCTCAATTCTCTTCCTTTAGGAAGGATTACAGAGGTGGCTTTGCATGTAGAACATTTGTATATAGAAATCAAAACGCTTAGGAAAAAAACAGAGGAGAACAAAAGAGTTCTGGCATGGTGAATGAGCCTGGGAATGTACCACATAATGAAAAAGGAAAACAAAACAGACTGGAAAGTAAAAGTTACCCTGCCCTGCTCAATGTACTTTCACTACCAGGTACCCAAAGCACCTCAGAGAGACAAGGGCCCTGGGGGAACAGGGGGCAGCCTTCTGCTTTCTCAGCCTTTGTGCAACATATGTCTGTTTTTTGATGGTATTTCTGACTATAGTGAATTGACCTGGTAACTCATAGAAATGTTAGATTTACAGCATTTTAGAGAGGCTATTATATTTTAGGTCTTGCATTCGGTCTTATGTTAAAGAAATACTAAATAACTGGAAGACACAACATAGGGTGATCCCACAAGATTGGATGAGATTGGTGTTGGCTGTACTAGAAGCTGGTCAACAATTTCAGTGGTTGTCTTGGTGGAGGCATGAAGCCACACAAATAGAACAATGAGATGTAGCAAAGGGGATAAGTTTTACTAACCACAGCTACTTGCTGAAGGGTGATATACTGATTTACAAGAACAAATCAGACCTGATGATAGTGTAATAGAACAATGTCCTATTTCAGCTTTAAGAGCTTGGGATATGATTGAAGAGCCTGGGCATTGGTTGCTATGAGCCACAAAGGCTTTCAGGGTATTAAAGGCTCTGTGAAAAGGCAAAGAATGAGTGTTAATCCACCCCCACCCCCCCAAAAAAAAAGAAACCTCTGGACATCTGGAAATGAACTGAGGGCCACAGCATACAAAATAATTCATTTACCTTTGGTCAGTCAGGATTTACTGAGCAGACAAGAAACTCAAATTTAAGTATTTCTGATCTTATCCATGCCATAGAAGGAAGTACAGTTTTGGATTTGGCCACAGATATTCCTCTTACATTATGCCACAATCATGTTGACCAGGGATTATCTCTCTGTGGGATGCTCCCCAGAATCATTGAGGACCCAGTTAACTAAAAGAAAAATAGTTGATACCTACTATGCCATGTGAAAAGATATGAATTAGCACCAAATGCAAGTGTTAAAAATAAACATATTCATATACTCAAGGATATGCAGAGATGTTAGACTAATATTCCCATTTACTATATTTTGACATATCAAATGCAGATACCTACTACTCTTATCTTCTAAATGAAGATAGTAAAATAAGTGACCACTGACTTCCTAGTGTTATACCCATAAATCAGTGCCTTGCTAAACTCTAGTCAGAGCCGCTTCTTGCAGTGAGTAGTAATTTATATGGAGTCCTACAACTGGATAGTGTTCAGAGTGTGAGAGACCTTGAGCTACTAAGCTCTAAATAAGATGTTATCACATCCCTCCACTCAAGGCTCAGGGATATATCTACGAGGAATAGAAGGTAGAAAAATTTAAAGCCAAGGTTACTGAACAGTAAGACTCCAAGTAACTCCAAGAAAGCATCCTTTTTCAGATACAACATAGCTGCTGCGCATGTGAACTCACAGAGAATCTGACAGTTTACATAAAACCTATACAATTTAAAGCCAGAAAAAATATATAAACTGGATAAAAGGATTAGAGGACGAATTCCATCCCTAGCACTGAGCTTGTTTTGTAATTTATAGATGCTATGAGAAGCAAAATCCGTTATATTCTGTGCAACAACTCAAGCCATGACTTCTTGGACTCCAAATTTGTGTGCTTCCTTAATATTTACTTACTTGTTATAATAGAGACAAAGAACATGTGTTGAGAGAGAGGGTGGAGGATCTGGGAGGACTTGGATGAGAAGACAGAATATGGTCAAAAAATCTTGTATAAACTCAAAAATATACATTTCAGAAAAAATAAAAATATGTCGATACACTCTGAAAAGATTTGCTTTCACACGATTTTATAATATATCACAAACACCTGAATACCATGTTACATCAATTTTACCGTATTTTAGAGGACCATTGTATTTGGAGGACAATATCTTCTCTCACTAAGTGAAGAGCGGCTACAAGGAGTTTAGAATATGGATGTCTGGAATTATGCACTTTTCTTTTTGTTTTTGTTTTTGTTTTTGATACAGGTTTTTTTCTGTGTTGCCCTGACTGTCCTGAAACTTACTCTGTAGACCAGGCTGCCCTTGTACTTAAAGGGCAAATATGTACCTTTTGAAGGATATATAGTGTTTCTTCTTAAGGAAAAATAACTGAACTCAGGCTGCTTTCTAAAGGGGTCATTAATAGAATAAGAATTAAAAGATAGTAAATGAATCAACAGAGTATTAACCTATACTCACACCAGAAGACTTTGTGGTTCCTTTTCCATTACTTCTATTCTTATGAAAATAAGCCTTGTCAGCAAGAAAATATGTACATATATCTCAGAATCCATGGGATGGCAAGAATTCTAGAAAAAATTTAAACAAGGTCTTGTGTTTTAACAGGAAAAAATTATCTCATTTTATTTCTATTTATTTCGGTGAACTGTATACACGTTTACATGTGCATGCAGGAGTAAGCTCGCACACCCTGAAGGAGGAGGCAATCATAAATTGCCCCATTTGTATTTCTTTTTTATTGTTGCTTGACATCAGAGAAATATGTTAAGCTGTGTTGGTGAGCATTTAATACTTTCAAGAAATGCATTCCAGGTAGAAATGTGGGGAGGAAGTTTAGGCTGACAGCGTTAGAAATGTTGAAACGCTCAGCACAATGAAGCCCACATTGGAAACATCTGACAAACCTTTTACACAAGTGGCAATGGGAGGCACTGCTGAAATTAGCAAACAGGCAGCATATGCCACAATAAAAGCTCAGGTCTAGAAAATGTGGAAAGAAAGCTGGTAGCCACTCATGGGAAATTATGTTTGTAATTGCGTATTGGTAATTCAAGGGGGAACTTGATGGAAACAGTTTGTTCTATTGTAGTCCATCCATTTAGTTTTCAAATCGCCATCCTAGGTGAGCATTGTGTTTAAGGCTTGAAGTGGGGTAGATTCTGCTGGAAAAAGGGGAGAAAAGTAATATAAAAGCCCCTTTCAGTAATTTTGGTTCCCTGTCTCTGACTTGGATGGCAGATGATGAATGTTTGATTTGTTTTCACAGATAGTGCCCTAAAAAGCAAATCAAAGAATGGCTTCCTAGGAGGAAAAAAGGAAGGAAAGAAAATATGAGCTTTTTTTTTTCCATAGGCACTGATATTTCTGAAAAGCAATGAAATGATAAAGATGCCATCTCACTCACTGTAGACATTTTAACTTGAAAGTAGGAGAGTACATTGCAGCAAAACTTACTTGAAAGACATTGTCATCATATAGAAGTCTGTAAATATCTACACAGGATCTAATGGATCTTACATTTATTTATTTACTCATTCAGCCTGAAGCAAATATCAATGACAGATCACCAGGTATCATGTCCTATTGTTATGTATGTGTTAATAAGTTAAAATAGGATACATGGATCATGTAGAAAACATCGGACTGCATCCTTTATAAACAACTTAACAATCATCTTCAAAATGGAACCATTTAATAACATTAGAAACAGAAAAAAAAAAACCCAGCATGAATGAATCAAAAGTATGTCTTACTAGACTGAGATAGGGATTTCCATTTAGTAGAAACTGCACTTGCATCTGTAACTAGAGACTAAAGTTGTAATATACTTTGGAGGCTGAAGAAGAAGTGTTCTTAAAACTCTGAGTCCAGCTAAAAATACAAAGTGAAATCTAGTGAAGCCTGGGCTACAGATTGAAATACAGGTTCAAAAAAATATGGAATGCCGGGTTTAGATTTAGTTAATATCTACCTTAGTAAAAATTGAGTCATTTCTTCTCTTCAGATCTGACATTCTTTACCTATGTTCCCCTACTATTATGCCTTGTATACAGAACTGATTATAGGACATGGCTCCACATTATTAGGATGACTTTGGAATTTTGGTATTGTTCATTCTTGGTCTCAAAGCAAATGGTTTGGGATGCATTGTGGCATTAAGAATTATGAAAACTGAAGTAACTATGATGCTGGAGAGTGTTTCTCTTTACAATAGTGGCAGTGCGCAGTTGCACTGAGCTTTTTCACATATGCAGATCACTAGTCCTCTGCTAACAATTAAAACTTAAAAAACCTGAAGTATGACTTTTGTGCTATAATTAAATCCATTGAGTAACCTAAAAAGATGTAAATATTTGAAAATATGTGCAGAGTTGGAACTTTAGATTGCAGTTTAGTTAGTTGACAATTGACATTGAGTATAAAATTCCCCTTAAGACACCAGTGTGAACCCATTTCCTATGTAATACATCTGCTCACCAATGATGGGATGGATTCTTCCAAAGCAACATGCAATAAATGCCCAATTTAGGCAATCCAGATATCCAACACTTTGACTTGTGGTTTAATCATGTTTACATTCATGGCTAGGAAATGATTTGGGGTAGAAATCAACTTCCTCATATTTCTGTTTATTTCCCACTAGCACATATGCTTGATTTGGAATATGAAATGATCTAACTTCTATTCCCTTAACAGCAAAAAATAAGCATCCAAGTGTTGGAACTGCAGAAAATACACCTGCCTCAAAGCCAGCTTTTGTGCTTGGCTTCAAGGGAGCTTCCAACATTTGCCAGATATGCTGACCACCTGTGAAATATTTGATCAGTCTGCTGATCCAGCTGTAGTCTCTTGATGTTGCAAATTCCTGCTCTCCCGTGGGGTGATCGAGGGTGTTTGGCTGTGTGTCAGGCCAAGGTGAGCCAAGTCACAAAAGAAGTTGACTCAGGTTTGTTCAGTACCAATAACTTGTTTCTCCCTAAAGTCTCTTTAAAGCTCATGTTTCAGTATTATCTAATCACAACAGTGGAATAATATTTGCAAATGGAACACCAGATCAGATTGCTGTGGTCACAGATACTCATTAAATAACTATTTTCCAGTTTATTACCTGCCTGAGTTTGATGTACATATCACAGAATTAAAGGGGAAAAGGCCAGAAAACTTTTCCTTTGTCTATTACATGAAGAATAAGAACAGATTCATAGAAAGGTTCAGATAGCAATTTTATTTGATTGTGTATTGTATAAGTTTCTATTCGTTTCTCTCTTTCTTTTTTTAAATAGACAGATAACTGGGTTGGTGGGAAATGGTAGATCCTGAAGTTGATAAAGAGGTAATGTGGTCAAAATACTTACAAAATATGAACATAATACTTTCAGAGAAATAATAATATAGGAAAGTTAGAAGAGCTATTGAATATTAACATGGTTTTGATAATTGAAGTTATATATTTTGCTTGTATTTAAAATTTCATATTTTTAAATCCACCTCCATATTACTTTTTGAAATTTTTCTTTTTTGAGATTATAAAGTAATTCCATCATTTCCTCCTTCTCTTTCCTCCCTGCAAACTTCCCTCACACTGCTCCCTGCCATTTTCAAATCTGTGATCTCTTCATTTTTCACTAGTGTCTTTACATGCATTATATATACATAAATATATTTATGAGTATTATCTCCGTCTGTGAAATGCTATGTATATGCAGGTTTCTTAGGGCTGGCCATTGAGTAATGGATAACCAGTGGTCTGCTCTTTTTCCTGGCAGAATGTTAAATAGGACACTCTTGGCATTCTAACTCAGTTAACTATAGTTTTTGTTTCTGGTTGAGGCCCAAAACATTTGACATACTATAGATATAAGAAAAAATACAGTAAAATGATTACATTATTTTGAAAAGAAAAATATTCTAAGATATAAAAACTAATCAGTTTACATTGTCCTTACTATGCTAAAATATTAATTTCTCGTTTTTTATTAGGAAATTAAGAAATGTTTGGATTCTTTTATTTAGGGTTATGTGCAAAGCAAATTTAAAATAAAATTAAGTTGTTGAGCCCACATTCTAATAATTATTTTTTATTAACTATGATGTAATTACATATGAATTGTAGAAGCACTTACATATGTGTCTACTAAATACCAGGTATCCTAACCAGTATTCACATTTGCAGTCTATTGCTAAAGTAATAGTGGAAGGCTGGAATTAAAATTGTCTGGAATTTTTATGCTTTTGGAAGAAAAAATTCCAAGTGGCTTAACATGGCAAATGAGATTTACAACTGGGGCACGTCTTCCGAATCACAGAAAAGAACCGAGCTAAGTTTACTGTTTATTTCTACTTGGAAGTCATCATTCCTTTAAGGTTTGCATAAGTTCTCATCATAAGGCAGGAAAGAAAAAAAAATGCCACTTTACTTCTAAGGAATGAATGTTACCTCAATTTTATATTCTAGAAAAGAAATATATCTTGTCCAGACCTGATTATAAACTTTGATATCACAATTACAGTAACTATGATAATGTTTAATATCATTTATTCATATTCCCTTAAAACCATGTACACAAGGGCAGAATTCTCCTGCAATCAGTCTCTTCCCCAAAAATCTTGTTATCCTATCCAGTACATAGGAGGGTCCTAAATACATACATGAGAACACAAGGGCAAGGAAATGAAGCCTGGCAGAGGAAAAAGACTTCACTGAAATACAAATGCCATTTTGTAAACTAATGTTACAGATTCTGCAACAGATATTCAGGTACCCAGGGGTGGAGGCTAGAAGAATCAAAGATGGGTAGCAATAAGTTCCTTAGATAATCAAAGAAAGGCAGTACAGTGGAAGTGAAACAAGAAGCTGAAGCCACCATGGTGAGCCCTTCTGGCTTGCAGCTAGTAAATACCAAGGGGATTGCAAGGAAGAGTGCTGATCTCCAAGAGCATATACTCTTATGATCATTGCATTGACGTCCCCCAAGAGACATAGCTGAAACAGGAACAAGTTCCAAATCTGGTGTTAGAAATATGTCAGAGAAAACTGTGGGCACTCATCTTGGAAAATGAGGGATGTCAAGGGCTAGTAGAAGCTTCAATATTATTGATTCAGAACAATTGAGACTTTGTTGGGGACCTGCATCCCTGCATCCCTGTCCCTTCACCAGAGGGTGTGTTTATTTAGAAGCACATGAGATCCTGAGATATTTGTGGCTTTTTTTTTTCCTGATACAACTTTTATGATAGCTACCAAGGTTGAAAACAAATTGTCTTTTGAAAGGCTACAGTAGATTCCTGATCCACCCTGAAATTGTGACTTAATTATAATGACCTGAGGGAATTCATCTGTAGCTCTCTTTGTTTTAATGACCACCTATTGTACTGTGGTTTCTTATTCGTTGACATAAAGAAAATCATTGCAATACAAATATATGTAGTCTTAATTCTAAAGCAAATATTTCCCAAAAATTTACTTTCCCTTGCACCACAATTTTATATCTTAATTGTGTGTAATTATACCAGACATGACTCACATTTTACTAGTGGGGTAGAGAGATGTTAGAAGGTAATTATTATAACAGAGTATCTTCACAAGTGACCTACTATGTAACATTTTGATAGAATAGACAAGCAGAATAAAAAGAAAAAGAAAAATGTTAAAATGTCTATTGAACTTGGGCTCTAAGCAGTGAACCCTATAATCTGCTAAGACTTGGGAGAATGTGTGCTAGGTAGAGAGACTTCAAGCACACAGTTAACAGACTCAGGAACAAGTTCTGCCTGTTTGCAGGACATGAAAGTAACCAGTGAAGATCCTGGAATGGTCAACACCTGTCAAGTCCACATATGAGCTTTCCAATTGACAACTAGAACTTATTGTTTGCCAGCAAGTCTTTTAAGCAAGTAATTGTGTCAAAGAATGTTTGTATGTTTGTTAATGTGTTTGAATACAATGGAAACCAAAAAAGAAAAGAAAAGAAAGAAAGAAAGAAAGAAAGAAAGAAAGAAAGAAAGAAAGAAAGAAAGAAAGAAAGAAAGAAAGGAAAACTAAATGTCTAAATGTCATTAAAATGTAGCAAAGGAGTTTCTCTGAGGAGTTATTATTATTATTTTTATTATTTTTATTATTATTGGATAACAAATCAAATTAGTTGTAGGTGTTCAGATCTTCAATTAAAGGGTGAAAGATGCTTTTAACTTTTAAGAAATATGAAAACAAAACCAGGAAACATGTGGTTGCCAAGATATCTGGGGTGAGTGGGAGGTACAGCCCAGAAGTGCCTGGAAAAAAACCCAACTTGGGTTTAGGTAATAATAAAACTACTCACAAATATTGAGTGCTTGTGATGTACCAGGCCCTGGGCTTGACCACTTACTTTGATTGATTGCAAACCCACTGGTTTCCTGAGTACACTCATTTTCTCATTCCCTGTGTATTTTATAACTCTTTAAGAGTACATCCTTGACACATCCTTCCTCTTCTCATAACTGCTTCTTATATTAGTGAGAAAATGGAAGGAACCAGAAATTTCTTTTTTACTTTCACCATCAGCTCTGTTAGACTCCTTGCATGATCCTGTTCCCATTCTCACCCCAAGGTAACTTTCTCCTTTGTGCTTTTGATTGCCATTTTTGTCTTCTTCTTTCTTGGTTGGTTTGTATGTTTATTGATTTGTTTTTAATTTACAAGGATATTCTCCAGTAGTGATATGGTGTTTTAACTAGGTATCTCCTACTGTTTCCATCCTTTGTCATCTCTTTCATTATAAATCCACACACACACACACAAACTGTCTTCAAGTAAACAAAGAGGCAACCATAACACAAAATTACCATGAGAGCACATATCTCCTTGTAGACTATATATCTGCCCTCTATTCTAGAAAGAAGAATAAGGAAAATTTCTCTAATCTCTATAATATCATTTGATGTTCAAACTATAACCATCAACTCCTTGGAAATTACCAGATAGCACTAAGGATCTCTTGGCCATGTAAACAATAACAATGATCAATACTTTTATTCACCCAATCTGTAACATTTAATAGCCAATAGCAAATTTTGCTTCCAAGTCTTTTGTTCACTTACGATTTAGAACGTCTTTATGTGTTTTCCCTTCAAGCATCATTAGTTGCTGCCCTTAACTTTGAAGTCTGATCATTCTCCAAACTCTTGAGCTGCTCTAAGGCTTTTTTCTAGATCCTCTCATTTCTCAATCTGTATATAGCCCCTATTACCTTTAACCTGTACATGGAATGTTGTTTTAATCTAATGGATTATAAATGTAACTATCAAACCCCTATCATGTCTAAAAATCTTAAAAATGTAGCTGTCAAACGTTTCAATGTCAACATCAGTATTTTTCACTATAATTCAAGGACCTTTAAATTATATTTTTTTTTACCTTTAAATTGACTTCAAATCTAAGACTTCCCAAAAGTTTACATGCATAAGAAATTTTCTTACATGTGTTGACACTATTCTTTTCCTTTCTAACATTTAATCCTCACCAACAGAGCTTTATCTCTCATAGTTGTTTAGCAAAACTTTCCAGAGGATTTGTGATAAACATAAACAGCATTGTTTTTGGTTAATAAACCTTTCCCTTGGATATTGTAATTTAAAATATTTGACTTCAGATGGAAGATAGAAAAGAGTTTGAAATTGTCTTAAAAGTTACATATTTACAAGATAGAAGCAAATCCATTCTATGTTATATTAAAGAGAAATGAAATAATATAAAATATGTGTACTCATGATCATGGAAATGTTATTCATTATAGAAACAATAATTGAAAATCCCTAAAATGTTTGCCAATTTAAGACTAAAAAATTATATGTCCATGCAATAGACATATGCCATTATAAAATGAATGATAACTGTGAAATTATAGTGAAACCTGAAATAAATCACAAAAGCTGAACATAATGTGCCCCCAAACCCTAAATATCATATCACATGGCTAAATATGTACAATATATTTAGATAGCAATACCAGACAGATCTGTAGAGAAAATGGTAGATTCGTGATTTGCCTAATGTTGGGTGAAAATTTGGGGGGAAAAATTAGTGATGGAAACTCTTGAAGTTTTGAGCCATTCCAAAAAAAAAAAAAAAGTTTAACAGCCCTTAATCTATAATACAAAATGTATTCTGTTCCAAAGATCAGAAGTATTTGATACAAAAGTAAAAATTATCAACTTATCTTTATATGATAGGTTATTTTCCAAATGTAGCTTCAGGAGATATTTTGAGGTAATTGCCTTCAGAAACTGTGTGGAATGTTACTATGAAAATAACAAATTTCTTGTTTAGACTTGCAGTCCACCCACAAAGGGAATTTCATTATATAGGTATAAATATACAGTATGTGACAGAATTATCTCAGACTTAAAATATATCACATCTCAAGCATTTCTGGATAGGATTAACCAAAATGTTCTAAATTTAGGTGTAGAAATTACAGAATCCTGATTAAAAAAAAATAGGATAAGTTTAAACCATAAATGGATTAATTTTACATTATGTAAGTTAAATATTAACAATGTTTTTAGGATATTTTGTTTTGATTTATGGTGAAGGTTTTTTATAATTGAATTTTTAGCAATTTAATATTTCCTGCTTTAATATTGACAAGGAATTCCAAATTTGTAATATTATCCTAATAGTCTATATGTACCAGTAAATAAGGGCCTTTACCATTATGTGAGATTTATCTTTCTTGTATTTAGAAATTTATCAGGAGCAGTTAGGTAGCACTCTTAGATCCCTCATGCTGACATGTAGCCCTTCCATGAGATCATGAGGTTAACCTTGTAGTTGCCACTCTATTTCTAATGGTAGTGATGATGCTCTCACATACAGATGTGTTTCTCTGTCACATTCATGCCGATTCTTTTCTCACACGATTTTCTGTTTTTACTTTTTAATTCCCTAAAAGATATTTTTCTAGGTCAACCTCTTACTTTATTCAAGCTACTACTTACTCAGACATGTCTTCTTTATTAAAAATCTTTTTAAAACTCACATCCATCCCTGTAGCCTGCTTATCTCTATCATTTTTTCCACTCTTCTGATCACACAGAATGGATATTTAGTTCTAAATAATCAACCATGCCTAACAAGTATTCTTCAGCAAGTGACTGATGGAAATGTATACATCAGAATACCTCAAGATATGACCCTAATATGACTTATTTTTAGTACACTCTAAATTAATAATTAGAAGTGATTATAGGGATCCAGGTCTGCTCTATGTATCCACTTATTTGACAATACATGTTGTATTATACATTGCTCATTATAATTTTATTTCTCTACACACCTATGGATTTTATTGTTATTCTCCTCTCCATAGATATACTAATTGAACACATTTTTCTCTATTATGACTACCAGACTTGATATTCTATTATTTTATTTATGTTTTAATTGCTAGATTATATTCTCTTTCACCCATAATAACTTGAGTGTTGGGAAGATCTTGTTAACTTTCTGTGTTGACAGAGAATAACGCAATGCTGTGAATACCATTGACAGCCAATCGATATTTATTGAAAATTATACTGAGATGTCTTTCTCACGGTAATTATGCCAAAAGGAGGTATTGTTATATTCCTGTATCACAAATGATGAAACCAAGGTTTCAAAGTTAACTGAATTGCCCGGGAGCACACAGTGTGAGAAAAAATATTCTATGAATTCTAAACTTTGTATCTCATATAAAAATATGTTTTTACAAAATTCAGATTTCAGACATTTGATCTAAGACACACTGCCAAATTATTACAAGCAGCAGGGACTCACACAGTAAGAATCTGTGTCTCTCTGCATAAGCTAGGAATTATGGAAGGTAAAGCTTCAAAGACTATACCAGTAGA